>NC_132917.1:3653750-4871666 GCF_047675955.1 Chlorocebus sabaeus | reverse complement strand
CATGGAGGGAGTGTCCACAGAAGCCTCTAGGAGAAAGAGACAAGTGTTTGTATCAAGACTCAGCCCTCAAATACTTTTGTTCCACTTTTGTCTTATCATGCCATAGGTATTTTTCCCAATTTACTATTAAGCTACCAATAATTTTAGAAAACTTAACTCCAAATATTTTAATTTTCACTCTAAATCTTGACATTTTATGCATCCTAACCACATCACCCCAAGTAGCGTGTTATAAGGGGAGGGGTGTTGTTTCTTTCAGAGTAACGGGCCCTAAACAAAGACAGGGTCCCTTAGAGAACGGAGGGCAGTTTCCTTTTTTTCTTTTTCTTTTCTTTTTTTTCTTTTTTTTTTTTTAGTTTTAGTTTTAGATCTTTCATTCTTTCAGAATGTTGGATACGAGAGAAGCTGTGTAAGCCCTAAATATCAGCTGTCATGATTAAAGAAGGGGGCTGTGCTGAGATTCTCAAATGACTGAAATGAAACAAAAAGGCAGATGTTCCATTGTTGTCTTCTTAAGCAACAAGCCCAGTTCCTTTTCTTTGATAGGAAAAACCTTACGGTATTTGATAGGAAAAACTTTGCCCGGGTCTGGGGAAAGGCTCACACTTCCCCGCCCACCTGCATAGCCCCTGCAATTTGGTAGGCATGCTTGGGTTCCTGGTTCCTTTCTAGGCAAACCTGTAGGGATGCCCTGGTTGGGCCTTCGGTACACAGGAGGCTCTGTGAGCTCTGGCTGCTGCTACGAGGGACAGTGGCTGCCCCTGCCTCTGCACAGGCCTGGCACTGGCCCCCCTGGAGCCCTGCCAGAGCCACCAATGCAATTGGTATTTGAATCACGTCTCCTCTTCCTAGTACCAATTTGAAAATGATAACATTCACAGCTATTTTTATTTCTCTCCAGTGGAAGAGCACGATTTCTTCTTCTCCTGTTTCCCTTTCTTGCTCACATATATTCGAAGATTGGCCTCTGGTTGAACTCTGTTGCTCCGAAAATGTGCTTCCCTCTGTGAATTAACACAGCCTCAGAAATGCTTCCAGTTTATGAAAACTGCGTATTTGTATGGCAAATAAAAGTGTCTGCATGTCAAACGGAATATTCCCACAAAATGTGGAATTGCCAATTATTGGATAGCGAGAGAGTTATCTTCCAGTTATCCATCCTGGAGGCTTGAAAAGCTTTGAGTCAGACCACATAACATTAAAGGAAAGAAGCCACCTACCTCTTTGAGGTGATAACAGATGATGGTAACGTATGTGTTGGGGGTGTGTGAGTGAAGTATGGTGAAGAAACGCAGGTACACCTACCTTTTTGAGGAAGTAAAAGATGATGAAGTATGTGCTGGGTGAGTGCACACCCCAATACCCCACTGGCAAGCCAAGGAGGCTGCTTTTTCTAGCAGTACCAAAGTACGTGTTTGGGGCTACAGGAAAAATCAATGCATTTGCATTTGCTTTTCAGTGTGGTCACAGTTCCCCACAAATTAGTTAATGCCATTCTCACAAAATTTGTTAGATGACTGACTATCTCCCCAAAGCAGGGGCAGCAGAAGCTGGTGGGCTGGCCTCTCAGATTCCATGTCACTCACAGCCAGGCTGCCGCAAGCAAATTACAAACTACATACCTCATGCATGTTCAGACTGATCCATTTCTAAAACCCGTTTGACAATGCATGGAGCATTTTTTTTTTAACAACTATGAGGGACGCGTTGTTACCTTGATGAGATGAGGATGCGCTCAGAAGAGATAAGACCAGAAAGTAGATGAAGCATTGATTACTGTGCCCTCTGGAAGAATCCTGAAGGAGAGACTTCACCTGGAGGAGATGCAGGGGCACAGAATAATTGTATTCAATAGGAAAATAGCTCAAAAGAAAGGCATCAATTCCATGTACTCCCTATGCCTCCTCCCTTTCATCCCAAACTGAAGCAAGAACCAAGGGGGAAATTTTGAAGGAAAAATATTTCAGTTGAAGACAAAACTGAGTCTTCCAAAGAGCTGCCCATGGATGAATTGAACCGCTTGAGAAACTCTTAGTTCAAGGAAGAGTTAGAGATGATTTCCTTGAAACATGCGGTAGGCTACTTAGTGGCAGAGAATGCCTTTTGAGGGTAAAGGAGGTGAGAATGGAACAGAGGGAGGATGGAAGGCACAGAGTCACTCAATGACACTCAGGAGAGAACCCAAGTGGAACAGTTCATGGGAGGCGGGAAGGTGGCAGTGCCCTGAGTACTACTCTTAACACTGTCTTTTAAAGACACTTTTTAATTAAAGATTCTCTCATGCTGTATTTGGCTGGGAGTTGGGGGGCCAAGGCTCTCAGGTCCTGGCTCTCCAGAAAATTCCACCGTGTGGCTTTGGGCACAAGTGACCCATTCTCTCTACTTCTCTCTTTCTGTCGTGTAAGATGGGAATAATATCTCAGGGCTGTTCTTCAGAGTCAATCACATTTAGGTTTTGTTTCAACAAATTATCAACATAAAATATTTTGTATTGAAATATTAATTGGAGTTTAAATTAATGAGGGGTGGGTTTCTAAATGGCAACCCTAATTAATTTTTTTAGTTAAAAAAAACTCACAATTAGAAAGTCACCAAACTAAATGTTATCGCCTCTCATCCTGTGTAAGTATTCACCAGGAATCAAGTGGGAAAAGGGATTTCCTAAATTGCACACACCATGCACCTTCTTTTAAATTTTTTTTTGAAAGCTAAGTAGTTAACACATTTCAAAAACCTAGTTACTACATCAAAACTATTTCCACAGATATTTTTGCTTAGGTTGAGGCTGAAGGTAGAAATGTGATGCCTGAAAATGAGTATGAACTGAGTAATCACAAAGTGGACAAAGTGATGCAAAGAGAAGGTGAAAATCAAGGGAGTGGTGCATGGATGACTGAAGTGGATGTGACCTCAGTATTACAAAAATATATACACTGGGAAACGAAAGGCTCCTTCATAACTAAATGGGACCATGCTTTGCATTTATATGGAAGATTAATGACCCTAGGTATTTTGGGAGAATGGCAATTTCAAGCTGTTTTTATTATAATAAAAACAGATTTTGAATAGTACTTTTCTCATGATTTTTAAAAATGTTCATTTTTTTAGATTTAGTGGGTACAGGTGCAGTTGTGTTATATGGATATATGGCATAGAAGTCTGGGCTTTTAGTGTAAGCATCACCTGAATAGTAAACGTTGTATCCATTGGGTAATTTCTCATTCCTCACCCCTTCGCATACTCCCATTCCTAGTCTCCAACATGTATTATTCCAATCTCTATGTCCATTTGTATGCTTAGCTCACACTTATAAATGACAACATGTAGTATTTGGTCTTCTATTTCTGAGTTATTTCACCTAAGATAATGACCTCTACTTCCATCCATGTTGCTGCAAGAGACATGATTTCATTCTTTTTTATGGCTAAGTAGGATACTACACACAGACACACACACATCGATCCATATGTGTGTGTGTGTGTGTGTGTGCAGTACCCTACTTAGATTTTAGTTTTAAGGCTGAGTGTATTAAACATACACACACACACTACATTTTCTTTATTCAGTCATCCCTTGATGGACACATAGGTTGATTCCATATCTTTGTTGTGAATAGTGCTTCAGTAAACACACACGTGAAGTAGTTTTTGATATAATAACTTTTGTTCCTTTGGGTAAATACCTAGTAGTGAGATTTCTCTATTGAATGGTAGTTCTATTTTTAATTGTTTGAAAAATCACCCTATTTTTTGCTGTATGGTATCTTCTTTGGGTTCCATATACATTTTATATTTTTTGAATCATATTTTGGTATTATTACATTGAATCTGTAGATGGATTTGGGCAGCATGATTACTGTAATAATATTGACTCTCCTAATCCATGAGCATGGAATGATTTTCCATTTGTTTGTGTCAACTACAATACCTTTCATCAGTGTTTTACAATTTTCCTTGTAGAGGTCTTTCTCCTCCTTGGTTAAACATATTCCTAGGTATATTATTTTTATTTTCATAGCTATTAAAAGTGGGATTGATTTCTTAATTTTATTCTCAGCTTGCTCATTATTAGTGTGTAGAAATCTACTGATTTTTAATGCTAATTTTGTGTTCTGAAGTTTTACTGAATTCATTTATCAAATGTAGAAGTCTTTGAAAAGAATCTTTAGGATTATCTAGGTATAAGATTATATCATCAGCAAACAGGAATAATTTGACATCCTCTTTTCCAAGTTAAATGACTTTTATTTATTTCTCTTGCCTGGTTACTTCAGCTAGGACTTCTAGTACTATGTTAAATATGAGTGGTGAGAGTGGGCATCCCTGTCTTGTTCCAGTTCTTAGGGAGAATATTTTGAACTTCTCTCCTTTCAGTATGCTGTTAGTTGTGGGTATTTCATATATGTTTTTATTATTTTGAAGTGTGTTCCTTCTATCCCTAGTTTGTTGAAGGTCTTTACCAGGAAGAGATGTTGAATTTTACCAAATAATTTTTCTGCATCTATTGAGGTGTTCATATGATTTTTATTCTTAATTCTGTTTATATGATGAATCACATTTATTGATTTGCATGTATCGACCCATCCTTGCATCCCTGCAATAAAACCCACTTGATTGTAGTGTATTATCTTTTTGATATGCTGTTGTATTTGATTTGCTAGTATTTTACTGAGGACTTTGGCATCTATATTCATCAGGGATGTTGGTCTACAGTCTTCTTTTTCTGTTGTGTCCTTGGCTGGCATTAGTATTAGTGTGATACTGGCTTAGTAGAATGAATTACGGAGGATCCTCTCCTTGGTTTTTTTGGAACACTTTCAGTAGGATTGGTGTCAGTTCTTCTTTGTGCAGCTGAACTTTTTGTGGTTGGTAATTTTTTTATTACTGATTCAATCTCAATTTCTGTTAGATTTTATAGTCTATGATCACAGAGATGTTCATAGTAGTCTCTGATGATCTTTTGGATTTCTGTGGTTTCAACTGTAAAGTCTCCACTTTCATTTCTGATTGTGCTTATTTGAATCTTCTTTTTTCTTTCCTTGGTTAGTCCAGCTAGTGGTCTGTAGATTTTATCTTTTCAAGGAACTAACTTTTCATTTCATTGCATTCTGCTCCTGAGTGATATTTAGGTAAATGACAAAATTAAGACAGGCATTATTTTAAATTCAACAAATGAAAATAGAAGCAAAACATGCCAACATTTCTGCAATACCACAAAAGCAGAGCTAAGACAGAAGTTTATACTGTTAAATACCTACATCAAAAAAAATAGAATGATCACAAAATAACAACCTAACATCACATCTCAAGGAACTACAAAAAAAGAAAAAATACCCAAACCACAGATAGCAGAAGAAAATAAATAACAAGATCAGAATAGAACTAAATGAAATTGTATACCAATTCTTATTGTTTGATGTATTAAAAGTAAGTTTAATTCATGTGTTTTTTGTTTATCTGCACTCAAACACTAATCAAATGCAGAAATAGTTTAGAATCTTATACAATTTTGGACCTTTAACCTAGAATCAGATTTTTCATCTGATTAAACATTTAATGCTTCACAATATCAACATGGAGGTTGCTTTGAGCAGAGCCAGTACGTAATTTGCAAAACTTAGTGCAAAATAAAAATGTATTCAAAAGCAAAAAAAAAGCTATTAAAGAAATTAAAATATAAAGCATTTTTCTTTATTCATTGGTCTGTTTTCTAACTTGTGACATTTAAAAATTTGCTATTTAATGTGTTTCTCAGAAAAAAAATTAATCATTTTTATATGTTTTATCATTCGCAAAACTAATTTCAAATAAAAATTCTGGAGCATTTAACTTACATATGGAATCACCAAAATGGCCTGATTCACATTCCATAGCTCACACAGGCAGACGTATGTTGTTCTTACCGAATCATTGGAAACTCAGCACAAAACTGCCTCAACTATTTTTATTTCACTTCTTGGTATCCTTGTATTCTGCCAGCAATCTCTATCTCAGGCTTGAAGAGGAAAAGGATCTGTGGTCTGCCTTCCTTTCCCTTTCCTTCTATGCTCTTCTGTTGTTAGTCGTTAGTAACACAGAGAAATAGAATGAGTAAGAAAGAACATGATAGGGCTCTTCGGTCATTTGTTTTTCTTAGAACTTTATTACCTTCTAAGTGTTCAGAAAAGAAGGCTCTGGTTTCATTATAAAGCGTGACCACTTGGGGCTGTCAGTCGGCCCCTGTTTACCCAGGAGAGGACATACCATGGTTCGGCTGCATTACTTTGAGTCTCACTAGCCTCCTGATGTAGTTTGGACATTCGTCGCCTCCAAATCCCATGTGCAAATGTGATCCTCAGTGTTGGAGGTGGGGCCTAGTGGGAAGTGTTTGTGTCCTGGATGGATCCCTGATGAATAGCTGGTTGCCCTCCCCCGAGCTACTGAGTGAGTTCTTGCTCTGTTAGTTTACAGCGAAAACTGGTTGTTTAAAAAATCCTGGCACTGTCCTCTCCTCTCTCTATGGCTCCCTTTGTCACCATGTCACATACAGGCCCCCTTTCCCCTTCTGCCATGAACGATAGCTTCCTGAGGCCTTCACGGAAGCAGATGCTGACGCCATGCTTCTTGTAAAGCCTGCAAAACCATGAGCAAAATAAACCTTTTTTCTTTATAAATTACCCAGCCTCAGGTATTCCTTATAGCAGTGCAAATGGTCTAAGGCATCTCTCATGCATCGCATGTGGGTCCTGTGGAAGATTGTGCTCATGATGGCATCGTGGATGCTTGCTTGCAGGGCAGCAAGACACGGAGCTGGCTCCTGCATTGTGTCCATCGCCTCTGCTCGTATGCCTGCTGTCCTGTCTCATTGGACATCACTCACACAAATTCAGATAAAATTATTAAGAATTTCAAGACAGAGGAGCATTAAATCAAGCATGAGGTCCTTCTGAGTGTGGAGCCCGTTGCGACTTCACAGCTTGTCCTTGCATAAGGCCAGACCTGGTGTTGAGAAGCAAGGCTAGCAAATGTTTCCATAAAGTTAAAACAGTAAAACAATTGTGAAGCTTTGATTAAAAAATCAGTTGCAGAGAAGCTAGAACCATTTTTTAAAAACTCTACGAGGCCTGGTGCGGCGGCTCACGCCTGTAATCCCAACACTTTGGGAGCCCGAGGCAGGTGGATAACCTGAGGTCAGGAGTTCAAGACCGGCCTGACCAATATGATGAAACCCTATCTCTACTGAAAATACGGAAATTAGCCCGACATAGTGGTGTGCGCCTGTGATCCCATCTGCTCGGGAGGCTGAGACAGGAGAATTGCTTGAACCCGGGAGGCAGAAGTTGCAGTGAGCCAAGATCACACCATTGCACTCCAGTCTGGGCAACAAAAGAAAAACTCCGTCTCAAAAAAAAAAAAACACAACAACAACAACAACAACAAAAAACTCTACTAATGGTATCCAATTATTGCACATTTCACTACTGTAGACATACTTTAAAATACTCTTTTCTAAAAAGTGCCCCGGGTTTGTGTGAACAGTCTATTGATCTGTGTTCCTTTCTCCTGCCCTTGATGCATGATGGTTACCCAAGCCCAAGATATATACGACTGTTAATAAACAGTGATACAAAGTCCAGTTAATTGTGATTAATTTATAGATAACTCATATCACAGAATTTGATCGCACATTTCCTGCCATCTAAAACGTGGTGTTGTATGGCTTTTTATCTGTTTATACCTCAGTTGAACTGTATGGTTCTTGTAAGTAGTTGATTATTTCCTGCCCTTAAGCCTCAAATAAGATAAACATGATGTTTTGATTTCCTAGATATATCGTACCTCAAATTTCAATCTCATAGATTACAAAGGCAAATTGAACATTGTGAAGGTAAATAATGTCACTGAATTATACACTTAAAATAGTTAGAACGGCAATTTTATGATTTTTTTTCCAGAGTCTCGCTCTGTCACCCATGCTGGAGTGCAGTGGTGCCATCTAGGCTCACTGCAACCTCCACCTCCCAGGTTCAAGTGATTCACTTCTCCCGCTTCAGCCTCCCGAGTAGCTGAGATTACAGGCACCTGCCATCATGCCCAACTGATTTTTGTATTTTTGTAGAAACTGGGTTTCACCATGTTGGCCAGGCTAGTCTTGAACTTCTGACCTCAAGTGATCCACCTGCCTCGGCCTCCCAAAGTGCTGGGATTAGAGGTATGAGCCAGTGTGCCCAGTCCTACAATTTTATGTTTTATATATTTGCACACAATTTAAAAGACATAAATTGATTCTAGTTTTATGATTTTCCAGAGTATTATGTAGGTATCAAAACATGTGATTCTCAGCACATTTTTTTGAATAGGAGGGCCAAGTGGTTTATTCTCACTTTTTTCTAGATAAGACAGTGGAGGCAGATGTCACTAGTTATTGGTAGAACAAAATGTTGAACTGCTAGACTCTAGTTCAATGTCTTTTTTAGTGCTTTGTTCTGCTCCTTGAAAAGAACTATGTATTAATAGTTGTCAGTAACTATTTTTCCACAGTGAAAATAAAATAACTATTTCACAAAAGTTATTATAAATTAGATCTATCATTTTATTTGTAGTACTTAGCCCTGCACCTCACCTTTTATACATAATGATTAAAGCTGCCTGCTTTTGTGCACTGTGCCTTCCTTCCCTGAGTTCAGAGGTCTACTTTTATGGATGTGTTAATTCGGTTGACATTTGCTTATTAAATGCCTTTGTTTTGATTTTTTTTTTTTTCCCCAGACGCAGTCTTGCTTTGTTGCCAGGTGGGAGTGCAGTGGCATGATCTCGGCTCACTGCAACCTCTGCCTCCCAGGTTCAAGCGATTCTCCTGCCTCAGCCTCCTGAGTGGCTGGGACTACAGGCGCACACTGCCACGCCCAGCTAATTTTTGTATTTTTAGTAGAGATGGGATTTCACCATGTTGGCCATGATGGTCTCTATCTCTTGACCTCATGATCCTCCTGCCTCAGCCTCCCAAAGTGCTAGGATTACAAGTGTGAGCCACCGGGCCCGGCTCACTTTTGTTTTCTGTGGTGATAAAGACTGCCTTGAAAAGCTCAATGTATTAATGTATTTTTCTACACTTTTCAAATTTCCTAAATTTTTTCTTTTCTTTACTTTTTTTTTTTTTTTTTTTGAGACAGAATCTTGCTCTGTCACCCAGTACAGTGGCGCAATCTTGGCTCTTTGCAACTTCTGCCTCCTGGGTTCCAGGAATCCTCCTGCCTCAGCCTCCCAAGTAGGTGAGACTGCAAGTGCACAGCACTATGCCTGTCTAATTTTTGTATTTTTTGGTAGAGATGGGGTTTTAGTTTGATGGCCAGGCTGATCTAAATTCCTTCTTGTTTTAATCATCTGCTATGGCAATATTGTTTTAGTTTCTAGGAAGACTAGCAAAACTCCACCTTTTCTGTACTAGACAGTCCCTGAGGCTTAAAATAAATGCCCTGCTGATGCTTATCCTCAAGTCATTACCCAAGATCAACTTGAAGAGGCAAATTTCAGTGTCTCTGAATTGCCGATTGAAGATGCAATAGGTTCAGATTGTTTGTGTTGCCTGTCTATAGGCAATTTGTAGGCAGCAAATCCCCAGGGGATTAAAAAAAAAAAACTAATATAGAATTTACACAATGACAACAAAATATCAGCATGATGATTCCAGTGGCATGTCAAAAGATCATAGAACATAACCAAGTGGGGTTGAGTCTCACTAATGAAAGGGCTGTGTATTAATTAGGGCAAAGGTTAAGATGCTTGAAGAACCTCTCAAGTGCAAAACATTTAATACGGAGTTTGTTTCTCAGTTAATGTTACAACTGATTCAGGTTTGGTGGGCAGTAATTCCTCTTAAGGCCATGTAAAAGTCCAAATTTATTTCCTCTTCTAGCCGCTTCACTCCCAGGTTTTGTCTTCCATTTGTAGACTTGAAGATGCCACCACCATGTATATGGTTTCAGGCTGCTTAGAGGGGAAACATTTCATCACAAGAGCAGTGGCTGCTTTATACCTAGTTTCTTGTCACATTCAATTGGCAAAACCCTGCTCACACGGCTCCACCTACCTAGCAGGGAAGCTAGAAAAGGTTATCTCTAGCTGGGTGGCTGTGTAATCAGGAAGGAAGAAACAACTAATGACCTATAAAATAGCTGTGCAAACTTTTCTTCCTGTACCTAATACACTTACCCCAGGGCAAGAAACCTGAACTTTCATTACACTGCATCTAGATCAAAGTCCAGGATTTTGAAGAATGTAGAGTTTTCTCTGCAAGCTGTGAACATAGAGTCCCATTGTCTCGTGATCTTTAGATTAAGACGTAAATGATCTGTTCACCACTAACCAAAATATATGGCAGATCAGGAACAAGAGTATCACAGTAAAAATCTCCATTGGAAAAAAGTAAAGAATGTGAGATACAAAATGCCACAATTCATAGAATCAGTAAGTCCTGTTTGAGAGGAGCTCCAAACCCCAAAGCCCAGGCGTTAGTGTATATTCCTTGGTGAGACCCTAGTTCTACCCTCTGGGAAGGGCTTCCTTGTCCCAAGTGGTGTGGGTCACTGGCTTTGTCATCTGTGAGCTCGTCATTGTCTGTTACCCCACCTGGCCCTATTTGAAAAGGATCTCATACAGTGTTCCCTCTGTGAAGGACATGCTACTTTTGTAGATTACTTCCTGCTATGGTAAATTTGGGAGTATAGAGGTTGCTTCGAAGATTAAAGTGAATATTCATTAAATATTGCAAAAATTCATTGGGTTTTGTTTTATTTATTTTGATTATACTCTGTGCCAGTTAGCAACCCTCTACATTCTTACCTGGATTTGCTTTTGAAAAATGATTTTCTTATATTTATTTTGATTATACTCTGTGCCAGTTAGCAACCCTCTACATTCTTACCTGGATTTGCTTTTGAAAAATGATTTTCTTATTTATATGCTCCAATGCTGGGCTCACTCTTCTTTTCTTCATTTTAATAGTAGCTACTTGGAAGTTTTTGAGACACCTATCACCACATATTTGACAAGAAAACCCTAAATGAAAGAACTTGACAAAAAGCATTAACTATACACATATTTCCTGCTGATAGAAAAGCAACTGCCTTTTCCAAATCTGTGAGAGTCTAATTCCAGCTAGACTCTGTTGCCATACATCTTTGTTTTCAAAATCACCGTTATTTTCTTAAACTCATCTCTTTCTTGCAACAACTTGCCAAAATCAGAAAGGAACAAATAACGGATATTAATATTTTAGGTCCTCCCCTTTGCTGCTTCTGCAGTTATTTTCACTACAGAAACATGAAATACCTCCCTGGTTATTACAGATTACAGTTTTAAGTAAATTTATTTTCATGCTATAACAAAGGTTCTATATCTGTATTATTTGTTTCCTCATTTCTCATTTTCTTTTTTTTTTTTTTGAGACGGAGTCTCGCTCTGTCGCCCAGGCTGGAGTGCAGTGGCCGGATCTCAGCTCACTGCAAGCTCCACCTCCCGGGTTTACGCCATTCTCCTGCCTCAACCTCCCGAGTAGCTGGGACTACAGGCGCCTGCCACCTCGCCTGGCTAGTTTTTTGTATTTTTTAGTAGAGAAGGGGTTTCACCGTGTTAGCCAGGATGGTCTCTATCTCCTGACCTCGTGATCCGCCCGTCTCGGCCCCTCATTTCTCATTTTCTAATTGTTAAGAAAATCTACATAGCTTTTACTTAGAGGTTGAAAGGCCCTCATGACCAAATTGTCTCTGAGAGGTCCCACCTCTTAGTGCCATTGTATTAAGCATGCAATACGTCTCTGAGAGGTTACTTAACATGAAAGCAAGCCACTTTCAGGTATCAATTATTGATATAATAAACATAATTCAAATTATTTAAATATATTTATTGACAACAAAAATGTTATTTTACATAATTACTGAATAAATAATGGTAATAATAATACAGAAACAGATTTGCCCATTACCAACATGATTAAAATTACATGTTTCCCATAAAGGGAACATTTAACATGGCTCTGGCGTGCTAGCTAAGGAAATTAAATAAGACAAAGAGAACTTACTGATTTTATAAATACATGGGCAGAAACAATATTTGTAGTAAATATGACTGTATACCTGAAAATCCTTCATTAACCTCTATTACAAAAAACAAATTGTTTTTTCTCCTAAAGCCAGCTTTTTTTATGTTCACCAAATCCCATTGCCTTCATTTTCAGGGCCTTTATACTGTTAATGATTGTTAATCGTGTCTGCTTTCTAATAACTCCAGGATGGATCACTCCTTATTCTCTCCCAGTGTCATTAAAGGTCTTTCATTTTAGGAGCCTTTCTTTGATTCCATAATACTCTCTGATTTTTTTTCTCTCAGATCTTCTTTCTCTTATGGTCATTGTCTTCAAAAGTGTTTTTCTCTAAATAAAATCTTCCATTTTCTTACATCTTTTTTATTCCTCAACCCCCTTGCTATGGTCTAAATGTCTGTGTTCTTCCAAAATTCGTAAGTTAAAATCGAATCCCCAGTACAATAGCATTAAGAGGTGGGACCCCTCAGAGACGATTTGGTCATGAGGGCCTTTGCTAATGAATGGGATCAGAGCCCTTATAAAAGAGGCTCCAAGGACCTTGTTTGCCTCTTCTGCCATGTGAGAAGACAGCAGGAAGGTACCATCTTTGAAGCAGAGGGTGAGCCCTCATAAGACATCACACCTGCTGTTGCCTTGATCTTGAACTTCCCAGCCTTCAGAACTGTGAGCAGTATATCTCTGTGATTTATAAAGTGCCCAGCCTAAGGTATTTTGTTATGGCAGTCAGAATAGACTCAGATACTCCCTCAATTTGAACTCAGTTTCTACTGTTAAACCAAATCTGTTCTCACTAATATCATCATGAAAACCAATGACCACCTTTTAGCTTTCCTATGTGTGGAATTCACATTAGCAACCAAATAAACTATTCATGCCAACCTTCAAAATTATCTCTATTTTTTTCTGAATTGATCCCATGTTTTATGGTTTATTTTTAATTCAATATTTTTATTAAATAATATGCTTTTTATTCTCATATTTTACTACCCTAGTGTAAACCACCATTATTTCTGTCCAGTGTTTTGAAAAAAGATTGTGTTTTCTGTGAATGATGATACAGTTGGAAGGAAGTTAAAGTATACATTTAGGTGTAGGGAGGTTGAACAGCTTGGATGTAAATGTCAATTAGAACCATAACATGTACATCCTATGCCTTGAAAAGTTTAGTGTTATCCCATTAGCAGAAACCTGCTTCTATATTCTGTTTACTGAAGGGGATTAATAAATATTTGATAAATAAAAATAAACCCATATTTATTAGAGCATGAATAAAAATAATCTCTATGCATAAAACCAGTATGGGCAAAAATAGACCAAAATGCAGGCTTTGTCTTTTGCAAAGAAGGAATATGGTTACATTTCTTCATTTTTTCTATTTTTATATTTACTATATTAAGGATAAATGTATGTATTGTAATAAAATAAAACAGAATTTTCATTTGAAAATAAATACATTTTAATGCTCCTAGCTAAGGATGTGGCTGCAACATCTCACTGCCCTCAGGTTTTAGCAGGAGGGCCTGTGGAAATAGAACTTGGTGTGTTTTCACACATGCGCCACCAAGGATTCAACCAAGGATTACCCTTTGAATTTAGTTTTTCTCTTTATCTCCTTTCAAATATTTCACTCGCATTTTTAAAGCTTCATGTTATTGATAACTTTAAAGGATAAGTGCTTGTCATTTTGGAGAATGTCTACAATCTAGATTAGTCTGATTATTTCCCCTTTATTTATGTTAACTAGTTTAGGTAACATACTGCACAGTCAATTTTTTTTTTTTTTTGTAATTCCTATCACCTTCCATCAGAGGAAATTTGATATCAGGTTGCTCCAATATTGGTGATGCTAAATTTAACAACTTAAGGTATTGTCTGCTAGATTTGTTCACTGTAAAGATATATGTTCATTTGCAATTAATAAGTAATCTGTAACAATAATATCTGATGATTTTTTTCACTCATTGATTGTTCTTCCCTGAAACAATTATTGCACTTATTTTGTAGTTATTTTATTCTTTCTACATTTCAATATTTACTAAACTGACATTCTTCTGTGACGTAGAGTTTAAACCATTCCCCATATATTCATTTTTTAAAAAATCTTGATTTACATGCATTTTATTTTCAATCTATTATTATTCATTGGTATCATTAGTAACTTCACGGTGAAATTGTTCCAAACTTAGCCAGTAGGAGCCCCTTAGAATTATCTTTTTGACATTCTTATTCATAGTTTTCAAACCTTCTGTGGAAGCTTTCTACACACACACATGCACACATATGCATACACACACAGGACTTACTGAAACTCTCTACAGGCTCAATTAATTTTCACAACGTGAGCCCACCTGTGTGCCCTGCACTGCGGTCAGGAGGTAGAAAATCGCAGGCCCTGCAGGAGCCCTCTCCTCCTCCCCTTCAGCCACACCCCACATCCCATTGATGTTTGAATATTTTCTTGTTTTCCAGCATGAGATGTCCTGCACTCGCTTGTACTTTCCTGGTCTCCAAACTGGCAAACTGCTTCTTCCAGGAACTTCGGTTCATTCTAGTGAAGAGTGGGATTTGGAGACCAAGATATAAGTATTGAAACCTGTTTAAATGCCATGTTTTAATATAAACGTATTTTATATTTTGTATAAATATAAAATTTAAAGATAAATATGTTAGAAGCATAGCGAGAAATTTACAAAATATAACTGATGAAGCAAGCAAAAATAGAAGCACATAAAAGGACACATATACTTCCTTGAGGCAAAGACTAGTCCTGTAAAATGTGTAATCTTCTCAAAATGAATTAGTGAGTTAATGAAATTAGAAGCCAAATCCCCTATTTTTTGGAATATCATAGAAATATTCCTATTTATTTGAAGAGGAATACAGGAAACTATAGGTAAAATAAAATAGACATAATGGGGCTAGGAGACATGAAAGTACATTTTAGCTCTGAAATAAATAAAGCAGTGTGGTATTTACCTAACAATGGACAAAGAATGGAATTATTTCAGAGAAACAAAATAGCACATTGAAGAAATTAGTACAGTACAAATCAGGGGGGCAAAGATGGACATATTAAATGATAAAGGGGAAATTGCTAGCAACTTGACAATTATAATACTAATTTTCATTATTTTAAATTTCAGACTAATCAGATTTATTTGTTAAAAAAGTAAATATAAGGAGAAAGCGTCAGTAATTGAACAGTGGAATTAAAAAACTTGCAAGCATAAACATTTCATGACTTTTTACATTGAATAGCATCATAAATAGAATTAAGAGGCATGTTATTCATGAATAAAAATATTGGATTATTATGAAAAATGTGTTTACAATAAAGAACACAGCACGGAGATAAACAGCTCACATCATAGTGTGAAGAGTCAATGTAGTTTCCAAAAAAACAAATGAGTAAAAATCCCAACAAGTAAAGACATCTTTCACATGTCACGCTGACATGTTTTTTTAAGCCTCCAGGTTTGTCAAGGGTGCAGTGAAAAAGGAACTGATACACTGCTTGGGAGAAGCTAAGCTGGTCATAGCTTTCTGAGAGCTACTTGTGAAAAGTACTCCACGACCCTGAACATGACTCTACCAGTTTATCCTGGAATTTCATGTCTAGATTTTAAAAGTGAAAACATTACGAGATAAGCACGACCATTTTAAATAAGTGTTTTATATATTACACACTCAAATGACAGAATGCTGTGCAGCCATTTTCATGCATTTGAAAAACACTTCAGAACACTGGGATATATTCAAAAGATTAAAAACCATACAACATTAAAAAACACAGAATATTTCACTACACATGCACTCCAGAAGCATATAACATTTGGAATATCTATATGCTTAGTATACATATGGATATACATAGCTATACAAAAATCAAACTATGTCATATGTATGACATTTTTTGTTACCCATACACCTGGTCAAAAGTATTTGAAAGCATATATCACAAATATTAACACCATTTTTTGGGGGTGTGATATGATCAATGTAATTTTAAGGGGTATTTGCATTTTAAATTTTTAGAAATGATCATATACTGCCATTAGCTAAAATATTAGAAAAAATTTAAAAATTGTCTTCCAAAGAAAATAGATTTCTTTCTTCATGGTTGCTTAAGAAGATGCAGTATATAACTTTTTAAAAAGATTTTTCACTTTATGAAAATATCAGTCTAAATTAGAGCTGTCTGATATTTTTACTCACTTGATGAATAAAAAGTAAAAACTGGTCAACAACCCCAAATGATGTTTTCTTTATTTTAAATTTGTGAAGAAAGTAACATATTCACGTTTCTGTCTATAAATGCAACATATTCACATTTCTGTCTATAAAATAAGTATGAATAAAAATATCTCCATATCACTTTGAAGTGACTTATGTCAGCCAGTTCTCACACTGGACTTTGGAAGTTGAAATTCAACTGCTTGTCTTTTTGGCGGTGAAGCTGTACGTGCAGCAACCTCAATTCTTGCCTCCTCAGAGGAAAGAATTCAAGAGAGGGGCATAAGGCAGAAGGAAACTGAGGCAATTTTTAGTACAGGAGGGAAAGTTTATTGATGAGCTTTCGAGCAGGAATGAAAGGAAGGTAAGTACACTTGGAAGAGGCCCAAGCGGTAGACTTGAAGGACAAGTGCAGGGTTTGACTCTGTCTTGGGTTTTACATGTTGACATGCTTCCAGGGTCTTGCGTCCCTTCTCCCCTGATTCTTCCCTTAGGGTGGGCTGCCCACCTGCGTGGTGAGTGCTAGGGCTTGGGAGGGGAGCATGGCCAGTGTGTTTACCGGAGTTGTACATATGCTAACCTGGCACGTTCCTCTCTTTTCCCTGGAGCGCCCCGGAAGGTCAAATCTCGGACTCCACCATTTTGCCTCTTAGTGCGCTTGCGTGAACCCACTCGCCCAACTCCCCACATCTGATGGGGAAGCTGCTCATCACCAGCTTCAGGTTTTTTCTATCTGCAGGGAAACTGCCTTCCCGTGGCGCTGCTTGACCGATTGTTATTTTAGGCACCTGTGTGACAGCTGCCTTCAACCCCTGTGGGCGGCGAGGAGCCCGGCCAGGCTGGCCCCCTGCTGTGCAGTCTCGGGGACTCGGGGGCCTCACCCGCCCTGGCCCGGAGGCCCCAGGCAGCGCCCGCCTCGGCGCCCACAGACCTCACTGAGCAACCCCCAGGCCCGCCGTTGGTGTCCTGAGATGACCGCCTCTTGCTGGGCCCTCGTTTGTTCTCAGGAGAAGACCCCGTCCATCTCCATCGCTGGCAGAACCTGGGACCCGCAGTGCACACACCCTGAGCCCTGGGGGGACACACGCGCCGGTTTGGCGACCTCAGCTCCTTCCCTCGGTAGGTGCTGGTTTTACTATGTTGCATGTAGGAATTAGAGCCACGAGGAAAAGGGATTTGCTGGGAGTTTTATGGTAGCTTTTTAGTTTTCCTTTGCATTCATGGGCTAGTGCAAATAGAGTTGGATGATTCCAAGCATGCGTACTTGATTCTTCCACATACGGACGTGGCGTTTGCCAGAGAACTGCGTGTATTCATCTAAAAGGCAACTTTAAAAGAAAAACAACTCTACTCCTTTCAGGTGTGGGTGTGGCCCTTTCTGCGTCAGCCTCTTTCTTCACTGCTGTGCACCTTTTATTCTCCCTGGAGAAATGCTCACTTCTAGCCTATCCGTCTACTAATTTTTTTTTAAGGCAAAGCTATTCCTCTTATAAGTAGGCATATTTTATTAGGGAGATGCGCCTTCTAATTCAAACAAAACGAAACAAATTTTGTTTCTATTTACACAGTTTAATTGCGTATATTGTCAATATTGTCAATCATTAACTTGTCCTGCCAGTAGATGTTCCAATGCAAGGAAACTGCAAGCGAAATGATACAGAATAATGTCATACAGTATTTACACTGAATAAGCACATTCCCATTTTAAATCAAGCACATCTGCTAATTGCCAGCGTGTTCCTGTATTAACAAAACACACAATTTTCTGGGAAGTTGTAGTGTTGCTACCAGTATAATAATGCAGTTTAACTTGGCTCTGTTTGGAAACACAATGCCAGTGAACCTTGCATTTTGTTGTCCTTGGCTAGAAGCCACAGCTTTCACTCAGCCCCTGGTCCTAGAACTCACATCCAGTCTGGAAGAGATCAAAATTTCTGTATATGGTTGGAATCCTGAAGGCCTTACAGATACAGCACCATAAATCTAAGCTCTTTTAAATGTTTTTTAAAGTTTATGGTTTAAATACGTATTTTAAAGACATTATTGCATTATGACAGGTATCCAAAATGACTTTGAGAGAAAAATCAAAAGTTAACACTTAAGAAAATTCCATATCAAAAAGATAAAACAAGTGTATTTATATTCTTTGACCTAAGAATTTGTATGTGTTGTATCTTACAAGTCTTTTATTTTATTTTTTATGTTTTATTTACATAGGTTTTTGGGGAACTGGTGGTGTGTGGTTACATGAATAAGTTCTTTAGTGGTGATTTCTGAGATTTTGGTGCACCCATCACCGGAGTGGTATACACTGTACCCAATTACAAGTCAATTTTAGGGTGCTGTGAATATGCTCAGAGTACTTGATATTTTCTTTTTCTTTTTGTTTTTTTAAATTATTATTATAATACTTTAAGTTCTAGGGTACATGTGCATAACGTGCAGGTTTGTTACATATGTATACTTGTGCCATGTTGGTGTGCTGCACCCATCAACTCATCAGCACCCATCAACTCGTCATTTACATCAAGTATAACTCCCAGTGCAATCCCTCCCTCTCCCTCCCCATGATAGGCCCCAGTGTGTGATGTTCCCCTTCCCGAGTCCAAGTGATCTCATTGTTCAGTTCCCACCTATGAGTGAGAACATGCGGTGTTTGGTTTTCTGTTCTTGAGATAGTTTGCTGAGAATGATGGTTTCCAGCTGCATCCATGTCCCTACAAAAGACACAAACTCATCCTTTTTTATGGCTGCATAGTATTCCACGGTGTATATGTGCCACATTTTCTTCATCCAGTCTGTCACTGATGGACATTTGGGTTGATTCCAAGTCTTTGCTGTTGTGAATAGTGCCGCAATAAACATACGTGTGCATGTGTCTTTATAGCAGCATGATTTATAATCCTTTGGGTATATACCCAGTAATGGGATGGCTGGGTCATATGGTACTTCTAGTTCTAGATCCTTGAGGAATCGCCGTACTGTTTTCCATAATGGTTGAACTAGTTTACAATCCCACCAACAGTGTAAAAGTGTTCCTATTTCTCCACATCCTCTCCAGCACCTGTTGTTTCCTGACTTTTTAATGATTGCCATTCTAACTGGTGTGAGATGGTATCTCATTGTGGTTTTGAGTTGCATTTCTCTGATGGCTAGTGGTGATGAGCATTTTTTCATGTGTCTGTTGGCTGTATGAATGTCTTCTTTTGAGAAATGTCTGTTCATATCCTTTGCCCACTTTTGGATGGGGTTGTTTGTTTTTTTCTTGTAAATTTGTTTGAGTTCTTTGTAGGTTCTGGATATTAGCCCTTTGTCAGATGAGTAGATTGCAAAAATTTTCTCCCATTCTGTAGGTTGCCTGTTCACTCTGTTGGTAGTTTCTTTTGCTGTGCAGAAGCTGTTTAGTTTAATTAGATCCCATTTGTCAATTTTAGCTTTTGTTGCTGTTGCTTTTGGTGTTTTAGACATGAAATCCTTGCCCATGCCTATGTCCTGAATAGTATTACCTAGGTTTTCTTCCAGGGTTTTTATGGTATTAGGTCTAACATTTAAGTCTCTAATCCATCTTGAATTAATTTTCGTATAAGGAGTAAGGAAAGGATCCAGTTTCAGCTTTCTACTTATGGCTAGCCAATTTTCCCAGCACCATTTATTGAATAGGGAATCCTTTCCCCATTTCTTGTTTTTCTCAGGTTTGTCAAAGATCAGATGGCTGTAGATGTGTGGTATTATTTCTGAGGACTCTGTTCTGTTCCATTGGTCTATATCTCTGTTTTGGTACCAGTACCATGCTGTTTTGGTTACTGTAGCCTTGTAGTATAGTTTAAAGTCAGGTAGTGTGATGCCTCCAGCTTTGTTCCTTTGACTTAGGATTGTCTTGGCAATGCAGGCTCTTTTTTGGTTCCATATGAACTTTAAAGCAGTTTTTTCCAATTCTGTGAAGAAACTCATTGGTAGCTTGATGGGGATGGCATTGAATCTATAAATTACCTTGGGCAGTATGGCCATTTTCATGATATTGGTTCTTCCTATCCATGAGCATGGTATGTTTTTCCATTTGTTTGTGTCCTCTTTTATTTCACTGAGCAGTGGTTTGTAGTTCTCCTTGAAGAGTCCCTTTACATCCCTTGTAAGTTGGATTCCTAGGTATTTTATTCTCTTTGAAGCAATTGTGAATGGAAGTTCATTCATGATTTGGCTCTCTGTTTGTCTGTTACTGGTGTATAAGAATGCTTGTGATGTTTGCACATTAATTTTGTATCATGAGACTTTGCTGAAGTTTCTTATCAGCTTAAGGAGATTTTGGGCTGAGACAATGGGGTTTGCTAAATATACTTGATATTTTCTTGAGTACTTTATCAATTCAAAAGTGTTTTCCTTTTAATTTTTCCTACCAATTATAATGTAGGAGGCATGACTTGACTCCAGGGCCAGGAGTCCAGAGCCAGGACTTAGCGGACCAGAATGAGGACTAGCTAAAACAGGACAAGGATAAAAGCATCTTTCAGTCAAACATGCCCACCAGTGTGCCATGTCAATTTACCATTGTCATGACAACACTTGGGCGTTACCATCCCTTTCCTTGGCAATAGCCCAGTGATTCTTACTGCTTTCCTAGAAATTTCTGGATGAACTGCCCCTTAATCTGCATGTAATTAAAAGTAGATATAAATATGACTGAAAACTGCCCTGAGCTGCTACTCTGCTTATGGGGTATCCCTGCTCTTCAGGAGCAGTCACAGAACAGTAATACTGCTGTAACACTGCCCCTTTGATTAAAAAAAAAAAAAAAAAAGCGGAAGTGGCAGTTTTCAGGGGCTGAGAAGAGCCTCTTGGAGTTCTTGATTTGCAAGCAACAGAAAGCAATGAGGGCGAGACTTAAACAAGCTAATGAAAAGAACAACAATTTTTTTATAAGTAGAAAAAGGAATAAATGATAAACCTAAGGAAAGAAACGAAGCTCTCCCTGACTCTGTTGACTTTGACTCTGAGCCCTACCATTAACTTAAACCTTCAATTTCATGTCTCTATGCTTTTTGGTACAAATTGTAAACAAAAGGAACATGGCAGAACTTGATAAATGGTGGTCAGTGTTTTGATGAAAAATTGAAGAGACTTAAGTGAAAGAATGACCAGAAAGTGGAGACCAGTTAGGCATTCCAATTAGTGCCCACTGGGCAAAGTCTACACTGCAATAGACTGTGGGATCCTGTTTGATATGGAGGAGAATGAATAATACATATATGAATTTACTTCTCTGAAAGGCATTGTAGTAGGACTACTTATAGATATTTTGTTTAATCTACACAATAGCCCCATGAAATACTCATTATTCTCTATATTTAATGTGAAGAAAATGGAGCTTGGAAAAGGCAAGAGCTCAGCAACAAAGCTAACGAGAGGCAGGATGTGTATTTAAACACTCAGGTCCACCTGCCTTCAGACCCTTCCTGAGAGAAATGACGTTTGTAGAAATCCCTTCCCATTTTCATCAAGGCATTGCTGTGCTCTAAAAGTCATAGCAGGAACACAGGATCCATTGAGAGCAGCATATTAAGAAAAGCTCTATTTCCCCCTGGGTTTTCTTCAGAATAATTTGCAGATAGAAATTGCACAGGATAATGGCTAAGTGCATTGCTGGTGGGGACAGATCCGCAGGATATGTTCCTACCTGTGTAATCTTGGCCAAGTTAATCAGTCTCAGTTTCCTCATATATATACTAATAGTATCAACAATAGGATTGCTGTATGGATTCCATAAATTGATCTACAGAAAATATTTACGACACTGCTTAACACCAGCATAAAGATCTATTTGTTTTGTGTATATTTTTGTCATTATTTTTGTTTATTATTGTTTTAATTTTGCTTTGTGTGTCAGATTGAAAATTTTGTCTCTGGTCTTTACTCCATTTTCATGGGGGGCAGGTAGATGTCAGTAACTCCTCTTAGTCCTGCTTATTTTATATTAAGGCTTTGATTAGTTCTGAGAGAGGCAGAGGTGTGTTGTGAAGTAGCCAACGTTTCCGAATAAGGAAACAGAGAATTATGGAGGTAATAATAATAGGATCATCTTATATTTATACTTAAATTATTTCTTATTAACTCATTATTTCTTACTTTTATTTGTTAATTCAATATTTATGATTTAAACAAAAGCTTACACTGGTGAAATTGTCATGAAACTTGGCATAAGTTGGTCCTTATGACAACGGATGTGACCGAAATAGAGAAAACATTCTGAAGCTCATTTGGTAGCCGGTTAATTAAGACTCAGAGAGATTAAGAAACAGGTACACAATGAAACCATTTTCCAGTATGGAACTGGGACTTAAATCCTGGCTTCTTGGATTCTTCCCCATGTGGCACGCTCTTGCCTACATTTTATTTAGATGAGGTGTCACATTTCCTTAATCTTAGAAGTTCAGACTTGAAATTCATCAAGACATAGTGTTTGAGCTCATGGTTCCTAAACACAAAATGCCTAAACCTCGGGAAATTTCTCTTTCTCAAGCATTATCTTAACAGAAGTGGAGGGCTACTGAGCAAAGCGAAGAGATGATTAAATATACAATAGGAAGAATACATATTTACGTATACACACATACTTGCAAACATGCTCAATGAGAATTTCAGCTCATTAGCAACAAAACAGCTTTGTGACCTAGGACTGCCAATGATACCTCCCTCTCTCATGATAGCACTTGGCAGTCTAATTTTTCTTCTGGTAAAACACCTTAATAAATTCACTGTTGGACTTTACAAATTGTTACAGACCATAGTTTGATTTCCTATTGTTTTACTAATTTGTCTCATAACATTTGGTTGCTAAAAATATATCATCAAAATATTGAGCGAAAGTCACATTAAAAACTATCAAAAAATCATGACCAGGTCTGAAGGACATTGCATAATGAAAATAGAAAAGTTAGAAGAAATTCCCACAGAGACAAACAGCAGTGTTCAATATGAAGGACAGAGTACGTGTACATATATTTATTGTACAATCATACGTCAGAAATATTTTGAAAACACATGCAAAGGGAATGTAAACAAAAATCACCTCTATTCTCTCTACTTCAAAAATAACTGCAACTATTATGTTTACTGCTCTGATTTTTAAACACTGCTTATATAAATGGCTCATAGTGTATAACTTGTTTTATAAGCTACTTTTATTTCACTCTATCTTCATACATAACTATATTTATTAATATAACATCATCCTAAACGACTGCTTACTCTTTCATTTTAAGTATGCACCACCATTGACTTCACCAAATCTGTACTATTAAATATGTATTTTATTTTTTATTTCTTATACAATGAATGTGCTTGTTGGTAAGTATTCATGTAAATTTTTATTTATCTTTAGTATAAAATCGCAATAACAGAAAACCTCACCATGCACAGATATAATGTCAGATGATCCTCCATGATGGTGTTTGCCCACGCGCATTTCTATCAGCAGCACGGCGTGTTGCGTGCCGGCTGCCTGTGCTCTCCTGCTGTTGTCAAACATCATTTCAAACACTCTGTTCATTTACCAGGAAAAAAATGCAGTCTTGTTTTATATGAAAAGTTTGGTTGAAGCCATATATGTATATGTCTGTGCGTATCTGTGTATGTGTATATATTGGACTATTGGACTATGTGTGTATACATATATGTGCATATGTGTGTACATATATGTATATACGTGCATATGTATATATACGCCTGCAGTATACACACGTATATGTATTTGCATATATATACACATATGCCTGCACATATATGCATGTGTCTGAGTGAATGTGTAGATGCATGTGTGATTATATGAGTATATATGTACATATTTGCCCATTTGCACATGCATAGGCATGTGTGTGTGCTTTAGCTCTTTGAGGCCACATGCTTTAAAGAGTGCCACACTTTGCCTCATAGTGAACATTAATGTAGTGGAGATGCCTTTTCCACCTCATGTGAACATCATTTTCAGCACTGAGGAGGACAGCACAAGGCTCCCGGGTCTGTGGTCCCACTCCATCAGACCATGGCGTAGAATACAAACATTTCTACCTGCCCACGTTAAGGGTGTAAAAGACACAGATTTTCAAGTAGAGCTGCCAAGTTAGGTGTTTCTCCTGAATTTCATGAGAATGTTTTCATTTTTCTCTGATAAAGAAATATTATTACTATTATTATCATTTGTGAATATGCAATCCAATGTGTAGCTTCCCTTCCAGGTTTTCCTCTCACACGGGTCCCTGGAGCTACAGCAAACCCCTTGCTCACCCAAGGAGATCCACGTTTGCTACGGCCTTAACAATCACATGGGTCTCATTCAGCAACTGGAGGGAAAAAGGGGAAGAATAATTTATATTGGAAAACTTCTTTAAATTATAAATTCATTTCAAATCTGCAGGCACCTCCTGCCCTCTCTCCTTGAATCCTGCAGCAGAGCCATGGGGCCCTCTGCCCTCTCCAGGTCCCCCTGTGCCTACCCTTCCCCAGACCAAGGACACTTCCACTCTCAGTTTCTCCCACTCCCATCCTCCTGGTCGTCACCCGGATGAGCAAAAATCACACTTATGCAGCTCATTAGAAAGCAATGATCTTGTGGGAAATGACAAACTTCTATTGTCTTCAGTGTCTATTTTTAAAAGCCTGTTGCAGTTACTACATTGAATTATTACTTGATCTCATCTAACACCATGCCCATAAATGTGAATTCTCATTTTTTTTCTCTTATTCTAAATGTTGCTTTGCCAGTAGGGCTACGATGGCAGAAATTCTCCCTCACCAAGACTAGCCCTGGAGACACGCTTCTGTATGTGCACTCTGCAAACCTCCATTACAAGCTGGGCGAGGGAAAAGTGCCTGGGCCCTGGCTTTTCATTAGTTACAATAACAGATATACCATTGATTTTTTTAGAGAGCCTGTGTGCCTGTGTGTGTGTGTGTGTGTGTGCATGTGTATGTGTGTGTGTGTGTGCATGGGTCTGTTTCCAGTGGAACAATGGGCCTAAACCCAAGTTCTGTGCCAAAATCATATTCAGAGCAAGTACTTTTTATCACAAAATAAGCATTTCTCAATTAGAGTGGGTTCACTTCCTTTTTTGCTGCCCTTAGTGTAGGATTTGCTTCTGCAAAATTTATAGTCATGAGGCTAGACAGTTTAGTCCAGGCCTCCCATCTGGGTCTGGCTTCCCATGGAGTGGATTCTTATTTTATTCTGAATCTCCTCACACTTTATCAGTCACATGAAATGTGAGAATGTTTTTCTCCCATTTTAGTGAGTCTGTGTATATCCAAGTAGGCTACATGATGGACTCTTTTTGTACCATTTATAGTTTTTAAAATTTTCCAAACACAGGACTAAAGCCCTTTTAGGTATTTTTTATGAAGAAATTTGTAAGTATTTATATTCACATCTACTTTTCAATGATCTTTTCCTTCCTTTGGTGACTGTCAAAGGCTTCCTTCCCTACCTCTTTATATAATAACAATGTCTATAGAATGTGAATGTTTTGTGAATAGCAGAACACTACTAGTTTTATATTGAATGAAGGCCTGTGTGTATCCCATTGATTCCAACTTTCATTCTCATAGCCCCCTTCTAAATGTCCAGGTCAAAGGAGAGTCAAGCCTTGTCACGATAACTGTGTCAGTAACCAATTCTGATTCTATTGTAAGTACATTTTTATGGAAAATTCTTATCCAATTACTAAGGTACACTGATAAAGAGATTGATTTTCCTGAAGCATAAACCTGACCATAACACTTCCCATTGCAAAACCCACAAATGACATTCTAGAGCCCAGATGCCTACACGATGAGAAAGCCCAACATGATGAGAAAATACATTTCTTTATAATTTCTTTTCCCCTACTCTTCCTCATTTACCTATATATATATATATATATATATATATTTTTTTTTTTTCTTTGAGACGGAGTTTCGCTGTGTCACCCAGGCTGGAGTACAGTGGTGCAATCTTGGCTCACCGCAAGCTCTGACTCCTGGGTTCACGCCATTCTCCTGCCTCAGCCTCCCGAGTAGCTGGGACTACAGGCACCCGCCACCATGCCCAGCTAATTTTTTGTATTTTTGTATTTTTGTATTTTTAGTAGAGATGCCTGACGTCGTGATCCGCCCGCCTGGGCCTCCCAAAGTGCTGGGATTACAGGCGTGAGCCACCGCGCCTGGCCATTTACCTGTATCTTAACCAAAATTGTACTTCATCATAATCATTTGCCTTATGTCTTTACTCCATTTTTTCTTTTCTTTCTGTAAGGCCTTTCTTTTTCTGGATACATGTATTTAAATTCTTCGTGTCTTTCACAGAATATGGTAAGTGGCTGTGTCCTTAAGAAAGTCTTTGTGACTCTCAGCATTAGGACTTTTCCCCTTCCCAGTCAGCCCTAGCACGTTTTGCTCCTTTAATCCACACTCCTTTAATCCACAAATACTCTGCCTCTGTCTTCTGGACTTAAGTATTTTATAACTATGAATATAATTGTTTGTCCAGTGGCAGAGTAATGGAACGGAGTGGTGGTATCAATATCTGGGTTATATCTGACTCACAGCCCTGCTGCGTCATGTATTTGTTATATGTAGAGCCTCCCTAAATTTCATCTCTCCTGTGAAAAATGGGATAATAACCACTGTGACAGATACTGTTGGTTCGTTGATCGGTCCAACCCCATTCATGGGTGTAGAAGCTAGAAAGCCAAAAACAGCAATTTTCAGACTCAGCTGAAATTAAAATTTTAGATGTATTGTCAGATCTACCAACCAGAATTAGTTAGAATTTTGGAGTTTGTAAATACATCCTATGGGTAAATATGGTGTATGAGAAACCCGTTCTGTTTTCATGTTTTGGGAACTGCAGCTGCGTTGGCTTTCAGAAACAGCTGAGATGTCCTGATTTTGGGAGGGCCAGTGGCTCCCCGGATGGCTCAGGTCTACATTTGATTATGACCGTCCGCATTCAGATCTCAGTCTAGAGCTGCTTTTCTTTAGTCCTTCTGGCAACCAATAACTGTAATAAATCTCTTTTTGCTTAAATTAGCTAGAGGAGATTTTTATCTGTGCAATTAAAGTCAGAGCCATACAACAATCTTCCAGTGTGCCTGTTGCAATTGAATGAAATAATATGTTCAACTACCTAAAATAATCACTTACACATAGTAAATGCATTATCATCCTTTTCCAGTTAAAAATAATCCTACTTTATTAACACCACATTTCTTAGTTGTAGGATCATTTTGACATAAGCTCATTGAGAATAAGACCCGTGATTGATTAATCTTTTCTCTGTCCCAATAGCCAACAGGATGCATTTCTACATAGCCGGCAACCAATAATACATTTTGAATTAAGAGGAGTACAGGCTAATAAGAATTGTTTCCCTTGTGATTGATATGTTTTTATACCAATTAAACTGTCAAGAACCATTATAGATTCTACAGTTTTTAAAGAAGAAACAGAGAAAACTTTGTCTTTAGTCTCAATTTTTTACCTCAATAATCAAGTAAAATGCAAAAAAAAGAGTAATGAGATACACAGCTTGGTTTTAATTTACTCAATGAGTGCCTTGTCTACTGACAACACACTTCAATGACAGAGGGTAATAAATATAATCATTGTTTGACTGTTTTTCTCAGAAAGTATGCTCAGAAGTCATGCCTAAGTTGGTTTGTGCAGAATGCCAGAGAAGATTCTTATATGGAAAATGTGAGCTTAGGAAAGTAAGACCATCAGTGATGCTGGAATATGTTTCTAAAGCAGTTCTACAAAGAATATGCCAAATTGCATTTGCTAATTTCCCCTCCTTCCTTTGAAGGGCATAGTTTACCTACTTATATGTAGTTTTTGGAAACTATGGTGGAAAATAAGCCAATTCCTATTTGTTTCTGACAGTTTAGAAAGAATTATTTATTGCTTTTATGGGAATGTGCTGCTTCTTTTCCCTCAGACCGGACCTTAGCATTGTACTCCTGGAATGATAATCATCTATTTCTTTCCTCACACTACTGAGCCTGGAGTGACCCCGTCTGACCCAATTGAAATTGATTTTGTTGTTGAACTCCTAGCTAGTGCAAATTAATCTTAGATCCATACAAGATCAGGGAAGCAAGACAGAGAGTACAAAGACCTCAAGTACTGAAGGAAAAATTAGTTCTGGAGAAGGTATTTTAAGTTTGGCAAGATAAATGGCTACAATGACTTGCTTTGATAGAACATCTGTAGGAAGGGGGAGGAGAATGACAGGGCCTCTCGGAGAAAGGCTGTAATTTAATAGCCTAATTTCCTGTCTGGTCCTGCAAAAATATCTGCCTGCTCCTGAAGCTGATGAAAATCACCGAGGGTTTGATTTGGTCCCTAGTGTGGGACAAGCTGAGACCCATCTTTCCCTCAGATGCTTGAGGCAATCAGTGGTGCTTCAGCAGACAGAGAAGGCTTCTGCCTCCTCATTATGAAATAAAAATTTGATCATCCTGAGCAACGTATCCCATGCCCACAAGTGGGGCTGGCAATGGCTATTTGCCACATGACACCTAAGTTCACCCCCATTATTAGTGAGGAAAGGGATTTTGTTCTGGGATAACTTTTGTAACTCACTGTTGCCCCAATTAAACAAATATGGCTAAATCTCCTAAGAGCCGAAGTGGGATTCTCTCCCTTTAAGCGGGTTCCTCATCCAAATCACAACTCTATTCGTTTTTTTTAAATCTTATCCACAATCACTGAAATGCCTCTAGGACACATCTTCTGATTCTTATAAAAAGATAATTCTAATTAGTTCTCTAACACACTGACCTAATTTCCACCATTCAAATGGCCTCCTCCTGAACAGTGCACTCTTTGATGGTCCTTGGAGATATCGGATGCCCCAGGGTCCTGCTGCTTATATCGAATTACTAACACTCCCGAATTCCTGATTCACCATGCTGAATACAATGGACCGTCAAACAGATACTGTGTGCCAGGGTGAGCAGGCTTCACAGCACTGAAATGTCACTGCGTAATAGATTCTGAAATCTGTGGCCTATCAGAAAGGAAATAGGGGCTCCACTGCTCCCTTCATCACCCCAAATTTCATCTTCACACAGATATCATTGTCTCATCTCTTTTCTTTCAATCTAACATTTTTTTAGGAATAAATTTCCAGAAACAGTCGAGTAATACAAATGCCAAATTATAACTTAAAGTTGATGATGCTGGTGCTTTAAATAAGTATCTTCTAATATTATTGACTTAGAATAATGGTTAGCCACAAAATAACAGTGTTTTAACATTGATCTTAAAATTAATGATTTTATTTTAACTGAAGACAAAATGAGATAATATTTTTAAAAATGTTAATGTCATCTTACCATCCAAATATAAGACTTTTTCTTCTGTGTTTTATTACATTTTGTGTGTATATATATTTTATATATATGTTTATATTTTATACATATTTATATAGTTGAAATCATAGGAACCTGTTTTTTCCTGAAAAATATAATTGCTACTTTTCTATATAGATTCTATAATAGTCACATTGATGTTTGTGCAGTATTCCAAATTTTATTATTATTTATAGTGGGGGAAGAACATATCCATTGGATATATTTCTATTTCTATGAAATGATTGGTTCTGAAGACATTTGCCGGACTGCAATTATGTAAAAATATAGTTGATTTTTGCCATTTGTTGATTTTTTTTTCAAAAGAATAACATCAATGTATACAGCCATGAACAAAGGCCAACAGCTTTATAGGTGTGTGCTTGTGTGTTTAAGTGAATGTGGGCAGGGCCAAATTGCATCCATTTCTATTTATCCCCAAAACTAACGATTTGTGATATCTTCCGGACTTATTGAGGCTCCACAGAGTACTTCAGAGAGTTATTGCTCTATTCCATCTTCCATCAGTAAAAAGATAATAATAATAATTTAAATGGAAAAGCTCATTGTAGTTGGGAGGATATAGGGTAAAATCTACACTGTGCAGCAGGGCAGCTCTGTCCCATTCTTATTCAAATAAACAGTGCATTTCTCTATAAAAGCAAACATGATCTCAAACTCTAAAGCATTTGAATGAATTCACTGATGCTTTTAATTAAGTTGTATATTAAGTTTATTGTAAAGGTAATTTAAAATAATAAAATATGTGAATTTAAATAAAATAAAATATATGAATTTAAAAGACTTAGAACATTGAGTAAATGGTTAGAAGAGTAAGTAATGGTGAGTAAGAGGTAGTAGTAGAACTATTTGAAGAATAAAAGCATTCCATGGGCCCCCGGATTTCCCACTCATGATCTCTGGACTGTAGAAAGTTCTTCCTACCTTAAAGGAGGTCTCTGTATTAAATACTAGATTCACCTGGTTGATCTGAGCCTATTCCATTCACCTGAAGTTGAATTTATCTTAACAAAAAAAAAAAAGAATGAAGGATCCTGCAGAAGAGTAAATGCAAACGAAACACATGGCTGAGCATTTATGAGCTCTTGGTGGGCCTGAAAATGCAAAATTCAGCTTGGTCCACAGTGTTCAATCCTCGGGTTAGTCCATTATTTTATGCAACAGTGGTATATCAATAATATTTCTTATTCTGTGTTCTTCTCCGGGAAACTCTGGAGTGTAATACTAAGTGTAACACTAAGTGAGTTAATAGAATTATTCTTGAAGCTCTAAGGTACTTGATCAGAGCTGGGGCATGAATGCTAAATCTATTTCATTTGTAGGTCTTCCCTGGTTTTTTTCTTTAGCAAACAAGAAAAGCTAAAATGTTGATAGTGACCTCTGTTAATTCAATGAAACATTCCACCTGCATTGGGAAAGAAGTGTTCCACATTAGCACGAAGCCATTCTCATAAATCCAAAATATCTAAAGCCTAGGATATGTGATTGGTTATTCTCTGGTTACTAATTGGTAGTAAATGTTAGTAATCAATAATGTGTAGTGTTTGCTGATTTAACCAGGCAAAGCAAGTTATGTTCACTTAGTCAAGGACTAATCCTTCAGAGGTAATCAATATTGTAATTACAATAGCTAAAGAAACACAAGAAAAAGAAAGCCACAATAATTTATTGCAAGCGATGCTGTTGTCTCTGGAACATTTCCCAAAACAATTATACCTCATTTTTACATTGTGTTTTCCTTGCAGATTTAGCATATGAATCAGATGATTATCTAATTGGATTTTGATGCTTTCAAAAATTGTTAAGTTTCCAATTTCTTCCTTTCGTGGTGTATATGGGAGTTATAATACATGAGACAAATGATTAAAAATATAAATAGGGCTCAAGAATAGAGCATATGTTACATCTAACCTTGGGCACGTAGAGGTTGAAGTGATAGTCAAGTTCTGTTTAATATTAAGATTAAATGAGTAAAGCATCTGCTAATGAGGAAATAGAAAAAAAGAAGAGTCATTGTAATTTTGTACAAGAGTTACAGAATTAAATTCACATAGATTTAAAGATGTATCTCTATGTTATTTTAAAATACTGTGAACTAAGATTGCATTTTTTAAAAGTTCTATATTGGCATTAACTAGAAAGCAAAGGATTTTACTTGACTTTTTCAATAATATGTCTTGGTGACATCCATTGCTCTCTTACTGACTTTCTGGTTTACTGTGGAAAAAAAATATCTCTACCAGTCTCTCTCTTTACTTTTTCTTCAATTTTAGAGTGAATCACATAACATACAAAGTACTTGAGGAATTGTTTGGGGAATTAAATTATCCTACTATTTCTGCCAAGCATTCTGTTTAGAACATGCAGAGCACATAGCTGTTTTAGAACATATTCTTCTGTAATTTTGATTTAGTATTACCTGGTTTGGGAATATAGACAAGCTGACATTAATGGACCTTATTCTGAGCTATGATTCCATGATTTAAGCAAGACAAGTAAGTGCAAGGTAAGAGAATCAAAGAATTAATTCCAAGAGGCATAATTTACCTTGACACAGAAGGACAAAGAGGACTGGTACAAACAGAGGCCACTCATCTTCAGCTCTTATCACACAGTTCCTTCCTTTGTCTACTAAATCACGCAACAGTCCTCTACAGGTTATAGTGCTTTGTCTCATTCCACTGAGATCTTTCCCGTGAAAATGCAAGCCTTGTCTCAGCTTCCTTATCCCAAGCATGTGGTGATAGCATGCCTAACTCATAGGATGATTGCAAAAATTCAATGAGTTACATCATATAAAGGGCCTTCCATAATACCTGGCATACAATAAGAACTAAAACAAATGTGAACTATTGTTATCACCACTGGCTATCATTGATATATTGGCTGACCTAAATTAAAATTCTGTTCTTTTAAATTAACTTTATTTTAAGTTCAGGGGTACATATGAAGGTTTGCTATATAGGTAAAATTGTGTCATGTGGGTTTGTTGTACAGATGATTTCCTCAGCCAGATACTAAGCCTAGTACCCAATAGTTATTTTTTCTGATCTTCTCCCTCCACCCACGCTCCATCCTCAAGTAGGCCCCAATGTCTGTTGTTCTCCTGTTTCTATCCATGTGTTCTCATCATTTAGCTTCCACTTATAAATGAGAACATGTGGTACCAAATTAACATTCTTCAGAGTTCTATGGAAGCTTGTAGAAAATCTGAAGCAGCAACCACGCATTCAAAATTTCCATGGAGTTGCAGTACGAGGACTCACGTACTACTAAATCCTGCCCCTTAAAAACACTCATATCACAGTCTTCTTGTAGCTTATTCCAAAGCTGTTTCCATTTTAAAAGAAATGAAGATAAACCTCTCTAATTTGGTTTTTGAGGTTCCTGCATAGCGAGTTGGTTAAACAATCTAGATGTAAGAGTAAAACGGCAGGTTAAAGTGGGAAGAGAGTGAGTGTGTGACAGAAGCACCATCTGAGAAGCCCAGCTGGGGTGGCAGGAGCAGGGACCACAGATGGCAAATGCACTTGCACCCGTGTCTGCTCATGCCCCAGCCTTCGTCCTTTCCAGGCAGCCAGACTTCTTGTCTATTGGGTTTTTCAGTTGAGCTAATCCTTTACTGACTCAGTAACTATGTTTTGAAAACCTATTATGTGCCAAATGGTGTTCTAAGTACTCATGTTGAACATATCAGAAAAGTTTCCTGGCCTGAAGGGGCTTATATTTCTGGAATTTTGCATTGATCTATGCCCCAGGTATACACATAGGAGAAGCACGTGAGGACAAAAATGGAAATGTAAGCAAAGCAGAAAGAGAAAAAAATAAGACTGGTGGAAATAAGCCAAGGCTATCTTTCTCTTTCCAAGCAGACTATTTCCAAACTGAGTGAGTAAAGGATTTCCTGAACTGAATTCAATCCTACATCTATGAGTGATCTCTCTTTCCTCTTCCTTTCTTTCTTCCTCCCCTTCTCTTTCTCTCTCTCTCTTTCTCTCAGTGGAGACTGAGAAAGGGACAAATTATTTTCTGTTGCCAACTGCATTTCCCCGCTACTGGTGGGTGATGGATGCATGCACACTGGGTTTCCCACCTCGCAGTCATTCTCACTACGCTGTGTAGGATGCCAGGATACCACTAGTTTTGCACACTATTCAGGTACCACCAAGTAGGTGCCCACATTTTGAACTTTGGCTTCTGCTCTTTCTACATGCTATGGTGTTGAAGAGACATCCACAATGCTTCTAGAAACAAAGGCCATTTTTCTCTAGATCACTGAATTTGTGATTTTCAGATTTATCCTTCTCCCTGGGGAAAGTTTTGTTCCAAATGAAATCATACTTGGAATCACAATATGTAAAAGAGATAGTTGTTCTCCTGAGTGCAAGGGGCAAAGTTTCCACATGAACTAATGTCAGTTTATGGACACACAGGGGGCTCGTAATTCTGGCTTGCCCGGAGCCATTCTGGTTTATGCTTACTGTCTTGCCATTATTAGGATACTTCACAGTAGCCCCGTTCACTTTCATGATGTCCTGGAACAGAAAATCAAGTCTATGATCCCCTAGTGATGAGGGAATTAACATTGAGAGATTTGTTCAAAGTCACACACTAGTTTGTAACAGTCAAGGATGAAGCCCAGGTTTCTGGGACGTCTCCTCTTAATTATCAGGATTTTCTCTACTTTACCCGCTTTCCTCTCTAAGAATAAAGGAGGATCAATATCTCAGTCTAGTTTTCTGGGCCAGATTGATTCCTAGGAGTGGAGAAAATAGTGGTATGCTATTTCCGTATTAAAACCTGATACTAATAAACCATCTGGCCTTCCATTAAGAGTTGGCTAGAATGGTAAGGTATAAACTCAAAGAGTACCCTCCTTCCAAAATAGTACCTACATCTGAACAGGATTGTATCTCAAAACGATCCAATCAGTCAAGCTGTATGAGGCCCCAGCTGTTTTATCCAAAAACAAATTTATTAACTCTTTCTGTAAAATGACTCGCTGATAGTTGTAATTCTCAAGGTGAGTCCACCATGACCTGCCGCTATGTGGGAACTCGTCCAGATCAGCTTAACCAGGAAGGAGATTTTCCCAAATGAAATTTTTGTTATCAAATCCAATGCAATTTGTGAAATGCTCACAGCCATATTCCTGTCCATGACCCCCCAGACAGGGCAGGTTCTCCATGCAGCATGAGACCTGGGAGAACCGTCTGGACCCCCTCATCGGTCACAGAGGAGCTCCTTAATCCTCAAGAGAAAAGTTAAAATGAATACTGAGGCCACATTATCCACATGTAACACAATTATTAAATCCAGTAAATGAAGCTCTTGACTACTAACATTCTGAATAAATTTCTGATATTTAATTCTAAATTTTATTCTATATTTATACTTTTGGAGATGAGGGCAAAGGAAATGCCCATGGGAACAAAGTCATATAGCATTAAGTAGAACTCACTTTCAACCCAAGTAGCGCGTTTTCCCAACCACCCTTTTTCTCCTTGCCAGATAATTCTTCACCCAGACAGGTAATCTCTGTCCTGGTGAAAGAATTACATATGACAGACCCCTTCCCTTGCCGCCCTATGCCCTCTCTCTCAACCTGACCTCTCATCACCCTTCATTGGCAGAGATAAGGTTTGACTTGGACCATATCTACCATTATTAATATATTACCATTTCTTCACCCAGGCCTTACTGATGCTTCTGAATAGTAAGACAGCAGGCTACTAGTGCTGCTAGTGACTGCTCCAGATTCTACAAGTCTAAAATACCACAATCTGTAACTTAGCTTACTTTTATGTCTGAACTGTAGAGTTTATCAATTTTAAATGTATGTATATGTATATATATGTTTAAAAAGTTTTACATACATACATTTAATATATAACATATAATATATACAGCACATTAAGACAAAGACAAGTTGTTTTACCATTTCTTTTTCCATATTAAATGTAATGCCAAGTAATTTAACTTATATATAATATAATATATAATATATATATTAAATGTATGTATGTAAAAATATATGTATGTGTATATATATATTTCTTATCAAGGTGCATCACTATTTGTTACATGAAACTCTCAAATTATTCTTTGTCTAACTGCATCACCTTTAGTATTGTGCAGAGCCTCTGTCTTTTCATACTGAACCTCAGGCTCCAAGGTAAAAAGAAGGAAATATAGATGAGCATTCGCTTTCTCAGTGACCCTTGCTGCAAGGAATCCTTTCTGGTTTTATAACTGCACAATGCCTGTCGGATCCGCCTTGGTTTATAGGAACAAGTGGAAGAATATAGGTACTATCAAGAATACGGGAAGAGCCGCACAACCAATCCACAACTGCATTATGTCGATTTCTCACTTTAATGAGATCCTCAGGGGCAGAGGCAGTTAAAAATAAAATAAATAAATACATTTGCAAAACCTCAGACCCATCCTCAGTGTAAGTTAGGTACCTTAAGTCTATCTCTGAACAAATATGGAACAAATTGCCAGAAAACCCTCTTTTTCAAGGGAATCTAACAAAAGCTTGTTTAGTGCATCCATGGGCACTTTTATAAAACCACTATGTATCCTGTGTATATAAGAAAGAGGACAGGGGAAGCTTGCTCCTGCTTTCCCTGTCCATTTCTACAATAAAACAAAAGCCAGGTATTGTACAGATGAATAACTCTGTTGGTAGTCGGTCTATACACTGAGAAAAAGGACAGTAATATATTGGTGAGAGACTGACAAATTGGCAATGTGTGTGTGTTTGCTTCCAATTTATTCATTTATTGCTTATAGCATATTTTTTGGATTCCTTTTCTTTGTAGAAGTGTGTATCAAAAGGGAATTCTCCATAAAACTATTAATACTTACATCTAACCCTTCAACTCTATAGAGCACTTGACAGTCTGTAACATAAAGAAAGACAGTCATTCAAATGTTGTCTTTTTGTAGTTTAAGGAAATTTGGCCCAAGGAAGGTTACATGCTTGGCCTGAAAGAAATCAGTGAGTCTTATATTTATGGGCAATATTATCTTTCAATTTCAAAATACTTAGTGAGAGAGGTAAATTACAGCACATTAAGACAACGACAGGTTGTTTTACCATTTCTTTTTCCATATTAAATGTGATGCCAAGTAATTTAAAAAAAAAAAAAACCCATTACCCACACAGCTTTTGAGCTTAGCCTGAAGATGGGTTCACATACTTTCCAAAAGGCCTGGGGTCTGTGGGCTCCAGGAAACGTCTATCACACAGCACCTGCCAGTCAGTCGAACGTGGGTAGCTTCACCTTAGGCCTATCCAGTGTAGGATGGGAACGTATGGTCCTCCCCTTTTATTATTTCCATCAGAGCAATGGCTGTGGACTATGATGATACCCACTCGCAGTCTTCTTAACCTTACTTTGGACAGCAAAGGGCAAGTTTCTTCTAATTTTTATGGACACAGATCCCACAAAAATGATTTTTAGGCTAAAGGGCTTTTGCAGTAGATTGGAGATTTGTATCATGTTCTCCTCTGAGATACTCCTGCACTTGTCTCTGGGGAAATTCTTACACATTTCTGTTTGAATATCTTGCCTCAAAACAATAGAATATAGTCTTGACATTAATGGTATGTATTTCCCATAAAAGGAAGTTTTTATAAACTTCTCTAGCAATTGGGATTTGGTTAAAAAGAAGGCATATGAACTTTTGCAAAGGTGTATGACTGCACCTAGGAGAGGAGAACTGGAATCAGAAGGCAAATAGAGTTCTCCATTTTTCTTAATATATTGGGAGAAAATACAAATCACGTATTTTAAATAGGGATGATTGACTCTTTCCTATACCTGGAGCAGTGAAAATTAAATTTTCCGTAACTTGATTTGTACGTTTTATATGTGTCTCTTTAGGAAGTAAAGCAACTTCCTTACTAAAGAGACATTTTTGCCTTAATTGTATGGAAATTACAGATCAGTTGTTGACGGGGGCCATGAAGCAAAGATTCTGATCTCATGGTCCACTGATCATTAAGAATGTGTTTGGGGGCCCACATAGCCCCAGAGCAATCAAAGAGGCTGCGGTGAGCTCACTGCAGAGCGGTGTGGGGAGGGCTGCACTTCCGTGCCTGCTGGTGCCCTGCGGTATGGAGATCACGTCTGCCCCAGGAAGTATCACTACTTACCAGCAAAAGCAACATGTTAAAGGCAATGTGGTACTATTTTTTCTTTCCAAAAAATTATCTAACCTTTAAAACATCGCCCTTCTAGAAAGTTAGATGTGACAAATAATTTCCACCTACCACAAGGATTTCCTTTCGAATGTGAAGAGCCAAAATGATCACAATTCCTCTAAACCTGAAGATAAATATAATATTGTTGTCTGGTTTACCTAAGACTAGAAACCAAAATACAACTAAAATGTTGGATAAATCTGTAAAAAATGCAACTCATGAAACGTCACCAAAGCTTTTCATAATTATATGTCTAGATCTAGTTCACTCTACACTGCCTCTAACCAACGATTTTGTAGAGGTTGTCATTGTTTTAAAACCAGTAAGTTCTCAAGTGCTTCAAAGTACTGCAGTATTTTTATTCACTTGAACACAGGAGTAACAAGAATTCATTTTTCCTGATGTTTTTCTTTTTAGGACAAAGTGAATCAACACGTTTATCTGGTCTTTTATCACATGGAAATACATTTTAAGAAGCTTTACGCTAAAATCCTACTTTATGTGTTATCTCCTGGTTAGTCTTTAAAACCTAAAACACTTCTATCCATAATACCATATAATTATAACTGAGCATTCTGTAGACCCTAAGGGTCGACAACAAAACTGCTTTTTACAGAAAGTCCCCATTGTGCTCGCAGGACTATTTAGTACTAGGGGAATCTGGTTCATGCTCTGGGCTAATTCAGGCCCCTAAGAAGCTGCATCTGAAACAGTGCAGTTGTCTTGGTGACACTGAAGCGTCTGAAGCTTGGGAGTGAATCGCAGCTATCATCCTCAGGACCACGTTTCACCATTGTCTGATTTCTCTTAGTGGAGTCCAGAGCTGAAGACGGGATGGGCACTGGGCCTCATGTGCTGCGTGCATCCTCAACTCTCCCAGGTCCCAGACATTGCTCCCATGCCCATTTTAAAAGTGAGGCAAGTTTGGCTTTGGGAAGTTAAGGGATTTCTAAGTGACCACACTCAAGAGCACATGGATTAGAAATAGTGGCATTAAGTCATACCTGGTGTTCAGTATGACTCCAGAGTCTGAACTGTCTTACTATAAAAGCATATTCACATCTTGTCACTGTATCTCCAGGGCTCCCAGGGCAAGATAAGGAAGAGAAGGCTTGCCTGACACGGGCTGCAAGCACCCACATGGAAGAGGGTTTGTGAGCAACCTTCTCATGAATATTCAGGTCTAGTCCTTTTGTGCTTACCTTTTCCACAGTTTCTGTCACTAGATGCACCTCAGCAATGTATTTTTCTTCTTGCTGTTATTGATGAGGCTGGTAGTAGTAGAATCCTTGATCTACTTTTTTGTTTGTTTTATTCTGGTCATAGATAATAAAAACAAACCATCTACCAGTCTTCTTCTTTAACTAAGCATTTCAGGCAGCTGCTAATTTTTTTTTTTTTAAGAAAACAACCCTAACTTCCCAGCTACAGTTATGTGATGTAGTAGTGAACATTTAATCTAACCTGGGTCAATATACGTTCCAGTCACCAGAAATGTGGGGAAAAAGGAATGGAAAGAAGCAAGTGTAGGGCTGAAAAACAAATAAAAGTAGCTCCTGGAGATCTTCGAATGCTACATGGAGTGCTGTCTTGAGCAGCTTGGATGTTATAAATCTCACGGTAAACTGTGAAAACCCGAAGGTCCCTCAGTGCACTCTCTGTCTATGATATTTATCTTTTAAAAGATTTGGCCTTCTGCACATGCACACATCCAGTAATTCCCAGGTTGACATTTTCTTTTCTCTGATTCTCATAGAGTTTTCTGACCTTTGAGTAACTGCTGGAAAAGAGGCTGCTTATCTGCGACTATGTGTGTCTCTTAGAATGATGGGGTGTCAGGAAGTGGGATTGGAGGAGCTTCGTCTGCGTTAAATCCTTCTAATTTTGGCGCAGAATGTGAGTGGAAATTGAACCACGGTGGCCAATTAGGAGGTGGCCAGTCGGACTCTAGGGACATTTTTTTGAGAGCCGTCTTGCAGCCACAGCAGCGAAATGTGTGCCTCTTACTCCCAGGGAGAGGTGCAATGAGCGAAGATGAAGAAAAGAAGGAAATACCTTACAGGGAGAAGAGACAGAGAATATACTCAAAGTGACACTGGGCTTCCCACAGGCTGAGAGCTCGAGATGCTAGACAAATAACTCTGCCCTGAAATACATACGGACTTTGCTGTCAAAACGATGGTGGAAGCCTCTGTCTTTATAATGGGTTATAATCTCAAGAACTCTTCTGTGTCACCTGAGAATACGACACATTCTTTGCACATACAATCAGCTACTTGATTAAACGTCCTCTCAGGCGAACCCTAAAGTGATGTAAAGAGGAGAAACAGAATGTACACACTCAGACTCTACCTATTTCCAAATGAGTGAACTTCCCAGGATGTTATGAGCCATCTCCTGGCCGTGTTTCCTAAATTACAAAGCTCTCAATGGCCCCAGGACAGTTAAGCTATTCATTATCTTTTGTGCTCTGGTGCACTCAGATGTGTCTCATTGAACGCCTACCTCTCTGCTAAAAGGCAGGTTAAGCAATGCAGAAGCTTAAGATGTCCTAGTGGAAATAACACAAGGTGAGCTTATGAGGGGTAATGAGATAATAATGATTTTGGAGATGGGCAATACAATACCTTCCAGAGTTCTACCCATGGGTGGGCAGAGAGCGGGGCCTGTTTGCTCCTTTCATGAAGTAAGTCCTTGGTCGGAAGGAGTGCCACTCACTTGGGTCAAGCATCTTCTGCTAGATGAGTTTTAGAATGTGAACTGTTCATTTTTGGTGAGCCTGTTATTGGAACAAGCTCATTTTATTTTTGCTTAAAATTTTTATTTTAGGGTTTTGAAAGAGAATCCATTTTGTAGTTTATCTCAAATTAGATATGAAAGGGAGCAAAGATTGTTGCATGACTTGATGGGTTCCCACTTTGGGATGTAGAGATCAATGGCAATGACTGTAGTTATTACTCAAAATATATCACAAAACAAAGATTTCTAATCATTACACACTGTAATCAAATGCTAATGATAAAAAGACTATCATGATCCCACCACCGTTTAATACAATAATTTATGTAATACAATATGTTACATTCAGGATCTTGGAGGAACATGCACACACTTAGATGTGTACACAGCACCTCAGGCAGGATTTTTACATGACAGATGTCAGTATAAATGAGTGGCATTATTAATTTCAAGTTAAGATGTTTAAGATCTTTGAGTGGGAGTGACTGTTTGAAAATGAGTAGCTCTGGTTCCTGTTTATCTGGTGTTGGTCACTGTTGTGCTCCAGTGGGACACAGGGTGATGCACTGTCACCAACCAAGAAGTTGATTTAGTCCCTGGAGAGAATGATAGCACCACCGTATGACCACTACCACCAGAACCAAAAATCCTATGAGTCTTACTCATCTCATCAGTGTCGTTCGCATTACCAGCACCACCACCATGCTTGCCTTGACAACTACCAGGTACTCATTTTGCGTCTATGATTTACTCCTTCATCAATCTTAGTGTTTCAACTATTATTAGTGTTCCTATTTTTAAAGTGAGAAAGCCAAAATTCAGGTGGATTTACCTGTCTAAGGTCATGCAGCTATTTAATGACACTCAGCCAGAATTTGGGCCCAAAGAAAACATTTATTCTTTCCTTTATTCTTAGTTTTCTAACACACTTAAGGAGCACTTCCTCCATGCCAGGCATTGTCTTAGAAACTAGGGATTTGCTAATGAACAAAATGGCAAGACAAAGGCCCTGGTGGAACTGACATTTCAGTGAGTAAAAAAGGTAAGAGACAATGATACAATCATTCAACACGGTGGGGAGTTGTGAGGAGAAAGTGGGGCAGGGAGAAGGTGAGGAGTTGCAGAGAGATGAGGATGTCTCAGCACTTTTGTTGCTTTAAGATCCTGTGCCCGTCGGCCTTCCATAGGCCTTCACTTCTTGTTCTTGGAATTTCACATAAGGAAGGTGAAGGTGAGCTGCTCTCACATTCAGCTCTTTTGTTGAAACACATTCCCCCTGAGAGTGACCATCTCTATTTTTAAAGGGAGAAACACTCCTCTTCTTTCAAGACCTATCATATTTCACCATCTCTGTAAAGCCTTTTTCGGAAGTATTCCTTGCTTGTCATGGAATAAGAATGGAGATGTTTGTGTCTAAGTGCGTGTGTGAGTGTAGGCATGTTTGAGTGAGTGTATGAATATGTGTGCACATGAAATGGTTGTGTGAGTGTATGTGAGTGAACATGGGCATGTGGTTGTACGTGGGCATATGTGGGTATGGGCGTACATGGCATATGTGGGTATGAGTGTGTGGAAACGTGTCTTATCAGTGTGTGTGAGCGTGAGTGTATAAGTGTGAGTGTGGAGGGTATGGGTGTGTAAATGAGATACATCCTCTGCACAGACCCTACTTTTTTTATATGCTGCTATTAGGCCACATAGTATATCATATTCTAATGTATTTTGTTTTTGTCACAATGACAGATGTTACACACCTTGCAAGAATTTTTTTCTCTTATACTTCCTTCCTCTGTTTCAAACTCCTGCACCCATGTGAGTTAAATTAGTTATCTTTAGTTTGATGTCTTGACCTGCTCTCCAGTAACTTTCAGATCATCTAATATGGCCACATACATGACAAGAAGCAGGGAATATTAACAGTGGCATGGGATATAGATCAGGCTGGAGGGCCTGTGTGATCTTTCACAGGTGAGGTATCTCTTTGGGTCTCCGTTTTAATTAATAAGAGAGATATTATTTATCTTCACAGTTTAATCCCTGCTCTGCCACTTACCATCTGTGTGAACTGGGTCCTCATATCTATTCCTTGGATATAGTATCTGGTTAACAGTAAAGTGTCACTATATGAAGCAAGAGCTCAAATTATATAATAGATGAGGAACATGCTTTAAATGGCAGTGTACTGTGTAAACATCAGTTTATTTTATTTTTGTTAAATTCTTCAAATGCTGGGGTTTTCAAAAAAGTATTCCTGAGGTGTGCTACCATATCTGGTGAATATTCCACCTTCATGTAACCCTGTCTAATGACAAATAAAATTATTTCCAAGAGATGGCAAAATGTTAATTCACAAAGCACTGTTAGAGATGACTTTGATAATTGTATTTTACGGTTGCCCCATCTTACATCTCACCTGATACTTCTCACTGTCCAACATTTGAGAAATTGGATCAAAGTTTTGCTATTTGTACCATTAATATTCTTCTGGCTATATTTTTGAACATTAAAAAAATTCTGTTTTATTAATTCTAATGTAAAATGAATGTATCAAAGAATCTGAACTCAGGTGCCCTTGGAGTTCCACCAGGATGTGCACTCTTCTACCCCTCTTGAAATTGGCTTCACAACATATTTCTGGTGTTTTTCTGTGAGTGTGATCATATTTATCTTGGTACTTTGGAAAATGCTATGTATTTTAGGTATATTTATAAGCTTTTAATTATGTATAATACACATATATTCTAGTCCATTTGGCTTTCAATATTTTAAGGTGTGCTTTACCACGTGACATTCATAATTCTGCATACATGTGAAAGTATTAGTATAAAGAAAAATGTCTTTATAGTTTCCGTTTTGGAGCTGTGTTTAGAAACTTCTTTCCCAAGACTAAATAAATCTCCGCCTACACTGAAAAACATAATTTATGGTTTCCTATGTGATACATTTAGACTTTTAATTCATCTATAAGTAGACTTGGCTCTCCACATCTGTGAGTTCTACATCCATGGATTCCCAAACCTTGAATAAAAAATATTTGAAAACAATTCTGTCACTACTGAACATATATAGACTTTTTCTTGTCATTATACTTTAAATAATACAATATAACAACTATTTACATACCATTTTTTTGTATAGCTATTATAAGTAATCTAGAGATAATTTAAATTACATGGGAGGGTGTGCAGGGTTATATGCGAATGCTGCACCACTTTATAGCATAGACTTGACCATCTGCAGATTTTGGTACAGGTTGAGCATCGTTAATTTGAAAACACAAAATTTGAAACACTCCAATAGGCATTTTCTTTGAGCATCATGTTGGCACTCAGTAATTCATATTTTCCTATTGATCTGAGAGAATACCCTTGTTGTATATTAGATTTCTCTGTGTAGGTGAGGTTGCTAAGGGATAGTCTAGCTCATTTTTTAAAATCTGTTTGCTTAATGCTGTACCAGTTTCACATGGTGACATCCATTTTATTATCCTTATATTGTATAATATCAAAACACGGAATGCTTACAACTTCCCATCCTCCAACCAATTGTTTTCTTAAATATTTTTATTGATTTATTATCAAAGGTAGACTTTAGGACTTTTACTCAAGTTTCTAAAAAATGTCCCTTAGCATTTTAAATTCGGTTGTGGTAAATACGCAGATCATTTAGGGAGAATTGCAGTATGAATTCTTCCCATTCATAAGGAGAATATATTTATGTATTGAGTATTTAGATGTCTGTTAATATAAATTTGAAGTTTTCTTCATATTGTACTTTCATATCTATGTTTAGGGTCATTCTTAGACATGTTCCATATATGTTTCGCTGCTGATAATGAGGCTTTTTACAGTTACATTTTCTAAAAGTTAATTTTGATGTACAGGAAATCCATGAGTTTTGATAGTCATTTTAACTCAGCCATCTTACTGAACTCTGCTAATAATTCTAATAGAATTGTAGTTGATTTCCCTCATTATTTTGAAAGTAGAATTTATTTCATCTTCAAATTATCCATCTATTTTCACATTTATGTTGAGCTACGGTTATGTATCAGGCCCTGTTTATAGCACTGGGGGGCAACTAAAGTAACAAAACAGAAAAAAGTACTTGCTCTTGTGAAGTCAACATTTCAGAGGGAGAATACTAGAACTGCAAGTAGGAAGTTAAAATAAGAAAGCAAGTATCATGTAAGATGGATATAAAAATCATTGAGGAAGACAGATTAGGAAAGTAATCAGGAGTACTAGAAATTGGGAGGAACTTTTTTTTCTTCTAATTTATAATTTTTGTTTCTCTCATTTAAGAAACACATGCCTTACCATATCAGCAGATGATGAGCAGCATTTTAAACTGGTAATATTTGTGTCCATTTATATTCTTGGTTTTGTGTTTAGAAGGGATGCTTGCAAGTGTTTTATTGAAGAAACATGATTTTGGCTACTTATTTGAAGTAGATATCATTTGTCATGTAAGGGAAGTATTCTCTAGACTATAACTTTATTATTTTAACAAATAGTGCTTGCTTTACAAGTGACATACTTCAGACTCAGAGAAACAAACACGCTGAAAGTTAAAGAATGAAAAAAGATTACTATACAGTCATAAGAGACTTGGAGTGATTATGCTTATAGTAGATGTAATAGACTTTAAAACAACAAATCTCAGAATATTTCTAGAGTTAAAGAGGGGTACTTAATAATAATAAAATGTACAGTCTATCATTAATACAAAACAATTACAAACAACAAAACTCCAAGATACATAAATCATAAACTAACAGAATTAGGGATAGACACATTGATGATTATAATTGGAGACTTCATTCTCCCACTTTTGATAATGGATAAAACAATTGTGGAGAATATCAACAAGCTATGGAAGACTTGATTGCTATAAAATGATTACAACTAATAGACATCCATGCAATACTTCACCCAATGGCAGCAAAATACAAATTATTCTCAAGTATGCATGGAACATTTTCCAAGGTAAAACATTCTTCAGGCTATAAAATGAGTTCCATAAGTTTAAACGTACTGACATCACACAAAGTATACTCTCCAAATATAACCAAATTAAACTAGAACACAATATAAGGCAATTTAAAAATTAACAATACACTAAAAAAGAAACCCAACTAGTCAAAGAAGAAATCACAAGAGAAATTAGATTCATGCCAAAATACATATCCAAGAGATATGACAATCTGCATCTAGATATAACCTTGTACAGGATTGTTCACAGCAGCATTTTTTAAAATTGTTGTTTATTTTTACAAAGACAGGATCTCACTTTGTTGCCCAGGCTGGAGTGCAGTGGTGCCATCTCAGCTCTTCGTAACCTTCAACTCCTTAGCTCAGGCAATTCTATGGAATTCTCCCACCTCAGCATCTTGAGTAGCTAACACTACAGGTGCACAACACTATGCCCAACTAATTAAAAAATAATTTTAAAAAAGAAAACCATTGTTTTTTAGAAATGGGATGTCACTATGTTGCCCAGACTAATCTAGGACTCCTGGCTTCAAGCAATCCTTCCACCTCAGCCTTTCAAAGCACTGGAATTAGAAGTATGACCCACCATGCCTGGCCTGAAGCATTATTTATAATGGTCGAAAAGCAGAGACAACCCAAATGTACATCAAGTAAGAATGGATATATATGTTTTATATCCATACTATGAAATGTCATTCAGCAGTAACAAATGAAGTACAGATACATGCTGCAAAGTGAAAGAATATTGAAAAGATGCTGAATGAAAGAAGCTAGTCACAAAACTACCTATTATATGACACCATTTATATGAACATATTCAGTATATATGAATATGTAAAACAAAATGTAGATTAATGTTTGCCTAGAACTAGGGGAGTCTGGAGGGATTGGGGAATGATTGCTAATGGTACAGGATTTCCCGTATGAGAAATAGAAATGTTCTAAAGTTCGGTGCTGGTTTTGAGCTATATGGAGGATGTAGACATAAAGTAAAATAAAATATATGAGAATGAGGATTGCAGAATTCTGTGACCATAATACATAACACTGGATTGAATACTTTAAGACAGCAGTCCCCAATCTCTTTGGTTTTTTGGAAGCCAATTTTTCTGTAGATTGGGGTAGGGAGATCGTTTCAGGAAGATTCAAGCACATGAGATTTATTGTGCACTTTATTTCTATTATTATTACATTGTTATATACAATAAAATAATTATTCAACTCACCATAATGCAGAGTCAGTGGGAGCCCTAAGCTAAGCTTGTTTTCCTGTAACTAGATGGTTCTAACTGGGGGTGATGGGAGACAGTGACAGATCATCAGGCATTAGATTCTCATAAGGAGCACATACCTAGATCCCTCACATGAGCAGTTCACAATAGGGTGCGTGCTTCTCTGAGAATCTAATGCTGCTGGTGATATGACAGGAGCTCAGGCAGTAATGAGAACCACGGGGAGTAGCTGTAAATACAGATAAAGCTTCACTTGCTTGCCTGCCGCTCACCTCCTGCTGTGTGGCTGGGTTCCTAACAGGCCATGGACAAGTCTCTGTAAGAGGCATCTTCATGGCCTGGGGGTTGCAAACCCCTGCTTTAAGAGAATAAGTTGTAGAATTAGTGAAGTATATCTTAATAAGTTCGTTTTAGGAAAAATAATGATTGATGATTTCATGAATATCTTTTGGCACCTCTTTGACCTATTATATGAATGATAAGGAGTGCTTTTTATTGGATAAGCTTAGATTTCTGGAATAAGTCTTACTTGGTTTTATTGTTTTAATCTATTCAGCACTTGCTGATTTCCTTAGGATATTGCATTCATATCGATGTTAGAGTGTTCTATTATTTGTCATATTTTTATTATGGTTTATAAAACAGTCCCAGGAGGGGTCCAATTTTCAAGGTTCTGAGTTATTTTTAGATAGAATAGGAATTCTGTCTTCTATAATGTTTTATTTGTATTCATTCATAACTGTGTATGTACACACATATCTTTGAGGTATTTCTTTGGAAACTATTAAAATGATTTCTATGCTTGTTGCCACATTTAATATTTAACAGTCTCATGTCATATTCCATTAATTTAAATTTATATTAGCAGAACAATATTTAAGATTTGCTAACATTTACTTGTGCACACTACTGTCTTTAAATTTCTTATTACTTCTATATCTTAGGCTTTTTATATATATGCTTAATCAATTTCATTATGGTGTGTTTATATTTTATTCTTTTTTGCACTTATAAAGATTTATGTATTTTATTATGGATACGAAAATGGGCTCAAAAATGGGCTTTGGATTTGTCAGTTTTATTAATTTTCTGTCTTATAACTTATTAATTTCTCTCTATTATTTTTTGAAAATGTATTTGAAGGTATCCTTAGTCTTTATTTACATGTGTTTAGTACTTGAATTAACTGTAAATGCATTCATTTTTTGTTTTTTAATTTAACAAATCTTCTTGAGGAATACTTTATATATAACAAAATGATTTAATTCTAAATGGAGCTTGATAAATTAGTCAAAAGTTTACACCTGTTTAAGCAGCACCACATTTTATATAACGAAATATTTCCATCACAAACCAAAGTTGCTTTTGTTTCCTTTCCTGGTAAATCTTCTGCTATCACATTCAGAACTTCTGGCTGTCATTGTGGAGTAGATTTGCGCTTTGTAGATTTTAATATGAATTGAATTATATTGTAAGTATTATTTTGTAGCAGACTATTTTCATTCCTTCCATTCTGACAGTGCACTCAGAAAATATCTCTGGAACAAAACCCAGGACAATGTTGAGATTCAATTCACGTGTTCTTGCTTTTTCTGGGATCACAGACCTGTATTGCCTATTGTCTAATATCAGAAAATAGTTGTGTCTTAAATATTTTGAGTTTTCTAGTTCTTTTCTGGACAGAAGCAATCCTGAAACATCTTAAGCTTTCCTAGTCAGAAATAAGAGTTCTTTCATTTTCATTTTTCAGTGACAAAATTTATGTATTTTCCTCTAGCAAAATTTTTATAATTAGTTGGTATTATTTATCATTATACTTGTTATTATTACAGTGAATATATGGATACAAATTTACATAGGTAATAATTATTTATAACAAAAGAAAAATGACATTCATATGATAAAATATTAACAGTTTTAGATCATTGACTACTATAGGTTCCATTATAGTATAATTTATATGTTATATAATTTGAATCAATTCATAAGTAAAAATTAAATAGTGAAATGAGGATACAAATTCAGATGATAATTCGTGATTAATACACATCTTCCTTTTCCAGGTTATTATTTTCTATATCTCACATAATAGCTTTGGTGCCCAGGACAAGCTGTCATAGACAGAAAGAGGAACATTACAACATGTGGGCACCATTTGAGCTCACCTCTTGTAGAGTGGAAGGGTCAGACTTCAGAACAAGCTTAGCAGCCTCAATTTTGCCATTGGCTCTGCAAGATGGATAAGTCACTTATCCTTCTTGGAGCTCGTCGTATATCAATATGATGGAAACGGTGAAAACATGTGGAACAAACTTACAAATGATGCACTTATAAACTGCTGCTGTTCTTATCACTAGAAAATGTATTTGGAGAATTAATACTTGATGCAGGTTTATATTTGAGGCTTCAATCTTCAATCCTTTCCCCAAATTGCTTTTGTGCAATGACTGAAGTGTGACGTTGCAGCAAGAAATAGAAGCTACATGAGACTGAGGTAGAAGGTGGTTTCTTCACCAGTTTCACGTTACAAATCATTCTCTTACCCTCCTAGGGCAGGCCTTCGGTGGTGTAATTGGCATTTACTCTACATTAAGGCAAATGAAACCTCATTGTTTGAATCAGAGTTTTAAAATATATTTGGCAACATAAACAGGGAGACTGGAAAAGTCAGATTCTTTTGTGGATATTACAAATATGTTCACGTTTTAAGATCTATGTGTTAAGTTTTAAAAAGTGCATTTTTAAAGTATACTTTCTAAAGTTTATACAAATATTTTCATGTCCTCCATGCTGAGTCCAAAAAGAAATTATTCAATGTTCTCATGTAGGCTAGAGTAAAAGGCTGGAATGCACTTTAACTTGAAGATCGGCCATAAAATTTCCTCATTAGGTAATTGGTATTTGCATGTGATGGAGACCATTTTATTATCTAAAACCCAAATCTCAAAGTAACTTAATAATGAGGGAAAATATGATTTCACTCATTGAATTTTCAGGTAGAAAAGCCCAGTATAAACCTTATTTGTAAATAAGGTTTAGCGTAGACATTTGTCTTCATTTAGCAGGTGGTACACACCTGGTAATGGGATCCTGAGTGATATGGGAAGTGCATGTTTAATTTCACTCGAAACTGCCAGAATATGTCCTAACCTGTCTCTCACATGGGAGTTCTACTTGCACTGCATCCTCAAGAGCAGTTGGCATGATCAGGGCTTTATTTTATCTTAGTCATTCTAATAGGTCTGCAGTGCTATCATGTTGTCATTTTCATTTAGAGATATCTAGTGGCTAATAATATTAAATATATTTTCTTCTGCTTATTTTCCATCTGAATTCTTCTTAGTGAAACATCTACCCATCTTTTTCATTTTTTTAGCAGAATGATTAATTTTGAAAGTTTTCGATAGTCTCCCTAGATTCTTCATCAGATATGTATTTCTGCAGATACGTTTTCATTCAGTATGACTTGTTTTTTTTCATTTTCTTAATAGTGCCTTTCAAAAAGCAGTTTCTAAATTTTAATTAAGTACAGTCACTAAGCCTTTTATGTTTCATGCTTTTGTGCCTTATATAAAGAACAGAAAACCAAACACCGCATGTTCTCACTCATAGGTGGGAACTGAACAGTGAGATCACTTGGACTCGGGAAGGGGAACATCACACACCGGGGCCTATCATGGGGAGGGGGGAGGGGGGAGGGATTGCACTGGGAGTTATACCTGATGTAAATGACGAGTTGATGGGTGCTGACGAGTTGATGGGTGCAGCACACCAACATGGCACAAGTATACATATGTAACAAACCTGCACGTTATGCACGTGTACCCTAGAACTCAAAGTATAATAATAAAAATAAAAATAAAAATAAAAAATAAAAAATAAAAAATAAATAAAAAAAATTACATTTATGGCAAAGTTAAATTTTTTTATTTTTTTCTTGTAGTTTTATACTTTTACAGATGTTTACATTTAGACCTATGGCCTAAGTTTGAGGTAAAGCTTATGCAGGATCTGAGATGCTGATAGTGGTTCATTCTTTTGCATGTGAATGATCAGTTTTTGTGGCACCAATATATTTATCTACTGAATTACTTCAGAGCCTTTATCAAAATTCAGTTGACCATATATGTATGGGTCCATTTCTGTATTATGTGGTTATTTTCACTCCTATACACTAGTGTCTTGGTTACTGTGACTTTATAATAAACCTTGAAATTAGGAAGGCTAAATTTTTAAAACTGTTGTTACTTTTAATTGCCATGCTTATTCTATGTCCTCTGAATTTCTATTTAAATTTTAAAATAGGATGTTCAATATCTGTGATAGAGGTCACTGGATTTCACTTGAAAGTGTATTGAATTAATCTGTCAATATTAATTTAGGGAGAATTAACATTTTAACGACATTGGATATTCCAATTCATGAACACATTTATTGTCACTGCCTGAAAAGAGAGATAATATCTTTTTAAAACATTCATCTTATCAGTATTTTACAGGTTAGAGCTACAAGTCATGCCAATGTTATATTAGATTTATACCTTTCATTAGATTCATACCTAAGTATCTTATGATTTTGATAGTACTATTTATGATGTGATTTTCAAAATTTTAGTTTTCATCTCTTTATTGGCAGTATATAGAAATGCATTTGATGTTTGATATATTGATCTTGTAGCTTGAAAATTTGTGAAACACTTCTGAAATCTAACAGCTCTTATGTAAATTCTTTTGGATTTTCTATGCATGCAATCACATCATTTGCGAATAAATAAAGTTGATTTCCTTATTTTTAATGTGCACATCCCCTGAGTCCCCAGTGTTATTGAATTGGCAAGGATCTCCAAGCCAATGTTAAGTCCATGGGAAAACCTGGCACATTGTCACCGAAAGCTGAGCTGCACATGCCGGGGAAAGGCTATGTGAAACTGTTAGATAGTGGTTGTTGGGGTTTGAGTGTAGAACAGAGTCCAGTGGTTGAAGAGAGCACGCTCCCTTCTGTTAGAAGATAGTGCTGTTCCCTCACTTGAAGTTGTTGCAGATACCTCTGCCCTACAAGACAATGTGGACCCCCATCAATAGCCGGTCTCTCCTGCACTACTGGCGGGCAGACCAATCACTGGGGAAAAGCAGAGCCTGCCGGGGAGGAAAGAGACCATGCACCATCAGGGCCGCAGGATCCAGCTGTGGTGCACCAGGGGGAACCCGAACAGCGTGGACAGGACCGCACGTTGAGGATGCTGAATCACAGGAGTGCAAAATGAAGGTGGATAAGACATAATTTATCCATATGGGAGAAGTCTCCTGAGAGAAACACAAGATGTAGCACTCTGTCAAGGCCCTCGGAAGACTATTCTAACATTTTGCTAGGACGGCTTTTGGAAGCCAGGCTAAAGAAGAACTCGTACCACATGAAGTTTCTATTATCAGATGGTACAAGAAGGAACCAAAAGGCTTAGGGAAGCACAAGACAACCACAAGAATGAACATATCATAAAAGGTCAGAAAACTGCCTCCAGCAGATCTACCGCACAGCTCTGTCCTCTATGAATCAGCTGTGCTCTGCTGGCTCCTGCCTCTCTGGCTGCCTTGACTTATGATCCCTAGCACCTCACTTTGTGGGTCCTCTGTACCCTTCAGCTCACTGTACCATGACCAGATACCCATCCCCAGGCAAAAACCTGGCCAACCTTGGTTTCATTGCATGAGTTTCTTTGCTCGCAGGGTTTGGAGTTCGGCTCTGTCTGCTTTCCATTATCTGAATAGAGTTGCCTCATGTGTTTTGCCCAGTTTTGCAGGGCTGACAGTTGGAGGGCTCATACATTAAGGTTTACTCTATGTTATGCCAGAGCAGAGCTGTCTCACTTTCCTCTAAATGATGAATACTACACGGTGCTGTTCTGGTAACAAAGACAGCGGATATGGTTTTGCTCTGTGTCCCCACCCAAATCTCATGTTGAATTATAATCCTCATGTGTCAGAACAGGGATCTTGTGGGAAGTAATTGGATCATGGGGGCAGAGTTCACCCTTTCTGTTCTCATGATAGTGAGAGAGTTCTCATGAGACATGATGGTTTAAAAGTTTGGCACCCTGACTTTCACTGTCCTTCTCTCCTGCTGCCGGGTAAGTCACGCCTTGCTTCCCCTTTGCCTTCCACCATGATTGTAAGTTTCCCGAGGCCTCCCCAGCCATGTGGAATTGCAAGTCAATTAAACCTCTTTTCTTTATAAATTATGCAGTCTCAGGTAGTTCTTTACAGCAGTGTGAAAATCGACGAATACAGCAGTTCAGGCTTAATAGTAGATTAGTGAACATTTAAGAAATTAGTGTTTTCACTTCAGCAGTAGGTGATATATTTGAAAATGTCTTTAAAGTACATTCCAAAGTAATTGTGAATGTCAAGGGAATACTGTACTAGGAGCCAGGAGAGCTCCAAATCAGCTGGTGCTAACTTTGGTACAACGATCACATGGGCAGTTATTTGCGTTTTTAATATTTTGTTCTCGGATGTGTACTGTAAAGTAGCAGAACTGGAAATTAGTGACCATGGAATGGTAAAGAGGAAAGGACATTCATTTATCATTTATTTCATGCTCCACCTTTTATTGATACAGAAAGTGGGATCCAGAGCCATTCTTAGGTTCTTTACAGAATAAGAAAGAAACTGACTCCACTTTTGATGTTTCATCACTGAGCGTGGTCAAGCTCCCCGCCTTGCCTTTCCTTTCTTGCCCCATATCTGGTCAAGTCCATAAAATAGCCCATGTGCTCCCCTACTTGACATCTGTAGGTGATTTCAAACCATACAAACCCATCTCCTGCAAAAGAACCTTAACTCCACTCCGTAAGCACAACACAAATCAAAGCCCCTTGGCTGTCCTCTGCTCAAACCACTTCAGATCTGGTTGGGAGTGTGCCCTGCCCTCTCCAGAAAACCCCAGCACATAAGTTTGTTCCTACTCACTCACTGTGAGTCTTAACTGCGGAACCAGCTTTGAGTGAGGACTTGACCGCATCATCTGGGAGCAACTGCAAGACACACAGCTCCAATTCTAAGACTGCAAAATTTTATAAATGAAATATTTTACAATGAAAAATACAGACCAAAACCCCAAAACGCACTAGCAAACAGGGTTTTATGCATCTCTTAAAATTCTACTCTGACGATCTGAGCCTCACTAATTGCTCAATATTATCTTCAAACAAAATTGGCAATAATTACCATGTATGTCATTTTACTCAAGTCATTACATTTAGCTAGAGTATTCTACAAAGTATCATACTTTCCATTTTAATAATATTTTATAATATATATCAGTCAATATTTATGGCAACTTCTGTATACCCGCCACTTAAACCACCTAATATGAAAAAACTAAGCATATTCTTCAAGGTAAATCCTAATGACCATTTGGCCATTCTCCATATCAACTGCCATACATTGAGAGATAGTGATACATAAAAATGCCTTGTCATTTATCCAAAATGCTTGTTGAATATTATACAATACCTCTAAACTACTAGTGAAAATGTTTTCTCTTTAAGGAATTGACTTTATCTTTTGCTTATAGAATAAAATATTTTTAAAATATTTTTTCAAACTAGTACTCTATTAAATTGGTAGAGATTAAGAGCAATTTGTACTAATTTTTGCATAGTAGGGGAATAAACTTTCCTATACACAACCTAAGGTATAGACAAGTGTAAATTGGTGCAATCTTACTACCATGATGCACAACTTCAGGCCTCCATTCACCAGGCACTGCTGCACAGAAGGTCATTCAGCAGCAGGCATAGTAAGGTTTTTTGAGCATCCACGTCAACAGTTCAAGACCTTGTGCCAAAGAAACAATTGGGAAATGCACAAAGTTATATGTAGAAATCTCTTTGGTATAGCAACGTTCATCATTGTAATAAGCTAAAGTCGAGTAAAATATCCTTGTGTAGGGGATGAGTTAAGTATGTAATGGTGCATGTCGCTAATGGAATGTGAGGCTACAACTCAACCTCAGAAAATCAATCTGTCTTTAAGATGAACATTATCCCATGGTGCATACGTACCACATTCTCTTTATCCAATCCACCGTTGAGAGTACACAGCCATATAAAATAATGAAATTATGTATTTTGCAGCAATATGGGTGCAGATAGAGGCCATAATCCTAAGGGAATTAAGGCAGAAACAGAAAATCAAATACAGCGTCTTCACATTTGTAAGTGGGAGCTAAACATTGGTTACACATGGACATAAAGATGGGAACAAAAGATGGGGACTCCTAGAGCAGTGAGAATGGAAGGAGGAGTGTGAGTGGAAAAACTACTCATTGGGTACTATGCTTAGTGCCTGGGTAATGGGATCCATACCCTAAACCACAGCATCATACAATATACCAATGTAGTAAACCTGCACATGTATCCTCGGTACCTAAAATAAAAGTTGAAATTATTTTTACAAAGATGGGCATTATTTCATCTGTGCTGGTTTAAAAAATAAAATTATAAAATGTACTTATTTTATTCTCCTTTAAATTGTTTGAAAAAGTTATAAAACATTTTGTATATCACCACGTCAATAGCACCTCCTTGCTGGAATAATTATATCTTATTTGCATTATTTTGAAACTTGTCTCCTTTTCATAATATTTCATTGCATATTTTCTACCTTTAAACTTAAAAAAAAATTTACTTAGATTTAGGGACAAAAACATTACCCCAAACATGGTTTTTGGTGTAGATTGTAATATATCCTGGTACCAAAAGAATATAATTATGCTTATCTTGGGTTCTTTTTTCTTTTTATATTTCAGTGTTGTCATATGCTGTTTTAATAGAATCATTTTTTTCTTATTTACTTTTCATAGAAACAGGTTTTGCTTCATGAGAACACCTGCTAAAGATCACTTTGAACATGATGCACTGTCAGTTAATAGTACCTAAAAATACATTCACAGTTGCCATTAAAGAAAATTTTGTAATTTTTTTTCATTTTAATATCCAAAATAGCTTATTTCATAATACATGCCAAAAACAAAATATTTTCCATAGTTTTGGTTTTTATATGCTTCTAAAATCACAACTAAACAATGTACGTATTGTGTGTCTGTGATTTTTGATAGTATACTGCAGAATGTAACTTTTTTTTTTGTTTTTTTTGTTTTTTGAGATGGAGTCTCACTCTGTAGGCCAGGCTGGAGTGTGGTGGCAGGATCTTGGCTCACTGCAACCTCCACCTCCCAGGCTCAAGTGATTCTTATGCCTCAGCCTCCTGATGAGGTGTGATTACAGACGCCTGCCAATACACCCGCCTAATTTTTACATTTTTAGTAGAGAAGGGGTTTCACCATGTCAGCCCGCCTGGTCTTGAACTCCTTATATCAAGTGATCTAGCTACTCTGCCTCCCAAAGTGCTGAGATTACAGGCGTGAGCCACCATGCTTGGCCGCAGCATTTAACTTTTTAACCACATCCTCAAGTCTACCATCTTCATATTAAGAATTAGAGCATGAAGGGAACATATAAAGATATAAACATATAAAGTCCATTCTGGTCATATATTTCTCACGTCTAAAATAAAATACCAATTCTTTTATTTATATGCAAGTTCAAGCAGAATGGCTCTCTATATAGTATACTCTTTGATTTTATTTCTGAGATAAGTTTTTATAGAAGAAGAATTATACACAACAAGTTAAAAATATACTTGTTTTAAAATTTGGAAAGGAGACAGAAATTTTTCAGAATCTCTCATCCTAATATGAGTCCCTTCTTTGGTTTGTTTGCTGGTACCTTGCCATGAGGAACATTAAGTGTCTGAGTAGAAGCCATCAATTTTTAATTCAATGGGTCTCCTATAGTGTCCCCTATGAAATATTTTCCCCCTTTGGGAGCTAGAATCTATAACCCTGCAAAGACTAGAGTTGCAGGAAAGAAGAAAAAAAAAAAAACTCTCCCAATTAGGTCACCGGCGGTGATTTTAAAACTGAGCCATTAGTACTTTCAGCCTCTGTTTCCTAGACCCAAGTAGCCCAACTCTTGGGGACTCAGCGTCATAGAACAGTCATGATTTTAGGTAGTGAGCCTAGAGATGGCACACTGGAAGTGCAAATTAGCGCAATCTCTACCATGCTGCAAAGATCCAAGGAAGTTGGCTGTGACTGTCACAGGGCATCATCACAGACATGGAGCCTCTGTTGTCCTCAAGAGGATGGCACCAGGCTTCAGCGTGGTGGCCTGGGAAGTCACCAATGGATGCCTTGCCAGGTGCCTTGTCTTTGTTGTAAAGTTGACCATATGTTCTTCTCTTCAGTCTCTGTCTTTTCCCAGTTATTTATCTGCTCAGAAATGGATGTTGTGCTAGATTCTGATGATGACACGTTGTATCTTTTGGACCACAGGCCTCTGCATCCTCTTCAAAAAATGGGGAAAGGGCCCTAGCCTCTAACAGGAGGTGGAGGGATCTTCTGGGGTCAGTGGTTTCAGGAGAATCTAGAATTCAAAATTTTCAAGCATATCAGTTTAGTTATTTGCCAAGTCATACATTCTTTGTGCCATTTAGTTGTGGGAATTAAAAGTCATAATCTATGAAGTAGGTCTTTGGTTTTCACATCTTGTTTTCAATTACTGGTTGAATGTTTGAATTTTTTATTATGTTTTTTCAAAATAATATTTTTTCAAGTAACATTTAATAATTCTGTTGTCATCATAATGACTATCTGCCCCATATTTCATAAATATTTTACCAATTCAGTCTTTAACTCCATTTCCTTCTACTGATATTGCAACACAGCTCATCCCCAGTGACAATTCTAGCATTTGTACTTCACCTTGTACTTGAGGTTAACTGTGCCCCATCTACCACCAGTGGTGCATTCTTTACTGGCAACCACGCAGCAGGTACATCAGCTTTAGAATGCAATATAGGTGTCTGCTTTCACTGACCACCATTGTTACCAAGTGTTAAAGAATGAAGTATTCACTTTCTATGCTGCCATAAGCAAAGTACCCCAAACTGGGTAGCTCAAAACCATAACCACATATGTTTATTGTCCTACACTTCTGGAGAACAGAAGTCCCCAAATCCAGTTGTTGCCAGGACCAGGCTTTCTCTGAGATTCTGAATAGATTTTTCCCTTGCCACTTGCTAGCTTCTGGTGGTAGCTGTCAATCCTTGGCATTGCTTGACTTGTAATTACTTCCAATTCCTGTCTCTATCATTACACAGTATACTCCCTGGGTGCCTCTCTTTCTTCATGTCACGTTTCCTCTCCTTATAAAGACACCAGCCACATTGTATTAGGGCTCTCCATAATGATTTTGTCTTAACTCTGTTACTTCTGCAAGAATTCTATTTCCAAAAAAAGGTGACATTCAGAGGTATCAGAGTCAGGACTTCCACATATTTTTTAGGAAACACATTTCAGCTAATAACAGTGGATCTTCTCGGTGGTAGACCCTAATATAAGAAGTTTATTTGAAAGTGCTCTGAAAATTCAAGATTGCAGAGGGAGAATTTAGGCTGCAATAGAGTCACAACGAAGGTTTCAGCCAACCAGAAAGGGTTCTCTAAATCTGGGATGACCCCTCAGAATTGTCTTAAATTGGAAAAAGGGGTTGAGAAATTATGCCACCTACGTTAACAAGTCATTGAATTCAGACTGTCCCTAGAAAGTGGGATAAAGCTTCAGGGAAACAGATCTCTGCAGCTGAGGGCTGCCAGCCAGCAGCAAATCTGGGGGCGGTGGGAGGAGTTCCTTGAGTATTGAATGTCGGGTGCTGACTTCAGCCAGCATCTGCAACCTTTCACCGGTGTCCATCTGCTTCATATCCTTCTTGCTCTGAGCTGCTGGATGCCCTCTGAGTACACAGATACTACCACGAGAGGGAAGTTGGAAATAGGGATTATTTCCAGAAATGATCCAAAGTATGAGTGTATACCTCAATAATTTAAAAAAAAATACTTTGTACTGATTGCTGATTCATTGGTCTTTGAAAAAATGGGTAAATGAATTAATTAAAACAGTGTTGCACATAAAATATTTTGGTAGATAGAATTTATAGAGCAAAAATAAAAGGGTTTCTGTGGTGGCAAGAATTCTGGAAGCCACTGCTTTAGATGTCTCCTCACCTTCTCGCACTTGCACCCACACAAGCTTTCTTCTTTCCTGTGAGCAAAGATCAATTCTTCCTTAAGAGCTGAAGATAGCATTCCTTTGTTTTCTTTGTAATACCTTCCTGCTCCCAGCTGGGCATCCTCTCATTCTCAACTGTTTCATTCTCACCAGCACAACAAGTGTACACCGTAGAGCCTCCCAAACAGCTCTCGTAGGACTTTACATCCTCATGAGTTAAGACTACTTTTCTCCCTTTCCCTGTTCCAAATTTTGATCTTCCTATTGTTATCTTCTCTTTTGCCAGATTTCTCTCCAGTCAATTCTTTCCGTTTCCTTATTTCTCTTTGACTGTTCTTTCCACTTCAGCCTGTGTTCACTGAAAGGGCTTCCGTGAAAGTCAGTAGATATTCACGTGTCGTCAACTTCAGTGAATGCTCTTTTAGACCATTTCATCTCATCTGACTCATCTGTTCTCACAGGAGTTTCTGGCACAGAAAACCATCTCTTTTTCTTCATTCTCTGTCCTTGCATTTCATGATTTCACGTTCTGCTAGTTGACTTCCCACTGCATTTCTCTTCCTTGTCTCCCCAAGCCCCAATTTTTCCTGGTCACTTTTGAAGCCAGTGGAATTGTGAACACTTTTCTTCCTCAGAGCTTGGTCTTGTCCCTTTTTAATCATGTTCATTTTATATTGTCTCAGAGGACCTCAAATACCAGCTAGGTACTGACAATTCCAAAATGTGTATTTTATACCCAGACACAATCCAACTCCAAAGTCCATGTCCAGCTGCCGTGGGACATTACCTTCAGACAATTCACTGATTTTCAAAATTAAAATGACTAAAATTGAATCTTAATTTCTACCCTCCTCAACACACTCATGCATTACTCGTTTGAAAGTCCTGTTTCTTCAGGCTTCTTGTCTCTGAAACAACAATGGCACCAATCTCAAATCATTTGAAATAAATTTGATTTAAAAATTTGGAGTCATTTCCAAATAACCCCTCTCCTTCACTTCAACAGGTCCATTAGTCGTGCTCCTGCAAATCTTGAATCTTTCCAATTATCTCCCAATTCATAGCCATCACCCTAATCAAAAACGTCTTTTCCTGTGATATAACAAGAGCCCCCAAGTAGTCTTTCAGATTTCATTTTTGGTCCATTCAAGTCCATCATTCACGTGGCAGAGTAATCTTTTAAAGTTCAGCTTGGATCATGTCACTCTTCTGCTTAACATAATTCAATTGCCTTCCAGTGCATTTTCATATAGAATCTTCTTTCCATGCCTAAGGGTGCACAGTGTGACCTGGCTCCTAGAATCCATTGCTCCCCGTGGCGTTTCTGGCCCATGTGATGCCCCAAGGTTCTGCCTCTCATTTCCTCAGATGTGGGACTCACTTTCTTGCCTCAGAGCCCACACACATGCTGTGTCTGCAGCCTGGAATGTTCTTCCTCTTTACTCTTCTAGCTGGTTTCTTTTCTACTTTGAGGTCTCAACTTTAAAATTATTACCACAGTGATGTCTTTTAACCACTCCCAACCTGCATGCCGCGTGCCTCTTTCTCTTTCATGGAGTTCTGCTTTCACCTGATCACATAAATTTGTTGTTTTACTTTTTTTTTTTTTTTTTTAATTTGAGATGGGTCTCACTCCATCACCCAGGCTGGAGTGCTTTGGAGCAATCTTTGCTCACTGCAACCTCCTCCTCCCAGGTTCAAATGATTCTTATATCTCAGCCTCCCAAGTAGCTGAAACCTCAGGTGTGCACCACCACTCCCGGCTAATTTTTGTATTTTTAGTAGAGACAGGGTTTTGCTGCCATGTTGGCCAGGCTGGTCTTGAACTCCTTTCCTCAAGTGATCTGCCCTCCTCAGCCTCCCAAAGTGCTAGGATTACAGTTTTGAGCCACCACACCCAGCCTGTTGTTTTACTTTTTTATTGTAGGTGTCTATTGTTGACGTCTGACTCAAAAAAGTAGTAATTATGTGTGTTCCACCTTCTGTTATGTATTGAACAAGGGCCTGATATGTAGCAGTTACTTGACATATATTTTTTCAATGAATAAATAAAATGATTCCTCCACCTCTGTTTTGAGGGGTAACTAGGGCTATGGTGTGTCTCACTTGGTCTCTCTGTTATTTCACTTGATGTGGGAGAAAATGGAAAACCCGGTCACAGGAGCTTTGTGCTTACTGTCCTCCATCCACACCACCTCTGCTAGTCCTTCCAGTGCCATGAAGGACCGGGTTTCAGTAGGCAGATGAAGAAAGGAGGATAGGTCACAAATAGAACAAAGACCTTGTTAGATGGAGTTTGGGCACCTGACTCCTTAAAGAACAGGTGGCTCTGCTTAGGGTTTTGAGGAGCCTCTGACACATGGCTATGTGTACGCCTTAAGATTCTATTTGGCACAGAGCTGAGCGACTGCCCATGGTCTAAGGCTCACCAGGTAACACCCTTTAACTAAACAGCGTAACCTTCTAAGTGGGAAGACGGCTTTGTGGAGTCCAGCACAGTAGCAGTAGTAATCTTTTACACTGGAAAGCTTTCGGTTTTCTACATATATTATTGAATTTAATCAACTTCAACTTGATAGTAGGGTTCATATTTTCTCCATTTTGAATATTAAAGGTGTACCTAAGTGTCAAGAACGTTATTTCTTAAGGGAAGGGTCCCCGACACCCAGGTTGTGGACCAGTACTGGTCCATGGCCTGTTAGGAACCAGGCTGCAGAGAAGGAGTTGATTGGCAGGCAAGTGGGCATTAGGGCCTGTGCCCTGTCTTCTGTCGATCAGCAGCAGCATCAGATTCTCACAGGACCACGAACCCTATTGTGAACTGTGCATGGGAGGGATCTAGGCTGAGAGTCTCATAGGACCGTGAACCCTATTGTGAACTGTGCCTGGGAGGGATCTAGGCTGAGATTCTCATAGGACCACGAACCCTACTGTGAACTGTGCCTGGGAGGGATCTAGGCTGAGATTCTCATAGGACCACGAACCCTATTGTGAACTGTGCGTGGGTTGGATCTAGGTTGCACTCCCTGTGAAAACCTAATGCCTCCTCAACCGTCACTCCCGCATTAATCTGTGGAAAAGTTATCTTCCGCTACACTGGTCCCTGGTGCCGAAAAGGTTGGGGACCGCTGGCTTAAGGTACCTCTGTGCTCTAAGGTTCTCATTTAATCTTTTTATGGGTACTATGCCTCAGAAAAGGGCTGTGGTCTACACAGGATTCTGCAAGTATTTTATTTGCATTGACCCTTTGCGGGACTCTTGCTGTTTAATATCAAGAATTGGACTGAGATTAAGGACACTTTCTTTGCTCTTAGTTCTTCTTTTAATATATTGTGAGGTCAAGGATTATATCCATTAAAATTCCCTGTAAAAATAATGTAATGTATTGAGACTGCTCTTTGAAAAGACTGCATTGTCTCTGCTCCACAACGTCCTTAATAAACTGCTCAGGGTGGCGTGAGGCACGTGGTCTTAAAGGCAGGCTGCTGTTAGCACTGGGCCAGCCACAAATTAAGTGCATGCGTGCCAACTGGGTGTTCTGTTAAAAGACTCATAGAAATAAGCGGTCTTTATCACAAATCTAGAAAACAATGCATAAATAATACAATTTGTGAGCTCCTAAACTGGGGGAGGCATATAGAAAATCAGAGAAAAAGGAAGAAATGAGAAAATGTTGCAACAGTGTATCTTCGTAAGAAGAAAACATGTACTTTATTCCAATTGTCTCCAAAATTATGCAACTAAAGGAAAGGAGCTGTCAAATCCCTTTCTAATTAAATTCATACATTTGTTCCTCTTCAAAAATGGCCACATACTCCATCTGCCAGTGCAGAATGCTGGGGTTTTTTCAGCCAATATTCTCATGCTAAGCTGTTCATACTGAGGCCAGGGTCACAGAGGCCCTGAACCCTTAAAGCAGCTTTCTGAAGAGAGCTGAAAGAATTTTCTGTTTGCACTTGAGTTATTTATCCTCACTTTTATGATAAAAAGATCGAATATTGCATGAAAGTTAAATCATCAGAGGGTTCAAGTTGCAGGCACAACACTGACAGGTTGACGAACATTTTTAGTGGTATGATAATTTGGTTGAAATGCAGTGATTCTTTTTAACAGCTCATATTAAATCAGAGGAGTCGTTAACTAGAGCCACTCAAAAAAAAAAAAAAAGAAAAAATCAGGCATTTCATGTGCATTTGCCATGGCATGCATGTTTCACCCATGTGCTTGTTTCCTTTGTCCCACACGCTGCACAAAACCTGCAATGATCGTTTCTCCTACCTGAAGGGCCAGGAGGCTTTGCTTACCCCTTCCTTCCTCACTGGGACCCCACTGCAATCGCCCATGAAAATCTCACGTTTCTCTATTTCCAGTCTCAGCTCAATTAAAACCTCCTCTGTGAATCCAAGAACATCCCATTCTACTAGAATTGTGTCAGTCTCTCTTTCCTACTCACCTCTCTATCGCTCACTCAGTCCACAAATATTATTCCAAGTGTTTTTGTTCCTCAAGTCGATCTTTTTGCAAGAGCTTGAATCTCTTGTTCCCTGGATTCCAAGTACTTTCCATATTAATCATTCATCTTTTATTAAATGATATTTTATCTGAATTTACTTTTTATTGCTTTGTAAAATTTGTATTGAAGTGTACATTTAAATATATGACTGTAGTATCTCTTTAGGCAAAGTTTAATCATTATGAATATCGTTGTTATTATTTTTGTAAGTAACAAACTTCAATGGGTGCTTAATAATTTGATTCGAAGGTGATTCTTGTTCTTAACAGATGCCCCCCAGTGAAGTTTCAGGCAGGTTTTCCTAGAGTGAATTCGGTGTCCTATTACTCAATTCCTCATACTCACAGGGAACACAGCCTTTCCTAGATGTGCCTAAGTGGCATAAGCCACAAAAGTTAATCCCTCTGTCCTTCTTGCCCCTCTGAAAATTTAAATATTGCATGTACATTTAGAAAATAAAATTTCATTTCTTGAATAAGTTACTTGTAATTCTGAGTTTTGATAGTGTCATTTTATTTGAGAACTTTTGGAAGAGGTTAAAAAATTGTCTCTGATTTAAAGTAGAAAGGTAACAGACACAATCATAACTGAACTCTTTAAAGAGCAAGATGTACCTGAAAATGAGGCTCTGGCCTCTCCCAGTGTTCATACTCTCCCTCTCAACTCCACGTCCAGATCTCAGACCCACTGTAGACATCCCCCGGCCAGATCTCCTGATCTCATGTCTCCTGATACTTTTTATTATTTGATACTAATTTGATTAGTAGTTGAAGTTGTATCTGGTTTCTTCTCTTCTGCTTCCACAGGGTTCTGTCTTCTGGCTGCTCCTCGGCATCTGCCCAGACCCTGTTTGAGACACTTCTCACACCTAGTAAACGTGGGTCAGACGTGTGCACCTAGGTTAGCTGACAGTAACGTGCAGACTGTCCATGCTCAGGTTCTGAGCTGCTTGACCTGTGGTTCTATGTCCTCTTTCTTAGAAAGAAGCCCTTTAAATGCATTCTTTTTGATAAAGAGGAATAAAACATCTTCAGGTTGAAGTAGGACAATTTTTTATTTAATAGGCTTGTTGGGAAAACCATGTGTCATACATTGGTTAGTTCACATGTGTACCATTAGGCTATAGATCAGAATTATCACATTTTCCAGAGTAATACATTCTTGAAATATGTCTACCTCCTCTGGACACAAGACATTACATATATTCTGGGGAATTTCAAAGGACCTTTTGCTTTTCATTTTCTTCAACCCAGAGTGGCAAAACCCACAAAGGTAAGATGCTAGGTAGTTATGTTTCCCTAAATCAGATTGAAAGGTTTCCCTCCAGTGTTTATCTGATGTGGCCAGCAGAATAGTGAGAGCCCTGTTCTCTAGTCTTCACAGGCTGAATTAGGATGTAAGCTGTTGACCCAAACTATGCAATGAAACAATGGAGAAACCCATGAGAAGACAGGCTCATGGCGTATGAGTACATGTTTTAATTTTCAAATGATGGGAGGTGTAAAAACAGCAACACATTTTACCCTGAGGGGAAACACAGCCAAAAATTCCAAGGCCACCTGCCATATACAAATTCATAGCAAAATGAACAGTGGTGGGAGTTGCTTAGGTGGAAGTTTTCTAGAAAGATATAAACTTTTTGGTCAACATTCTTTGCAGGTGGAAGTAAGCATTGTTTTAGGTGCCCAGATTATTGTACCTATGGTCCCAGCTACTCAGGAGACTGAAGCGAGAGGATCACTTGAAGCCAGGAGGTGGAGGTTGCAGTGAGCTATGATGGTATCACTGCACTATAGCTGGGAGACAGAGTGAGACTAACTCAAAAAAGTGGGTAGGAGGAGGGACACTAACAGTCTGACTTGAGTTCTATGTCTTTAAGTCTCACAGCGTTGTTAGCCCTGGCTAAGCACTATTTTTTTCCCAGATTTATAGAGAAATCAGTGTTAAATTAAAAAGTACATATATTTAAGGTGTACAATATGCAGTTTTGATATACAAATGATTACCACAGTCATATCTGTGATCAACTCACACAGTCATAAGACTTCAGTGGTGAGAACACTTAAGATCTGCCCTTTTAGCAAATTTCAAGTGTACAGTGCGGCATTGTTGACTGTAGCCACCATGTCGTACATTTTACTTCCTCATCTTGCATTACTGAAATGCTGTATGCTTTGGCCAGCACCTCCTGACTTTCCCACACACTCCTAGCCCCTGTAAGCACCATTCTACTCTTAACTTTTTTGGATTCCGCCTTGTGATGGTAAATATTAGGTGTCAACTCGATTGGATTGAAGGATGTCTAGATGGCTGGTAGAGTATTGTTCCTTGGTACTTCTGGGAGGCTGTTGCCAGAGAAGATGGGCATTTGAGTCAATGGCCTGGGAAAGGAAGACCCAGCCTCCATATGGGCAGGGACAATCCAGTCATCCCTGGAACAAAGCAGGGGGAGGAAGCTGGGATAGGCTGGATTGCTGAGTCTTCTTCTTTCTGGCGGGCTGGATGCTTCCTCCTGTCCCTCCTGCTCTTGGACATCAGACTCAAGAGTTCTTCGGCTTCGAACTCTTGGACTTACACCAGTGCCTTGCCAAGGGCTTTTGTGCCTTCGGCCACGGACTGAAGGCTGCGCTGTCAGCTCCCTAATTTTGAGGACTTTGGACTTGGACTCAGCCAGTACTGGCTTCCTACCTTCTCAGCTTTGCAGATGGCCTGTCATGGGACTTCACCTTGTGATCATGCGGGCTGATTCTCCTTAGTGAACTTCCTTTCATATATACATTTATCCTATGAGTTCTGTTCCTCTGAAGAACCTTGACTACTGCACACATATTAATGAAGTTGTGCAGTATTTGCCTTTCTGTGCCTGGATTATTTCATTTTCTTCATCCATTCATCAGTTCATGGACATTTAGGTTGGAACCACTAATTTTTGACTAGTTGTCTTCTCCTTAAGATCACTGCAGATGAGAAATACAACAATGCAGGATTCACTCACAAAGTGTAACATCCAAACAAGGCAAAATGCCTGCGTTTTATAGGGAAGTAGTGATTCTTTTCTGCGGAACAGAATCAGGATCTGTTTGGTTTACTCGAGGGTGTGTGAAAACATTTTCAAAGAGTATTAAAAAAACAAAAGCAGTTCATTCACATAGATGAAACCAGAGGCATGGTTCCCCTTTGCCTCTACATGTATGGGGTTCTCATTCTGTCTCTGTGTCTCTTTCTTGCTGATTGGCTGATCTTTAAAATGCAATGGTGTGTCACACCAACAATATGAAAGGAGGTGAACTTGGTGTATCAAGATATAAGGTGGGAATTCAGGAGGACATATATTTATATTACTTTGATAGGAGGACACATTTCCAAAAATCATTACCAACCTCAACATATGTATGCATTTTAGGCTTTCATAAATCACTTTAGTGCCTGGATTCTCATAACTCCCTCTCCATTAAATTTCTATGTAAGTAGATTGAAATTTGATTATTTTTAATAAAAAAATTGTTGTTTTGTTTTAACCTATACAGAAAACCTGACCTCAATAACATGTAAATGGAAAAGGGAATCATATTTTAATCCCCTTTTTCAGAAAATTGTGGATATTCTTCTGATTTAATACTGTACCAAAACTCAACAAGTGACAGTTTAACAAGGTTAGTTGACATGTGGAATCTTAAACCATATCAGAAATCACTTAGTGCAGTCCGTTGGTCTATCTTGCATTTTGAATGAATCTTTACATTATTTTGAATTATTATGGATACAAGTTATCCAAATGTCTAATGGTTGCTGGAGAACTGAAACTTGATCATAGACAGCAAATATTCTTGGTTCCCTTCTTTGAAGTGGCACGCTTGCTTCATTCATTTTCAGGACAATGTTTGTCAAATACTCCACTCTGAATAACTGCCATTTATCTCTCATTCTTTCCCATTAAAATTAAATGTCATAACAAAGTGGTAGCTTCAGTATGAAATGAAATCACACAAGTAATTTTTCTTGAGATGACTGTTGTATTTCAGTACACAGTAGAAATGCTTAATGTGTAAGCCCTATTTCATCACCTAGACTATTGAAAAGATATATTCTTAGTGTTGAGTTTTAATAAAGTAATGTTTAGTGCTTCAAGGATGTTCTTCAATGAAACAGGCTTTTCTTTGTCCGGTGCATGGAGATGAAGTCTGCAATGCCTAGCACTGCAGATTGGGTTCAAGTCCTTGATTCATGTTAAGGTGCCAGCAGTTTCACCCACCACTACTTTTACACCGCCAGGGCAAATACCAACACACGAAAAAAGGCAAATTACGTCTTCATGTTATCATGAAGAGTTTTCACCTCACAGGTCCCCTGAAAGTGTCTCTGGGACCACCCCACTGCCGGGGTTTGCAGACTCCACTTTGAAAACTGCCTATACAGCCACCACTTTTACTTTACTTATGGTCAAAGAAATTTAGATTAGTCTTAGAACTACACCATCTTTCTTCCCTCAGTTAAGTTGGTAAGGTTTATTACAATAGTAAGAAATGAAGTTGGCTACTTTTGGAAACTTCATTCCCTCAATTTTTTTTTAACCTCAACTGGATCTATAGTTAAAAATAATGATAAAATCATTTAAAATTATATGAAGTTGTGGAAGAGTGATGTAAACTCATGCAGTCTGACTTTTTTCTTTTGTTCTAATGCAGATGCTTTTATAAAAAGATGAGTTTTATTAATTAGAAAAACAAGTGGATTAAATGACTAGTTTTCTAACTCCTTTGACATAGTTCAATAAAATTGATTGATAAAGTTGAACATTGACCAAACAAAAAAACTTCCAACTACTGCAGGAATTTATAGATAGGAGAAAAAAGGAACTTTTATGTATTTATCTACTTCTCTGTCTATCTTTTGCAAAACATTATTATTTTTCAGATAAACAAGTTCTCCAATATGTTGATTTAAAACAACAAGATTTCCAGTCTCTTTTCTACCATGTGCAAGTTGTGTAATGATAGGCAACTAAGTCTTAAATACTGTAATGCCAAGAGCAAAAAAAACCTATACTTATTAGAAAAGAAGCTGGGAAAATTTGTTCAATAATATGTATAAAAATGGGTTTGATCATACTATATTGATTTCATTTATTACCATAATTACTGTGTACATACCTGTGACTCAATGTCTACTGATACAGTAATTGCACAGCACACGTTTTAATTGTTCTTCCAGTTCTGTTGGTAGTTCTCAGGTTCTCTTAACGCCCCTGTCTAATTTCATTGTGAGTAGTAGGTCACATTTTGAAGACCAGTAATTGGAACTATGACTGGGGAGCAAATCAAAACTGGGACCTTGGCAATTTTTGTACCAAACTGAACTAACCAGACACAGCAAAGGAAATAACTTTCCTTCAAATTCAAAAAGCAATGACATACTCATTTTGGGATTATAGCAATGAAATATTGATGTAAATTAATGAGTATTTAGAAGAACATTTAATAGGGGGTTAAATGAACCTTTCTAAATGTGTTAGTCAAAATATTCAAGCATGTTTTAGGCAGCCATCTCTTTAAATCTCCACCATGCTATTGGGGTATCAGAGTGAACTTCAGCTGATTGATCTTGCTTAAAGAAATAGCACTATGTTTAGAAGTTTTTAAAATGCTCTTGCTTTCTATAAACTGCTGCTTGTGTTTATGGGAGGCAGGCAGCACTGGCAGTATTGAATTGACCGTAAACACTTGTAACGGTAGGTATTAATGGTATTACCATTGTTTCTAAGAGCAACGCTAGTAAAGGATATATACAGAGAGAACAGTTTGCAGCTGTGAAATTGACCCCTGACCCAAATTGTCTGGAAAGCAGTATGCAATGTATTTTTACTCTAGAATATCAAAACAATCACATATTTGTTGGACGTCTGTCAGCAAAACTGGTGTAACCTTTCAAAAAATGTTTTTTTAACCCAGTATTTTAAATATTGTTAGAATCACCTGGGCCTTACCTGCAAAGCCTTTAATTCAGTAGGGTTGGGACAGGTTTTAGAAAGAAAGAAACATATCAGAGAATTCTGATGCCAAATATATGCATACACACACACACACACACACACACACACTTTCACAGTGTTTGTATGCTTCATCGAAAGGGTCATTATTGGAAAGTTTATTGGTGATCAGAGCTAAATTGTTTTTCTTTACATGCAGAGAGAATACATACAACCACAATTCATTATCACTGTCCAATCACAAGATCTTCATACAGTGTTCATTAAATATTTGTTGTGAAAGCAAATAAGTGTTTATCACCTCTAGTATTTTGATACATATAGGTAAGCTCTAACTTGGTAGCCAATCTTATCCATTAGGGAAAAAGAGTATTGCATAAGTGGATAAAATCATAGGATCAAGAATCAGAGTAGCAAGTTCAAGATGGGAAAATTACTTAACTTTGTTTGCCTGTATTTTTAATGTGTAATTTTGAGATACTAACATCACCTAGGTCAGTGAGTCATGACAGGCATTAAATAAGATACAAACATAATGTGCCTGGCTCATGGGAAGTGGTCAATATATTTCAATATATTTAAACCATCATTATTACAGTTTATGTTCTTAAACATTTGTGAAACTTCATACTAAAATGTATTTATTAATTTATTCAATACATTTTAATGCAAGATTTAATTAGTACCAGATACGCTCTAGTTCCTGGAGCCACAATTGCTACTATACTCTAAGGGACTTTGCACATGTACAATGGGGAAACAGATGTCCAAAAATAAGCAAATGCGTATATAACATAATGTTAGATGTAATAAATGCAACAAAGAAAACGAAGGAGTTAAGACCAGGAGTTTGAGACCAGCCTGGGCAACATGGCAAGACTCCATCTCTATAACAAATAAAAAAAAAAATCTAGGTGCGGTGAAACATGCCTGGAGTTCCAGCTATTCAAGAGTCTGAGGCAGGAGGATCACTTGAGCCCAGGCGTTCAATGCTGCAGTGAGCTGTGATTGCACACTGCCCTCCAGCCTTGGCAACAGAGTGAGTGAGACCCCATCTCAAAATTAAATTAAGTTAAATTAAAAAAAGAAACAAAGCAGAGTAAGACAGATTAAAAGTAGCCAGGAGTACTATTTAAGAAGGTTTTTCAGAGAAATCTCTTCTGTGGAAGAAATACTTGAGCAGAGGATTAACTGAGGAGGTGAATTACATGTGTATCTGAGGGATGAAAATTCCTAGAAAAAGAAACAGCAAGTGCAAAGATCCTGAGGCATATGTACTATTTGGGCAATTAAGGAATGGAAAGCTGATTTAAGTAGTTAATTGAAGGCTCTCAGCCATGTGACGAATAACTATTACTTTATTTTAATTCTATGTGTCATCTGAAGCCATTGGAAAGTTGCCCTGAAGGGAATAGCTCTTATTGAGAGATTTTTCAGGATTATATAGTGAATCACTAGAAAAGCAAAATTGAACCATCAGCAAATTAAATCATAGTTTATTGTTTATACTACTGAGACATGATGTCTTAAAACTTAAGCAGAAGTTAGTGCTTAGAAAACACTCTCCTACGAATACATTTAAACCTTGCTGAAAAGCAGACTTTATGAGTCAGTCCCAACTCTTAATTACAAGTATGGATTATTGAAGAAAAATGAAAGCAGAATTGTGTCTCCAGTTGAAACTACCTACAGGTTATATATCATGAAAGTCTTTTCCAGGGATGCTGTAATGAAGTCCCACTGGAATTCTTGAACCAAGGCAGTTCCATGAAAATGCCATGTGTTCACATCCTAAGGTGTGCCCACGTCTCATTAATCAAGTCAACCCATTTAAAACAATAAGGTATCCTTGACATGTGGAGGTAAATTGTACTGAACACGTGCACATTATTTGCATTTTAATATTTGTCTCAGCAAATTAAAAATATCTTATGCACTCAACATCATTACAATCCACATTAAATGAAAAGTATTGTTCATGTGGAAGAATTAATAAATGTGAAAATTCACATGCAGATGACTCTTGTAGAAAACAGCATATCAAAATGTACTTGGTGTTGATTCATTTAAATGCTCATAAGGCTTGTTAGCAAAAATTCAAAATGAGAGTTTTGGAAATTCATTTGGACAATAGTAAATGCAACATTTTAATTATTTTATTTATTTTACGGAGACAATATGTGCATCTCATGCTTTGCATCTTTCCAAATCTTTGGCAACAAATACCCTGCAACATCTAAAGCAGATGGCCCACTAATTTTAAAGTCCCATGTTAACCAAAAATATTGGAATATGGCAAAAGTGGAATTAATAAAATTATATGCAAACATCCAACAAAAACTAGGGCTTGTGCCAAATTCAATAAATACTCAGTTGGAGCTCTCCACTGCTAGATCCTGCACAAGCCATAATAAACATATTCTTTAAGGCTTCCACAGGCCTCAGCATGGAAGCCAGATGGAGGTTTTTATTTAATCTGGCCCTATTAAGCTGGAGTATATTTCTATCCTTGTTATCATGTGCCTGCACTCTAGGTTTAAACTTTAATTGGGACAGATCTGAAGTATTAACTCTATGTAGTAATTGTAGTAATTTGCCTAAAAATACATAATATATACAGCCAGTGTATGCTACCGATACTTTAGACTGGATCATTCTTGGTGGTGGGTCTGTTCTGTGTATTTTAGGATATTTAGCTGCATCCTGGCCTCTACCCAACAGATACTAGTATCACCCTGTCCTCTTACTTCTAGTTGAAACAATCAAAAATGTCTCCAGAAATTGCCAAATGTCCCCTGGGGGAGAATTGCTTCTTGTTGAGAGCTGCTGTCATAGAGCTGGTTTGAAGGAGACTCCTAGGATACTATGTTTGCCGTATGTCAAAAACTTTACAGGACACTTAACACCTATCAAGAAACAAAATTTAATAAAACATTTCTTTGTTCTCCACTAACTTGTATTGTAATTCGAGTCAGAATTCCTATAAATGTTTGAAAGAAAAACTGATGAATTTCAGTGTTTCTCCAGTTATCTCTGCAGGAAGATTGTAAGATATGTACATGAGATGAATAAATAATAACTGAACCCAAAAGGATGATTTTTTGCTTTTTCCCTCTGCCTATTATTTCTTGAGTCCAGCTTCTGTTTAACATCTTATAAGTTGTATCTTAATTATGTTGATACCCAAAGAGATGAACAAGTCCTAGCGGTGTGAATTTGTTTTTCTCAAAGCAAAATGATTCCTGCCGTTGATCAAAGTCACCAAAATCCTTAATCAATGTTGCTTCATGAATCTTTTAGTAATAACAGTATTTTTCATGCATGCCTGACTAAAATACTTAATTTTGTATTAGTGGAAATACATTATTGTTACAGGTTCTGTGTTTTCATATGTGAAATGGGCTTGTGTGGTCCAAGTACTTTCTTTTTGATGATTACATTCATTAATATCAGAATAAGATTGCCTGCCATACCTGTTAACATTGAAAACACAAGACCTTATCAGTTAAGTAAATTAAATTCTTATAATAAAGATAGTTTTATCTATCTACTTTAAGAAAAAGATCTAGTATGTATGTGTTGCTTTTCTGTACAACCTATTAACTACACTCTGAATCTCAGCAACTCTGAAATTCCAGTCAAACTTTATAGACTTAGTCTATTGATAATTGATGATAGATCCAATCCTTATACCAGCTCATTTCTAGCGCTCTCAAACTTAGACTAGTCAGAATGACTATTATTAAGAAAATAACAGATGCTAGTGAGGCTACAGAGAAAAGGTAATGCTTATATAATGCTGGTAGAAATGTACATTAATTCAGCCATTGTGGAAAGCAGTGTGGCGATTCCTCAAAGAACTTAGAATTATCATGCGACCCAACAATCCTATTATTGTGTATATATCCAAAGAAATCTAAATTGTTCTACCATAAAGACACATGGACACGCATGTTAATTGAAGCACTATTCACAATAGCAAACACATGGCATCAACCTAAATGCCCCTCAACAGTAGACTCGATAAAAAATGTGGTACAGATACACCATGGAATACCACGCAGCCATAAAAAAGAACAAGCATGTTCTTTGCAGCAACAACGATGAAGCTAGAGGCCATTATCTTCAGCAAACCAATACAGGAACAGAAAACCAAATGTCACATGTTCTCATTTATAAGTGAGAGCTCAACAAGGAAAATACATGAACACTAGGAGGGGAACAACAGGCAAGCTCATGACCCACAACTTACCTGTATAACAAACTGCACATGTACCCCTGAACCTAAAATAGAAATTTTAAAAATGAAGTTAATACATTAGAGAAAATTAAATCATGTACAATGATATGTTTGGAAGCTGGAAGCCGAGGGCAACACATCATCATGCTTTAGAATGGAAAGGTATATTTTCATGAATTAGAATGGAAGAGTATGTCTCCAGGTTTTCGAATGAAAGGGTGTGTTGCCATACTTTAGAATGAAGAGTGCGTTGCCATGATTTACAATGGGTGGATGCATTTCTACCCTTAACCGTTTATCTGCTATTCCTCCCTTTCACTCAAACCCTGACTTCAAATACAGTCTCCTGAGTTTTTGAGTCATGTGATATATTTTATAAGTTGTGTCATATCAAGAAGAAAATTTAAGACCCAAAATAAGACATACTTTTATACATCGTCACAGAAAGGAAATACAGATTCTTGTTTAGAACTTACGCTATATAAAACTTACATGGAGGCAGCATTGATAAAGGTGAAAGGAGTGGGATGTAGCATGAGGCAAGCTGGGCTTGAGTTCTGTCTCTGCCAGGAGCTCTGGGGATGAACTATTTGACTTTTGTGACTTGGAAATCTATTTTTGCCATAATTAGTATTACTTTATTGATAGGAATATTAATAGCCTAGTGATATATTTATTGCCACGAACAAGAGCTGATCTAGGAGACCAAAATAAAATTTAATTTAGTGATTGCAAACCTTTCACAAGCAAGTGGTTTAGGCACCAAAAGAGCAGAGTAAATATCCTAAGCTTTATGGAACTTCTTACAGATCCTTCCTGGTAAAATCAGTAACAACCTTGAATCCGTGGTCAAATGGAATTGCATCAGTTTGACAGCACATTGAGCACATGGTGAGTGCTCAAGCATGTGTATCAGAGTTAATAATACTAGTTTTCATGTGGGAAGGAAAAACCATTTTAAACAGGTAACAGGCAAACTGTGGGAAGAGGAGAGAGAATGGCTCCCACTATCATGTTAGTAAACAGAGGTTAACAGGTTCCTAGCTGTTACTATTAACTCTGCTACACATGCTTGAGCCCTCACCATGTGCTCAATGTGCTGCCAAACCTTCAAACCACTTAATGCACATCCCCACTCTGGAATATGTGTACCATTGCCTGCATTTGGCAGATAGGAATTGCATTCGTTTGTGGTTGAAAACTGGCAGTTTTTTGGTGGTATGGTTTTTAAATGGTAATTTTACTTGAATTCAGCTGTGGTCGTAACAAAGAGCATACTACATCACATAAACAAATCTGCATGAACCATGCCGCAAGTTTAATTGTCTTGTGACCCTGTAAACCCTCTGTTATGATTCATAAATGGGCCTCTCTCCTGTGCTCCAATCTGTGTTTGGTTGTTAGAACCCACAGGCCACTCTCTGTGTGCGGGTCGGTGGATTCAGCTTCCTTCCTTCCTCCACTTTCTCTTCTCCATCTCAGGTACGGGAATTGGCAGCTAACCAAGTCTTCACCACCTCCACCTCCCATGTGCCAGTGCTTCCACAACACAGCTATCGGATGTGCCCACTTACTGTGACTCACACTGACCCTTGACTATCTCCTAGGGCTGCCCGGCGGTTTCTCCAGACCTACCTCAGCAACACCCACCATCTCTAAGACGGGCCCAGGTGTTCTTTGTCAAACATAAAACTGAAGGTGCCACTCTGTCTGACAAAATTTTGTATTAGTTTCTTGTTCCCATAACAATTTTTTCCCCTTTGTATGGAATACAAGCCCTTCAGCACCTGCCCTTCCTCATGTTTCAGCTGGATGCCCCCATCCACCATATGCAGAATGCAGCACAGCCACTGCTGTGGGGAGGCCATTCTCTCTCCTCATCTCACAGTGTGCCTGTCACTTGTTTAAAATGTTATTTCCTTCCCACCTGTTAACCTCTACTTACTAACGTGGTAACTAGTATTATTAGCTCTGATTCACATGCCTGAGCACTCACCATGTGCTCAACGTGCTGTCAAACCTTCAAACCACCTAATGCCCATTCATAGTCTGGAATATGTGTACCATTGCCTGCATTTGACAGATAGGAAAAGGAGGCCCAGACAGGTGTTCCTCCTATATGTCACAACCCATATGTAGATTTAAACAAGTTGCTGACTATAAAGTCCTGGCTATTTTCATTTCACTATGCTGCTGCTTTCAAAAATCCAGACAAATATTATCGCATCCAAGTCATTCATGATAACATTCCTCTTCTAGGTTCACAAAAGACTCAAAGCATCTCTGTTGTGTTCAGGTGACAACTTGTTTTGACCATCTCTACAGATCTCTCCTTGTCCTACTCACAGATCCATGAGAAAAGGGCTGTGGTGTATTTAAATATCAATCCTTAGTGGCCAGCAAAATATTGCTGAAACCAGGAATTTGAAAATACTGAATGCTTGAATCAGTATATAAATAGAAATAATAGAATATGAAGTTGAATTAGAGAATGGGCTCTGGCTTACAGTTTGAATAATTTCAACGACAAATTTGTGCTCTTCCTTCCCTTAAAGACACGCATATGCATGCACGCATGCATACAGCATAATCAGGACAAGTTCTTTTCATAAGGCAATGAGCTCTTGATCTTACAAAAAGAATGTGTGCTGATTATGTAATTTAATAATATGTTGGAGACATTTGGTAGGTTAAAGATGTTGAAAAATCAGACAGGGCCTGTGTTAGTTCTCTGCTTCCTTGAGTAGCTTTAATTAAACCCTGTACATGTTGCTCTTGTTCTTAATAAGAGCACCTCTTATTCTCTCCTTTCTGTGTTTTGAGTTCTGTTCTAGACGAAGGAATTGTAATTCTAAATGAAACTTCAGCTCCAGCAGGTGAGTCAGTGTCTTTAGAGCGGGGCTTATCTTGTGGTTTTTGTTATTCCTCTTGCCCAGCACACACCGTTGCGATGTGAACGGGGTCTACCTGCTTACTCACAGGCGAATATTCTCCTCCACATGCCAAACTAAATTAAACAATTTATCACACTGTTTAAACACACTCACTTGTGCATATCTCTTCAGATTTTTCTTTCTGATACCCAGAAATGTCAATTCGAGAGCTTCAGGTACATTGTCTCAGAACCAGGCTTCAGGAATCATGCCTCTAAAGTCGGAATTTGAAACCATTGCGTGTCAGATTTGCAAATATCTCTGCCACTGTGAGTGAGTTTGTTACAATTAATGCTTCAAATGAAAACCGTTAGCATGCTGAACATCCTTCAAGGGGATCATTTACTCTGTAAATGCCTCAGTCTAATTTAATCAAATGTCAGTGTGAGATGAAGAATGCTGTATCTGGGGGCTCTGAGTTTGCATTTAAAATTCTATTTGTATCTAACCCTTATGACACTGATTTGTATAGTGAAAAAAGAAAAAGAAAAAAAAACAGATTCTATCACTTTGTTTTCTCTTTTGAAATAAGTAAGGTTATAAAGACCTTTAATAATATGGATTTTTTCTACTCTGTAATGCTTTCCTATAAATATTTCCTTGTGGCATTTCAGAATTATCTTGTGAAAGAGAAGAAAGTCTCACTTTTATTGTAAGTAAAGTTCTGATAATTATCACTAGTGTAAAAAGTACGTTCTAAGAATTTGCCTGCATCCCCCTCAAGGGCAGTCTTCTGGCTTCTTAATACATTAATGTTAATATTAGTGGTGATCCAAGAGCCGCTCCCACTTCCATTTCTTCAGAAAGTCTAGAGGCCCTCATCCAGGCAATCTTTCCTTTTGTCACTTAGACTCGCTCATTTAAAGGTACCCTTTAAAAACCAAGATTGGCCCGCATCCACTGATAGACCTTGGACAGTTTGCTGGGGTTTTTTTGTTGTTGTTTGTTTGTTTGTTTGTTTGTTTTGTTTGCTCTGGGGATGCAAAGGAGGGAAATCCCTGCATTTCCTGTCTGTCTTTTTGGCAGCCCGGATTGAATTGGGGACTACATCTGTAGAAAAAAAGAAAAAAAAAAAAGGGCAGGGTTGGCAACTCCACCTCGACATGACTTCAGCATGAAGTCCAGCAAACTTGCACACGTGCGGAGATAGCTGGGGGGAGCAGAGCAATGTCACATACATGCATGTGACGGTGACAGAGGCACTGCCTCACTCTGCAGGGAGCAAGAGTCTCTGCTCTGACATGAAGTGAATCAGGAGGGCACCAGCAATGTCGGCCTCTGCCGATTGGCGAGCGACTGTCTTCCCATCAGGAGCTTCTGATTCCTGCCCTACAAAATGGAAAGACTCAACCAGAGGCCCTTTGACCTATGTTAAAGATACTGCTGGCAGACTCAGGGTTGATATATACTTTTGGTTAAACAAGCGGAAGATAATATAGTTTTGAGTGTGCAGATTTTTCTAGAAGAACATTCTATGTGGAAAGCACGTATTGAATTATGAAGCATCATCCATTTTCACTTTTAAATACATAACTGCATTATCTATATAAGATTGGCCATATTTAGTCCTCAATGATGTGTTTACATATGGCATGATTCATGCGTTTTTACAAATGAATTTTACAGAGTGGAGGGCTTGCTAAAATAAAATAAAAAAGAAGTTGAGCTGCAAAAAAAAGTTAGGATAAGTTTGATACACCAAATGAATACTACTAGTTTCCACATCAGTACCAAAGATCTGGGTCACAGGTCACAGATTTAACTCTAAATTTCTCAGAAATCAAGGGAAAGAGAGGGAAATAACTGTAAAATATATCAATGCAAATCCCTCAGTTTCTCTCTTTATAACTCACTAGATAAACATGTTCACGTAAGTAATTTCAATAATCCTTACATGTATATTTTTACATTTATTCAATCCTCACCTACACCAATGCCTAATGCAGTGCCTAAAAACCAAGGACTATAAAACCAGATCATGAAAATTTACCTCGAAGAGTGTTTAGAATTGTAAAGAATTGTAATATTAAACTACTCAATTTGAACTACCCTTTTTTCAGATACGAAGATTAAAGCTCAAAGAGGAGTTGCAATTTGCCCCAGGTAGGAATCTTGAGTCATCTCAAATTTATGGGCATATTTTTACTCTCCAGAAGACTCAGGGAAGACACTGGGAATTTGTTTCAAAATAACATGAATATTACAGAAATATTCTCATATATAGATGCACCATTCAATACAACTAGGAAGGAAAAGAAAAGATCTTAAAACACACCCGTCTCTAGATTGCCCATGTACAGGCAGGCCTCGGAGATGCTGCAGGTCCTGTTTTAGATCTCTACACAAAAATAAATAGTACAGTAAAGGCAGTCACACATTTTTTTTGTTTGTTTCTCGGTGCATACAAAGTTATGTTTACACAATACTTTGTCTAAGTGTGCAGTAGCATTATGTATAATGAAAGGTGCATGTTTTCCTTTTAAAAATACTTTATTGTTAAAAAATGCAACGGCCTTCTTTGTCTCTTTTGATCTTTGTTGGTTTAAAGTCTGTTTTATCAGATACTAGGATTGTAACCCCTGCCTTTTTTGGTTTTCCATTTACTTGGTAGATCTTCCTCCATCCCTTTATTTTGAGCCTATGTGTGTCTCGGCACGTGAGATGGGTCTCCCGAATACGCACACTGATGGGTCTTGACTCTTTATCCAATTTGCCAGTCTGTGTCTTTTGATTGGAGCATTTAGCCCATTTACATTTAAGGTTAATATTGTTATGTGTAAATCTGATCCTGTCATTATGATGTTAGCTAGTCATTTTGCTCGTTAGTTGATGCAGTTTCTTCCTAACATCGATGGTCTTTACAATTTGGCATGTTTTTGCAGCGGCTGGTACCAGTTGTTCCTTTCCATGTTTAGTGCTAACTTCAGGAGCTCTTGTAGGGCAGGCCTGGTGGTGACAAAATCTCTCAGCATTTGCTTGTCTGTAAAGGATGTTATTTCTGTTTCACTTATGAAACTTAGTTTGGCTAGATATGAAATTCTGGATTGAAAATTCTTTTGTTTACGAATGTTGAATATTGGCCCCCACTCTCTTCTGGCTTGTAGAGTTTCTGCTGAGAGATCCGCTATTAGTCTGATGGGCTTCCCTTTGTGAGTAACCCAACCTTTCTCTCTGGCTGCCCTTAACATTTTTTCCTTTATTTCAACTTTGGCGAATCTGACAATTATGTGTCTTGGGCTTGCTCTTCTTGAGGAGTATCTTTGTGGCGTTCTCTGTATTTCCTAAATTTGAATGTTGGCATGCCTTGCTAGGTTGGGGAAGTTCTCCTGGATAATATCCTGCAGAGTGTTTTCCAATTTGGTTCCGTTCTCCCTGTCACTTTCAGGTACACCAATCAGACGTAGATTTGGTCTTTTCACATAGTCGCATATTTCTTGGAGACTTTATTCGTTTCTTTTTTTCTCTAAACTTCTCTTCTCACTTCATTTCATTAATTTGATCTTCAATCACTGATAGCCTTTCTTCCAGTTGATCAAATTGGTTACTGAAGCTCGTGCATTTGTCACATAGTTTTCATGCCATGGTTTTCTGCTCTATCAGGTCATTTAAGGACTTCTCTACATTGGTTATTCTAGTTAGTCTTTCATCTACTCTTTTTTCAAGGTTTTTAGCTTCTTTGCGATGGGTTCAAACTTCCTCCTTTAGCTCGGAGAAGTTTGGTCATCTGAAGACTTCTTCTCTCAACTTGTCAAAGTCATTCTCCGTCCAACTTTGTTCAATTGCTGGCGAGGAGCTGCATTCCTTTGGAGGGGGAGAGGCATTCTGATTTTTAGAATTTTCAGCTTTTCTGCTCTGTTTTTTCCCCATCTTTGTGATTTTATCTACCTTTGGTCTTGGATGATGGTGACATATAGATGGGGTTTTGGTGTGGATATCCTTTCTGTTTGTTAGTTTTCCTTCTAACAGTCAGGACCTTCAGCTGCAAGTCTGTTGGAGTTTGCTCGAGGTCCACTCCAGACACTGTTTGCCTGGGTATCAGCAGCAGAGGCTGCAGAAGAGTGAATATTGCTGAACAGAAAATCTTGCTGCCTGATCGTTCCTCTGGAAGCTTTGTCTCAGAGGGGTACCCAGTCACATGAGGTGTCAGTCTGCCCCTATTTTGGGGTGCCTCCAGGAGAACTACAAACGACTGCTCAATGAAATAAAAGAGGACACAAACAAATGGAAGAACATTCCATGCTCATGGATAGGAAGAATCAATATCGTGAAAATGGCCATACTGCCCAAGGTAATTTATAGATTCAATGCCATCCCCATTAAGCTACCAATGACTTTCTTCATAGAATTGAAGTTCATATGGAACCAAAAAAGAGCCCACATTGCCAAGACAATCCTAAGCAAAAAGAACAAAGCTGGAGGAATCGTGCTACCTGACTTCAAACTATACTACAAGGCTACAGTAACCGAAACAGCATGATACTGGTACCAAAACAGAGATATAGACCAATGGAACAGAACAGAGCCCTCAGACATAATACCACACCTCTACAACCATCTGATATTTGACAAACCTGACAAAAACAAAAAATGGGGAAAGGATTCCCTATTTAATAAATAGTGCTGGGAAAACTGGCTAGCCATATGTAGAAAGCTGAAACTGGATCCCTTCCTTACACCTTATATGAAAACTAATTCAAGATGGATTAGAGACTTAAATGTTAGACCTAAAACCATAAAAACCCTAGAAGAAAACCTAGGCAATACCATTCAGGACACAGGCATGTGCAAGGACTTCATGTCTAAAACACCAAAAGCAATGGCAGCAAAAGCCAAAATTGACAAATGGGATCTAATTAAACTAAAGAGCTTCTGCACAGCAAAAGAAACTACCATCAGAGTGAACAGGCAACCTACAGAATGGGAGAAAATTTTTGCAATCTACTCATCTGACAAAGGGCTAATATCCAGAACCTACAAAGAACTCAAACAAATTTACAAGAAAAAAACAACCCCATCAAAAAGTGGGCAAAGGATATGAACAGACACTTCTCAAAAGAAGACATTTATGCAGCCAACAGACACATGAAAAAATGCTCATCATCACTGGCCATCAGAGAAATGCAAATCAAAACCACAATGAGAAACCATCTCACACCAGTTAGAACGGTGATCGTTAAAAAGTCAGGAAACAACAGGTGCTGGAGAGGATGTGGAGAAATAGGAACACTTTTACACTGTTGGTGGGACTGTAAACTAGTTCAACCTTTGTGGAATACAGTGTGGTGATTCCTCAAGGATCTAGAACTAGAAATATCATTTGACCCAGCCATCCCATTACTGGGTATATACCCAAAGAATTATAAATCATGCTGCTATAAAGACACATGCACATGTATGTTTATTGTGGCACTATTCGCAATAGCAAAGACTTGGAACCAAACTAAATGTCCATCAGTGACAGACTGGATTAAGAAAATGTGCAACATATACACCATGGAATACTATGCAGCCATAAAAAAAGGATGAGCTCATGTCCTTTGTAGGGACATGGATGCAGCTGGAAACCATTCTCAGCAAACTGTCGCAAGAACAGAAAACCAAACACTACATGTTCTCACTCGTAGGTGGGAATTGAACAATGAGAACACCTGGACACAGGAAGGGTAACATCACACACCGGTGCCTGTCGTGAGGTGGGGGAAGGAGGAAGGAATAGCATTAGGAGATATACCTAATGTAAGTGACGAGTTAATGGGTGCAGCACACCAACATGGCACATGTATACATATGTAATAAACCTGCACGTTGTGCACATGTACCCTAGAACTTAAAGTGTAATAGAAAATTTTTTTAAAATGCTGACGATCATCTCAGCCTTCAGCAAGTTGTAATCTTTTTGCTGGTGCAGAGTCTTGCTTTAGTGGCAGTGGCGGCAGTTGACTGATGATCACAGTGGTGGTTGCTGACAGTTGACATAGCTGTGGCAATTTGTAAAAGTAAGACAACAGTGAAGTTTGCTACATTGACTGACTTCGTTTTTCAAAATATTCCTGTGTAGCATACAATGCTGTTTGATAGATGCTTACCAACAGTGGAATGTCTCTCAAAATTGGAGTCAGTCCTCTCAAATGCTGCTACTGCTTTATCAATTCAGTTTGTGTAACATTCTAAATCATTTGCTGCTATTTCAACAATACTCTCAGCGTCTTCACCAGGAATAATTTCCTTCTGAGGAAGCCACTTTCTTTGCTCATCCATAAGAAGCAATTTATCATCCCAAGTTTTGTTCTAAGATTGCTGAATTCATTCCTATTTTCAGGCTTCACTTCTAATTCCATTTCTCTTGCTATTTCCATCATATCTTCAGTTACTTTCTCTACTGAAGTCTTGAACCCCTCAAAGTCATCCATAAGGGTTGAAGTCATGTTCTTCCAAACTCCTGTTAGTGTTGATATGTTGACCTCTTCTGATGAATCACAAATGTTCTTAGTGGCATCTAGTGTAGTGAATCCCTTCCAGAAAGTTTTCAATTTACTTTGCCTACATCCATCAAAGAAATCACTATCAGTGGTGGTGATGATCTTATGAAATGTATCTCTTAAGGAATAAGACTTGAAAGCAAAAATTAATTATGATACGTAGACTGCAGAATGGGTGTTGTGTTAGCAAGTATGAAAACAGCATTAATCTCCTTGTACATCTTCGTCAGAGCTCTTGGGTAACCAGGTGCATTGGCAATACCCAGTAATATTTGAAAGAAATCTCTGAGCATTAGGTATCAATAGTTGGCTTAAAATATTCAGTAAACCATGCTGTAAATAGATGTGTTATCATCCAGGCTTTACTTTTCCATTTACAGAGCACAGGAGGAGTAGATCCAGCATAATTCTTAAGGGCCTTAGAATTTTCAGAATAGTAAGTAAGTATTGATTTCAACTTAAAGTCACCAGATGCATTACACTAACAAGAGAGGCAGCCTGTCCTTTGAAGTTAGGTATTGACTTCTCCTCTTAGCTATGAAAGTCCTAGACGGCATCTTCTTCCAATAGAAAGCTGTTTTGTCTACATTGAAAATCTGTCGTTTAGGATAGTGCCCTTCATCAAGGATCTTAGCTCGATCTTTTGGATAACTTGCTACAGCTTCTTCATTAGCACTTGCTACTTCGTCTTCTATTTTTATGTTATGAAAATGGCTTTTTCCCTTAAACCTCATGAATCAGGCTCTGCAAGCCTCAAACATTTCTTTTGCCACTTCCTCACCTCTCTAAGACTTCATAGAGTTAAGCAAAATCAGGGTCATGCTCTGGATTAGGCTTTGGCTTAGATAATGGTGTGGCTGCTTTGGTCTTCTGTCCAGATCACTCAAACACTTTCCAAATTAGCAGCAAGACTGTTTCCTTTCCTATTGTTCATGTGTTCACTGGAGTAGCAACTTGACTTTCCGTCAAGAACTTTGTGTTTGCACTCCCAAGTTGGCTCACTGGTGCGAGAGTCCTAGCACTTGGCCTGCCTTGGCTTTCAACATGCTTTCCTAACTAAGCTTGATCATTTTCAGCTTTTGATTTAAAGTGAGAGACATGTGACTCTTTGTCTCACTTGAGCAGTTATAGGGTTATTAATTGGCCTAATTTAAATAGTGCAGTGTCTCAGGGAATAGGGAGGCCCAAGAAGAGGCAGAGAAATGAGGGAATGACGAGTTGTGGAGCCGTCAGAACTGACACAGCATTTACTGATTAAGTTAACCATTTTATATAGGCATATTTTGTGGTGTGCAAAAGCAATTAAAATAGTATCATCAAAGGTCACTGATTCTGATCACAGATCATTATAATGACATAATAATAATGAAAATGTTTGGAATATTTCTGGAATTACCCAAATGTAACACACAGACACAGTGTGAGTACATGCTGTTGGAGGGTGAAGCTGATAGACTTATTTGACACAGGGTGGTGACAAGACTTTCATGTGTTAAAAAAAAAAACCAAAAAAACCCTCAAACTACATGCAAAACACAATAAAATGAGTTGTGCCTGTACTTACCTACAAACAGCAAACTGCCCTTTCTTCCCCCTTGATCCTGTGCTGTGGTTCTCCACTGACATCAGCATCCATGTAACTTCAGTCATCTCATACACAATGCAGGATAATCCTGGCAGGCACTGATTGGCCATCCAAGAGCCATTTGGGGGAATACTCAAATACCCAGGAGAAACTGTGCATCACAGTAGGATGATTTAAGCAGCATTCATAGGCCTGCCTCATCTTTCTTGTTATTTTCTCCTGGACTTCCCTAGTATTTATAGTTTCTGTTAGTAGCCCCTTTGTCTGTGATTTATCCACTAGGCTATGTCAAAATGGAGAGTGCTAGAGTCAATGTAGAGAGCTGTCTTGGAGTCTAGTCCATGAAATACTTCAGTGAATTTTTGAACACAGACAACCAATAAGTTATTGAAATGCAGACAGATCCTTGAAAATTAGGTGAGAGTACATTTTATGTTTTAGAGACCTAGAGGAAAGAACTAAACCTTCTGAGATATGGGTCTGGTCACAGGAGAATGGACTAAAGGTGAAGGATAAAAGCAAAAGGCATGGGGACAGTAGAGCGAGAAAAACAAACCTAAAAACAAAGCTGGTGTTGCCAGACATGAGGAATCCCTGAAAACAAATATCCACCTTTGATCACATCAAAGGCACAGATATTCGTGACCAGTGCATTCAATTTCAACTTGGAAGTTCTGCATAAAGGCCTACTATGCAGGTGCTAACTCGTACATTCAGAGTTACAGATAATGGGACCACAGACACCCTGAAACACTTGGTGGTGGACCCCCAGGCTTGTCCCAGCTGTCTTGGCAGAGCCTAGAGAAAGCTTCTACTCCCCCATTCTCCACCACTGGACACCTTCATTATACATGGACTACACTTCTGTGGGCACGAATAGAAAGACCTAAACCAGACATGGAAATTCAAACTATTCACAGCATCCACTAACTTTTTCATTCATTCAAGAAATCGTTGTTGAGTGCATACTTTGGGCCAGGTCATGCTTTAGGCACAGAGCATCAGATAGTAAACAAAACCGAAAAAAGAGATTATCTGGTGTCTGACTAGCCACTACAGGCAAGGCACATGCAAGGAAAGATGTATCAATACTGTCCCGGAGAAGCATGTGGTCTAGTGGACAATAATATACATGTGCATGAATAAGCATATTGGGAAGTAACACACGCTCTAAGGCATTCGAGTGTCCCTGAAAGACGGGCAGGAGAGGGCGGGAGGAAGATATTCTGTTTGCAAGTGACAGTGGATATTCCGTGCCGGAGGGAGCATGGGAGCTGGACCTTGACTACGTGAAGAATATGCATGTGGGAAACAGAGTCACAGCTTCCCATAAGGAGCAATTTGTCTATGCCACATCGGAAGGGTAGAAAAGAAGAGAAGTATATTGGAGAAGACAAATTCGTAGATGATCAGAGCTTGAGGGGGAACAAAAACAATGGGAAGTTGGTTTGGGTCAGACTGTGCCCAGTCTGAAGTCTCAGCTTCAGGATCAACAGAAGCAGGTCTGAGGCAGATTTTTGTTTTTGAGAATAACGAGTTTTGCAAATAGATAACCAAACATAATTAGTATAATCTGATAAAATTGAAAGTCAGTAGAGCTTAAAGGGATAAATAAAGTGACCTTTGTACTTAAATCCAGTAATATTGTCATTTTGTTGTATTATTATTTTCTTTTGACAATTATTAAGCAACCACTAACTGACTGACCTCTCTGTTATCCTCAGATAGTAAAGAGCTAAAGTTTATCTGTACTTTAATCTGAATGATCTGAAATCCCAAGATGCTAATTTTTTGAAACAGATGATATATAAAAATACACTTCTCTTTTATTTAGGAAAAATAAAGACATAAAACAACCCAAGACATGATGTGCCAAGGAAGGGGCCTGACAGTTCCCTGACGTGTGGGTTGTGATGTCCATTTGTCAAGTCCACCTTTCATTCAAGAGGAAAACAAGAATCGCGATTCTTTGATATCTGTACACCCAAACATGTGTGATTGACTTCTATGAGTGTGCAAGACCTAAATTATATTAATTATACTACTTATATTAATCTTGCTTCTTCGAAATTGCTATTGATTAATAAACCACCTAGTTGCACTTCTAATTTTCTAACCAATCTCCCTGTAAATTAAACACAGAATACACACACACACACACACACACACACACATTTTTTCGAGAACCAAGAAACCACTAATTAGTAGTATGAACACTTTAATAGAGTGTTGCTTTAAAAAATTTAAATCAAACTTAAAACCATACTTATTTAAATAAATTCTGCAAGCCACTTTAAGCTGTGGAAATATAAGGTTGTCAATATATTGAATCCTAATTAAGCATTAGAAGTACAAGTATATTGGCAAAACATTACACATGTAAAACTAATCTCTTGGGTTTTACATTTATGACCAAGAACAAATATGGTCCTTGAAATGTGCTACTAAAACCACGAAGTGTCTGTTTTTTATGAATTCAAATTGCTTCGTATCATTGTTGGAGGAAGTGACTTAGACTCATGCCCGTTTGACATTTGCAAGGCCCATGACCGGACAGAAATCAGCAAGAGCTCCTTTTTTCTCAAACCCTCACGGTTTCATCACCAGCTCCTCAGATCATTTTGAAGACAGTGCTCGCTGAAAACAGCCAAGAGGGGCCAGAGGGGAGAAGATGCGTGTCATTATAAAAAGAGAATGGGAGAGTAAGTGAATCAAATATGCTCTTGAAGATGGTAAATAATCCATTCACAGCCAGTTTCTCTAAACTTCTTCAGGTAGTATGCTGGAAAATACTACAGTGTGCACTGATCAATCTCCTGTCTAAAATAATTTTTTTCAGTAACATTTGTGATGGTTTACACAGGAATCTAATTATAAAGAGGCACCTCAATAGTTTAATGATAAACTGTACATTATTTAAAAAAACAAGTGTTGAAAATAAAAATCTCAAAAATCCTGCCAAAATTAAACATTTGGTTTAGCAAAATATTGACTACATGTGATCATCATATACAGATTTAGCCATCATGTCCTATGTTGCTAAATCTTCTCTCAGTTTTCAAGCTGATTTCAAAAAAAAAGATTGAAATAGTAGTTTGTTGTAATAATAAATAGATCGATAAAAATAATTGTGTTTGTGCTACACTACTGTTGTCTTCTCTTTTATGGTTAAGTGCTGGTTGTTTTTAAAATGCAGTGTACTGTCATGCAATTAGAAAACATTCATACATGAGTAAAATATTTTTAAATTATTATTGCCATTTTAAACATCTGACACCAGTCTTAGTTTGGACTGCTATTAAAAAAGTGCCATAGTCTGGGTGGATTAAACAATGCACATGTATTTCTCACAATTCTGGAGACCTGGAAGTCTAAGACTAAATCACCTGACGATTCACCATCTGGTGAGGGCCTACTTCCTGGTTCACAGGCAGCTGACTTCTCCTTGTATCCTTACATGGCAGAAAGGGGTCAAAAAATCCTCTGGGGTCTCTTTTATAAGGGCCCTAATACCATCTATTAGGGTTCCACCCTTATGACCTCACCATCTCCCGAACGCTCCACCTTCTAGTGCCATCACACTGGGGGTTAGGATTTCAACATATGAATAAGGCGGGTGAGCATGAACATTTATGGCAATGCCGTGGACAACTTTATTATGTAAACAAAATATATGGATGTTATTTTGCTACAGACAACTTAATTTGACTCAAAACACTTAGTATGTTCTATATTGTCAACTACTCTACTTGAATGGTGAAAGAGAATGACATTCTTCAAAATGGTAACACTTTAAAGTAACTCACTTCAAAGAAAAACTATTTTGTTTAAAATATGTTCTAAAAAGTTAAGAAACAAAAAAAGGTAGTCTTACGTTGATATCATTTGTAGTATGGCAGAATTTCTAACCAAAGGATTATTTAAGGCCGTGAAAACAGTCAAAGTTAGAAAACAATTTTTTTTTTTTAATGGAGGGAGTTTCTTTGGTGTTTCTAAGTCAGAATATAGCTTTTCTGCTTAAATAATAGTGTTTTTGCTGGGTCCAGTGGCTCTTGCCTGTAATCTCAGCACTTTGGTAGTCCAAGGCAGGTGGATTGCTTGAGTGATGAAGTTCAAAATCAGCCTGGGAAACATATTGACTAAACAAAAAAAAAAATAGCTGGGCTTGGTGGCATGTGCCTGTGGTCCCAGCTACTTGGGAGGCTGAGGTAGGAGGATGCTTGAGCACTGGAGGTCAAAGCTTCAGTGAGCCATGATTTTGCCGCTGCACTCCAATCTGAACAACAGAGCAAGACACTGTCTCAAAAAATAAGGGGGATTTCCAAAAGTAAAGATATTAAGCATTAATTTTTTCTGATTTGGGCAACGATGGAATGGCATTGCTTTAGGAGAGGATGTCAGTGGGCAGTCGTATCCAGGCTGGCTGGTGGCAAGCAAGGGAATGGACCAGGAAAACTATGACAAGGAGGTTCACTTCTAGGCTTGCAGCAGATTTTAAGAATCAAAGCACAAAGTTTGCAAATTTGCATGGGTCACGTGGGTCATGAAGTATGTATGAAGAGCAGGCAGAAGAGAGGAATTGCCGGCAAATAAAGAAGTAAAGACCCTACAGAAAGCACCACTCACAGATTTACAGCAAAGAAGTAAATCTCTAGTACTCTCCCTACGCCAAGTCATGACAGAGACAATCTGTGATTTTCTGGCCACACCTTTTGTATTCATTGTCCGGTAGTATCAACATCCCCAGGGTTTCCTGATAAATCAGGCAGTTTCAGACATCTTTGCCATTGTACATTTTCCTTGTGTTACATGTGCATTCCTCCATCCTCCATGTAGCCAGAGCATCCATTCAACAGTCTGGATGGGAACTCTCAAACCCTAGGGGCTATTTAAAGGCTTGTCTACGTAACTGAGTCCTCAGTCATCCTCTCCATCCAAAATTTTACATGAAAAATTGCAAGATTATAATTGACACACACTATGTCTACAACATATATAACATGGCTTGGCTGTTTGCCCCCACCCAAATCTCACCTTGAATTGTAATAATCTAATCCCCACATGCTGTAGGAGGGAACCGGTGGAAGGTAATTGGATCGTGGGGGTGGGTCTTTCCCATGCTGTTCTCATCATGCCGAATAAGTCTCATGAGATCCAATGGGTTTATAAAGGGGAGATCCCCTGCACATTCTCTCTTGCCTGATGTGACTTGCTCCTCCTTGCCTTCCGCCACGATTGTGAGGTCTCCCCAGTCATGTGGAACTGTGAGTCCATCAAACCTCTTTCCTTTATTATTACCCAGTCTCAGTTATACCTTTATTAACAGCAGGAGAACAGACTAATACAATACACATTATGTCAATTTCATTATCTAATATGTTTATAAGTCTTAATTTCTAAATATTTCATTATATTCATAACCAATTCAGATGCTGTATTTCCTTAGTTTCATACTTGCTTAGCCAATTTTCCATAATGATTGCTGAGAAAGTACAGCCAACCATAACTAATATCTCAAAAGCAAAATTATACAATTCCTTTCAAACTTAAAGCAAAACAAATAATTGTATGTAGATATGTAGATATGGATTAACTGAGTGCATTTTATAAAATCTGTGTGTTGGGTGTGGAGAGTGGTCTACACAGAGGCCCTGAGGATTTGTAAACAGCCCTGCTCCCCTTGGGAACCTGGTTAACAACTCATTATTGGACACTGTTTATGTGTCAACTCTTCTGAAAAGCCTTCCCTAATCCCCTCAGATGGTGACTCTTTTCACTCGATTTCTCCCATATCTGCCACATTCTGCTGTAATTATTACACTGTGCTTCCCCTCCCAGATTATGGCTTCTTGGCATTAGTATCTACATTTTATTCTTTCTTTTATTCCCAGAACCTGTCCAAGATCCTAAAAAACATATAGAGCTTAGTAAATATTTGTTGAATTGAATTAAATTTAGACAAAACTACTAACACCAAAACAAGAATTAAAAAAACTAAAAGGAAAGACAAGACAGCATTTCAATACTTAAAAAATTTAGCAACAAGACCAAAGCATAGATGAAAGGTTTGTTTCTTAGCCAGAGAACTTTTGCCACCTTTTTTTCTTAGCTAGAGGAATTCTGCCAAGTGCCTAAGTTTAAAAAAAAAAAAAAATCAATGAGCTCTTATCACTTAACCAACTTGTATTGAGGGAAGTTACTCTTTATAATGGCCTATCCTCTCTAGTGAGGACAGAGGAACAAGTAAAATATCCTCAGAAAGTTTATAGCCAGTAGTGAAAATCTAATGAAAATATAAACCTTAATATTTGACAAACAGTACAGTAATGAAATATTCACAACAGTTTGGGAGAAGAGTTTCTAGGAAAAGGCTCAAGGTAACTTAAGGCAAGTAAGATTTGCATTGTGCATTGAAGAATAAACAGAACTCCACTGGCTTGGAACAGAGACAGACAAGGCAGAAAAATACATAAGCAAAGGTAGAATGAAGTGGGAATTTCCAAATAGTCTCACATGGCTGAAAGGAAGGAGAGCTAGCCACCACAGGAAATGAAAGCATATGCATGGTTGGCCCCCAGTGATAGGGTCTTGCTAAACTTGTATTTCGTTCTATAGCAAACCATCAAATGTCTCATTTTTGCATACAGATACATCTGTACTTGTAGGAGTACTTACAAAGATGTAGCTCTCATATGGGAACATAAATTAAACAGTAACTTGTCTAATAGACACATAAATATGGGTGGTTAAAGAGGGTGAATTCTGAAGCCAGTTCATTTGAATTCAAATTCCGACTCTTCCCCTTAATAAATGAATAATCTTGGACATGTTACTTAATCATTTTATGCCTCGGTTTACTAATATGAATGAATGGGATGGTAGTAATGACCTCAGTGAAATATTGTGTTAAATCATGTAAAATCCCTGGAAGAGTACCTGGCAAAAATTTTCAGTCAGTTGTATTCATGGTCTTTCCATAAAGCATGTTAGCAGCTCAGAGCAGGAATGGTTCCTTGCACTCATGTTTCCATCTCTCAAGTAAACAAGCAATTTTAGACTCCCCTGTACTCCTGGGTTTTGCATCTAAAGATTCAGCCAATCACAGATGAAAAATGTTCTGGAAAAAAAGGATGGTGGCATCAACACTGAACATGTTTAGAGTGTTTTTATCTCATTATTCCTTAAACAATACAGTGTAACAACTATTTACATAGCACTTATGCTGTATTTATTATAGTGTAGTCTAGAGATGACTTAAAATATAGTAGATGATATGCATAGATTGTGTAGAAATACTGTGCTATTTTATATCAGGGACTTGAGCGTCTGCTGATTTTAGCATCCACTGGGGTCATGCAACCAATCCTTCGCTGATAGTAAAGGAAGATTGTATAGGAATTTAGCCAATATATGTTAAGAATCTGATAGAGGAAAATACTAAAAATGTCTAGATAAACTTACTTTTTGGGGGGAATTAATCTGTCCGCTTCCTGCATCTTAAATCTTTTTATTAAAGCTGTGCAAACCCATTTCGCATTCCATATGATGGCAGGTCTCCCCTGACTCTGCATTTGGCCACTCTCTAGTTCCTCAGTTTGTAATGTTTGAGGTAATTCACTGTTTCCCTGAGACCTAATCGTTTATTCTGCTAAGTTCAGCAACACTTTTCGGTGCAGTTCCATCATCTATCAGCATTTCGTGTCCCTATTCTTACTCCGCAAATACATTAGGTTAAAGAATATGTTATGTCTGCATTCCAAAACCTAGCATAATGCTCTGCACAATCATGTGCAAAGTTAGCACAGTGACTGCTAACTATTAGCAGAGTAACAGGCACATTCAAAGTTAGCAGAGTAACTAAACCGTCTCAAGAAATAGTGAATAACCTCAGACATTACAAACTGAAGAACTAGAGAGTGACCAAATGCAGAGCCAGGAGGGGCAACACTGTCATATGGAATGGAGACACGGAGAACAAGCTTGATATGGTTTGGCTCTGTGTCCTCATCAAAATCTCATCTTGAATTGTACTCTCATAATTTCCATATGTTGTTGGATGGACCCAGTGGGAGGTAATTGAATTATGGGGGTGGGTCTTTCCTGTGCTGTTCTTGTGACAACATCTGATGGTTTTATAAGGGGGAGTTTCCCTGCACAAGCTCTCTCTTTTGCCTGCCACCATCCACATAAGATGTGACTTGCTCCTCCTTGCCTTCCACCATGATTGTGAGGTCTCCCTAGACATGTGGAATTGTAAGTCCATTAAGCCTCTTTCTCTTGTAAATTGCCCAGTCTGGGATATGTCTTTATTACCAGCATAAAAACAGAGTAGTATAGTAAATTGGTACCAGTAGAGTGGGGCACTGCTGAAAAGATACCCGAAAATGTGGACGTGACTTTGGAACTGGGCAACAGGCAGAGGTTGAAACAGTTTGGAGGGCTCAGCAGAAGACAGAAAAAATGTGGGAAAGTTTAGAACTCCCTAGAGACTTGTTGAATGGCTTTGACCAAAATACTGATAATAATATGGACAATGAAATCCAGGCTGCAGTGGTCTCAGATGGAGATGAGGAACTTGTTAGGAACTGGAGTGAAGGTGATTCTTGCTATGCTTCAGCAAAGAGGCTGGAGGCATTTTGCCCCTTTCCTAGAGATTTGTGGAACTTTGAACTTGAGAGAGATGATTTAGGGTATCTGGTGGAAGAAATTTCTAAGCAGCAAAGCATTCAAGAGGTGACATGGGTGTCATTAAAGACATTCAGTGTTATAAGGGAATCAGAGCATAAATGTTTAGAAAATTTGCAGCCTGACAATGTGACAGAAAAGAGCATCCCATTTTCTGAGGAGAAATTTAAGTTCACTGCAGAAATTTGCATAAGTAACGAGGAGCTGAATGTTAATCCTCAAGACAATGGGGAAAATGTGTCCAGGGCATGTCAGAGCCCTTTATGGCAGTCCTTCCCATCACAGGCCTGGAGGCCTAGGAGGAAAAAATGGTTTTATGGGCCAAGCCAAGGGCCCCCTTGCTTTGTGCAGCCTAGGGACTTGGTGCCCTGTGTCCCAGCCACTTCAGCCATGGCTAAAAGGAGGCAAGGCACAGCTTTGGATGTTGCTTCAGAAGGGTACAACCCCCAAGCCTTGACAGCTTCCACATGGTGTTGAGCCTGCAGGTACACAGAAGCTAGGAATAGAGGTTTGGGAACCTCTGCTTAGATTTCAGACGATGTATAGAAATGCCTGGATTCCCAGGCAGAGTTTGCTGCAAGAGTGGGGCTCTCATGGAGAACCTCTTCTAGGGCAGTACAGAAGGGAAATGTGGGATTGGAGCCCCCTACATAGAGTCCTCACTGGGGCACTGCCTATTGAAGCTATGAGAAGAGGGCCACTGTCATCCAGACCCTGGAATGGTAGATCCACAGATAGCTTGCAACATGTTCCTGGAAAAGTCACAGACACTCTATGGCAGGCCATGAAAGTAGCCAGGAGGGGGGCTATCCCCTGCAAAGCTACAGAGGCAGAGCTGCCCCAGACCATGGGAACCCACCTCTTGCATCAGTGTGACATGGATGTGAGATATGGAGTCAAAAGAGATGATTTTGGAGCTTTAAGATTTCATGCCCTACTGGATTTTGGAACTGCATGGGACCTGTAGCCACTTTGTTTTGGCCAGTTTCCACCTTGTTTGGCCATTTGGAATGGCTATATTTATTCCATGCTTGTACGTCTATTGTATCTAGGAAGTAACTAACTTGGTTTTGATTTTACAGGCTTATAGGTGGAAAGGGCTTGCCTTGTCTCAAATGAGACTTTGGACTGTGGACTTTTGAGTTAATGCTGAAATGAGTTAAGACTTTGGGAGGCTGTTGGAAAGGCATGATTGATTTTGAAGTGTGAAGACATGAGATTTAACAAGGGCCAGGAATGGAATAATATGGTTTGGCTCTGTGTCCTCACCCAAATCTCATTTTGAATTGTATTCACATAATTCCCACATGTTGTGGGAGTGACCTGTTGGGAGGTAATTGAAGTAAAGGAGTGGGTCTTTCCTGTGCTGTTCTCGTGATAGTGAATAAGTCTCATGAGATCTGATGGTTTTATAAGGGGGTGTTTCCCTGCACAAGCTCTCTCTTTTTGCCTACCACCATCCCCCTAAGATGTGATTTGCTCTTCCTTGCCTTCTACCATGGGTAAGGCCTCCCCAGCCATGTGGAACTGTAAGTCCATTAAACCTCTTTCTTTTGTAAATTGCCCAGTCTGGGGCAGGCCTTTATTAGCAGCATGAAAATGGAATAATACAATGCTTTTTAACTCTTTATAGAGAATGACCCACATGAAGATGTGACAGGTCATGTCAACTGCACTGCTGATGCTCTTTACTATTTACTTTCTAGGTGGAAGATTATGGTGCTTTCTACTCAATAGCAGTTACTCCTTCCTGACTGATTTAGAGCTCTTTGGAGAGAGCAAGCTTCCCCTCTCTCTCTTGTGTTTCAGCAGCTCAAGTCTCAGATTCACCTCTGTGCTCTCTGCTTGGTGCCTCCCCCTACCTCTTCCTTTGGCTCCCTCATTCTTTTATCTCTGAGACTGAGGGGACTTCCATGCCTTTTTCATGAGAATCAATGTGCAAAATTCCTGGGAACACCCCAGAAGGAAAGTGGTCAACACAACCGCAGATGTAGTTTAGTCATGTGAGGAAGACAAATGAGTCAGACCAGCCTTAGATTAGTCCCTGGCTCTGCCACTTCACAGGACAGGTCACCAGGTAGCATGAATGTCTGGCCTTGTCAGAGAAAATGAAAAGAACAGATGAGCCTGTTGGAAAGACATGAAAGACTTAGAAACACATCAATATCTGTGGGAAATATTTTGATAAGAGATGTTTCTGAAGCTGACTGTCTGATTTTAGAAGAAAAATATCTTGAAGAACAACTCTGAGTTTAGATGAATATTTTATAGAAAAATATTCTTATAAATTAAAAAAATATATATATAATCTTCCTGTTTTTACCAAATTAGTTCATGTTGGTGTTCTTCACAGAGATTTTTAGTTCTTAGAGGAAGATCTTCTCGAGTTTAACCATTTTATTAATGACTTGGAGTGAGCTTAATTTAATGATTGCATTTTTAAACCTTTTCAAATCTATTTATTAAACTTATTATGTGATTACACTGAGAAATGAGCAAAAAATACTGCCAAATAATACCTAAGTGAAACAAACAGAAAAAGGAAAATAAAAATAATTCTGAATAACAACTTGAAAGTTTCAGGAGATTATTATTTACTTCTAGTTATTATTTTTAAAATTTCAATCTATTCTCTACTACTTTAAATTTAGTCAAGGAATTTGAAAGAAACAATTATTAAGGATAAAATCAGCTGCTCTGTACCTATAAATAAAGGTAATGATTTATTTTGAAAACATTTCAGATGTTTGTGGTGAACATTTTCTGTTAGGCACCATACAATAAAATGGGCATTAAACAAATGCCTACTAAGTATTAAAACCATCTAGGAAACTAGTGATACCCACGAGATTTGCATGTGACAACACGTGAGAATGAGATTGCTCTCAGAAAGAAGTCAGAGCCTCCGGAAAGCCTGTCCTTACATGGAAACATGCTGGTCAGGAGAAACTCCTACAACTTTGACCTCTGAAAATCAACAAAAGAAGAAGCCGGGATGACATTACAGCTATAGAAACTCCTTACAACGTTGTGGATTGCAAAGAACATGGGCTTTGGGGGCAGACATTCTTGCTTACTACCTTAGTATTATGACCCACTCAGTGGGTTTTCAGTAAATCACCTACTATGCCACTGAAAACTCACCAGCAAAATTAGGATCATGCAGCCATGTTGTTCTTGAGTCTGCCACAATTTCGAGTACAAGATAGATTTCATTACTGGAAGTACCTATTGTTATTATTAAATTTTCATAATATATTTCAAAAATAATAATGCTTCACTTGGGCTGCTGAGATATCCTGGTTCTATTCTATTTATTTTTCCAATGACAGGACAGATGCTTGAAAGCAAAGGCCCAATCTGTCTTCCCCCACAATGTTGTACATAGTGAGCTGACATATATTTAAGTAGGTGAAAGTGTTTCACAGTGTCAAGTTCTGTATGAATGATGCCTAGAAAATCTTAGAAATGATTTGGCTTCGAGAATTTGAGCCACCTACTTTGAGAGTACATCTGCTCCATACCTTCCAGATCCCATACAGTTCTGCAGTGTTTCTTCCCATTTAGGTAGCTCACTCAGTGATCACTCAATGGGAGCCATTAGTGTTTCTTCAAAGACCCTTTCATCCTCTTAGCCAAACAACACTTTAAGTCCAACTGTAGGTCTTTTTGTCCCTTAAACCTAAGCTTGATCCAGAATGTACCTCACTGAAGAATTTGTCTTCAGGCCTATATGCATCCAATAATCAAAGGTGACACGAACCCACCACCATGTTGCTGTCTTGAGTTCCTTGTCTCCGTGAGCTACTGGTTGTTCCTCTGACAAGCCACTTATATTTAATAACAGAAGAGGACCTAAAACATAAATGGATTAGAATTTGTGTTCTCCTTTCCAGATTTGAGTAAATGTAATACTTAAGTCTCAATTATTATTTTTAATAGTTAAATAATTTTACAAGTCTGAAATCAGAGTTGCTGTCATGGTCAACTGATGACTGAGCTCCTGGATTTATTCACAAACAAGCAGTGTGAGTGTTTGCCAGGAAGCACACTGGTCCCAGGCGGGGTGGACTGTGAGCAGCAGTTCTCCTCTGGGTCACCACATAGCATCCTCCAAAACAAAAAAAAAAACTCTGAATGTGACCAAAACCCCTTAGGATTATTAATAACTGGGACCTATAGATGTACCAAATCTGAATTTTTGTTGTCTATTAATACTATGTTTTGAAACTTTTCTGCAGAAAAAATAATAGTAATTGAGGGTATACCTTGACTAGAGTATGGAGAATAAAATTAATATGAGATGCAGCGTCCAGGAGCAAGGCTTGAATCCTGGCTTTATCATGGGTTAGCTGGATAAACAAAGGAAATTTGTCTAGTTTTTCTGAGTCAGGTTTTCACTCCGAATATTGAGCATGTAATTATTTTCCTCATTAGCTTTTCGTAGAATAACAACAGCAACAATAAAACAAAACATAAATAAAATTTAAAAATCCAGCACATTGCTTTTCTCGTGGTAATTACCAAACAATTTTTTCTTCTTCTGTTAACAGAAAGGTCAGCGTTGCCTTTCCATCTCTGGACAACTTAGATTTTTAGATAGTTATATTTTACAAAGAAGTCAAAAATTTCCTAAGACTTTCCATCAACTGGTCTTCGTTTAATTCCTTCAAGTCAGAGAGCATAAGTCTAATTCTTTTTTCCACTGGATTGTTGTTGATGTGTGAAGTTAGTCATTTTTTATCCTCAGCCTCTTTTTCATCAAGCTAAGGGGTCAGAATTTTCTTAAGGTCTTAAAATACATGGTTTTAAATCTCGCACTATTGTAGTTATTTGAATTTGCACAGCTTTTGGTGTGCTGATATCTCTCTTACAACTGTGGACCTGGACTGGTGGAGGTATTCTAGCTGGAGGCAAAAGGCATTTTTAATGAGCCACAGCACCCATCCCCCACTCTCCAGCCCAGGTATTTGTGGGCTGGTGAATGATGGAGACACATCAGAGAGGAGAAAAACATCTAATACACTGAAAAAAAATCTTCGGTATAAGGAGATAGATGAGTCCAAATCACCATCAAGTGAATTTCAAGGCCTGTATTTATTCAGAACAGGGATTTCCCAAAGAAAGTCAGTTTGAAAGAGACAAAGAGGGTGTTGTCAATGGCATTTGTAAATTCGAAATCTCAGTGAATTGTGAGTCAAGTAAAAACCATCCATAGAACACTGGGTATATTTAAAAGTTCTGCAACAGATAAATACCTGAATATGTCTAAGAATTTTTTTTTTCTTTTTTGAGATGGAGTTTCTCTCTTGTTGCCCAGGCTGGAGTGCAATGGCGTGATCTCTGCTCACTGCAACCTCTGCCTCCCGGGTTCGAGTGATTCTCCTGCCTCAGCCTCCCAAGTAGCTGGGAATACAGGCATGCACCACCACGCCTGGCTAATTTTGTTTCTGCAGTAGAGATGGGATTTTTCCATGTTGGCCAGGCTGGTCTCAAACTCCTGACCTCAGGTAATCTGCCTGCTTTGGCCTCCCAAAGTGCTGGGATTATAGGCATGAGTCACCGGGCACAGCTGTCTAAGGATTTTTTAAGTGATAAAAACACCTGTGTAAAATTTAATAGTTATTAGATCCACAAACAGAATACAGTAAATGAGTAAATGTGTATGTGAGCAGGAATGCAACCTCTGCTGTGGGCTTCATTGGGTTTACAGAGACAGCACCCATGCACCGGCGCACCTGACAGCCAGCCCTGGTGGAGCTGACGGGGAGGCCATCTTGCCCTCAGTGTTTCCCTAACCTGGCAGGGAGGGTTGAACAACTTTGCACTTGGAGTCATTGCAACTTGTGATTTACATTCAGCTGTTTCCAGTGACAGGTGCATCCTGGCAAGTTTTTCAAAATATATGAGATTCATTTTCACGTATGTACAATGGGATAGCAACGTTGATCTCAAAAATCATTGAAAGTGTGCACACACCCCCTCTTCCATGGGATCTCCCTTGTTCTTGTAAACAAACCCGGGGAGGCCACTCATATTTGGTCTTTAAGTGACAAGAGGACACCGTATGTGAACACGTGAACATGGCATATGAAGGCAGTTAACATCAAATATCCATCTTATTTTTGCTGTTCAAAAAACGTTATGTTTATTTATACTTTACAAACGATACAAAATTATTAATAGTTTACAATAATCCTTTCAAGCACTTCATACCCGAGGTACAGTTTTGCATGCTGAGAGCACTGAAGCAAGCAAGCCAGAGCTCCGGAGGGGAGACGGATAATAAACAGGCAGACACATAGAAGATGAATTTTATATTGATGAACTCAGTGAAGAAACACAACCTGGAGGTGATACTTTAAGAAGTCAGAAGAAAGGAGGTGATGCTTGAGAAGAGACCTACCTGGCAGCAAGAGTACCGCCACTGCAAACACTGGAGATGGAGGCACACCATGATATGTGCTCCATGGGCTCACAGTTCATTGCAGGAAACAGCCAAGTTGAAAATGATACTAACAATCCCAAGTCCCTGTAAATGTGAATGAAGTGACTCCTGTTCATAGAGAACCCAGGTGGTCCGGCCACACCGAAGGGAGCATATGTTCACAGCTCATGAAAGTGCTGTGCACGAAATAAGAAAGTACAACTAATTGCAACTGGGACAAAAACCACGTCCTGTTTGTTAAGAGCCAGACACCGAGGCAGTGAAAAAGAAGGAAAGACAATTTACCCTGAGCCCATGATGGGCAGGTCATGCATTTGTTATTAGCTTGTTCTTTCTCATCTTTAGAATGTCGATACTAATACACGACACTCAATGTTATTTTGCTGTGAACATTTACTAAGAAAGTATCCATAAAATACTGTACAATTTTAAATTTGTACATCATATTCATATAGACACCTGTGTGCACATATATGTATGAACCCGCACATATATACACACATAGATACGTGTATACATACATACATGTATATGTAAAATATACATATTCTCATTGATGTGGCATAATATGTAAACATGAATTCACATAGCAGTCCTGGAAATATGATGAGAAGGATTTTTTTATTAAAAGCAAAGATAGATAGCTCAGTTTCTTGAATCCAAATTGGAGCATTTTATCTTAGACATTTTGCTAGTTTACTTACTACTGTAAAGATAATCCCTGCTACCTCGGGACAGGGGATAATGAAGTTTTCTTCTTGTATGACTGATAAACATCAACAATTTTTTAATGATACTTTGTGATGACTATAATATTTATGATAATTCAGATCTATCATTTTACATGTTTTCTTTTTATTTTATTTAACGTTAGTAAACATTTGTGATGTAAGTGGAAAGAAAAATTAAGTGTCTATGAAAAATAACCATGCCTTCAAATTATGTAAAAATATTGAGAACATTTCGGATTTCCTAGGTGATTTTAGCACAGATAGATTCAACACTAAACCCACATTAAGATAAAATGGCCACAATTATTTTCAAGACATAATTATGTTTTTTATTGCAAGCATAATTATTTTTAATTGTAATCAAATTTGTGGGAATGCATAAAAATGCAAGAGTACATGACCAGACCCTTATAATACTTAGAAGATGGCAATTTCTGTGTAACAAACCATACTCATTGTGCTCTTGAAACTGCTTCCTTGTAGATGAAAAGTGGATCGAAGAGATTTTAGTAGGTATATTCTAGGTTCAGCTCATTATTTGGGGAATATATGAGATTTTCTTGAACACTTCAGGTCATTTTAACCTGAAAATATGCCACTGTGAACTGTAGAGGATCCCACAAAAGGATTTCAGACCAAGCAGGTGGCATGATAACATGATTAAATCATTGATCTAGCTGAATGACTGCAGGCCATTAAGAAAGAAACTCCTACTGAACAAAACTAGCAAAATTATTTCATTACTGATTAAAGATATAAGCAAGTGACATGGGTTACAATTTTAGCCTTGGGCTTCTTAATTTCTTTTTCTTGTAATTGGGAGGGTTCTATTACAGATCTTTATTTTAAATGATTTTTTAGTTAAAAGCAAAAAAAAAAAAAAAAAAGTCCCCCAGCTTTTTATACCACACTATGTACATGTATAAACATGCATATATATATATATAAAAGCATGCATGTATATATATAAGCATGTATAGAGAGAGACAGAGAACATAACATATAAAACATATAAATCAAAGAGAGCTTTGAATGAAATACAATAAAATAAAAACAGCAGTTTTCTTTAGAGTGAGATTATGCATGATTTTCTTATTCTCTTTATATGTTTTATTTTCCTTTTACTTGACTTAGTGAAGATATGTTGCTTTTATTGTTTGAAAATATGTAAATCTTATCATTATGCTTTTTGCTACGAACGCGTTCAGATTTTCCTTAGGTGCAGGAATTCTTCAGTGCTGACCACTTGTAAAACAGCATAACTGACGTAACCCTTTCCTTGCTGTTGACATATGTCACATCATATTAGTGGTTAAAAATGCATCATTTCTTGGAATTCAATGTTTAGGTACATAATATTTTCTGATAATTGATAATTCTGTATCTTGCTTAAATTTCTAGTAAATATCCATTTTCCTCTTTCTACTTTATTACACTTAAACTTAAGTAAAATGTGCAGCACCTAATAGGCATGTGATAATTTACCCTGTATTATACTAAATAATGTTTTTCTCATTGTTTAATTGTATGGGCTTTGGAAACATGTTTATCAGTAATAACCTCTTTCTGAAATGTAGAGTTAGTGGTTTGTATGGGAATTATCTAAAAGCAGAGAGACTAGTTAGAATATAGTTAACACTTTTTTTTTTTTTTAACTTGGTCATGACACATCTATTTCTCTTGAGCTGGTGGGAACCCATGTATCACTGGGTATTTTTTCTGTCTATGACTTGCTTCCCTGGATGTACTGCCACCTCCTTGGGAGAAAGGATGATAGTCCCTGCTCCTGGAGTTTCTGTTCCCAATACAGGGCCCACTGTTTTTCTCCTTCTCCTAAAAGAAGCTCAAGAATGCTCTCGTACGTATCTCTCAGTCTAATAGAATCCATTCTGGAACCAAAACGTTTGACTAATTATTTTATTTTTGTACTTGGATTCTGGGGGGGTCCCTTGTGTGGCCAGCTGCGACTGTCCTCCATAGAAAGGAAACTGGCCCTTGTCTGGGGTCTGAGAACTTCGCCGGTGACCAGCTGCCCAAGCTCTTATAACATCTGCCCTGAATAGGAGTGGCTCACTGAGCCTGACCAGTGCACACAGCATGGTCTGTGCTGAGCTTGCTTTCTGGAGGTCTTCAGCATGAGTACCAGCTAGACAGTGGTAGCCTATGTGACCGGCCCCCAGTGAAGATGCTGGGTGCTGAGTCTTCCATGCGCTTCTCTGGAAGACAGCATTCCCATAGGTCGTCAGGACACACTGCTGCTAAGTGTGTCCTGTGCAACCTCACCGGGAGAGAATGCTTGGAAACTTGCATCTAATTCTCTTCCAAATTCTTTCCTTCTCTGATTTTGTGTTTTATCCTTTAACTGTAAGAAATGTTAGCTATGAGTACAACTAGATGCTGAGTTCTGGGAGTCATTCTGGGAGTGTTGAATCTTGGGGATCCCTGAAATTCCCCTGACATAGGAATGTAGGCCCAGGGTTATAAAGGATGTCTTAAGTGACTTATGATGTACATTGTCTACACAGAAGTGTCTACGAAAGAGCACTTGTGGGGAATGGGTTAATGGGGAATGGGGAGTGTTTTAGAAGAAATCCAGCACTGAAAATGGACCACTGATGACCCTTTCCCCAAAGTCAGTGTATTTTCCCGTCTCCTCTCCCCAAATCCATAAGTGCAGAACAGCCTTTCACATGTAGCCTGTCATTTCTATTTCTTACCCTCTAAAGCCTTGTAGGTTTGTAATATGAAGAATATGAGGAATATGTGTAATGTATGTGGGTTAGGAAGCATAATACAACGAACGCTAGGAATCCACTGTTTCACGCAAGATGTCTACATTATCCCTCTACTGAATCTATTGGAGCACTCCTTTCTCACCCTATTGATTCTCTAGCCTCCTCCTCCACGGTAACAATTATTTGAAACTTTGTGTCTGTTATTCATTTGCTTTTTTTTTTTTTTTTTGAAACAGAGTTTCCCTCTGTCATCCAGGCTAGAGTGCAGTGGTGAGATCTCAGCTCACTGCAACCTCTGCCTCCTGGGTTCAAGAGATTCTCCTGCCTTCGCCTCCTGAGTAGCTGAGATTACAGGTGCCCAGCACCACTCCCAGCTAAGTTTTGTATTTTTAGTAGAGATGGAATTTCACCACATTGGCCAGACTGGTCTTGAACTCCTGATCTCAGATGATATGCCCGCCTCAGCCTCCCAAAGTGCTAGGATCCCAGCCTTCATTTGCTTTCAAAAATATATTTGATAACGTATGATATATCTTTATGGCTTAATTTTAATTCTTTTATTTAACATAAACAAAATGATATCTTACCATACGTAATTATATAGAACTTGTTATTTTCACCAACTAGTTTGTTTTTAATCACCGTGGATGCTATTACATGTAACTGTAGTGCACTATTTTCATTGCTGTATAATACACCTTTTTGTATTTATATTTCCGTTCTTCCATTATGAACATTTAGGTTCCAATGTTTATTACTAAGAAAAATGCTATTATGAACAACTTTGTGAATATGCCTCTAGCTGCACATTTGTGAAATTTTCCCTAGGGTACATACCTGGGAAAATACTTGCTGGGTCAGATTTCCAGTAAATGCTAGACATCGAATTATGTCAAATAATTTCCCCAAATTTATTGGAGAAATTTTAGCAATGATGTCATTTAAGAGCTTATCCTCTCTACCACTTGGTAGAAATAAATAAATCAGACTTCTTAATTTATTTTCCATTTAGCCTCTATAGAATGGCAAATTAACGTGGATAAAATGTGAATTGTTTTCTGACTGAGAATTAGGTTAGTGTGTGTGTCATCAGTGTTTCCTGTTCTATGAAATCATTGTTTCTGTCATTTGTCCAGTTTCCATTGGGCTACTTGTTGCTGTTCATTTAGGGATCTTTTGTTGTTAACGTGTATTGTTATATCTTCTTCCAGTGTGCCATTTATGGTTTGTTTTGTTTTGTTTTTGTCTTTTTCTTTTTTGAGGGACAGGGTCTCACTCTGTAGCCCAAACTAAAGTGCAGTGATGAGATTTCGGCTCACTACAGCTTCCACCTCCCAGTCTCAAGCTATTTTCCGGTCTCCGCCTCGCAAGTAGCTGGAAGTACAGGCCCACATCACCACACCTGGCTAATTTTTGTAACTTTTTTGTAGAGACAGGGTTTCTCCATGTTGCCCAGGCTGGTCTCAAACTGCAGGGCTCAAGTGATCCACCTGCCTTGGCCTCCCAAAGTGCTGGGATTACAGCTGCAAGTCACCATGCCAAGCCTTGTGTTTGTATTTTTTATGGTGTCTTGAATAGCAAGTTTATCCAGTGGATCTTTGGTTGACTTCTTGTAAGAATTGTAGTTTTTGTGATATACTGATGGTCATAACAGTGTTTCCTAATATGTTTCCCCAAATCTCTTATAACAGCTTTCTCAAGGTGTGATTTCTGTAAAAGAAACTAAGCATATTTCAGATGCACAATCTGACAAGTTTCAACTCATATGTGAATACATGAAACCATCACCAAAATCAATAGAGCAGATTCCTCACCCCGATGCTTAGTAATACTTTCTATTCTCTTCCTCCTGTTCCTCCTCCCACCTTGTTATCTGTAACCAAGGATCTGCACTGTGTCGCCATAGATTAACTTGCATCCAGTAAAGCTTTATATAAATGTAATAATAAAGTTAACACATTTTTGGCCATTTTCATTCTTCATAGTTATTGGAGATTCATTTATCTTGTTTCACGTGCCTACTGTTCATTCATTGTTACTGCTGAGTAATATTTTATTGGGTGGGTATTTAAAAACATGTTTGTTAGTTCAACTTTTGGTGGTTATGTTAGTTTCAGTTTTTACCTATTTCAAATAAATCTGCTTTGAACATTCACATACCACACTTGTATGATCATGCACTTTAATTTCCATTGGGTAGCTGTCTTAGCACAGAATGGCTGGATCATATACAGGTGGATGTTGAACACTTTAGAAAACAGCAAAACCGATTTCCAAATTTGTTGAGCTATTTTACATTTTCACCAGCTAGTGTTTGAGAGTTCTAATGTGTTCATATCCTTGCCAACACCTTTTATGGTGAATCTTTTTAAATTATTTAAATTTAACATATTAACTATTGTGTTCTAATAAATTGTTATTACTTATAAGTTAACATTTTACTTTTCTGTTTTATTTCATTAATGATCCATTATGTTGAACAGCTTTTCAATTGCTAATTTGCCATTCTTAGATTTTTGTGTGTGTGAAGTATCTGTTTAAATAATATTTTGCCCATTTTTAAAAAGTTGAGTTAACTGAGTTGTCACAGTTCTTAAGACAACATAGATACTGGTTTTTTGTTTGATATATAACTTGCGATGATTTGTCTCTCCCAATATTTGGCTTGTGTTCTCATTCTTTTGAGTGTGTTTCAAAGAGCAAAATTTGTTGTTTCTCTTGTTTTACTTTCGAAAAGTGTAATTGTTTAATTCGTTCTTTATGGATTGTTTTTTGATTTGAAATCTAAGAAATATTTGCCCAACCTAAGGTCAAAACAAGTTTCTCCTATGCTTTCTTCTTACTATTTTTTGCTGTTGTTTGTAGGTTTTTATATTTATAGGATTTTAAAATACGTTTTTTAAAAAAATACGTTTTATATGATATTCTAAGTTTTAAATTTAAATATATCATCTTTTTTGTTTGTATTTTTAGTAGATATGGGGTTTCACCACATTGGCCAGGCTAGTCTCAAGCTCCTGACCTCAAGTGATCTACCCACCTCTGCCTCTAAAAGGGTTGGGATTACAAGCATGAGCCACCATGCCCGGCCAATATATCATCAATTTTAAGTTTACTTTTTATAAGGTGCAAGTTATGGTTCGAAGGCCTCCTTTTGTTTTGCTTTGTTTTATTGTATACATATCCCCAGTCATAACAGGAACACTAACGAAAAAGTCTACGATTTCTCCGTTAAATTACCTTTGCACATTTTTGGCAATTTCAGTTGGCCATACATGGGTAGGTCTGTTTCTGGACTCTTCTATTCCATTGATCTACATGCCATTTACATTTAACACCACAGTGTCTTGAAATCAGATAGTGTTTGTCCTCCATCTGTTCTTTTTTGAAAGATGTTTTGGAAGTTTTAGTCCTTTGAACTTCCATATGAATTTTCAAAACAAGTATTCAGTTTCTGAAAAAAGTCATGCTGAGATTTTAATTGCAGTGCTTTGAATAATAAGCCAATTTGGGAGAAATGTGCACATTAACAATATTGAGTCTTCTGACCTAAAACAAGGGGTGTGTGTGTGTGTGTGTGTGTGTGATGTATTTAACTTTTTAATTTAATTATTTCAGCAATGTTTTATAGTTTTTTCTTACCTTTTTAGTACTTTTAGACCTGCAATGATGTCACTCTCTTCATTCCTGATATTAGTAATTTATTATGTTTTTTGTTTTTATGATTCTGAAATGTTTATCAGTTTTATTGATTTCTCAGAGAATCAAATTTTGACATTGATTTCTGCTTTTTAGTTTATTTTCTTTTACTTCTTTGCCTGGCTTAAGGCGGATACTGGGATCAGAATAATTGATTTAGGAATTTCACCTTTTCTAATACAGTTATCAGTGCTTAAGTTCCTCGTAATTGCTAGTCTAGCTACACAGCAAAACTTGTGATGGTTTCTATTTTCCTTTTCATTCAGTTCAAAATACTTTCTAATTCTTTTTAAATTCATTCTCAAATACATGTAATAATTAAGGAATTATTTTTCAGTTTTAAAATACTTGAACAGTTTGTATGCATATCTAGTATATCTAGTTTAATTCTACTGTGGTCTAAGAACACTTTTTTTACAATGTGAATTTTTTTTTTTTTTTTTTGAGACGGAGTCTCGCTCTGTGGCCCAGGCTGGAGTGCAGTGGCGCGATCTGGGCTCACTGCAAGCTCTGCCTCCCGGGTTCACACCATTCTCCTGCCTCAGCCTCCAGAGTAGCTGGGACTACAGGCACCCGCCACCTCGCCCGGCTAGTTTTTTATATTTTTTAGTAGAGACGGGGTTTCAGTATGTTAGCCAGGATGGTCTCGATCTCCTGACCTTGTGATCTGCTCATCTCGGCCTCCCAAAGTGCTGGGATTACAGGCTTGAGCCACCCGGCCCAATGTGAATATTTTTAAATGTATTAAGACTTGTTTTAGTAACCTGAATATATTTAATTTTAGTTAATGTTCCATATGCACTTCAAGTTGGTTACAATATCATTTAAATTTTTTATATCTTTACTGATTTTCTGCCTCTTTATTCTATGTGCTACAGATAAGCATTAAAATATCCGAGTACTTCTGTGTATTTCCCTAGATCTCATTGTAGTTCTACCAGTTTGTTTCTTTATATATTTTAAAGCTTCATTATTATGTAGAAAAACACCTAAGATTGCTTTTCCCCTTGTGAATTGACCCTTTTGTTATAAAATTTCTATTAAGAAATCGTTTTCATTCCTAGTAATGATCTGTGTTCTAAAATCTACTTTGTCTAATTAATATGGCCACTCCAATTTTTAGTTTTATAGTGTGTATTTCACTTAACAATTTGTCTTTATACTAAAATTGGGTTTCTGTGATGAGCATATGGTTAAGATTATTATCTTATTTAATCTAAAACTAATCTCCTATTAATTTGATTGTTACATTTAATGCAACAATAAATGTGATATTTGGCATGTTGACGTTAATGTCCCGTTTTTCTATTTGTTGCTTTGTGTCCCGTCTTTTCTTTTTTCCCCTTTCCTCTTTGTTTCATTCACTTGGATAAATTCAGAATTTTTACAATTCCATTTTATTTTATTTGTTGCTTTATTTGGTATAACATATTGTTGAGTTATTGCATGATTTGATTCAGAATTTACAGTATGCATTTTTAACTTACTACAGTCTACCATCAAGTGAGATTATACCATTCCAGGTATAAACAAAACTCTTAAATATTTTACTTTTACTTCCTTTCCTTCCTTTTTTTGGTTCTATTGCTATTTTATATTTTACTTTTTACAAACCCACAATATAATTCTTATTATTTTTCTTTTAAATATTCAATTGTTGGTAAAGAGCTTTAAGCAATCTGAAAAAATAACTTCTTTATATATACAAATGGTTGCATTTCTGGAATTCTTCATGGAGAATTTGTTTTCTGCATGATATAATTTTCTTTTTCTTCTTGTATCATTTCTTATAGTATAGGTTTTCTTTGCATGTGTAAAAAGTCTTTATTTTGCCTTCATTTTTGAAATTTTTTTTTTTTTTTTTTTGGCTGAGTAGAGAATCCTAGTGGTGACAACTGGTTTTATCTTTTTTAAAAAAATTTTTTTCAGTACTTTAACAATGTTATTTCACTGTGTTCTGATCTATATTGTTTGAAATAAAAAATGTTCCAGGCCGGGCACAGAGGCTCACACCTGTAATCCCAGCACTTTGGGAGGCTGAGGCCAGTGGATTACCTGAGGTCAGGAGTTCAAGACCAGCCTGGCTAACATGGTGAAACCTTGTCTCTACTAAAAATGCAAAAATTAGCCAGGTGTGGTGGTGGGTGCCTGTAATCCCAGGTACTGGGAAGGCTGAGGCGGGAGAATCACTTCAACCCAGGAGGCAGAGGTTGCAGTAAGCCAAGATCACACCATTGCACCCCAGCCTGGGTGACAAAGTGAGACTCTGTTTAAAAAAAAAAAAAAAAAAAAAAAAAAAGAGAGAGAGAGAAGAGAAAAGAAAAGGAAAAAAGAAAAGAAAGAAAAAAGTTGCATCACCTTTAACTTTTTTTCTGTACATAATTTGTCATTTTCTTCTGGATACTTTTAAGGATTTTTCCATGTCACAAAACAACATTTTTAAAATGTTATTATATCCCTATATGTAGTTTTCTTTTTGTTCTTTAGATTTGAGTTTCTTTGAATGTATTAAATATGTGAGTTTATAATTGTCATCAAATTTCATTTTTTAAATTATTTTTCACCGGATGCAGTGGCTCATACCTGCAATTCTAGCACTTTGCAAAGCTGAGGCGGGCAGATCACTTGAGCCCACGAGTTTCAGACCAGCCAGGGTAACATGGCAAAACACCATCTCTACAGAAAATTAAAAAAACCAAATTAGCCAGGTGTAGTGGCATGTGCCTGTAGTCCCAGTTACTCAGGAGACTTAGGTGGGAGGATTGCTTGAGCCCGGGAAGTCAAGGCTGCAGTGAGCTGCAGTGAGCTGCAGTCACAGTACTGCACTGCACTCTGTGCAACAGGAATGAGACCCTGTCTCAAAAAATAAATAAATAAAATTATTTTTCATGATCTCTCTCCCTCTTCTTCACTCTAATTATTATATGTCTGCTAGACCACTTGAGGAATTCCATATCTCAGTGATGCTCTGTTCATTTTTCAGCCCTTTCCCTGTCATTAAATGTGTACAGTTTTTATTATTATATTTCTAGTTGACTAATGCGTTTTTTGGCAATGATAAATCAGTTATTATTTCTATCTAGTGTATTTTCCATCTTAGACACTGGTGTTATCAACTCTAGAATCTTTATTTTTGTCTTCCTATATCTTCCTTGCCTCCACATATGTTCAGCTCAACCTCTTGCTTCTTGAACAAATGGGACACATTTACGATAAATCTTTTAGTGTCCAAATCTACCATTTTTATCATATCTCATTCCTGGTCAGTTTAGTATCAACTGAGCGTTATTCTCAAGTGTGCATTTGCCTGCTCCTTTGCATGCCTGTTGAGTTGCTATTGATGTCACTCATAACTTTCTTTATTTTACCTTGTTTTGTGCTAAATATTTTTGCTTTTTTTTTTTTTTTTTTTTTTTTTTTTTTTAAATTGAGTTGGAGTCTTGCTCTGTGGCCCAGGCTGGAGTGCAGTGGCGCGATCTCGGCTCCCTGCAAGCTCCGCCTCCCGGGTTCCTGCCATTCTCCTGCCTCAGCCTCCCGAGTAGCTGGGACTACAGGCGCCGCCACCACGCCTGGCTAATTTTTTATATTTTAGTAGAGACGGGGTTTCACCGTGTTAGCCAGGATGGTCTCAATCTCCTGACCTCGTGATCCGCCCGCCTCAGCCTCCCAAAGTGCTGGGATTACAGGCGTGAGCCACCGCGCCCGGCCGTATTTTTGCATTTCTATAATTATTCTTAAGCTCTGGGATGTGTTTAGGTTGTTGGGGAACCATGTGATTCTTTTGGGCCTTTCAACTAGTCCCAGCCAACAAAGCTGGGACTAGAGAAGCATTTAGTCTGTTTTAGGCCTTGACTGGGGTAAAACCCTTCCGTGCTGCTCTGTCTGCTGTTTCGTCCATGATGCGGTTTGTTCCTCTGACTGGTGGGAACAGGCACTGTTCCCAGCTTCACATGAACTACAGGCACTGACTACTTTAATGCTTTCAGGGAGATGTTTCTTCAGATATTTCCCTCATACGCATGTGCTGACCAGTGGTCTGGTGCATACTAAAGGGAGACCCTCCACAGTTCTGCAGAATTCTGCCTGTGCCGCTTGCTCCTTTCCGAGGCTCTGTCCTGTGAGCTGCCATAGCCTTGTCCATCCCGGACTGTCTCCTCAGCTGTTTAGCTCTGTCTCCTCAACCTCTGCCAGGGTTCCCCTCCTCTACCACAAGCGAGACATCCTTCCTGTAGCAAGCTGTGGGAATCAGAGGACTCACTATGCGTCTTTCATGTTTTTCGGGAATCACATTGCTTCGGTGTCTTATGTGCAATGTCTTCAGAATCAGTTTCGTGTATGTTGTCCCATTATTTTTTAGTAGTTCCAAGTGGGAGAGCAAATCCGGTCCCTGTTATTCCATTTTACCATAAGCTGAAGCTGTATCAAATTCATGTTTAAATAATATTATTATAGGTAAATATTGACAAACTTTTTTCTTTTTTTATTTCCAATTTCTATGTTTGTTTATTTGTATTGTCTAACTGTGCCAGCTAACTCATTGATTTTTGTCTTGATTTTTCAATGCATATTTTATTTTCTTCCTTTTTCAGTCAATGGAGTTTTTAATCAATTATTGCATTTTTCCTTTACCTGATAAAATATAAAGCATCTACTTCCACTTATTTTGTCACCTTTTACATTTTAACATACACAGTTAACCCACTCTAAAGTTTATGTCTTAAGCTCCATCCTAAATAATGAAAATATTTTAGAATCTATTATGCTGATTTGTCCTTGCACCAACCCTAAGTCTCTGCATGCTTTTATTTTCATAGCATTGTTGCTGGTATGGTGTGTTGGTAGTACATTTTATTAATTTACTTATAATAAAATGTGTATTTTATTATAAGTAAATTCACCCCTAAAATCATTTTCTGAATATATAATTGAGAACTGACAATCCTTTTGATCTCATCATTCTGAGTACATATTGTCCATTGCCTTCTAACTTCCATTATTCAACTGAGAAGAGTAATGCAAACTTTTTTCCAATTATTATTATTATTATTATTGGAGACAGAGCCTTGCTCTGTCACCCAGGCTGGAGTGCAGAAGCGTGATCTTGGCTCACTGCAACCTCCGCCTCCCAGTTTCAAGCAATTCTCCTGCCTCAGCCTCCCAAGTAGCTGGGATTATAGGCATGTACCCCCACGCCTAGCTAATTTTTGTATTTTTAGTAAAGACGGGGTTTCACCATGTTGGCCAGGCTGGTCTTGAACTCCTGACCTCAGGTGATCAGCCCGCCTCAGCCTCCCAAAGTGCTGAGATTACAGGTGTGAGCCACCACGCCCGGCCTCCAATTATTTTTAAGTAATCTCCCTTTTCTCTACTTGAAACCTCTTTTTGACTTTGCAGTTCATTGGTTTCTTCATCCAAACATAATTTTCTTTGTATTTATTCTGTTTGGTACATGTTATGCTTTCCCTCTAACTTTGGGTCTTACTTTGGATTTATCCATTTCACTAGTCATGAAGACTTGCTTTTTATTATCTGGTCAAATATCCTCTTCCTCTATTCTTTGTAGTCTCTTCTTCTGGAATCCTATTAGCTGCTCCGTAGAATTACTCCTCATATTCTCCTTACCTCTTGAATTCTTCATATTTTCTGGCTTGTGTCTCTGGACTGCATTCTAGGTAATTTTTGCAGATCTATTAGTGAATCCATCATTTCTCTTTAATCAGCTGTTTAATAATTGATTGAATTGTTATGTCCCAAATATGTATATATGCATGTATGGGTATGTATACAAATATATAGTACAGACACACACACACATATATATACATATAAACATTTTATATGGTTATTTTTCAAAGCTCTCTCATGATTTTGAATAGTTTCTTATGGCTTTCTCAGTTTATTAATTTTTAAAAGCCATGAATATATTTGATATGCACAATGCTAAGTATTGTTTATCTTATAATTTCAATATCAGGGAGTCTAAATGTAATGTTTGCTTTTCTATCTGACTCTCATGCATGATGACAATTTTGCATGTTTGCCAGCTTTTAATTGTGGTGTCTCACATTTCTTTGATTTTAATTTATGGAAAACTAGAATCCCTAATCTGAAGATTTCTTCTTCAGAGAAGACTTAGGTTTGCTTCTATTGCGAGTTGTGGGATCCTTGGTATGGAGCCACTTCAGTTGAAACTCTGGGGAATGTGGGTGCCCTTGAAATAAAAGAGATAATCAGAAAGAGTATGAGCTGCACGGGTTAGAGGGACAGGCTTTGTTTTGAGAGTGGGAAGAGACTGATAAGTAGTTCAAAAAGTACAAAAAACAGAGAAAGACTTAAAAATTGTGTCAGTAGAAAAAACAAAAGACTGAAGCCCTATAAGTATATGAGATCATGAAAGAATTAGAATATTGTGTGTAATCTTACAACCTCTCTGGAGGTAAGTATTCAAATAAGACTATTCCATGGAAAGCAATAGACAGAAGTAAACATTATAAAACTATATTTTCCTCAGTGTAAGTTCAGATACAAAATGGCAGACTGAGAGAGGTGGATTTGGCTTAAAGCTTCAGCTCTGTAACAGAATAACCATCTGTAGGAAGATGGTTGGGACTCTTCCTCAGAAATAGAATCCTACTTTTATCTGGAGTGACTATGGCAAAGCAACAGCAAAAGATTACATTTCTCTGTCTCCTTGGCAGATATATATAGTGGTCAACTATATGTGGTCAGAAATAGTCATTAGTGTAAGTTCCAGAAAATACCCTTTAAAGTAGGCTGACTCATCCAGGAAGTGAGTGCTCTTTTGCTTCCTGTCTTCCCCTTTTCCTGGCCAGAAACTCAAATCAATGGCTAGACCTACAGAGGCCATCTCTCAACTTCTTAAAGATAGAAACAAATGATGTCAGCAGAAAAATGAAGACATCTGTGTTTCTGGTAACTTCCCGGGGCCACCAAACAGGGCTTGATTGTCTACTTCAGAATAACAGCTGAATGCATCTCTGCTTGACACACTACTTTATCAAAACAGTTATGACTTCCTTAAAATGAAAATAATATCCACCTCACAGAGATGGAGTGAGATATAAGATCACATACATGAAAGAGAGTTTAGGATTATAAAATGCTAGATTAATTGCTATGTATAAAAGTTAACAAGCCAGGAGACCTTTCTCTGTTGCTTACTTCCCAAATGCACAGGGATTTGTTCATGTGCATAGTAACTTTCCAGAATCACCACTCAGTCCAAAATACATGTGGGAAATTCTAGTCCTTATTTGTTAGTGATGGTGGTGGAGTTTTGTTTCCCATTTTGGTGCCGCATGTCCACTTCTTGAAGAAAAAGAAGAAGGAAAATGAATGTAAAGGGTCCTACTGTATAAAGTCAGCAGGATATCTGCTCCTGATCTTGATGTTTTCTTCCCTCCATTGTTTTATTGAGAAAGTTACAGTCGGTGACGCATGACATCCTTTCACTTTCTGCAATCTTCTCAGTGACAGCTCATGTGCCTTTCTGAGTCTTGGGACCCGGAACCATAACCCTCTCCTTCCCTGCCATAGATTGAACCTCCAGGATACAACTATTAACCAAAAATATTCAGTACAAAGCCCCTGTTTTTGGCATAAATCAGTAGTTTCTGAATCCTTAGAAATGAAACAAATTAATCAATGCTATAAGAGCTTTACCAACTCGTGTTTGCACGTCAGCAGTCGCACAACCTTATGGAAATGGCGGTGCACCAGTTGGTGCTGATTGGCAGGGAGCTCTCCTTGTATAATCCAAGGATCAAGCTTTCTGGGTAAGGCCACCAGCAAGTGTAGACAAATTTGTAGAGACTCTGAGAGTCTTTGTAGAGACTCTGAGAGTCAGAGTAATCACACATGTGGCATCGCTTGAAAGGAATGCACAGAATTCCCTGAAAATACTCAAGAATCAGCAGCACAGGTTTTACTGAAGGCACCCTAGGGAAATCTACTTGATCACCAGTATTAAGGCAAGCTTCAATGGTAGAGTGAGGGTTAGAGTGTAATTAGGCTTGTGTAAGAGTTTCTATCATTTCATTCAATTATAACTTTTAAGATGGGGATGATCTTGGTTTGAAATTTTTTTATAATAATAAAGTTCTGACAAGAAATGTTTCTAAGGGCTAAATGTAGGAAAGGCTCTTGAGACTGAAAGATAGATATACAGTATTTGCATTGAATGTTCCAGCTACTAAAAAAAATAAAGACACCCGGAAAATGATTTTTTCAAGAAAAAATTTTCAATTATTTTAAACAAACGTTTATTACCTCTGCATTTTCTGGAAGATAAATTGAATTAGAAATGGTCCTTGCCGTCTAGAAGTGTTCATTCTAGAAGGGCAGGTGAAGTCTCAGTTATGGACTATAGCTAAAATAAAAGTGAGAGTGAGGAACACTCTGTTGTTGGTTTGGTGTGCAATGGTGAGGAAAGTTTTGAGCAAGCAAATGTTGTGAGCAATGCGAAGGAGATGGGAAGTGAAACAGGTTGACACACAGCATGCTTGTGAGGACTTTGGCTTGCCAAGACTGTGAGCCTTGAGACCATGATGGAGTCACAGGAGAAAAGAGAGAGAGGCAGGAGGACACAGGCAGGTGACTCTCCATAACTCCCATTGGACCTGAAGTCATTCTTTTAAATTTCATAAAATTGGGATCTTCTTATAGTTGTGGGTGAAAATAACAAAAATGATTAGTCATGTCAGGTATACTCTGTGGACCTCTCATGGTTCCTAAGATTCTTTCAAGGGGGCTGTGGGGTCAAAACCATTTGCATAATAACACTAAGACATTATTTGCCTTTTTAAACTTTGTTGGTGCTTTTACTGTAGAGGCAAAAGCAACAGTGGGTGAAACTGCTGGCACTTTACCATGAATCAAGGCAGTAGCACCAGTTCATACAAGTAATCTCTGTATTCTTCATTACTTCACATGCAGAGGAAAAAAATGTAGATTCTCTTAGGAATATCTTTGTAAAAGTATTAAATATCATTAATTGTATGAAATCTCAAGCCTTGAGTACAAGTCTTATATCCTGTGAGATAAAATGAGAAGCATTGCACTTCTGCCATATACGGGGGCACAATGGTTACCTCCAGGAACAGTTTCTATGACTGTTTGAGCTGTGTGCTGAACTGGACAATTTTCATGCAACACCATTTTTTACTTAGAAGAGCTAATAGACAAACTATGGTTAGCCAGGCTGAGATATGCAAAATATTTGGCAGATACTGTCTTAACAATGAATAAAGGATTACTGATGCTTCAAGGAATACAAGTGAAAATATTGGTTGCCTATGATAAAAATCAAACTTGCAAGAAAAATTTAGTATTTTGGGAAATTTGTACTTGCCACTATAACTCATAGTTTCTCAGTACTTAAAGACTTTTTAAATGAACTCAGTGGTGATAGTAATGTATGTGATTTCTAGATGTTATATAATGAAATGTATCAACATTTGCAAGATCTACATAAATGAATATTTTCCGGTGACCAATAGCTGATGTTACAAATGATCACTGCATGATAGGTAAGTTATCTGTTCAAACTGAAAATTAAGCGGAGATACTCTAAGGTAGCATAGTATAAAATCTTAATTTATATGGCTTCAGATTTCACACTGCAAGTAACATTTAAAAAACTACCACTTCTTGAAGTTTGGTTTGTATTTAAGTAGAATATTCACAAACATCTGAAAGCCTATTTAAAAATCCCTCCCTTTTCCAAGTACATAATTGTGTAAAACTGGATTTTCTATATATACTTTACACAAATCAACATGTGAAAATGGATTGAATCAACAAGCATACATGATAATCCAGCTATCACTTATGAAGCCAGATGTTAAAGAGATTTGCTAAAATGAAAAATGTCAATCTTTTCAGTAATTTTTCTTTTGAAAAATACAGGTTTTTATCCCTCCAAATGCTATGTTTGTATATAATAGAAATATTGTTACTTTGACATGAATTAATGAATAAATAATTTAAAATTTTTACTTTTAACTTCTATCTGATATGGTTTGGCTCTGTGTCCCCACCCAAATCTCATCTCGAAATATAATTCCTGTGTTGAGAAAGGAACCTGGTGGGAGGTGATTGCATCAAGGAGGCAGCTTCCCCCTTTCTGTTCTCACGATAGTGAGTTCTCACAAGATCTGATGTGAGGTATCTCCCTCCTCACTCTCTCTCTTTCCTGCCACCGTGTAAGATGTGCCTTGATTCCCCTTTGCCTTTCACCACAACTGTAAGTTTCCTGAGGTCTCCCAGCCGTGTGGAACTGTGAGTCAACTAAACCTTTTTTCTTCATAAATTGCCCAGTCTCAGGTGGTTCTTTATAACAGTGTGAAAATGAATTAACACAAAAAATTAGTACTAAGATATGTGGGGCATTGCTATAAAGATACCTGAAAATGTGGAATTGACTTTAGAACTGGGTAATGAGCAGAGGTTGGAACAGTTTAGAGGACTCACAAGAAACTAGAAAGATCTAGGAAAGTTTGGAACTTCCTAGAGACTTGTTGAATGATTGTGACCAAAATGCTGCTAGTGATAATGGACAATGAAGCCCAGGCTGAGCTGTTCTCAGCTGGAGATGAGGAAGTTTTGGGAAGTAGAACAAAGGTCACTCTTGCTGTGCTTTAGCAAAAACACTGGTGACATTTTGCCCCTGCCCTAGAGATTTGTACAACTTTGAACTTGAGAGAGATGATTTAGCATATCTAGCAAAAGAAATTTCTAAGCAGCAAAGCATTCAAAATGTGACCTAGCTTTTACTGAAAGCATACAGTCATGTGAATTCACCAAGAAATGATTTGAAATTGGAACTTACGTTTAAAAGAGAAGCAAAGCATAAAAATTTGGAAAATTTGCAGCCTGACAATGAGGTAGAGAAGAAAACCCCATTTTCTCAGGGAGAAATTCAAGCCAGCTACACAAATTTTTATAAGTAAGAAGGAGCTGAAAGTCAATATCAAAGACAATGGGGAAAATGTCTCCAGGGCATTTCAGAGACCTTCACAGCAGCCCCTCCCATCACAAGTCCAGAGGCCTAGGAGAGAAAAGTGGTTCCCTGGGCCAGCTCTTCTGCTCTGTGCAGCCTTGGGACGTGGTTACCTGTGTCCCAGCTGCTTCAGCTTTAGCCCCAGCCATGGCTAAAATGGGCCAAGGTACTGCTCTGGCCATTGCTTCAGAGGATACAAACCCCAAGCCTTGGCAGCTTGCCTGTGTTATTGGGCCTGCCTCCACCTAGATTTCAGAGGATATATAGAAATACCTGGCTGTCTAGGCAGAAGTCTCTGATTGGGGCAGAGCCCTCATGGAGAACCTCTGCTATGGCAGTGAGAAGGGGAAATGTGAGGTCAGAGCCCCCAAACAGAGTCCCCACTGGGGCACTGCCTAGGGGAGCTATGAGAAGAGGGCCACCATCCTCCAGACCCCAGAATGGTAGATCCACTGACAGCTTGCACAGTGTGCCAGGGAAAGCTGCAGACACTCAACACCAGCCGTGAAGACATCCTAGAAGGAGGCTGCACACTGCAAAGCCACAGGGGCAGAGCTGCTCAAGGCTGTGGGAGCTCACCTCTTGCATAGGTGTGACCTAGATATGAGACATGGAGTCAAAGGAGATCATTTCGGAGATTTAAGGTTTAATGAGTGCTCTGTTGGATTTTGGACATGCATGGGGCAAGTAGCCCATTCGTTTTGCCTAATTTCTCCCATTTGGAATGGGGATATTTACCCAATGCCTGTATCCCCATTGTATCTTGGAAGTAGCTAACTTGCTTTTGATTTCACAGGCTCATTGGCAGAAGAGATTTGCCTTGTCTCCAATGAGACTTTTAAATTGGACTTTTGAGTTAATGCTGGAATGAGTTGAGACTTTGGGGAACTGTTGGGAAGGCATGATTGCATTTTGAAATGTGAGAAGGACATGAGATTTCAGAGGGTCCAGGGACAGAATAATATGACTTGGTCCTGTGTCCCCACCCAAATCTCATCTCAAATTATAGTTCCCATAATCCCCAAGTGTCAAGGGAGGGACCTGGTGGGAGGTGCTTGAATCATGGGGGCGTTTCCCCCATGCTGTTGTTGTGATAGTGAGTGAGTTCTTACAAGATCTGATGGTTTTAAAGCATGGCACTTCCCCCACTTGCTCTCTCTCTCTTGCCACCATATAAGACATACCTTGTTTCCCACTTACTTTCTGCCATGATTGTAAGTTTCCTGAGACTTCCCCAGCCATGTAGAACTGTGAGTCAATTAACCCTTTTTTCTTCATAAATTACTTAGTTGTAGGTAGTTCTTTATAGCAGTGTGAAAATGGATTAAAACACTACCTATAAATCTAACACACATAAATAGGAGCTTTTTGGTATCCTCAATATGTTTTTACAGTATGAATGAATCCTGAGAGAAAAAATAATAGGAAGCGTATATGGAAAAATATTCCAGCCCTGTACTATGGGAGTGTGGAACATCACTGTCAGGGGCTCACACTTTATTTTGGGACAATGACCAATATCTGAAGGTTCTGGGGCCAAAAAGGATTGCTTTTCTAATTATGCAGGACATAGAATATGGCACTGATTAAGACAAGTGGCAGAACGCAGGAAGACTAATTAGTAGGTCACCTAAAATAAGGTTCTGCCAGTAGACTCTCTTAGAACAGAACATATATGAGTGTCATTTGAGCATTTTCAAGACTTAGAATTTAGAGCTGATTAGATATGGAAAGAGTGATTGCAAAACATTGAGATTCTTGGTGCAGCCACTTGAAGGAAAGAGGCGTTGCTCCCTGAGACTCTAAATAAACAGGATGTAGGTAGAGGTGGGGTTGAGGTTTTAATTTAAGGCGTGTTGGAGTTTTGTTTCCAGAGATGTGCAAGGTAGACTGGGTGTAGGGGGGAGAGGTTACCACATACGCAGGTGAAAAGTGGGAATTCAGCTTGAGACAGATACCAGGGCTTGTGGAATACGGTTAACCCCATCAAGATGGCAGGGTTGTTAAAGCCTTGAAAATGGAAAACACCAGTGAAAAGAATGGGTGTAGAAATGAAATGTGGAAAAACAGGGGAATGAGGAGAAATATAATTAGAAGTAGGAGGCTATAAAAGGTACCATATCAAAGAAGTCAAGACAGAAAGTTGTTGTAAAGGGCAGACTTTGTGGGAATTTTCATAGTGACACTTACATAATTGTTAATTATACTGCAAATAAGTTTCTTTTTCCTCTTCTTGTGACGTGTGATCCAGTGAAAAAATCTAAGCTAATTGTTTTCACTGAATTAAAATTGTTTTCACTAAAGTAAAACTTATTTCAATGGATGTATTTTGTTGTTTCTGATATTTCAAACAATTTCAGTATCCATGTAACTCAGTGTCTTAATTCCCTACTGCTGCTGGGAAACGGCAGGGAAACAGATTTTCCTACAGGCACATAGATCAGAAATCTGAGACAGATCTCACTGGGCTAAAGTCAATATGTTGGGTGAGTGCACTGTCTTCCAGAGTCTCTGGAGAGAATCTCCTCCTTGCTTTTCTCAGATTCTAAAGGCTACTTCATCCCTTGGCTCAGGGCCCTCCTATCTTCAAAGCCAAAAGGAACCAGCTGAGTCTTTCCTACATCACATCCTCTGACACTGAATGTTCTGCCTCCATTTTCCATATAGTCTTTCTAGGTCAGATAGCTGGTGATTAGCAGCCTGAGTTCCACCTGCAGCCTTCATTTCCCTTTGTTCCATAACCTGACATATTTATCTTCCAGGGAACAGGAAAAGAATATCATGGAGGCCTGTTATCCTACCTAGTATAGCACCTTTGACAAAATATTAACAAGATAATTTAAACATACATCTTTCCACTAGAGAACTTCCTCTTTCCACCATGCCACTTTGTTATAAAAATACATAACTTGGAGTTAAAAGTTAAAGAATAATGTCAGGTCTGTTGATTACTTATTTTACTATATTGCCTAAGAGGACCCACAGTTGTGGAAATTGACTTTATTCATGGGAGGCCCACAACTAAAGCTGATTTCAGAAAATTGTATATAGCAAGTGATGGATGGGCTTCTGCCTGTTCAAGGGTGGCATCTGTTGTTAGAAGCAGCACAGGTACATCCTAAGAAGCTGTAGTGAAAATCGAATGTACCTCCACTCTTCCCCCTCCTCAGGAGAGAAAATATTCTGGCAAGAAGACAAAGGTAGGTGAGAGGAATGTAGGAATGTAGTTTTGTTCTTGTCAGGTTAAACACATGGGTTGGAACCTGGGCATGAAGAGGAACTTTCTTACCTTTGGAAACATTCTGAATAATACCAGGTTCTTTTTTACTGAATTTTTCATGAAAGTATGCTGGTATACTCAAAATCAACTTCAAAGTACATATTAATTAATTTATTCATTTATTCCTTCATGTATTTTTAACTCTGTAGAGGACTTAGGGACATAAGCGAAATGAGAGAAATATGTGCAGCATCAGGCAGAAAGCTATTGCTGAGTGAATTTGTTGATGATATCATATCATTAACCAGCTGATGGAGATCCTTCTCTTCAATATAAATCTTATCTTGTGGCCACATTTATTCTTACTGTCTCTCTCTCACACACCTTTGTTGTTGTTTGTTTGTTTGTTTAACTTGGTTTAACTTGCTTCAAGGTTCTGAAGCAGAGCCTTGGGCTATGACTTAATCACTTTCAAATTAGGAAACTGGAGGAAGATAAAGAATAACTTTTTTAAGATACTTGCTTCTCAAATTCTCTTTCAAGACTGAAATTTTGCCCAATGTAAGTCTTTAATTGTAGTACCTTACGGACCCCTCAATGATTGAAACATTTTTCTCACTCAGAAATCCATGGGGTTGGGTTGTCACATCTGTACTCACTGAGAAAATGCCATGAATGCACATGAAGGCACACCTTGCCCTGCCCTAAAATTAGCAATGCAAAGGTAGGAGTGGGAGTTGAGAGTAATAGAAAGACCTAAAATGTTTGCCTTTGACAAAAATTTATAACTTTAGCCCCAGATTTCATAAGTTTGACATCATATCACAGTACTTCATTTTCACATCACATAAAATAGAAAAGTCATGCAGAAGGATGTAGCAAGAGTCAGGAACCTTTTTTTTTTTTTTTTTGTAAAGAGCCAGAACAAGTATTTTAGGCTTTGTGGGTCTCCTTCACAACTACTCAACTCCATTGTGGCAGCATGAAAGCAGCTGCAGGCAACACACAAATAAACAGGCCTGGTGGTGTCAGAATAAAATGTATTTCCGGTAACAATTGTTGGACCAGATTTCGTCCATGGGCTGTAATCGGATGACCCATGGGTTATATGCTGAGTACCACACACAGTTTTACTTTGCAATAAAACTAAAAGCATATTGAAAGATGCTAAATAAGCACACTAGAAGCCAGGAGACTGGAATGCAGTGGAATACTTTCCACTGGGGAAGACAATATCTCTTATTAGTTTCCCATAAGATATCTAGAATTAAAATTATTAATTCATCATCTTCCCAGATCCTGAAAACATCAGCCAAAAACATCAGATGATTTCTTGAATTTTTTCTGTTCTTCATATTTACCTTGCATCCAGACCATCAAAGCATTTTGTTGGTTCATCCTCTAAAATGCATCATCTGTCTGTTGCCTTCAGTTTCAAAGCCAATAGCCTTTTTCAAGCCACCATGATTTCTTACATGAATCACTAATTGCTTCCTGAGAAATCTTCCTAATTTTACTCTTAATATCTTATTATCCAGTAGCTAGAGGTATCTTCTCAAAGTGATTGTCAGATGACATTACACCCCTGCTTAAAACCCTACAATGACTTCCTGCTGCACTCATAATAAAATCCAGGCAGAATTTTTTTTACTTTATTTTTTCCCCAGCAAGGAGATTTAGGGAAGTGATAAATTCATAAATAAAATAAAATGGGGGGGACCAACATTATATGAGGCTCAGAAATGTCCTTTCTGAGGAAACATTTAAGTTGAGAACTAAGTACCCATAAGAAGTCACATCTGAGAGCCACAGACAAAGGGAGGAGCAAAAGGAGTAGTCTCCATAGATAGCTGCCATGATTTCTCCACTCCTAGAAATGCATGCTACTCTTCCTACCAAAGGGCAGAGCCCTGAATGCACGCTGTCTCTGACCAATATGCTGTAGTAGATGCAATAGTGGGTAAGCTCTGACATTGCTTTTCAGCAGCATGGTACCTTCCATGTTCATTCTTCAAGATCAGCCAGTATATAAGGAACCTGTCTACCTGAGTCCACCATGCTGTGAGGAAGCCCAAGATATCGACATGGGGAAATGTGGCAAAGTGCCAAGTAATAGATATGTAAGTGAAGACTATTCAAACCTTGGACCTTCCAGCCCAGTCCAACCTCTAAGTGACTAAGCATAACAAATCATGGTTATATTAAGCCACTAAGCTTTTGAGTCACTGTTAAATAAAAAAAGATAATTGAAATAGTGAATGTAATATAGCATGACAGAAACAGCAATGGCATTTTCAAGAAAAATTACTTAGACCCCTTGGCTGAAACTTAGTGCACACTGAGGAGTTGGGAAAAGATGTAGTCAAAGGAGTATATGAGATTCAGATTATGGGGGTTCTTATGAATAATGTGCATATTCAGGGTTATTGACTTCAAATAATATAAACCAGCACTAGACAGCCAGTAAGACAATAGATTCATAGGATGTTGAACAATGCCTAGCGTCACTGGAAAGGCTAGATGACCAGCTTATACAATGGGCAGGAATGAAGGGATGCCATGTACCCAGAAACAAAGTGACCTCACGCTGCAATTCCAAGTGCTCAGTTGGACCAAGTGCTCAGTTGGATGCTGCATTCTACTTCTGATCTGAATATCTGATGCACCTGGCACCTTGGTACAGAATTTCCTACGCTCCATAGCTTTGAATCAGCGTTTAACAAGTCAAAGCATCATGTCGGATTGCCCAGTTGACAATGCCTAGATGAAGCTTCTTCCAAGGACTATAGCAAGGACAATCTGACCATTTCAGACTTAGTAGAAAAAGGGGATGACGTTCTCTTCTTCCAAGTACTGTAGCAGAGAAAATATGACCATTTCAGGCTAAGTAGGAGAAGGGGATGGAGCCCTGATTTCACTCAATGTGCGCCTATGAGAGAAGCCCCCCATACCAAGAAGGAACACGTGCTCAAGTTGTCTCTACAACCTAAATATTATTACATTGTTTTATGAAAGAAAGTCATTGTAGAATTTTAAGCAGGAGTGTAATGTCATCTTACAGTCACTTTGAGAAGACACCTCTCACAACTGGATAATAAGGGACTGAGAGTAAAATCAGGAAGATTTCTTCGGAAGCAATTGGTGATCCACATGAAAAATCATGGTGGCTTGAAATAGGCTTTGACATTGAAGTCTGAAGGCAATAGACAGATACAGGATACATTTTGGAGGGTGAACCAAGAAGATATTTTGAGACTTGGATGTAGGGTAAATGTGAGGGATAGTAAAAAGTCAAGAAATAATCTGCTATTTTAGCTGATGTTTTGGTGAACTGGGAAAATGGTGAGCTATTTACTGCAACTGGAAAGTCTTGGAGAAGAACACTTTAGGTACCTATTATAGAAATAATTGGATTAAAAATTGGTTTTGAAAATGTGCTTCTTGAGTTTCAAGTGCCTTTTTTGAAATGTCATGGTGGTATTAAAGAAGCAGTATAGTAGCAGATCTGCATGCTGTCAGAAAAAGCCAAAATAAGGACATGAAGCTGAACACAATTAGCATATTGACTATCTCAATTGTCATAGGACTGGATAAAAAATAGGTAGAAAATAGAAACAATGGGCTGAAAGAGAGCTCTGGGGCCATCCAGGCTTTAGAGATTTACAAGAAAAAGAAAGAAAAGAAAAACAACAGTGAATGTTGACGAGAAGTGGCCCATAAGACAAGGTGAGGACAAGAACAGCTTGATATTATGAGTTTCACAAAAAAAGCAAAGCAAATCAAACAAAGCAAGCTCTTTCAATTAAGCAAGGAAGGTCAAGTGTGTTGAGTATTCCTGCAAGGTCAATTAGGATGAAAGCAGAGGCATGCATTGTTAACTTCTCTTATGCCAATGGTAGCCTGGAAAAGATGACTTTTATTAGTGTGGTAGGGATAGAAGGTATATTAGAAAATTGATCAAAAAGAAAAATTGGGAGAGGGGAACTACATGTATTCTAGATAATTTCGTCTGTAAAGGAGGGACGTAAAAATCGACAATGAAGCCAGCTATGGTGGTGCATGCACAACTGAGTCATGGTGACTCAGGAGGCTGAGGCAGGAGCATTGCTTCAGCCCAGGAGTTTGAGGTTGTTGTGCTCTGTGATTCCACTTTTCATAACGACTTTGTTCCAGCCTAGGCAACACAGCAAGATAGTGTCTCTAAAATAATAAAATTAAAAAAAAAAAAGAAAGTGAAGAGATGATGTGGAGGCTGAAGAGAGGAAGGGTGAGGAAGAGTGAAAACACTGGAGAGTCAGTGGGTTGAGGAGCATTCAGGAGACTCAGTTCTCCAGGGAAATACTAGAGCAAATGCAGGGCAGGAACAAGGGATGGTGGTCAGAGAGAGGAGGACTTGCAATGAATTTTAGAGGAGATGCAGGCATTGGCGATCAGCAGGTCTATGATATGAGGATGGAAATGGAAGCTGGTGTCAGCTGGAGATGAGGATTGAGTTCAGATGAGATAGATTATTTCTTATTTGTTAATTGATTGAACATCTGTTATGCAAAAATACTGTGGGAATACTAAACAATTATATTACAGCCTTGCATCCGTTTGTTTGGTGGAGATGGAAGAATCACATCTAAAAGCTTACAGACTAAGTCTTCAATGTTTGTCCTCAGAGGACAAAGAACCTGAAGCTCTTGAGCTCATTTTCTCTTCCTGGCGATACTGTGATGTAGAAATACATGACAGTCGTTCAGTCTTCTCCACGTGATGGAGGGCGTTAGGCCATGTGCTCAATGTCTTGAAAGTATAAAAAATATTCAGAATACATTAGATTGGTGCAAGTGTAATTACAGTTTTTGCCATTGAAAGTCATGGCAAAAACCGCAATGACTTTTGCACCAACCTAACATTTTCAGCATCCACATTCCAATGTAATCAATGATTAAAACCATTTGTAATTTCACCTTCTGCACATCTCATTTATGGAAATGTACTTTGTTATGAGTGAAAAGGATCTTAGGGCCACATAGACTGCCCCCTCTTCCATGCCCTACATTTAATAATAGGGAAAAAAAAAATCCTCAGAGATATGGGGAGGACTTCCACCAAGTAAGCGGCAGAGCCAGGACTGCAGCCTGTGCGTGGGCCTCAGCCTCACATTCCTGACCAGCACTGCACCTAGGAAGATAGACAATGCCCCTGAGCTCCCTTCCTCTCTGCAGGCCTGAGTAGCCATGGCTTGGACCGGAAAGTTAAGTGTCAAAAAAGGTGGTTTTCAGATGATATCATTTGCATTATTTTGTGTAGGGACATAGTGAATATGATCATAGGCAGAAACGTCAGTGACAAAATCATTTTTGTATGTGTGTGTGTGAGAGACAGAGTCTCACTTTTTCTCCCAGGCTGGAGTGCAGTGGCACCATCGTGGCTCACTGCAAGCTCTGCCTCCCAGATTCAAGCAATTCTCCTGCCTCAGCCTCCTGAATAGCTGGGACTACAGGTGTGCGGCACCATGCCTGGCTAATTTTTTGTATTTTTTTTTAGTAGAAACGGGGTTTCACCATGTTGGCCAGGCTGGTGTCGAACTCCTGACCTTGTGAGCTGCCCCCCTCGGCCTACCAAAGTGCAGGGATTACAGGCATGAGCCACTGCGCCCGGCTGACAAAATCTTTTTAAATTTATGAATAATGACGTTCATTCTAACAAAACCTCACTAACAGTATGACTTTACAAATAAGCACTAATTGCTTTCCCTAGGCATTATTTTACAAGAAATCTAAACCCCACACTGCATCACTAAACATAAGACTCCCCTCAGGATCTCTAAAATGGTTTTATTTATGTTTTCTGTTTTGAAAAAAAAAATCAGTGAGCAAAAATTATGGTTAAAACGATAAATTTTAAAGTATTCGGATCTGTCAAACAAGCGTGCCTGTGTTGTAGAAAAGTACAGCATTCGAGGTAAAAGCTTCACTGTGGAGGAGCCTGTGATTACCTGCAGCAGCGCTTCAGTTTGATAAGGCTTGAACCTCCTGCCTACGTCACAGTTAAACTATAAGCAACCTTTAGTTATTTACGTGGTGATATACGTATGTACTGTGACAGAAAGCTGAGTTCAATTATTTAAGTATAAGGTCAAAGCGTTCCACCTTAGATTCTGACAAAATATACTGACATCATAAACAAGCAAAATATTTTTTATTTTTTAACAAAGCAAGCAATGTAACTGTTAATTTATCTGAATATGTGCACTTAGAAATTCCATGCACGTGTGACACTAAATCAGTCTAGACGTTTCTCCCCAGTGCCATTTAAAACTAAAAGTAGAAGCTTATGCAAGGATCACATGAGTTCAGTTCAATGGATGGTCACTTATCCACGTCCCATGGTCACAATGTGCCCCCAAAATTCACATGTGGGGGGCTTAATCTTCAGTGCTGCGGGGTGGGACTTTTCAGGGTGATTAGGACATAAGGGCTCTGCCCTCATGAGCAAATTATGGCCTTAAAAAGACTTGAGGAAGGAAATGTGTCCATTTTTTCCCCTTTCCACATTCTGCCATGTGAGGATGCAGAAAGAAGACCCTCAGGAAATGCCAGCACTTTGACCTTAGATTTTCCAGGATCCAGAACTATGAGAAATAAACAAATTTCTCTTCTTTATAAATGACCTAATCTCGGGTGTTCTGTGATAGAGGTGCAAATGGAGAAAGAATGTAAAATATACTCTGTAGAAGAGGGTTTTTTTCTTGTCACATAAACATAGATTTTTAAAAAGCAGCGTTAATAGCTACATAGGAAAGCCCTAGACATACATAAACAGACATATTCAAATACCAACAGACAAACACTTTTCTCAGGCCAAAGAGACAGATATTTCTCAGAGGGCTTTAAAATATCTCAGCGACAATGTATATGTATTATCATTCCTTTCATAAAATTACTTGTTGGCTCTCTGAGATATCATGTAATTAAAGATCTGAGATATCCATTTAAAAGGGACCGCCTAATTCTGCAGAGCTAAAAGGAGCGAGGAGACAGTATTGACAAGAAATTTGCAAGATCTTAGGATTACTTAGAAAATAATAAAAGAGGGGAATATAAAAGAGAAATAAATAAAGTTTTATAGGGCACGTTTCTTGTAAAGGAAATGGATGTCTCTCTATAAGCGTTGCTGAGAGAAGCATCTCTTGTTATTCACTGACTGCCACGCAAGCGCTGTATGCTGAGCACTGCGATGAATATTGATTACCTACCGTCCAAAATAACTCTGTAACTTACTGCTCCTCAGTTTTACAGACGAGGGTATGAAAACCCTGAGAGGTTAAGTCACTTGCCCAAGTGAAGACATTCCACAGTGAGTACAGAGACAGGCTAGAAAACCTGGGTTTCAAGCTCAACAGATTGTACCTTTTCATCACACCTCAATGGAAATCATATTCTTTTAGTGTCTTCACCAAAATGATAACAGTTTCTCAGCAAAAGACAACAGCTAGAATAAAGATCAACACTAAAATGCTCTGTGGTAAACAAAAACCAACTCTCAAGTAGCTGGGAGACATAAAACCTGGCACACCATGTCCTTACCCCTCTGTTACCACCTCCCCAAATACAAACAATATATCACCGTGAAACGGTGAGAGGGTAACTGCAATGAACTCCCACCTAGAAAAGGGAAAAATGGAAGGTGAGCAGCAGGACCTGGTCCATGGCAAGATGAATTATGGGAGGAGCCCCCACCTGGGAAATGGGTACATCTTTGAGTGGGTGCTGACTCTTCTCTCTGAGCAGAAAAGTCTTTCCATTTTCTTGGTTGCTCCCGGCTGTCCTCAGTGGGGGCTGTTTCTTGCACATTATCCTTGTGGCCTTCTCTTAGTGGATATTGAGGAATGCCTCCCCCTTAAGAGAGAACAGATTCTATAGCTCAGTTCATGCTGATACCCGTTTGGGCATCTGAACATTGTTTTAATGCCAGTCCATCAAAGGCCTCTGATTTTGTTAGCAGCACTGTTCTTCCAAAAAACCGGTAGACATCTGACATATTTTCTTTCAGTCAGTTTCTTGTGGCAGTAAGTGCATCAAGTTCTTTGTTAGACATAATTCTCAAGCCTCGTTGATTTCATTGCTTGCTTATCTCAACCTAGGAGAAAAGACATTAGAGAAAATAATCCCTAAATAAGTTGCAAAGAGAAATAAGCATTATAATCTGGAATGTATGGAATGGCAAGCCACCCATGCATTCAGTGAGAGAAGGAAAAAAGGGAAATTTATTTCCAAAAAAGAAAAAGAAATTTACGTAAACCAGTTACAAAGAGATTTCATTGGTTCCAGAGGTTCCAAGCCCGTTCTTGTCAGTTCATTGGTGGAGATGCCATTACTGGACAAGTGATCATCTGAGAATGTCTTATCTGAATCACTGTAGCGCTAAAGAATGGCTAGTGATAAATTTATCAAAGCAGGAGGTGCATGAAGGGTTTTTAGAAGATCGTTGGAAACAGTTCTTATCTTTGACATGTAAGCATGGGTCTCCTCTGCCTCAGGCTTTCCCAGCCCTGTTTTGTCTGGGTCTGACAAAAGTGCTTTCATCCTGGTATCTGCAACTTCAACACTTTTCCCCACATCTCTTTCACTCAGCTGAATGATGGCCAATTGAAATTATCAGGCCTAAAGCCCCCATGTGACCTTTCTATTGGGTGGAATTTTAATGGCCATTTGCGTGTTTGCTGTTCTCAACTCTTTCCTAATCAAAATGTCTACCCTTTGAAGTCAACAAATAGAAACACAAACTTCTGAGGTACTAAATTACCCTCCCTTTTTTTTCCAGGTTTCCTTGCATGCTTTTTTTCCCCCTGAGCTTATTCTTTTCCCTAAGATTTTGTTAGACACAGTCAATAATTGACAAAAACCACGTAGCCTTGTCCTCCAACACCTCACCACTAAAACTATAGACTCCATTAGCACATAATTTGCCTTATAAATGGCATAAATAGTATTTTTACTAAATCTTTTGCTACTACATAGCATGGTCATCCATCTTTGCAGTTTCTGATAACAGTTCTTTGCTGATGACTTTTGGCCCATTAAGCTAACGCTGCGTATTTTAAGTTATTGCTATGTCAGCACCTTCCATCTAGTACGCCTTCTTTATTAATGTTACACCAGATGCCCATTGAAGGAGTCTTGCACCACGCAGAAATGACCAGGCCCTTGTACCCCCTCCTTGTTCAGTCACTATGTGGCTGATGCCCCAAGAATGAGGTTCCCTCGGTGACCAACATCTTTATTATTATATGGACAGGGGCTACTCCGAGAAAACGATGATTTTGGCTGTGAAGCTGAGGCAAACTCACCTGGGGATCTGTCAGACAGTCTTACTTCTCCCAGTTGGGTAGGGTGTCATTTCATGAAGGGGGTCTGAGCAATCCATTGCTGTGTCTGCCACAACTCCGTTCAGAGACCCATTGATGAGGAGGCTCTGCCATCTTCAACACTAGATCTCCAAGTTTCCCTCAAGCACTGACATCCAGCCTTTGAAGATGAGAGAGAAGGGGAAGGTATTTGTGGCTAATGCAGAAATGGAGTACATCAGTTCTGTCAATGTCCATTTGTTCACATGGCCACAACTCACTGCAGGGAAGGCTGAAAAATAGAGTCTAACCATGAGCCCAGGATGAGAGGGAAAAAGGAGCAACCAGCCAGTCAGTCTCTGCTAAATGTTTGAAGCAGTCATTCAATTTACGATCTAGTTTCTCATAAATTGGCAGATGCCTGCATCATTCTTGAAGACTCTTTGTTAATATTTGAAGCTCTCTTTTCCTTTCTTTGAGGGCAGTCTAGATGTTCTGTTAGAATTTATTTTTCAATGTGAGTTTATTTTGTCTATTATTAGAAATTAAGTATACCAAGTTTTATTGACTAAATATCATGTCTTAAATATGTTGACAAAAATAATATATGCTTATGACTAAATATGAGAAATGAAATATTTTCAATAACAAATATTATCCCTCTGCTCCCTGATCTGACCCTCTTTTCCCAAACCGTAAATAGAGCCCATTTTTGTTCTTTTAGTTCTTTCTTTTTTTGTTGGCCTTACATCGCTAGACAATATTATTATTTTAAATTATCACATGTAAACATGTTCTCTTTAACACGTGTCAACCTTGGTTGCTTTTCCCATATCCCCTGGCCATCTTTCCAGTGCAGTTATATTTATTTCTCTTTATCCATGCAAGTCACTGCTCAAGGTACTTTATATTTTTAATTTTTAAATGGTCACAACCCGCCAATGTGGTGATATTATTGCCCTTTTTTTAGTGACCTGGGCTGGTTTCTCCAGAGCCTGGTTCCTTTCCTAGAGACTCTGCTTTGATTCTTTTCTTCAAGTAGGGTTTGCTCTTAACTTAGACTTCTCCCCCAACTCTTATTCTGAAAATTCTCTGGACTGCTCTCCACGGTTGGACCTAGGACTGCCCTGGTCATGGGTTGGTTTCTTGCTTATAAAGGTGAAAAAGGATATATTTTCTTCATTTTTGCATTTCCACTAAGGTTTGTATTCTGCCATCAGATTTGGTTTATAATTGGCTGAGAGTCTAATCTAGAATATCCATGACTTTGTGCTTTATTGACCTTTAGTATCCGGTGTGAAATGATTAAGTACAGTGTCCTTTAGCCTCTCATTTCTATGTGAGAGAACTATTTTCACTGAGAGGATTTTATTTCTTCTTTCGAGTCTTTAAGATCCTTTCTTTATCTTCAAAGTTTTGAAGAAAAAAAAACAAGTTGTAATTTCTATTTTGATTGTATTTGGAGACGCTTTTTAATAAAATATTTGTGTCCTTTTGGTATTTTTTCCATTTCCTATGCTTTTTTTCTTTTTCTTTTTCTTTTTTCCCTGGAACTCTTGTTAATCAGATGGTGAACATCTTGATTGATCCTCTCTGTATTAGTTTCACATAATTTATGGTACATGGTTATGGCAACCCCAATAAACTGGGTGGAAGAAAACAAAAAAATATATATTTCTGATTTCTACCCTCCAGGACTAGGAGAAAATAAAACTTCTTCTAGCTTCTGTTATTTACTGGTGGTCCTCAGAGTTCCTTGGCTTGCAGACTGACCATTCCAATCTATGCCTCCGTTGCCACATGACCTTTGTTCATTTGCACATCTCTGTTTCTGTGTCTCTTCTCTTCTAGGAATAATAATAGTCATATGAGTTTAAAAACCCACCCTACTCCAGTATGACCTCACTTTAACTCATTACATCTGCAACAACCCTATTTCAAAAAAAGGTCACATTCTGAGGTTCTTGGGGTTGGGGTTAGGCCCTCCAGATATCTTTTTAGAGAACACAGTGCACCCCATAACATTCTCTTTCTGTATTCTATTTTTATTCTTGTCGTATTTCTGTTACTTCCTTTTTTAATTCTACCTTGTGTGATTTTTTTTTTCTTCACTCTGTTTTCACACCTTCTCTGGTATTTTTACTTGAACAATCAGATGCTTAATTTGTAGCAGCTCTGTTTCCAGTTTTCATTGCTCCCTTTCTTGGATTTTTTTCACTCAAATATTCCAAATCTTCTCTTTAGAAAAATATAAAATTTTATTCCTGCTTTTTTGAGTTATTTTTGTTTTGTTTTGTTTATCTTCTATCCTTTTTTATTCTTAGAAGTTCTCCTTACATCTTGGGTGATTATTAGACCCTTCATTTTTAAGTACCAGATCTTAGAAGTTTGTCACCAGCCTATGTGTATGGGATAAACTTGTGCGAGTTGTCTTTTCTGGTTGGTGTATTTACTTTTCCACTCTTGTCACCCTTGTGTTTTATTTATTTATTTATTTCACTATGTTGCTATCATTAGACTGGGATCTCAGGCTGGGAAAGAGTCTAACAGAATTGTGATGGATTGGTTGTGTGGGATTCATCTGCAATAACTTATATACATATTTTTGAGGATTCTGAAAAGAAAAAAGATACTGAGAGAGACACCCTAGTCCAAGCATACAATTTAAGTTTATCTCCAGTACTTCTTGCTTATTCCCAGTGAAAACAATAAGGCCTCACAACCTTGAAATTGTTGACTGGTTGTTTTATAAAGTACGACTATGAATCCATGTTGGCACCCTAATTTTCATATATTATCATGTGTTAACCAATTCAGCGCTTGACACTCAACAAAATGGTTTGAAAAACACAACTAGAAAATTAACATTTGATTCAAAAGAGATTCTTATTAATGGAGTTCCCTCATCAGATGGGTCAAGTTTATTTTGCCCATCAAGGTAAATGATTGCTTTAATAGAGGGATCCTCTTCAGACAGTTAAAGAGAAATGTTACCACGTGAACATTTTAGTTATGTTTTTCTGCAGTTCTACTCAAGTGATGATGTTATAAACCCTCAAGTGCTTTCTGCCTCATGATAGGAATGAAGGAAGATGAAGCTAACATAGTCCCATCTGCAGACTCTTCTGTTAACTGAAGATATGGAATTCTGTTTTACTCCCAACAAGGAAGTACTATTTTGAGGGTCAGTTATGTATGGTTTCACAAACAATTTGCCAAGCTTACTTTGATTAACGATATTAATATTATCCACACAGGTTACTTAAAAACATTCTCGGTTATCTTGAAATTAGAGGATAGAGAGCATCAGTGAAATTATCACAGACTTTGGGCCGGATGTGAAAACAAAGTTGAAATTAATTAATTGCTAATTGCAAAGATAAAAGATGCCAGGCACGGTGGCTCACGTCTGTAATCCAAGCACTTCGAGAGACCAAGGCGGGTGGATTGTGTGAGCTCAAGAGTTGAAGACCAGCTTGGGCAACATAGCAAGACCCCATCTCTACAAAGAAACAAAAATTAGCCAGGCATGGTGGCGTGGGCCTGTATTCTCAGTTACTTGGGAGGCTGAGGTGGGAGGATCACCTGAGCTGGGAGGATCACCTGAGCCTGGGAGGTCCAGGCTGCAGTGAGCCCTAATTGCACCACTGTATTCCAGCCTGGATGACAGAGCAAGACCTTGAAAAAAAAAAAATTGATAAAAGGCATTTATTTGCATATAACCTGCTGTGTTTTAGACACGGCTTCCTGCCTGTTTAGCAATATCATAATGAAATCCAGTACTTCCACCAGATCTGGGATCTGATGAGATCAATCTGTAAAACAAAATGTAATCATTAAGCAATTTACAGAGGTTATAATTTCTACCAGGCAAGTCTGGACAGCGGTCTTAAGAAAGTATCCCTTGTGCCAACTGAAACTCAAAGCTCCTAAACTGTTGTCATGCCAGGCAGTAAGGAACACAGTGTAAACCCTAGCTTTTCAGACATGAGATATACACTCCAGTTTGTGTTTGCAAAATTATAGTTCTAATTATCATTTACTATTCTCTGCACATGGTCAGAAAAATGCTAATGGTTTGATTTAAATTTACACCCACTCTTTACAGGAAAGTATCATTGAAGTACTCTTTCGATATCCGTTCCACAAGTGTAAGTTTTTCTATGAAATTAATGTATAACCAGCATGAGTGACTATCTAAATAATTTGCAGGCCTTGTCTCAGATGAAATTGCAAGGAAAAGCTCTTTAATCGTGGATGCTCAGCAGTCAGTGATACCATTATTATACACAGCAAACAAGCGACATATGAGGTGTGCTTCAGTGGGATCAGCTCCAGCCACCGATGGCCTCTCTGAGCACTAAGTGCCTCCAAGTCGGCCCCACAGAAAGGGTGGAGGACTGACTGTGGGAGATTAGCAATCCCAGGACAGAGGACACACCACAGGTTTCAAAGGACATTTGTTAAATTCATTATTTGGGCTCAGGCTTGTGATCCTAGCAATTGGGGAGGCCGAGGCGGGCGGATCACGAGGTCAATAAACTCTTTGCTAATTGCTGGTACAGACTCTTGGAAATTAACCTTTACTGCTGTTGACATTGAGGGATACTTTGGTAACAATACTTTAAAAGCTTTGAAGGTGATTGAAGAAAGAATAATCTCATTGAATTGACAGTATAATAAAAAAAGACTGTGTTTTTAACTCTGTAGTTTCCAGGTTGATTTCAGCAGGACCGCACCACAAGTCTTCTCATCTTGCTCTTACTTCATACATTGACAGTTTCCTTGGTTACTTCCCAGTCTTCTCCACTTCTATTCCTAGTCTCACTGAAGAAAATGTACACCCCAGAATCCCTGACAATTATCAAATTATAATCAGAATCTTTAAATGCTGTTTGTTTCAGAGAATGACTCAGGGAAGGAAATGAGGGCATTTTGGAAATCATTCCTACCGGGAAGTAGATGGACCTCAGGTCAAGTAATTCAGAACCTGGGGGTTTTAAACAGAGGGTGGGCTCAGAAAGAGTTAGTAGTTTTTAGAAAAATTCTGAGCCATTGTAAATAGGACATCAAAGTGAAGGTGCACAGGGGATTATGGCCAATTATTCTAAGAAACTGAATCCTGGAGGCTGCTGAATTAGGGCATGAGAAGCAGTTAAGGTTTTCTTACCATTCTTCATTATAAATGATCAGCGCCATCCTGAGCCCATATGTAATTCTACAGATGTAATTATATTATATTAATACTTCATAATTATATAACATATAGTTATATGTAATATTGTATATTCATCATCATATTTACATATTGACATATATTAATGCTTATTATGTATAAGTAGATAATACATTAATATTCAGCATATATAATATATAATGCTCAGGATGTTCCTGTGCATTTACAATGAAGAATTGTAAGAAAACCTTAACTGCCTCTCATACCCCAATTCAGCACCCTCCCAGGGTTCAGTTTCTTAGAATAATTGGCTATAATCCCCTGTGCACCTTCACTCAGATGTCCTATTTACAATGATTCAGAATTTTTCTAGAAACTTCTAACTCTTTATAAGTATATACATCGTATAATCCCCAAATTTTGAAAAACTACTGAAAAAAGTGTTGTCAAAAATATAATTTTACTAAACTCAAAAAGATAGAAATAAACAAAATATATCTCTCAGCCATAATGACAGAAAATTAGAGATTAATAATGCAAAAACTATTAAAAACTCACAAATATTTGAATACCAAATAGCCAAGAAAGTCAAAGCTGAAATCAAAAGGAAAATCAGAAAATACACAGAAATAAATGAAAATAAAGACATGCCATACCAAAACCTGTGAGTTGCAGCTAAAGTAGTGCTTAGAGGGAAATTTATAGCTGTAAAAGCTTATATTAAGAAAGAAGAAAACCCTCAAATCAATAACTTAAATTTGTACCATAAAACACTGGAAAAAGAATAAATTAATCCTAAAGAAAGTAGAAGGAAGCAAATAATAACAATAGATCAGACATCAATAAAAAAGAAGATAGGAAAATGAAAGACAAATCAATGAAGCCAAAAGCTGATTCTTTGAAAAGATTAACAATATTGGGAAATCTTTAGCTAGAATGATAAAGAGAGAGAGAGCGCAAGAGAGAGAGAGAGAGAAGACTCAAATTGTAGAGTCAGTAAGGAATGAGGAGAGATTACTACTGACCTTACAGGAATGAAGAAAATTAGAGGTGAATAGTATAGATAATTGTATGTCAAAACATTTGATACCTTATATTAAACTACAAATTCCTAGCAAGGCACAAACTACCAAAATTGATACAAGAAGAAGCAAACATATTGAATAGATCTGTCACAAATGAAGATATAAATTAATAATCAAAAAACAAAACTTCCTGAAAAGAAAAGTCCAGCTCCAGATGGCTTTGTTGCTAAATTGTAACAAACATTTAAAAATGTAATACTAAACCTTTTTAAACTCTTCCAAAAAATAGAAGAGAAGGGTATATACTTCCCAATGTCACACTCTTCTGAAGACAATGGAAAACCAAATCCTTCCGAAAGAGGCCTCAGGCCTCTTCAGGTCTTGCTCCCTCGCCCCTTGAGATTGTATTATTTATGAATACAATGAAATATAATTAATTAAATTTTTTTCAATAGTTTATGGGACGTTCTTATACTAAAATGCTATTCATTGTTTATCTGGAATTCAAATTTAACTGGATACTTGGCATTTTTTCTGGGAACCGTATTTTGTAAACTAGTTATGGACTATGTGGGAAAGAGAAAGATACATTGTCCTAGCCCTGGACAAGGAGACCTGAACAGAAACAGGCTGAAGACACACGGCTGCAAGGCCAGGGGCTGAGAAAGGAGAGAAGGGGACCCGTGGAGTTGACGTGCATTCTCTAGTCAAAGGAACAGCCTTTCTGTACTGCAGAAGAATTGTGAAGAGTCCATCAAATGATCCTGAAGGAAGGAGTCAATTATAACCAGAATTTGTATTCAAACGCTTTAACAACCAGTGCACCATGGGTCCCAACCTGTCAGAATCGAAGCTGGCTCCAGGGCCCTGGATACTCTCTGCTGTGCCAGACTTGAATGTTTAATTGCCTGATTGTGAGGACAGGAGAGCTTGTGATGTTGAGAGAGGACCAGAAGGTGTGGGGAGCGCAGTGAGACCCTGTTGGCAGTGGGAAGGGAGGAGGTTGAGGCAGTGGATAGGAAGAGTCTGGCCATATGGAACAGTTCCGTATCTTAACAACTGCTCCAGCTGCAAATAAGACCTGAGTTTAACCATTTCCTGGGCTCAGAGTGCACAAGGAATCCAAGGGAGGGAAGAACTGCCTGGGGCATCCCTTCTTCCCCACACTTCCAACGTGATGGTGCTGAAACCTTCAGAAATCCTCCCACAAATGAAGCAATGGAAAAGTGCTAGGAGGTAGAGCACTGAGCAAGGAGAAAGTGTCAAACAGGACGACCACTCCCAGGTTCCTTCTTGGAGTTGTCTAGCTGAGGGAAGAGCCGAAGTTTTGACATGCAGCAGGTTTAGGAGTTTAGTTTGAATCTTGGCCTAAATATTCTATTTTCTGAAGTGAGGAAGAGTTTTTGATTAAAGTAAGTCTAGGAACATTTTTGTTCAGAGAGTGCACACAAAAGTTTTAGCCCTTCTTGTATATTCATTGGCAAGATGGTATTAAAGGTGGAATAAATGCTTTTGTATATAAGAAAAAAACCTGTAATAATTTTAATGCTAGTAATATAATGTTTTACTTGCATATTATGTGCTAGGTACAGTCTTATTGTTAACCAAAACATGAGTTAATTTAAGGTTCACACTGTCTATTTTTTGAGTAAGGAATGTGTGTTCAGTGGTTAAGAGCGTTCCCTCAAATCACACAGCTAATAAATTAAAGGGCCAGGCTCTGTCTTCATGGGGAAAAGCAGTTCTCAGACGACTGTAATGGATCGCAATGACCATGAATAGGATGCATCAAGTGAGGATATCTGGGTAGTCTCAGCTGAAAAGTGCATTCTCACAGCCTGTTTTTACACAGGATTAAGAGTGACCTCTGGCCAAGCATGGAGGACTGAGAGTGTGACACTGTTTCCTGACATAGGAGATTGGTCTGATTAAAAAATGCAACATATGTCTCTTTGAAATTCAGAACCATGCAACAATTAAGCAATTGTGCTGGGCTCTGATTATGTCCACACTTTGTTTATTGGTAAAATATGTAATACATTGACCTAAATACCATAATGCTTAGTGTCCCGATTCCTCACCTGTACCTTGCTTGGATCCTTCCGGGAGAAGCACGCTCATATACTGGTGTGTAGGGGTTGGAACCCTTGTGAGCTGAGCATTCTGAAGGCCAGCACTGGCTGATAGGAGAGAGATTAATACGAGCAATGAAGCAACCGCGTACCAGGATGTATGCAAATGCGGTGAAGAGCAAAAACATCAGAGGAAGAATGAGGGTGAAAGAAGAGATTCCATCAAGACATGAAGTTTTTTCACAGTGAGAGGGGTCTCGGAAAACCAAACCAGCAAAATCTGAGAATTGCTGGGTGAGGTCTTTCAGCTTCAGTCTAGAAGCATGGATAACTGGGTATTCAAGCGTTCATAAGAGTGGCTCACAACGAAGGCCAGGAAAGACAAAATTCAGAAGAAACCTAAGAGGGAGAGAAGCCACAGTGTGCAGCTGCTTACCTAACCACCCTGTTTTCAGCATATCTTAAAATACAATCTTAATGTAGTGCTACACATGAAACATTCCTTCATTAGGTCATGCTCATGAAGAATTTCTTAGGTTCTTAGATGGGAAACTAAGATCATATGCTGTAATCTCTGCTTAAAATTACTAGGTGAAAAATATCTCAGTTTCACACATATAAAAATTGGGGTTGTTCCTCCCTAGTCTTTGCTGTCTTTGGACTCATTTGATGAGTGCTGAAGTCGGTCTCAATTCTAGAACCACAGCACATGGGACTGGCAGTCGATTTTATGACAAAATCTATCCACGCTGGAGCTACAGCAAGAACTCTGCGGCCAACAGTCTGCACGTGAAAATAATGGTCGTAGCTGGCTGTCCCCCGAGTGTGCTTTCCTTTCTGGGAGTTAAGGGACAGTCTGTTGAAAGTCAGCCCATATGTTCAAAGGTCATGATTCTATGACTTAGGCTCACATTTATCACAGGGATAAGATAAGACCCACGTTCCGTGAAAAGGTCAGCTTCAGAAAGAGCATCAGAATCACGGTGTGGGCTGGTCTCTGGTGACTTTATTATGTGCTGCACATTCTTTATAGCCTGCCTTTGAAACCACCTGTCTAGTGCACTTCCTGCTTGTGACAATAACAGTTGCACTGTCCCATCGACACCACTCTAATTAGGATTAAACTTCACCCGCTGAGATTACCTGACTCTCTGGCACATTGCCATCTAGCAGGAAGCAGGCACTGCATTGCCATTTTAATAAGGAAAGGGGAAAAAAATTCAAATGACTAATTGCTAGCAGTGGAAGAAGGGTTAATGGAGCATCTGCCATATGAATAGAGTTAATTCAAATGCAAAAGGAAATATTAAGAAAATCCTGTGCTCTGATTGATAAAGTTACAGAATGGAAAGTGTCCAAATACAATGCTGCAGTGATCCGCCTTCAAAAATATTTTGGAAATAAAACAACCCCATTTTTTATGTTTTATTTTTATTATTATTATTATTAATTTTGAGACAGAGTCTCGCTCTGTTGCCCATGCTGGAGTACAGTGGTGCAATCTCAGCTCATTGCAAGCTCTGCCTCCCGGGTTCACGCCATTCTCCTGCCTCAGCCTCCCAAGTAGCTGGAACTATAGATGCCTGCCAGCACGCCCGGCTAATTTTTTGTATTTTTATTAGAGTCAAGGCTTCACCATGTTAGCCAGGATGGTCTCGATCTGCTGACCTCGTGATCCAACCGCTTCGGCCTCCCAAGTGCTGGGATTACAGGCGTGAGCCACTGCACCCGGCCCAAAACAACCCTATTTTAATCTAGTCTTAAAAGAAAATAGCTTTTCCAGTGGGCTGCACTTTTGAAGTCAGTCTACTTTGTAGCATTGGACTAGAAATTTTCAGATAAATAGCAGAAATGATCAAATCTACAGTTTTTTAGACTACAGTCCTTTAATAGTGAAGATTTTTTTTCTAGAAATTGATAACAGAAATAAAGTTCATTTTTCATTTTATTAATATACAGTATTGGCAGACACTGATGATGACCTTTTATTTCTTTAAAAAAAACTAAAACTAAAATTTCACTTGAAGTAAAAAATTGAAACAAAAATCGTTGGAACATCTCTGTAATAAAAACAATTTTTTTTTTAAAATCCCTAAAACTGCTCAGCTGTTAGTGTAACTATTAACCTCTCTACTGATGCTAACACAGTATCAGCCCTCATTTGGGAAACCTCAGAATTCCAAATGTGAACAAGAGATTTTAATTTTTTTTAAATTTTACTTTAAGTTCTGGGATACATATGCTGAACGTGCAGGTTTGTTACATAGGTATACATGTGCCATGGTGGTTTACTGCACCCAGCAACCCATCATTTAGGTTTTAAGCCCCACATGCATTAGATATTTCTTCCAATGCTCTCCGTCCCCTTTCCCTCCACCCCCCAACTGCCCCTGGTGTGATGTTCCACTCCCTGTGTCCATGTGTTCTCATCGCTCAACTCCCACTTATGAGTGCTTGATTTTCTGTTCCTGTGTTAGTTTGCTGAGAATGATGGTTTCCAGCTTCATCCATGTCCTACTAAGCATGCTTTTAATTTAAACTAAAATAATAGTTTATTTTACACATTCTATATTCCAAATTTTATTAATTTCTTCATAAATTCCATTTTCAGGGTTTCATTCAAGTTGAAATAAATTGTGCAAACTATGATCAAGTAGAAGAAATTGAAGTTTTTTCAGAAAATTGACTACTTTATTCACTCTGTAGGCATACAGCTATCACGAAATATACACACACTTAAAGACCACTCAAATAGGAGACTCAAAGGGAAGATTCCTGGGATGTTGCTTTGGGTCGTGTCGATGGTGAAGGAGCAGATAATTTTAATTCAACTTTTTTGAAAGCTTGACTAGTTATACGAAATTATATCTAGAAAAATTTGATGCTTGTATGAAAAAATGTTTTTGTTAATGAATCAATTCATGAATGACTCTCTGGAATATGTCAATTCAATTCAGTGTTTGTTCTTGCTTACTTGTCAGAGTATGGCCAAATTAAATGTACTCTCACAAAAAGTTACACAGAAGATGAAAATAATTCTTCAGGCCAGACATTTTTCAGTTATGTTTTTCTTAAGAGTTCTTATATCTCTATTTACCCTATGTTTGTTAATGAATATTCATATACATTGCAATCCTCCTTAATAACATCTTTCTATTTTACTACATGTCACTCATAGGTGAAAATTTTTTATTTAATTACTCTTTTATAGTTTTTGGAAGAGTCTAACCCGACAGAAACTTTTCTCTAAGATATCTATACTGAAAAGTACACACATTTAAAATCACAACAACCAATGAGCTTGTGCTATATTTTACTTAAGTATTAGAAATTAATTATTAAATTTACCTTTTTAAAATCTGTTAACCATCTTTTGTAGTCCTCTTTTCAAAACAAAAATGTATGGTGAAAGTCTAGAACTGAGTTTGTATTTAAGAAAAAAGGTGCAGACATAACAGAAATGTACTGACGCCAAAAGAGAATTTCGAACAACTAAATAGAAAATTAAAATCTAGATAAAGGTCTATAGAGTTGCAAAGAATAGCCATAAATAGGCTATTTTGCCATTCTTCATATATACAGGACAATATTGAAAACTGCATTTTAAATTTGAACATGCCATTAAAGTGTTCTTTAACTGTTTTATATCATTTTATTTTAATATGCATGTTGTAATTGAGACCAAGTTGGGGATTTGACATTTTATCACTAAGCCCAAAGCAAGTCTTTCGCTTGCTCACACTCCATTAGGGGGCGGTCTCCCCTCATGGGACCGCCTGTTAAGTAGCCCGAGTGAGACCCAAAGCTTAGAATTGTGGTCTCTGCAATATATCGTCCATGAAACAGTTCTTTTATCCTGTTCCCAGATCTCATTATGTTTCACTAGTTGAATAGAGATAAGCCTGGACAATGTTTAAGCTAGATATCGAGGTTGCTTCAGGAACTGCTTGAAGTACATACTGATACATCATTTGTCAGCAAGAGATACCTTTTCTCCTTGAAAAAAAAGATGAGAGCAGAGGAAATATGCTACAAACCAGCTGCACTTGATTAAGTTTTTGCGGTGTGTGCGTGTGTGTGCGCGTGTGTGCGTGTGTGTGTAGAGACAGAAGATGAGTTTGCATGCTTGTCAATTTGATTTAAGTTCCTCACTATTTGTTGCCATTAACATACACACGCGCACACACGCGCGCACACACACACACACACACACACATCATTTCACAATGAGTTCCACTGGAGTTTTCAGCTCTGCTATTCTGGCCAAATTCCAAATTAGATAATTATATTTTCCCGGTTCTAATCCCTTTCCTCATGTTCATTTAAGCTAAAATCACAGTCTTGACTCATGTCATGCAACTACCCACCTGTTTTTCATTGGACTGTAGCACTAACATGCTAACATATTAATTCCAATTTAATATATCCATTGGTGCTTATAGGAGAGGCATGTTGGAGAAACGCTATTTGTATAAGTATAACCTCAAATGACATATGCTGACATTTTGATCTGTCTGGTTTAATCCTATTTAAGGAATATGAACAATTCCTGATCTTCAGATACTTTGACTTGTGATTGTATAAGAGATTGCTAGAAGCACTGACCAAAATTGAATATCTGTTCTTATTCCTGAACACACAGCTAGGCTACAGTTCTGAGCCTCCCTTGAAGTTAGCTGTGCCCACGTGACTATGCAATAGATGAAGGTAAACAAAAGTGGTGTGTGGTGCTTCCGGAGCCAGCTCCTAAGAACTTGCCCTGTGTGTTTGTCCACAATTTTATTCCTAAAAAGAATAGAAACTGTCTCATGGTGAACGGGGATATCCTATCTTGAAGATGCAGAGCTTTACTGCCCTGAGGCCTGCCAACCTGTCAGCTACTCACTGACCACTGATTGTTAAATCCCCAAATGCCTTCCCACCCTCACAGGCAGGCTATCTCTGTCTCCCTGCTCAGGTTTGCACTCAGAGCCAGCAGTCCCCCTCTGGGGTGGGCCCCTTTGAAGTGGGCTCTGCCCAGTCTGCTTCTCTTAGCTCTCTCAAGGCCAAGGCCCATGGTGGCTGCAGTTCCCCATGTTTCACAAGAGACTGACTTCAGAGGACAACCAGTCAACGGGGGACAGCTAGTTTCAAGGGATGAGACAGACACTGAGAATGTGTATGCTGGTTTACCAGAAAAAATTTAGGGACACCACTTGCCCCCATCAGAACTATGGAATGAGGACTTGCATACGAGCTGCAGAGGCTTCCTGTGGGGACCACGTGTGCTCTCTGGGACTCCTCCAGCCCACAGGAGCACTGGTTTTGTGGGTTGCCGTGTGGGTTCTGGGGTACATGTGCAGAACGTGCAGGTTTGTTACATAGGTATACACCTGCCATGGTGGTTTTCTGCACCCATCAACCCATCATCTACGTTAGGTATTTCTCCTAATGTTATCCTACCTCCAGCCCCCATCCCCCAACAGGCACTTGTGTGTTATATTCTCCTCCCTGTGTCCATGTGTTCTCATTGTTCAACTCCCACTTATCAGTGAGAACATTCAGTGTTTGGTTTTCTGTTCTTGTGTTAGTCTGCTGAAAATGATGGTTTCCAGCTTCATTCATGTCTCTGCAAAGGACATGAACGCATCCTTTTTTACAGCTGCATAGTATTCCATTGCGTATCTGTGCCACATTTTCTTTATCCAGTCTATCATTGATGGGCATTTAAACATGTGATGCAGAATGCTGCTGAGTAGAACTGTTGGGTCTCATTTACCACTCTTTCTTAGACTCTAAAGCTCATCAGAATATGAACTTGAGAGAAGTAAGGAGCTTTAAACAAGAGGTTTCTTATCGTAACCCTGAAGTTAACCTTGAAGAGGGGCCTTGCTGTGAAAAACCATGACCTCAATTTCTTCTTGGCCTCTCAGTCTTAATCGTGGAGCTTAGTCATCAGGTGAGTGGCCGAGAGAAGAACCTTTAGAAATGTGTGGAAAAGGCTAATCCCTGGCTAACCCCTCTGCCAAGAAGAGAGCAGACCTCAATAGCTATCAACAGAATCTGCCTGTGTAGACGGCATGTGCCACAGAGCCCTGCAGGGTCCTAACAATCAGTGGAGCTACAAAAATAGGTTTACATTCGTAAATGAACTCTGTAAACTGCAGAGAGCCTCTGGACCCAGTGAAAAGCATTCTTGTGATAAAAATTGATTGTCTCTTCCCTGTGGTATTTCATCTCTGGATGTTGATTCCCTCACATCTCCACTTGTATCAAAAGTGTCTCACCCTGAACATATCCAAAATTGAGCTCAGTATTTCCCTACCAAACAACAGTTATTTTTATCAGCTGTTAAAGTGAGAAATACCAGCATTAGATGTGATTTTTTTCTTCTTCCTAACTGTTCATTTCAAACCATTTACCAGGTCCTGAATTTCTCTCAAGATGATCTGTTGTTTATTTATCTCCAAAACAGCATGTCTAATCTAGCCCATCATCGCCTCTTACCCAAACTATTGTAGTAGCTTCCGAGGCCGTCTCAAAACATCTCCTTTGCTCCCTTTCCTTTAACCTACTTACTATGCATCAGTCATAATGAGGTTTTAAAATGTCCACCCATAGAATACTGTATAAAAATTATCTCTAACATAGCAATGAAAAACATGGATTACAGCTGCATGCAGTAGCATGGATGAATCTCACAGATATAACGGTAAGCAAAAGAAGACTCCCAGTAAATTCAAATCAATCTATGACAGTGGAGGTAAAAAGGTGATTACCTTTTGAGGCATATGACTTAGCGGGGGCATGAGAAAACTTTCTGTGGTCGCTGGAATGGTCTGTAATTTCATGGGGGCAATGGTTTACATGGGTGTGCAAATTTATGAAGTTAAGTGAGTTGTGCCGTTAAAATCTGCACATGTTACTTTATGTAATCTATATTTCAACATAAAAGTTATAATTCTATATACAAATGAAGCGAAATAAAATAATAATGCCAACTAAATTTCACCATGCTTAACATTTTTAAGAGGCTTCTTGTTGCTCTACAGTAGAGACAAAAATCTCTACTGGCTTGAAAGACCTTTGGGTTGTGCTCCCATAATTTGTTTAAAGCCTTATCTCTTGATATCTTAGAAATGCCACGTGTCTTGTAGCTCCTCTCATAATATTATCCTCCAAGCCTATGTAAGAACAAGGACTAGGATGAGTCTTACTCAAATCATACCCTAAGTTCCCAAGCATGGTGAGAACTGTGGTTACATGGAACTTAACTGAACCTCAGCAGAGAAGGCAGATTCTGCAAATTGGCTGATATGGTTCTGATATAAAGTTAAAGTGAATGAAGAAAAAAGAAAATACGGAGTTATGCAGAAGTTGAAGATAATTATTTATACAGAAAGGTAATATGGAACATCCATAGCTGGTACTCAAAAATAACTAAAAATGACATATTTCCATCATTGGAAAAGGATGAAAAGCTCAAAGGAAGCTAATCAGTAAGGTTATTTCAGTCAGTGAACAGTGGTTGAGTCGTATTTGCATTTTCCATCAGATAATTCACTATTCTTGCCAAACTCCACAACTTACTTACTGAAATAATGATTGCCTGGTAGCAAAACTGAACTATGTGAATGAAGGACATTGTATTGTAAAGCAGCCACATACTGAAGTAATGTTCCATTTTCTTGATAAAGCGAAACAAAAAGCTGTATATTTTATATCACAGCATGCAACTTTCCACATAATAGAGTGAGTGTAAGGTATGAATGATACTGTGTTGATGTTCCTATCAATATTTTATAACTACTCTTACTTTACAAAATTGACAACATTATATTCACTGCACAACAAGGGAGGAAAGGAAACTAAAGTTAGGTGGATAAATACTGAAATATTGAGTATTCATACCATATGCTGAAAATGTTTGTAGTGAGTAGCAAATAATATTCAATTCACATGTCATGACTGCACAATTAATTTCCAAGCTTTATTGGAAAACTACCCTACACTGACTTTCAACATAGTTCAGCTGATGTTCTTTGTTTTTATTAGATACTCAACAAACCATTGATGCCGGGTTTGAAGATGTTTGCATTGAAAAAGGGAAAAAAGATAATATTTATTTCTTTTATATAATTTATGCATATTATTATCTGTTATACTTATAAAAATTGTTGTTATTATTTGTAACAACCGTGTGTGCTGGGCTTCACAGGTGCAAATGTACAGGTGTGAAAGTTGAGTCTCCCAGGGTATACACAACAGGATGCAGGCAATGTCACCCACACTGTCCATGCTAAGATTGGAACATAAATTATTCTCAATACAAAGACAGTCTTACATTCTGGGTGGAACAGTGTGTCCCCTTGATATGCTTTGGCTGTGTCCCCACCCAAATCTTATCTTGAATTGTAGCTCCCATAATTCCCGTGTGTTGCGGGAGGGACCTGATGGAAGATAATTGAATCATGGGGGTGGTTTCCCCAGTACTGTTCTCGTGTTAGTGAATAAGTGTCACAAGATGTGATGGTTTTATAAGGGGTTTCCTCTTTCACTTGGTTCTCATTCTCTCTTGTCTGCCACCATGTAAGATGTGGCTTTCACCTTCTTCCATGATTGTGAGGCCTCCCCCGTCATGTGGAACCGTGAGTCCATTAAGCCTCTTTTTCCTTGTAAATTACCCAGTCTTGGATATGTCTTTATCAGCAGTGCGAGAACAGACTAATTCTCCCTTCTTCACTGTCAATGTACCACTGCTGTCAGGTCACCACGTGGGCTGTATTGTTTTGTGATGAAGACGATCCACTGGGATCCAGACAAGAAGGACCATCGTAGACATTCAATCAAGTGGAGCATGTGCATGGGGAGTTAGCTTGAGGAACAAGAGTGACAGCATGATGCTTATGGGAAAAACCCAACAGACTAAAGCAAACTATTCCTGGAAAGCAGAGACCTGGTTCTAGTCCTAATGTCTAACCAGCTCTGCCATCTAGAACACCAGCCTTAAACTTGTGATCATGTAAAACAAGACAAACAGTTCAATTTTTTTAGATTCACTTCTAGATTTCCAATTCTTCAAGTTTATATCAATGATCTAAAGGATCAGATTTTAAGAATGATTTTAAAATTTAAGAGACCATAGCCTGAATCCTGACTCAGCTATGTATTAGCTGTGACATTTTGGACAGGTTGCATTATCCTTTTAAGCTTTGATTTGCTCACCTAAGAAGTTAAAAACAATGTTGTATGGATATACTGAAGGACTGGAGATAGGACAGACAGTCTGCTGAGCCAAGTAACTACTGTTAGTAGACAAACAACATTGGGGTGATTGTTATTAATTTCTTATTTAATCCAATTCTTTATCTAAAAAGCTAATTCTCCCATTCCAATGTATTCTCATCTATGCGGGGACTTCATATTTACTAAACAGCTGGATTTTTATTTACCCTTTCAGCTACTTAACAATCCTAAGCAGAACTGTCCTTTTGCATTATAAAAAAATCAGCTTTTTACTCCTAATTACACAGTATTAGCTGTATCTCTCCAAGACATCAAAGCTGTTTGGGCTTAAGAAGTCCTCCTTTGATAATGCAAGTAGCCCAGAGATTGGCCACCCTCAATTTCTTAATTTCTAGGCTGTGTATCTGATGAGAGGGAACAAAGGTTTGGAGAAGTGGAAGGAGTGAGGACGTCAGAGAAAGAGGGAAGAAGGATGGAGTTCTGTAGCTTCTCTTGTCTGTAAGAGAGTTCTCTTTCATACCGCCTCTCCTAACTCTCTGTACTCATTACCCGGAAGCAGGTGAAACACACATCAGATTTGGCTCAGGACTTCAAGGTGTGATTGTGCCAGGAATCTATTCCTTGACCTTGGCTATAACCCTTAACTTCTAGGACACAGTTTTTTTTCTGGTAAGATCGATGTCATCTCTGATCTACTTATCTAAAAACCTTCAGATGGGGAGCAATTGGGAATGTTTTTCAAATAGAAATCGTTATGCAATGGGGAGTTATCATTTTTAGTATTTTTACACATATATACTTTTTGCTAACTTCTGGCGTTAACCAGTTTCTAAAAATAGTTATACTTCTTTTATAGGTCATAAGATTATATTTTATTGTCCATCGAGTTAGATGTACTTCTTATGTAAAATTAATAGGAGTATGTGAAAATGCAAATTTATGTAAATATCATGCAAATAGAACCGAATGCATCGTGTTGAGCTCTCTATAGGATACAAAAAAACAGGCATGGATTCTTTTACAGAGTCAAACATAAGCTTGAACATACAAATTTTATGGCATAATTAATCATATGCAATATTATAACAGTGGTAAGCCAAATTTTCAGTAAATAAAAATGAATTATGAGGCATGTACACTTTTAATTCGACGCATTGTCTTAGGGTTTATGAAGCATGGGTTTACTCTAGCAGTTGCTGGGGAGCTGGGCGTGAATCTCTTGTTTCCTCTTAGGAGGTGTTGGAATTAGGACACAGAGCGGGGCATCATGTGTGGCAGAACTAGACTAAAAGGGTTCCCAAGTAAGAGTAGGACTCTTTACGGTAGGGGTTATATGTTGTTCTTATTTGTATTTATTTATATTTTGCAGAATTGTGGTCTATTACACTGTCTGGGTCAAAATAGGTCTTCCGTTAGCACTTGCTGATATTTAGTATTCTATAATAAATCACTCTGAACATATTTATTTATTTACTAGAGGTTTAATGATTATTTTATATGCACAAAATTGGATGCTAAGTACAAAGGAAAGGACTTTGCTCTCAGGAAGTACTTGGATAACAAGGAATATAAGACAAGAACAAAATTCATTAGAATTCATGGCAGAAGAATAGGTAAAAGAAGGCTTTGGGCCGGGGATAGGGTTGGATAGAGGTATTGAAAGACAAACAGAATTTATCACCTTGATACACGTTTAGAATTCTGTTAGAACCTCTTTTCTGAAAGAATTATTTTTCAGACTAATTTGATTATTATTATGAAATTTCTACAGATTTGGCTTTCTCTTTAGAAATACATTTTATTATTGTCAAACATATTCCCTTTGTCTTTTCTATGTGGCCTCTATGTACTGTATTTATTAGACAACTAGTTTTAAATAGCTATTATGTATCAGGCATTAGGTACCAGGTATTTCAAATAAAAACATTCATAAGGTAGAGTAATTGCTGGCCGTCTTGGAGTATTTCACTTAGTGGGAAAGAAAGGTATTGAGTAATTGAATAGACAATGATAGTCACTGTGACAAACGCCATGAAGGGTAAGTGTAACATCCTCTAATGGTCATATTCACTGCAGGACCAAACAATAATTAGGAGACAGTCAAATAAGGTAGAAAGTGGGATGCTCGGGTATATCAGGAAGAGGACAGTATGGCTACAGAATAGTAATCAAGGGATACAGTGCCCAGAGCTGTGGACAGGTGCCAGCTCATAATGATGTTTTGGAGACCTGGTTACCCTGAGCACTAAGAGGGTTTTGAAAATTTTAATCAAACATAGAACATGATTACTTCTACTTTTTCCAAAATGGAATTCCTATGAATTCTGCGATTAAAAAAAAGAACTAGGAGGAGGCAAGAGTGATTGTAAAGAGAACGTTTGGAATATTTTGCAGTATGCTGAGAAAGAAATAATGGTAATTTAAACTAAAGTGGTAGCAATAGAGGCTGATATAAGTGGACATACGTGAATAAAACTTAGGGAGAATTGCCTGGATTTGCTGACTGTCCCAATGTATCAACAGACAGGAAAATATAGAAGATAATTTGTGATATTTTGTCATAAACAGATGAATAACAGGTCCTTCGTTGAGAAGAACACGAGATAGAACAGGAACATATTTTTTGGCACGTTAAATTTATATTGCAGTTTGTCCAACTAATGATAACACAGATAACAAGAGATTATCTGTCTTTATCTTTCTCTCTCATATTTGATAGTCATGAACTTCTTAATGATGGGGAGGGCAGTGGAGAAGAAGGTTTCCCTTGGGATATAGTGCAGAGGAAGACGTGGGCACGGGACAGGGCACTGGTGAACATGGAAGGTCAGGCACGGCAAAGAGTGCCCATGAAATTAGGATTAAAAGAAATATAGGAAAAGAAGACATTAAACCCAGGAGATGCCCAGAAAATAGAAATGAAACAAAACATAAAGGGATAAGGAAATTCAAGAAGAGAGGTCCACATGTGGAATGGAACTGAAGTAGAGTAGTTGATAACTTAGCTGTCTCCTAACTCAGTCTTCTCAGTTTCTCCCTCCCTTACCCAAACTGGAAGAAAAGAAAGGGGGAAATGAACACACCATCAAAAAAGTGAGCAGACTGAGCACTGTGATGGACTAGATGGATGACACTGGGCTGATGCCTAGTCCTCACATCTGCCATTGTATCCTAAGGATAAAATGTACTCCCTTAGAACATTGGACTTCAGTGCACTAATGCGTACTAAGTTCATGGCACAGTGGAAGTAGGCAAAAGACAGTTGTGATCCCCAACTCTAAGATTTCCCTCTTGGCTCAACCCTTCTCCCCTCAACCCCCACAAATACATACAGCCTTGGCTTCTGTTTCCTTTTTTCCATCTCAAGAGAATGTTTAAAACATCCTAGAATACACATGGAATATGTAGGCCTTAATGATGCTTCATTCCTCATGGACACACACAGACAAATGCATTCAGATACAAAATCATAAAAGGCTACAATTAAAAAATAAAGACATTTTACAAACTCAGGAGTAAGTGTTGTCAGCTTATGCTATAGAATTACAAGCTAAAAACCAAAGAATGAAAAAATAAACACATATAACCACTGCATTTGTAAGTTTTATATTTATTACTGAGTTCAAAGGACTCAAAACAAGAACAGATTATTAGAAAATAACAAACACTATATAAAAATGAACTAAGAATATGTGTTAATTTGTTTTTGTGTAAACAAACATTAAAAATCAAACTAAACAGTCAGCCCACAAGTGAAGAAAAGCAAAAACTAAAACTAAAAAGTAGCTGTGCTGGTCCTTCACACTGACCACCACGTATCTCTTGGTCTCCCAGGCATGTGACAGAGGTGCTGGTCCTTCACACTGACCACCACCATCTCTCTGTCTCCTCCCAGGCATGTGACAGAGGCACTTTGTAGCCTCCAGAATCAGGTGTGGCCACATGACTTTGGCTATATAAGCGATGTGTGTCATTGCACACTTGAAGGTCTAAGGATCAGGGTGTCATCAGTCATGCTGTCTTTATAACAGAGCTGTGGAGACACCAGTATTCCGGGCTGTGTTTCCGGAGTAAAGACCTCTCAGCGAGGGGCTCCTGCCAACCTCTCATGGATCCGAAAAAGGATCGAGAAATAGAATGTTGATGCTTCAGGCACTGAGATTTTGCAATTGCTTGTTGCAAGACAGTTCTCCCGTTGGTCTTGGACCAACCCAGATCTCCCCCCTTTCTTACTAGTAATTCTTAAGAACCACAGTAGAATGTGCTCGGGATGCAATATCCTGAGATAGGGCCCACCTGGGCTCCATTTCTCTCTCCCCTGGAAGCAGGATGTCCTAAAAGCTTTGCCCAGGGAGTTGCAGGGCCCCTGGGGTACACCCAGGGAGGGCTGCCTTCCAGGGTCCCTCAGCTGGAATGCAAGTGGCATATGCCCAGGTGAAGCTCTGTCCACTCTGGGCAGCTTTCCTGTGCCATGGGGGATGAGCTTGCATTGAGTCCTACCTGGGTTTGGGTTGTCCCTTGCTGCCTGTATGTAACTCCTTGCATCTGAGTGTGTTCCGTCTCAACAGACTCAGACAAGTTGGTAACCAGTGCACAGGGAACCTGCTTCACGTATGTTACCTCAGAACACCTGTCCCGGCAGACACACCTAGGAAATAAATTCTAATAAAGAAACACATCAAAAACAATAGTGAAAATTAACAAAGTAGAATGGCTTATGCCACACAAAAGATAAATTTAAGACACAGACAAATTTTCTATTTATTAAATAAAAATAATTGGGAAAGCACACACATAAGAAAGTTTGACAACAAGTAACAGGAAAAAACCCACAATTCTAGAGGACACACATTTTAAAGAAAATTTTATAAGTGTTATATGCCATATAAATTTTATGTTAATATATTTGAAAATATTCTAAAAATATTTTTACTAGGAGAATGTAAATAATTATAAAGATAAAAAAGACTTCTACAAAAAAAAAAAAAAGCTCTGGTCCATATATTTTAGGAGTTTTATGCATTCTCCAAAGAATTTCGAGTTTCAAAGCATAGGAAAAGATCAATAATCTTAAGAAGACTATTATGGACTGGATGTTTACGCCCCTCCACAAGCCCCAAATTCATAAGTTGCCTCCCTAACTCCCAGTGTGATGATATATGGAAGTAAGTTCTTTGGGAAGTATCAGGTCATGGGAGCAGAGCCTTCGTGATGGGGTTCATTCCCTAAGAGCCTCGAGAGACCCTGCTTCCTCTGTCTGTCTGTCTCTGTCATGAGAGGACATTGTGAGCAGGTCTCATCTGCAAGCCAGGAAGGAACCCTCACCAAGAACCAAATCAGACGTCAGCCTGATCTCAGACCTCCAGTCTCCAGAACTATGAAAAATAAATGTCCTTGCCACTCAGTCTATGGTAATTTGTTAAAACAGGCAGAGCGAACAGATACTCAAATAACCTTTATATCTATGCCTGTATGGATGCAAATACACACACACACACACACAAAATTTCAAGATTACAAAGATGCTCCAATACTGCAAATATGTTATTGCATATTTCCCAACTACTGTGCATAATTCATCTAAGTAATAGAAGAGGAAATCTATCTACTCTTTTTGAGTGGTATTCAATTAATTTTAAAATATAAAATATTTTCCTGATTAAAGGAGATGTCAGTAAACTTGATATGCAGGAGAGCTATCTAACTATGAAAAATGGAATATATCTCAAACTGGTTTCAAGTATGCTAATTAATGTGAGATACAAAGGAATTCCTATTAAAATCATCCACAATCAGGCACATGATCATCATTGTAATTCAACATTGCGCCTCAAGTTCCAGCCAATGCGTCGAGCAAGAAATATTGATATGTAGTAAAATGTGGCAAGAGCACCATTGTACTCAAAAGTTGTGATCAGCTAAAAGTTTAATAGTATGAGAGGAAAAATTGTTCAAATTTTTAAAAATAATTAAATTCTAATTTGTAAAGAGTACATTTACACTTTGTGGGGCAGGAATTCACATACAGTTTGCGATCATTGAATAAAAGCTACTACAAACAATGAAAAAAGAGAACATAGGCATTAATTCTATTTCATTATAAAAATAGTAAAAACATTACTTTAAAACTATTATAACTTTGACAGTTTGTGCTGTTACAAAGAGTAAGCTCTTCAAAAGGGCTCAGTTCTAGTTCTAGAAACATGTCCATCTTAATGTATCTCCATAATTATTTTGTTCAAGACAAAGATATGTTGGAAAATTGCATTTTCTTTTATTAAAGTATTTGTATGAGTTACTCTCTCTTTCCGCACATAGCTAGTCAAAGGTGTTTTCAAACTCTGCAGGAAATAAAAACAAAGTCCTTTGCTATTGTAAAACATGTCCCTACCAGCCTGCCTGACACACAGCATTTTTTCACTGCAGGCATTGAACATCAACCCCCCACCTCTACCACTGCCTCCTTCTCTTAACTTTTGCATTGCAGAAGTAATCTTAGATGTCATAGCAAAACTGAACACTACTTGTTTCCTTTCTAGCACAGAAGCTAAGTATGAGTTTGTGCCTGGTTAGAGAATTCTAATGTAAAAAAATATGTTTCACCTCTGTGAAACACTGATCACATTCGATATTGCTAAGTTGATGGGTTAGTCGTTCAGATCACAAATACTCCTCTCAAGTGGATCTACTGGAGAAACTCCCTATGAGACTAGGATCAAAAACAGTTGCACTTTTGAGAAACTTGTTTGCTCCAATCTTATAAAGAGTTAATTAATATAACTGTCATGTTTTATCATTATTTTGGCTACTAGGGAACTTTAACTCTATGTAGGACAAAATTATGTGCTAAGTATTTTTATGTGCTGGATTAACACTAGCTGCAAGCTATTCTACCTTCTTATGTTCTTTCACCCTTAATTCCACCTCTATTTTAAATTCTTTTTTATTGATGTTTTCAATGTACGATACCCTAGTATTTTTACAGTGAACTAAGCAAAATATATGTAAGCAATATACATGTACAAATATTGCTTGCATTTCACAATTTTTATTGCATATAATATTTCCTATTCTCCCTGCTTACTTCTCTCCCATTCTCAATAATTTGTATTTATCTCTTCCTTGTATGTCTATTATTCTTCAAGTCAGAATACTTTTTGATGAAAAGAATAAGCCTCAACTAAGCTGTAAACAGGCTCCATTCTGGAAAGATAAGATGGTGATACTTTTCCTGTTATGGATCTGGGATTCTTCGCTTGTTATTATTTTTTTATTGATAGCACAGTCACGTACATAAAGAGGGAAAGAGGAGAAATTTCATAAGGGACAAAGGCAGGCAGGTCCTTGGGGACACCCAAGTACCAGTAAGATCTTGTGAGCTGCTAATTGCTTTAAATACCACTCTTGAAAGTGGTGCAGGGACGGTGAGTCTGTACACTGTGTCTGTGCAGGGTCTTATTATCTGAATCAATATCAATGCTTTAAAAATTGGCAAGAACATGAAGACCTTGAAGCTTCTCTCGTTGCAAGGAAACCAAAATGGAATATTAAATATTTAAAAAGTAGGTCAGACTTAATAAATGCATTTTCAAGTAATCCAGCCTTTAAATTAAGCCACAGTATAGGAGAGATGGATTTGAAAATGATGTGCCAGCAGCAATGCCAGTCCTTGCTGGTGCTCCTATTATGTCAAAATTCTATTTACACAGAAATAGCTTAATGCAAATTTACTTCCAAAAAGTGACAATTAGGATCCAGAAAATAAAACGCCTAATTCTCAGTTGAAGCAAACGTTCAGGGAGGGTGGGGATTATGCCAAGACCTGGTGTCGTGAAGTCTGGGAAGCACAGTTACAGAGAAATGAGGTTGTAGCAAACACACACACACGGCCACTGGAGATGTCAAAATTCGCATCTTGCTTTCACCACAAAATGGCAGGATTTCCCCACTGTGTTGTGAATGATGTTTCCCAGTTGCTGCTAACAGGCTCTGGGAATGGGGTAGTTTTTGTGAAATACATTCTGGCTTCTGCAGTCCTTCAGTACACTGAGTAAGTAAATGCATCTCATAACCTTTTCTCCATCACAGTCACTGGGACAGTGTTGCTGGCACCGTTCCATGAAAATCATCTTCCTGGGGAAGATGGGAGGCCCAGAACTGTCAGTCTCTGTCTCCATTTGAGGCAGAGACCAGAGGACTTCGCTGCTACTTGTCTCCTGAATAGAGCAGTAATGATCAAAGCACAAATGCACCCTCTATTAAAACTCTCTCAATCAATGCCAGTGTTTTGCATTAGGACTGCTTTGCCGTGTGGACAGCCCAGATTGATCCCCAACTATGTTCAATTGTTTTAACCTAGGTTCATGCAAGTGCTCACAAAAAGCCCCAGATTCATCCAATGAGAAACAATTCTAGACATCAACTAACATAGGTGTTCTCAATCTGGAGTGCACATTAGAACGACCTGGGAAGCTTATTCTAATCCCTGCTTAGAACTAAACACAGGGAGGCCCTAACCCAGAACAGGTGAATCGGAATCTCTGAGGCTGGGAGCAAGGCATCCTTAAACTAGATTGAGAACACTTTAAATCCTTGTCCTGCCTGATACATGAACTAGATGCCCTTTGTAAGAGCTGGGAGCTTGTCTGCTCTCCAAGAGTTGTAACACCTTGTAACTTACTACTGCAACCGTCTAATTCAGTTTTGGAAACCATCCTTTTTTCTAAAGTAATTCTTTACGTTAAAAGAATGTTTTCTAACATTCACCCTTTGAAGTCCTAGAGAACACATTTTATCTTCTCTGTGTTTGACGACCATTCTCGTTACTACGGTCTCATGTTTCTTCCTGTAGCCATCTTAATTTTCTCTTTCTGGTTACAGACATAGTCTACACATACACAAACAAATGCTTCCTAGTCATCAGTTTAAGTAAACACATAAAACAGGAAACATCCCTTTGAATATGAAGGTTAAATGTCATGGTTTCCTTTGAAGCTACGTCTTAGAAGGGTAGTGGATACAAGGGAAAAGTCTTAGAAAAGCCCTCAAAAGCACTCAGGTCAAACTTCCACAGACGCGCTCCTGTGGAGCATTGCTTGAACTTAAATTTTCACATTGCGTGAGCTAGCCATTTGTATGTTGTGGCTCTGAACCAAAATAAATGTGTTTATCCTGCAAGTTAATTATCCTTGTCCCTCACAAGCTCTTGTAAACTATTGATGCATTTAGAAAACACCAAGATTTGGGATGTATTAAAAGGTCTAATGTCCACAACGTTCAGACTTCTCTGCACCCACTGATCTTCTCCTCTGTATTGTAACATTTGACTTAAAAACATTATAGACATTTTTTAAATAGCTTCACCTTGGGGAAATTGTAATAAAATATACATTGAGGAAAACGATTCTTAATTTTAATTCCAATACATCTTTCTTTAACTGTGTAATGACAGAAACATTACATGATTTGAAGACAAAAATGAATTGTGTTTAGCATTCAATAACATACTGAGTGCTCAAATCAGCTTCTGTAATCCTAAAAGCATCTGTATAAATAGGCATTATTGCTGTTACCATTTTACAGATGTGAATATAAAGTTTTAGCAAGGATAAAAATTTAAACAATCTAATAAATTGTGGGTCAGTGGTTGGCTGTGATTATTTTGATTCCAAATAAACTAGTCTTCCCATATTTTCCCATAAACTAAAAGGAAAAAAAAAAAGAGGCTGGGCGCAGTGGCTCAGGCCTGTAAACCCAGCACTTTGGGAGGCCGAGGCGGGTGGATCACCTGAGGTCAGGAGTTCGAGACCAGCCTGACCAACACGGTGAAACCCTGTGTCTACAAAAATTACAAAAATTAGCTGGGCATTGTGGCGGGCACCTGTAATCCCAACTACTTGGGAGGTTGAGGCAGGAGAATCATTGCTTGGATCTGGAAAGCAGAGTTTGCAGTGAACTGAGATCATGCCATTGCATCCTGGGTGACAAGAGTGGAACTCCATATAAAAAGAAAAACATTTCTTTTTTTTTTTTTTTTTTTTGACACAGAGTCTCACTCTCTCACCCAGGCTGCGGTGCAGGGGCATGATCTTGACTCATTGCAACCTCTGCCTCCCGAGTTCAAGTTATTCTCCTGCCTCAGGCTCCCGAGTAGCTGGTACTACAGGCATGCACCACCATGCCTGGCTAATTTTTCTATTTTTTAGTAGAGATGGAATTTCACCATATTGGCCAAGCTGGCCTTGAACTCCTGACCTTGAGTGATCCACCTTTCTTGGCCTCCCAAAGTGCTGAGATTGCAGGCCTGAGCCACCGCACCTGGCCAAAGAAAAATGTTTCTAATGGGAAAGCTATTATTTTCTTCTCCCCAATCTCAATCCCCTCTTATGTATTCATCCTAAAAAATGAGAAAAATAGAGAACTAATTACTAAACCACCATGGTGGGAGTAAAAAAGAATATTTACATAAAATATGTCTTAACTTCTTAGAAACTGGACCAACAATACCCTCTTAGTAGATTTTGCTTTCCATCACTACATACCCATCTAATTTCCTACACCAGGTCACTGATATACATTGACGTATAGAAAAAGAGTAGAATTATTTTCATTAGTAAATCATGTATTTGTACATGTTCTTTGCTACCCAGAATCTCAAATTTGATTGCAGAGAAATTGATGCTCTACAAGGTCATGGGAGTGAGGGTCTTCCATGAATAGCTTCTGGGAAGAGGCAGGCTCCACTCCAGCCTTCCACACCTACCTCTCTGACCAACACTTAATTTCTCATATTTCAGATTAGACCTTCCTCTGCCCTAACACCTTCAAACCATAATGAGCTTTTCAATATCTTTGATTATATGCAAAATCCCAGAACACTAGAGGCCTACCCTGCTCACCTGGGCCCACCTGCGTAGCCAGTGTCCCAGCACTGTGACTTCCACGCTGTTGGGACCCTTAGCCTTCTTTTAAGTGAATAACTGAATTCAGATACAAACTGGGGCATGTTATAGGGCGAGAAAACTAGTGCCTGGGTAAAAACTCCTTTTGATGTTCCGTTATTTGAAGTCAAGGTTCCTATCTCTGTGAGTGGATGAAGAGGACTTCGGTGAAGGAGTCACAGACCAAGCAACAAGCATGCTTTCCGAATTTGCAAATGGTGCGGTAACTCCCAGCCAGAAATGAAACAGCCACATTCATAATGAGATAGCCACATTCACAGGGAGATCGTCACCTTCGTTCTTTTGTTTCCTCATCCAATGGCTGTGCAACGCGCCCATGTGTGGGCGTTCTTTCATTGAGAATACACAGGGAATTCGAACAAGATGTCCACCCCGTACACATCATATCTTAGTGTTTATGTTCCCGCCCCAAACATGCATTGGCAGATTCCTTTCCAGAATAGAAACAAAGGTCACTGTTCTTCTCATAACTCCAAACACTATCAGGTAGCAGGACTTTGGGATAAGGGTGTGTGCCTACCTTAAATCTGAAAACAAACAAGTCAACAAAATATTTTGATTTTTGAGAAAAAATATATCTATTGAAAAAGGTATTTTTCAAAACAGAGTAAAAGAAAATTTAAAATAAAAATAAATTTTAAAAAGGGTGACATTCAGACCTGACATAATAGCTTATAGCACAACAAAGAATTCATGGCTTGCATGAGTCCATGCTGAGAAGCTGGGTGAGCTCCCCTGCCCTGAGGGGAGAGGGCAGAGGTCCTCAGAGGCACCCAGTTGCTACCACAATTTATTTCATCCTGGTGATACTGTCCTGACAACATGCAGTGTTGAGAGGTGAGCACCAGGGCCGCCTGTGTGTGTACAGGTATGCAGGTGGGTGAGGTGACGGCGGCTGGCGTGTTCCTGAAGTCACAGGCTGTCCTTGCCAGGACCGTGAGCAGGAGCCCAGGACAGCAGCAGCTCTGACATTGCGGGCGCAGCAGGGTGAGGGGTCACGCGGAGCTCTGAGACCATGGCTGTCACTCAAGGAGTCATTAGCGCTGAAAGGAAGGCGGTGAAGCTTGTTGTGTTGTCATCACACTGCGAGAAGGTTGGCTGCCGACCAAATTAGCTTGCTTAGGGAGTGTGAATCAAAATGACATGTAATCTGAATGGTAATGAAAATTTTCTCTTGCTTCAGGCTTCAGATTTCATCCAGAAAGCCGTCATCTGGAAGACATTATCTTCTCTCTCTCTCTCTCTTGCTCTCTCTCGCTCTCTCTCATTTTGGCTTAAATTTTCAAGTTTACATACAATGTAAAAATAATTTTTAACCAACAGTGCTTGGACAACTGATGTTTAGTGAATTTTATGGCTGAGTCAGTGGTGGGAGACTTTCCCTAGGGAAGAAAAAGATTTTGTGATAGCAGTATAGTTCTTTCTTAGATTTGTCTATGAAATATGAAAGCTCTAATCCCAAGTGAAAATACTGAAACCAAAAAAGATCCAGTCACACATTGTTAGCAAGAATACACATTATAAAGCAAAGTGAATAACATCAAACGGGGTGAGCAGTTCTAGTTTTGAACGGACTACCATATGTAACCACTTATCACCCTGTTTACTTACTACAAAGGCCTATTAAATTGTGCAACATCAAGTGTAGTTATGTTTTGCTATAAAATGTTTTAAGATTTGTGTTACAAAAGTTGTGAAATCAGTTCACCAGAGTTATGCAGATACAGAATAAGGCATATAATGTAATTTATGCACTCTGATTTGTTAGTGTTGATGAATGGTGATTATGAGTTAATACTGCTAAAATGTTAAAAATTTAGCAAAACACCTCCTTGATTGGTGATAATTCTGTTCCATTGGACATGGAGTTTATCAGAAAAGGGGCTTTGCAGAGCCAGATGTATTCACATCTCTTTCTCTCATTTATTAGTTTGTGAATATAGGGAAGTTGAGATTGCAGGAAACTAATTCCAAAATGTATGTAAAGGAGAAACCATATGTACCACACATCTATATCATCACCGAGATAAAATAAGTTCTGGGCTCTTTATAAAAAGCAACATGAAGATATAAAAAAGAAATAATTTCGGTTCTGTCTGCCTTTATTCTACCAATATTTTGGAAACATAATTATATTTTTTAATAGATCACTTGTCTGAAAGAAAGAAAACCTGTGTCCAGTTCTGGTTTCATAATTATTATCTACTTTGGAAATTTTTAAAACATCATACCATAGCCCTTAACTTTAGTGAACATATTTGTACTGTATAATAATTTCTTATTTTTGCAATTTTAAAATATTTAATGGAAAAATACGGTCTGTAAGCTAACATCATCATCATCATCATAATAGCATATTATTGCTTTACAATGTGCCAAGGACTGTGCTAACTACCTAATAAGCACTACTGCATTTACTTTTCACACAAATGCTGCAAAAATTATCTTTGTTTTACGATTTTAAAAACTCCCTGAGGCTTAGAGGAGATAAATAACTTAGCCAAAAAGCACAAGATGCTAAGAAGCATAGTTTTATTTGAATTCATATATTCCTGACTCTAAAATATATGTTACTAATGTGTCTCATGTAGTAATTTAGATGCCTATGAATGTTTCCAAGGCAGTTGTTTTAAAACACATTGATTCACTTTAATTGTGGCAAATTTAATATTTGAAAATAATAAAAAATAAACATGTAAATCCAATAAGTATACCACCATGCTTTTAAAGTACCATTTGGTTCAAATCTTGATCTCAGTGTAATTTATGAAACTGATTTTTCTATATGGCTTTGATGGCAATTCTAACACCACAACTCTAAAATGTTTTTAACCATGGAAGCATAGAAATCATCATTGGCCTACTTTGTACCAGGAACTGCACTGTGAGATTTTAATCCTCCCAAAAGCCCTATGTAATAATTATTGAAGTTTAAAAGTAAAGGAAACTCAGACATAGTTGGAATAAATGAGACATTGATGAAATAAGCTGCCATAGCAGCTATTTTGTGATTATTTCTTAGTAGTCTTTATTTTTAGAAGAGTTTTAGATTTATAGAAAAACTGAGAGGGTAGGACAGAGAGTTCTCATGTAGTCGAACACAGAGTGTCCCCTTTATTAACATCTTGCATTATAGTACATTTCCTATAATTAATGAAATAATATTGTTAGATTGTTGTTAACTGAAGTCCAGAGCCTATTCAGATCACTTCAGTTTTCGCCTAATGTCTTTTTTCTGTTCCAGAGTTCCATTAAGCATAGTACAATACAACGAGTCAGGATGTCTCCTTATGTTCCTTCTGGCTGGGATAGTTTCTCGTGCTTTTTCATGTTTTTGATGTTTTTGATGTCCTTCACAGTTGTGAGAAATATAGGTCAGAAACAGCACAGAATTTCTTTCCATTGGGATTTGTCTGCTATTTTACTCGTGGTTAGACTGGGGTTATGAGACTTGGGTAAGAAGATTATAGAGAGTGTCATTTTTACCACATAAAAGACACATAATATCAGTATGATTCATGATCGTTGATGTTGACTTTGAACACATGCCTTACGTAGTGCCTGTCAGGTTTTCTCATTGTAAAGTTACTAATTCTCCCCTCCACCGTATTTTCCACACTGTACTTTGGAAAGAAGACTCTACGTGTCATCTGCATTTGAAAAGTGAAGAGTTATGTTCTCCCTTGTGGAGGACAGACTGTATCCATTATTTGTAATTCTTCTCCATGGGAGACTCATCTCTTTTTCCCACTTATCTATTTTACAGATATCAGTATGGATTATGATATTTATTTTATACTTTGAGTTGTAATTCAGTACTTTGTTTTTGCTCAAATGGTTCTAGTTTTGTCTCATGGGAGCACTTTTAGCGGGTTCCTGTGCTCCTTTGAGTGACTTACATCAAAGTGGTTCCTTTTGAACACGGCATACTTTCTGGAACTATTAGATACTTCAGGCTCATCTTGTGTATTTTTTTTGTCTCAGTCTTAGAATCTGGCATTTTTTCTAAGACCTCTTTTTTTGTTGTCGTTGTTATTGGAGAATGGTATTAGAAGCCAAAATCTAGGTACTAGGTGTGCTCATTAAGTGTTGTTTTATTTAGTTTGTCAGGGTGGACAAAGAAAGAAATATATATACTAACCTGTACATACACACACACACACACACGTTTCCATAGATAATCATCTGTAACTATATTAATCTAAATGCAAGTTATTACTGGTATTTCCATCTTTAATCCATTATCACATGTATCTTTCTGCTCTCCTCCCTTTGTGTATCTACAAATTCACATTGCAACAGTGAGAAATCTAGCTCTTACCATCTGCCATCCATTTACCGAATTGTTCAATAAGTGTATAGTAATAGACAGATACAGCAGTACGGGAATTGTTATCCAGTACCCCTGTGGAAGACCACTCAACCAACTAGAACACAGTGCTGATGTGTCATTCCTTTTGCTATTACTCTTAGAAATTCCACTCATTTCCAAAGTCATGTAGGCCAGCACCTTTCTCTGACACCTCCTTCACTGAGATTGTTCTGTGTGTTTGTAATAGCATGAGATTCTCTTATCACAATCTGCATTTCTTCCTGGAATGTCTCAAACCTTTATTGTTCTTTTAATTTGTATAAAATAAGGTTCACTCTTTGTACTATATAAAGTTCTATATATTTTGACAAATGTATAATATTATGTATCTACCATTACACAATCATATAAAATAATTTTACCTCTTGAAAAATCCCTAATGTTCCACCGATTTATTATCCCTCTCTTCTTACCTTGAACATCTGATTACCACTCATGAGTTTACTGTGTCTGTAGTCTTTTCTTTTTCAGAATGTCAGAGAATTGGTACCATAGATTATTAACCTTTTCAAACTGACTTCTTTCATTGACAATGTGAAGTTCAAGGATAAATATGTCTGTTTTTATTTTTCCTTGATAGTTTCTTTTTATCAGTGAATAATATTCCATGTATGAATGTAGTAAGTTTGCCTACTCATTAACTTAATGGAGGATACTTCGACTGCTTCTTGTTTTGGGTTATCAGGAATAGAGCACTATAAGCATTTGTGTTCAGATTTTTTGTGAACATAAGTTTCCAAATCAATTGGTAAATACCTAAAAGCACAATTTTGAATAAAACGGTAAACACCATGTCTAGCTTTGTAAGAAACTGCTCAAGAGTCTTCCAAACTGGATATACCATTTTGCATTTCTACCAGTAAACCCTCATTCAAGAAGTCATGTTGTTCTACATCCTCATCAGGACTGTTTTTTTTTTTTTATTTTAGTCACTCTGATTGTTCAGGAGTGTTATCTTGATTTAGTTTTAACTTTGATTGACTAATGATAAATATTTTGAGCATATTTTTATATGCTTAGTTGACGTGTATGCATTTTGGTGAGGTACATGTTTACATATTTTGTCTATTTTTAATTAGATTGTTGTTTTCTTACTGTTGAGTTTTAATAGTTATTTGAGCACAGTTGACCCTTGAACAAAACTGGGATGTGTTGCCAACTCCCTGCATTGTCAAAAATTCATGTATAAGTTTTGGCTCCCCTGAAACTTTACTACTGATAGCCTTGTCAACAAAATAAATAGTCAATTAATATATTTACATAGATATCATATACTGTATTCTTCCAATAAGGTAAGCTAGAGAAAAGAAAATGTTGTAAAGAAAATCATAAGAGAAAATACATTTACAGTACTGTACAGTGTTTATTGACACTGTAACTTTCTGTCTCTGTATCTGCAGTCTTCAATCTATGGTACATATCAAGCAATTCAACTTTTTCTTGTAATGTCATGACTTTGCTCTCTGAAAGCACTTTCGGCATCACCAGTGGCACTTCATATGGGTCTCATGGTGTTATTTTATGTTTAAGATGTTGCATTAAACATGATGAAAAATTTATAAGAACTGCAAGAGATCACTTTTTACTTGCACATGCAATTTAGTGGAGAGGTGGATTGCTCATGAGCAGAAGATGAGTGTTACAGGATATTTTAAGCAGATACATGCAATATGCACTCATTGCGATACCAATGGGAATGACTGAATTGATGAGAGCAGTACAGTTTGTACTATACTTTTATGCAGTTAACATTTAATATTGCATCTTTACATTTGTTTACATTTCTTTCAACAGTTAATGGTGTCATGTACAATCTGTGTTTGTACGTGTACATTTTGATAAATTTTAACTCTGAATAACTGATTTATGTACATTTTATGGTAGTAAATGATAAAATAGACTAGTACTTATATATATTTTTATGTATTCATTACATGCTTAAATTTGTCTTAATTTTTTTCAATATTTCTAGGTTACATTGTTCATCTAGTAGTTTATTTCAAATTGTCACAAATCTCTAACCAATTTTCCAAAATACTTTTTGAAAATTTTTTTTGTATAAGTGAACCTGTATAGCTCAAATCTGAGTTGTTTAAGGGTCAACTGTATTTTGGATATAAATTGTTTGTCACATATAGTTTTTGCAAATATACTTTCCCACTCTGTGGCTTATCTTTATTTTTTTTTCTCTTAACACTTTGTTGACAGAGCAGAAGTATTTTCTTTTTTAAAAAGATTTTAGTGAAGTCAAATTTATCAGTATTTTCTTTTATGGATTATGTTGTGCTCTTGGTATTGTATCTTAAATTTATCACCAAATTTAAGATTGTCTTATTTTTTTAATCCTAGAAGTTTCATAGTTTTACATTTTACATACAGGTGTATGATTGGGTTGATTTTTCTGAAAGGTGTAAGGTCTGGATCTAGTTTGGTGGGATGGCGGGATGCTCAGAGACATCCAATTTTTCTAGCACCATTTGTTGTAAAGATCCATTTCATTGAAGTGATCAAAATTGTTTTCATAGAGTTATTCATAATATTGTTATTATCTTCTTAATATCCAAGAAATCATTAGTGATTTCCCCTTTTTACTTTTCTGATATTAACAATTTGCAGTATCTTTTTTTTCTTGTTTTGCTTGGCTGGAGGTCTATCTATTTGATTGATTTTTCAAAAGAACAAGTTTTTGGTTTCGTTGATTTTTCTCCATTTCCCGTTCTTTGTTCTATTGATTTCTTCTCTAAATTTTGTTATTTGTTTTTTTCCACTTGCTTTGGTCTTTAATTGGTCTTCTTCCTCCAATTTTCCAAGATGGAAGCTAAGATTATTAATTACTTGATATTTTTCTTTTCTAATATATACATTCAGTGCTGTACATTTTACTATAATCACTACTTTCACTGCATACAACAAATTTTTGTGTTGTTATTTTTATTGTGGTTCAACTAAAATATTCTAGAGACTTTTTCTTTGACATATGTGTTATTTAGAAGTCACTTGGTTTAACCATCTAGTATTTGGGATTTTCCAATTATCTTTCCGTTGGTGATTTCCAGGCTAATTTCAAAAAATTATTATTTTGTATAATTTCTATTCCTATAAATTTGGTAGGGTGTTTTTTAAGGCCCAGTATTAGCAATGCTGGTAAATGTTCCATGTGAGCTTGAGCAGAAAGTGCATTCTGCTCTTCTTGAATGAAGTGTTTTATATGTCAATTAGGTCAAGTTGATTAAGAATGTTGTCAGTTCAACTAAATCCTTATGGATTTTCTGCCCACTGCAGATATCAGTTACTGAAAAAGAGTGTTGAAGTCTTCAAATATAAAAATGAATTCATTCATTTCCTCTAGCAGCTATCACTTTTGTCTCACACACTTTGATTCTCGTTTTTTAGGTGAATATAAACTAAGGATTGAAATATCGTATTGTAGAAATGACCTTTTTGTCATTAAAGTTTTTCATTCCTGTAATTTTTGTTGTTATACCATCTATTTTATCTCAAGTTAGTATGGTCACTCCAGTATTCTTATGATTAGATGTGGCATAATATATGTATATTTTTTTCCACTCTTTCCCTTTAATCTACCTGTGTCTTTATATTTAAAATTGATTTCTCACAGATAATATAGAGCTGGATCAAGTATTTATGTCTATTCTGATAATCTCTGTTTTTAATTGATATATTTAGACCATTTCTACTTAAAATGATTTTGTTGATACACAGTAGTGGGAGTAACAGCTACCATTTTGTAATTGTATTCAATTTGTTGCAACTGTTCTTTTTTCTTTTCTTTTAATCTTCCCCCCATTTTATGCCTTCTCTCATTGTAATTGAACATTTTATATGATTTAATTATTTCTCCTCTCTCAGTATATCAATTATACTTCCTTATAAAACTATGTTAGTGTTTCCCCTGATAGATGATATAGATAGATAGATAGATAGATAGATAGATAGATAGATAGATAGATAAATTTCTAACTAAACAATTGTGTACATCCCATTAACACTATTCCGGTTCATGTCTTATGCAGGTATCTTGCCTGTTGCTCTTGGAAGTTGTCTATTTTTTTGCATTAGCTCTTAAAATATTTATCATAGTGATTTTCACATTCCCTAGAGATTACCCAGAATTGGCCAGACTGTTCAGTTAAGGGCATAGTCTTCCAGAAAGGCGGCACTGGCCAATACTTCTAACCCCAGCTGCAAGGAGTGAGGATCCAACTTCCAATTGAGAGGGAAGAGTCCACAGGAGACTACTCTCACTTTGAACACCAGCTGCAATGTTAGAGATTTCCCCAAATCATCTTCCACTGCAACGGTTTATTAGAAAGACTCACAGAATTCGTTGAAAGCTATTATACTCACAGATAACGTTTAATACAGAGCAGAGACACAAATTTAAACAAGACAAAGGAAGAAATGCATAGAGTAGAGTCTAGGAGGGTCCCTTAGTGCAAAGCTTTCATTGTCTTCAGGACACACTTTCTTCCTCCCTGCCATCTTTGTGTGACACTACACATAGGCATGGAGAATTGCCAACCGGGCTTTTCACCCACCCTTTCCCAAAGGTCAAATTCATACTACATGATCTGATGGACCCAGCATGGGTCTCAACAGTGGTATTGACTATCAGGTGTGCTCTGAGGGGCCTGCCATGAAAAACAATGACAATTCCCTCACTCAGAATTTCCAATGATTTAGAAGTTCCAAAAGCTCCCAGCTTTTGGAAAAAGGTCAGCTCTCTTTGGACAAGGCCAGTTTCTTCACTACACAGGGACAATTCCCAAATCTCTGTTACATCTGAGTCTGATTTTGATGCTTGCTTTGTCTCTTTAGACTGCGTTTTTTCTTGCCTTTAAATATACATTCAATTTGTGTTTATTTGATCTTTTTTTGTTGAAATCCAGACATGTGATGTATCCAGTGATAGGAACTAATGTAAATAGGCCTTTAGAGTGAACTTTTTTGGCAATCTGCTAGAAATTGGGCTGTGTTTAATGCTCATGACAGCATCAGTTTCCTCTACTTTCCTTGTTTTTGTCTCCACTCTTGCCTCAAGTTTCTCTAAGAATTGTTTTTTAAATAGTGTCCATAATACACTTGATTTTATTGGTGCCTTGTTGACATGGTGTGATGGTATGTGTACATGGAGGGGCAGAAGTGGGGGTGGTTGAAGCATGCCGCTATCTTACAATTAAATCTGTCTGTTAGCTGCCCATGCCCCTGCACTGTGAACTTGAGAAGTTTTCTTAACCTCTCCACCTTCTGCTTTGCTGAGACAGAAAGGCTGGAGTTGGATAACTGCACTTCCCTAGGTTTGTAAGTATCTGGCAATGCCTTTTCCTTGGACACTGTACCTTCATTACAGACAATGCTCTAAGAGCATTTCAGAAAGTTTGCTTTTCCCTTCTTGTCAGAAACAGTAGAGGGTTCTTCTTATGCTTTTACCAGGAGAACTTGGTGGGGTTCCTGGAAGTAAAGTCCATGAAAATGTTCATGTTCTTCTAAGACAGGAGCCTCCACTCTCGAGGTAGTCCACACTCAGCCTCCAGAAAGTTCACAATTACCATGGCGATGTTCCCATCAGTTTATGGCTTCAGCAACTCCGGCATATGATTGGCGCTCTCGGCTGGGATTCTCTGTATTCACATCTGTCCAGATTTCAGGGTTACTGTCTTACGTGGTAGGGCTGTGTCCCCTCCCAAAATCTCTTCTTGAACTATAATCTCCAGAATCCCTGTAATCCTCATGTGTCAATGAGAGACCAGGTGGAAGGAAATGAATCATGTGAGTGCTTCTCCCCCATGCTGTTCTTGTGATAGTGAGTTCTCACAAAGTCTGATGGTGTTATGTGTTTGGTAGTTCCTCCTGCCTTCATTCTCTCTCCTGCCGCTTTGTGAAGAAGGTGCCTTGCTTGACCTTCACCTTCCACCATGATTGGAAGTTTCCTGAGACCACCCAGCCATGTGAAACTGTAAATCAGTTAAACCCCTTTCCTTTCTAAATTACCCAGTCTCGGGCAATTCTTTATAGCGGTGTAAAAATGGGCTAATACACTGTGGGCTCTGATCTCATTTCTCTCATGAGTTCGAGAAAACCTATCAGTTTTCAGTTTGTTCAGTGTTTTTTCTTCTTATAATAGTGATTATTTCCAAGCTTTTTATAGGTTGAAGCTAACTATGCCTTAATTTTTTAAAAGACTTTAAAAATTGAGTCAAAATGAAGTCATTTTATTAAAAATTGTTCTACATTTAAACCGGGCAATGAATATCAACCTTTATTTAGCTAAATATTTCATACATTTAATCCTTTGTTAGGTCTTCTCGGACAACTATTTTGTCTTTTATACTTATGTGGATCATGTCATTACACTTACCTATTTTAATTATCAAATCTTAGTGAAGTGTACTCTTTTAGTGACACTGTATAGCTGTTATATGTCTGAATGGCCTGCATAGTCCAATAGGGCTGGGTGAGGGTCTTCATTCTACCAATTATGGACCGTTTGATTTTAAACAGATAATCAGGTTTTTCTTCAAGAAAGAGATTTTTACTTTTTTTTTCCTTTCAATCTGTATTCCTTTTCTTTTTCTTGCTTTATTGTTCTTGCTACATACAACCTCCAGTACAATGTTTTGAATAGAAGTCATGATACAGAATATTCTTGGTTTGTTCCTGATCTTGGGGAAAACATTCAGCTTTAGAACATTAAATATCTGGTTAGTATAAGATTTTAATAAGTGCCATGTATCAAGTTGGAGAAGTTCCCATCTATTCTCAGTGCTGAGAGTTTATCTGGAACAGATATTGGATTTTATTACTTTATTTGTTCTGTGTCTAAAGAGAGCATTGTGGATTTTTTTTTCTCTTTTATTTTGTGAATGTAGTAGATTTTATTTGAGGATTTAAGAATGGGAAACCAACTATGCTTTCTAGGAATAAATCCCACTTGGTAATGATGTTTTATTCTTTTATTTATTATTTTGTTATTTATAAAAATGTTATTTGTTATTTATAAACTTGGTTTGCTCAAGTTTAGTTTATAATTATTGCATTATTGTCCATGAGGTATTTTGATTTCCAATTTTATTTTGTTTTTTACCTTCCTTGTACTTTTTCTTTGGCTGTTTTGGCATTAGGGTAATGCTAACCTTATAGAATGTATGGAGAAGTATTCCCACTTCTTTAATTTTCTAGAAGTATTTGTGTAGATTGGTGTTATTTCTTCCTGAAGTACAGATAACATTAACATTGATGTCATGTGTGCATGTAGTTTTCTTCATAGGAATGTTTAAAAGTACACATTCAAATCAATGTATTTAATAGATATGAGTTAATCATTTTTCTATTTCTTTCTTGAGCAAATTTCAGTAGTTTTTTTAATTGTTCATTTCATTCAAGTTATTACATTGAAAAAAGTTGTTAATATCACTTATTTATTCTTTGTTTATATAATAGGCATTGACATCATTTCTTCAGTTCCTGATATTAGTAATGTGTATTTTTCTTCCTTTATTCATATCAGTCTTGCTACAAGTTTTTAAATTACAATGATCATTTCAATAAGTCAATGTTTTTCATCGATTTTCTCTTTTGCTTTCCTGTTTTCAATCTTATTGATTTCTGCTGTAACCTTTATTATTATATTTTCTTTATTTCACTTGCTTCTGGTTTAAGTTTTGTTTTTGTTTTCTAGGTTCTTCAGATGGAGCATGAGCTTTGCTATGTTTCTTATATTCTAAAGTAGCCATTTGCTGTTATAAATATCCCTCTAAATACTGCCTTAGCAGCATGCCACAAACCAAAAAAAGTGATATATTATGTTTTCACTTTTATTCAATTCAGAATACTTTCTAGTAGTCCCTTTGATTTTTGTTGTTGTTGTTTTTAACTCATAAGGTCATTTATCAGTGTGTTATTTATTTTCTAAACTTTGAGAAAAATGAGATAGCATTCTGTTATTTAATTCAAAGTTAATCAAATGTGCTCAGAGAAAATATTTTGTATAAATTAAATGCTTTTAAATTAATTGAGATTTTTTAATAGCTCAGGAAATCATCTAACTTCATATATGCCTCACGTGAACATGAAAAGGATGTTTATATTTTGATATTGTTAAATGGGATGTCTTATGACATTAGATCAAGTTAGTTGACAGAGTTATTTTAGCCATCTATATTTTTACTGATTTTCTGACTAAATGTCCTATCAATAGTTGAGAGAAGTTATGGAAATCTTTGATGATATATTTGAACTTATCTATATTGGTTTTTGCTTCATGGATTTTGAAAGTCTGTTACTAGGTTTATAAATGTTTAGGAATATTATTTTCTCTTAATGAACTGATATGTTTATCATTATGAAATGAGATTCTATACCTCTGAAAAATGATTTGCTCTGAAAACAATTTTGTGAAATATTTAGACAGCAATTTTGACTTTCTCTTATAAGGGCTGTTAGTGTTTTGCATCTTTTTTCATCTGGTTTGTTTAAGCTACTTGTATGTTGATGGTGTAGTGCATTTCTGGTGAGGAGCATTCTGGTGAGTCTGTCTTTATTTTCCAAATAACCATCTCTTTCAGTTGAGGTATTTATTCCCATTACATTTGGATAATATTCAATGTGGTTACATTTAAATCTACCACATTTCTATTTTTAATTATATCTTCCATCCGTTCTTTTTTCTTTTTTCTTCCTTTTGGTAATCATTTAGATTTTTGATTTCATTGTTTTGTTGGTTTTTTATCTATATTTGTGTTGTTTGTGTTTTCACATGTTCTTTTGGGCTTCTTCTTGCAATTTTCTTGCTCTAGGACTCATGCATCACACCCGATATCAGATACTGAAGACAATCTGAGTGATATACAGAAAACTACATTCAAATGCGCCTGTCTGTTTTGCCAAAGGTCTGAGATCTAAGAACAAACACGTGCATATTAATAGTCTATTTCCTGCAGGTTATATGACCACACATGTAAATGCAGCAGTAGCCAGATTGCTTTTCCCACAGTTTTCCAGACTTGTTCTGAAACACGCAGATTGTTTTTTTTACAAAACTTTGGCTTATACTATATAGAAGAACTCCTGGTAAGACGTGTTTAAGGTGCAGTATTTTGTCTTAGACAGTCTCCTTGTAAATTATTTTGCAGAATACATGTCCTATACGTCCTAAATGCATTCGATGACATAAAATACTTAGAAATAATAATAATATTTAGAATGTTCAGGCTCATGTGACCACCTAACATTCTAATTAACTATGTGATTATTTTTCTGAATAGCATAATGAACTACAGCTCATAGGAGTTTAGATGAGCTGGAAGCAGCCTAGTTTGATCTCATGCACAGGGATAATGATTCATAAAGTAGCCATGGAAATGTATAAGGAAATGCAAAAATTATTAGAAATGTCTTCCATTGCAGTAGTTCTGTATAGTTTGCCTGCTTTATTCTCTTTACAAATAATAAACATTGTCTACCTTTGTAAAAAGCTTCAGCAACAAAACACTCACTTTAACATTCAATTCGGTGCAGATGTGGTTTGAAAAAATATCTCTGAGGAGTATGTATGCATAAAATTTGACATGCTAATATTTCTGTGGGAAAGCATTTTCAATATTTTTTCATAAAGAAGCAATATCCACTTTCTAACAACTAGTATGTGAGGTGATAACTTTGGAATAGAAAACTAGGTAATTTTTAAAATAATTTGATCCCAAAATCCTTGCTGTGGAAGACACAAATTATCTAGATTGGCTGTCATGGAAACCGTGGATCAATTTAGACAGCAGCATCTCCACTGATGAAGGAAATCTATGGAGTGGACCAATCATCTATGCTGTTTCAGCAACCCCAGGTCCTCCCACCAACCTCACACACAGTACACACACCCACATTCCCAATTCCCTCCCTAGTTCTCATAAATGGTCTCTATATTTAAGGAAATGGTAGGAATAGAAGCTGGCATTTTAGAGATTGACTGCTTTTGCTTGCCATCAGAGACTTTGCTGGAGAATAGGTTAAAAATGTAAATAATTGATTATCAAATTTCCACTGCAGGTTGCTTAAACTGGACTTTGCTTTTAAAAATAAAAGTGGAAATGTGTCGTTGTACAGGGTGGAAATTTAACAAACAAGACCCAAAGAGAGAGGAAAAGTAAACATAATCAGAACAGAGTTGGGGTAGCCACCCTGTGAGAATGCGATTCATTTTGATATAATGTTTATTTAAACATCCTGCTCGTGCTGATCCCCTGATTATAACGCAAATAACTCATCTGTGTTCACTTTAAAATAGTATTGAAAAATATGTAATACTTTATTAGGATTCTGTTAAATGATACCTGTGAGATTAAATTTCAATACTTTTGTTTATTCTAATGATTCTCTGGGGGACTAATTAGGAGATCTTTGGATTTTTTCTATGCTTTTCCAAAATTGTATACGTATTCTGAAGGAGACTACATGACTATATGAATTGTGAGAGCTCTCTGTTTCAGCTTTTAAATAAACAAGCAGTGTGATAAAAAGTATAATGAAGGCTGGGTGCAGTGGCTCACATCTGTAATCTCAGCTCTTTGAGAGGCAGTGGTGGGAGGACTGCTTAAGGCCAGGAGTTTGAGACCAGCCTTAGCAACATAGTGATACTCTAGTCACTACAAAAAATGAAAAAGTTAGGCAGGCATGCTGCCTTGGGCCTGTACTCCCAGCTACTCAGGGAAGCAGGAGGAGCACCCAAGACCAGAAATTCAAAGTTTTATAGTGAGCCATAATTGCACTACTGCACTTCAGCCTGAGTAACAGAGTGAGAACCTGTCTTAAGGAAAGAAAGTATAATGGGTTTAGATGTTAATAGATACAAAATTTGAAACTAAATGAAAAATATAGATAAAAATGTTGAATTGAAATTTTCATGAGAAAAGAAAGTTATAAGTAAACATAATGCGATGTCTGCATTTGAATGGATCTTTTTTGGTTCATTGTACAGTTGTGTGTAAAAATTGGAAAAATGGAAATTTCCTGGCAGCTTTATTTGTATCTATATCTTACTGTGTATATTTAGTAGAACTTTTAAAAAGACTTAGGAAAAATTAAATTTACATACATTTGCATATAACCATGTAAATTTATGTCAATTTACATTATATAAGTGGAGGGTGCAAATACTAAAATCACGGGTAACATTAGGTTATTATGTGTTTCAAGTTAGTTCTAACTTCAGCAATATACTTCCTGGAAGTCAAGAAAAAAGTGACAATATTTATGCAATTTCTATTTTCTAACTAAAGGAAGAAAGTAGATTCTGTAGACAATGGAAATATTTTCATGAAACCAAGATCTCTAAAGTATTTATCATGTATGATTTTACATAAAGAGATAATAAGATATATAAGTATGAACAAATACTGTAGAAAATTTAAAAAGTGACACTAAGTAAAACTATTATTTAAACATCTCTGCTAATGGCTTTATTTGTATGAGAATTTGAACTAAGTAGACCTATTTACCTTTCTCATTTCTAGTGACAGGAATAAGACTTAACTTACAATGTCCTACAGTATGCCAGTGTGAGCAAAATGTTGCTGAATAATGCTTTTGACTTTGTAGCTATGTGAGAATTTTTACAGGTTAGTTGTAGTCACTCTAACTTGCTAGATTTGTGTTTGACACAGGACATACACATGTAGCATTCACAAATTAAAAAACACTTCTCCAAAGTGATATTTAAAATTCTGGTTCTGGGAAAAAGGAGTAGGTCCACTTCACCCAGACTTTTCCACTGAATTTACATATAAACTTGGAAAGAATTCCTGAAACAATTATGTGAGGACTCTGTAATAGCAGCAGGTGGATTGAAGAATAACAGGATACAAAATACTGCCAAGCTGGGTACAGGTTTAGTGCTCTGCTTTTCTTCTTGGTTTTCCAGCCTGGAGTCAAAGCATCTTGAAGCATGGAAGTAACCATCCTTGGAGAGACACAGGAGGAGCAGGACCCTTATGGGTATGGGGAGTAGGGAAGTTGCCTTTTGGCCAGGAACCCTGCCGTGGTGTGCGTGGCCTGGGAAACTCTCCAGTCAGAGGATGTGGGGTTCAGGAGAGTGGGGTGGCCTCTGCTGTTTACCTTTCTTTTCCCACCATTTGGAGCTATGTGTGAGTGTGGTTGTAGGGAGTGTGGCAGAGCAGGATAACTGAAACCTCAGTTTTGGGGCTGAAAGAGCAGAAAGGGGAGCCACGGGAAATCGGAGAGTACTTGGACATCACAGAGTTGGAGGAGCTTGTGATTGCAACCTTATGAAGTCGTTTATGAGCTACTGGGCTCATCCCTGAACTGCTCATGGAGGAGTCTGCATGCGTAGTTAGCATGCCAAAGACTTTGAGAACTGAACTAAACCATAGACATCCTATCATGTCTCAGATGGAGCACCGGGTGATGCACCCATGGAAAAGATCTGAATTGTACAGAAAAGGCTTGGAAACTGAGCTCAATGTTGGAATCATAACCTGCAGATATTGGGTTAAAAATTATTGCTGAAACTAAGCCATTTGGTTGCCTACCAAATAAAAAAATACCAACACTAAACAATACCCATAGTTTTAGAATGTAATATCCAAAATATACAAGATAAAATTTAAAGGTGCTCAGCATAGAAAGAATCATAGAAAATGATTCTCAACTTGTATAAATATCATCAAGTGTTAATCCCCAATGAAATGGTAAAAACGTTGGAATTATCAATCAAAGACTTCAAAGCAACAATCAGGAAAGTGCAATTGGAGCACGGCTGAAACAATATTAATTAGAATGCATCCACAAAAACAAAAATGCTTTTAAAAGAAGCTGTTAAGAGGAACCAATTGAAAATTTTAAGAATAGAGAAATGCAATATTATAATGAAAACGCACTGAATGGAGTTGATAGATTAATGGATATGTCAGAGAAAAAGAATTTCAAAGACAAAACCAGCTTTAAGAATCTATGTGTATCATAAAGACAGAAAACCAAACACCACATGTTCTCACTCATATATGGGAACCGAACAATGAGATCACTTGGACACAAGATGGGGAACATCACACACCGGGGCCTGTCAGGGGATGGGGGACTGGGGAGAGAAAGCATTAGGAGAAATACCTAATGTAAGTGATGAGTTGACAGGTACAGCAAACCAAAATGGCACATGTATACCGCACGTTGTGCACATGTACCCTAAAACTTAAAGTATAATAAAAAAAATATCTTTGTGACAATAGCAAAAGATTTGACTTTTATGTCATTGGGGTTTCAGAGGGGGAGGGGAAAGAGAGAAATGAAATTATTTTTTAAAAAAATAATAAATGAAACTCTCCCCAAATTTGGCAATAATGACAGCAGATTATTATAAGAATTTCTGAAGACTGTTCTCAGTCAGAAAAAATAATAGAAATAGAAAGTTAAGACAGCAAGAATAAAGAAAGAGTAATGAAAATAGTAACTTTGGGAAATATAATACGTTATTCTTCTATTTGATTCTCCAAAGTATGTTTGGTGATTAAAAGCAAAAGTAAGAAGAAAATAACATTGATATGATTGTCAATGTATGTAAATGTAGTATATATGAGACAGCTAAAAAGTATGTGATATATCATATAGGGTAATGGGACCTATATGGTGGCAAGATTTCTACAATGTACTTTAAATTGTAAAGTATTGATTCTAAGCAGGCTGTGCAAAGGTATGTATGTGTATTGTAACCAGCAGACAAAACACTAACAAAATACAAGGATAAATAGTAAAAAAATCACAGTAGCAAAAGTAGAATGGAATTTTAAAACAAAAGAGTTAAAACAATTCAAAAAAGGGACAGGAAAAAAAACCCAGATAAATGAAAAACAAATTTTAAAAAAATGAATATAAAAATGATGGACCTAAATTGACATGTATCAGTATACATTTATTAAATGTAAGTCATCTGGTCACAACGATTATGATGTTATAATCCAACTACTTGCTACCTATAAGAAATTACCTTCAAATAAGCTGATAAGGTAGGATAAAAGTCAGAGGATTAAAAATATAATGTGAAAAAGAAATTAAACTAAGGTCAGAGTGGCTATATTAATATCAGACAAATTAGACATCAAAGTAAAGACAATTACTGTAGATACATAAGTAAATTACACTATCATAAACAGTTAATTTCCCCAAAAGAAATACAGTTTAAAGTTTATATACACACAACCACAATATAATAGAAACCTAAAATGCAATAAAGGAAAAAAATGATAGAATTGAAGGGAGAAACAAACACATGCAGAGTGACATTTGAGATTTTAACATTTCGCCTTCAGTACAAGAAACAGAAAAAAAAAAAAAAACAAAAAACAGGGATATGGAAAATCTAAACTAAATCAGTAAACTGGATTTAATTGATGGTTATAGGACAATCTACCCAACAAAAAGATAACACAAACTTTTTTCAAGTGAACATGAAATATTCAAGAAAGGCCATATCTGCATCACAAAACAAACCAAACACATTTCAAACAATTGAAATCATACAAAGTATGTTTTATGACCACAAGATAACTCAAAACCCTCCACACATTTAGACATAAAATAATAGGCTCCTACAAAATCAATGAGTAAAAGAAAATCTCAAGGTAAGTAATTTCTTGTTTATTTTATTTTCTTTAATGTTTTTATTGATATACATATTTTGAGGGCTACATGTGATATTTTGATAAACTCGTTTAAACATCAAATCAGGGTAATTGCAATATCCATCACCTTAGGTATTTATCTTTTCTTTATTCTAGAAACATTTGAATTATTCTCTACTTGGCAATGTACAAAAGATTTTGTTAACAATACTCACCCTCTTGATTTACTGAACACTAGGTCTTATTTCTTCTAACTGTATATTTGCAACCTTTAATCAACCTCTTTTTATCCCCTCTCCTCCCCACCCTTCCTGACCCCTGGCAAACACAAGACTACTCTATTTTCATGAGATCCACCCTTTTAGCCTCCACATGTGAGTAAGAACATGTGATATTTGTCTTTCTGTGCTTGGCTTATTTCACTTCACATAAGGACTTCCAGATCCATCCATGTTGTTGTAAATAACAGGATTTTAAAACATTTTATGGCTGAATAATATTCCATATGTATATATACCATATTTTCTTTATCCATTCATCCATTGATTACATATTACATATACATAGATTGACAATCGTGATCCATGGGCAGTTGGACTGACTCCATATTTTGGCTATTGTGAATAATGCTGTAATAAACATGGGAATGCCAATATCTCCTGGATGTATTAACTTCTTTTCTTTTGGATATATACCCAGTAGTGGGATTGCTAGGTCATATGGTAGTTTAGTTTTTGTGTTTATGAGGAGCCTGCATACTGTTTTCCATAGTGCCTGTACCAATTGACATCCCGACCAACAGTGTACAAGTGTTCCTTTTCTTCACATCTTCACCAACATCCACTATTTTCTTTTTGATAAAAGCCATTTAAACTGGGGTGATATGATTTCTAATTGAAGTTTTGATTTGCATTTCTCTGATGATTAGTGATGTTGAACATTTTTATATACCTGTTGGGCATTTATATATCTTCTTCTGATAAATGTGTATTCAGATATTTTGCCTTGTTTAAATTATATTATTTGAATTTTTGCTGTTGAGTTTTTAAAGCTTCTTATTCTACATTCTGGGTATTTCTATGTATTATTCTGTATTCTATCTATTCTAATTCTTAAACCCTTATCAGATGGGTAGTTTGCAAATATTTTCTCTCATTGTGTGGGTTGTCTCTTCACTTTGTTAATTGTTTCCTTTACTGTGCAAAAGATTTATAGCTTGATGTAATCCTATGTCTACGTTTGTTTTGGTTGCCTGAACTTTTGATGTTTTACTCAATAAATATTTGCCCTATGTCCTCACACACTTCCCCAGTGTTTTCTTATGGTAATTTCATAGTTTTAGGTCTTGGATTTAAGACTTTAACTCATTTTGCTTTGATTTATTATATGGTGAGAAATAGGGGTCTGGTTTCATTCTTATGCATACAGTTATCCAGTTTTCCTGGCACCATTTATTGAATAGACTGTTTCTTCCCCGATGTGTGTTCTTGGTGACTTGTCAAAAACGGGTTGAGATTAATATCTGGGTTACCTATTCCATTCCGTTGGTCTATGTTTGCATTTATGCCGGTACAATGCTGATTTCATTATTAAAGCTCCGTAGCGTATTTTTTGTTTTTTGTTTTATGTATTTTATTTTATTTTATTTTTGAGACAGAGTCTCGCTGTTGGCCAGGCTGGAGTGCAGTGGTGTGATCTCTGCTTACTGCAACCTCCGCCTTTCGGGTTCAAGGGATTCTCATGCGTCAGCTTCCTGAGTAGCTGGGACTGCAGGCGCCCCCCCACCACACCCGGCTAATTTTTTGCATTTTTAGTAAAGACGGGGTTACACCATGTTAGCCAGGATGGTCTCGATCTCCTGACCTCGTGATCCACCTGCCTTGGCCTCCCAAAGTGCTGGGATTACAGGCATGAGCCACTGCGCCTGGCCACCGTAGTGTATTTTTACGACAGATTGTGTGATGCCTCCTGCTCTGTTTTTTTTCTCAGGATTGCTTTAGCTATTCAGAACTTTTTGTGATTCCATATACATTTTAGAATATTTTTTCCTATTTCTGTGAAAAGTATCATTAGTATTTTTTATAACAATTCCATTAAATCTGTAAATTGCTTTAGGTAATATTCAATTTAACAATATTAATTCTTCCAACCCACCAGCATGAAATATATTTTCAAGTTTGGGGTCTCTTTAAATTGTTTCATCAATGTTTTACAGTTATTTTGTATAGATCTTTCACTTCTTTGGTTAAATTAATTCCTGCTTATTTTATATTCTTTGTAGCTGTTGTAAACGGCATTGCTTTCTTGATTTTTTTCAGATTGTTTCCTGTTGGTTTATATAAATGCTACTCATTGTTTAATGTTAATTTTGTATTCTGCAATTTTACTGAATTCATGTTTCAGTTTTAAAAGTTTTTCAGTAGAGTCCTTACTAAATAAAATATTATGCTGTCTGTGAATAAAGCTAATATGATTCCTTCCTTTCCAATTTAGAGGTAATTATTTCTTTTTCTTTTCTGATTGCTCTGGCTAAGACTTCCAGTATTAGTTTTTATTATGTTGAATATGAGCATCCTCATCTTGTTAAGATCTAAGAGGAACATCTTTAATTTTATTCACATTCACATTCAGTGTGATGTTAGCTGTGAGTCTGTCATATATGAAGTTTATTATTTTCAGGTATGTTCTTCTATACCCAGTGTGTTGAGGATTTCTACAATAAGGGTATGTCAAATTTTATAGCATGCTTTCACATCACTTAGTGAAATGATCATATATATTTTGTTCATTACTGAGAGGAAGGTGTTGAAGTTCTCAACTATTTTTGTATTGCAGTTTATCTCTCCCTTTAGGTCTATTAATGTTTGCTCTATATACTTGGGTACTCTGGGGTTGGGGGAATAGATATTTACAATTGTTATATCCTCTTCCTGAATTGACATGTTTGTTATTATGTAGTAACCTTCTTTGTTACTTTTTGAAGTCTTTGACTTGCAGTCTATTTTTTCTGATATAAATATAGCTACACTGAGTATTTATTGATTCCCATTTTCATGATTTTTTTTTTTTGTCACTTCACTTTAATGTGTCTTTAAAGATGAAGTGGGTTTATTGTAGGCAGCATATAGTTGTCTCTTGTCTCCATTCAGCTACTCAGTGTCTTTTAACTGGATCATTTAGTCCATTTACATTTAGTGTTATTATAGATAAGTGATAACATAATGCCATTTTGTTGCTTCTTTGCTGATTGTTTTGTAAATCATTTCTACTTTTCTTAGTGTTTTCCTTTGTGGTTATGTTATTTTAGTATGTTTTAATATGTTGCTTTTTATTTTCAGTGTATCTATTTTAGGTTTCTGCATTGTGGTTATCATGAGGCTTACAGAAAACATTTTATACAAATAACAAGTTATTTTTAAAAGATGATGTATTAGGGTTCCCTAGAAGGACAGAATTAATATAATAGTTATATATATATATATATATATATATATATATATATATATATATATGAGTTTATTAAGTATTAACTCACAAGTTTCAACAATAGGACATTTGCAGACTGAGGAGCAAGGAGAGCCAGCCTGAGTTTGAAAACTGAAGAACTTGGAATCTGATGTTCGAGGGCAGGAACAATCCAGCACAGGAGAAAGATGCAGGCTGGAAGATTAGGCCAGTCTCTCTTTTCACATTTTTCTGCCTGCTTATATTCTAGTCATGTTGGCAGCCAATTAGATTGTGCCCACCCAAATTAAGGGGGGGTCTGCCTTTGCCTGCCCACTGATTCAAATGTTAATCTCCTTTGGCAACACCCTCACAGACTCACTCAGGATCAATGCCTTGTATCCTTCATTTCAACGAAGTTGACACTCAGTATTAACCATCACAGATGATAAATTATCAAAGATCAAAATAAAAACAACAAAAACAAATAAAAAACTTAAAAATATAAACCTCTACCCTTTAACTTCATCCCCCACACTTTAAGCTTTAGCTTTCTCAATGTACTTATTTATATTGATTATCTCTTATCAGGTTGTTATAGCTATTACTTTTATAGATATGTTTTCCAGACTTTATCCTAGAGTTATGAACAGATTTCACACCACGATTACAATATTAGAGTTTTCTAGGTTTATCTATGTATGTACATTAACCAATGAATTTTATATCCGGGTTTTTTGTTTTTGCACGTTTTGTTTGTTTGGTTGTTTTTTTTTTCTTGATGAAGAACTTCCTTTAGTATTTATTGCAAGAAAAGTCTGGTCATGGTGAATTATCACATTTGTTGTTGTTGTTGTTGTTGTTTTTGTTGTTGCTTGAAAAGACTTTATCTCTCTTTTATGTTTGAAGAATGGCTTTGCTGAACACAATATAATTTGATGGCGGTATCTTTCTTTTAGCACTTTAAATATGTCTTCCTACTGTCTCCTGGTCTGTATGGTTTTATTTTGTAAAGTTGTGGCTAAACTGTTGCTCCTTTGAGTGTTATTTGTTTCCTTTTCCTGCTGCTTTTATGTTCCTCTCTTTATCCTTGACTTTCAAGAGTTTATTATATGCCTTGGGGGTAGTGTTCTTAGGGTTGAATCTTTTTAGTGTTGAATCTTTTTAGTGTTCTCTGACCTCCCTGAACGTATATACTTAGATCTTTCTCTCATTCTGGAAAGTTTACTATTATTTTTTCTCTAAATAAGCTTTCTAACCCTTGCTTTTGCTCAAGTACCTCTTGAAGACTAATAATGTTTAGATTTGTTTTGTATGAGGTAATTTTTATATCTTGTGGGTTATCTTCATTCTTTTCCATTCTTTTGTTCTTTTTCCTCTGTTTCTTTTCAAATAGTTTGTCTTTTTGTTCACTAATTCTTTCCTCTGCTTGATCCATTCTGCTGTTGAGAGCCTCTAATGAAATTTTCAGTTCAGTGAATGTATTTCTCAGATCCAAGATCTCTCTTTGATTGCTAAAAATATTTCAATCTCTTTCTCAATTTTCTCAGATACATTTCTGAACTACTTATCTGTGTTATCTTGGAGATCACCGAGCTTCCTTAAAATGGCTATTTTGAATTCTTGCTCAGAGTGCTCACATATCATTATCACTTAGTGTCAGTCATCTGTTCCCTGCTTTGTCTGAAGTGGTCATGGTTCTGTTTGCTGTTGTTTCTTGTGAGTATACTTCTATGTATTTCATTGAAGGATTAATTATTTATCCCAGTCTTCTTTATCCACCTGGTCTTTGATTTGGATTGGATGTATTTGTTGAGAGATTCCCTGTAATTTACCAGTTAATTTTTTCCCCCATTAGGTTCTTGCCTTCTTTTCAACACTAGGTGGTGCCTTCATCCCAGGTTTGTCTTGTTTCTAATCAGTCATCTGAGAGATGACTGTTACTGGGTCCCCAAAGGGATATCCTGGAAGGATAGGAGGCTGGAGGTTTGTGCTTAGCGGAGCTGTGGAACATTTCTCCTACAGTGTGACGCTGTTAAAAAGTCTAATTTGGCCTCTCCTTTTACTGATTTAGAGAACAAACTCTTCAGGAGTGGGAATGGTAGTTCTGTCTTTCCCCTTTGTCTGTTCCTGTCCTCAGAGATGTTTTTCCCTTCAGGCACATACCTCTGGTGCATTGAGGCAGAGACAGGTCTCCTGCTAGGAAATCCAAGATTCTGGGGAAGCTGGTTGTCCACCTCAATCTTACATTTCCAGTGTAAAAACCATGAGTTGGTCGGGGAGAGTTTTCTCACACTCGATACAGAGAAAATCAGGGAGGAGGGCATTGCAGACAGGGAAGTCCTATAGCTTTTAATCTGCTCAGAATATTTAACTTATTTGTGGTCCTGGGAACTGTCTCATCCTCATGTAACTTCTGGGATATTTCTGGTGATAGTATCAGCACTGGTTATTTATTTATGTTCTGTGTCAGAGAGTGAAGCCAGCTTGCTTCTATATTATTAAAACTGGAAATTATGTAAAAATAATTTGAAATGAACACACATTAAAATAAAACATATAATTTATACAGTGAAATTAAAACAGTGCTTAGAGCAACTTTACAATATACGCTCATGTGAGAAGACTCAAGCCAATCATCTATGCTTCTACCTTAGAAAACTAGAGAAAGATTAGCAAAATAAAACTAAGTAATTTAGATGGAAGAATATAATAGAGATCAGAGAAGAGAAAATAGAGAAAATTAAACAAACCAAAAGCTGGTCCTTTGAAAAGAATTATAAAGTTTATCAAACTATAACAAGAGTAACGAAAAAAGAGAGATAGAAAAAATAAGCAAATTACCAATACAAACATTACAAAAGGAAATAACTATATTGTACCTTAAAAATACACGAAAAGAAGCTGTAAAATAAAAAGTCTATGAATGTGGATTGTACCACTTAGAAGAAATTCACTGATTTCTTGAAAACGTAGGTTATCAAAACTTACACAAGAAAAATTAGATAACGAAAATAGTTCTGTAATTATTAGAGATATCTGATTATATTTAAACTACCCTCCAATTATCTAAGCCAAGATTGTCTCAATGGTGAATTTTACCAAATGTTTTAAGAATAAATAACATCAATTCTACACAATCTATTTGAAAGATAAGATGAAGAAAACACCCACAGACATTTTATGTTAGTATTCCTCTTCTACCAAAACCATACAAAGACAGTACAAGAAAAGAAAAACAATATTGTAATGAGCAAACCTTCAATATAAAATTAGGTAATCAATTCTAATTCTAATTATATACAAAACAAATACTGTACCATGACCAAATGGACTTTATCCTGACAATTCAAAACTACTTCAATATTTTTAAATCAATCAGTGCACTCCACCATAAAAACAACTTGAAAAAGAAAAATCACATGATTATATGAATTGATACAGAAAAAGCACTGAGGAAAGTTCAACATCAAGTCATTAAAAACCTATTCTAAGTAGGGATAGAAGAAAACTTCCTCAGCCTGATAAAAGATATTATATGAAAATCATAGACCTAACATTATACTTAATATCAAGCTTGAATGCTTTTCCCCTAAGTCTAAGAACTAGGGAAATATTTTCACTCTCACTGCTCCTATTCAGCATTTTAATGAAAATACTAGCCAATGCAACAAGGCAAGAAAAAATACATAATTGTAAAAAGGAGGATATAAACTTATTCCTAATTAAAGACAACATGACTCTTTATGTGGAATTTCAACTAACATGTGATGGCAACAAAGAAGGAGGAGGAGAAGGAGGAGGAGGAGGAGAAAAGTGATTCTACCGAAATTGTAGAATACGATGGAAACACAAATATCAATTGTGTTTCTATATATAAATAATGAACGATGGAGATTTAAAAAACAGCATTTTAAAAAATAGTTTCAAAATACAACATTCTTAGAAATTTGACATAATAATAAAACATATAAAGTATGTGCATGTTAAAAACTGGACAAACTGCTGGTTAAATATGTCAATTAAAACCTAAATAAATGAAAATACATACTCTGTGAATTAGAAGACTCAATACTGGAAAGCTGCCAATTTTATAGACATCCGAAGTCCTTTAATTATTAAATGTTACTGTAAATAACACTGATTTCAGATTCATTTTCTATCCTGTAAGTGACAAAAACCTTGCCTACCTTAGCAGTAGAAATATTTTTAAATTCAGTAACTTCACCAGGAGAAGCTTTAATATTGATTATTATTTGTCAAAATTTTCTGAGACATGATATATTCTTTTGTTTGCAGATGTGGGTGTTATTTTACTTCAGAAATTATTTTCTGTATTATATGTCTATACAGATTTCTCTTTATAATTTGCTGTGCATCTCTTTCAGAATTGAAGTATATATATATATATATATAAAGTATTGTTTATCTGTATTTTGTAACTACCATCTTATTTCTACAGCTTTAACTCCCTTTTTCAATTTTATTTCCTTTGGTTATTTTATGCATCTCCAGCATTTCACTCTTTTCCATTTTAATCCTAACTTTTAATTCAAAAATACATTTAATTCAGGAAAAAAAGTTTTTTTTAGTTCAATTGTCTGCTCACCCTTCATTTACTTTTGTTGTCCAAAAATTTATTTTATATTCCATATACCTCTTCTGTGACACTTGAAAAATATTTATATTTTTGATTATTTGTCAAGCATGTAAAGATTTTAAAATTAATTATTTTATTGTGATGTATACATTATCTAAATGTTTTTGTTATATTCTTTTCTTTTTTAACTTTAAATATATGTTTCAGGTGACCTGAGTGTATTTTTTTATGTTGTTTATTTCTCTTTAGCAGGTTGTGATTGGCCACTGGAAATTCTTCTAACAGTACCTTTTCTTCATTTTCTGTTCTTCTAATTATTATTAAAAGTGTGCTATTGAAGTCTCCAATCATTATTGTTTACTTTTTCCTTTAATTCGGTCAGCTTTTGCTTCATTTGTGTTGTGGCTCCGTTATTAGGTGTATACATGTTTATAATTGTTGCATATATGTTTATAATTGTTATTTTTTGGATATGTTTGTGTAGTTTATATAGTTGAAATGATTAAGGGTAATAAATGTAAATTGCAATGCCTGGAATATAGCAGATGCGCTATAATTGCTAATATCTTCTCTTAATATTATCAATACTTTATAAGCACACTTCTTTTTTGGCACCAATATTTCTCAGTCATATTAGAAAATTTTAACCAATGGTAACTGAATAAATGTTTAAATAATTTTTAGTACCACTGGACCAATATAGTTTATATTACACACAGATTTATTCTGTTTGTAATAGTTATAACATTATATACTTATACAACAGTCAAACTGTTACATATGTAAGAAAAAAGGTATCAAAATTAAGCGAAGGAAATGTTAAAATTATACTCATTCAATAAAATGATTGGTTTAATTTAGAGGCATCTCAGTCAGACTTACCAAGCCTTCCTCAAAAACTATAATTTTCTTCTTCTCTTCTGTCATTTGCCCAGTTTGAAACAAGTTCTCGAAACTGGAGTTGACAGTAAATTAGACCCTGACTTCTGACTATGTAGATGTTTGCTAATTTATTCCTCCTAGTGTGTATTTAGTGAATGCATTCAGGAAAACAAGATAAAATGACCCCTTGGACTAGCTGTTAAGAAATGGTAATACTCTTCACTTGGTATTTTCCTAAAATTATCTATGGCATTTATTAGGTTGGTGCAAAAGTACTTGCAGTTTTTGCCATTGGAAGTAATTTTGCACTAACCTAATATCACACTATGGTAGTTTCATGATGACAACTACCTTGGGATATTAAAAGATTAATCACACTATACTTACTCTCAGAAATAAGACATATAAGCATTTTACATATATAAATATATATAAATACTTATGAATGTAATTGTATATATATGGAAAGTATTGTTGGAGTTCAGAGCCAGAAAACTTGCCTTTTGCTAACAAAAATGTAAATTCCCAAATATAATTATGCTTGTTTATTAATTCTAAAGCATTGTTCTCCCAGGAACAATGCCAAATGCTTTAATGTACAGACCATGGTTCTTTACTTTCTGGTTTCTGTTAACACTGCCTAGTTCAAGCTAACCTTGCCACTTTCCACTCTTTCCACTCCTCTACCCTAAAACTTAAACTTTGGGTTAGTTCAAATTTCCTCCAATCTTCAAATTTACCATATAACGTCACTCATGAGACTTTGGACATGATACCTCCACCTGGAATCATCACCACAGCCTAGTATTACCCTGATCGGCCACTACTCCTCAGCTCAGAAGACATTTTCTCTGTAAAGTAGACACCAAGTAAAAATGCCATAATGACTCTTCCTATATCCCCTCACAGCGTACAATATTCACTCTTGTCTTGATGCTCATTACTCCATGTTATAGCTTTCTTTCTGTCTTACTCTCCCTACTTTAGAAGAGAGGAAGTATGCCAGAAAAAAATAGTTAGCACTCTATAGTAGTTTGCTGAAAAGCACAATAAATAAATGGCTTATTCTTTTATATCTAGTGGTTCTTTTTAAACCTGGCAGAAATTTGTCATTGTTTAGACATAAAAAGCTGCTTGTGTCTGTGTCAGCATAAAATCTCGGGTTTGTATTGGCACAGGATCAGGGGTGTGGTGGGCCAAAAGACAACCTTTTGGGTGCAAAAACAAAAATGTCTTTCCTCATTTAGGTCTGTGGGCATCAGCTCGAGGGTGGAGCTCTCACCAGGGACCCTGTCCTTCTCTACCCAGCACTTCCCTGCCCCTTCCCACATCAATGCTATACTTCACTTGAAAAGTTTACAAATACACACCACCCAGAATGGCTAAGACGGATCACAATGACCACAAGAAGTATCATAGTAGATAAGAAATGCTTGGTCCTTCATCCTGAGCTAGTGAGGTATAAGCAGTTGTGATCATTTTAGAAAACCATTTGAAAGTACCTGCTAAGTTTTAAGGTATCGATAGTTCATGACCGAAAACTTTCACTCTCAGGTATATGCGTAAATGCAGACACACAGAGTAACATTAGTAGCAGTAACCCCAACTGGAAAGAATCAGTTAAGTGGTTAAATAAATTTGAATGGTTTCTATAATGGAATAAGATACAGCAATGAAAATGATATTGTACAACTAAACTATAATGAAATTGAATCTTACAAACATTGTGTTGAGTAAAATAACTCAGATGCAAAAGAAACTTACTGATTATTCATTTATGTAAAGTTATAAAAGTCCTAGGAAAATGAACATAAGTACTTTAGATATATGTTTAGAAGGTAAAACTATAGAGAAAAACAAGAAGTCATTGCCGTATGTATTAGTCTGTTTTCATGCTGCTGATAAAGGTATACCTGAGACTGGGCAATTTACAAAAGAAAGAGGTTTAATTGGACTCACAGTTTCACGTGGCCAGGGAGGCCTCACAATCATGGCAGAAGGCAAGGAGGAGCAAGTCACATCTTACATGGATGGTGGCAGGCCAAGAGAGAGCTTATCCAGAGAAACTCCCATTTTTAAAACCATCAGATCTCGTGAGACTCATTCACTATCATGAGAACAGCACAGGAAAGACCCACCCCCGTGCTTCAATCATCTCCCACCAGGACCCTCCCACAACACATGGGAATTATGGGAGATACAAGATGAGATTTGGGTGGGGACACAGAGCCAAACCATATTACCGTAAGAGTCAGATTCATTAGGGTGGCAACATGAGGGGCCCTGGGAGTCCCACTATGCTGTACTTCTCTGTGAGGCATTGGATACCTTCATATCCACACCATGGTCCTCACAGAGCCACTGGGCATTCTTCTCTGCATTTCTACAGACATGTTAAGGTTCACAGTTTAAAGAATGCTATGCTTGTGTCAACCAGGTTCTGTGGGAAAAGGCAGTTTTCCCTCATGATACATAGCAACTTCTTTAAGCAGAAATACTAATGTTTGATAGTCAAAATAATATTGACCTGCACATACAGAGAAACCCTGCACTTGGAATAGTGGACCCTCTTCAATTTGGGTTCCAAATGCAGCAGGCTATCTGTGCTTCTGCTTCACCAGCTCTCTGGCCTCACTTTCAGAGTAAGCTGCAGCCTTCAGTGCAATTTGCACCAAATTCATGACAGGGATGGGCTTTCTCCTCTCACCAAATTGATGCTCGCCATGATAACTTTCATTTCAAAATAGGTTGAAAACAGGTCGGAAATGCCATTCCTAGTAGTGGACTCATGTTTGTTTCTCAGTTTTGGCCAGCATACCTGGGTCATGTGAAATGCTGGCAAGAGAAGACTCCTGTGTGAGGAGGAACCAGAGTCTGTCTCTACTACCACCCTAACTTTTCTGCACATCTTAAATTATCACAAGACATAAAGTTTATCTTTTTAATAAAGGGATAGAAACTAGCGCCAGGCACGGTAGCTCACGCCTGTAATCCCAGCACTTTGGGAGGCTGCAGTGGGCGGATCACAAGGTTAGGGGATCAAGACCATCCTGGCTAACATGTTGAAACCCCGTCTCTACTAAAAATACAAAAAATTAGCCTGGCGTGGTGGCGGGCGCCTGTAGTCCCAGCTACTCGGGAGGCTGAGGCAGGAGAATGGCATAACCCAGGAGGCAGAGCTTGCAGTGAGCTGAGATCAAGCCACTGCACTCCAGCCTGGGTGACAGAGCGAGACTCTGTCTCAAAAAAAAAAAAAAGAAAAGAAAAGAAACTAGCATGATATCTGGTCTCTCCTCCTCAAGAACTCTTAACAAAGAAGCTAATGATAGAGTATTGGGGAAATAACCATTACTCTTTAAATTTCGATAAAAGAGAGGGAACTATAAGGCTCCTGAAGACCAAAACATGAGACATTTTTAATTCTGGCGTCTCTTCCAATGTCGTCTCTCATTCGGTCTTGTAGCGAGAGGAAGGAGTGACTGAGTCAGGGCAAGATGGAAAGAAGAGCTTGTGTGTGTGTGGCTTGGGTGTGTGGATTTAGTTTCTTCCCATGCACACCTTCTCCTCCTGGGACACAGCTGGCCCTACTGAGAAGGACTCCAGGTTGCTAATTCGTACTGTGATTGAGGGAATAAGTATATTTTCAGGGGAAGGGGCAGCACTGAAATATGTGAGATTCCATTTGGCCTAGATATAAGCCACGTCCTTCAATTCAGCTTGGAAAATAAAGTTAATATTTTGATCTCCATCTGTTTCATTTCTATATTTACTATTCTTTTGATGATGAACTTGGAAGTGAGTTCTGCTTTACTGGAAAGAATTTAATCTCAGTGCAGTGATCATATAAGATTGTTAAACTCCTTTAATCATCTCTGATTCCCTTGATCAATTCTAATTTACTAAGATCTGGACAGAGTTGAAAACCCGGCTGTATATATTTTCATAGAGTCCAGATGCAAAAGAAACAGAAAAAAAATTTATTGATATTTTAATTAAAAACAATTAATGGTCAAAATTAAAGTTGTGTATTTTTATGGTGTTTGATATGGTGTTTTAAATATGGATGCATTGTGAAATGGTTAAATCAAGCTACTTAACATATATACTACCTCAATTATTTTTGGGGGTGAGATTAAAAAGTCTACTATTGGCCGGGCGTGGTGGCTCAAGCCTGTAATCCCAGCACTTTGGAAGGCCGAGACGGGCGGATCACAAGGTCTGGAGATCGAGACCATCCTGGCTAACACGGTGAAACCCCGTCTCTACTAAAAAAAATACAAAAAATTAGCCAGGCGAAGTGGCGGGCGCCTGTAGTCCCAGCTACTTGGGAGGCTGAGGCAGGAGAATGGCGTAAACCCGGGAGGCGGAGCTTGCAGTGAGCCGAGATCCGACCACTGCACTCCAGCCTCAGCGACAGAGTGAGACTCTGTCTCAAAAAAAGAAAGAAAAATGTATACTACCTCAGCAATTATCAAGTATAAAATACATGGTTATTATTAGTCACAGTCACCATGTTGTACAATGGATCTTTTGAACTTATCCCTCTTATGTAATAAAAAGGTTGTGTTTTCTCACAAATATCTCCCCAATATCACCTTATCCCAACCTACTACTCTCTGCTTCTGAGTTCTGCTCTTATAGATTCCATGTATAAATGAGATCATGGAATATTTTTCTTTCTGTGCCTGGCCTATTTCCACTTCAGTTTTTTTCAGGCTAAATAATATTCCATTGTGTATAAATAGCATACTTTATCAACCAAGGAACACTTAGGCTGATTCTATATCTTGGCTATTTTGAATAATGCTGCAATGGATGTGGGCGTGCAGACATCCCTTACACATCCTTGTTCCATTTCCTTTGGATATACTCCACAGGGATGGGATTACTGGGTCACAGGGTATTGGGGGAACCCATCCCCAATAGTTAACATGGGTTCTTTTCTATTTCCCTAAGTGTTGGCTGGTCTGAGAAATAAAGGGAAAGAGTACAAAAGAGAGAAAGTTTAAAGCTGGGTGTCCAGGGGAGACATCACCTGTTGGCAAGTTCTGTGACGCCCCCTGAGCCGTAAAACCAGCAAGTTTTTTAGCGATTTTCAAAGGGGGAGGGAGTGTACAAATAGAGTGTGGGTCACAGAGACCACATGCTTCACAAGGTAATAAAATATCACAAAGCAAATGGAGGCAGGACGAGATCACAGGACCACAGGATGGGGTGAAATTAAAATTGCTCGTTAAGTTTTGGGCATTCATTGTCATTGATAACATCTTATCAGGAGACAGGGTTTGAGAGCAGACAACTGGTCTGACCAAAACTTATCAGGCGGGAATTTCCTCATCCTAATAAGCCTGGGAGCGCTACAGGAGACCAGGGCTTATTTCATCCCTTTGTCTTCAACCGTAAAAGACAGCCACCCCTAAAGTGGCCATTTTAGAGGCCTACCCTCAGGGGCCATTCTCTTTCTCAGGGATGTTCCTTGCTCAGAAAAAGAATTCAGCAATATTTCTCCTATTTGCTTTTGAAAGAAGAGAAATATGGCTCTGTTCCACCCGGCTCACTGGCAGTCAGAGTTTAAGGTTATCTCCCTTGTTCCCTGAGCATTGCTGTTATCCTGTTCTTTTTTCAAGGTCCCCAGATTTCATATTGTTCAAACACACATGCTCTACAAACAATTTGTGCAGTCAACACAATCACAGAGTCCTGAGGCGATTTACATCCTCCTCAGCTTACGAAGATGATGGGATTAAGAGATTAAAGACAGGCATAGGAAATCACAAGGGTATTGATTGGGGAGGTGATAAGTGTGCATGAAATCTTCACAATTTATGTTCAGAGATTGCAGTAAAGACAGGCATGAGAAATAAAAATATTAATTTGGGGAACTAATATATGTCCATGAAATCTTCACAATTTATGTTCTTCTGCCATGGCTTCAGCTGGTCCCTCCATTTGGGGTCCCTGACTTCCCACAACAATAGGGTAATTGTATTTTTAGGTTTTTAAGAAACTGCCATCATGTTTCTCATAAAGGTTTTACTAATTTACATTTTCATCAACTGAAGATAAGAGTTTGCTTTTCCCACATCCTCGCCAACACTTGATATCTTCTGTTTTTCTAAGCGCCATTCTACCAGGTGTGAGGTGATATCTTATTGTAGTGTCAATTTGCATTTCCCTGATGATTAGTGATAATGAGCATGCAAGCAAGGGCATGGTAGGCTTGTGCTGCATTGAAGGCAGCAGTGTTTGAATCCAGATTTTATACACTTCTATTTACCATTTGCTTACAGAGGCTTCCATATCCAAAAACATATAACATAAAAGCCACTCCAGCTTGACCTTCACCAGCTACTTTCTCTCCTGTTTATCTCCACTCACATACTAAGGGGGAGGAAGCGGCAGCAGGAGGGTGCCATTCTATTCTCTGAAACGGAGGTAGGAACGAAAACTAGGGTCTTGGGTTAATGGACCCCACATCTCTAAATCTAGGGAGAGATACACTGAAAACAAAGTTTATTTCTACCTTTTTCCCTGTAGCAGCGAAGTCAGTACGTACCTGGAGCAGAAGCATAGACTCAGGAGAGAGCTGCTCAATACACACCCACTTATCTTTTAATTAAAGTTAGTTTGTATCTAATTCTTGCAGTCGAGCTTTAGGGTTTTTATTATTTTATATTTTCTGTGTTGCCTTTTATGATATTTTAGTGAGAAGGTGGGTACAGATACAGTGCAAACTGCTAGTGAAATACCATATACTGACTCCATCCTTAAATGTGAAGAAATGAGCAACCTTAGCTTGATTACAAATTAACAACTTTAGGCATTATTTTATAAAGTTACAAAATGTACTGAACTTTAGTAAAAAAATATTTCTAATGTAGATGCACAGTGCAAGATCTTTTATTTAAATACTGTCATGACACCTCTAGGATGCTAATAACATTTTCTGCATATCTTTTGGGCCCTTAATCTCCTAATCAATACTAGTGTGCAGCTAACATGATGAATTCAGGACTAATTGAAGGGATGCATATTATTAACATCAGACATCCTAATTGCACAGTCAGTGTTCATTTTTGAGATGAGTAAATTAAAGATTAATTTCTATGGTAGCAAAAGAGCCAGCATACAGCCATATCTGTGCTTCACGGTATGAAGAGTGCAGACTGTCAGTGGCAGGAGCTTCTGGTCAATACACTTTTCCCATCAGTTGTTTGCAACAGTCTAACCATTCCATGGATTCAGTGTGTTAAAGAAATACTGTGCATTTTGGGAAGGAAATATAATGTAGCATCCCTTCACCCTGGCAAAATATAAAGACATAAATGTGGTTCCCATTTCTTGCTTTATTCTTCTACCTGATGCCAAGCAGGCCTGGGTGCTAGCAGTGCAGTGCTGTTCTTCGAGCATGGGCTAAGGACATGGTAGTCTAGGCCTGCAGGCTTGTTCTCCTCTTTTAGGGATGTGACTCTGGATAAGTGACCAAATCTTCCTGTGCCTAATTCCATCGATTATGAGGTGGTGATAAGAGCACTTACCACATGGGGTTGTTGTGAGAATCAGATGGGCCAATCCCTTGATTATTTAGACAGTGACAGGGACATAGAGAGCAAGCTAATAATGAGTTAACTACTGCTAGTACTACCAGGACCAATACTATGGCAGTTAACCAAAGTCTGGATGGAAATGAGGAAGAGGCAAGTAGAAAACACATAAGTGAGAAGGAAGCATTTCCAACGTGGATAAGCACAGAGAGGCAAGGAGGCAAGGAGAGGTGGAAGAAAGGGACAGGAGATAGCGAGCAAACCACACGCTGTGTCTCTCCAGCCTCTCCAGCCTCCTGTTGATGGAAGCTCTCGCTCACTGTGCACACAGAATCTCCAGTGACTTTCTTTCCATGTCCGGCAGACTGCAGCATCCCATTGCAGAACATGCCCTGTGCACTTTTTGTTCCTTTTAACTGAAATAGTCTTTCCCTCCCGCCCTTGCCTAGTTAATCACCATGTTCTATTTTCTGATGTCCCTCAAAGTCAGCTCATCTTGGCCATGCTTCCTGATTCCACATGTTACCTTGAAGTCCTCCTAGACATCTTCACATACCTCTGTGCACTTCACCGCACTAATCAAATTTGTAAGCGTACATTGATTTGTTGAAGTGTATGAATGCTGTCCTCCACGTGTTATCATTAATACATTTGGGCAGAGATTTCATGACATTTCCCACAGTAGACATTCATAAAATATTTGTCAAGGAATGACTGATCCTAACTTCAAAGAAAAGATCAAAATTCATCTCCTTCAGAAACATCTTTCTGGTCCTCCCGTGAGGTTCTATCCCTTCTGACATTGAAACCCAGTAGTATTGCATACGACTTCTGTTATCATTATTTGTTCCAAGGATGTTTCTGCCATCTGAGAGCACTGGCAAACCCAAAACAAGTTCCATCTTTTATTGTTTTGTTTTGTTTTCCATCCAACCCAAGCAGTAAATTATATATACCTTTATACTATAGGAGTATTTGTGTGATGGACAAAAAAGTACTTGTGAAAATCCCTGACTCTCTTACAATTAAAAAAAAAAAATTAGTTTGAAGTTACATTGCAATGATTTTATAAAGATGTTGTTTAAGAAAATTTATAATAGAGAAACTGTTCTTCAATGTCATGGAAGGTCTCTTTCCTAAAAGGGCTTGCATTAAGAGTTCCTTCATAATATGCTTCATAGTGCATTAAAGAAAGATTCAAAAACTTAACTATCCAGATCTATCACTCTAGCACCTCTCAGCTACTGAGTGTTGAGGGAATACTGATTTCACTACCTTAGTTTATCCCTCCATAGAATGCTGTGTCTCTCCCAAAGCCAGCCCAGGCAGGTAGGAGTTCTTTTCAAGTTCTCTTCTCCCTTGTGGCAGAATTAGCCTGATTGTCATTTGGCAATGAGCAAGGATGCTCCTCCACCTCCTCTCCTCACCTGCCCCTGCAGGCAGGTCTACCTAACCTGCAGACCACCTTAACGTACAGAGAATAGCACAGTGAGTAGTGACTCAGAAACAGGGTTAACAACATTTTTTGGTTCTGGTTATTTCCAGTCCTCTCCACAGGGAGACATTGTAAGCATCATTTCACATATCTGAGTAAGGAAATCAAAACTTTTGAAAAATATAAGCAAGATCAAAGTTTTGGATAAGAGGGTGAAATGATGCTGGTGAGTTCAGGTCCTGAGTTCAGGGATCAGTCTTCCTTGTCATGGTCAAAGCCTCGAGTTTTAACTGAACAGCACTTTGCACATAATAGGCACAGGATAAATAGCTATTGAATCAATAGCTGAATAGTGAGCAACTGCCTAACACACACTTGTGCATGCGTGGGGGGTGTATATGTGTGTGGGTGTGTAGCTATGTGGGCAGATTATGCGGCCAGTGCTTACTTAAACTACTCAAACAAATATTTGAGTGGATGGTTAACGATATTTCCAAACTACAGAGCCAGTGAGTGGCAAGGCTAAGGCTGTCACCTACTTCTTCTCTCAGCCTGTAAAATTAGTCTTGGTCACCTGTTTCTGATTATGTAAGCTGACCCTGATATATAGCCTTATTTTTATTTTCGAGACAGAGGCTCACTCCGCTGCCCAGGCTGGAGTGCAGTGGCATGATCTTGACTCTCGGCAACCTCCATCTCCCAGGTTCAAGTGATTCTTATGCCTCAGCCTCCCACGTAGCTAGGACTACAGGCATGCACCACCACGCCTGGCTAATTTTTGTATTTTTAGTAGAGACAGGTTTTTGCCATGTTGGCCAGGCTGCTCTCAAACTCCTGACCCCAAGTGATCCACCCACCTGACCTCTCAAAGTGCTGGGATTACAGGCATGAGCCACCACACTCTGCCTAATAGAGCCTTATTACAAAAAGAAAAATAAATTTCTGTCCTGAATAGATATTCCTGTCCAATATGGTGACTTAAAGTTAATGTTAACATAGCAGCCATAGAGTATATACTCTGTGCCTTCACATAGCCCCTGGCATCCATGAAATTAAATCACTAATCCTCCCCCACATATCATCAGGCAGGTACGATCCACCTTATTCCTCAAGGTGACAGGGCTCGCGAGTACACCTGGGACTTGAACTCAAACAACTTGTCCGAAGAATATGTACCATTAAAAATAAAATTATAAAAGATAATTATCACATTATAAAAATGAACACACAAAAAAGGAAAGCAAGTGTAGCTCCTGGAGCCAGTTCACTTCCATAGCAACAAAAACCACATCAGACCAACTCCAATCCCAGGAAAAGGCTTGGATTCTGTCGAAGAGCTCATGGTAGGGTGGGCTCTGGTTGTACGGCCCAGGGAAAAGTCAGAGTGAGAACGAGCCTTGTAGAGGGCGAGTGAATTCCTCACAGACTCCCAGCCTGAACACCCTGACCATTTCCTTCCAGATGCCTTCACTGGACACCTCCCTCCTTCACTAGGGTTTGATCTCACTGTTCACTCATCCTTGCTCACTTCACAGACACGCAGGCAAAGCCAGGCAGATATGTGTAGAAAGCATAAACCAAAAAACTAGAGGCATTTTCCGAGGACATGTAGTCTGGCCAGTTCTGAAGTATTGATCTCATATTTTTCAAAAATTTTTTTTCACTGCACACTATATTTTTATCTGTTCATGTTTTCAGGCAAACGTACCACCCATTCCTTAGGAGTCTTGCTACTCCATTATACGCATGCATGTAGGGAAGAGAAAGAGAGATCAGCCTGTTACTGTGTCTACATAGAAAGAAGTAGACATAAGAGACTCCATTTTGTTCTGTATTTGAGATGCTGTTAATCTGTGACCCTACCCCCAACTTTGTCCTTGCAAGAGACATGTGCTGTGGTTACTCAAGGTTTAACGGATTTTGGGCTGTGCAGGGTGTGCTTTGTTACACAAGTGCCTGAAGGCAGTATGCTTGTGAAAAGTCATCACCATTCTTTTAATCTCAAGTACCCAGGGATGCGTACACTGCCAGAGGTCGCAGGGGCCTCTGCCTAGGAAAGCTAGGTATTGTCCACGGTTTCTCCCCATGTGATAGTCTGAAATATGGCCTCGTGGGAAGGGAAAGACCTGATCGTCCCCCAGCCTGACACCCGTGAAGGGTCTGTGCTGAGGAGGACTAGTACAAGAGGAAAGAAGGCCTCTTGGCAGTTGAGATAGAGAAAAGCATCTGTCTCCTGCCCGTCCCTGGGCAATGGACCATCTTGGTGTAAAACCCCATTGTATGTTCTGTTTACTGAGAAAGGAGAAAACTGCCTTAGGGCGAAAGGTGGGACTTGCTAGCACAATACTGCTCTTTATGCACTATAAAGGTTTATGGAGATGTTTACATATGCATATCAAGGCACAGCACTTTTCCTTAAACTTATTCATGTCACAGAGATCTTGATTCATATGTCTTACTGCTGACCTTCTCCCTAGGATGATCCTATTGTCCTGGCACTTCCCTTTTTCTAACATGGTAAAGATAATGATCAATAAATACTGAGGGAACTCAGAGACTGGTGCTGGCGTGGGTCCTCTGTATGCTGAGCGCTGGTCCCCTGGGCCCACCTTTTCTTTCTCTATACTTTGTCTCTGTGTCTCATTTATTTTCTCAAGTCTCTCGTTCCACCTAACAAGAAACGCCCACAGGTGTGGAGGGGCAGGCCACCCCTTCACATGCATGCATTTCACCTACCCATTTGTCAGAGATGGATACCTGGTGTTGCTTCAATTTCCTGAGAGTATGTACAAGTTGCAACATGCAACCTCAACCTGTTTCTTTACAAACATGCATAAGTATTACTGGTCATGGCTCTGTGTGGTCTTTTTCAATATAAGAAGTGCCAATAGCTCTTTAGAATGCCCACTGCAGACTGTGCCCCCAGCAACAATGCATGAGGCCTTCTGCATCCCACAGCTTAAACCTTGCTGGTCATTGGCCCATTCTCTAACTCTTGCCAAACATATGTGCAATTGTATGTAGATGTATGAGTGTCATATGTGTTGTTCTATTTGGTCTTTTCCTGACTCTATGATTTTTTGCATCTCTTGATATTATTACCAGCCTTTCAAGGTTTTTTGTTTTGGGAATTTCCTATTTATAATATTTGTTTGTTTTTCTACTGGGATGCTGAGTTTTCTCCCCGATTTTCAGGAAATATTTGAATAGTGTAAATATTCATGCCATGTCAATTTTAGACATGGCAATTTGTTTCTTACCTGTGGTTATTAAATCTGTCCATTGTGTTACTTTCTAAAAACAAATGCTTAATTTTTACATAATCTCATACATAATGTTTCCATTTGCTATTTATGCTTCAAGGTTTTAAGAACTCTCTAACACCCCTATATCTAAAAACAGTCTCCTGTTTTAATTAACTTTAAATCAACTAACAATGAATTTCCTTCAATTAACTTTGTTGCTTCTTTGTCACCTTCAATATTTAATATTTTCAGAGTTCATCTGCATTTTTGAAGTTACATGATAATCAAGTGTTGTATTTCTTTCAATCGTATGCCATGTTTTCATTCCATTTACTAAACAGTCTCTCTCTTTTTTTTTTTTCCCCCAAAGAATCTGCCTTTGTAGCCCAAGCTGGAGTTCAGTGGTACTATCTTGGCTCACTGCAACCTCCGCGTCCCAGGTTCAAGTGATTCTCCTGCTTCAGCCTCCTGAGTAGCTGGGAATACAGGCATGTGCCACCATGCCTGGCTAATTTTTGCATTTTTAGTAGAGACAGATTTCACCATGTTTGCTAGGCTGGTCTCAAACTCCTGCCCTCAGATGATCCACCTACCATGGCCTCCTAAAGTGTTGGGATTACAAGTGTGACACATCACACCTGGATAACAGTCTGTGGTTGATCACCAGTTTTTTACATAATTTTTCTTTTGAACACAAGTATACTATAAAAACACTTGAAAGGAGTATTCAAAAATAGATTTTGAGTATCTGGTTAAAGATTCAGGTATGCTTATTTTCCTACTTCGAAATGCAAAGGAGGTAAACTCACAGAAGAAAACAATGATGTTCATAGAACATCAAGAGATCGGGAATTATGGCATATCTCCGGGTGAAAGGAAGCAGATGGGAGAATGTTTACTGACGAAATGGTATGAGAAGTGCAGTTAAAAACGCGAATTCAGCCTGGCGTGGTGGCTCACGCCTGTAATCCTAGCACTTGGGGAGGCTGAGGAGGGTGAGTCAGAAGTCAGGAGATCAAGACCATCCTGGCTAACACGATGAAACCCCGTTTTTCCTAAAAATACAAGAAATTAGCCAGGCGTGGCAGCAGGCGGCTGTAGTCCCAGCTACTCGGGAGGCTGAGGCAGGAGAATGGTGTCAACCTGGGAGGCAGAGCTTGCAGTAAGCTGAGACCCGGCCACTGCACTCCAGCCTGGGCCACAGAGCGAGAGTCCGTCTCAAACAAAACAAAAAACAAAACAAACCAAAAAAACACGACGTAGGAAGCAGTCTTCCAGTTGGAGTCTCAGGAGGTAAATTTGCAGGTATGGAAGTTAGGAAAAGAAAAGTTGCAAAATGGTGAAAGAGCTATTGAAAAACTGAAGAAAGAAAGTTTAACCAAATGTTCTTCTCAAACAGAATGAGTAAAGAATATGGAAAACCAAAGCAATAAACAAAAACAGCAACAAAGAAGAAGTCTCTTTTTTAAAAATCTGAATGTAATCTTGGGAATAATACGGGTTGCCAGAAGTACCAACACCTAAAACAAACACTTACTTCCTAAATCTGGAAATAAGGGACCCTGAAGCTATTGGCTCCTTTTGATCCCCAAACTAGCCTAAAAATGGAAAACACAGCTCTTATATGTATCACAGCTCCATTCACACTTCCCATGAAAAGAAACAAGATTTTTCTTTTCTTTTCTTTTCTTTTTTTTTAATTCATATAGAAAACGAGGAAACAGCCGAGGAGAAAGCAAGAATGATAATCAGGGGGCGGAGCAAGATGGCCAAATAGGAACAGCTCCAGTCTCCAACTCCCAGCACGAGCGACACAGAAGACTGGTGATTTCTGCATTTTCAACTGAGGTACTGGGTTCATCTCACTAGGGAGTGCCAGACAATCGGTGCTGATCAGCTGCTGCAGCCCGACCAGCGAGAGCTGAAGCAGGGCGAGGCATCGCCTCACCTGGGAAGCGCAAGGGGGAAGGGAATCCCTTTTCCTAGCCAGGGGAACTGAGACACACAACACCTGGAAAATCGGGTAACTCTCACCCCAATACTGCGCTTTAAGCAAACGGGCACACCAGGAGATTATATCCCACACCTGGCCGGGAGGGTCCCATGCCCACAGAGCCTCCCTCATTGCTAGCACAGCAGTCTGTGATCTAACCGCAAGGCAGCAGCAAGGCTGGGGAGTGGCGCCCGCCATTGCTGAGGCTTAAGTAGGTAAACAAAGCCGCTGGGAAGCTCGAACTGGGTGGAACTAACAGCAGCTCAAGGGAACCTGCCTGTCTCTGTAGACTCCACCTCTGGGGACAGGGCACACCTAAACAACAACAAAAAGCAGCAGAAACCTCTGCAGACACAAATGACTCTGACAGCTTTGAAGAGAGCAGTGGATCTCCCAACACGGAGGTTGAGATCTGAGAAGGGACAGACTGCCTGCTCAAGTGGGTCCCTGACCCCTGAGTAGCCTAACTGGGAGACATCCCCCACTAGGGGCAGTCTGACACCCCACACCTCACAGGGTGGAGCACACCCCTGAGAGGAAGCTTCCAAAGTAAGAATCAGACAGGTACACTCGTTGTTCAGCAATATTCTATCTTCTGCAGCCTCTGCTGCTGATACCCAGGCAAACAGGGTCTGGAGTGGACCTCAAGCAATCTCCAACAGACCTACAGCTGAGGGCCCTGACTGTTAGAAGGAAAACTATCAAACAGGAAGGACACCTACACCAAAACCCCATCAGTACGTCACCATCATCAAAGACCAGAGGCAGATAAAACCACAAAGATGGGGAAAAAGCAGGGCAGAAAAGCTGGAAATTCAAAAAATAAGAGCGCATCTCCCCCGGCAAAGGAGCGCAGCTCATCGCCAGCTGCAGATCAAAGCTGGACGGAGAATGACTTTGACGAGATGAGAGAAGAAGGCTTCAGTCCATCAAACTTCTTAGAGCTAAAGGAGGAATTCCATACACAGTGCAAAGAAACTAAAAATCTTGAAAAAAAAGTGGAAGAATTGATAGCTAGAGTAATTAATGCAGAGAAGGTCATAAACAAAATGACAGAGATGAAAACCATGACATGAGAAATACGTGACAAATGCACAAGCTTCAGTAACTGACTCAATCAACTGGAAGAAAGAGTATCAGCGATTGAGGATCAAATGAATGAAATGAAGCGAGAAGAGAAACCAAAAGAAAAAAGAAGAAAAAGAAATGAACAAAGCCTGCAAGAAGTATGGGATTACGTAAAAAGACCAAATCTACGTCTGATTGGGGTGACTGAAAGTGAGGGGGAAAATGGAACCAAGTTGGAAAACACTCTACAGGATATCATCCAGGAGAACTTCCCCAACCTAGTAGGGCAGGCCAACATTCAAATTCAGGAAATACAGAGAACGCCACAAAGATACTCCTCGAGAAGAGCAACTCCAAGACACATAATTGCCAGATTCACCAAAGTTGAAATGAAGGAAAAAATCTTAAGGGCAGCCAGAGAGAAAGGTCGGGTTACCCACAAAGGGAAGCCCATCAGACTAACAGCAGATCTCTCGGCAGAAACTCTACAAGCCAGAAGAGAGTGGGGGCCAATATTCAACATTCTTAAAGAAGAGAATTTTAAACCTAGAATTTCATATCCAGCCAAACTAAGTTTCATAAGTGAAGGAGAAATAAAATCCTTTACAGATAAGCAAATGCTTAGAGATTCTGTCACCACCAGGCCTGCCTTACAAGAGACCCTGAAGGAAGCACTAAACATGGAAAGGAACAAACGGTACCAGCCATTGCAAAAATATGCCAAAATGTAAAGACCATCGATGTTAGGAAGAAACTGCATCAACTAACGAGCAAAATAACCAGTTAATATCATAATGGCAGGATCAAGTTCACACATAACAATCTTAACCTTAAATGTAAATGGAGTAAATGCTCCAATTAAAAGACACAGACTGGCAAACTGGATAAAGAGTCAAGACCCATCAGTTTGCTGTATTCAGGAGACCCATCTCACATGCAGAGACATACATAGGCTCAAAATAAAGGGATGGAGGAAGATCTACGAAGCAAATGGAGAACCAAAAAAAGTACGGGTTGCAATACTAGTCTCTGATAAAACAGCCTTTAAACCATCAAAGATCAAAAGAGACAAAGAAGGCCATTACATAATGGTAAAGGGATCGATTCAACAGGAAGAGCTAACTATCCTAAATATATATGCACCCAATACAGGGGCACCCAGATTCATAAAGCAAGTCCTTAGAGGCTTACAAAGAGACTTAGACTCCCATACAATAATAATGGGAGACTTCAACACTCCACTGTCAACATTAGACAGATCAACGAAACAGAAAGTTAACAGGGATATCCAGGAATCGAACTCATCTCTGCAGCAAGCAGACCTAATAGACATCTATAGAACTCTCCACCCCATATCAACAGAATATACATTCTTCTCAGCACCACATTGCACTTATTCGAAAATTGACCACATAATTGGAAGTAAAGCACTCCTCAGCAAATGTACAAGAACAGAAATTATAACAAACTGTCTCTCAGACCACAGTGCAATCAAACTAGAACTCAGGACTAAGAAACTCAATCAAAACCGCTCAACTACATGGAAACTGAACAACCTGCTCCTGAATGACTACTGGGTACATAACGAAATGAAGGCAGAAATAAAGATGTTCTTTGAAACCAATGAGAACAAAGATACAACATACCAGAATCTCTGGGACACATTTAAAGGAGTGTGAAGAGGGAAATTTATAGCACTAAATGCCCACAAGAGAAAACTGGAACGATCTAAAATTGACACTCTAACATCACAATTAAAAGAACTAGAGAAGGAAGAGCAAACCCATTCAAAAGCTAGCAGAAGGCAAGAAATAACTAAGATCAGAGCAGAACTGAAGGAGATAGAGACACAAAAAACCCTCCAAAAAAATCAATGAATCCAGGAGTTGGTTTTTTGAAAAGATCAACAAAATTGACAGACTGCTAGCAAGACTAATAAAGAAGAAAAGAGAGAAGAATCAAATAGATGCAATAAAAAATGATAAAGGAGATATCACCACCATTCCCAAAGAAATACAAACTACCATCAGAGAATACTATAAACACCTCTACGCAAATAAACTAGAAAATCTAGAAGAAATGGATAATTTCCTGGACACTTACACTCTTCCAAGACTAAACCAGGAAGAAGTTGAATCCCTGAATAGAACAATAGCAGGCTCTGAAATTGAGGCAATAATTAATAGCCTACCAACCAAAAAAAGTCCAGGACCAGATGGATTCTCAGCTGAATTCTACCAGAGGTACAAGGAGGAGCTGGTACCATTCCTTCTGAAACTATTCCAATCAATAGAAAAAGAGGGAATCCTCCCTAACTCATTTTATGAGGCCAACATCATCCTGATACCAAAGCCTGGCAGAGACACAACAAAAAAAGAGAATTTTAGACCAATATCCCTGATGAATATCGATGCAAAAATCCTCAATAAAATACTGGCAAACGGGATTCAGCAGCACATCAAAAAGCTTATCCACCATGATCAAGTGGGCTTCATCCCTGGGATGCAAGGCTGGTTCAACATTCGCTAATCAAAAAACATAATCCAGCATATAAACAGAACCAAAGACAAGAACCACATGATTATCTCAATAGATGCAGAAAAGACTTTTGACAAAATTCAACAGCCCTTCATGCTATAAACGCTCAATAAATGCGGTATTGATGGAACGTACCTCAAAATAATAAGAGCTATTTATGACAAACCCACAGCCAATATCATACTGAATGGGCAAAAATTGGAAAAATTCCCTTTGAAAACTGGCACAAGACAGGGATGCCCTCTCTCACCACTCCTATTCAACATAGTGTTGGAAGTTCTGGCTAGGGTAATCAGGCAAGAGAAAGAAATCAAGGGTATTCAGTTAGGAAAAGAAGAAGTCAAATGGTCCCTCTTTGCAGATGACATGATTGTATATTTAGAAAACCCCATTGTCTCAGCCCAAAATCTCCTTAAGCTGATAAGCAATTTCAACAAAGTCTCAGGATACAAAATTAATGTGCAAACATCACAAGCATTCTTATACACCAGTAACAGACAAACAGAGAGCCAAATCATGAATGAACTTCCATTCACAATTACTTCAAAGAGAATAAAATACCTAGGAATCCAACTTACAAGGGATGTAAAGGACCCCTTCAAGGAGAACTACAAACCACTGCTCAGTGAAATCAAAGAGGACACAAACAAATGGAAGAACATACCATGCTCATGGATAGGAATAATCAATATCGTGAAAATGGCCATACTGCCCAAGGTAATTTATAGATTCAATGCCATCCCCATCAAGCTACCAATGAGTTTCTTCACAGAATTGGAAAAAACTGCTTTAAAGTTCATATGGAACCAAAAAAGAGCCCGCATTGCCAAGACAATCCTAAGTCAAAAGAACAAAGCTGGAGGCATCACGCTACCTGACTTCAAACTATACTACAAGGCTACAGTAACCAAAACAGCATAGTACTAGTACCAAAACAGAGATATAGACCAATGGAACAGAACAGAGTCCTCAGAAATAATACCACACATCTACAGCCATCTGATCTTTGACAAACCTGAGAGAAACAAGAAATGGGGAAAGGATTCCCTATTTAATAAATGGTGCTGGGAAAATTGGCTAGCCATAAGTAGAAAGCTGAAACTGGATCCTTTCCTTACTCCTTATATGAAAATTAATTCAAGATGGATTAGAGACTTAAATATTAGACCTAATACCATAAAAACCCTAGAAGAAAACCTAGGTAGTACCATTCAGGACACAGGCATGGGCAAGGACTTCATGTCTAAAACACCAAAAGCAACGGCAGCAAAAGCCAAAATTGACAAATGGGATCTCATTAAACTAAAGAGCTTCTACATAGCAAAAGTAACTACCAATAGAGTGAACAGGCAACCTACAGAATGGGAGAAAATTTTTGCAATCTACTCATCTGACAAAGGGCTAATATCCAGAACCTACAAAGAACTTAAACAAATTTACAAGAAAAAAACAAAACAAACAACCCCATCAAAAAGTGGGCAAAGGATATGAACAGACATTTCTCAAAAGAAGACATTCATACAGCCAACAGACACAGGAAAAAATGCTCATCATCACTGGCCATCAGAGAAATGCAAATCAAAACCACAATGAGATACCATCTCACACCAGTTAGAATGGCGATCATTCAAAAGTCAGGAAACAACAGGTGCTGGAGAGGATGTGGAGAAATAGGAACACTTCTACACTGTTGGTGGGATTGTAAACTAGTTCAACCATTATGGAAAACAGTATGGCGATTCCTCAAGGATCTAGAACTAGATGTACCATATGACCCAGCCATCCCATTACTGGGTATATACCCAAAGGATTATAAATCATGCTGCTATAAAGACACATGCACACGTATGTTTATTGCGGCACTATTCACAATAGCAAAGACTTGGAATCAACCCAAATGTCCATCAGTGACAGACTGGATGAAGAAAATGTGGCACATATACACCATGGAATACTATGCAGCCATAAAAAAGGATGAGTTTGTGTCCTTTATAGGGACATGGATGCAGCTGGAAACCATCATTCTTAGCAAACTATCGCAAGAACAGAAAACCAAACACCGCATGTTCTCACTCATAGGTGGGAACTGAACAATGAGATTACTTGGACTCGGGAAGGGGAACATCACACATCGGGGCCTATCATGGGGAGGGGGGACGGGGGAGGGATTGTATTGGGAGTTATACCTGATGTAAATGACGAGTTGATGGGTGCTGACGAGTTGATGGGTGCAGCACACCAACATGGCACAAGTATACATATGTAACAAACCTGCACATTATGCACATGTACCCTAGAACTTAAAGTATAATAATAATAAAAAATTAATTTTAAAAAATTACCATTAAAAAAAAAGAAAAAAAAGCAAACAAACCAAAAAAATAAAATAAATTGAAGGAGAAATGAAAAAAAAAATGATAATCAGTCTTCTAAATGGTAAATGGGCAATCAAGATTCACCAGTACCTATTGAATGAAAATGAAAACCCAATATAGACAGAGAAAGACTAACCTAAATGAATTTGAAGATCAAAATACAATTTTTAAACATTATTATTACCTTCCCCAGAGTTTCAAATACAGTTTGAATAAGAAATTTGTTTAAATGTTATTATTAAAAAAATAAGCAGAGAACAAGATTGTATTATTTAAATGTTAATATTATTTAAATTCACAAAAGAAGCTAATTGAAGATCTCAAAATTACATGAGGACAGTTGAACATTCAATTACCAAATGAAAGAAAAATTAAATGTGCAAGCTGGACCGTAAAGTCAAAACAAATCTTCAAGAATATAGAGCAAATAGACAAAGAAATGAAAATACAATGGAAAACAAACAAATAAACAAACAAAAAAGAGAACTAGAGACTCAACCACCAGGGATATTCAACATTTACACTCAGAATTTCCCAGAAAAGAGCATGAAAGATGAATGAGGGAAAATGTTCAAGTAAATAACATAGAAAATTCCCAGAACTTAAAAAGAATTTTTGTCACATATAAAATGTTTTTAATGAGAAATAATAGGCTTAAAGGGGAAAAAAAGCCTATCACTAGATATGTTCTTGTGAAATGTCAGGACATCAAGGATAAAGATTATTTTAAATCTTTTAAAAACATAAAAAAAAAACTATTATACCGCTCGTGTGATTTAAGAGGAAATAATGACCAGTCTATCGTAAATGCACTGGATACAAGAATGCAATAAGGTGAAACCTTTAAGGCTCTGAGCAGATATTTTGAACTTAGACTTCCAAACCCAGCCAAACCATCTATCAAGTGTGAGACAAATTTTATATACATATATATGCATATATTATATGTTTGTATTATGCTTAACATATTTTCCAAATGAAAGGGCCATTGAAAGTCTACTATAAAACTCTACAGAATCATATGACACTTTATTCAGTTAGGACTAGGAGGACAAGGTGCCTTGCAATGGTGTCTTTTGGGAGAAAATAATGCAAGCAGTAGCTGTTATGATTGAGAATTTTAATAAATGTAAGGATATAAGAAAAGCTTCATATTTCTTTGTCAAAAACAAAAACAAAAACAAGCAAATATAAATGACAATTACATAGAAAGCTCTACTAGTAATTCAAGGTCCAAATCTAAAGCTTAGAAATACTTTAAATATGGAAGTAATTCAACCTGAATCTTTAATCAGATATCTTGAATCAAATTCTGTGCATGCCTTTTCAAGTGCTTTTGTGTTGTAATCGTGTTAGTAAGAAAATACATGACATTATATTTAGCATTTAACAAAGTACAAACAAAACCAATTTATTTGTTCAAGATCTGCCAAAAACATCTTCCTTCCAGTGGCATGTGATGTTAGCATCGAAACTTGAAGGAAAGTCATGTAATCCTGTACCACTTGCTCTGTAGAAAACAATTATTGTTCTGGTTACAACAATGTAAATGTTGTTTATGAGATTTTCAGGTTTAGTGTTAATTTAGGAGCAAATCAGAAGATTCAACTGTGGTATAAAATGGAAATGTGATAGAATAGGAAAAAAATACACATATGTAACTGGCAAAATTTAGGCAATTAAAAAAAGAGCAATGGTACAAGAAAGGGAGACTTTACAAATACCCTCGATATGCACAGTGAGTAATGTAGTCTCAATTGATGCAACAAAAGGTCAATGTTTAAGTAGATTATTTGTTTACATTATGTTAATATTATTTAGATTCACAAAAGAAGCTAATTGAAGATCTCAAAATTACATAAGAACAGAAGAGAACTATGAGGAAATAAAAAATGTATTTATGTATTTGACTTCGATAGTTGTGAGGCCGTATAGTCTAAGTATGATGAAAACACAATGAATTAAAACTCATTTTAGCTGTGTGGTTTCACATTGCAAGGGTAGAAAGAAAAACAAATTGAGAGAGGCAAAGAGAGAGAGAGGTTATTGAAGGCGTATTCCATCTAAAGAGTATGCTACCAGCTTGAAAGTGTTGAGTTATAAGAGGAAGAGAAAAAGAATGACTAAGAAAATCATTATATTAACTTGGTTACTACTTCATAATGTGTTTATTTTGTAATTAATATGCAGACATAAATAGCTAGACTTCACCCTACTCCTCAAAAGACAGTCTTTCAAGCTCTTCCTTTTTCCCACAGAGCCATTAGCCATCTTACAGTAGAGTATAACATATGGCTGTTAAATGATTTTTTCTTATTTAGCATTCCCTCTTTGCATAAAAATTGCCTGATGTTGCTGACCTATAAGAACAGTTAATCCTAATAGTAGGCTAGGGTGTATTCAGCCACGGAGTTTTATTATTTATGGCACAGAAATTAATTCAAAGATCAACTGGGAAAGGAAAAGAATTAAAGATGTCCAGCATATTTTACCAATGAACGAGAAAATAATCTTTTTTACTGGATAGCTGGGGATTACTGTGTTCTGTATACACATCATTTCTTTCAAAGACTGCAAAAGAGTATTGCCTTGGAGAAAGAACATTGCAGAGATGTAGCTAACATAATTTTTTGGCACCTAAGTTTAATTCAAAAGGATTAAGTAAGTGTATTCATAGATTTTAAACCAATCAAATCACAAAGCCAATTCCTGCATTAATTTTCCAGCAATTTAATTATGTAGCCCCAGGCTCTGACTTCTCATCAATTAATCCAGCTGTAAAAACCTGGAGCCTAATTCTACAATGTATTAATCAACACATCTGATGTAGGAAAGAGACTTTATTGCAATCTCTCAGCTGAAAATCAAACCAAGAACCACTGTCGATTTAACCATATTCAACTTAAAACACATTAATTTTTTAAATAATTAATCATAAAAACTGTGCTAGTTGACCAGATGAGACAGCAAAGTATATATGTGGAAACAAGAAAACGAGAGTCATCGTGACTGAGCACTAAGTAAAATTACTTTTAAAGTTAAACAAAAAAAGTCTAAATGGAGCAGTTTCAAGCAGAAGTAAGAGCTGTTTAATGTGGTTAAAAAGGTGTAAAAACATGGTGGGCAATCAGGAGCCCTCTCCAGAAATACTGCAGAAGATAGCTTCCGTGCATTTGGTGGTGAAGTCTAGCATTAGTGGTCAAGTCTAGCAAAGTTAGACAAAGATTCATGCACTGTTCCTGTTCCAAGTTTTTAATGTTATACCATTAGGGACTTTCCCCCAAAGATAACTGAAAGTTGATATGCTAGGCTTGGATGACAACTCTTGTTCAGGAAAGGTAAAAAGATGAAAAATGGAGTTAGTAAAATCCCATAGTACCTTTTACTGTGGAGAGACAATAGGTCATGACCCCATAGATCAGACCCGTTTAAGTACAAAATTGTCAGACATCTGAAGCGTGTAGTCTATAATTTTGAAGAATAGAAAGAAAACAATTTGGAAAGGAGTGTGAATTAATTACAGTTTTAAAAACAACCTGTTGACGCTTGTAATCCCAGCACTTTGGGAGGCTAAGGCAGGTAGATCACCTGAGGTCAGTAGTTTGAGACCAGCCTGGCCAACATGGTGAAACCCTGTCTCTACTAAAAATACAAAAAAATAGCCAGGCATGGTGGCAGGCACCTGTAATCCCAGCTACTCGGGAGGCTGAGGCAGGAGAATCACTTGAACCCAGGAGATGGAGGTTGCAGTGAGCCGAGATCACGCCATTGCACTCCAGCCTGGGGGGCAAGAGTGAGATTGTCTCAAAAATAAAAACAAAACAACAACAAAAAATACATTTAAACATTTGTACCTACAGATATTTGCCAAACTCATATGGCATTCAGATCAATATTAAATTAAAAATACAATGAAGTCTGTAGAGTTAAGATTTCCATATTACCTACAGAGTGAGTTCCAAAGACTCCAAGATGGCTTTGTATTTCAGCCTTATATTACCTTGTTATGACAAATAAGATAAATTTTAAAATCAAAACAAGTCAATTTTACAAGTTTTTCTCCTCCCTTTTATTTGCTCTTTACTTTTGTTAAACATTTAGTAAAGATAACATATTTTATGTTTCTTTTCCAAACTAGAAAGGAGATGAACAGGAGAGATTCTGCACTACTTTCTCCTCTAGTACAACCTCAAGCCATTTCTGTCTCCGCTCCCTCAAAGAACATTGACCATTTATCTTTGGAAAATCTGTTTCCTCTACTTCTCCTCATTTTTATAGCTCCGTTCCTTCCGTGACCTGGATGTCAACTGCATAACCCTATTCAGATGCTTGTAAACTGATTTCTTAAGTTCCAAAGTGATCAGATAGTTATTACATACTTTCACAACCCCTTCATTTACTTCTTTTCAGATGTTCCTTTTCTTCCCCCGATAGAGTCTGCTGCTTTAACTAGTCATGGTTAAAATATGCTCTGTTTGATAGCAGTAAAATTATGTGATGCACAGGATTTCTGTGTAAATTTTACACCCACGTTGCCATGCTATGAGCTTAAGGAAGAGGTAGAGCTATTCATATATGTAAAAGCCAGGAACTCTCCTAGGCACTTACATATATTTAATTATCACAACTATTCTCAAGATTGAAGCACTTTTGTACTCATACCAGATTGACAGAAACTGAGGTTCAAGATGTAGTACACGGCCTAGCTGGAATTTGAACCTAGGCATGGCTGTCTCTAAGCTTCAGACACTAACATAACATGGTGTATGTTTCATTTCTTTCTTTTCTTTTCTTCCTTTTTTTTTTTTTTTTTTTTTTTTTTTGAGACGGAGTCTTGCTCTGTTGCCCAGGCTGGAGGACAGTGGTGTGATCTCAGCTCACTGCAACCTATGCCTCCTGGGTTCAAGCGATTCTCCTGCCTCAGCCCCCCAAGCAGCTGGGACTACAGGCACGTGCCACCACGTCCAGCTAATTTTTGTATTTTTAGTAGAGACGGGGTTTCACCATATTGGCCAGGCTGGTCTCGAACTCCTGATCTCATGATCCACCCACCTTTGCCTCCCAAAGTGCTGGGATTCCAGGGGTAAGCCACGGTGCCTGGCCTCATTTCTTTATTAATTTTTAACCCATACTCTAAAAGCCTCCCCTTCATTTACATGTGGGCCATTTCTTTTCATTGGCATATAATATGTGATTTAGGGAAGATAGAATTTTGTTAATATTAAAGCAAAATTTTAAAGTAAACCTTTAGACATAACTATGAATTATTTTGAGGATTTAAATAATTAATGATTAAATAGAGATACCTTAAAATATTGTTGGATTTGGAAGTTTCAGTTTCTTTTACCTTTCCTGTGAGGTACACTTTTTCTATAAAAACTGCAAGTGATTTTACTGTGGATTTAATAAGCATCATTTTTTTAAAAGGTGCCTTCTGTGAGCAGAAAATTTTTTACTTTCTTGGTGGGATCAAATCAAATGAAAGCTTTAGAATACTCTTTCAAATGGAAAAATGATTAAAATTTAATGTTATATATTAATATGTGTATGTTAAATTCAAAAAGACTTGAATGACTTTATTATACAGAATTTAGTAGAGCAAATAGTAGAATTGATTATAAGGACCTACAGATATGATTGTACCATTTAATACCCACGCTGTTTAGTCACTCTTAGCTCTTTTTTCCACAAAATAAAAATAAATAAATCATTGTAGAGTTGTTATGATAGCTCAATGACTTTAAAAGAGATAATATGAGTAAAGTGCCTAGCCAAGTACTTGGCATATCATAAGCACTGAGTACATAGAAGCTATTATATGATATGAAAAAGCCATTATAAAAGGTTCTTGATTTATGAATATTATGGAGTAGCTATTATGACTAAATGATCAAATGATCTTCATGCAGGTTTTATAGAAGTGAGTTATTTTTGGAGTCATATTATTTCGGGGCTGGAAAGGGCCTTGAAGATAAAATATAGTTTTTACATATAAAAGGATGCAGGTGACTATGCCCTCACCCAGAGATCAGAATGCCTGGATGGGCGCTGGTAATTTTCAAAGTAGCTTCAGTGGACTTAGAGTTTGTATGATGCCGTCTGCTTAAGAAGAGCCCTGTATCATTTCCTGTTCTTGTGGGGATATGCAAATGACGGAATGAGAAAACAAATATGCAAATGAGGACCCAGAAAAGTTAAGTGACGTATTTCAGGTCACAGTACATATAATAGCAATCTAAGAAGTAGCCTCAGGACCGCTGACTTCTAACGTAGGATTTTTCCTTCTATAACACACCAGCTCTTTTGAAAAAGACCATTGCATAATGGAATGTAATTGCTTCCTTTTACTATTCACTTCCACTGAAGTTGTATTCTTCTCAGCCAAGGAATTATACATAGCTTTGGAAAAGATTGTTTTTAAACGAGACCTGGCCTAAACAAGCCCATGGTACACATCGTATGTTTTGCCTCGCAGGGACATCTTACTCCACAGTGACACCCACGGGCAGAGGCCCTGTTTCAACACAGGGAAGAAAACGCTATCTTGGATCTCAGTGGGAAAAGTCCTTTTTAATCACCACGGGAAGTGATTTCAAACAGCAGGTATTTTTAGATTTATCTCAAAGCCAGAAGTGTCTGTGTGTGCCTGTGGGAAGGAGAAAAGGAGAGAGGGAAAGATACAGAGACAGAGAGACAAAGAGAGGCAGAAAGAGACAAAGAGAGACACGCAGAGAGACAGAGGTGTCCAGATATTAATGTGTGTTTGTTAACATTTATTGTGTATATGTATTCTCTCTTAGCATATGGCAAATAATCATGAAGAAAACAGCAGAGAGAAGCAAAATAGGGCTTTATTAAGATAATTGCTTCAATATATACTTGAAGGTATTAACACCAGATAATGTGAAACAACAATCAGGAAAATATTTCACCCACTAACTCAGGCAATCTGGCGATGCTGCCCTTTCAACATCAGATGAACTACTAGCAGACACCCTGTACTTTTCACTTAAGAAAAGCTCAAGGACTGCTCTGTTTCCAATAAATAAATAAATAAATTTAAAGAAAGAATTAGGTTCCTTACAAAAGAGAATAATAGGAACACCAAACAGGTGAAATCATAGTACTATTTATGCCAGCCTGGTTTGAAAAAATGATCTACGTATACAATGCATTATTATGGGGTAAGCAATTGCAACACAGTCGCTCCACCTCCTCCCTGGTTGCTGCAGGCCTCTCTGTTGCCAGTTCAACAGAACCAGCATGGATGGATGCAGCAGGCCTCAGTCAAGGGCAGATAAGAATCCTTCTTCACATGTGCTGCTGCCCTACTTTGGGGACGGCTCGAGTCTTCACACTACACAGTCACTGTTTCCTCCGGACTTTTCAGGTTTGCAAGTACCTCTCCCATCCCTAACATTTCATGATAATTTTGTCTACTGGCAGACGCTAACACAACCTCTAGCAAAACTAAACAACAACAAAATAAACATTTTGCTCGCTTGGCGAGAGAGTGCCCAAGAGAAGAACTTGTCTTTTGGGTTTTTTTATTAATCATCTGCTGATAAAAATATACCTAAGTAGAATAAAAAACTCCTCACTCCAGTGACAAGCAGTTGGACAATTTCCAAACTTGTTGAAATGCTTTGGAACCAAATGGTTCTTCTCTCCATCCCCAATGAAGCTGCTTTCTGGTTGGTGATCTCGGGCCGTTATTGCTCTTTGATCTTAGGTTTCTTCACCGGTGGAATGGGGTGAAAAACAATAATGACTTAATAGGGAGGGTTTTGCTGGAGTCGGGTCCCAGTGGCTCACGAGAGCCTGTTGTGTACACCCCTTCCAAACTCTGCACTCCATAGCATGAAACTGCTAGTGGGAAACCTGTCATCTCTGGGGTATTACATCATAGAAATTGGCAAACACGAAAAACCTTTTCTTCCCCCGACAGCTTTAAAGATTTACCAGAACACCACTGCTCATAAGGTTGTGTTAAATTTTAAATGACTTAGAGGATTTAGCACAGGTAAATGTTTAGTCATTTAGAGCTACCTGCCCCCTTCTCCCATTTTTTTTTTTGTTTCCCTTCTGGTGAAGTTTGCACTTGGACTCCAGTATTTCTCAACACAATATTCAGGTTTTATCCTTACAGCTACATAGCTGAGACTATGCAGAAACAAGGATTTTGGAGTCAGGCAGAGAGAGAATGCCAGTCCACAGGCACTGACTGTGTGACCGCCAAATATTCTGTAGTGCCCGTCTGTTTCCTCATCTGATAAATAAATAGGAAAATGCCTTCCTGCAGTTTGTAGAAAGGAAACTGAGAGAGCAAAATTAAAGGTCAATTATTAATAAAGGTCAATTTAATAATAAATGTAATGCCAAGCAAATACTCGTTGCTTGGCATTTAGGAAAAATTTAATTTTCTTGCCTTTTTAAGAGACATTCTAGAGACTTTGAATAACTAAAGTCATTTAAAAAAATAATAAATTTCCCGCTTTATTTGAAATGGTGCATTTCTGAGCATCCGTGAGAGTGTGTCAGACTGTGGGCAGCAGCATCACACCTGCAATGTGATGTTTCTCAGCGCTTTGCTTATTCATCTTAGGACTTAGGGAAAACAAGGAAGTCCTGGGTAGTCCTCGGCAGACAGAACCCTGGATAAGGCTTCCCTGAAGGAGAGGCAAATATTTAGACAAAAATTGAACAGCTTTAAACCTACCTAAATGCTACTTTACAAATTGTAGTACAGAAAAAAAAAAAAAAAAAACCAATGTTCGCTCTCATGAGTATGAATTACAATAGAAAAAAATGTAAGCTAAACGGGGAGAGATAAACACTTGTAAATGATGTGGATAATGGTGTCGGTAATCTTCAGCAAATAACATTTTGTGTATCAAAGAATATGCTCTTCAAATCCTAAAGGGAAACCAAGCAGTGAATCGGAGAATGAATGTGGCTTTAGATTAAATGGTTTTCACCAGGGTCATTTTAGCATGTGATTTTCTTTTGCCCCAACTAGCACACAAATCTGCTTTTCTATTTGCAAGTGAAGTCCTAGACACGTGTATAGCAGTAATCTTAGATACAGTCACCTTGGGTGGTTTAAATTTTAGTTTAAGTCTCATGTAATCTTACCCAGTTCACCCTCTTCTTATTCATCAAGGACTATTTACAGAAAAATAAGAGGCGGTGAATCTATATCCTGTTGGAATTTGATAATAATCTAATTTACAAAGCCCTTTTCTCTTAGAAAGGCATTGAGGGAGCTACATAATTAAATGGCTGTCATAAAATTAAGAGAATCTATTTCTAACCTCATTTGAAAAGTTAGCTGGAATCTTAACATAATAGCTGTATTATTTTTGCACTTTTTTTAGTCCTGTTTTTCTTCATGCATGCTGTAGCCTATTTAATGACTTCCCTTTGCTGTTTCTTTTAAAGTGCACCTCATGCCGTTCAATACCAAGTGTTTCTGTATGTCCGCAAGAAGGAACATTTGAAAATATCCATGCCATGTAGTAACCGACTGTTAACATGTCCAGGAAGGAATTAAAATACCCTAATACATAACTTGACAAACCGTCAAGAGATGGTTCTTTATTTTTCTCCAACAAGTTGAAAGAAGAAAATAAATACATCGAATTAGTTTAAATTCTAAGATAAAGTTATTCGGCAATTCCTCAACGTACTTACTATTAATCGGCCCCGTTGCTGACCCTAATTCCCCAGCACCAGCAGGTATATGATGCAAGCTGTCTTTCTTCTGAAGTCATTTATGTGTCTGGGAAGAAGTTTGCTTTATTTACTCAAATTATAGCGATGACTGTTTTTACGTCATCATAGGAGATTATCCTTATTGTTCCTTTTACTCTCCTCTCAGTGCCTCTCCAGGCTCAGGCCATCACTTTTCACCTCTCCAAGTTCTCTTTCCTTCTTCCCTCTCCCCAGGTGGCCCACAGAGCTCTGAGGGGCCATGTGATGGCAGGGCCATGACTCACAGGCAGACTTGGAGAGCTGTCTGCGGGCTTCCTGTGCCTTTGCACCCTCCCAACCACAGTGAGACTATTAATTCCCTTGGAGTCAATGAAAACTAACTGAAAAATATGATTTCAAGACAAACTGGGTCACTCGGGATTCTGTACAGGAAATAGAAAATGCTGTCAGAATTTAAATAGACAAGAATATCTTAAAGGGAATTTGGTGCTTCAAAAAATGTTTTGGAGAAAAACATTTGGTGTGCCACCAGAAATGAATTTCAGAGAGAAAAACATCAAGCTCACTAGAAATCTCATTCCTGTGAAATCACTACCAAAACTATGAAATTCAAGCACGCATCCCAGCTGTGATCTGAGGAACTGGGCGGTCAGAAACCTGAAGCCTCCACCACAGTGGCCTCTTGTGTGGCTGCCTCCAGTCACCGGGAAAGTGTGGATGTGGTCATTGCATGCAACTGCATAGACTTCTTATTTTGACAGTGCTATTACCATCTCAAAATCAGCCCAAAGTACCAGGAAGACGGTTTCCATTTCACTTCTACATTGAACGCATTGTAAGAGAGACTAGGACTCAGATGTAAATGAATCCAAGAAGTTCAGTCTTGGTTCCCTACCCTTTCACTCTATCCATCAGTACAAAAGGAGGGGGGATGGAAGTTTAGCAGCTAATTCATATCTGCTGTTTTAGTTCATGTATCAGTCAGAGTTCTCTAAAGGGACAGAACTAATAGGATGTGCATATATTTAAAGGGGAGTTTATTGGGAGAATTGATACACGTGATCACAAGGTGAAGTCCTACAATAGACCATCTGCAAACTGAGGATCAAGGAAGCCAGTCCAAGTCCCAAAACCTCAAAAGTAAGGAAGCTGACAGTGCAGCCTTCAATCTGTGGCTAAAAGCTGAAGAGACCCTGACAAACCACTGGTGCAAGTCCGAGAGTCCAAAACCTGAAGGACTTGGGGTCTGATGTTCAAGGGCAGGAAGCATCCAGCATGGGAGAAAGACGAAGATTGGACCACTCAGCAAGTCAGGTCTTCCACCTTCTTCTGCCTGCTTTATTCTAATAACCCTGGCAGCTGATTAGATGGTGCCTACCCAGACTGAGCATGGGCCTGCCCCTCCCAGTCACTGGACTCAAATGTTAATCTCCTTTGGCAACAACTCAGACACGCCCAGGAACTATTCACATTAAATACTAACCATTACAGCTCATTTTCTGCTGCCTATAACAGAATTCCTGAAACTGGGTAACATGGTTTGGATGTTTGTACCCTCCAAAATCTTATGTTGAAATGATAACTCTAATGTAAGAGGTAGGACCTGCTGGGAGGTTTCAGATCATGGGGATTCATCTCTCATGAATGGCCTAGCACCATCCCCCTCGTGATGAGTGAGTTCTTTCTCAGTTAGTTCATGTGATATCTCATTGTTTAAAAGAGCCTGAGACCTCCCAGTCCTTTCGTTCTTGCTCCCTCTCTTGCCATGTGACACATCTTCTCGCCATTCACCTTCCTCCATGATTGGAAGCTTCTTGAGGCCTCACCAAGAGCAGATGCCAGCACCACACTTCCTGTACAGTCTGAAAAACCACAAGCCAATGAAATCTCTTTATAGATCACCCCGTCTCAGGTATTTCATTATAATAATGCCACTGGAATAATACAGAAAGTTGGTACCAGGAGCAAGGCATTGCTATAAAGATACCTGAAAATGTGGAAGCAGCTTTGGAACTGGGTAATGGGAAGAGGTTGGAAGAGTTTGGAGGTCTATAAAGAAGATAAGAACACGAGGGAAACTTTGAAACTTCTTAGAAACTTATTAAGTGGCTGTGACCAAAGTGCTGATAGAAATGTGGAGAGCGAAGGCCAGGCTGAGGAGGTTTCAGATGGAACTGTGGAACTTACTGAGAACTGGAGTAAAAGGCACCCATGTTACACCCTAGCAAAAAACTTGGGTGCATTGTGTTTATACTCTAGAGATGTGTGGAAGTTTGAACTTAAAGGTGATGACTAAGAATATCTTGTGGAAGACATTTCTAAGCAGCAAAGCATTTGAGAGTTGATCTGGCTGCTCCTAACAGCCTATGATCAGATGCGAGAACAGATAAATGACTTAAATTTGGAACATATATTTAAAAGTTTGGATAATTTGCAGCCTAACCATGTGGCAGAGAAAGAAAAAGTTTTTTGGGGAAAGGAATCTAAGCAGCCTGTGGAGCAAGTACTTGCTAGAAAAATTAGCATGACTAAAAGGGAGCCAAGTGCTAATAGCCAAGACAACAGGAGCAAGACCTGGAAGGCATTTCAGAGACCTGCCAGACAGCCCCTTCCATCACAGGCCTGCAGGTCTCAGAGGAGAGACTAGTTTCCTGGGCCAAGCCCAGGACTGTACTTCCCTGAGCAGCCTTGGGACATTGCTTCCCGAATTCTAGCCAGTCTAGCTCCAGCCTCAGCTCAAAGGGGCACTAGTGTAACTCAGGTCACAGCTCCCGAGGGCATAAGCCATAAGCCTTGTAGGCTTTCACATGATGTAACTTTTCAGATGCCCAGAATGCAAACATGAAGGCGATTCAGCAGTTTCTGACTCTATTTCAGAGGCTGTCTGGAAAAGCCTCAGTGCCCAGGTAGAAGCTCGCTGCAGGCTAGAGCCTCTACAGAGAAACTCTACTAGGGTATTGCTGAGGGGAATTGTGAGGTTGGAGGCCCCACACAGAGTCCCACCAAAGCACCGCTTAATGAAGCTGTAGGAAGCGGACCACCGTCTTTCAGACCCCAGAACAGTGGAGCCATGGGCAGCTGCCATCTTGAGTCTGGAAGAGCCACAGGCACTCAACTTCAACATGTGAAAGCAACCATAGGGGCTGCACCTTGCAAAGCCACAGGGGTGGAGTTGCCCAAAGCCTTGGGAGCACACCACTTGTGTCAGTGTGCCCTGGATGCAGGACATAGAACCAGAGACTATGTTGGAGCTTTAAGTTTTAATGCCTACCCTGCTGGGTTCAGATTTGTGTGGGGCTTATTACTGCTTTCTTTTATTTTGAAATGGTCATGTTTACCCAGTGCCTGTGCCACCATTGTATCTTGGGTGTGAATAACTTGTTTTAATTTTACAGTCTCGTAGATGGAAGATGAGTCTTAGATGAGACTGGACTTTGAACTTGATGCTTGAACAAGTTAAGAATTTGGAGGACTATTAAAAAGAGATTATTGTACTTTGAAATATGAGAAGGACATGAGATTTGGGGTCCAAAATGATATTGTTTGGTTATTTGTTCCCTCCAAATCTCATGTTGAAATGTGACATCCAGAGTTGGACATGGGGCCCGGTGGGAAGTACTGGAAAATGAGGACCATCTCTCATTAACGGCTTATTGCCATCCCCTTGATGATGAGTGCGTTCTTGCTCAGTTAGTTCATGTAAGATCTGGTTGTTTAAAAGAGTGTAGCAACCACCACCCCTGCTCCTGCTCTCATCATGTGACATGCTAGCTCCCCCTTTGCGTTCCACCATTATTATAAGATTCCTGAGGCCATCATCACCATAAGTAAATGCCAGCATCACACTTCCTGTGTATCCTACAGAACTGTGAGCCAATTAGGCTTCTTTTGAAAATAAATTACCCAGTCTCATATATTCTTACACAGTAACACAAACAGTCTAATACACTGGGCAATCAATATACAAATGAATTTACTTCTTACAATTTTAGAGGCTGAGAAATCCAAAGCCGAGGGGTGGCATCTAGTGAAGTTCTTCTTGCTTGTGAGGACTCTCAGCAGAGTCCCGGGGTATCCAGGGCATCGCATGGCTGGGGGCTGAGTGTACTAGCTCTGGTTTGTCTGCCTTTTCTTATAAAGCCACCAGTCCCACTCTTACAATTACTCATTAATCCCTTCCTTCATGAATTGATTCAGGAACCCATTCATGAGTGCTCTGCTCTCTTTAAGGCCCCACTACTCAATACAGGCATATTTGGGATTAAATTTCAACATCAGTTTTGAAGGGGGCAAATTTCCAAACCATATTACCTGCCATGGTTCAAATGTGTCCCCCAAAATTCGTATGTTGGAACTTTGATCCCCAGTGGAGCAGTGTTAAGAGGTGAGATCTTTAAAAGGAGATTAGGTCATGAGGATACTGCCTTCATGAATGGGGTAATGTTACTGTAGGAGGGAGTTTGTTATAAAAACAAGTTCAGCCACTTCTTGCTCTTTCTTACCCTCTCTTGCCCTTTCACTTTTCAGCATGGGATGAAGAAGGATGAAGGCTCTCAGCAGATGCTAGGATGATGCTGACATCATGCTCCTGTAATTCTCAGCCTCCAGCATTGTGAGCCAATAAATTCCTTATCTTCATAAATTATTCAGTTGCAGGTATTCTGTTATAGCAGCACAAAGTGAACTAAGATAGTAGCCATACATGATTTTCCTGGTACTACACTGAGCACTTTCATATGACATCATATTTAATTCTTAAAAAAATTCTGTGAGTTAATAACTTTATCTTCATATTAAAGATAGAAAAATTGAGACTCAAGGGAAATAGGTAAGTAAATGTTGTCTACATATGCCAGACAATGCTAGATGATTTCCACTCTTTACTTCCTTCCTCCTTCTGATAGTCTTATGGCTATATAGATAATATTGAAGCTTAGAGAGACTAAATAGCTTTACCTACATAATACAGACATGACACAATTGCATTTCAAAAAAGTGTCTGATGACAATCTCCATAATCTCCTCATCAAAATATTATTCCAAAACACTTTAAAAATGCTATTATATTTCCTTTGATATTAGGCAAAACACTTAAAAAATGCTATTATATTTCCTTTGATATTAGGCAAACATGATCAAAGTAATGTTTTGATTTATTAATCCTAATTTCCAGAATAAGTAATCATGAGTAAAAATGTCTCACATTGCTCTCTAGGCCAGAAAGTAAATTGTCTGCATAAAAGTTAATGTTATGCAGTCTTTTGATGCAATAAAAAAGGTTTTTATTTACATTTCTTTATATGGGGGTGTGACATTTTGCTAAATGAGAGTCAACTAACCTACAATATCCTAATTTACACACAAATACTCATACACTTAATGTGGATTCTACCATTTTACTTTATATACTGAATATAACAACTTTTAAAATATTATTAACTGACCAATAATTCTTAAATTATTGTGATAACTAAATTTACATCATTTAAAGCCAATAAAATCTATGATTAATTGTATGTAGTCAAATAATTTCATTTTCCTAATATCTGTCTTACAGTAAGAAAGTAAGCTTCCAATAATAATGATGAAAAACAGAATCAGAAACAGGACTTTATTATATCCAAAAAGCACACAAGTAACTTAGACTCTTAGTGCTCATCATTCTGGAAGGTATCAAAATCTTCTTATTTATGATTGAGTGTACGGGGCTCAGTGAGTGCAAAATATACTGCAACTGAGGTCATTTGTCCTCTATAAAAATTTTCAACAGACAAATAAAAGTCAACTTTTGCTACTGACTTTGAATTTTTGCTTGAAGGTCAGGATTTATGAACATGATATTCTGACAAGATGGTATTTTTATGAAGGAGTGAAGGTGAAGGACCCATATAATACGCAATCTAGATTGACAATGTACAAAGATTTGGCTAAGAAAATATTAAATGTGTCTTTTTCAGGCAAGCTGCCAAGTAGCCTTTAGAAATGAAACCTGTTTTCTGTATTTTTCATTATGGAGCAGGACTATTACAAAATTGACAACTAGATTCCATTTTGCTAGTAACTAGCTTAGGTGTTTAAGTTGAGATGTCTAATCATGTTGTGGGAGAAGGACTATCAAAACCTTTGGCGAAATAATAAGTGGTATCAAAACACATGAAATCAGAAGAACACAAACAGCTTGAATTTTAATTCCTAGCATTCTTCTTTTAACAAAGGGAAGATGCTTTTTTTTTTTTTCTTGGCTAAGGATGTATTTCATTTTTATGTTTTTTGCCCCCACAGACACACTCATTCACCCACAAGATTGTGTTTGCCCTTATTCTGTGTTCATTTATGAATACTTCTTTTTTTGAAGTAATTAAGGCATTCTGCATTAGTCAGGGTTCTTCAGTAAACCAGAACCATTAGGATGTGTATGTGTGTATGTGTGTGTGTTGATACAGATATAAACATAAATACAGATAGAAAGGTTTGAGGCATTGGCTTATGTGATTATGGAGGCTAATTCCAAAATCTGCACAGTGGACCGTCAGGCTGGAGACCCAGGGAAGAGTCCATGCTGCAGCTTAAGTCTAAAGACCCTCTGCTGGAAAAGTCCCTCTTGCTTGGGGGAGGTCATTTGTTTGTGTTATTCACGCTTTCAGTCCTCTGGATGAGACTTACACAATATTAGGCAGGGCAATCTGCTTTACCCAAAGTCCATTAGCTTAAGTGTTAACCTCCTCCAGAAACACCCTCACAAAAGCATCCGGAATAATGTTTGATGAAATAATATAAATGAAAGCAAGAGAAAGTCAACAACCTCTGAAAAATTGTGACAAAGAAAGAAAACATTTCTGGCATAACTCTGCATAATTTCTAGATACCTCCTCCCCACGCCAAACCATTTTTAAAAGCTCATTTTATAGGAAAGAGTACAACCTCTTGAACGTTTGCACAGTTATTCCTGAATCTGAGGATAAGCATAGAGTAGTATTAATAGATAGGCTACTGAACGTTAAGAGAGCAAAGGAGGCAGAGAAAGAGAAGCAATAGAAGAAAAGGGAGGAAAGAGAGAAGGAGTGTGAGAAGGGGAAGAAATTTAGAAAGCAAAGCAAGTCACTTTCAAAGGATGGGTGGGGGGACAGTTCAGTCTTATTCTTGACATTCTAGGTCCTCGCCCCAAAAAATTGACAAAGATTGATTAAAAATAAAATGAATCCCGAAAATAATATCCAATCATGTTTTCCTCCAATATAAAGGCAATAAAAACATTTGAACAGGAAAGAATTTGGGAATATAGCTTGCATGAGCCTTTGTTAGAAAAATTATTTGATGACAAAAGCCAGCTTTCCAAAATATGTATGTAAACATCCAGTAAAAGTGCATCTGCAACAATACAACATACAATATATTAAAAGACAGTAGAAAAATATCCACACAAAACTCCATAAATGTTGCCCTGTGAACCCTTCTTGAAAAACCTTGCCAATGAACTGTAACTCTCAGTGAGATGAATTAGAATAAGAAATAAAAAAGTAAAAGAAGATAAGTACTGAATGCAATTAACTCTACTCTTTAAGACTAATAGTAATAGCTATAAAATCATGAGTTAAATATCATAAAACTTGAGAAATCAAAATATTAAATTATAACAACAAATGAAAAGTTCTCTGTGAATATGACTATGTTTAGGAATTTTGTCAATAACTTCTGTTTCTCGCTGTTTTATTTTTCTTCTGTTAATGTGGCATGTTAAGTGTTTTTTTAATCCAGATGATACAGTATGATCACATCTTTTTAAATTTATTTTTTGCTCTATATTCTCATAACCTTTACTCTTTTTATCTACCTAGAGAAATAGCTGCAAAGATAGTAATATAATTGTGTTATTTCCAGGGAATTTTCCATGACATATTTATATTTGTTATGTTCTATGTTACTTAATTTTTAAAATAAAAACTCACAAGCTTCAGAAAAGTCAAACAATAAATTATTCTTTAAAAATTCTGTTTCTATAAGAAGAGAACCCTTAACAAGTTCTTTTTTTTTTTTTTTTTTTTTTTTGAGACAGAGTCTGGCTCTGCCGCCCAGGCTGGAGTGCAGTGGCCAGATCTCAGCTCACTGCAAGCTCCGCCTCCCGGGTTCACGCCATTCTCCTGCCTCAGCCTCCCGAGTAGCTGGGACTACAGGCGCCGCCACCTCGCCCGGCTAGTTTTTTTATTTTTTAGTAGAGACGAGGTTTCACCGGGTTAGCCAGGATGGTCTCGATCTCCTGACCTTGTGATCCGCCCGTCTCGGCCTCCCAAAGTGCTGGGATTACAGGCTTGAGCCACCGCGCCCGGCCCCTTAACAAGTTCTTAAAAGTCTAAGAAAATGAAAAATGAAATCACCTTCAAACTAAACCTAAAGCACAGCAAACTGCGGTTCTCTTCCGGGTTTCAAAATTGTTTCCTCTTCGGAACTTCAAAAACATAAGAAAGCTCTTTGTTTATAACTCATCGTAATGAAAGAATAAGGGCCACACCCATGAAAGGGACCTAGGAAGGAATCCTGCCTTGCCTCTTCTTGTGTCTGTTTTTTGCCCAGGATCTCTCGCATTCTTTGGTTTGTAGTGGCACGGCTCCAATTTCTGCCTCTGTCTTCACAAAGCTTTCTCCTGTGTGTTTTCTCTGTGTCTTCAAATCTCTGTCTCCTTATGAGGACACCAGTTATTGGGTTTAGAGAATGCCCTAATCCAGTGTGACTTCCTTTTAACTTGACTGGTTTATTTATTTATGTAATTATTTATTTATGTTCTTATTTATTTTAAATTTAGCGTCTGCAAATACCTTATTTTCAAATAATGTTACATTCACAGATTCCAGGGATTAGGACTCAAACTTATCTCTCGTTCAATTCACAATAATTATAATAATATTTACATTGAACCATCATTTTCTTCAATCTGCAAAATGCAATCAGATATTATTCTACATAATATATTTATTTTTAAACTTGTTTTGCTCGTATCTTATCAGTTCTTTTTAGACAGCCACACTTAGAATTTAAAATCGCCTTTTGAGTATTCCTTCCTTTAGAGTTTCATTTGGTTACTCTGCAAGAAGAACCCATGCCCTTATTTCTTCCATTCAGATAGGTTTCAAATTCAACCTTGAGATATTTTCTTCCTTCCTGACACTAGAGATGTGAGATTGACATTTCCTGTCTTAAGCATCTTTCCTAACTTTATTTCCTCAAACTTTTCACAGACTAAAGCTAACAGCTTTTCAAATTTCCATTTATGATGAGAGACAGGGAAATTCTAGAATTCTGAAAATATTTTCAGTTTGAAGTGTAATATCTAGGTACATCTTCTTAACTCCAACATGCTCCTTGTAGGAAAGAGATGAGTGAATGAAACTATGTTTTATCTGAACATTCCCCTATTCAGAGTGACAGTGATATGATTAAATGATTACCTTAATCTTTGTTAACTGTGTATCTGCTTCAAGGGGTTGAGGAAATTGAGTCCTGAAAGTGTGCTGTCCACGTTCAAGCAGGCATGACGTGGCTGCTCATTCTGCACACACATGCCACAAAGGAGTGAGCTGAGAGTCAGGTGGGTTTGACTCATGAAGTTAGGGTAAGAGTGGCAGTGCACATCTACAGTTTACCACCACCTACCACAGAGCTTTTCTGTTAGTAACAAACCTTATTTTTCTTTAGAAATAACTTCTCTCATTGTGTTCAGTTTTGGGGAAATCTCTTACATAAGGCATCTTCTACACACTTGACAAGAAAATGTACCTCATACAAAACATGCCAGATGCCCCCTTTCAGAATTTTGAGTTATGGAAAAAAATGATGAAAAAAAGAGAAAAAATTTATAAATTATTTATTCCAATGACTGGGTTTTGATGCACAAGCAAGTAATTCCAGCTATTTAGATACCAGAGGTCCTTCTTCCTGGGCATTATTTTGTGAGTCAGACTTTTTATTATTCTTTCCAGATTCTGTGAGGCGCTATTTATCTTTAAAAATATATAATTTCTGATTTTTGACCAGGAATCTGATTCTGTCATCTGTATCAAAGATCCCTGATACAGCAATTGATTATGAAGTAGTCATTGAGTAAGCAGGTGCCTTTTATCATTGTATTTTATCCCTGCAATAGTTCAGTGAGGTAGCTAGTGAATCTGCTGTGTTAGAAACAAAGAAAATGAATTGCCAAGGTATTTTGTAATATTTCTCTAACGTCACATAACTAGTTGCCTCCAAGATCAGGAACAAAACAAAGTAGTTGTGATTCCCAGTGCATTTCTAATTTCATTCTACCATGTGGTCTCAAACATGGTTTTATAAAGTCTAATACATTGATGGCCTCAGTGGTTTGAAACTGATTGTTCAGAGGAGACAGTGGCTGCTACGAGAACTGAGTGACAGGCCGAGCTCAGTCTCTGACCCTTACTCCATCCGGGACAGTGTGGTTTTGTTTCTTCTATAAACAGAGGTTTCACACATATTTTATTTAGAAAAATATGTTTCAGAAGTAAAATATCCTTTAAATATAAAGGCAAGATGAAAATAGTTTAGATAATAAAAAATGATATTTTTCATGATTAGCAGATCCTTATAAAAATAAATATTTTAGGTGGACAGAAATTGATTCCAGAATGAAGCACAAGTATGAACGAATATAAGAAAAATATAAATATGGCCAGGTGCGGTGGCTCATGCCTGTAATCCCACCACTTTGGGAGGCTGAGGTGGGCGGATCACCTGAGGTCAGAAGTTTGAGACCAGCCTGGCCAACACGGTGAAACCCCATCTCTACTAAAAATACAAAAATTAGCCAGGCAAAATTAACCAGGCATGGCAGTGGGCACCTGTAATCCCAGCTACTCAGGAGGCCAAGACAGGAGAATTGCTGGAACCCAGGAGGTGGAGGTTGCAGTGAGCCAAGATCTTGCCACTGTACTCCAACCTGGGTGACAAAGCGAGACTCCTTCTTAAAAACAACAACAAAAATATAAAGATAAATATGTGGCTAACTCTAAATTGATACTGATTATAGATAACAATAATAAAGTTTGAAACGTTATAAAGTACAAGAAGAATTACTATACATTACATCAAAACACAATAGTTGGAAAGAAAACAGTGTGATTTAAAGCCTTATAGGACCCTTGCATTGTTGGGTCAAAATTCAAATACAACTGGTCAACAAAGTTGTATTTGAATATAAATAAAAATACATTTGATATCTCTAGGATAACTTCCATGGAAGTACTTTAAGAATGTATAACTAAAAAGCTATTACAGGAAAAAAAATGGAATAATAAACAGAATTCAAAAGAAAGCAAAAAAAGAAAAAGAAAAATGTAACATAGAAAAGGTAGAACAAATATATCATAGTTGAAACATGTTCTACTAATTGTATTAATCAGCACCAAGCCATATTGCTTCTCTTCGGAACTTACACTATCAGATTACCAGATAAACTGATGTGGTCCTAAAAAGAAGCTTTCCAGTGTACCAGGGAAGTCTCAGGCATGTCCATTCAATACACACCGTGAGCACCTAATGAGTGCCAAATACTGTTGCAGGCATTGGGGTCAGAGTGGCAAACAAAGTAGGAGTAACCTGTGCGCATACAGACCTTACATTTTAGTGGGGAAGAAAGGCAATAAAAGTATAATGCCGTGCTAGTGGTGGTTAAGTCACATAAGGAGAAACAAACCAACAGATGGGGATAGAAAATGACAGGGTAATATCAGTGTAAATTTTCTTAGTTCATAAAATAATTTCATCCTTGGGAAAACTGCCCCTTGCATAAGAAGTGTTTCTTCTCTGAGTACCATGCAGTAAACTGCGCCATTCTCTGTGGATCTGTTTGATAACAAGCGGTGGTCATGGGGAAACTACTGACCACATAAGGATCCCTGCCTGACGGGAGACCAACTAGCAGAGGCTCTGCCTCCAAGGAAGTTACTGTCTGGGTAGTCTTTCAGCCCATAAAGGGCAGAGCAAATCAATATTGGCTTCCCCTCCTTTATTTTTATGTATGTATGTATCTATGTATGTATGTATGTATGCATGTATGTATTTATTTATTTTTGGCCAGAAGTTAAAATACTTCATAAGGTGTGGGAGAGGGAATTCCAAAATGATTCCCCAAGATTTTCCCCTCCTAACACAATGAGATATTATGCCAATGGTTATTTATATTATTAGGTCAGTGCAAAAGTAATTGTGCTTTTTGCCATTACTTTCAATGACCCAAAAAAAACCAATAATTTTTGCACCAACCTAATACACAGAAAAGAGGATTTTACAGATTAAATTATAGCTATTAATCAATTGATTTTTTGTTAACCAAAAAGGAAACTACCAAAGATACATGAATGCTGTTTTAAAATGCTGCTTGAGGTGATTTGTTACACACAGAGAGAAAACAATATAATGTTAAAAACGTAAGTGATAGTGTACAGAATCTTGAATGCTTTTTATTTGCTATCAACTGTACTCCTGGTGTGGATAAGAAACATGTGCTGTCTGGTGCTGTTTCATAATTTGTGGAGTGATGGAGTTAAACTAGCTGCTGTCTAAAATACCTCTCAACTTCCAAATTCTGTGATTCTGTGGGTCCTTTATACTTCCCAGGAAACCTTCAATCACTGCCTAAAACAGGCATTCACGACAGTCACCGACGTTAATAAAGGCGTCCTCATCATTGAGGATAATGAGATTGGCCAGAGTCGTCACTCTAGTCTGCTTTAGTGGTTCAACTTGGGAGAATCTGATTCTTCTGATTTCTAATGTTCTTATACCTTCATTGTGTCCATCGTTCATTTGTGGATATATGTTAACTTCATTTGTGTTATTTTGAGAGATACCCATTAATTTAGAAAATCTGCCTTTCTGAAATGTTCTGTAACTATGCCATTCAAGATCACCCTTGGCCACATTTATATAAGCTTATAAGCTACTAAATAGGAAATTTATTTTGGTATTTTGTCATCTGATCTACCACTTTTATGATTAAGAAGTTGTAGAAGAAATGTTTAAAATAGGTAAAGGAAAGGACAATTATCTTGTTCAGTTTCATTCTTTCTCTATACAGGTAACTTTCTCACTCTAGCCATTAACTCTAAGACTTTAGATTTCTAAATTGAAAGTTAGATTGAAAACCCTAAAACATCTGCTGAGAATGAGTGAACCACGTGCTGTTGAGGTGAGGGGTAAGTTTACTTACGAAGCAATGACAGCCCTTGAGCAGTCACAGCACGGAGAGGGCGACAACGGACACTTGCGATTGGTGTCTGGAAATTGCCTTGTGTGACAGGTCATTTTTATTTGTGAATACCCTTATTTCTACAAAAGCAGGATCTGCATTATATTATTATCACTCAATTGTCATTAAATATTTTTTAAATACACAGTTGAGCCCATTAGAATATTTTTATGAAAGATAAATCAAGAAAATAGCACAAATAGCCCAAGCTGGCACCCATTTGAATATGACTAGCATTAGATAAATAAGGGAATATTGAAGATATAACCAAATATTTAAACAAAGATGTTTAACACCTCACTGGTTAAGAGAGCTACGATGTATAACTAGGCAACAATTATCGACATTATCAACATAAATTGTTTAAGTACATTACAGAATGCTCATTTAGCAGAATAATACAGTCATTTAAAAAGAGTGTTTCTATGTGTTAATATAGAAAACCGTGTATTCAAAAGACTGTGAAAGCAAGTAAAAATTCTGCAAACAGTATGAATATTTTTATAAAATAAATGAATACGAAATTACTTAAGGTATACACCACATTTTTCTGTGCTTGATTTTAAACAAAAGCATTACGAGTAAATTATCTTCTCTTTGCTTAACTACATTCTAAATAACACAATTTTTAAGTTATATAAGTACTTCATTCATATGTCATTAAAAGAAAGTTTTTAAAAACAGTTCTACGACTACACCAATTCTAGATTTGTTACTAAATGCCATGCATGAGGTAAGAGTATGCAGTGGTGTGTGTTTGTGTAGTTTATGTGTGTGTGATGTGTCTGTGTACACATGCATGTGTGCATGCATGCCTCTGTGTGTGCAGGTTCATGCAGTGCTGTTTGTGCAGTGTGTGTATATCTATGTGTGTGTGGTGTGTGCATATGTGTCTTCACAGTGGTGTGTGTATATGTGCATGCAATGGCATGTGGGTGTGCATGGTATGTGAGAGTGTATAAGTGCACACATATGCATGCATGTGTACATGTGTTCACCATCATGTCAATGGCCTTGGCTAACACCACTGCTGAGGTGAGGAATCTGTGTGTGCTTGTGTGTGCATGCACAGTGGTGCATGTGTGTGGTATGTGTTGTGTGTGCACATATGTGTACCCGTGTGCGTGCAATGGTGCGTGAGTAGTGTGTGCCTGTATTGTGTGTGTGTATGGGTGTGGGTGCACATGCAGAGATGTGTGTAGCATGTGTGGTGCCCATGCCGTGGTGTGTGTGTTATGTGTGTGTGCAGTGGTGTATATTTGTGTGTGTCCACACATGTCCATATGTGTGTCCCCTTCTTTTCAATGACCTTGTTTTGCACCATTGCTGGGTGAGCAAGGTGTGACAACCTAGGGTGCAGTAGGAGATCAGGCTGACCTTCCCGCTGACTTAGCCCTCCCTGAATCAGACACAGGAAGATGTAACCAGAGCCTTCCTGACTCCTCTGAGTAGGAAGGGCATCCTTTGCTTTCCCCAGTAAAGCTGGCTTCCTTTCAACCAACACAGCACAGAGCTGTATGAGCAAGCACTGACAACCTTGGCTGATGGAAAGAGACTAAATTGAAAGAGACGATCAGTAATGGAGTTTTTCATAGAATAAGCTGGAGAATTTCCAGTGATAAGAACGCTTATAAGGAGGTCATCCAGGGAGTTTCTCCATAGCATGGTTGCACTAAATACAGTGGTCACTTGGCCACTGTTCGTGCCATGAGGGATTGGAAGCTGTAGACTTTGGAAAATGGAGGCAGGGCCAAGATCTAGAGAGACGCAGAACCGGACAGAAAGGAGGCTGTGATCCAGAATCATGGGTACCTGGTCCACATCTTGACAGTGCCCCTACATGGGGATTTTTATCTTGGGCAAGTCACAGTCTCAGAAGCAATGGGTTATGGGTTATGATAACACCTCGAGTTTTTCTCAAAGGATCCAATGCGTCTCCATTATCTGATGACACTTTTGCACTTTCAGAATATGTGGTGCATTTTAACACGAGGCAATTTAGATTTCTGCTCTCCTAAATCTTTACATCATCAATTGTGATTATTTTGCTTCTTTGCCTTTCCTTGAAAAAAAAATCAAATTAACTTATTCTTGAACTTATATCCTGTCTGTTCCTTGCAACTTCAACTTGCTTTTACTTGAGAATGGTAACCAAGTGCCCATAGAACAAGTGTACGTGTCCGCATATCTTTTCTTCTCTGTTGCTTCGCTAGAACAGCTAAAATTTACCTTGCTTGGGGATCTTGTGATTGATATATATATATATATTTTATATATATCACACTATATCTTGCTTTCCATTCATTTATTTTACAAATATGTATTTGGTGCTCATTATATGGTACATATTATCCTAGGTATGGGACATATAGAGCTGGTCTCTACTCTCATGAATGGAGGAGACAGATACCAAATAATGCGTGCCTCGCTGCTGGATATTCATTGAGATAAGCTCTCTGCAGAAAAAGTGCAGGGTGCTAGGCGTGTCTGTTTGAGGCTGAATTGTGTCCTCTTCAAAAGTCATATGCCAAAGCCTTAACCCCTAGTCCCTCAGAATGTCACTATATTTGAAGATGGAGTCTTTAAAGAGGAGATTAAAGTTTAAAAAGGTCATAAGGGTCCCTAATCGGATAGAATTTGTGACCTCATAAGAAAAGAAGATCAGGATGCAGACGTGATGTTAGCGTAGCCTTGTCCGATAGTTTGAAGTCAGGTAATGTGATGTCTCAAGCTTCATTCTTGTTGCTTAGGATGGCTTTGGCTCTTTGGGTTCCTTTTTGGTTCCATGTGAATTTTAGAAAAGTCATTTCTAATTCTATGAAAAATGACACTGGTAGTTTGATGGAAACATTACTGAATCTGTAAATTGCTTTGGGTAATATGGCCATTTTAACAATATTGATTCTTACTATCCATGAGCATGGAATGTTTTTCCATTTGTTTGTGTCACCTCTGATTTCTTTCAGCAGTGTTTTGTAATTCTTCATATAGAGATCTATAGGAGCTAACCTCCCTGGTTAGCTGGATTTCTAGGTCTCACTTGATAAACTTTACCACACGCAAGTGGGAGAAACGTGACTGAAGCGATACCCACAATCCCGTTCCCAGAAGGCACAGCTGCGTTATCCCTTATCACACTCTTCCTAGTTGTCTGTCATAAACAGATGCATTCATAAATATTTATAGCTGTTTCTTAAATGCAATCTGTAAGCCACCTTCATAAGAATTGCCCAGATGTAGCCAGGAGTGGTGGCTCACACCTGTAATCCCAGCACTTTGGGAGGCTGAGGCAGGTGGGTTATTTGAGGTCAGGAGTTCAAGACCAGCCTGACCAACATGGTGAAACCCCATCTCTACTAAAAATACAAAATTAGCCGCATGTGGTGCTGCATACATGTAATCCCAGCTACTTGAGAGGCTGAGGCAGGAGAATCACTTGAACCCGGGAGGCGGAGGTTGCAGTGAGCCAAGATCGTGCCGTTATTCTCCAGCCTGGGCAACAAGAGCGAAACTCCATCTCAAAAAAAAAAAAAAAAAAAAAAAAAAAAAAAAAAAAAAAAAAAAATTACCCCAGTGCTTAAAAGCCAGTTTTTGTGTCTGAACAAGTCCGTTGACTTCTATGTTGAGACTGAGTCCTAGGGACCTACATTTTAAAATTGCTTTCAGCCCATGATTATCTTGATGTGTGTTAAGACTCATAGTTTGATGGTTATACTCCTTCTCTCTACCATCTATAGCTCCCCTCTGTCTCTCTCTGTCTCTGTCTCTCTCTCTCTTAGGCACTGTCCTAATTGCCTTACATGTATGAACTAATTTACAGGTGTTAACCAAGAGGACTGGGTAAATCTTACAGCATCTCTTATTGTACCACAGTCTCAGCATGTACCAGTGACTTACAACTAAATTTATTTTATCCTCTTATGACTCCATAAAGTAAAATAGAAAAGACATATTAAGAAAACATTCAATAAGTACAAGTGAAGTTATACAAGTTTCCGTCAGCTCTGGAACTCACATTTTCCGAACTCACTGCAATGGTTTTTGTGAGAGCATCAGACTGTTACTCAATGAATGTGTACATTGAGCAGCTAATAGCAAATCATACATCATCATGTGCACACAACAGAAATTCTGCTCTCTCATTAGTCTCCACAGCAACGCATAAAAAGATCATTTGGCTAACCAAAGCCCTGATTACTGAAGGGACCCTCCTGTGAGCAAATCTTATGAGGTTTACCCTGGAGATGACACAGTCTGGCTCTATGATTCTACAATACATATACTAATTTTCTTTCTTAGATTTTTATTATTTTATCTGCACTTTTAATGGCAGGTACAGTTTTAAGCCATCTTTTCTAATATGCCTGGTTTACCTGTACTTAAAGATTTCTTCCACAAAGAACCTTGCAGCTGGCCTGTGGTATTTTATGGGGAAAAAAAAAAAAGAAATAAAACATCTCTCAAAATGCATCCTGAAAAGAAATAAGAAACACAATATTAGAATCCGCAGTTAGGATCCACAGCACTACTTTCAATCAGTTCCACTCTATTGCCCGCCATGAAGTGTTAATAAAATAATGTGTTATATTTCAAATTGAAGGGACTGAAAGAAGCACAGAACTGACCTCAATGAAAGAAAGCTAAACCAAGTGAAAATTAAAAGAAGGCAACTACACAAATCTAAGTGTTTGTAGGTCAAATGCCTTTCTGCAAAATTTACAAACAGGGTATTACAGACTGTTGGCTGCCATGACTTGTCTAAATGTCAGTGACTTGAGGTCAATCACCCTCAGAATAAGGACATGGAAGTGTTACAGGATCCTTCGAGTGTCGCTTTACCAGCCCGAAATCTGTGGCCAGCGACGCCTTAGCCCAAGTTTTGTTCAGGCCCACTGGGCCCACTCAGCCCAGCAGGCTGCTCTTAGCTCACGCTGCCAACCTGGATCTCATGCCTGCCAAGGGTGAGTGGAGCTGCGAGAGTGTGTGAGCAAGCATGCTTGGAGTCTGACCACTGTGCACAGCCAGACACACTGACCGCAGTGTGGTAAGCAGCTCCAAGAGCTGGCACCAGCGCTGGCTCACTGCAAGGCTGTGGCTAGACCAGGTACACTGCAAGCAGCTTCCATGGCTGGCACTGGGGAACACGGTGGCATCCAGAAGCTTAGAGATGGCAGGAACTGCAGAGACCCAAAGAGGGTTGGGGAGCTCCTAGGTCTGGGATCCCTGAAGGACCGTAGCTCTTCTCTCCTTCTTGTCTCCCTCAACATGGTGAGCAAGGAGTGTGTTTCAGTCCAGTTTATGTTGCAGTCCTTTCGGCCCCACCGTTTGGCAGGTCTCAAGTTCTTATCCTGCATGCCCAGGAAGAATGAGGTCTGTGGACAAGTGGAGGGAGAGCAAGGTAAAGAGAAGCTTTTTGAGCAACAGAACAGCTCAAGGGAGACCCTGGAGAGGGTGGCTTCTCTCCACAGCCATGGCATCCCAACAGGTGCTCAGCTCTCAGAAGCAGGGAGGCCCTGGAGTCGGTAGTCCATCTCCGCAGCTGGTCATCCTGTCATGTCTCTTTTTGATTCTGGCTTAGTGGGGGGAGGGGAGAAAGGGGGGCTTTTATGGGCTTTAGAGGAGAGGAAGTGTGTGCTGATTTGTCCATGGATGCCCATGGGTGGGCCCAGAAAAAGCACCATAAGTTTGCACTGTGGTCCACAGGGCAGGCAGTTGAGGACCCAGGCTTCAGGCCTTCCCTGGCTTGAAGGTGGGACTTCACCAGACACCTGCCCCTTCTCACACAAGGGCCTGTCTCCTTCCATCACTGTTCACCCAGGCTGGGCATCCAGGGTGTTCCTGCCCAGGGGAGCCTGCAGGCTAGCGTCAAACTACACTAAGCACCCCCTCAGCCTCATTCCTGTGCCCCTTGGCACCCAAAGTCTGGAGGGGGCCGAGGCAGCATGGGGCTGGGGTGTCAGCACTGCTGAAAGCCTGCACACACCTGTCTGGGTTGTGCCGGTGCCTGGGCTTGACATCAACTCCCCTCCAAGATCAGAACAGGCTCCAGGAATAGGGAGAGGTCAGGCAGCAGGAGCAGGCACTTTAGAGCCTGCAGGGATGGGGTGGCCCCCAAGAGGGGCCCCCGAGAGGGCAGAGATGCCCAGTTGCCCAGCCACGGCTTCTGCAGCTATAGCTGTGCCACAGGGCTTTCCTGCCTGCTCCTGGCCCCCAAGAGCACAGGGAGGTCTGGGTCCACAGCTGTGGCCGGGCAGCTGCAGCTGCCCCCAGGAAGCATGAGAATCCCACGCTGCCAACTGAGAAGGGGGTGGGGCTTCCGCCTATTTCCGACTCCCTTCAGCTCAGGGGAGCACTCACCCCAGCTGTGCCTCCGCGACTGCAGCTGACATCAGGGCCGCATCAGCTTCAGGCGCGTTGCCACTGCTATCGGAAGGCTCAATCCATTTTTTTCTCACCAAGTGTGCCCTCAGTCAGAATTCTATTATTAATGGCGGCTAAGACAGCCTCAGAATCCTGGATTACTTTTAAGCAATAGAATGTTTTCCATTAAAAAAAAGATAATAATGAAAGCCAGTAATGTACAGGGAACTCTACAAATAGATATTATATAAAATAGTCAAAAAAAAGTAATTTCTGCCTTTATTCACAATTTTTATAGTTCATTTCAGCTAAACCAAGGACTAACGAAATTTACTGCTTTGATTTTCTTCTAGTTTGTTTCTTTCTACATTCTTAGAAAGCAAACTTCGTTCTCTAAACTCTGTATAAATGGTTTCATTGATTTTAGGTAAAAAGATAACATCTTGAAATTATCTTTGCTGTAAAGGCACATGGCTATATTTAAGACATAATGTGTGCATTAGTTCTGTAATTATTTTCCGTAAACATTTAAATAAAGCACTATATACAAATTGCATATGAATGCGTTTCTAAATCAATGACACTCCGCTCGCTAATAATGAGTACTTGTTGTTGCGTTACTGTTGAGTTTTAGCTGTTCTTTGCATATTCTTGAGGGACTATGTGGCTAAGTTCCCGGGTGAATAAGGACTTCCCTAAGGGGACTTTCCCTTAGGCCAAAATGAGTCATGGCGGCAAGCTAAGGGATTGAAGCAACCAATCAAAGGAGACTTTCCCCTAAGCCAAAATGAGTCATACCTGCAAGCTAAGGGATTGAAACTTCAACCAATCATAGGGAGTTTAAGCTCTGGCTGCAGCCTTTTAACCAATCAGGCCTGCCAACCCACAAGTGGATAGAAATAAGGTAATTCTATAGGACAGAAAAAGGAAAAGGGGAGGGGTCAAAAGGGGATATAAGCAACGGTAACCCTTCTGGGTCACCTTCCACCCAGTGGAAGCTTTACTTTTGCTTTGGTTTTACTTTGGCTTTCACTTTAATAAATCTTGTCGCTGCACACTCTTTGGGTCCGTGCGTTTCTCTAATGGAGCTGTAACACTCACCGCTGCGGTCCATGGCTTCATTCCTTGAAGCCCCAGAGACCACAAACCCTTTGATGGAGAAAAGACCTTCGATCGGGAGAAGACTTCTTGTCTCATTCTGCACGCACATCATTTATCCAGTGTGTGCTCTGCAAATGTTTCTTCCCAGTTTTTCAGAACTCTTTTCTCATTGTTTTTCAGAGAACAAAATATTTGAATTTTGATGAAGTACAATTTTTTATAGATCTATTTTGTTGCATTTTCTAAAAACTTTGCCAGTCCAAGTTCATACACAATTTCCCCTGTTCTCTTTTAAATGTTTTAAACTTTTACATTTTACACTTAGGCCTATGATTAAATGTAGTTAATTTTGTACAAGATGTGAATTGTGGGTTAAGGTTGCTGTATTTGTTTGTTTACATATAGACATCTAATAGATCTAGAACCATGTGGTGAAAATATTATTTTGATTCCATTTTCTTTTTTTGCCTTTTGCAAAACTCAGTTAATTACATTTGTATGAATCTATTTCTGGTATAATGCCCAAGAAGAAAAAAGTAGTTTTAATTTATCTGCTTAAGTCCCCTAATTGTCAACTCAGTGGTCTCATATTTTTGATTCATCAAGCACACGTTCTTTGAATTTGTGAATGTATTTTCCTTAGAAGTGTCTGCTAAATCCTGCTTCTGAAGACAATTATATTCAGCTTCTATTGATTTATGTTTTTATTATGTGTCACATTTTCCCTTTTCTTTGCACGTCAGTAATTTTTCTTGGAAAACTGAACGTGGAAAATAATACACTGTGTTAGTTTTAAATTCTATTGTATTTTTCTGAGAGTTATTAGCTTTCTATTCTAATTTCTAACTTGCCTGAACTAAAAATGTAAATGTTGTCACTCCCAGCGCTGCTGAGAACTGGGCTTTGCTCTGGTAACTTCCCCTGGAGTGTTGCCGTTGATTGTTAGCTCTCCCTCAAGTGCGTCTTCCCTGTGCCTGTGAAATAGGTTCTTCACCCAAGAACTGAAATAGAGATGAAGCTCATCCTCTTTTCGGCTCTCTTGCTTCTGAAAAATTTCCCCTGATTTCCAACTTTGATCCTTGTAGTCCAACACTTCATATTCTCTGTTACCTAAATAGTACACAGACTCTGTTAAGAAATTCATCGAATCACAGTTCTGGATCCAAGTAACTCTACCTTTCCACAGTAGATTCCTCTGTACTCTGCTTATTTGGTCCTAGACATTTCTCCGAGAACAAGCAGTTTAGCTGTCATGCAGATATTTGAAGAATTTGTGCCTTAAATTTGGGTCCCACATCTATGTTTCTTGTACTACTGGAATTTTTTCTTTAAATGTTTCCATTTCCAGGTGATTTCCCATTCTGGAATCACGATCTCTGAAATTTTTTCCTGATAAGCTTACAGAGACCCCCACCCACCCTGCAATAGCTCAGTGGGGTGGGCTGTGCCTTTAGGCCTGAAGCCACCAGTTCATAATTCTTACCATTCATCATGTTTTTTGACATTATGCCATTGTCTCTCTTTGGTCAGCTTTAGGAAATTTACAAGTAATTTTTATAATTTCTATTTCTAGATGATCTACAAGACAAATTCACTTGTCCATCATTACAAGAAGCCAATAATTTATTTTTATATTTAGACTTCACCAGTTTGATTATGACATACCTAAAGAGTGTGTGTGTGTGTGTGTGTGTGTGTGTATGGTGTTAATGCTCCCTCAAATGTGCGGAGCTTCCCACGTCAGTGGATCACTACTTTTTAAATCAGTTTGTAAAACTACAGGCAAGATTCCTCAAATATTTTTCACCCCATTTTCTCTCTCCTTCATTACTGGGACTCCAACATCAGAGTACTCAATATTAACTTGCAGGCTGCTGCTGATGCTCAGTTTTATGTTGTTTTGTATTATTGATTTATTTTCAATTTGTTCTCACTATCCTTTATTTAGAATAATGTCTAGTGACCTTTCCTCCAAGTAACTGATCCTTTCTCCTGTGGATCGAGCATGTTATTAATCGCATCCAGTGGGTTTTTGTTGTTGTTGTTGTTTTTCAGATGTTGTGTCTTTCAGTTGTAGGATGGCAGTTTCTATTTTGCAGCTTCCAAATCTCTCCTGATGTCTCGGATTTCTCAACTCATGTTTTCGATTTCTTGTAACATCTGGGTTGTTCAGGGGTCTAATTCACCAATTTATTGACTTTTCACTATGGACCACATTATCTTTTTTATATTTCTGATAATTCTTGATAGTATTTGAGATACTGTGTTTAAAAGTGCGGTAGAATTGACAGTAAATAAGCATTGAAATAACTAGAACTGTCCTTATTTTGTGTCATCTTTCTTTTTCATTCAGTTGGCATTTACGTAAACCCCATGGTGTTCAATTTACATTACAACACTCTAGAGTTCAGTTTCCATTGTCAGAAATTAGAAGTCCTCAGGGCACGTGAGTGGGAGAGTTTTAAATGTCTTAGGAGAGACTTCAAAAGACTTCAGAGGAGATTTGATGGCAACTGCTTTTGTGCATCAAAATTCATTTTGCAATACCAGTACCACTCTAGTTTTAAAATATCCTACTTCACATACCAGGCTGTCTCTAAGCAGGAAATACCTCCAGATAAAAATGTGTGCAAGAATAGGGTTCCAAAAATGCAAGAAAGGCATGTCAAGTAATAATACCTCTAGTTAGAACTCTGGGTGGCAGACAGAAAGTCTCAGAGGAAGGGTGATTGGTATCAACAATGTTCTTGTTAAAAGTAAGGCTGTGGCTTGTTATGGACAGGGACCAGAAAAAGAAATCCAAAGTCTGACCAGACATTTGACTCTTTCACTTTTCCAAATAGAGTACCATCTTACTACGAGTCCACAAAAATACTTCTCTAGTATATTTGGACTAGGCCACGCAAAGGCTACTCCTTATACTCCAAAATCATGTTAGATTTGCTGATACTGTTCAGCCTCAAGGGAAAAGAAAATCAAAGAGAAGAAAAATGAAAAGATGACACTTTGTAGAAGTCAGTTCCATAACTTAACCAGCTGCTTCTAAAGTAATATTGCTTTCATTCGTCTTATTTTTCTCTTTTATACATTTAGTCAATTTCACCTAGTATTAATATTCTAAACTTTAGAGTACATTATCCTGTTAATCCATTTGCTAAATAATTTTACAGTCAGAACCAAACCAAGTATTTATTTAGCATCTCAGGCATGAATTGTGCTTTAATTTTTGTTTTTATCTACGAGTGTTATGAGAGAGCTCAAAATATCTTAAAATCATAATGTTCTATGAGTTTTGATGAGTACAATGCTACTAACCACAGGAAATACTTCATGTAAATATGTGATGTGTATAGATATGAAACTGCTTTTTCCAAAATATTCTTTACTGAGACTTTCTCATGGTGTTTGGCTAATCAAATAATAATTATCAAATAATTATTAACATATATACTAATGTGAAATCAGGTTGACATGTAAAATGTATTTTTATGCATGTTTGAATTTCAAAGAGTGTTAGACAAAACATTCTCTAGTAAGAAGCTAAAGGTAGTTTTCCAGGATTTCTCTATCTTACACAAGTAAACTGTTTTACCAATGACTCAGTCAAACTTAAGGAATGTTAAATGGGAAAAGCAATGATGCCATACTCGTTCTCAGAAGGTACAGCAAAGATGAGTTTTACAAATGACCAAAAGAGCATTCTATTTGAATATGTTATGTTTAAAAAATACACAGCCAGTGATGATAATGTCTGAAGAATTTTATCGACTACCCGAGTTTAAGTAAATGCTTTGCATCTTGTTATCTCAAGAAAACAGGAGTGAACCTTTCTGAAATTAACTTGCCTTTACGTGAATTGAATGGTATGTTTATTCAAGAATGAAGAAGACTGTCTGTTTTTTCTTCTCCAGTATTAGTGGAGTCTCCTTGCTTGGCACCACATTCATGCCAATCAAAGATGTCTTTAGTTCACGTTCAGGGTGAAACAGGAATTGCAGCTGCATACTTTGTACTTATAAATTATCAGTGTGGTGCCAGCTCTTGAAAGAAACAGACTTAGTTTTTGGCGTATTACAGAGAGGACAATTGTTCAAAGAAAAATTTTAAGGCAAAACATTTAGGGTAATGTTATATAAATAAGAAAGAAGACTTCCTGGAACTTTGGCTGTTTTTTTTTTTTTTCCTTCATTTTCTTAGTTCTAATTCTGCCTTGCAAGTTTCTACTTATCGGGATTCCATACGATCTCATTATTTCCTCTTGGCACTTTCTTTAGGCAAGGCAACAGCTGCATAATATTGATAAACTCTAAGGAGGCTAGAATGCACTATAACTGCTATGGCTTCAATCTAACTGGAACATACACAGAAACGGAGTTGGCATATTTCTGTTGTGAAACCTTCATCTCTCTCCTACATTGAAAATGCCTTGTCTAAAAACTGCGCACAGTAATTTTCTCAAAGTATCTTTATTCTAACCTTATGATAATTTTCACATTCAGTACACTGTATTACAATTGAATGTGAGAATAAAAGTTAGATCTCAAAAATGATGAATCATTAAATTGTCAAGATGGGTGTATAAAAAATATTTCTCAATAATATCACATCTTTTTAAAGCAGATCCAGCTTCTTTCAATCCAAACCCAAGCCATGTATTGATGCTTTATTAAACAAGTCAGATCAGGAAAGACATACAATGACCAAGCATAAAATAACATGTGAGCTCACAAAAGAAAAGGAAATTATGTATAGATTCCAAAAGTAAAAGCAAAGCGTTAAATAATAATAATAATAAAAACAAACACCAAATAAAAAGGAAACCGGAAATATTTTCCATTAGAATTCAGAGAGAAAAATATTTTAAAAGATAAATAGCTCTTTAAAAATGCCAATAGAAAAACAGATAAATGATACATATAGTAAATACCCAAAAATTATTACAGTGAATAAGTATAAAAAACACTTAATCCACCATTAATCAAAGCCATGAAAAACAAAATCCTATTAATAGTACTGAAGGTGCAAAAAGATAGGCGCCATCAAGCCCTGATGTGGCGACTATGAAAATGATTTTCTTAAGCATTCTGGAGGGAAAGTTGCTGATGTACATCAAGAGCTTATCACCACTTTAATTGTTCGTGGTTTTTCATCCAATAATTTTACTTATAGGAATCCAGGCTAAGCAAATTTGTTCAGAGAAGTAAATGATCAGATAGAATGCTCATGGAACACTGATATATAATTGTAAAAGATTTCACACAACTTCAATGTCTGCTACTAGGGGTGTCAGAAATTAATATATGTATATGCTAGAATATTATATATATATTAACAGAAAATATGCTTTAAAAGGACTTGATTAAATGTCAACAAAAAAGGTGTAAGAAGATCAGTTTCAAATGTGTGTATTTTTCTTTGTTTAAAGACTTCTAGGTACAATTGGTAGACTGCAAAAAGAAAATATCAAGCATGACTATAATTAATAATATTGTATAATTTACTTTATATTTTCTATATTTTTCTATTCATATACATTTCTTGAAGAGAAAATTATGTATTTCTTTTATAATCACAAATAACAATAGAAGTCATGATTGTATCTCACTCTTCATTCTGCTTTTGAGTTTACAGAGCCCAACATGGTTCTGGAAAATTATAGGCAATCAATTAAGGTCTCTTGATTTGATACATTATTTGTTTAACAAACTAAAAAAAAAAAAAGTATTTCAAATTTAAAGACATAAAATTTAATTTTAAGTGGACTCAGTATTAAAATACAAGACAAATATTTGCCATATTTTGGAGGACAAGGGATAACAGTGGGAACCAATTTAACATTATTTATAAAAAAAAATACCGGGCCAAATCTGAGGATTCAAAATAAGGCAACAAAGAAACTTATATTAGGGGAAGGACCATCTTCTCTTGCTGATTTATCACAGCGGCAAAGCTATGGATAACAATCATCGTAGAAAGTCTAACACAATAGTAAGGTACTGATTGCAAGGAAATGTCTTATACAATTGTGGGGCTGTTTGGACAAGTGTAAAATTTGTAGGACAGTTGGTCAGGAGAGATGGGCTAGAACTCTTGGCATCAACTGATGCTGCTGCCCACAGGCAGGATTTCTTCTTCTCTAAGGAAACTCAATTCTTTTCTTCATGCCTTTCAACTGGCTGTATCGGGCCCTTCCAGATTTTCTGGAATAATTTCCATTACGTAAGTCAACTGGTAATAAACATTAATTGCATCTGCAGACTACCTTCCTAGCACCACCGAGATTAGTGGTTGATGGAAGAGCTGGGCGTAGAGCCTGGCGAAGCTGCCACATTAAACTGACCATCACAAGGAGGTGGTCGACTGCAATAATTAAGATTACGTGTAGGATTCTGGTGAAGTTATGGACACAGAAATTGAGGAAATTGTTTTAATAAAACATATATTGCCCAAGAGGCTATCAAGAAAATTGCCTGGTATAATGACACAGGAAAAGAGATGTAGAAAAGCTTTTCTCTGAGGTGTTATCTTGCATTAGTTAAATGAGAGGGTTATACAGCAACAAGTTAAAGGAAGAAAAATAATTAAATTGGTGCATTTGCAGGGCATGATGTGATGTGTGATGAGGAGTTGGAAATTTGTATCTGGAATGCAGATGAAATATAATGAAGTTCCACTACTACAGAGTTTGAACACTTGGGGATTTATTTCTACAAGCTTTAATGGCTTCCTCAGAACTTTCAGTATTAGTGTAAATAAGTCATCAGTCACTGTTTTCGGGGACAAACAGAAAGGGATAGAGAATTTTACACCTGAAATCAGAAGGGAGAGGGATAATGCAGAATAGAAAAAGACATTCTGGGGTTAAACCCTGAGGGAAAGTGACTGAAGGAAAGTAAATGAGGGTTTTAGAACATCATTCCTGAATCCACTGAGTATAAATATGGGCTGTGTAAACATTGCATAGTTTAGGATGCATTTCTCACTTTCAGCTCTAAAATACTTTGCTGCCTTTCATGTGTATTCCTGTTTTTTGGCAATGTGCCTTTGGTGGACACCAGAGATGGTGGTTTTATTTCATATCTCTGCCTCTTCTCTTCACACCTCTTCGTACCTGAGACTCAACATAGCACCTCATGTAAGGATAGTGCAATTGAAAATGTTTTTCAAATGAATGAAAGCACAGAAGGATGAAGGCATGTTGAATGTGTTCAGGCATCCTCAGCAGGTTTCCTTCAAATCCTAGGTGCTAGGTAAATTTGATTTCTATTACTTCCATAAAAAATTGCCACATACTTAGTGGCTTGTAATGCTACAAATTGATTATCTTACAGTTCTGTAGATTAGAAGCCTGACACAGTATAAAAACAAAACAACAACAAACAAAAATAGTACTAAAAGGAAGTATGGTTCTAAGCCCTCTTACTGCATTCCTTCCTATTATCCTCCTAACAAGCCTATGAGTTGGTGATATTCTCATTTTTGTTTTACTCATGAGGAAACAGACACAGATTAGGTAGAGTGAGTTGCCGTCCAGGTCACAGTGGTGTGGGGCAAGGTGGATGTAAAGCAGGGGTGAAAGTCCAGGTCTTCTCATTCTCTTACTCATGAAGCTTCAATGCCTCTGAAAAAGCAGGAATTTGAGAGTGGCTCAGTAGCAGTGTACTGGAGTCCAATGCAAAGGCCTTTCTGAGATGTGAAGGTCTCATTAGAAACATAAGCTGGGACAGAAAATAATATGGCTAGAGTTATGGGAGAAGCAGTTGCAGGAAATGCCCAAGCCAATCCATTTTTACTGATGTGTGTTATAATTTTCCTTCTTAAGTGTCAGCAATTCTGTGACCTTCTTGATGTTAACAATGCCCTGGAGAATGAAGGAATGAGGAATGAGGGGCATGCCACATTTGGGTAGTGGTATCATAGAAAAAGCCAACAAATTTGTAGGAGATGGAATGCAGAGAGGGAATTACAACTTTAGCAGAAGCAAGCAATGAAAGCAAGGGGGAAAGCTCCCTGAGTTTCCTAGGGTTATGGAAAAGTGTTCTGTTCCTCTTACCATGTGGGTGATTCTTTCTAGAAAATGAGGCCCCAGAGGATTGAAGCCCTTAGGGGATACCTCAACTCTGCACCTTTGGGTTGAGTAGGATCCAAAAAGATTCCCATGACTCATGATGATGCCTGGTGAATGAATGAGCTCTTATGTTTCCACACAGGTACTGAATCAAGTGGTGATCAATTCCTCAAGGATGTTCAAAGATTCTAAGCTTGGCAGGGTTATGGAAATGGGAAACAAGAAGCAAATATACCCTCAGAGAAAAGGTCATTTCTCAAAACATAAAGATGAATTTTGAAATTATTTTGTTTGTTTTATTAGAGTGTGCTTTGCTAAAAGATCAACAGAAAAGTCAGCCCAACTCCTAGGCACTCCCTATGCTAGGTCCTAAAGATACCAAGGTAGAATGACTACCACCTCAACGTTACAAATGACTTTACAAACGTAAAGTAACCATGTGGACAAATACCTGTAATAAAATATGATCGTCATCAGGAGAGGAATTCATAGAAAATTTTGAAGCTCAGAAAAGGGACAACTGATCAAGACCCACAAGGTCAAGGAAGACTTCCTGGGGGGAAATTATACACAAGTTGATGATTTTCAGATGCTTAGGAGGTAGCCAAAAGAGAAGCAAAATGGAAAAAAAGGGGCTCAAAGCAAAGGAAACCCCATGGGGAAAGGTATGAAGGCCCGTGGTGTGGGCTTCTGCTTGTAGATGGCAAGATTGGGTTTAGGGACTCTGTGTTGTCTGATACCATGTAAGGTGAGAAATAATACCAGAGGCTGCAAAGTTTCACTGAAAACATTTGGAAGCCGCTCCTGGACTTGGCCTGCAGGAGAGCCCAGTGCACACCCTCAGTGCCCTGAACATCTGGGAGGGGGCCCAAGTCTAGGTCAGCAGAGCTACCAAACCAGCAACACTTGGATGGCATTTCATTCCGGTGGGAGAAGAGAGAAGTGTTGGGAAGGGCCACGGATTTCGAGAAGAACCACATTTATGGGAGTAGCATTGAAGTCTCCACAGCAGGACATAGAGACTTTTTTTTTTTTTTTTTTTAATTTGTTCATCCTATGCTTAATAGCATGGTCAGGTTTCCTTTTTGATTTTTTGTTTTTAAATACATGCTTCTTATTATTTTAGTCCAAAGAATGCAGGCCTACAGTCTTCTCTGGTGGAATAGCTTTTTGGGTTTCTTATTTGTGTCTTCTTAAGTAAGAAAAATTAAAGAATACCTCTATAAAGAAACCCTGTATGGTCTGCTGTGGTAGTTAAGAGTGTGGACTCTGGAGCCAGACGGCCTGAACTTGAATGCCGTTTTGCCATTAAACAACTGTGTGGACTTGGGAAAGTCATCCAGCCCTCCCTGCCACGGTTTCCTCAGCTACAAAGTCAGGACAATGAAAGTGCCTACTTCGAAGGTTGTAGTGGGGATTAATTGTGTCGATATATATAAATGTGAAGTGCATGGAACAGACATTGGCACGTAATACATACCTAATAAGTATCAGCCATACTGTTATTTTAATATTTGATGAAGTTTAAAGGGTGATGTTTTCCAAAGAAAAGGCTTATTTTCCTGCTCTTGTAAAAAATATTGCTTCTCTGAATTCCTTCCTTATGGTGAAAGATTTATTCACACACACACACAATTTGTATATTGTAAAATTCCATGTGCTTTTCACAACAATCAATTTCACAAATGTCTACCTTGTATTTTACTTTAATAATTGTGCCTTTGGTTCTGTATTTGTCCATTTTCTGTGTATTTTTGACTTCTCTCTCCCAGTAAAATGTAAGCCCAATAAAGGCACAGGCTTTGTATGTTTTGTTTGTTGCACTTAGGTCTGGGCATGGCATGTGCTAGGTACCCAGTAAGCTTATGTTGAATTAACTAATAAGTTCAGAATCTAGTCATGTTTAACAAACACAGGCATTCTTTTCTTGGACATTACAGCATTATCATTATTGGTCCAAGAGATGCCATTTTCAAAGTTCTTAAGGACAATGCCTATATATGTTTTAAAAAAAAGTATCAGAAAGTGAGAAAATTATAATTTGTAAAGTTGTGCTTTATTAAAATCTAATGACTGTGTTTAATAGACACTTGGACTCTCATCAATCTAAAGTGTACTGCCTGAGAAAGAGGAAAGCATTTATCTTTGTTTGTGAATATCAAACCTTCCACAGCAAAACCTCCTCAACAGAATTACAACACAGGAGAAGATGCCAAACCAATTTCTGCTTGCTGGTGACGCAGTCCTAGAGCATTAACCTGAGACAGTCGCCTATGTTTAACCTCACTCGTTACAGTGTACTAGATACCAAGGGTCTAGTGGGACAATTAGGTACGAAACGTGTGATATTTTTGCCATACAAATCTTATTTACAAACTTATCGAATAAATTTCTTCAAGGCTTTACATGACTGAAGCTCTTATTTGATAAACTAAGCAAGTGGGAGATCATTCGTAATGTGAAAATTTGCTGTTTTAAGCAGCTACATGAATCTTTTTCAGTTATTTTCCAGCTTAAAAATCTCAAGCCACCTTTTTAAAAGAGTGAGAGTCAACCAGATTTGCACATAACTATGAGTTGCCCTCTTGTGAAAATGGGGCTACTGAATTAGGGGAAAAAAAACCAAGGTGCAATTGTGGTCAAACTCCTTTGTAAACTTACACGTTCATAGGAAACCCAAGAGGGAGACTCTGTGTTGTTATACAAACCATAATCTAAAAATCTTAAGGGTGCCTGATTTTTCAGTCAGAAGAAAAAGTGGAAGCAAACCTTACCACATAGCCTGGAGACCATCAACCCTAACATCAAACAGCCTCAGCCTGGACACCCAGGTCCCACACGCTTAGCTCTCCAAACTGGACAAACTATTTAAACTTCACTCACCTACTGATATCAAAAAGGGCTGATCATACCTCATAAGAATCCCGGGAGTTTGGGGTGACATTTTACACCTGGTAATTTCTCCCATTTAAAAATATTTAAAACATACTTTTAAAAGAGTAATGAAATAGGCTGTGTGTGGTGGCTCATGCCTGTAATCCCAGAACTTTGGGGGGCCAAGACAAATGGATCACCTGAGGTCAGGAGTTCGAGACCAGCCTGGCCAATGCGGTGAAACCTCATCTCTACTGAAAAGACAAAAATTAGCCATAAGTGGTGGCATGTGCCTGTAGTCCCAGCTACTCAGGAGGCTGAGGCAGGAGAATCACTTGAACCTGGAAGGTGGAGGTTGCAGTGAGCCGAGATCACCCCATTGCACTCCACCCTGAGCAACAGAGTGAGACTCCGTCTAAAAAAAAAAAGGAAAGAAAAGAATGATGAAATAAGCCTTGGCCTTTCTTTTAGTAAAAATAGAAACACATGTCTTCATTGTGAAAATAGATGTGCAACTCATTGTACCCTCACAGGAAATCATACCTCTTACCATTTGAGTTGAAGAGAACTTCTGAGGAATAGGTTTGTGCTAATGGACATTTGAGGATATTAGCCCAGCTCATAAGGAAATCCGTGCTGATCATAACTGTAATGAAAACCCCTTCATCCAAAAAAAAAAAAAAAGGTGAATTTCTTCATTGTATAAAATGCAAATTTGAAAAGGTTAGTCTTCAGTTACGTCCCTTCGTTAGCTTGGCTGCCTGGATATATTCAACTGCCTAGCAAAGCGCTGTGAGATTCCCAGGAATGAATATCCTAAGTTCCACCTATTTAGAATCATCTGAAGTTCTTCAGATATGCCAGATGGTTATGGAGCATTTTGTTGCTGCTCCAGAAAATGCTTTTCTTACCTCTTCTCACCAACCTGATGTTTATGGTTGTCTAGTCAACACCCACCTCTGCTTCTCCTACCCCAGAGACTGATACCTGCAAAGACTTCCATTGAAGAACATGTATGACTTTATTCAAATGTTGGGTTGATAGATCTCTTTCCCATCCCCTAAAAGGAAGTATTATTTTTAATTTCTGGATTATATTTCTTGTTTGTATGTATGATCTGTGCTCACTTAATGATTGTCAAATAAAGGGTTGAATGAATGAATGGATAAAGAAGTGAATGGGTGAATGGATAAATAAGTGAATGGGTGAATAGACAGATGAACCAATGAAAATATATTTTTTGTAGCATGTATGAAATTTCAATCAGGTTGGGGAGTGAATGGGGAAAAAACAACATGATCTTTTTAGATTCCGTAGTAATAAATGTTTCCAAATTTATTTTCCTAATAAAGTCTTCATGATGCACGATTTTAGGGCCAAATGTTGTGCAATTTTCATACTTAAGGGATAAATGTATCCCAAAGGAAAGAGAAGAAAATATATACTTTACTCATCCTGATTGCAAGGTATACACTTCACACAATAATACATGTTTATCAGATAACACTACAAGATTTTATTAATATTTACCAGATAAAGCTTACTCTAACTATGATCAAATCAGTTAAAGCAGGAAGAAAAAAAATCAGTGCACCTTTAGAATCACTGTAGCCTCTAGAAAAGAGATGGTCAATACAGCAAAATAAGAACAGTCTAATGTACGTCAAACCCAAGTTCTCATTCCAACAAAAAACTCTAGCCATGTTTTAAAACTATAATAGTGATCATGTATTTAGCACTCACCTGTACCAGACTGTGTTCTAAGTGATTGCTACAACATTCTCTGTAATCTCACCAACAGCCTTATGTTAACGGCATTGTTATACGTATGCTCAGAGGAAAAGCAGCTTGTCTCACACAGTACACCTGCTAAGCAATGAGGGAAGTATGGTTTCAAATGGGAACCTCTGAAAGCAGTGACTACGCTTTTAGTCTCAAAGCTGGGCTGCTCCATGACTCCAGTAAAGTGACATGACACCCGGCCCCAGTTTTTCCTTATCTCGAAGGGAACTGAGAATCAGCAAATCTCTCCTAGACAGTCATTGTTTTTTGTTGTTTCTATCCTGGAATGAAGACTGACCAAATTCACTCTCATGAAAATACCATAACTAAAGATAGATATGCATTTTTGTCATATATGAAAACACTTTCAGAAGTGGTTCCATGCTCAGACAGTATGATCATTTGTTTACACAAGGATTGACATGGCTTTCACCTTGCTGTCAGGAGGATAAAAATCTTTATCTCACCCCTGCAATTACAATTTGATTCAGCCTGTTTCCTATTTGCTCAGAACCATGGCCTGGACCACATAAGACGTGTTAATGTGACAATCTGTTCAGGAGCAATGGCTCATCAGAACGCTGTGGTCGGCACTGACCGTGGGGATCACAGTTTTTGAAAACAGTAGCAATGATCTGGCTCTCATTACAAGTATATCAATCATTTTATTCGATTAAAATATAAAACTCATTAATCACCATGTCTGAATTATGGTAACAGCTGTGAAAATTATTTCTCTGTCTCTGTTTCTGTTTGAGTCTTTCTAATTCATTCACGATACTGTGGATAAAATAATATTTTAAATGAAATGTGACCATTTCATGCCTCTTTAAAATTTGTGGAGAAATCTGACTGACTTCAGATGAATCTAAACTTCTCAGCATGACCTAAGGGGTCCATCAAGACCTGCTTTTTAACCTGTTCTTTTACTGTTCTTACTGTACCCTAATGTCCAAGAATCTTGGGAGAGGTTCCTCAGCTTTGACCATGCCGTTCTGTCTCCCAAGAGTGCTTGCTCCATACTCTCTGTGTGTAGCCAACTCCTACTCGCCCCTCAGAACTCAGCTCATAGGCTGCCATTTCCAGAAAGGCTTTTGTGTTCAAATCAGTCCGAGTTTTGTAGCTATCTCAGACTTTGCTGTGATTCAATATTACAAATAAGAATTGTGAGCTGGGCAGAGATCTGTGACAGGGATATAAATATGAATAAGATAAAGAGTCTGGGATTTAGAAAATAAGTCATCCAGTAGAGCTGAACATAATTTGAATATGCCAATGAGGGACATGAGAGACTGAAATAACACAGCTTGATACGCCTTTCCCAAAATACTATTAAATGGCTCTAAAGGGACATCAAGAAGAAGTCAAAGTACAATTTATGATTAAATAAAGAAAAAAAGTCAATTAATTCAAGGTATTGAACAGAACAGATGAAGTAAAATGCAATATGTGTGGAAGAAAGTTCAATGTGTTAATTTGTTCTTAACTTTGGTTATTAGAATTTTGTCAATGTGTTCTTAAATTTTATTATTAGAGTAATACGGCTTTTGGATATACCATAGGAATTAGAGAAAACTATTTTAAAATCTAAACTAAAAAAATAAATAGTTGAAAATAGCTAAAGGAGTAAGCTTCATCTGGTATTCAAAAAAGTCAGAAAAGTACAAAATTAAATAAGACTAGCACAACCATAAGACTGGATTTATGGAGAATAAACACCAAAAACAACCCAAAAATAGGCCTTGGTATGTAATAACTGAATATAATAAAAGTAGACCATAAGATCAATATAAGTGGAAAGTGTTTCAAGTAATTTAATGTTGGTTAGCATTTTGGAAACCATATATTTACATATGTATTTCATAGTATAGATGAAATACATTTTACAAAAATTTAAGTATTAGAGAAAAAAATTCTCATGTCTACTGTCTGGTAGATTAAATATGCAGAAAACTAAAACATTGGTTACAGGGAAAAGCACCATTAAAAAAATGGTGGAATGTGTTAAAATGAGAAAAACTATTGGACACCAAAGAGCTAGAAGGCTAACTCCACAGTCAGAATTTCTCCTGAGCATCCTACTGAGCTCTAGTGGCCCAGGGCTCTCGCTGCTGCTGCTGCTGCTTTTTTTTTTTTTCTTCTCTTCCACTCATAGACAAATAGGCAAAGAAACAACATTCGGGGACATGTTTAAGTTTTCCACTCACAGTAAAATATGATAGTCCACAATTTGTGAAAACAATTTAATGGAGACAAAACAGTCTTTTCAAAAAGCTGTGCTGAGCCAATTAGATATGTATATGCAAAAGTAAAGTTAAAAATGAAACTGGACCCTTTAAAATGGAGTATTCTTCAGTCTTAAAAGGAAGGAAAGTCTGAAGAATGCTTCAACATGGATGAATCTTGAAGACATGGTGCTAATGGAAATTAAGCCAGACACAAAAAGATGCACACTATATGATTCCACTTACACGAGGTACATACAATAGTAAGACGTATAAAAAGATAAAATGGATGGTTACCAGGGGCTGTGTGGGGAAGGAAAGGAGGAGTTGTTTTTGAACCAGTATAGAGTTTCAGTTTTGCAAATGAAAAGGTTCTGGGGCTCTGTTTTCCAACAATGTGAATATACTTAACACTATTGAACTGTACAGTTAAAAGTGACTAAGATAATAAATTTTATGTTCTGTGTTTTCTACCATAATAAAAATGCATTCGGAATAACACTAGATGCTTGCCTCACATCATCTACAAAGATTGACTTAAAATGAATTGCAGAACTAAATGGAAGAGCTTACAATATAAAATTTCCAGAAGGAAATATAGGATTTTTTTTTATGTTGAGTCAAAGAGTTCTCAGGCATGAAGTAAAAGTAGCAACCATACAAGCAAAACATTGATAAATCTGACATTATTAAAAATTAAAATGTTTACATTTCAAAATATACTACTGTGAAAATAAAAAGTCAAGCCAAGAACTGAAAGCAAATACTTAAAAATAAACCTGATACAGGGCTTTGCTCCAGAAAATATGAAGAGCCTTTCAACTGAATAATAACAAAACAGCACAGTTTTTAATGAGCCAGAGACTTAAAGTTCGCCAAAACCAAACCAAACCAAAAACCAAAAACAAAAAAACATATAAACAGTTAATAAGCCCCTAATAAGGACCCTGGCATCATGAGCTATTAGGAAAATGCAAATGAAAACCAGAATGTGATACCATAATTTTCCCACAGAGTGGCCACAATAAAAAAGAAAATAGGGGTTGGCGGGACAAAATTGGGACTCTCATATATTGACTGTGGGGATGGAATTGGCATAGCCACTTGGAACACAGGCAGTTTCTTTAAAAGTTAAACAGGCATTTACAATTAGACACAGCAATTTCAGTGTATTATAGCCACCCTGCCAAAAAAAGGAAAGATTCCACCACCACCACCACCCGTACCTTGGTTCAGATGTGGACGCTGATGATGCTACACACACAACGGAGGCTGGGAAAAGATGTGTTACTTACAAGTGAGGTTTCCAGGGGAGGGCAGGAGATGTCTCCCAAGCTTGTCCAAAAGTGGTGTGAACGAACAGGGAAAGACCCTGGCTTGGGGTTTTTACAGTCGTTCAGGCCTGAGGCCACTGTGTTCACTGCCTGAGGCCGTGGGCTTCCCTTGCATGCGAAGTGGCTTGTGTTGCTTGAATTTTCTGCTGGCATCAAAGAAGGGAACACCAAAGTTTTCTTATCGACTTGCCCTGTTGTGGGACACAAAGCAGAGAGGGTGGTGAGACTTAGAAGCTGTCAGTCATCAAACATCAAAAATGTGGTGAGAGCTACAAAACACTGAGACACTGTTCATCTTCGCCTAACTCCACGGTGTTCGGAAGACAATATGGCTCCTGAAAGACATTTAGTTTAGAGATGGAAAAAAACAAATCTAGGAAATGCCTCTGGATTTGAGCAATACAGCCATTTTAGGATGAAAAGCAATTGTGTTAGAAAATTTGGAGAGGGCAGCCTTATTTTTCTTCAATGTGTTTTGGATCAGAGATCTGCATTTAGAAAACACAAGTTTTGTTTTTGTTTTTTTTGTTTTGTTTTTTTAGTTGTTTTATTTTTTAACTGGGGAAAGAACACCCTGTTCAAGAAATGGTTCTGGGAAAATTGGATAGGCACATGTAGAAGAATGAAACTGGATTCCTTTTACCATATATGAAAATTAACCCAAGATGGATTAAGGACTTGCATCTAAGGCCCGAAACCATAAAATTTCTAGAAGAAAACCTAGGAAAAAACTCTCCTGGACATTGGCCTAGGCAAAGAACTTATGACTAAGACCCCAAAAGCAAATGCAACAAAAACAAAAATAAATAAACGAGACCTAATTAAACCAAAAAGCTTCTGCACAGCAAAAGAAAAAAATCAGCAGAGTAAACAGCCCAGGGGTAGAGGACCCCACCCTATGCGGGACTACAGGGGCTGCACGTGGAAACAGCAGGAGCAGCAGGGCCATGGGAGGCAGCTTTACAGTAATAAGAGGGCGCGGTGCCCTGGTTCCCATGGGATGTCATGACTGGATTTTTTTGAATAATTCTGCAGGCTGGCAGAGAGCTGAAGCCCACTATTCAGGGGCAAGCAGGGGCAAACCTGACCTTCTTTGTGAGAAGAGTGGCTTGAGTAGGGGGCCGATCCGCCAAAGCAAACTGAGGCGAGGGACTTGCAGTCAGGCCACAGAGAGGCCTTCCCGGGTTCCCCAGATGGCCCTGGTTTTAGCTTTTACACCACAATCAGACCAGATATGAAATCCTCATAAAAAGTTTGCTGCGTTTCCACACATCAACTGCAGCATTTAGAAAATACCACTGTTAAAATACGAAAGCATGCACAAGCAGAAGGATGCCACCGGTAGGTTCAAACCTTTTGGAAAAAAATATGAGTCTTTATTCAAAGTAATTAAGTAAGACTCGAATCAATGTAGAAATGTGTAAGATTCATGGATTGAAGGACTCCTTGTAAAAACTTCAACTCTTCCCAAACATTGTTTCAAGAATTCAGCTTTTCATGGAATTTGACAAGTACATTCTTAAATTATATAGAATTTCAAAAATTGCCAATATATTGTTGAGAAAGGAGCAGATGGAGAGAATCATTCTTCCTGACATTATTAGTTATTTTAAATCCACAATATTTAGGATGGTATAGGCTGGTACTGACTGATATAAATAGATCAGAACAGAAAGAAACAGAATAAATGACCCTAAAATAATATAAACCTGCATTTATGAAAAAACTAGTTTTACTGTACATAAGCCACTACAAAAGTCTTCAGTAAATGGTGCTAGAGCAACTTATTTATATTTATTTTGTAAACTAAAATATATACTTATTCTGTGTACCTACCCCTCCCAAAAAATTAAACCCACATGGATTACACATTTGAATGCAAAGTCAAAACTTTTAAAAATAGTAGGAAAAAGTGGCAGAATACTTAGTTTCCCAAATAAAGAAAGGAGTTCATAAACAAGTCTATGATTCCCAAATGAAAAGAAAAACAAATATTGGTAACTTGGTTTACATAAAATTAATAATTATATTAAACAAAAGGCACCATGAAGACACTAACCACTGGGAGAAGATATTTGCAAAACATATAACCCAAAAGAATTCTTAATATATAAACGTGTTACATAAAAAACTGATAAAACCAATTAAAAAAGACAAATGTGCACGCCCGTGCACACACACACACACACTAGGAAAATGGGCAAAAAACGTAAGCCATCATTGTACAGAAGGGAAAACAAATGTCCATAAAAATATGAAAATAAATGGGACTTTAGTCATCATAAACATGAAAATTAAAGCCATAATGATTTAGCATTTCACATCTGGTAATATAAAATGGTAAAATAATTTTGGACAGTAATTTAGCATTTCTTAAAAATGATGACGTTCCAGGCATGTGTCCTGGAACCTCCTGTTTAGGAGCATTAGATTAACATGAAGAGATTTGCATCTCTTATGAGTTATTGCCACCCAGCTCTGAGACCTCCCTTCTTGACCCTGCTTTGTTATATGGAGATGGGTCCTGTGAACAGTTCTCAAATATCTGCTGTCTCAAAGTGGGGCTCCATCTCTAGACAGAGCTAGGGCACTGTAAAACAGTCACAGAGAAGAGGTGCTTCCTTTTTCTGGTGCTATTGTGCTGCTTGTAGCATGGCAGCCAGCAAGTTGGTATGCAAGAGGCTTAGCAGCATTAATCTCTGTGACTCTGATGGGCCAGCTGCATCCTGAGCCCCTGCAAACTTCTCGACTTCTTGGTGCACTGGACCAATGGACCGGCTCTACCCACATCTTCCCGCAAGTCCCTTCCCCCAGCAGGTGCTGCTCCTACACAGTAAAGCCTTCTCCAAAGAGGTGGGGGTCTCAGCCTGTTCTTCCTTGTTCCTCCTCCTCTGAGGCAGTGGCTACTGTGTTTGCTACTTTTGTACTCCTTAGCATGTTCTTTCATTCCTTATAGTAGTTAAGAGTACATCTTACTAGTTAACAATTTTTCACATGAAATGTTCACACTACCGGCAATGTTTCTCTCCTGGTTGATACAGTGTTTATAGCAACATGTTTTATAATAGAAACATATTGAAAATAATAAAATATTCCTCAACATTAGAATATATAATTAAACTGTGCTACACATATGTAAAATGACATATATAGCCATGAAAATGCAAAAACCACAACTATATACATAAACATAAGTGAAACTAAAATGTATCATATTTAGAAAACAAAGGCATGAAAAACGGAAGAGGATTCATATACACACATTTTTTTAATGAGCAAAATTAATATATTGTCCAGAGAATTATGCATACATTTTACAAACAAAGTGAATATTAAGAGAATCCTAAGCAGAAAATTGATTATAATGGTTTAACTGTTGGAGCCAAATGATGAATGTGATTGGTCAATACTACTAATATGATTGTTTCCTAAGTCTGTGTAGAACACATAGGACTGCTTGTTTTAATATTGTGCTTTTAAAATATGCACGTTTGCAATATTTCATGTTTTTCTTTTAAATGTGTGTGAGTAGGGTGAGATTTTCTAAGCCTAAAGTCAAGAGATGATATCATATAACAGCACCAAAGGAGACATTTAGATTTCTAAATTAACAGTCAAATGTATTGCTGCAACTGTGACTGATAATCAGTAAACAGATCAAAATTATAAACAACATACAATGAATGTAAAGATATAAGTAAAACACAATACTGAGAGCTGACAATGTGCTAGCAGCCCTCACGCTCAGCACCTCCTCAACCTCGGCGTCCACTTTGGTGGTGCTTGAGGAGCCCTTCAGCCCACCACAGCACTGTGGGACCCCCTCTCTGGGCTGGCTGAGGCAGGAGCCGCCTCCCTCTGCTTGCGGGGAGGTGTGGAGGGAGAGACCCAGGCAGGAACCAGGGCTGCGCTCTCGGGCCAGTGTGAGCTCTGGCGGGCACCGGTACGGGCTCAGTAGACCCCGCACACGGAGGGGCCAGCCGGCGCCCCCGGCCCAGGGCAGTGAGGGGCTCAGCACCCGGGCCAGCAGCTGCAGAGGTTGCTCCGGGTCCCCCAGCAGTGCTGCCCGCCAGCACCGCAGTCAAATTCCCGCCGGGCCTTAGCTGCTTCCCCGTGGGGCAGGGCTTGGGACCTACAGCCTGCCATGTCTGAGCTCCCCCCGCTGCAGTGGGCTCCCACGCAGCCTGAGCCTCACCCACGGGCGCCACCCCCTGCTCGGTGGAGCCTGGTCCCATTGACAGCCCAAGGGCTGAGGAGTACAGGCACAGCTCAGGACTGGCAGGCACCTCCGCCTGCAGCCCCCGTGCATGATCCACTAGGTGAGGCCAGCTGGGCTCCTGAGCAGGATGGGAACTTGGAGAATTTTTATATCCAGCCAAGGATTGTCTGTGCACCAATCAGCACTCTGTATCTAGCCAATCTGCTGGGGACTTGGAGAATTTTTATGTCTAGCTAGAGGATCATAAATCCACCAATCAGCACTCTGTGTCTAGCTCAAGGTTTGTAAACACACCAACTGGTACTCTCTGTCTAGCTAACTGTGTATCTAGCTAACTAGCACTCTGTGACTCTGTGTCTAGCTCAAGGATTGTAAACGCACCAATCAGCACTGTGTCAAAATGGACCAATCAGTTCTCTGTAAGGTGGACCAATCAGCTCTCTGTAAAATGGACCAATCAGCAGGATGTCGGTGGGGCCAGATAAGGGAATAAAAGTAGGCTGCTGGAGCTAGGGAGGGGCAAGCTGCTTGGATTTTCTTCCCCACTGTGGAGGCATTGTTCTGTCGCTCTTTGCAGTAAATGCTGCTGCTACTGACTTTGGGTCTACGCTGCTTTTATGAGCTGTAATGCTCACTGCGAAGGTCTGCAGCTTCTCTCCTGAAGCCAGCCAAGGGAAGAATGAACAACTCCTGATGCGCTGCCTTTAAGAGCTGTGACTCCACGAAGGTCTACCCTGACAGTGAGACCACGGACCCCCAGAAGAAGCTCCAGACACATCTGAACGTCTGAAGGAACAAACTCTGGACACACCATCTTTAAGAACTGTAACACTCACCGCAAGGGTCCGCGGCTTCATTCTTGAAGTCAATGAGACCAAGAGCCCACCACTTCCAGACACAATACAATGACAAAATGATATTAATAGGTGACTAATAAGCAAGTTAATAGTATTTTGTAATAAGCATAAAAGATGTACCAGTGGTAGGATTACATCACTACTAACTGATGCACAGTGACAGGTTTTCTTCTTTACATTTAATTGAGTGAGATGGTAGTGATGGTGGCCTGCAAGCACTTTGGGCTATAGCTATTTCTACTGGATGTGTATTACTACAGCTTCCTCTGACTCTCATTTGTTAATAATTAGCAAGAATTTTTTAAATCTCCAGATACTAGCTCCAGTGAGTCTACTTTTCAAAGTTATGATTCTCATGCAAGTACTTAGACATAAGAAGCTTACCAGCCCAGCGGATCACGAGGGCAGGAGATCGAGACCATCCTGGCTAACACGGTGAAACCCTGTCTCTACTAAAAAAAAAAAAAATTAGCCAGGTATGGTGGCAGGCACCTGCAGTCCCAGCTACTCAAGAGGCTGAGGCAGGAGAATGGTGTGAACCCAGGGAGGCAGACCCTGCAGTGAGCCGAGATGGCGCCACTGCACTCCAGCCGAGGCGACAGAGCGAGACTCCATCTCAAAAAAAAAAGGAAGAGAAGCAGCTTACCAGCCCAAACAGGGTGCCCCCATAAGTTGCGACCTAAATGTCTTGATAAAGTAACAATGGTATAGCAATATAAACGAATAGTGCAATTGCTTAAAATGTTGTTGTTTAAAAAATAATGGTGTGGAAAATAAAATACAATATTAATACAGCAATGTATGTAGCACTTTATGACACACATATATGCTCATATATAATTAAAAATAAGGTATTTGCTTAAATGTTAATTGTCTTGATTCTAGGTAAAATGATTTGATGTGATATTTTTCTCTCACTTGTTTGTGTCATTATCTCTAATGGTTTTTATATTTTCTAAATCTCCTTACTTTTAGATTTCACCATTTAGACAACTGTCGGGCGACAGGGCAGAAGGAAAGTATAAATAGTGCCAGCATCAACATAATTATTTTTTGTCAAAGCTTCCTTATATTAAACTACTGTAAAACTTGTATTTTGTTCATTATGAGTACATACAACTGTCCGCTTTAGTAAAGAAAGATGAACAACTGAGGGATCGGATAGATGCATCTTTCACCGGGGCATACAGAATGTTTGCCTGAATGGGAATTACTAAATTTAAAATCATTGCACTGAAGAATCAAGTAATTTTCCTTTTCACATCTTTCTTTTAAAACATTTAGTCTCTCAATGATGGGTTCAATTTACACATACAGCCAAATAAAGACATTCTGGAATGAAGGTTCTCTGGGCAGAAGTCAGAACCTGTTTCTGTGTTGCTCAGATTTCTGCAGTGTCTTCATGCCTGACCAGTCCTTCCTGTTTTTCAAGCATGTTCAGCTTTGCAGGAAGTAGAGCAGCCGGGGCTTTGCAGTGATTGCTACATGGGTCTTTTTTCCAATTGAACTGTTTCACAGCTCTTTTACCTTAAAAATGAATGCTGATATAAGCCATGCTTCACAGGAGCCATGGAATTGGAGATCGGTGTTAACTCCTGGTTTTCTGGCAGTCCAGATGATTTGCATTACTGCGAGGAAACTCAAGGGTCGCCCCTGTGCAGTGGTTCCAAATCTGACTAATGATCAGAGACCTTGAGGAGACAGGACCCCCAGCTAGAGAATTGGATGGGTGATTCCCATGCTCACCCAACTGTGAGAACCATTGGAGGAAGTTTCCACTTTTTCTGTTAGACAAACGCGGGAGTATTCAGATACAGTGGCAGGGCTGGGGCAAGGTGGATTGCCAGTAGGTTGTGATTTTAAGTTTCTGGTGCAGAGGTGGCATAGACACTGGTGGTGGGACTGCAGCCAGGTAGAGCCCTGGCTTTTAGCTTTCAGCACAGCAATGAGGCCATTCGGGTGGGAGTGGAGGTTGAGGAGAGAGCACTTGGGCTTCCAAGGCTGAACCTAGAGGCAGCAAATCTGTATGCCTAATGCCTTTTAACAGCCTTTGGTAAATGCCTTTTCTGCCAGAGGTAGACAGAGAGGTTTTGTCACAGCAGGGAATCTTGACTAATGAAGACATTGGTGAAATCCTCTGCATTTATAGTTATGGAGTCCAAGGAGTATTACTGTTGTGGGATTGTTTTTCCTCATTCCAACAGAGCAAATTTTCAAAAATCCATCCAGATAACAGGCATAAAGAAACCTTTTTTTCTCTCTCTTCCCTTGCCCCCACCCCCAACACACACATACACACACACACACACAAACACACACCAGCATTACATTCAAGGTCCATTTAGACACTAGAGACAAACTCTGGTAAACCATATCACATAGAGAAATAATGTTTGTGCAGAGAAGTCAGCTTCTACTAGCATGGTATTCTTTCTCAGGTCAAGTGACTGGCCGTTTCCTATCCTATTTCAGTCAACATGAGAGCTCTTTAAATCTGTTTCAAGGCCAGCAAAGGGGATGAGTGAGAAAGACAGAGGCAGGACTCACAGGAGCTCTCTCTTCAGGCTTTTAAGCTTCAGTTTTGTGAGGTTCACAGGAGCCCTGAACTTCTGGACCCTGGCCCAGGTACGAATTACCCAAAGAGACTGCTCCTCAGCCCAACCATAAAGCTAAAGATACATTCAGAAGATGAATGAAATTGGCCATAAAATTTCCAGTCTCTTCAGACATAAAAATCTGAGAGATGAGCAGCTCAGAATTTAGACAACATTTTCTACCTAACTGAGTGTGGGCAAACCACTTATCCCTATGTTTTCTCTCTTGTTTCCTCTACATTTTTTTTCTTTTAATTACGAGACACATAAGATGTCAAGCTCCAACATTCCACAGTTTTTTATATTTAGAATTATATATTCTAGAAGAAGATTCATTTTGCAAATTTCTACATTTAGAATTTGATCTTGGATTAGAAATACCTTGGGTACTGACAGAAAATAAAATCCAATCCTTTCATTTTCCAGGTAGCAACTGCCTCATCTTTTCCATCTATGGAGTGCGGAATATCTGCCCTACTTCATTCAGGTGTGAAGATAAAATGAGATAATAAATATCTGATGGTTGGAAACAAGTAAGGGGTCAATAAATGTTGATTTTATTATAACCAAGAATAATTAAAATATTTTGAGCTGCTTCCTGCAGCTAGTCATTTGCCTGCGATTTTTAGTGTACTCATTAGTTTATAAACCAATTTCTGGATGGAAGGGAGGGATGTGGTCATTGTGTTTAAGTACACAGGAGATTTTAACTTAAGGGAAAATTTGTAAAGGAGGCACAGAAACAGGGTACTGTAGACAGAAGATAGCCAAGCAGAGAGAGTGATGGAAAAGGACTAGGCAGGACCCTTCTTCGGGGAACATGCATATTGTTTCAGTCACTCCAGGACTAATGAGGAGCCAAAAACTCTCTAGAGGGAAGCTGAAGTAAATTAGAGATATAAATTAGAATATGTTAAATAGTCTAGCAACAGCAAATGAAAGTTACCTGTTGGCATTAGGTCACATAATACTCCCTTATTTACTGCTGGTGCTAATCCCCAGGGGCACGGTAGAAGCCAGGACTTCTGCACCTGAACCTTTTCCTTCCCCTTAAGAAATGAGTCAGTCCAGTACATAAACCAATCGACTTAAAATTTACATAGTTACTAAAAAGATCTCATAATGTTTACACTTTTATTAGTTTTTAAGTGAAGTTGGTTTCTCATTTCTTAAAACAGTCCAGAGACTTGAGGCAATAAATGACTCTCAGCTTCTCCTATTCATTAGTCCATCTTGTCACACTTACCTCATGAGAAAAAAACTAGAAAGAGGCAGAAATGAGAAAAAATGACTTCCTTGGGCAATTCTAAGGCTGAAAAGTTGTTTGAGAATTATCCTCATTATCTTCCTGACCACCTCACATACCCTGTAGGTGGAAAGATTTAATTCTTAACTACTTCTTAGACTGATGAGACTGAAGTGTAATGTTTCTTGTTCAGAGTCATAGTTCACTGGATGTTTTTCAAACAGGAATGTTGGACAAACCGGCTATTTAGAGAGTGAAGGAGAGGAACTTCCGAGAGCAACTGGCCCCAAGAGAAACCCAGGGACGCCTGCCCTTTGGTGGCTTTGTCCATGTGCTGCTCACACCAAAAAGTACTCAGGGTGACCTGCACCAAAAATAAACTGCAGTAGTCTGGGCACATTGGCTCATGTCTGTAATCCCAGCTCTTTGGGAGGCCAAGGTAGTTGGATCATCTGAAGTCAGGAGTTCAAGACCAGCCTGGCCAACATGATGAAACCCTGTCTCAACTAAAAATACCAAAATTATCCAGACGTGGTGGCAGATGCTTGCAATTCCAGCTACTTGGGAGGCTGAAGCATGACAATCTCTTGAACCCAAGAGATTGGTCTATGTGTTATGACTAAAGATACAAAAAGAAAGGGGGAAAAAAGTAACTCCAGATGTTTAGGAGTCCACCATGGATCTGTTAAATTTCAAGTTCATGTATTTCCCCACACAGAGCTGAGCTGTCTCTACCCCAAACCTGATCCAGCATGTCATCTCTAGGACAGCAGTGGGAGGGAGGCATCTGTGAACATCAGCCTTATGCAAAGTGTGGTTTCCCATCTGGGAAAGCGAGAACTGATGTTCCCCCTCTGAAGCCACGTGAGGATAAGTCCGATGGCAAAGCTTCTGAATGACTGAAGAAAAAGCAGCCAGTGAAGAAAGTGGAGTAAGACCCCTTAGCAGAGATAAGCACATGTCCGCTGAAGAGAGAGGAGATAGAAGTGTGGAGACAGCTTTCCTCTTGCCCGTGGGAGATGGCTGAGGCTGGGGGCCTCTGCAGGAGCTCATGCAGCAAGACCATCACCCAGTGTTTCTGAGCAAAGACGGGATGACCCTCTCTCCACTCACCCCTGCAGCCTTTAGAGAGTGCTGAAGGGATTCCGGAATTTCTATTTTTTCTCTTTCACAAGAAGAACCATGGGAATTAATAGAGGGGCAAGGTATGGGGCCTTGCAAATTCAATCTCCATCTCCGAAGAGAGGATGGGATGGTGTACCAGGGGAGTGGGGCCAACAAGGAATGTACCTTCAATTCTGGAATGGTCATCAGTGATGGATGGGACCAAGCTGAAGGTGATAACTTCCTGAAAGAAGCCACAGTCCCATAGGCACCACCCACAGGCTGCACAGAATTAGAGCAATAGCGAGATTTCTTTCCTTCCTAGTATTTGGTCAGCCGTGTGAAGAGGATCTCATCCCCATCTCTGTTCCACATTCCTCCTAATGACAGTGTTATAGGAAAGATGAGGAAGCATCTTAAAGTGAGACATCCCTCCCTGACTCCAAGCTGCAGGGATCAGAGCAGAAGCCTACACTGGGGGAGGGGTAAAATCAGATACGAGATTAAATTTTTAAGTTTCAGAAACACAAATGGAGAGAAATTTATGGATTCTGCCCAATGATGTCTCAACAATTGGAAAAACACATGCAGTATTTCACAGTTGGAAGTTATCATTAGAAAAGAAATAAGTGGGCCGGGCGCGGTGGCTCAAGCCTGTAATCCCAGCACCTTGGGAGGCCGAGACGGGCGGATCACGAGGTCAGGAGATCGAGACCATCCTGGCTAACACAGTGAAACCCCGTCTCTACTAAAAAAAAATACAAAAAACTAGCCAGGCATGGTGGCGGGCACCTGTAGTCCCAACTACTCGGGAGGTTGAGGCAGGAGAATGGCGTAAACCTGGGAGGCGGAGCTTGCAGTGAGCTGAGATCCGGCCACTGCACTCCAGCCTGGGCGACAGAGCGAGACTCCGTCTCAAAAAAAAAAAGAAATAAGTGTATAATCACAAGATTACGTGGCCTATTTAAATTTATAAGCTATTCAGAGTATTAGCTGCAAGCTGACATTATTTAGGTTCTAAGGGTATAAGGATGAACTCCCTGGGCCCTTGTCCTCTGCAGCTACAATCATGGCATGCAGATGGACAATGGCAATAGTTTGGTGAGTGTGCCATGGTGTACTAGGAGGATGTTTCTTTGGATGAGGAGTTGGTAGGGCGGAGATAAATGATAGAGAATTATATTTAGTGCTTATTTTGACTTAATTAACTTCCCAGAACCACCTCGTGCTATCTGTAAGAATAATGTTAAACAAAGACCATAAAATTCTAGAAGAATTAAAGTATCATATTAATGACTTAATGATGACTCTTAGTGTTTCTTGTATGTGGCTGTGGTAACTTGTGTCTTAAGATCTTTCTCTAGGGAAATTCCAATTAAAGAATGGGTCACCACTGGAATGAATATTTCACCAAGAAAAGGAATGTGGTGAAACAAAAACTTTTACAATGGTCTCAATATTACCTTGTTAATTTCTTTCTCACCAGGTGTGTTTCCAATTGTTTGGCATTTATTCAGTAAATATTTATGCAAAGCCAACAGTATATTTGGATACTGTGAGAAAGATAAAAGCCAATGTATAAGACTGTCCTTGTAATTCAAGAGCTAAAAAAAAAATCTCCAGGAGGCACAGCCTATATAGATAGAACTGTTAAATAATATTGAGAGGTAGCATGCTATTAAATCCCTAAGTGAAAAGACAGGACAATAGATTCTAAACATAGTTGTTAAATTTTTAAGACATTACCTTTCTTCTAATAATGAAGAAAAATACTTTTCCTTGTTCATAATCATGGATCTGACTGGTCCATAAACTCGCAATTTTCTTCTGCCACAATTGGCTTTTAGCTTCTTTAAAAATATTTTATGCAAGATGTATTCTGAAGATGTAATAATGAAATACAATATATATCACCATAGAAGTTTATTGACCATAATTACTTTGAGTTTTTCTATTCTTTTACTCACATGACAAGGTGCCGTAGTGTTTGGTGATCGATCCTGACAATGATTTACTAGAATTAATTAAATCTAAGGATGTTTAGGGATGCCACCTCTGAGGGACCAGTTAACAGAACAGTGCCCACAATGCCTCTTGGCAATGCCGGAGTGAAATAAAATATGTAGGGTTTTTATTCTCTAAGTCTGCATTTTCATATATCCCAGACTCTGCCCTCTGATATATATGCTGCTTCATAACATTTGAAAGTACTAAAGTATAAAATAAAACCTCGCTCACAAAAGTGGTTAGTTCACCTGAACAGATACAAGCAGGAAACACCTCTGTCCAACATTATCTCAACAGGCAGATTCCACAGTGGTAACTTCTAGATACTAAAATACAGCATTTAAATATATATATATATATTTTATATTTACCAGGTAATATATATGTCACATATATGTTTGTTGTGAAGCAGGATATTTTAATGTAGCATTGTATTTATAAGGTTTAAATAAAACATAATCATTGCCAAATATAGAATTCCACTCAGAGGGAGATTAAAAACCAAGACCAAAATAAGAGAAAGCCCTGAAGTGAGTTTGTATCAACATTTCTCGCCACATTTATCTTTACTCCATTAGGGCAGGAAGAGAATATTTTTGCCACAGAATTTTTACTAATTCCAATTATTATTTCTTATCATTAGTATGACTCAATTATTCTGAAAAATTTGCTTTCAAAGTTTGTAAATTCTCAATGATCAAAACACATTAACAGACACAAATAATCTTAGCATTCTTAATGCTTCCCAAAGTAAGGTGATTTTTTTTCATACCTGAGTAATACTTAAAAAAAAAAAAAAAAAAAAAAGAATACCACAAATATGGAGTCAAATATTTGTAAAAGGTAATGTTTCATCACAAAATGCAGCCTTTCCTAGTGGGAGGTAATCTTAGGAGTGAAGAATGATAAAACTCATTTTGTAAAAATGTACTCTGCCATCTCAGTGGCACAGCCAGTACCTCCAGTAGGGGAGCAAGTTTCTACTTCAGATGATCACAGTGTTTGGATTAGGGCCTCTCCAAGAATTTGAAATAAGGGTAAAGCTGGGAGTCAGGATCCCAGAATTTAAGCAAGAACTCAGGGTGAAATGAAGGTATGGATGTCAAGAACACACAGAAGAACAAGGTGGGGAGGAGTTTAACGCTGGCCTTTCCTGAATGGCATCATCCCAGCTGCTTAAGCTCTCTGAGACACCTGTACAATAGGGATGCCAACACTCACCCCACAGGGCTGCCCTCAGGATGAAGGAGCCACCGCACATGATGTGCTTAAGTGCAGTGCCTGTGAGTGATGGCTCTCACGGTGAGTGCCTGGGGAGTGTTGCCATCCCACGTTCTGGACCAGCCAAGCTGCAGTCACCTGGAAATCTGAAGCGTGAGGACCTGGGTGTGTCTGCTGGCTACGAGGCCCAAGCCTGCTAATATTTCAGAACTCTGGAAAGAGCTTGGGTTTGGGCCCTGAAGTTTAACTTTGATTCTACTTTCCTCTAATTAGGTCAAAAGTTCCTTATCTGGAAAATGGGAATAATAATAAGTTTTACCGTTTTTACTAAGATTCAAAATAATACATGTGAAACCCCAACCCAGGGGCTAACCCTTGGCCCTTACGCAGGTGGCCAGTTGCTGTGATTATAATATACCTTAGCCCAGTGACTGGCCTGGCTAAGCCTAAGTGTTTTTTGTTTTGTTGTTGTTTGTTTTAAATTTTGTTTGTTTTAAGTTCCGGGAAACATGTGTAGAACATGCAGGTTTGTTACATAGGTATACGTGTGTCATGGTGGTTCGCTGCACCTATCAACAGTCACCTAGGTTTTAAGCCTTACATGCCTTAGCTATTTGTCCTGATGCTCTCACTCCCCTTTCCCCCATCCCCCGATAGGCCCTGGTGTGTGCTGTTCCCCTCCCTGTGTCCATGTGTTCTCATTGTTCAACTCCCACTTATGAGTGAGAACGTGTGAAGTTTTGTTTTCTGTTCCTGTGTTAGTTTGCTGAAGATAATGGCTTCATCCATGTTCCTGCAAAGGACATGATCTAATTCCTTTTTATGACTGCACAGTATTCCATGGTATATATGTACCACATTTTCTGTATTCAGTCTCTCATTGATGGGCATTTGGGTCGGTTCCATGTCTTTGCTATTGTGAATAGCTCTGCAATACATATACATGTACATGTATCTTTACAATATAATAATTTATATTCATTTGAGTACATACCCAGTAATGGGACTGCTGGGTCAAATAGTGTTTCTGGTTCTAGATCCTTGGGGAATCACCCACTGTCTTCCCCAGTGGTTGAACTAATTTACATTTCCACCAACAGTGTAAAAGTGTTCGCATTTCTCCACAGCCTCTCCAGCATCCGTTGTTTCTTGACTTTTCAATAATAGTTATTCTGACTAGCATTAGATGCTATCTCATAGTGGTTTTGCTTTCATTTCTCTAATAATCAGTGATATTGAACTTTTCTTCATATGTTTATTGGCAGGATAAGTGTCTTCTTTTGAGAAGTGTCTGTTCATATCCTTTGTCCACTTTTTGATGGGGTTGTTCGTTTTTTTCTTCTAAATTTGTTTAAGTTCCTTGTAAATTCTTGAAATTAGGCCTTTGTAAGATGGGTAGATTGCAAAAGTTTTCTTCCATTCTGTAGGTTTCCTGTTTGCTCTGATGATAGTTTCTTTTTTTTTTCTTTTTTTTTTTTTTTTGTGACGGAGTCTCGCTCTGTCGCCCAGGCTGGAGTGCAGTGGCGTGATCTCGGCTCACTGCAAGCTCTACCTCCCGGGTAGTTTCTTTTTAAGCCTGCTCTTTGAAAGTATTGGCACCCACATCTGAGACAATTTGACAACACGAGAAATTACAACAAACTCAACACATTCTACTCCATATTCTCTCCAAATGGTAATAGGCAATCTGAATTATTCTTGAAAGGTATCACAATCTGATTATGGTGTGAATATTTATAAATCAAACCCCACATTTATATTCTGGAACTCAAATGCTAGCTGGCATTAAGATGATGAACTAGATAATTAGTGTGATTTTGCAAACCAAATTTGTTTGTCTTTTAAAAATATACATTTTGTTGTTTCTAAAAACAATAGACATTGCATCTTCAATCTAATGTAGCCATCATTAGGGGTTAGAAATAGTGGAAATAATTATAGAAGGGAACCTGAATTATTACTGAACTAGATGCAGAATGGCTGTTGAAGTGGGAACAACATGAAGGAGAGCGGCTGAGTGGGGTAGATTACAAATGAAAATTGGAAGAATGGTTATTAGTGGCATAAAATGGACAAAACCATCAGGATAAAAGCCAACCACTGACTGGCTGACAACGAGTGCCATGTGATACCTGGGACATCAGTGGGAGACTTTCAGAGGGTGTCAGAGTTAAATACCTATGGTGGCAAAAGGAAGGGAAACCTATATCCAGTTAGGTGCACCCACAGGAAAGGAACCAATAGGAGATGCTCTAAATGTCAGCCCTGATGCAGTCCTCCTATAATAACGCTAAAGTGTGCGTTCTGGGATTAGACAGAAATGTTTGGTTCAATTTTCTATTCCCAAGAGTATTTCTCTCACCAGGTCCTTTGTGTATATGACTGGTTAATAATGCCTGTCTTATGGGTGGTTGTGGAAATTCAGTGTAATTAGCACTAAGGAACAGATGCAGCCACTGACATGCGGCAGGCCCCTTCTATAGCACACATGATACCCTCCAAAAGTGAAGACTAGGTGCTTTTATCCTATGCCCTTCCAAAAGATCTGTGAACAAAAATACTCCAGTATTTCTGTACAAGGTATGGTTCTATCAGTGAGAACAGCCAATCTCTCTCTTGACCTATTCAAAAAGAATGTGTGAAAATTAATGAAATGCAGATCTTCAAACATTTTTAGAAATTTTAATTAGTATTTAAAAACTATATATTATTTGTAAACTCAAGAAATTGCCCACGTAATCTTTAAGCAAATAAATAGGCCACTGTTTACACATTAATACTAAAATTTTAATTTATAAAAATATGTACTGTTGTCAATATTACATATTCTGTAATAACACAGTCCCACTAGCTTGACATGGTCATTTCATTTATCTATTTCTTGTAATACTTAGATCACACATACACGTTATTAAACACCAACAGTAAAGTATATGTGCTTATGTTTTGTTTTTCTTGTCTTACTAAACACTATATTATTTCTTAAAATCCACAAAGAAACAGACAATTCCAGGGAGTAACAAAATTAAGTGAAACAACGTATTTTAAGGTATGGCCCAAATAAAAGAAAATATACCATTATATTGATTAATATAATGCTCGCATTTATAATTATGATTATAATTACAATGGTATTTGAGTTTCCCAGCCTTGTTTCTTTTTCTTTATTATCAAAATTTTATTAATATGTTAAGGAGTACCTAGATGAGGTCAGCACAAATCTAGGGAGTAAAATCAGACAGAGGGCCTGTATTTACTTTTTATAGCTCCAAGGCAAATAAGTCATGTTATCCTGGTCAACAGGGAGTCAGACATTACAGGCAATGACCTAGCTATAAAGAGTTTTGAATGCCAGCAATAAATCACTCCCTAATTAACGTTCCAAACAGCAAAATGCAAAAGAACTGGTTAAGTTTAGATAAAATCACCTTTAAAAATATGTACGATCATAGCTATTTTGAAAAAGTTTAGTATGTTTAGCAATATTTGAAGTAGTCCCAGTGTTCAACTAAACAGAGTGACCAACAAAACATTTTTAAATATGTTTGTATGAATAATTATATTGCCATATTTACATATGTAAATTTTACTATACCAGAAAATTCCTCATTTACTTGCTCTCAATATTTCTACCATAGTTTTACTTTGGCTAATTCATGGCCAAGGAAAAGTAAAATGTAGTAAATTCCATGAAATACAGAATTGTTCAAAGATCATTATTAATTTTTGTAATGAACTGAAGTTTATAATTCTTTTTGTTTCAACTGGAGAAGTTAGAACACTTAAAAATAGCTAAGTGAGAATAGCATTAGCGGTGCATCAATCTCAACTGCATCCAGGCATATCAGTTGAATGGCAGAGGGACTAGAAATTACATTTTATGAAGAAAATTTATGGAACTGAAGATATTTAGGCTGCAAAAGAAAAGACTATGGTAAGCCTGTGGGCAGGTTAAGGTTTAAAACACTAAGAATTCGCCTGTAGAATAATACTTAGAAAGAGAAGACAAGAAAAATGAGGAATGGAATACAGAGAAGTAAATGTTGGCTTATTTAAAATCCTTTACAGAGAACAGTCTACAATAATGGTAAAGAGTGAAATCTCTATCGCTAAACTATGGGGGTATCCGATATAGGTTCTTAAGTGCTGAAGGACTTTTCATAAATTACTGATGCTGTGGTTTTGGTTTTCTCCAGTGTGAACAGTGTTGAATATAGTATCCATAAACTACCTGAACAGGTTGAGGAAGGGAATATGCGTAAAGTGGTTAAAAAGAGACTGACACAAACTAAGTGCTCTATAAAAATTGCCTGTAAAAAATAAGACTACCACAAATAATGCTGTCTTTTAAAATATATTTTTTAAATACATATGATACTAAATAAATGTACATATACATAAATATGTTTTAAAACACATATAATATTGCCAAAATACATATTATTTTAAAATAAACAAATATTGATGATGTGGTTTGGCTGTGTCCCCACCCATATTGCATCAACAATTGTAATCCAAATTGTAATCCCCATGTGTCAAAGGAAGGACCTGGTGGGAGGTGATTGGATCATACGGGAGGTTCCCCCATGCTGTTCTAATCGTGTATAAGTCCTTATGCAATCTGATGGTTTTATCAGGCAGTTTTCCCTGCTCTTGCTCACTTTCTCTCTCACCTGCTGCCGTGTAAGACATGCCTGCTTCTCCTTCTGCTATGACTGTAAGTTTCCCGAGGCCTCACCAGCTATGCGGAACTGTGAATCAATTAAACCTCTTTTCTTTATAAGCTAACCAGTCTCTGGCCGTTCTTTATAGCAGTGTGAAAAAGGAGTAATACAATTGATATTAGCATAATGTATTGACATTGTAGAAATTTGAAAATATAGAAACATATAGAAAAGAAAAATCACCTCTAAACTTACTATTGTTATCTAAATGTGCTTTAGTCTAATGGACTTGATCAGTTGAGATCATATGGCATATGAAGTTCTACTTTTTGATATTTTCACTTAGCATGATCTTTTGAGATCATAATTTTAATAGCTCTTTGGTATTCATTAGTACAGCTATAACAGCAGCAGTCATGTTAATGGCTATTCCATTGTGGACTATTTTCTAGTTCTTTATGTTATACCATGAGCATCAGTTTCATTATTTCTATAGGAAAACTTCCTAGAAGTGAAATTGGTAAGTCAAAGATGTGAATAATTTTATGATATTTTACCTACACATTGTCAATTTTACACTGTAGCCATTTTAGTATGTGCGTAGAGGTATTTCATGGGAAATTTAATTTGTGTTTCTTTAATGAGTAATAATATTAAATATCTTTTCAGGTGTTTGTTTGCCGCGCATATCCATTCTTTGGTGACATATCCATTCATTCTTTGGCCATGTCTTCCAAGTCTTTTGATCATGTTTCTGAGAAGTTTATGACTTTGTGATTATTGACTTTATGACTTTGTGATTATTATGACTGTGATTAATATTGAGTTGTGATTGTTGTTTATATATGAGATACAATTTCTTCATTTTGCAAAAGTTTTCTCAACACCTACAGTTTGCATTTGCAGTTTTAAAGAGGTTTTGAAGAATAACCGAGAATAACCATTTTTAATTTTGATCAAGTCAATTTAGTAATTTTTAAATATAATTTATTCTTTTTGTCTTGTAGTTAAGAAATCTCAGCCAAACACAGCATCACTAAGATTTTACAGTTTTTATTTTTAAAATATTTTATAGACTTCAGGATCTTGAATTCTTTCTAAGATTTATCCCTAAATATATTCTACTTCTGATACTATACTATATGGCATTTAAAAATTTCAGACTGCTTTTGACTGTCTATAGAAAGATAATTGATTTGTATTAGTTCATCTTGTGCTGTGTGAGTGTGCTACACTTATTAGTTCTAGTAGCTTTGTGTCAAATTTTGTAACATTTTTAATGTAGATGATGATGTCATCTGCCAATAAAGGCAGAACCATTTCTCTATTTCCACTTGGATGTCTTTTTGTTTTTTTTTTTTTTTTACATTTCTTGCCTTGCTTCCCTGGTTAGAACATCCAGTACAATGTTGAACAGAAGTAGTGCAAGTGGACATCCTAAATTTGTTTCTGTTCTGGGGGAAAACTGTTGTTTTTACCAATATGTACATACTGATATTCTTCTAGACTCTATATATTCTGAACATTGATCTAGTCATCTATCATTTTGTTAACAACACTGTCTTTATTACCATACACTTAATTGTCTTAAGTAGTGGTTTTTTGGTCTCCAAATTTATCTGTTTTTACAAAATTGTTTTGCTTAGTTGATAGCCTATGCATTTTAATATTTGTTATAGAATCAGCTTGTCAATTTCTATAAACAAAAGGCTGCTGTGATTTTCATTGTAATCACATTGAATCTACTGATCAATATGCAATCAACTGACACACTAACTTAAAAAAAAGACACTTCTCCATTTCTGCAGGACCCCTTCACTCTCTGTCACCAATATTTGATATTTTTCAGCGTATGGGTCTTAAACATCTTTGGTAAAACTTCTTATAGTTTTACTAAACCTAATATCTTTGTTGCTATTGTGAATGTTGTTTATTATTTCAATTTCTAGTCAATTGCTGCTCATCCTAATACATAAATGCATACAATACATTATCGGATATCAATCTTATATCATACAATATCATTTCTTACTTCATCTATGTGTTCTAGTAATTTTCTATGGATCTCACAGAATTTTCTACCTAGATAATCCTGTCATCTTGAATAAAGACAACTTCACATCTTCTTTTGAAATCCAGATGCCTTTCATTATTTTTGTCTCCTTATCAAGCCTCCAGTACATTGTTACTTGTTCTTTATCTTAGAGAAAAACATTCAGTCTTTTACATTAAGTGTGATGTTAGCTGTTACCTGTAGGCTTTTGGTAAATATTTTTATTAGGTTCAGGATGTTCCTGTTTCTCCCTTGTTTGCCGTGACTTTTTTTTCAAGGACACGGATATTGTATTTCTCAAAACTTCTTCAGCATCTGTGCGGAAAATAGTGGTTTTTTAAAGTCTATTATTGGGATGAATTACATTTGATTTTCATGTGTAAACTAACTCTGCATTCCTTGAGTAGACACTACTTCATCATAGTGTATTATTCATTTTATACGTTATTGGATGTTACTTGCAAATATTTTGTTAGAAATATTTGCATATATGTTCATGAGAGACATGCATCCGTATGATGGGGCCGAAAAATGCCCTCCCAGTTCCAGCCTCTACTGCGGGTTAAACCACTGCCATTTACAAGGAGAGATGGTGGTAGGTTTTGAATGTTCTTATCTTCATAAATTCAAAATTCCCTCTTCCCTGCCCCAGCAAATCTCACCGAGTGCAATTCTTTCAATATTAACACTCCTCCAACCTTGTCTGCTATTGAAATGTTTCCAATGTCTTCAAATAGTTGTCTGTGTGCACATGCACACGTGGATTTTAACTCCAAAGGTTAAAATTATTTTTGTCTTGTACAATCAATTTCACTATTAACAAAGGCAGAATCACTATTTTATTTTATTTATTTTATTTTATTTTATTTTATTTTATTTTATTTTTTGAGATGGAGTCTCCCACTGTCACCCAGGCTACAGTACAATGGCACAATCTCAGTTCACTGCAACCTCCACCACCTGGGTTCAAATTATTCTCCTGCCTCAGCCTCCTGAGTAGCTGAGATTACAGAAGCCCACCACCATGCCTGGTTAATTTTGTATTTTTAGTAGAGACAGGGTTTCACCATGTCATTCAGACTGGTCTCAAACTCCTGATCTCAGGTGATGTTCCCGCCTCGACCTCCCAAAGTCCTGGGATTACAGGTGTGAGCCACTGCACCCAGTCCAGAACCACTATTTTAAAACAACAAATACTATTTCTTTTTAGTTATGGAAAGTTATTCAGTTAAATTTTCTTTTAGATTAGGGTTTCTTCATGGAAAATAAATTTTCTAAAATTAAGGCTAAAGTAAATAATTTTAGAAGAACCAATTGCCACTTATGAAATGCTTCAAGGAATATAATGACTATTCTTCTAATAATTGGATTTAGTTTGACTTAAATATTTATTTAATATTCACTCTGTTCTCTTTTTCAGGCACTGTGCTAAGCTTGACTTACAGAGACGAATAAGATTTGGCCACATCTTCAAGTTGCTCAGACCATCAAGGACTATATACAGAACTAACTCTACTGCTTATCACAATGAGAGCTGTTCCATGGATATTTGGAAGCTAGTGAGATTTATTTTCAACAGAATAATAAACTCAGCTTTCACAAACGGGTGACAGATGATCTGGGCCTTGCAGACAGGGTAGGACTAACAGATTGAGAAGAGTATTTTGGTTAAAAATGGATCATAAACTGGTATAAACATCTAAACAAGTTCACGAGAATGAGAAGAGTCAAGCACAATAAAATAATTCAAAGACATATCAGATAAAGTTGACTCTGAACAATTTATAATAACTTCCTCAATTATTGTTTGTCTCATTTTAACATTTTATAATAACACCTATGTCTCCACGTTGGTGTGAAGATTAAATGAGAACACATGAATGTTAGATAGTCCCTAAGTTTCTGTCCCAGGTGTAAGTCCACCCTCCCGACCATCATGTGATCACACGCAGGTGCACATGCTCAGACATATCCATGCATGCGGTTATGGGAACAGTCAATACTGTTATGGTGGTTACTTCAGACATTGCACAAGCCTAGACCTCTGGATCAACCCATGTATGTGTGTGTATGTGTAACAAATGCATCACTAATAATGCATAGGTTTCATTGTTATACCTTGAAATCAGTTTATTAAATGGATGCGTTCCTCACATGCTGACTCACCTACTGAGGCCCAAAAGCAACAACGTAAACTGCCCTGGATAAAACATTTGGAGACAAGAGATTTCTAAGCTGAACTATAGCTTCATAAAGCAGGGAGTTACCTCATTTCATAGCTTCACACACACACAGTTACACACACACACACACACACAGCTCTCAGCGGGAGACCTTCAGGGAAAACAAGTACCAGTGAGACCTGGGGATCTTCATTTGATTTTCTCTTCTGGGTGAGGCTGTGTTGAAAACACTTTGACAGAGGGCTCTTCTCTTGGGGCTCATCAAATATTGCTGGTAGAGGGTTTGCTTGCTTTAAATATTCCTTTCCTCAGGTAACGAAGAATACCATGTAATTTGTAATGATAACTTGGATAATGAATGCACACTGTAGTCAGCCATTACCAGTGGTAATTGGTGCTCCTTTCATCTCCTGTCAAGCAGAGTGGTTAGGATTAGGACCAAAAGGCAGTTATCATCTCTCTCATTTCCTGACTCAGACAAAAGGCAAAAAAAGGTGCCTGCTTGTGCTGATAGGTGTCTGATCAAAGCGGCTGAAAGCTGTCAGAAGCCAGCCAGCCTCAGCACCTGACTACTCCTTAATGCAGTTTTGCCTTTGATGTACAGGCAGTCTAACTGGGGTTCTATTTATGTAAAAAAAAAAATAATCAGGATTGTAATAGAACAGAAGAAACTGCCATTTTCTATTTTGATGCTAGTTTTGCAGTCTGACACCTTTAGGAAATGTGGACTAATTCTGTCCAGAGTATGGTGTGTGTGTGTGTGTGTGTGTGTGTGTGTGTGTGTGTATGCACGTGTATGTGTGTGTGTGTGTAACTCAATAAAATAAAATATCTTTGAAACTTCATCAAATACATTTGGCAGTCAGCAGAAGTCAGATTGCTGGTAGAAAGAAATTATGCTTCTTGGAAAGCAAAAAAATGCTTAAGTAAAATTACAGCAGTTTTGACATGTATCTTTTATATTTCAGAAATTCTACAGGTTATAGGTTTATGAATGGAGAACTGGTCTTGGATTTAAATGAACTGGCATAGTATCTCAGACTCCTAGCTTTCTACCCATGTGAATTTAGATGCATAGTAATCACATATGTGTTTTAAGTTTATCACTGGCTATATATATGGTTACTTTCATATATGCCTGTGCATTGAATGAATGAAAATACTGGCATGTGGTTGTTGTAAGCAATAGATAGTTTTTGACCAGAGAGCCAGGCAGATAAGTCTTAATGTCACTTAAGCCCTCTGTGTCTCAAGTTCACAATTTCTAAAATGAGTATAATAGTATATTATATGAGTGACTATAATATTTGTTTGAATTAAAGTATACAAAGCATGTATCTCAGTGTCAAGACATTGTAAGACACCAATAAATGTCCAATATTTCTGTTGTTGTTGGTATTAATTTTTTATTAAGGGATTCTTGAATTAATATGCTATCCCTAGGCAATTGCTGCCCTGTATTCCTCAGTACTGTGAGCCTCTCCACGAACAAGACCAGCTGTCTTTTACTTCTGGGATAGTTTGTTCAATGAGTATATGAATAAATAAATGTGAGCAGGAACTGGTGAAATCTTACTTGGGAAACCAGAGTGCTGCAGGGATGTTTTTGAGTAAAGCTACATTTGCGTCTTGATTACTATAATTGCTAGTGGTTTATCTGAACTGAGCCTGGGTATATACACACAAACCCACATACATAGACACACAGTCATACACATAAACCATACATGCTTATGCACCTTCTCCTCCTCCTCTTTTCCCTCCTCCTCTTGGTGTTTCTCCTCCTTCTTCCTCCTCCTCCTCCTCCTCCTTCTTCTTTCAAAAAGTTGTGTATTCTGAATGTTAATGTGAAATCTCACTCCTCGATCTCATCAATATTTTTAAAATAAGGTAAATGCAATTCAAGAACCAAATTAAAAAAACTTAAGGTGTAAGCAGGTCACAAACCACTCATTCTCTGTGACCTCAGCCTGATTCTACGATATTTACCTCGATGGAACCAGTGGACAGTGAGAACAAGTAAATGAATGTAATGAATGTATCGTCATCTCAAAACCTATCTTCTACAATGGGGAAGAAAAACAAGGACTTAGAAACCCTTTAAACTTGTCTGAATTGCTCCTATTCAAGACAGTCATAAAAGGTAAACAGGTCTTCTCACCCTCATTTCTCCATCATGGAATGGAAAGGGTAGAGGGACACTTGGACACTCTCCAATTGGCCAGGAGCTCTGCTGTTTTCCTTTTCCTTCTGCTAAACGAAGGTGAAGTAATCAAGTACTTAGGTTTCCTGGTGAGTTTATTTGTGTTGTTTCAGTTACACTTCAGTTACTCCAGTTTATCAAACAGTTATTTCTATTGTTCTCTACTTTATGTGGTATATTTTATAAGGTAAAGAAGGTAATAATAAAATAAATGTGACTCTCTAGACCCCCCCAAAGGAAAGGCTCTGAATTTATAAGAGACCTAATGTGTATGTGTCTGTCTATGGGTGTGTGTGTGTGTCAGAATAAATATGTGCTATGAAAGTGAGGATAGGTGAATAATATACACCTAAAGCAATTCCCCCTGCCATCTGGTAACACAGTCTGCATTTTCTTTGCAAAGTAAACTCCCGGTGATAGTTACATTATGTCAACTTAGCTGAGCCAAGGTATCTAGATATTTGGTTAAACATTATTCTGGAGCCCAGCACGGTGGTTCATGCCTGTAATCCCAGCATTTTGGGAGGCCAAGGCGGGTGGATCACGTGAGGTCAGGAGCTCGAGACCAGCTTGGATAACATGGTGAAACCTGGTCTCTACTAAAAATACAAAAATTATCCAGGTGTGGTGGTGGGCGACTGTAATCCCAGCTACTTGGGAGGGTGAGGCGTGAGAATTGCTTGAGCCCAGGAGATGGAGTTTGCAGTGAGCTGAGACTGCGTCACTACACTCCACCCTGGGTGACAGAGTGCAACTCTGTAAAAAAAAAAAAAAAAAAAAAAAAATTATTCTGGATATTTATCTGAGAGAGTTTATGGATGAGATTTATACTTAAATTTGTGGATTTTGAGTAAAGCAAATTTATCTCTCTAATGTGGGTGGGCCTCATTCAGTCACTTGAGGGTCTGAGTAGAACAAAAGACTAATCTCCACTGAGCAAGGAGAAATTCTGCCAGGAGCCGGTCTCCAAGCTTCAACTTCAACATCAGCTGTTCCTGCATCTCCAACCTGCTGGCATATCCTTCCAGTCTCCATAATCACATCAGACCATTCCTTAACATCTCTCTCTCCCTCTGTGTGCGCCAGCGCACACACACACCCACACACACACACCCTGTTGCTTCTGTTCTCTGGAGAACCCTGACTGAGGGACTCCATATTTTGAGATCTCGTGAACTGTTACTGTCTCTCCTGCCCCACTCTCAGTCCACGGAGGGCCTGTGTCTTCCCTGAGGCTTGATCCTTGGTCCCTGCCATGGATAGAAGTTTCTTTTGTCCCCTGAGTTTCTGAATTTTAAGGGGATGGCGCCTGAAGAATTATTTACTGGCTGCCAGGAGAGAGCCAAACACAGTGAGAAGAAGGAGCAAAGCCAAGCAAGGAAGCAGAGGTCAGAGATGGAAAGAGAAAGATTTCTTGAGCTCAGGTTCCAAAAGGGTCTAAAGCCAGCTGTCCTCCTGTTTCCCAGTTATAGGAGACAAACATTTCCTTTTGTTATTTAAGTGTATTTGGGTTTGGTTTCTGTTGCCTTAAATGTTAATAAAGAGTGTTAAGGAGGTTTTATAAAGGAAGATACCCTATGCTCAGGAAATTCAGAAAGGAAAAGGGGTATGATGGTTAAGATTGAAGGACAGGTCTGTAAACTGGCACCCCACTTAGAGGCTCTCAAACACCAGGTTGAATAACTTTTTAAATTATCTGGCCATCAGGAGGCAGAGAAAGACTGGCATTCCAAAGTGACATCACCAGACTCATGGTTCAGAAAGCTTAAATTTGAGGCAACCGAGAGATTATTTGGAGGAGAAAGTCCGAAGTGACACTTTTTGACTAGATTAAGTTTCCCCTCATTGTTTCTGCAAAGATGGGACATTTACAGGTGAAAGTCTAAGTCATGCAAAATTGATGTCAGAATTTTCTTGAAACTTTCTTAGAGTGTACTCCCTAGAATTCTACTGGTTTTCACCCCACCCCAAATCCCAGGGTCAAGAAACTCTGATTTGAACCCACTATTCCATTTTCCTACCTTCCCATTATTTTCTTCTAAAGGAGTCCATACTATTGTCTACCTATCTATCTACCTATCTATCCATCCATCCTTCTATCCATCCATCCATCAATCCATCCATCTATCCATCCATCCAACCATCCATCTACATATATGCAAATTATACACACACACACACACACACACACACACACAGAGGAAAGAGAGAGAGAGAAAGAGAGAGAAAGAGAGAGAGAGAGAGAGAGAGAGAGAGAACAGTTTTGCTTACAAATAGCCCCTAGCATTCAATTAAATCATTTTCACTAGAGATACTTCAATCAATCTAATTGTTTGGGTAATTATTTCAGAATTAATTATTTTGTCCAATCTAATACCAATATCTTGAGAACTTTTTTTTAAAGAATACCTCATGAATATAAATTATTCTAGGGAAAAAACATACTAGGCTGTTATCTCAGTTACTAAATTTCTATTGGTATTTTATAACTAATAAAGCCTGATCCGCATATCCAAAAAAAGTACCTTAGTTTTGGAGCTATTTACCACGGCAACGTATTTGCTAGTAATGTAGCTCACAAAAAGAAATCTTTATATTTGATTATCATGCTGACCATGTGAGGAGGGTATCATCATAATCCCTGTGTGTAGATGAAGTCACTAAAGCTCAGAGCAATGACACAGCTTGGCTGAAAACGCATAGCCAAGGAACTCTAGAGCCAGGACTTGAACCCACCTCTGATTCCCCATCTCTTTCCATTGTGCATTACTCAGTGAAATCGATGCAAAGAATTATTGATTTTCTAATAAAAGAATCTCACTCATTTGTTTCAATATGCTGTCATGATGTCAAGAGGACTGCTACTATCATGTTAGGTGAAAATTGCATTTCCTTTCATTCTGTTTACTCTTCCAGAAACCAGAAGAAGTGCATTCTTAGGCAAGGCTGAACCAAGCTCACAGTAAGGCAAATGATTGTGTTTGGAGGGATGAAACTCCTCAGATCTTTGTAGATTTCGAATGAGGCACTCAAGATACACAGAAAGATTTAATCCTTGGACAAAAATCCTGTGATACACAGAGGCTAGATAAAATGGGATAAAGGGAAAAATGCACATTGGTTGCCAAGGTTTGGGATTTGGGCATGGCTAAGGAAGAAGAGTGTAAAGTTTGCGTAGCTGAGCACAGATTCTCAACTCAGCTAGGATGCTCAAACACCAATCTCTTCAAATGTTTCCTCCATTCCCACCTATGAAGAAATGAATAACATTCATCAACGTAAATGATGTATAAATTTACTTAATTAACACTTGTGAAAAACATCGTGATTCCCCAAAGTAGTGTACCTTACACCTAGGATGTAAACATCAAGATAAACAGGAAAGAAAATGCGCTAGCTTGAAACGGAGGCTTCAAGATGAGCTACTTTACCTAAACAAATTTATTGTGATTGTATTTGTGTTTATAGGCTTATAAGCACACATACAAATAAAGTTCGTTGAAGTTTTTTCTTATATTTCATTTATTCTTCCTTTTACAGTTTTTGAAAAGCATACTCTTTTTCTCACAAGAACCTGTAGACTGTGGTCTCCAACCAGATGAATTCTTCTAAGTAGTATATAAAATGCAAGTGAGTAAAGGTAGAATTAATAGAATTTGAAATTTGCAACCAAACAAAAGCAATGTCTTGCAGAATTTTTTTCATCTTATTAACTCTTCTTCTGAGATTTCTTCTCTTACATTACCAGGCTTCTTTCTCTATGAAATAGGTCCTCTCCTTTGGAAATCCAAATAATCCATCCTATCTTTAGAACTTTGAAAAGTAAAGCATCTCAAGTATTATATATGATCTTAAAGACCTCCCCACTCTGGTCCTCAGTTTTCTTATCTATAAAACAAGAATCTTGCACTAAATAATCTCTAGGGTACCTTCTAACTTGAACATTCTACACTTAAAGAACTTACCATCATCCCTCTTCTCACTTCCTTCCATCTCCTCCCCTCGCAATCTCCCCAACCCCTTCCCTCTGCCAGGCTCAATCCAGGTAAATCATTACCCTAACTTCATATAAGTGGAAAACAGGCATATTCCATTTTGGATTCATGTGGTTTACTAGTGATTCTTTCTGGAATAACAACCTGTGGGGTGCTACACATATCAACTACTAGAGATATCCAAAAACATCATCTGCCTGCAGGTTTTTTTTTTTTTATTTCAATGATATCTTTTAAAACCAATAGATAATTTACAAGTCCAGTTCTATTTTACCTCCTGGGCCTAGAGCACTTTGCAATAATGGGTATTAATAAGTTGACCCTATGATACCAAAAATTCTGTACTGTGTTGTCACAATCAAGAAAAGCATTTTGCTTAATTTGAAATTAGTACATGTTGTTGGGTTTTTATTCTCTGGAGGTATACTAGATATAGTCAACCTGATAATATTCATCTAGCCTCACAACAGGCTTTCTGAATGATCACTGAATTGGATATACAAAAGCCATGTTAAATCTATTGGAAAGACTCCAAAACCAAGGGGATTCAAGTGGTCTGCCTACACACTGAAGAAAAATGTGGCTTCCTTTCAAAATTCCCTGGTGAAAACTTGCCTGTTTTGCTTGTCTTCCCAGTGCCCGTCTCTATTTTGGGGGAAATCCCTGTGAATTTCTCTCTGAAAACTACCTCTCCTCTTTTGCAAAGGTTTCAGTGACCCTGCCTCTTAGTGTATTTTGGATGCTGTAAAAAAATGTCACAAATAAGTCACCTTATACACAACAGAAATTTGCTTCTCATAATTCTGGGGGCTGGGAAGTCCAAGGTCAAGGAGCCAGCAGATGCAGAGTCTGGTGAGGGGCCAGCTTCTGGCTAATTGAGGTAGTTTCTGCCTTTGAACTCATGTGGTGGAAGAAGTGAAGGGTCTCTCTCAGGTCTCTTTTAGAAGGGCATTGATCCATTTATGGGGAGGAGACCCTCTAATCTTATAACCATTTAATCAGCTCCCAAAGGCTCTGCTTCCTAAAAGCATCACATCAATGACTATATTTTGACCTGTGAATCTAGGGGAGAGACAAACACTCAGGTCATAGTGGCCCAGGATTCTTTTGGTGCCACTTCAACATGTGGAAACTTCCGTGGCTGGTGGCGTCTCTCCCCAAGTTTCACTTGTGACCACTGAGCTGGCTCCGCCCGCTTACCTGGCAGGCTGTGCTTGGCTCATGCTATTGGCCCAGATTCCACTCTCGCCTCTGATGAGCCAGGTGCAGAGTGGCGAGGGGTGTGTAAGGAAGCGAGCGTGGGGTCTGGCCACAGTGCACAGCCAGGCGCACTGGTTGCAGCAATGGGGCGGACCGCTCCAGCCACCAGCATAGGTGTGAGCCTTGTGCGAGGCTGTGGCTGGACCAGGCACTTCTGCTTTGGGTACTGGCATCTGGGCAAAGGGGACATAGTGACACCTAAAAACTTGGTATGTCAGCAACTGCAGAACCCCAAGGGGGTGTTACAGTAGGTCACAGTTCTGGCTCAGGGAAACCTGAGGTCTAGGCCTCCAGAAGGGTCAGAGCTCTTCTTTCGTAGTCTGGAGAATGGGAGTGTGTCACTGCCCACACCTGGGTAGGCTGGCCAGGAATGTGTTTCAGCTTGTTCATGTTACAGCTCATTTGGTCCCACCACCCTGCTTAGGCCCACATCTCCTGGCCTGGTCCGGCCCTGCCTTGCCATGGCTTCCTGTCATGGGGGCTGGCTGCCCAGCACCAGTGAAGGCATGAGGGCTAGAGTGTTATGGCTGCTTTCACACTTGCCATTCAGCAGGTCCTGGATCTTGTCCCACAACCAAGAAGAATGAGATTATGTGGACAACCAGAGAGTGAACAAGGTGGAGAAAAGTTTTATTGAGTTACAGAGCAGCTCTAAATATGAGAGGTGACCCAAAGTGAGGAGCCCTTATCCGAAGGTGAGTAGTCTCCAACATGTGGCTGAGTCCAGGATTTTTGCATACTCAAAATTGGGGAGTGTATGCTAATTGGTCCATGGGCAGGCCTGGAAAAAGTACCATTAGATTGGCTAAACGGTACTGAGGAATTTCTCGCTCTGGGTCATCTGGCAGCCTGGTTTTCAGGTTTCAGGGTGTTTTTGGCTTGAAGGTTGAGTTTCACTGGGGACCTGCCCCTGTCTACCTAGGAATTTTTCTACCTCTTACAGCTATGAGTAACATTCTGGAAGTTGAGTTTCCTAATACCACTCCTGGTCATGGAGTTGTTTATGACCTGAACTACACAATCACATACTTTTACAAAGGAGATTGGAATATGTGTATAGTAAGAGCAGGCAAAGTTAATCAATCCTGCAGGAGATATTCAGTGAGTTGGTCTGTTATTTTCCACCAACCAGATTCCTAAGTCAACACGGTTTCTATTCTCAAGGACTGGTTGTTTCACATTTCCTTACTTGTGTGACCTCTTACATACTCTTCCAATAACTGCTTGTTTCATGAGTTTTTTTAATTGTTGCTGTTAGTTGCATCTAAAACAATCTGCTACATATTTATTTAGCAAATAATTTTCTAAATAGTGCATGCAAACAGCAAATGTTCATGATTAGAATGGTCATGTGACTATAAGTTACACATATTTTTTACTACAATAGTTTCTTACATGAGAACAAGAAGGACAATCCAGATACCATGCAACAATAGATAATCTATCTTTTACTGATTCTTAAAGGCCAGATAGGTGGATATTTGAAGTTTACTGTTTGATATAGGTTGATATTTGAAGTTTACTGTTTGATATAGTTAATATGTTTACTCTCTGAGTCACAGGGGGATAAGTGTTGCCCTTCCAAAATAGGTTATCAGAAGTAGCAAACTTTTCAGACCTTCTCCCATCCCTATACAAAATATGAGAGGTAATTCCCAAGCAATAATTTATTTCTATTTCATGTTAAATATTTCATGAGAAGAACACAGTGAAAACCTGAGGGCAAGGCAGACAGACTTCAAACTTAAGCCCTCATGAGAGTGGGGTAGTGACTGTCTGTAGGAAGGATTTTAAGCACTTATATTAAATACCACGAAAAGGCACGTAATTGTTTCTGTGGATATCCCCCAAAATATAATGTGGTACCAATTGCCAAAGTCTAGGTCCCTGGAAATTTGAAAAGAATGCTTTACAATAAATAGGATATTTTATCTTGAGAAATTGTATGGAAAATATTTGTTGGAAGATAAATATTCAGTGAACAGAATACAATCAAGATCACCTGGTGCTTTGAAAACCATGTCATGGCCAGGCGGGGGTGCTCACGCCTGTAATCCCAGCACTTTGGGAGGCTGAGGCAGGCGGATCATGAGGTCAGGAGATCGAGACCATCCTGGCTAACACGGTGAAACCCCATCTCTACTAAAAATACAAAAAATTAGCCGGGCACGGTGGCAGGCGCCTGTAGTCCCAGCTACTCGGGAGGCTGAGCCAGGAGAATGGCGTGAACCCAGGAGGCGGAGCTTGCAGTGAGCTGAGATCACACCACTGCACCCCAACCTGGGCCACAGAGTGAGACTCCGTCTCAAAAAAACAAAAAAAAGAAAACCATGTCACAACTTTCTGCCTCAACTCTCTCATTTTAGAAAACGAATGTGTGTCTAGAGAATCTACTAGATTTATAGTTGTTTTGCTGAAGAAATGGTCTGTAGATAGTATTTATTTCTGGAGGTGTCGAATGGATATTGTGGATCTCTGATGCACAGAGGAAATTCAGTGTCCTTATTATATAGGTGTTACAAATTTAAAAGGCACACCAGAAGCCACTTAAGGGTTTCTTGGCATAACACAGTTTTAAAGATAATTACACTTTGGGTTTGTGTTATTATTTATATATTGCTACCTTGGAGAAAAGATGTGTGTTAAAACAGGATTTTTGTTTGTTGCATTACTTAATAAATGCAGTCATTTTAATTGCACTAGAAAACCATGTTTTAGAAGAAATTATAGGCAATTATGTTGACAAATAAAAAAATCTTCCATTAATTTTTAATTAATAATTTGCTAATTTGTTCATTCAACTGATATTTATTGAGCACATGCACTCTTGGCTCTGGGGTCATGGTGGTAAAACAAACAATCCAAGTCCAAGGCACGCTGATGTCCAAATTCCAAAAACAGAGACTAAAACCAGCAGCCAACTGTGCTAGGAAACTTTAAGTTTTATTTAAATGAATCATGTAATTTCTACTATCAGGAGTGTCTTCCCCATCTCTAAGATGATCCCTGTCTTTTACTCTAGAATTCCAGGCATTATGCCCATGTAATAGCCATGTGCATATTTAAACCTGTACTCACCTGTACTAGTGGACAACCTGAATCAGTTCCCTGCACTGAACATATTTGAGTGAGAGGTTGTCAGGATTGAAGACAGTGAATATGACCATGTCCAGTGCAAGCACAGGTGTGCAGTGAGCCTCGTCTTTAGTAGTCATTCTTAATTGTGACCATTAGTAGCCATCATACGGATATCTTAGAATCAAATAATAATAGTAAACAGTGGTGTGACTGCCAGAATATTTTAAGTGACCATGACCCTAAATAGTCTATGACACAAGAACAAAGGTGAGTTTAAGTGTAATTATTAGACTCTATTTTTAATTGACTTTTCATCTGAAGGAAGAAACACGATTCAGTGTATCTGTTCTTCTCTTATAAAAAGGTTATGACTCAGTTTATTGCATTCATAATAATATCTTATGTTTACTTAATGTCTTTGCTCCCTAGCCAAAAAATTCAGAAATTAGATTGAGCATTTCTACAAATAAGGATATTTTTACTACTCTTAATAGATAGTTTGTGCTTGTTCTTTCTAATATAGCTCAGCCACATGACTTCTACAATTCTATCCTACAGTTTAAAGGACAATAGGGAATTTAGCATCGGGATAATCTACCCCACCTCCTACACATCGTGTGGATTCATGGACGGTGTCAAGAGATGGCTCAGAGCCCCAGAAGCAGTGGGTTGGAATCACTGTTTTTGGTGCTGGGAGATGGAACTAACTCTAAATACTTTTAGTAATGATAGGTCTAGGTCGCATGCGTATGTATGAAACAAATTCTATGTATGTAGGATTGTGCTAGGCACCAGGAAAAGGGATTCGTGGTAAATAGAGATCATTACATGTGCTGTCAAACTGCTGAGTCATCATCTCAATCCCACTCAAAACATCATACCCTTTCTGGCCTAAAATATGGCAGTGGTTTCCTCTAGTCCTCGCTGCCATGCTCCTGAGCCAGTGACCCACTTGCCACACTCACTGCTGTTTCTCTTGGCCTCTCCTCTCTCTTGTTTCCCTTTCTGAGGATACTCTCCCTTCCACTTTCCCTGAAGAACTTCTGCTCATCCTTCATCAGCCACATGCAACACTCCAATTTGTATCACCTCTGACTCACAGAAAAATCATATACTTCCTCATCTGTGCACCAGGGTGCCCTGCACACCCTCCTTATATAGATGGTAAATGATAAACAATAAAGGTTTTCTGTGCATCTCTCTCTCTCACTTCCTTTTTTTAATCCAGCACCTAAGCAGTGCCCATTTGAACTCTGTTATAACGATAAAGAGCCTAAAGCCTAGTTTGTAAATTAATTTAATTTATGACACAAGCAGGAAACAGCATGAATTGGAAATGGCCTCCACTGGGCCCTCATAACATAAGAAGAATGGCATCCTTGATTTCCTAGTACAGGGCTTGGCAAACTTTTCCTGTAAAGGTCAGGTGTAAATACTTCAGGCTTTGTGGCTCCTATAGCATCTGTTACAGCCGCTCAACCCTGCTGTTGTAGTGTGAAAGCACCAAAGAAAACTATATTTACAAAATGATAATTGTAATAAAACAGATTGTGGGCCTTAGTCCACTTAGTCTCCCTCCCTTTCTAGAGGGAGTTTGGAAGAGAACATACTTAACCTCCACAAAATAATCAAAGCATATCTAGAACATCCTTGTGAAACTTCTTCAGCCTTGCTGGCACAATACCATGTCTTGCAAAGGGAAAAGAGAAGCAGGAAGAGTGAGATGGGCAAATGAACATGCCAGAACACTACCAGGGTGCCCAGCCCTGAGGCAGACTCAGTGCAGACCTTGACCTGGGTCAGCGGATCCAGCTTGGCCATCCCTGCAGGCAGTAAAGGTCCAGAGGAATGATGTGTATCTGACATATTGTTTGGATGTCATTAACTACTAGCAGTGTGGACCTTAGACAAGGCTCTTTACCTCTCTGGACCTTGTTTTCTTCATCTATGAATTGAAAACAGCCATAAGTACTTCATCAGACTGTGACGATTACTGAGATGGTGAATGACATGTAGCAGCCAGTCCTCCACACTACTTCCCTTCTGCTTTTCACCCACAGACTGATACGGGGCGATGGGCTTTGTTGCAAATGAATGACCACTTGAGGTCAAACAGGAACATGACTTCTGGGCAGCCAACCTTCTCAGGCGGAGTTTAATGTGAACTTCCCACATGATATGGGGCATTTCTTTTCAGGGATGAAAACAGCTATTCTACCAATTCACTAATTTGGTGGAATTAATTTTGAGTAAGACAACTTCTATGGCCTGCATATTGTTGCGCTCCAAAATTCATACGTTAATATGAGTATGTTTAACATCCAACGAGATAGTATTAAGAGGCAGGTTCTTTGGGAAGTGATTAAGTCATGAATGACATTAGTGCTCTTATCAAAAGGAGAGAGTTCCTCTCCCATGTGAACATGCAGCAAGAAGGCGCTGTCTTTGAAGCAAAGAAAGCCAGCTCTCACCAACACGGAATCTGTTGGCACCTTGATATTTTACTTTCTAGCCTCTAGGACTGTGAGCAATAAATTCATGCTGTTTATAAGTTACCCAGTCTGAGATATTTTTTATCTAAATGGATTAGGACAACAACATAAAGTCATCTCTGGAAATATAACATTGAACAGTGCCTCCACTTTCACCTTGGTAGGAAATATTGACACGTTAATAACTCTCATTCTAAAAAAATACTATTTTGAAGTTACAAACAATGTGGATTATAAACAAGCAAATGCAAAACAGTCAAATTAATTTTGAGTGGAGAGAATTGAGAACGAATATGCAAGGTTATACTAGCGGTGTGATTTAAAAAGACGATATGTTTGAGAAGCGACGGGATTTTCTGAATTCTTCTCATGTTTACAGCCCCTTTCTGAAGGGTCCCTTCCAAACAGCAAACACAGGTTTTCCCTGGGACTCCACTACCTTGCTATAGCTGACTGAACTACGGGTATATGTTTGATTCTCATAAAAATATCTATTGGCTCATTAGCAGAGAATGAGGGGGGTCTTGGAATTGCATCTCCCACCATTAAGAGCCCAAAAACCTAAAAAATGGTTGCCAAAATACATCAAAAGCCAACTCTGAGAATAACTGCACTGGATAACAAAGAGAAGCATTATCCAGTCGTTAATAATCAGAGCAAGAAGAAACTGAGCCTGTTTGTTGTTGCGGCACCAGAATGCGCAGGAGCTGAGCGTTTCTCCTGAGGAGAAAATTACTAGGATTATCAGGGAATCAGTACAACTACCAAATAACTACATGGAGCTGCAACTGAATCCTGAACAGCTCTGAATCACGCTCCAGCACTGGACAGCCTGGCTGTGCAGTCTTTGCACTTACATCCTCTTGTGATACCTGCAGGGTATTGAGGTATCCTGACCAGGTTTGGATGCTCTGTCATCTAATAAAGCCTAACTATGGAACCAGGAGAGAGGAAGGATACTGAAGAGTAATAGTGTGCCTGCGTAGACCACAATTACAAAAGATTCCAGATGACATATTTGCAGCTTTGTCCTTTATCCTGTACCATAATGGGAATCCAGTGTTGTTTAAACAAAGAGACAAACTGGAGGAAACATACTTTGGGAAGAAGATGATGGCTTATGGAATATAGGGAGGAAGGAGAAAGAGGAGTTTTTCTAGCACAGCCAATGACAAGAGTCTAAACTTAGGCAGAGCAGTGTCAAGGAACAAAAGCCAAATGGGAGCTACCTCTGGCAATACCGGTACAAAATATTTTCCAGATCATTGCTTTTAAGAATCTGACCAGAAGTAGTTTGCTGTTTTCTTTTCCCCGTAAACATTTGTTTTTTTTTTTGAGACAGGGTCTCACTTCGTCACCCAGGATGAAGTGCAGTGGTGCGATCTTGGCTCACTGCAGCCTGGACCTCCTGGACTCTAGTGATCCTTCCACCTCAACCTTGCAATTCGCTGGGACTACAGGTATGCACCACCACACTGGCTAATTTTTGTATTTTTAATAGAGACAGAGTTTCACCAGGTTGCCCAGGCTGGTCTCCAACTCCTGAGCTCAAGCAATCCACCCACCTCGGCCTTCCAAAGTGCTGGGATTACAGGCATGAGCCACTGTGCTCGGTCCCAGTAACCATTTTTAATGAAGTAAAATATCCAAACAAAAAGTCCATAAATCGTATGTATAGCTTAATAAAGTTTCAGTTGCATGATTACCATCCATGTAAATAACTAAAACGTTATCAGTTAGGCAGAAGTGTTATATGGGGTCCTCCTGGTCATTACTGTTTTCAAAATTAATGAATGATTTATAAAAACACAGATTAACTTCATGAAATGAACTCATTTGGTATGTACACTTCTGTGTCTGACTTCCTTTGCTCAGGATGGTGGTTTAGGAGATTCATTCCTATGGTTTACTAACATAGGCCATGTTCCCTTCACTGTCATTACTGTACAAGAATGCAAGCAATGAGTACATCAGAAAACATTCATTCAAAGGCTGATCAACATGGGAGTTGTTTCCAGTGCTGGGCTATATGAACGAGATAGTAGGAGCAATATAATAACAGGAGCATTCGATAACATATATTTGGAGACACATATGTACACATTTTATAGAATAAGTGTATATTCTGCTTCTGTCAATACTAGCAAATACAGTTTATACATATTTTCCCTCCCACCTCTAGTTTGTAGAGTTCTAGTGGTTTCACATTCTTATCAACACGTGATATTCCCCATCATTACAGCTGTAGCCAGCCTGAGTGTCACTCACGTTAAATTTTGCAGTGCTTTTCTTTCAGATTTTCTTTCTTTGCTTTTCTCTTTTCTTCTTACATTATTTTCTATTTTCCTGTTTCCTTCCATGGAATTTAGCTAGTTTTCATGAAGCATTTGACAACTTTTTTTTCAATTCTATTTGGTTGACTGATTTATGGCATTATTGATATAATCTAGATATAAGTCTTTTGTTAGATATATAAATCTAGTCTTTGGCTAGCATTTTACTCTGTTAATGATGTCCTTTGGAAAAAATAAATATATACACATTTAATTTTAATTTAATTCAAAGGATCTATCTTTCCTTAACGTTTACTGCTTTTTCAGTGTCCTGTGTAATAAATATTTGTCCGCCCTAATGTCATGAAAATCTTCTCTGATATTAACTTCTAGAAGCTGTATTGTTTTACTTGTTCACATTTGAATGTACAATCCACTATTTTAATCTTGTGTGTGGTAAGAGTGAGAAATAAAAATAAAATCTCCAACTGACAGAATGGACCCCCTCTTTGTCAAAGGGACCCTGGAGTAACCTTGAAAACTGAGTTCCCAGCTGTAACAAGATGGCAAGTCAGGTGCGCCTGGTCATACCCGCTCAATACACAATTACACTTGAATTGTGCCCTCACCCCTGCCCCCATCCCTAAATTCATGCAGTGAAGCCCTAACCCAAAATGTGACTGTATTTGAAGATAGGGCTTTTAGGAGGGAGTATTAAGACTAAATGGGGTTATAAGGCTGGGGCTATAATCTGAGAGAATTGGTAGGTTTATAAGAAAAAGAAATTGACCTCTCCCTCTCTTCCTCTCTCACTCCCTTCATGTATGTCATGAGAGAACACAGGGAGAAGGCAGCCTTCTGTAAGCCAGAAAGAGGGACTGAACCACTGCACCTTCATCTTGGACTTCCCAGCCTCCAGAATGGCAAGAAACACTTTTTCTATGTTTCAGCCACCGAGTCTATCACATTGTATTATAGGATCTGTGATGGTTAATACTGAGTGTCAACTTGATTGGATTGAAAAATGCAAAGTATTGATCCTGACTCTGTCTGTGAGGGTGTTGTTAAAGGAGATTAACGTTGGAGTCAGTGGGCTGGAAAAGGCAGACCCTCCCTCAATCTGGGTGGGCACCACCTAATCAGCTGCTAGCATGGCTAGAATATAAAGCAGACAAAAAAAAAACGTGAAAAGACTGGACTGACCCAGCCTCCAGGCCCACATTTTTCTGTGGTGCTGGGTGCTTCCTGTCCTCAGACATCGGACTCCAAATTCTTCAGTCTGGGAACTCGGACTGGCTCTCCTCGCTCCTCAGCTTGCAGACGGACTCTTGTGGGACTTCGTGATCATGTGAGTTAATACTTAATAAACTCATATATATATATATGCATGGGCAATAAAGTCAGATTTCTTAGATTTTATATATAAATTCATATATATACACACACACATATATATATCTCCTATTGGTTCTGTCCTTCTAGAAAACTCTGACTAATACAGCATCTCATGTAGACTAATACACTCTTCAAGAACCAATATTACACTATCTTAATTAGGGGGGCTTTGTAACAAACCTTAAAATTTGGTAGTGTGAATCCTTCAACACTGTTATTTTTTTCTCAATATTGTCTTGATATCTTTAGTATGTTTCATTTTCACATACATTTTAGCAAAATCATTTAAAATCTCCATTTAAAAACCTGATGAGATTTCAATTAGACCTGCATTGACTCTGTGGATCACAACTCAAACATTTGCATGATTATTTTTGCTTGAGTCTATCAGTACATTTTAGAATGCTGCAGAAGTGTTTTTTGAACACTCCCAATTTGGTAAACAAATGGTAAAATGATGAGCTGTTAAGGTTCAAAATTTAACAAAATTAATAATGTTTACATAAAGTATATTCTTAAGTGAAACATATTTTTCTCCCTTACTGTGAGGACATGGTAGCTGAGAAATACAATGACTCCCAGTGCATTTTCGTGCCACCAGTCTTGATTTGTTCAAAGGCCTCTGCAGTTTTACCCACTACTGATTTGGCCCCATCAGTACCACAGTGAAAAAGTCAAATTTTGTCTTCAAGTTGTTAGAATTTTTTTTTTTTTTGAGACGGACTCTCACCCTGTTACCCAGGCTGGAGGGCAGTGGCGCAATCTCAGCTTACTGCAAGCTGTGCCTCCTGGGTTCACGCCATTCTCCTGCCTCAGCCTCCTGTGTAGCCGGGACTACAGGCTCCTGCCACCACGCCCGGCTAATTTTTTGTATTTTTAGTAGAGATGGGGTTTCACCGTGTTTGCCAAGATGGTCTCGATCTCCTGACCTTGTGATCTGCCCGCCTAGGCGTCCCAAAGTGCTGGGATTACAGGCGTGAGCCACCACGCCTGGCCTAGAAAATAGTTTTGACTTCTCAGACATGCTGAGTCGAACTTAGGTCTTCCAGTGACCTGCAAATCAACATTGGAAAACTGCTGTTCTATAGCAATGCCATGTGGTAACTGAATGCATAGGTAATAAAGTCAGATTTCTTAGATTTTATTCTTAGATTCAAATTACATAGATACGGTAAATCAAAAACAAAATTCTAAGCTCTGCCCACCCCCACAAAAGACCGTATGGGACCCTTCCCTTGCCAATGGGACCTAAGCAAACCTGAAAAACTAGTTCAGGCCAACATGGGAAGAGGGAGTGGTCAGACATGCCTCATTGTACTCTCCCCCTTTGGAGTTCAAACCAGCATTAACATTAATATGGGGATCCTAAGACTGACAGAACAGACTCTTTGCAGCAGTAAGTTACCAACTCCAACTTGACTCTGGTATAACATCACATGAAAGATAAGGGGCCCTGAAAGGAAATCAAAGTATTTTTACCCCAAAATATATTTCTCTGGATATAATTTGAAATGGCCCTGCAAAGCGGTCTCTTATGAAAAGAGTTTGTATTCTGTGGAGAATCACTTTCCCTTACTAGGTCTCTCCAGAGAGTCTGACACCTTTGAGAAGAGACATTCACATCTGTTCTTTCTGAAGCCAGCACCTGAAGGCTTCATCTATATGACAAAAGCCTTGGCTTCCACAACCCTCCTCTCACCTAAACTCAAGCTGGTTTCAACTCTTCAGGCAGAACTTAAACCTTTCAACCAACTGCCAGCCAGGAATCTTTAAATCCACCTATGACCAGTAAGCCCTCACTTCAAGATGTCCCACTTTTTCAGGTCAAACAAATGTATACCTGATATGTATCAATTTATGTCTTTGGCTGTAATGTTTGTCTCTCTAAAGTGTATAAATCCAAGCTGTAACCAACCACCTTGGGCACAAGTTCTCAGGACCTCCTGAGGCTGTGTTACAGGTCATTATCCTTAACCTTGGCAAAATAAACTTTTAACTTGATTGAGACCTGTTTCAGATACTTTTTGATTTAAAATACAAAACATATCTTCTCAAAATAATAGTCCTCTGCCTACTCCGAAACACTTCATGTTTAATTTTGTCATGGGACCTAATGGCTGAACATAGTATGGTTAGTCACAAAGCTTGAGCAACACATAAGCCTAAGAGTGGGAACAAGGTGACATACATTTTCTAAGGTATAAATGGTTCCTGACAAATTTTTTCTTTCTTCTTTTTATTTTTTCTTTGGAAGGGAGATTTTACAATGTAATGTGACAAACAATAATAAATGGTGTAAGTGTGAAGATTACTAATTCAAAATCTAAGAGGTTGGAATTTCAAATTCTTTTGAGACTTACAGGAGTGTGATTATGGGGTCTAGGTCATGTGATAGGCAGCTGTGACCTAGGCAGCTGTGACCCTTGTTTCTCTGATTACAGATTAGCCTTCTTCTTCATCTGCACTGCTTTATAAAAAGTGATAAATGACTAAAGGGTTCTAAGGAAGACTCCTTCCCTCCCACTATTGATCTTCACTATATATTAACTTCCCTTTTACCTCTTACAATAAGGCTTTATGTCTACCACATTTTCTAAGATGACATGATAAATATTACATTTTTAAATTGGAAAGGAAAGTTGTATGAAAAACAAACTGTAACTAATTAAATTATTATAACTCATAAATCAGAATTATATGGAGAATGTTGCAATCCTGTTAAATTTCTTGGTTTTCTCCCTATATGTAAGCAAGACCTTAACTTTTAACTTTGGAGCACTGACGCCATTTCTCTGGAGTTTGTGTTTCCCAGATGACCATTTCCACCTAGCGTTTTGCTTGAATAAACTTTTAAAAACTGGATTCTGATCTCTTCGATTATTTTAGGTTGATATAAACAACCCCAAAGAGAAGTTTTGCTATTTTGAGGGTATTGTCTGAAGCATGTGCTAGCATACACATGAGGAATCCAGACATATAGATAATTACTTTTTCCTCCAAGCAAATTTTTCCAGGTTCAAAACAAACAGTCTGCTTTCTAATATCAAACCAATGACCCAATCAATTAACATATAGTTTCTTCCCAGCACAACGTAACTCACATCTGCTAGCTGAAGCCAGGGTAGAAGACATAATCAGATCAACCCTAAATTTAGGAACTATCTAATGTATGCATTCTGATAGACGCTAAGGTTACAGAGGTGAACAAAACACATCTTACCCTTTTTGGCATTAAGTATACATTTGATCTTTGACCCCTTTCCTGACATACAGCTCATAAGACCTTTGGATCGCCAGAGAGATGAGTTTCTTTTATAAGCTAATGAAATGACTGGTGGCTGGGGCCCCTTTCTAGCTGCAGGATAAGCGCTGATCACTGAAAGAAACAAGGCTTGAGACTTTCAGCCCCACCTTCCAACTCCAGGGAGGGGAGAAAGGTTGAGATGAAGTTGATCACTCATGGCCAGTAATTTAAGCAGTCATGCCTACATATGGGAGCCTTCATAAAACCCAACTGGGTTCCAGAGGTGCTTAGTTTCAGAACACACGGAGGTTCCTGGATGGTGATGAGCCTGGGGAGGGCATGGAAAATCAACACCCTTCCCCCATGCTTCACCTTGTGCATTTCTTCCATCTGGCTGTTCCTCTGTGTCATTTGTAACATCCTTTATAATAAATTGGTAAATGTAAGTTTTATCTTGAGCTCTGTGAGCTACTTAAGCAAATTTTAAAAATCTGGTTAGGGAATTGTGGGAAACCTAATTTATAACTAGTTAGTCAGAAGCATAAGCCATAACCTAGGGCTTGCAACCCCAATCTTCAGGGGGATCTTCAGTGGGGACAGTCTTGTGGGACTGAGCCCTGACCCATGGGAATCTGACACTATCTCTAGGCAGATAGTGTTGGAATTAAATTGAATTTGAATTAACTGCTAGGAATGTAGGGAGGAATCCCTATACATCTGGTGTCAGAAGTATTGTGCTGTTTTGAGAGAAGAGAGTAGGAAAAAGTACTCTTTTTTTTTTTTCTATTTCACATAGCCATAGTAAAGCTACAGCTTAGTAGCCAAGATTGATAACAAAATATTTACAAAAGAATGTTATAAATGTTTAAATTAAGATATAAAATATCTTCCAACATTCTTCCTCAGAAGAGGAGCACTGATTTGTAAATAAAATACTTGGGTTCAAAACTTAATTCCACTATTTATTACTTGTGACATTTTAGATTAAGTTGTCTACTGGAATTACTTAATCTAAAAATAAAGTCATTACAGTTTTGCTTACTTATATTCTTAAAACTTCCAATCATAAACAAGAAATATATGTAATTAAAATTTAGATAATATTTAAGATGGTTTTTATATAAAGAACCATTAAAAATATTACATAAAATATGAAATTATAAATTATTAGATAAATGCATTCATATTATGTCAACCAAGATTTAGATTTATCACTTTTACCTACTCAAAAATATATTTTATTTTATTTATGTTTACACAAACCAGTTGCTTTTATCACCTTATCTAAAATAAAATTATTTTGTGGAATTTTGGAAACTTACGTGTTCATCTAGGTCTCTGAATCCTGATTCATGAATGCATTTAGTGAAAAGAAGCTCATTATGGCATGGGAGGGCTTACTCCATCTTCATAACCCATTGATGCCTTCTTTTGTTTCTTTTTTTTAAGAAAAATAAATTTTAATATAAAATATCTTGAAAAAATATGCTTTGTATTTGGAAAATTATTTTATTTCAGCATTTTTTTCATCTGAATACAGGCACCTTTTGACACTGGTAATGTTAAGATCTACTTTACTGTAAATACACAACTACCCTTATCTTAGTTTGAATTGTCCAGTAAAATTGTATTTCCTATTTTGATTATATCTCATGCATAATGTTTTTCCAAAGCCATGCCTGGAGAGCAATGTGGCCCTATTCATCTTATTATTTTAGACTAAAAAACTTTGCTGCAGATCAATTACTTTTTCTTAAGAGAGTTTATTAACACTTTTCCTCCTCGTCTTCTTCCTCGTTCTTCTCTTTTTTCTCCTCCTCCTTCTTTTTCTTTCTTCGTCTTCTTAACCAATATCAGACCCTCATCTTTTATGTTGCATGTGTTCACTCTGAGCATGGTTATACTGGGCTTGGGATACAGACACACTAGGTGTAGAGAAGAGTAATGGTGAAATTATAGAATAATTCTAGAAAAGGAAACCCTGGGAGTTATACTATTAATGTCAGAGCTGGGCTTTAATTTTTTATATCATTTGTTCATTTAATTAAACAGACATACATTTGTTCTATAGTCCCTAGTTTTGCCACAATAAAATATAATAAAAGGCCTATGAGTTCTATACAAAATTTCCTTATATCAACACCTGTGATTAGGAATGGTCCCAAAGACAACAGAAGAGGGGCTATACATGGGGAAAATAAACAAACAAACAAACAAACAGTGTTAGAGGAATGGACCCAGGGAGGTTATCACATGGTTTCAGCATGAGTACACTGCGGTAGGCCCTGCTCTATAAAGACTTTGTGAGCCTATGTCTTTGTCAGTTGAATATATGCTTTTTACATTTCTACTTCAAAACAAAATCATAGGCATTGGACTGCCAGGCAAATGTTTGATGTCTATGACATTCAAACTACAAACCTGTTCGCTAACTTTTACCCAGGTGGCATTGGTGTCTCCTCGGTTTTAACCTCTTAAACTAGCAAAAAAATGAAAAGTGTATTGTTCATTGTTTAATACTGAGAATGAGGTTTAGTTGTTTATTTCTTTTCTTTTCCTTTTTGGGAGATGGGGTCTATTGTAGATTTTCCCATCTTTCATTCTCCTCATGCCTCTTTTATTAAAATGAGAAAAATATATAGATGCATAAATTAGTAGGCACTGACTGCCTCCATCTTCGCGACCATCAGTGACTGCTCTGGGATGATCACAGTATCAGTATTTGCATCCACTGTGAATGTGCTTTTTCTTGCCTCGTCTTGCAGAATTACCAGTATAAAATTCACTTTTTTTTTCTCTTGTAACAATTTTGTGTCTGGACAGATTTCAGAAAGAAACAAGGAACTGAACTGGAACAATGGTATTGTGGCTTTGGGGAGCATTCAAGGACTCTGAATCCCATCATTTGGACATTGTCTTATTCTGAGTGTGCATGAGGCTAACCCTGTTCCATGGCTGAACCCTGGTCTTAGAAATACTTACATACAAATTATAGCATTTTGGTCATTTTTGCTTTTATTTTAAATCCCAAGTTAATTTAAACCTAAAATGTTTTCAGAGTAATGGAAGATTTATTTTTTCTTAAATCATCCCTATTATGTGTCCACTACATTGAAAGTTCCATTAAGACAGCCACATACTTCTGAGTCTATTGATAAGAGCTTCTGAACGCCATCCATGAAAAGTCCTTTTAGACACTAAATTATGACAGTTTTCAGAAAGAAAGAAAAAGCATGCTATTCTGTGAACACAGGTGTATTCACACACACCAGAAAATTGAAATCCAATTCAGAAGGCAATATTGGAAACAATTTGAGCCTGAATCCAATCTGGCCAGGGCTGAAATAGCGCAAAAAAATGACTCTGAAGACGATTCTGCCGACGATTCTGCCACTTTTTTCAGTTCATTCTATATGACTGGAGCCATCAATATGGAATTAACTGAAAAACTCATATTAAATCTCTCTTCATGTCATTTCAGCCAGATCAGAGGCTGAAAGTTACTTCACACTATCCCATTTAAATACAATGACAAACAATGAAATGAAGGAATTGAGCAGAAAGCAAAATAAAAACATTCTTAACTTTAAAAAAATGTAATCATGAAGAAAACCTTTTCATTATTATTTTAAATAATAGGAATCCCCAATTCAGATACAAATCCTTACACATTCTCTTATATTGTTAGAATCTATATGTTCACCATATATTTCATTTTATACAATAATTCATTCATAAAAAGGTGTTGTTCTTATTGTTTTGAGGAAAATTTTTCACCAAAAAATTGTTAATCATGTATTAAGTGGGAATTGAGTGGAAGAAATCCTTAGTAAAAATTCTTTTGTCACATAAATAATCAGTCCTATTAATTTATTTTTGTTTTTCCATAAAACCATTAAAGGATCTCTGAAGGCGACTGTTTCCGGAAGTGGATTACCCAGAATCAGTAGGGAGCCCTAGGGCTCCCGTGTGTGTGGCTTCTATGAGCCTGGGCTTTCTCTGGAAATGGGAGAGCATAGGGTAGGCTCAGAAACTGCCCTTGAGGTTGGAATTCTTGCTGCCTCCTGCCCAGTAATGATCTTGGTGCTAGGGTTTTAGTTTTCCTGAAAGTGGCTGGGTTGACCTCTGCTGGTCAGTCCTTTTACTCTCTGAAGTTGCCTGGCTGTGACAATAAATAATATGGTCAACCTTCTTAAAACTGATGCTTGGATCTGCCAGACCTCAGACCTATGTGCAGGGATCCTCATCAGCATTACTGGGGTTAATTCTTCCTGCCTCCACAGATACCTGATATGGATAAATGTTCTTAGGATTACAAGAGCATATGAGGTTATTTGAGTAAGATACAACAATGATTCACATATTTCACCACTGATGACATATGAAAAGAATGCTGTTATCAAAAGGGGATAAAAAATTAGTGGTACCCAGTGGAAAGAGACGTACAAAGGGTCAGGAACATAACCTGTGGTTGTTGGGTACACAGAGCGTGCTCATGGGATTCAGAGAATTTTAAGACTGTAAGATCCATGGGTCCCTGGTGGGAGGCTTTGGTGGCACAAATGACTTTCATACGTGTTCTCAAAACAGACCTTCTCAATCAAGACTCACAAATCTGGGATTTTGGATCTAAGTATAGACTTTACATTTATCTCTGATAGTCTTTATCTGGTTAGATAAAATGTAACATCTTCTCTCTAAAATACCTCTAGAATGTGATAATTTTGACCTCTTCTTGATCATTTGTGTGAGAGTGTGTGTGTGTGTGTGTGTGTGTGTGTGTGTAAGAGAATCTTACTCCATCCTGCAGTAGACATCTACTTTTGAGTACTTGCGGAATTTAAACCATCCTTTCTTGTCTTTTGGAGACTACACTAGCTTTTGCAGAAGGAACCAAATACAGCGAATTAACGGCATGATTATAGCCAACAGAAGTCCCTGGTTGTCATTGTTATTGTTAATACTGAAACTAAATACAACTCTTAAGGAGCAGAATATTGAAAAAGAATAGGTGAACGTTTTTTGTAGTTTTATTTTCTTAATTTTTCTATTGATTAAATCTGTGGTCAGCTATTTACATAATGTTCCTTTAATCTCTTTCGTTTCCTAGTTAAATTATTTAGAGTAAGTTTATGATACTCTGGATTTTTCTCCTCAATAATTGGATATCTCTCTGACAGAAAGCAAGTGTGCCATAATCAGTAGATTATATATATATATAAAATTTGGGATCTGCAGAGTCCATTGTCAGTTTTAAACTTAAGAAGCTTCGAAGTTGAATGCTTTGCATTAAGAAAATGTTTCCAGAGAGATAAAGACAAACATTTTCCCAGTTAAAGAATCTGGCAGGAGGGCTGGATTTGGGAGGAAGTTTAGAATTGGGGGAGGGTCTCAACTTTACACATATTTTTGAAAATTAAACTTGTTGGAGGCAGGCTTTGTAGGGGACTGAGCTTGTTGCCAATACTCCTAAATGGGGGGAATGATATTTCCCTTAGAGACAGACTCCAGGGCTCATCTGTATTCAGTGACCAGAAGAGGTTCTCAGTGGGGAAGGAGCAGGGACCTAGGGGAGAGTATAACTGTAACTTAAGGGTAGTGTGAGCAGTTCTGGTGCTGAAGGTTCACAAATCCATTTTGAACTCTGACCTTCGGAATTTTAGGATGTAAATTTGTGTTGCTTGAGCCATTGAGTTTTGATCATTTGTTATAGTAGCAATAGGATATGAATACATAAGCTGGCATCTTCCTTGAGATTAGAGTCATAAAATCCAGCCTCAGTTTTCATAAAGAGATGCATTTTGTAATAGGTAGGTAGCATGTTTCTTCTATTTAAGAATATTTACATATAAGCTGTAAAGATAAATTATGATTTGAGGCATGTGAAAAAAAAAGCAGAGTAAAATGAGAGTTTGTAAGATGGAAAAGGTAGGACCTTTTGGGAGGCACTGGCCATCACTGACAGAAGTATAAATAGTAGATAATATATATGCACCTCCCCCGCCACAACCTAGATTCGTGGATTATTTAAAAGTCTCAAGTAGAGTCTTTATGAAGACTCTGTAGAGCCCTACTAAATATTATGGAAATATAAGAAAGGGAAAATTAAGTTAGAAGTAGATGAAAACAAAGTATCTGATAACCATGACTTGAAAGTCAAAGGGAGAGGAGAGCTCCTGGGAAGGAAACTGGAGGGAAGGAACGTATGACTGAAGGAAGATACCGCTCCCGTGTGCAGAAGCAGTTAATGAGTATGGGCCGGAGTGTAGCGACTAAGGCTCCTATGAGAGGTGAGTTTTCTTTAGTGAAAACATATGGTGGGCAACAACACACACTGGGGCCTATTGGAGGAGGTGAGGTAGGGGGAGGGAGAGCATCAGGAAGAACAGCTAAGGGATGCTGGGCTTAATACCTAGGTGATGGGATGATCTGTGCAGCAAACCACCATGGCACACGTTTGCCTGTGGAACAAACCTACACGTCCTGCCCATGTACCCCTGAACTTAAAATAAAAATTGAAGAGCCAGGCGCGGTGGCTCACGCCTGTAATCCCAGCACTTTGGGAGGCTGAGGCAGGTGGATCACCTGAGGTCAGGAGTTCAAGCGCAGCCTGACGAACATGGAGAAACCCTGTCTCTACTAAAAATACAAAAATTAGCCAGGCGTGGTGGCGCGTGTCTGTAATCGCAGCTACTTGGGAGGCTGAGGCAGGGAAATCACTTGAACCTGGCAGGCAGAGGTTGCAGTGAGCTGAGATCCGCACCACTGCACTCCAACCTGGGCAACAAGAGGGAAACTCTGTCTCAAAACAAAAAAAAAGAAAAAGAAACAAGAAAAAAAGAAAGTAACAAGTCATTTCTTTAGAGTTATATAAGTCAAAGACCAATGTGCTGAACTCTTGGTGAATGTGTGTCTTTTTGGATGATGTTTTTATTTTATAGAGATTTTAGGGAAAGGTAAGCTTCACACAGTTTTCTAGTCATAAATGGCTCTTTTAAAAGTTTTAAAAAAGAAAATGCTTCTATATAATGTATAATACATAATATATAACATACATTATATATAGTATATATAATACATATAGTAAGTATAATGTGTATTATATTGCATATACTATATACTATATACTATATACTATATATTATATACTATGTATAATATTGTATATTATGTAGATATTATATGTATACTATATATAATATATAATGTTATAATATACATTATATGTGCTATATAATATATAATATACATTATATATAGCATATATACTATTTATGTATACAAACACACACATACATTCACATTTTCTCTGACTGGGTACTTGGACGAGAGTAGACTTGATGTAGGGAGAATTTTCCCAGTGATAATCAATTGCGGGCCACCCACCTGCGGGGCAGATAGGGACATCCTGCTTTTTCCATGTGACCAGAAATAAGTCAAAACACCTGAGCACTTTCAGCTCCTCCTTCATCGCTTCACTTGCCCACAAATTTTCAAGTACAACTCATGGTCATTCAGCAGCCTCATGTACAAGGTTTGTTTGCCTTAATCAAGGTTAAGACTCAGATTAGTAAAGATTGTTTTTCTTGTTTGTTTTTGTATTCTATTTTTTAAAATTCTTTTCGTTTCATGTGATAGAAACTTAGGTTACACTTGCCTAAAAGTACACAGGTAAAGGATGCAGAATTTGTTAATACTGAGATTCACTGAACTGAAGAAAGGACAGCTCTCAAGAACCAAAGGGCTAGAATTGGGAACCCAGTGACCATTAGGACTGATTCTGATTCTGCTTGCCTTTCACTCTTTCATTATACATAGGTTTTATCTTCATGATCACCAACCCAATTTCTTGACTCAATAGACAACAGAAAATCCATCCTTCCAGCTTCCTGGGAAAGAAAAACATTTGGCTAGGTTGGGATTATAACACAGCATGTTAAGAAAGATGGAATTCTATGATTGGCTCTTTCTGATTCATCTGCCCATCTCTGGGTAAAAATGAGTAAAGCCTATTTTTGGAAAAGAGGAGTAAATGGATTCTAGACAGGTTTAAAAAAATACTGCAGACTTGTACTCATTTAGAGCATCTGGGTGTTTTTTTAGAATTATCTCATCTATCTTGAGTGGCAACTCTTTAATAGGAAATTTACTTTACAATTTTTCTCCTGAAAATTGTTTCTCTTGTCAAAGAAGAAAGAAGCAGAAATAGAATTGAGTCATTTTTTTCTCAGATCTTCTTGTTGAAGCTTCATGATCTTGCCTTAGTTGTCTGGTTTTTTTCTTTGAAAATCAGTCATTTCTCATTTTCTTTGAAATTTTCCAAATCCTTATTATTTAAAATTTAGATTTCTAGAAATAATTATTTTAGGTATATTCTATCTCTTTATTTTCATCTCTGGTTATGAACCTTCAATTTTTTAAAATTTTACTTTAAAATTCAAGAGTATGAGTTCTTTGTGTTGTAACATTGGCCTCTTTAGATGTGCTTCCTGGCCTGCCCTTTCAAGCCATTTGAAATTACAGTGCCTGGATATGTCATAATGTCCCAATTATCTAGATGCATCTCTCATCCTATACTCCAGATTAAAAAAAAAAATGAAGGTTGATGCCCATAATTTTTAAGATGAGGGGAAATCTAGCACTCTCTAACTAGGATATTTAAAACTTGCAACCATGTTCTGTCTTCTTAACTTTACCTGTGTGGGTTTTTTTGGTTTTGTTTTGTTTAGAAATAATTTAAGAGTGGCAATGCTCTTTTCCTTTTCTCTAGATTCAGCAACAAGTCATTATCAAAACCACAACTCAAGAATTATCAGAGCTCTTTAGAAATTTTTGGTTGTGTTTTGTTTTGTTTTGGTTTTGTTTGTTTTTAGCTGAATAAGAGGAGTAGCAGATGGTTTAGGTCCCATCTTGTCACCACAAATGGTTACGGTGCCAGTTGACTGGCTTCAATGGGAACATTCACTCACTTTCTCTATCTCTTTTACTACTCCAGATTTCCCTCTTTTCCCAAGAGTTCTCCAAATTGGTGTAACCCAGGCCCATGGATTTTATGTAATAATAGAGATTTTGTTATACATTGCTATTTTGGCTTTTCTACCAAGTAACCACTTTATTTGAAAAAAGTGATATACCATTTGCTTACATGAATGGGTGATTGGCATGTTACGAAAGTTTGGGGCCAGATGTGGTGGCTCACACCTGTAATCCAGCACTTTGGGAGGCCAAGGCAGGCCAATCATGAGGTCAGGAGATCGAGATCAGCACGGCCAACATGATGAAACTCCGTCTCTACTAGAAATACAAAAATTAGCTGGGTGTGGTGGAACGTGGCTATAGTCTCAGCTACTCAGGAAGTTGAGAAGGGAGAATCACTTGAACCCGGGAGGCGGAGGTTGCAGTGAGCCGAGATTGCATCACTGCACTCCAGCCTGGGAGACAGAGTGAGACTCTATCTCAAAAAAAAAAAAAAAAAAGAAAAGAAAAAAGAAAAAAAGAAAAAAGAAAGTTTGGATGGATTGTCTAGCAGGGTCTTGCTGGTTCACACTGGTTTGATATGGTTTTTTGTTCTTGACTCTGGCCCTGGGAACCTTAAATGTTCCTCTCAGTCATGAAGTTGTACAGGGAAGACTCACACTAACAAAACTCATAAAAGTTGCACGTATAAACTAGAAATATTCGTAGATGTGTTTTAGTGAAACATATAATTATCCAGCACAGCAGATTGTGTTTGTATCTCAGCACATTCTCTCTAGATAATAGCAAAAAGCTAAAAAGTATTGAAATATATTCTAAGAATGAGATATGTACAAAGATTAAACTGGAGGAAATAAATGTCGCTGAGTTGCTTTCACCAAGTTGGAATATCTTCACTTTTGTTCTTATTTATGGAGTTCTAACAGTTTTGGATAAACACTTCCAATATTGAGGCTGCATTTTTCTATTTTTAAGCCAACCACCCCTTTCCTTTGTTATCCATATTTTGTTATTGTTAGACAATAATCTCACACTGCTATTTTTTGCCTTAGCATTGGGAAACTACTTCTCGTTTCACTTTTTCCTTTTGGTAGGTATGTGATCTCTTCCCTGGATATCAATTTTACTCCTTCACTCTCAAGGTTCTCACAGTGCCTTGCTATTCATTCACAGCATAAATATCAATGACATCTCTGCAATTATTGTTAAATCTATCTTCAGACTCTGCTTTTTCCCTTCAGTCTATCACCAGGCCCTCAAGGTGGTAGATTGAAGACTAGTCTCATTCACTTCCCAGTCCAAGTGACATACTGAAGTCATTTCAAAGGCACTAAGACAGCTTCCCAAATGTACAAAATTCTTCAAAATAGCGATCTATTATTTACATTGAAGGTACTCTGGGTTTTAGATTCTTCATCAGAAATAACAGCAGCTTTTCATTGTATACTAGCCTAGACAATATACAGGATATAACAGATGCCTGAAAAGAATGCTCTCTGAATTATTTTTAAAATTCTCAGAGGAGGGGAGATAGTATTGAATTACAATGACTTGTTAATTAACATAGTTCATTCTTAATTAAATTTTTATTTTGAGAACAGAAAGCTAAAAGTAAAGAAGGTGCCCTCTGGATTGTTGATGGGGTAGGTAGAGGCACTATTAGAGAATAAGGACCACAAGAGGACACATTGCAAAACCAAAAACACACGCTTTTACTGCACAGTCTAGCTCAGACCCCTTCCCTCATCCACGGAATGTCATGTGCAGTAGAAATTTAAACCATGGGGATTTTCCAAGAATAAATTCCTTAAGGGAGATTGCAAGATGCTTTAATCCATATGTTGAAAATTCATGGGTTTTAATGTAATTGACAGTTGGTGATTTCACCATGGCTGTCCCGTCTCCTGCATCAGTGACTTATTGAAATGACATTTATAATAAAATGCAAGAAATTATTCTTCCTACATTTTCTTGCTTCAATTAATTCTATAGGTGAGCACATCAGCTACACAGGATTCCCAATACTCTAATCCGAAGAAAATCGTTAGAATTCAGAGAGATTTATGACTCCACTTTTAGTTTTAGCAAAAATGACTGTGATAATCCCAACATAATTGATATATTTGGGACATTGCAAAATTCAATATCAATAATGATTCAGTACCATGGTTTTGGGATTCAATCAATTTAAACAGTTACCCTTCCTGGGGGAAGGGGAGTCATTCAGTGACATGTAAGAAATTAATATCTATTTCCTCTTCCTTCCTTCCTTCCTTCCTTCCTTCCTTCCTTCCTTCCCTCCTTCTCCTTCTCCTTTTCCTTCTCTCTTTCCTTCCTTTTCTTTTCTTTCCTTCCTTCTTTTCTTTTCCTTCCTCCTTCCTTCCTTCCTTCTTTTCTTTCCTTCTTTCCTTCCTTCCTTCTTTTTTTCTTTTCCTCCTTCCTTCCTTCTTTCCTTCCTACCTTCCTTCCTTCCTTCATTCCTTCCTTCCTCTTTACCCAAATTCTACCCATTCCTTGAGGCTAACTGAAAGTCCCAGCTTCTCTACTAAAACATCCTTGACTCTATCCACCCTCAACCACCCTTTTTCCTCTGAAGGAAAAGTTGACTCCAAGTTATGCAGCCTACGTTTTTTCCATGCTCTTTTGATTATCTTGTCTCTAAAATGGGGCTTCAGATTTCTTCATGCCCCGCCCACTATAGATGTCACTGTTTTCAGGTTGCTTGACATTGAAAAGAGATTCATTTCCTCTAATGGGAAAAAATCCTTTTAGATATGAAATGTGTAATAGTACATTAGTAGTCTTTGTGAGATGTGTCAATATCTCAGTTTTGTCATTTCAATAAGAGTAGCTATTAGTTGTTTGTTTAGTTATTTAAAATAGTTGTAATGGTTAAGGGTAACTTATAAAAACTAAGAAAAAAATCAGGCTGGGCACAGTGTCTCATGCCTGTAATCCCAGCACTTTTGGAGGCTGGGGTGAAAGGATATCTTGAGTCCAGGAGTTCAGAACCAGCCTGGGCAACGTGGTGAGACCCGTCTCTACAAAAAAAATATAAAAATTAGCCAGGTGTGGTGGTGTGTACCTATAGTCCTAGCTACTCTGGAGGCTGTGGTGGGAGGATTGCTTAGGCTCCAGAGGTCAAGCCTGCAGTGAACCAAGATCATGCCACTGCACTCCAGTCTGGGTGACAAAGTGAGACCCTGCTACTAAAAGACAAAAAGAAAAAAAACCAAAGATATACAAAAATTATCCCATGATATAGATAAAAACCCACTTAAAAGTGTTTCTTTGGAATTGTAGTCAGTATTCATGTACAATTAAATCTAGAATAATAGCTCAAAAGCTAGACATCTAGTGGATTAATTTTTTTTCTTGAGTATACACCTGAAGTGGACATTGCAAAGAGCAAAACTTCATACAATACCTGCCATTTTAGCACATAATATTTCGCAATTTAAATGTATCCCACCTTATACATCTTGTAAAAGCCCAAAGTTAAAGAAGTGCTAAGGATCAATTATTTTAGCTAAGATTCACTCCATTTGTTAATCTTTATTGAGATTAGTACAGAAAGTTATATAATTTGGTGAAATGAAAAGATCTATATGCTGTCTGCGTAGCACATCTCTTGGATACATTGAAATGTGGGGAAAGAATAAAAAGAATCCAAATTCTCAGCTGCTTCCAGCTGCCAGACCATCTAAAGTTATACATTCTTATACTGCCTAAGTTTTGTCCACAAATGGAAACAAATGACCAGGAAGAAATATCTTAGAATACCCAAATAGTAGCTCTCAGAATCATACAGCACAAACATTTCTCCCAGTCAAGTCACAATTCATAAAATGAGCAAAAATAAATAAATAAACAAATAAAAGCACACAAAAGCAAAAACTGCAGGTGTGATTTTTACGCATAAACATGGCTGTGACACCTGCCATATGATAGTCCTCTTGCAACTAACTACTTAGGGTATCTACAGTATCTACAGGACTAATTCATGACCTAACCCCACCTCTCAGACACGCTCTGCCATTTCTCAGACTGTCCTCTACGCCATCTTGTCTACCATTTGCTCTGGAGTAATGGTTTTCATTCTCCTTCAGCCTCCAAATCATTTTGCTTCTGCCTGGATTAATTATCTGCTTTTGGAACCTATAAACCCTATACAAAGTCTTCTTGGGCATTCTAACATAATTCTACAACTTTAATCACTTTGGAGCCATCTAGAATTTGCCTGCTATGTACTTCTGTCTTTGCTGATAATCATCAATATTTAAAAGCCCACTGACATTCATAAAAATATTATTGTATGATTGTACCTGCTTATATACATGTAGTGATATTAATCAATGATTCAGATCAATCAATGTTTTCATTTATTGTGTGAGTACATTAACATCATTACTGATTTCCACAAACTACGAATGTATCTCTTTGCTATGCTGCATCAACTGTGTCTATGATTATGAAGACAATACTCCTTTAACATCAAGCAGAAAGGAATGGAAACATTTTTGCCTACAAGACATCAAATAATCCACATTAACATATTAAAACAATAAACATTTTGGCCATTTGAGAATGTACTGACTGTACTGACATCAGGTAGGTTGTTTGCAAATTGATTATTCATTCTGAGGAGAGCCCTGGCTCACCTCCTGCCAGCCTTTTAACAACCCTTTTTCCCTAGATTAAAGGTGATTAGGGTGTAACATGTGTTCCTCAAAATATTTACAACTGCATGTTCTTTATCACTATAAAGATAAAATGGCTGCATCTATTATATTAAAATTTAATATTCTTTCTGTCAGAGAAAATTTGATTATATGCCTTGCAAATACACACACACGCACATACATGTGTACACACATAAATACAAGCACATACATATGTACATACACACACATACATACTGCATACATACATACGCACAAAAATAGTCTTACACTTTTAGGACAAAATATTTTTCCTCCTAATACAGGACAACACTAAAAACTTCCTTATAGTAAAAAAAAATGTCTACATTGACAAGCTTAATCCCTTTTTCTCTAGGAGAACCTCAGGCATATATGTGTACATGTATTTTCTTGGAGTGGGAAGAGGGGGGATCATGAGAGCTGTGCTAATGGTGATAAAGGAGAAGTCCATGAACTTATATCAACAATATTTGTTTAATGTCTACTACATAGCAGGAACTTCCAGATGCTGTGGAATACAAAGTTAAACAAAATACATTTGAACTGGCGCTTAGCTACCATTATTATAATAATCATTACTTAGTGGTGCTTAGCCAATCCCATCCAACAGGCAGAAATCTCTTTTATTGCATACCTAATAAAGCCTCTTCAATCTGCAAATGAAAATGAGTCAGAGAGTGACAGTTGTTTGAAAGTTTTATCATTATTATTACTTGCTAAAAGCTTCATATTTTATACCATAATATCATTAGCAATTATTTCATTTTGTAGAACAAAATGGATATATCTACTCAGTTTTCAAAGCTAAAGATCCTTACATGTGGCAAGCTTTCTTCCTAATGCAATGTTCTACTCATCGTCATTCTCCCTATTCATTACTAAGTGCATCATTTTGTTAACTATTTAATATATACATGGCCCAAACTAAACAACATGGAGAGAGAGAGTTTTTGGAGTAGTCACTGTAGTCTTTGATTAGATTCTCTTATTTAACCTATATGATGCCTGTAATGATTTATAGATGAATCAGCACATATTCAGAGAGCTCAGAAAGCAATCACTCCAATAGTCACAAAGCTAATACATGAAGATATGAGAATTTGAGCCCAGGCTTATCTCACTCTAGATCCCATGTTCTTTTAACCGCACCCTGCCATTGTAACCAACGCGATGGCAGATGAATCATGGCCAAGGTAGTCTGAATGCTCTGGCTGGCTGAGCTATGGAAGGAGCTGCTGTGGCCAACACAGAACTGAGGGGAAAGAAGACGGGAACATGCTGAGAAATGGCAGAGCATGTTTGAGAGGTGGGTTTAGGTCATGAATTAGTCCTGTAGATATCCTATGTAGTTAGTTGCAAGGGGGCTATCCAATGGCAGGTGTCACAGCCATGTTTATGCCTAACGTGTGATGTTTATGCCTAACATATGCCCTGCATGTGACGTGGCATCTAGCAGACTCCTGGTACTTAACATTTCATGTTCTCCTCCTGGCATAAGGTTCCTCAGAATATATTTCAAAAGTAAAGAGAGTTAAAAAAAAACTAAAATGTGTTTTTAAGTAGTTCGTTTTCCTTAATCTTGACATCTAATTTGGTAATACTTCACTTAACTAAAAAACATGCCAGCATTGTATTAATTATTCAGCCCTTCCCAGGCTTCTGCAAGCTTTAATTAGTGAAAGACATTTTCAGGACAAGTTATAATTTGCATGCCAACAAATTTGTTTATAAATTACATAGTAAAGGTAAAACTTGGTAGTATGTCAACTTCCTTAACTGGGATCTATGACACAGCTGGGTTTGCTACAGCTTGTACCTGAATATGCAGCCCTAAAACTTGGTAAACGTTCTGTTCCCTTTAATTTCCTTACCCTAGACCTGTGATTACAGTTTAATTTAATTTTTGTTGTTCTGTAAGTCCCTATTTGTTATAATAGCACCTCAATTGCAAAGTCAAAGTAAATCTGTCCATAAATTAAACAAAACTGCATTTGTGATCTTAGATGTTTCCACAAAAATAAAGGGTTCTGACTTGGCCTAAAAGAGTACTGCCCATCCAGTAAGTAAAAAATATAACATCAGATTCATTAATAGATTTTGAAAGTCAGACTTATTTCAGGAAGAAGCAAGAAGACTTGACTTCAGTAAGGCCACTTTGCCATGATGCCACTTGGTCACTTGTTCAAGGGACCAGGATTATACAGTGTCAGGATTATTATTATTATTTCCTTATTTTAACATAAATGCATTTTCTATATTGTACTCTGACTTTCTTATACTAAATAAAAATCAATTTATATCAATTTGTTACAGCATTATATTTGGCTTACAAATCCTTCTGGCTCTCAAGCATTAGCAAGTGTTCATTTTTTAGATTTCAAATTTTGCTTTAAAATCATTTCCTCAAAAAATTATATCAGAAGGTGATCTTATAAATGTCAACTAATCCCAAAGCTAGACCTATTAGACAGTATGCTCCTATCATCTCAGTGATTTCTCCCATCCAGAAAATCTGTGTCTGGAAAAACAATTGATATGTGGAGAAATGATGGCAAAGACCTCACTAATAAATATATAAAAGTCCTGATTTCCTTCACAGTTTATTAATGTTTTCGAGGTTGGAGAAAAACTTCAAACAGTCAGAGGCCATGAGATTAGAGCCAAATCAGCAAAGATGTTGCAAGGACATGGAGGAGACCACCAGCATCTGGGTGGAAGAGCCCTGGGGTGGAAATATACTGCTTTCTATGCTCAGCATCGCAAGTGATTCATCAAAAAGGCAGCTCCTCCGTGTTTTAATTTGAGCTGTTTCTCTCCACAGACACCTGACATGGGACTTTCGGTTCAGAGAAGAAGACAATCGTAGAGACAAATTTCAGACACAAAGATCTGTTTCAACTTGCTTCCTCCTTTGGATAACTATGTTGCTGTCAGTGTTTCAAATACACATGCCTGATTCTTCATCTCCTTTTCTTTAAAGACTTATGCAAGTGTATCTCTGGTGAGTAGACCCCCAGAGAGTCATTTTGATCTGAAACAAACTGGTAAACAAGGACCATTTCTGCCTTTTCGCTTGCATTTGCATCATTGCACAAACTGTTCCTCCTGACTGACATGATGTATTTACTTGTCTGTTTGTTTAACCTTTTATTTATGAAAAATTTCTACTTTTTGTAGATCAAAGATTAAACACACAGGCATACATCAGAGATATTGTTGGTTTGGTTCCAGACAACAGCAATAAAGTGAACATCGCAACAGAACAAGTCATGAATTTGTTGGTTTCCCAGTGCATCTAAAAGGCATGTTTACACTATGCTGAAATTTATTAAATATGCAATAGCTTTATGTCTCAAAAGTTTATATATCTTAATTTTAAAATACTCATTGCTAAAAAAATGTTTCAGCAACTCATAACCATTCAACTGGTGGAGGGTCTTGCACTGACATTGCTGGCTGCTGACCGATCAGGGTGGTGGTTGCTGAAGGTTGGTGTGGCTGCAGCAATTTCTGAAAATAAGGCAACACTACAGTTTCCCACATTGATTGACTCTTCCTTTCACAAATGATTTCTCTGTAGCATCTAATGCTATCTGATAGCATTTTACTCAAAATAGAACTTTTAAAATCGGAGTCAATTCTTTCAAACTCTGATACTGCTTTATCCACTAAGTTTATGTAATATTCTAAATTCTTTGCTATCATTTCAAAAATGTTCATAGCATCTTCACCAGGAGTGGATTCCATCTCAATAAAACATTTTCTTTGCTCATCTGTAAGAAGCAAGTCCTCATCTGTTCAATCTTTATCATGATATTACAACAATTCAGTCCCAACTTCAGGCTCCATTTCTAATTCTACTTCTTGCCACTTCTACCACATTTGCAGTTATTGAAGGCTTGAAACACTCAAGTCATCCATGAGGGGTGGAGTCAACTTCTTCCAAACTCCTGTTAATGCTGATATTTTGACTTCCTCCCATGAATCCTGAATGTTCCTGATGGAATCTAGAAGGATAAACTCTTTCCAGAAGGTTTTTCAGTACTTTGCCCAGATTCACCTGAGGAATCACTATCCACAGCAGTTGTGGGCTATAAAATGTATTTCTTAAATAATAAGGATTGAAAATCAAAATTACTTCTTGATTCCTGGACTTCAGAATAAATGTTGTATCAGCAATGATGAAAACATTAATCTCCTCATACATCTCCATCAGAGCTCTTGGGTGACCAGGCACATTGTCAATAAGCTGTAATATTTTGAAAAGCACCTTTTTTTCTGAGCAGTAGGTCTCAATAGTGAGCTTAAAATATTCAGTAAAACATGCTGTAAACAGTTGCTGTCATCCAGGCTTTGTGGTTTACACATGTCGAGTAGATCTAGCATTAGGGTCTTAGGATTTTCAGAATTGTAAGTGAACAACAAGTTCAACTTAAAGTCATCAGTTGCATTAACCACTAATAAGAGAATCAGCCAGTCCTTTGAAGATTTGAACCCAGACATTGACTTCTCTCTAGTTAGAAAAGTCCCAGTTGGCATCTACTTCCAATAAAAAGCTCTTTTGTCTGCACTAAAAATCTGTTGAGTGTAGCCACCTTCATCAATGATCTCAGCTAGATCTTCTGGATAATTGCTGCAGCTTCTATATCAACAAAAGCACTTCATCTTGCACTTTTATAAGGACAACTTCTTTCCTTAAACTCCATGAGCCAACCTCTGCTAGCTTCAAACTTATTTTCCATCTTTCTCACTTCTCTCAATCTTCATAGGAGAGAGTTATGGCCTTACTCTGGATCAGGCTATAGCTTAAGAAAATAGTGTGGCTGGTTCAGTCATCTACACAGACCACCAAAATTTTCTTCATATAAGCAATAAGTCTTTTTCAGTTTCTTATTATTTTGTTTTTACTGAGGTAATACTTTAAATTTTCTTACAGAACCTCTCGTTTGCATTCACAAGTTAACTATTTGGTGCAAGAGGCCTATCTCAGCTTTTGGCATGCCTTTCTTACAATACTTAATTATTTCTAGCTTTTGGCTTAACGTGAGGAATGAGATACAAAACTCTTCATTTCACTTGAACACTTAGAGGTTATTCTAGTATTATTAATTAGATTGATTTCAATATTGTTTTATCTAAGGATATAGGAAGTTCCAAGGAGAGTAAGAAAAATGGAAGAGGAGCAAGGTGGTGAAGCACTCATAACACACACATTTATTGATTAAATTTTCCATTGTATTTGGAAATGTTCCCCCAAGACCATTACAGTGGTATCATCAAAGATCAATTATCATAGATCACCATAACAGACATAGTAACAATCTTTCATAATAGTAATGGAAAAGTTTGAAATATTGTGAAGATATCAAAGTGTGACACAGAGACAGAAAGTGAGCACATACTACTGAAAAATAGCATTGGTAGACTTGTTCAACACAGAGTTGCCACAAACCTTCAGTGAGAAGCACACTGAAACTAAGTGTAGTCAAATGAAGTATGTCTGTAGCTTCCTGGGAAATTCCTTCTCGACCTCCTAAAGTGAGATTGGTTCAATTCATCCTTACTGACATAGGACCATGCATACTCACTATCAAAGAACATAGTATGCCACATCGGGAATGCCAGTGTACAGTTTACAGTAGGGAGAACTGCTCCTTTTAAAATGTAAAAAAGCAAAACCAAAAACTTTTGTGAGGTGGGACTTCCAGTGTGGCAAAATAAGTAATAAAACTGAACATTATTGCCAACAATCACCCCATCAGGACTCTGGAAATTGACCAAAGCAAACATTGAACTAAGAAGTGGTCGTTCATTGTAAAGAAACAACTGGATTTTGAGTAAGAAGAGTGGGAGCCTGTGGCATCCTTGCTTGGGGCTTTGCCCATCCCCCACCACAGCTGAGTCACCGTGATAGTTCTACCAGAGGAGAAAAAAACTGAAAGTCTTTGCCAGAGGAGCCCACCCTGATATGAAGTAGAACAACGCAAGACGCCATGCTCAAGCAGCATTATCAGTAACAAGAGCAACACTGATGACGAATCTACAGAAGAAAAGGGGCTCAGCAAGGATGAAGATGTGATATGGATTCAAGCAAACAGAATGGCAGAACCCCCAGGCATCTATCAGGGACATCCAAGAAATAAGAAAGATATGGGGTCCTTGGTGAGCTTCCATATGTCTACGAGACTTCAGAGAAGCCAAGATCTTCACACATTCCTCACTTTGGCCTGTGATTATCCGTAGAAGACATATGAGCATGCACAACAAAATTAAAGAAGGAAGAGACTCAAAAGCTGCCGAAACATTGAAAGTGTCCCCTGACCCACACAGATCCACTGTCACACAATGGAAGACTTACTGTTTTGAGGTGTTAGACCACAACCCCTGATTAATGACTGGCTCGCCAATATGCTATTCAGACACAAAGATGACCCTAGGAAGCCAGGCGAAAAATAACAGTAATAATTATACATACACACAGAGTCATGTGCCACTTAATGTTTCGGTCAACACAGACAGCATATATAATAGTGGTCCCATAAGATTACAGGATCATGTTTTTGCTATATTTTGTTCTATGTTCAGATATATTCAGATACGTAAATACTTACCACTGTGTTACAACTGCCAACAGTTCTCAGCACAGTCCCATGCTGTACAAGTTTGTAGCCCAGGAACAATAGGCTACATCATATAGCTTAGGTGTGTCGATGCTAGACCATCTAGGTGTGTGTAAGCACACTCTATGATGTTCACACAATGTGGAAGTTTCCTAACAATGCATTTCTCAGAATGCATTCCCATTGTTAAGTGATATGAGACCCCACACACACACACACACACACACACACACACACACACACTTTCAACTGAGCAGAAACATCAGCAGCCACATGCCATGGGGAACAGAATCTATAGATTTAGTACACACAAGTCATTATAGAAACAAAACATGAATTCAAAAATTCAACAACAATCTTTCAGGGGCAAAAGATCTGAATCCACAATGTAGAACTATTTTATGAAAAGGTTCAGGTTCCAGTGAAAAATTATGAAACAAGGAAAGAAACAGTAACGTTTTTCCTACTATTCAAAAAATAAAAATAAAAAGCAAATCAAAACCATGTAACAAAAACTGTCACTGAGATGGTATAAATATTGGGCTTAGGAAACAAAAAATCTAAGCAAGCTACTTTAAATATATTGGGGGAAAAAACTAAACAAAATCATTTTTAGGAATTAAAGAAAACATGAAAATAGCTCAATAACTAGAACATTAGTTATTATGATAATTATTTTTTAAATGACCTGGTAAAAATTTCAGAGTTGAAAATTACAATAGCTAAAACTTTAAGAAGAAATTACTATAGTGAATTAATACCCAATTCTACATGGCAAACACACACACACACACACACACACACACACGAATCTGTAAAGAGTAGACTACACCAACATTTTACAAAGTCTCTCAGAAAATAGGAAATAGTGTCCACTATTCAAATTATTCTGTAAGGCCAGCATTAACTTGAATCCAAACCCAGACAGAGACGTTGCGCGCACACACACACACACACACACACACACAATAATTAAACTATAATTTAATACCTCTCATTAATATAGATACAAAATTCTAATAAACATTAGCAAACCTAGTCCACCAGAATATAAAATGTATTAAATAACAAGACAAAGTAAATTTATTCTCCAAAAGCAAAGTAAATTTATTCTCAAAATATAGGCCAGGTGCGGTGGCTCACACTTGTAATCCCAGCACTTTGGGAGACCAAGGCGGGCAGATCATGAGGTCAGGAGATCGAGACCAGCCTGGCCAACATGGTGAAACCCCCTCTCTACTAAAAATACAAAAATTAGCCCGGCGTGGTGGCAGGCGCCTGTAGTCCCAGCTACACGGGAGGCTGAGGCAGGAGAATGGCGTGAACCTGGGAGGTGGAGCTTGCAGTGAGCTGAGATCATGCCACTGCACTCCAGCCTGGGAGACAGAGCAAGACTCTGTCTCAAAAAAAAAAAAACAAAATACATAACATTATATTAATATAATAGAAAAAAATAGATATAGGAAAAGCATTTGGCAAACTTTAACCCATATTTGTAATAAACATTTTCAAGAAACTAAGAAAATTATCTCAATTTCATATAAAGCATCTGTGAAAATACTGTGGTTCACATTATATTTAATTGGAAAAGACTGAATGTCCTCTACCTCACACAATTAGGAACCAGGCAGTGATGTCCACTCTCATGACCTCTGTTCAACATTTTATGGAAGACTTTACTCAGTGGAAAAAGAAAAGGAAAGAGAGAGAGAGAAAGAGGGAGAGGAGGAAGGAAGGAAGGGAAGGAGGAAGGAAGGAAGGGAGGAAGGAAGGAAGGAAGGAAGGAAGGAAGGAAGGAAGGAAGGAAGGAAGGGAGGGAGGGAGGGAGGGAGGGAGGGAGGAAGGAAGGAAGGGAGGGAAGGAGGAAGGAAGGAAGGAAATAAGGAAGGGAAGAAGGGAAGAAGGAAGGAAGGAAGGAAATAAGGAAATAAGGAAGGGAAGAAGGAAGGAAGGAAGGAAGGAAGGAAGGAAGGAAGGAAGGAAGGAAGGAAGGAAGGAAGGAAGGAAGGAAGGGAGGGAGGGAGGGAGGGAGGGAGGGAGGGAGGGAAGGAGGAAGGAAGGAAGGAAGGGAGGGAAGGAGGAAGGAAGGAAGGGAGGGAGGGAAGGAGGAAGGAAGGAAGGGAGGGAGAGAAGGAGGAAGGAAGGAAGGGAAAGAGGGAAGGAGGAAGGAAATAAGGAAGGGAAGGAGGAAGGAAGGAAGGAAGGAAGGAAGGAAGGAAGGAAGGAAGGGAGGGAGGGAAGGAGGAAGGAAGGAAAGGAGAGAGGGAGGGAGATAGGGAGGGAGGGAGGGAGGGAGGGAAGGAGGAAGGAAGGAAGGAAGGGAGGGAAGGAGGAAGGAAGGAAGGAAGGAAGGGAGGGAAGGAGGAAGGAAGGAAGGAAGGGAGGGAAAGAGGAAGGAAGGAAGGGAGGGAGGGAAGGAGGAAGGAAGGAAGGGAGGGAGGGAAGGAGGAAGGAAGGAAGGGAGGGAGGGAAGGAGGAAGGAAATAAGGAAGGGAAGGAGGAAGGAAGGAAGGAAGGAAGGAAGGAAGGAAGGAAGGAAGGAAGGAAGGGAGGGAGGGAGGGAAGGAGGAAGGAAGGAAAGGAGGGAGGGAGGGAGATAGGGAGGGAAGGAGGGAGGGAGGAAGGGAGAGAGGAGGAAAGGAGAAAGGAAGGAGGAAGGATAAAGAGAGAGAGAAAAAGGGAAGGGGTTAAAGACATCCAGATTGGAGAAAATCAAGTATATAACTTTTTTATTTACAGATGACATGATCTTTTAGATAGAAAAATTTAAGAAAATTACAAAACACTGCTGAGAAAAATTGAAGAAAATCTGAATAAATGGGTGGATATTCTAAGTTAAGGATTAGAATATTCAATGAGGTTAAGATAGCAATTTTCCTCAAGTTCATCTGTAGACTTTACATAATTCCTATCAAACCCCAGCAGGCTGTTTTACAGAAATTGACAAGCTTATTCTAAAATATAGAGTGAATGTTAAAAAACACAGAATCAGCAAAACAATTTAGAAAAGGAGGTTGTAGGAGATACAATAAACAATTTTAAAAGTTACTGTAAAATACATAAAGTAATTAAGATAATATGGTACTTGCATGGAGATAAACATATGAATTAACAAAATATAACTGAGAATTCAGAAATAAACTTGCATTATGGCTGATCAATTTTCAGCAAAAGGCTCAATACATTTTAATTGACAAAGGATAGTCTCTTCAATACATAATTCTGAAGCAATTTAATATCCAAGTACAAAGGACAGATTTGATTCCCACCTCATGCCACACACAAAACATTCCTTCAAGATAGATTCTAGACCTAAATATAAGAGCTTAAGCTATAATATTTCTGGAAGAAAATGAAGGAGAAAGTTTTCATTTACCATGAGTTATGTAGAGAGCTATCAGAGATTATACCAATAACACAATCCAAAAAAGAGAAAATTGGTACATTAAACTCCATCAAAATTAAAAACATCTGACTTTAAAAAACACCATTAAGGAAGCAAAAGGTCAAGCCACATAAAACATTTTAAATTGGTATATATGATGGTAGCAAATACTTTCTAATTATATATCTGAGCACTGAAAAACTTGTCTCCACAATATATAAAGAAGACTTTCCACTCAATATAAAGAAGAGAAATAACCCAATTTAACTGTAGGCAAAATGTTTGCATAGGCCTTTTGCAAAGTAAGATATATGGACAGCTAATATGCACATGAGTTGTTCAGCATTATTGGTCCTTAAGGAAATGCTGGAAGGATAAAAAGAAGGAGGAAGGAAGGAAGGAAGGGAGAAAGGGAGGAAGGAAGGAAAGGAAAGAAGGGAAGGAGGGAGGGAGAGAGGGGAGGGAGAGAGGAGGAGGGGGAGGAGGGGAGAAGAAGACACAAAACAAAAAGAAAATGCCTTGACAAAACTGAAGAATTTGGAACCCTCACATCACTTGTAGGAATGTAAAATGATGCAGCCATTTTGGAAATCAAGCTGTCCCTCAGGAGGAGGGATTGGTTTTAGGACCTCCATGGCTACCAACATTTGCTTATGCTTAAGCCCTTGATTTAAAAAAAAAAAAGGTATGATCTTTGCATATAACCCTACAAATATTAGGTTGGTACAAATGTAATTGCACTTTTTGCCATTAAAAGTTGCAAAATATATACTTTATATCATCTCTAGACATACTTTATATCCTATACTTTCAATCATCTCTAGATTACTTTTAATACCTAATACAACATAAAGGCTATGCAAATGGTTCTTACACTGTATTTTTAAAAGTGTATTACTATTGTATTATTATTTTCCATAGACAAGGGTTTTTTTTTTTTCTTTCCAAATATTTTTGATCCCAGATTGGTTCAATCTGCAGATACGAAACCTGCAGACCCAAAAGTCAACTATAGTTTGTCAGTTCCATTAAAACCTTACAAAGTTAAACATAAGCTCACCACTGACCCATGAATTCTACTCCTGATTATCCAGTCAAGATAAATAAAAACATATGTCTACACAATTCTGAGCACACGTATGTTCAAAGTAGCATCATCGTAATAGCCACAATCTAGAAACACTCCAAATGTCCATCAATTGGTGAAAGAATAAATAAGACCTGGTATTGCTCTTCAGTGGAAGAGCGATTCTTTGTTCAAGATGCCAAGAACCTGGACACCCTCTACCAGTAACACAAGCAGACATGAATGTCCAGATTTATTTGGCTATTTTTCCAAAACAGTAGAGGGGGAAGGACAGCAATGGGATGGCTTGGTGGTGGGAGCACCTGGCATTTCCCTCACATTTGAGAAGAGCAACACCTGCGCATTGGCTGCATGGTAGGGGAGCGGGGTGGTGGGGGAGTCAAGTGGTGGGGGAGCAGGGAGGTGGGGGAGTGGAGTAGTGGTGGATGGGGAGGGGGGAGTAGGGTGGTGGTAGGGTAAGGAGATAGAGGAACAACTGGGGAGGTGGAGGAGTGGGAGTGGGGAGCTGTGGGGTGGGGTGGTGGAGGAGCAGGGAGGTGGGGGAAGGCCCTGATGTGGCTTGAACTGACAGGAAGTGTTTTGAGCTGCACTTTGGGACACATTATTAGGGTCCTGAAAATGAACATGGGCTGTACATGAGTGAATGAGGTTGTACTGAAGTTTTGAACTATAAAATACAAAACTAAGGAAAAAAAAATGTATTTTGTTCTATTGTGTCTGAAATTGGTGGGTTCTTGCTCTCGCTGACTTAAAGAATGAAGCCGCGGACCCTCATGGTGAGTGTCACAGCGTTTAAAGATGGTGTGTCCGGAGTTTGTTCCTTCTGATGTTCAGATGTGTCCAGAGTTTCTTCCTTCTGGTGGGTTCATGGTCTTGCTGACTTCAGGAGTGAAGCCACAGACCTTCGCGGCGAATGTTAACAGCTCTTAAAGGTGGCGCGTCTGGAGTTGTTCATTCCTCCCGGTGGGTTCGTGGTCTTACTGATTTCAGGAGCGAAGCCACAGACCTTCACAGTGACTGTTACAGCACTTAAAGGTGGCATGTCCGGAGTTGTTTGTTCCTCCCAGTAGGTTCCTGGTCTCGCAGACTTCAGGAGTGAAGCTGCAGACCTTCGCTGTGAGTGTTACAGCTCATAAAGGTCATGAGGACCCAAAGAGTGAGCAGCAGCAAGATTTACCGTGAAGAGTGAAAGAACAAAGCTTCCACAGCGTGGAAGGAGACCCAAGCGGATTCCACCAGCTGGATGGATTTTCTGTCCATTACCCACACGGGCCTCTAGGAAGCCTGGTTAAAGAGGAAGCATCCTCAGACTGGCCAGCCCATGTGGGGCCTTGTCTTGTATTTCTGAGGTGACACTGGGACTTTGCTATTAAAGAGAGAAGCATTGTTGCTTTTCATCATCACAACTTAGAGGGTAGACAGTGAAACAGTTAATTTGTTAGCTTTCTCCATTGCTCGTCTTTCAGCCCACATCACATCTGCCTTCACTGGGAACCCGAGTGCCCTTTCTCTCTGACCACCTTCTGTTTCTGCTTCTGTGTTTCCTCTGGACCTTTCTATCCCTTTGTTCTCCTCTGGAAAACGCACAGCTCCATCCTTATTCAGGCAGTGCTGGTTCCTTCAGGCAATGAGGACGTTCCTCCTGGCTTTGTCCTGGAGGAGACCATTCCTACGGACATTGTTGGACTCTCCTCGGAAGGTTTAGATTTATGTTCAGAGTGGAAAGTCTAAAATGCAATCGAGCTTTTAAAATGTGTATATTAATTACTCTTAGCTTTAAATTATCTATGTGCTATCATGTTAATATTTCTTCTCCCCTTCTCCACTCTTATCATAAAACTTCTCCCCTTCAGCACATAAAATGATGAAGATACAAAGACATTTCTGCCCAGGTACTCATTTCGTAAATATTTACTGAGCCCTTGCTGTGCCAAACACTTTGCTAGGACTAGGGGTTCACAGGTGTTCAGAGTAGAATCTTTTCCCTCAAAACCTTACATTTGTTTGGCCTAGGTGGGGCAGGGGTGAGAGCTGTCAAGAAAACAAATATAATGTAATGTGATTTGAGCTGTGATAGGACCAAACAGTGCATTGTGAGAACGTCCAATGCAGACTGATTTCTTTGGCTTGTTTTGGAAAACAAGAAAGGGCTTGCTGGTCAGCTTCAGATTTATTCCTTCATTTAAGAAACATCTACTGAGTGCCTACATTGTGATTAACACAACTTGATCCTGGAAATACAAATATGAATAAATATAGGCTCTGTCTTAGAAAATTTCAGAATCTAATTGGGGAAGTAGAAAAGTGAAAAAAAATTTACATATGCCAATGTCTTATGTGCAACTTACTATAATTCTATGTTTCCAGGAAAATACACAAGCCATGGAGAAGCTTTAGTGCTAAAGGATCCAATAACTACATTCTCATTGAGATGGCTCTTTGGAAAATGACTTTTTCAGGGTTGAAGAAACTAAACCTTAAAAATTTCATCTATAAACACTACATATCTCAAGTTCATTGAGAGGCTAGAATAGGCTGATGTATGTAAAATAGTAATGGGCTTGTTATTAATATGAAACATAGTGTTATTAATATTATTTAGATATAGCATTTTATTCAAGTAATCCAGTCATTAATTCAACACAATTTAGAACACATAATCTGGACAGAATTCAATTTTCGTATATAATACACTAAGGAAGTAATGGATTCTTTTTTAAGTTCAGAATCAAATAAAGTATGAACTTTCCCTCATAAATTTATTCAGATAATAAAACCGTCAAATGCTACAATCACTATTAGTCAGACTGACCTCAGATTATTAAAAGTTTGTATTAAAAGTTTATGAGGGAAAGTCCATATTGTATTTGATTCAAAAAGAATCAATTACTTCCTTAGTGTATTTTATATGAAAGTTGAAGTCTATCCACAGTATGTGTTCTAAATTGTGTTGAATTAATGACCAGATTACTTGAATAAAATGCTATATTATTAAAAGTTTGTAAAATACCCTAGATCAAAGTTGATGCAAGAATTACTTTATTTCTTGATGAATATTAGTCTAATGAAAAGTGAACTGCTCTGCCCCGAAGAGACTGTGGTTTCATTTCAATGGTAATTAATAATTAGAGCTTTAGAAAATTATGAAACCTTTATCATTTCAGAATCATCATGATTGTTGTTTCTTGTCTCAAACTTTTAAAGCATTCTAAGGGGCAGATACAGTCCTGATATCGTGGTGGTTGTTTTTAAAGATGGTCATAATGATTAGTCTTTGAAGACTAGGTAGAACTGAATTCAATTCCCCACTCTGAAGCCATAGCCATTTTTTCTTAACACATTACTGATGTGACATAAATGCTCTAACAGTCCTTGGGTTGTTTGTTGAGCTATCCAAATGCCTGAAGTTTCAATTTAAAGAATAATTATGGATACTTATAGACCTCATATATCAAAATGGTGTTAGAAAAAATATAATTTTAAGTAATCAATACATTATGTTCCTCAGTCTGTTTATGTGGATTTTACTTCTAAGAACTTCATTTTTGCCTATATTTACATCACCATTTCTTTACCAGAATTGGTAAAAATTGATGACTCTTTTAAAACTTTGTTGGGTTTTTGTACAGCCCTGGAAGGAACTGAGGAAACTCAGTTATTGAATTCATCTAAAAAGCTTATCTAAGGCTATCTTATCTCACTTACTTATGTCTGCAAGTAAAATAACATACTCATAATTTCTGTTTTTCTTTAATTTCCAGACTTAAACTTGTGTAACTTCTCCCTAGAGATGAAAAATGTGTTGTAACATACTATCACTAATAAAGCTTATGATTTTAAAGAAATAGAATACTTTCAAATTAAAAAGATAGAGCAGGAAGAACTCCATAGCCTCACTTTTTCTAAAGTAGAAAATGTTCTTATTTTATGAACTCATATAACTCCATATATTGATAGATATTTGTCCACTATCAATCATCATGAATATACAAAGTGCACATTACTTTCTCATATTTTATTTTTATCACTGTGTTTTCTCTTTAGTAATATTTTTGTTAGTTGAAATTTACTGAGCTTTTAGAAGTTCAACTCTAATATCGATATACGTTTCTCTCAGAAATTATGACTGTTAACAAAATTTTAATATTTACTAGAAGGTACAATTTGATACAATATGTTTCAGTGGTATAACAGAATTATATTAGAATTTGGCAAGTTTCCCCGAACTGAACATATTTAAACAGGAGTTGGTTTAATTGAGTGAAGGAAGTGAAAGACTTTTACAATAAAAACTACAAATATTGATAAAAATAACTTTTAAAAGACATAAGTAAATGAAAGGAAATACTATGTTCATGGATTGGAAAATTTAATATTGTTATGATGGCAATACTCTTCAAAGTGATCTATAGATTCGGTATACTCCGTATCAAAATCCCAATGGTATTTTTTTGAAAAAATGGAAAAACTTATCTTAAAATTCCTATGGAATTGCAAGGGGCCCTGAATAGTCAAAGCATGATGAAAAATAATAATAGTTAGATGACACACAACTCACTGTTGTTTCAAAAGTTTTACAAATATACAGTAATCAAAATGGTATGATACTGCTGTAAAGATACACATACAGATGAATGGAATAAAATTGAAAGTACAGAAATAAACTCAGACACCTATGGTCAATTGATTTTCAGCAAGAATGCTGAGACCATCCAATGGGGAGAGAACAAATGGATATCTTATCTCAAATCACATATAAAAACTAACTCAAAAAGGATCAACAACCTAAATATAAAAGCCCGAAGTATAAAACTCTCAGAACAAATCAAAGGCAAATTATTGTGACCTTGTCTTTGGCAATAGTTCCTTAAATATGACATCAAGAACCGAAGTAACAGGATCAAAAGTTGGTAAGTTGCACGCCACCAATTTTTTTAAAAACCTGTCTGTTGAAGAACACTATCATGAGATTGAAAAGAAAACTTGCAAAATGAGATAAAATATTTGCAAATCTTGTAACTGATAAGGTCTAGTATTTAGAATTTAAAAATAAATATTACAATTCAATAACAAAAAGACTTTTAATTATCAATTAAAAAAGACTTGAACAGAGATTTGTTGAAGGAAGACATACAAATAGCCAACAATCACATAGAAAGATGCTCAATATCATTAGTCTCTAGGGAAATGGAAATCAAAACCACAATGAGCAACTTCATGGCACCTACTACGATGGCCAACATAAAAAATAATTTAAAATATCAAGCATCGGCAAGTGTGATGGTTTGAGTGTGTTCCCCAGAATTATGTGTTGGACTTTCTGCCCAGTGTGGCAGTGTTGGAGAAGTGGTGGTGCCTTTAAGAGGTGATTAGGTCATTTAAAGGAATTAATGCTGCTCTTGTGGAACTGGGTTATTTCTTGTAGAAGTTATTGACTCATTATGTTGGGACTGGATTAGTTACTGCAAGACTGAGTTGTTATAAAGTGAGGCCACTTCTTCCTTATTGCCTTTTTTGCACATGCCTGCTCTCCCCTAAGTTTTTCTGCCATAATACTACCCTCATCAGATGCAGCCACCTGATCTTGGACTTTCCAGCTCTAGAACGATGAGGTAAATAATTATCTTTCCTTTGTGAATTACTCAGTCTCAGATTTCTGTTATAGCAACAGAAAAGGGACTAAGACAACAAGGATGAAGATAAATTGGAAGGCTTATGGATTCCTTTTTGGACTGTAACGTGATGCAGCACTGTGTAACACAGTTTGTTGGCTTGTCAATGAGCTAAGCAGAGTTACTATATGACCAAGCAATTCCACTCCTTGTCATATGCCCTCCAAAATTGAAACCCTGTATTCAAACAAAAATGTGTACATGAATGTTCAGAACAGGTCTATTCATAATACCCTAAAGAAATAGCCTGAATGTTCATCAACAGATCAACAAGCAAACATAATCTGGCATACTCATACAATAGAATAGTTTTCAGCTATAAACAGGATTGAAAAACTAATATATGCTACAACATGGATGAGCTTTGAAAATATTTTGCCAAGTAAAATAGACACAAAAGGACCAAAATTAGATGACTCCACTTATTTAGGATCAACAAATTTATAAAGATAAAAAGTGGATTAGTGGTTGCCTCAGAAATGGGAGGAAGAAGGAATTAGGACTATTTAATTTGTAGGCATTCCATTTGGGGTGATAAAAACGTTTTGAAACTAGATAGTTATATGGCTTCACAATTTAGTAAATGTATAAAATTGCAATAAATGGTATTCTTTAGTACAGTTACAACGGTAAGTTTTATGTTGTGTGCATTTTGCCACAATAAATATACTTTGAGTAAAAAAAAAAGAGAACCAAAAACATTTATTGAGCAATCTGCAATCATATAGGAGGATCCTGTTAACCTGATGAGATAGAATTGTGTAAAATTCAGTCCTTGTACTTTCAAGTATATATGCCGTATGTGCTGTGTAAACAAAGCACCTAAACAACTGTTACACAATATTTTACAGCTGACTATAGGTGATGATTAAAATGCCGTGGAAACACCGAGAAAAGAATACTTGATCCTTCCTGCGTGGAGGGAGGGATTGACTTGGGAAAACAACAAAGAGCGTAACTTTGTTATCATAATGAATAATGCATGCTACTCCTTCTCTCAGAAAGCAGGGGAAGGATAGTCTAGGGAAGGGGAACCAAGAAGAAAACAACAGCAAACATGTACACAGGTCCATACATGAAGCAAAAATGTATATTCAGTCGATTTAATAAAGTTGATTTTGTGATAAAAGCTAATAATTTTTTAAATGTTAAATTATTTCACGTTCTTCACAGCTCAAATAAAGCAGCACAATTATCATTGCTTTTACTTTCTAAAAGTTGAAACTATGGATGAAAAGAGATTAGTATTTTTCTCCAAACCAGAAAGCTGGTAAGTGATGAAGCTGCAACTAACCAAGTCCAAAAAAATGTCAGAGTCTGTTCTTTTGCCAGTATTCTCATTGTGTTTCGAAGCAGTTAGAATTAAGAATTGCAACACAAGCAAGGACTGGATGAAGAAGGTCTTTCATAATATGCTGTTACTTGGATTTTATTTTCTAGGAAATGAAAGCAATTGCAGTTTTATGCATGGGAGTAATTGCATGTGAAGTTAGAAGTATTATTCTGGCAACGATGTGGAGAAGATGAACTAATATATACTCAGAGGTTTTACACTGATCACCTTCCTGGGATGCCTTGGAGTTGTGAGAAGTAACAAAAGAGAAATGCAAATGAGGGAAAGGGAATTAACATCTGAACAGACATGTTGTCCGTGCACTTTATATTCAGAATGTTATTAATTCCAGTAATGATGCAGAGGGTTTAAGATTACATTTTCCATTTTATCACAAAGAACCAAAGGCTTAGAGATTTTAAATGACCTGTGTATGTCACAGAGCTGGAACGTCATGAATTTGGGACCAAATCTATGTCCTTTCACAAACAAAGTTTATTTCACTATGGTCTCATAGTGAATGCCTGGGCTGCTTTAACAAAAAGAAATGTATTACTCACCGTTTCAGAATCTGACAAGTTCCAGATCAAGGCACCAGTGCCTGATGAGAGCCTGTTCCTTACAGATTATCCCTTCTATGTGTCCCCACAAAGCACAAAGAAGAAAACAGACTCCTTCAAGCCTTTTTCTTAAAGATACTAATTCCATTCACGAGGATAGAGACCTTATGAGCTACACACCTCCTAAAAAGCCCACCTTTTAATATCACCACAGTAGGAATTAGTTTCAACACGAATTTCGGAACACTGAAACCATTGCAACTATGTCATGACATCTAAACAATTCTCTAATCTTAAAAAAGGTGCTAAACCTTGCAAAACTAGTGAGAAGGATGCAAAAACGCTGCATGTGTGTGTTTCACAAACTTTAACGCGTATTCCATTACAGAAATATCCTCCAGGATGACAGCAATAAGAACTTTCTTCTATTGCTCTCTTTTGACTTGATTTAGTCCAGTCAGCTTTATCGTTTTAATGTCACTGCTGCTGTAACTGTGAAGTGGCCGCTCTGTTTCCACACTTACCCATGCAAGCTCTCCCTGGTCTTTTTAGCTCAAGTGAAAACTTGTTCATTTCTTTTTCTACTAAACCACCAACTAAAATGTATTCTATTTATTAAAAAATTTTATCATCATAAGATAAAATGAATTTGAGTCATCAATGAATGTATACATATTATTTCCATCCTTTAACCAGATGGAAAAAGGAAAATCAATGTTTACCATTCTCAAGTTAGTGACTAATACAGGTTGAAGACAGGCATACAATCAAAAACACCATATTCCAAAAGGGAAGTTAGCAAATGGAATATCTCATATATATATACACACACACACACACACACACGTATTTAAATAACTATTCATTTACCATTTTAAGGGTAAGAATATTAAGTAGGAAATAATACATTTTGACTAGAAAAAGAAAAACATGATGAATACTTAAAACTCACAATGAAGCATCTCTACAGATTCCTGAGTTGACCTCCAGGTATCCTGACTTAGTAGGTTTAGGATCATACTTGGGGTTCTGCATCTTTAGTAAGCTCCTAAGTGATTCTTGTTCACCAAATATGTTGAAAACCAGTGACCTACTTAGTATAATCACTTGAGAAACAGAACATTTGGAGTGATTCTTAATGAGATCTGTCTCTTCTTAGATTACTGCCATTCAGATCTCTAGTTCTGATTGTTTGAAAATGGTGCTAATATGCACTTAGGCACAAATATAATGTTCATGAAAATGAACCAGTACTTGAGGGTATTTGAAAAATATAATCTTGGGGCTTATAGAAAGATGGAAAGGTAAATAGGTTGCAGTATCACAAGTGAAATCAGCTGTAGATAATAGCTTTCTCCATCTGTGGATAATAGCACAAAATAGACTTAAAAAGAATCAAAGAAAATAGAGATGGAATACATATTCATTTCAAAATGTAGCTGGATGCTTTATTCAACATTAGCATTGGTTTTTTCATCTTTCAAAAGGTAAAAAAGAACTGAGTGAAAAAATATTTTAGGCTGATTTAATATAAAATGCATTGAACTAGGATTTGGAAGATACAGGTTAGAATCTCAAATAAACAATACATTTGTCCTATTACTTGTAGTCCATAGATCCTCTTCATTGATCATGCATCTGCTGGGTTTATATGTAACATATTCTTCACCACCTCAAGCTCTCTAATATCCATGGATGGGTTTACATCCTCATGAGTCCCTTCCCTTCTTGGGTACTTTTGTAGAAGATACAATTTGAGGCTACTAAGGAATCATACTCTTGCAAAGGCCTCACTAATGGCTGCACAGAATAATTAATCTTAGTAGTAGGTTGTCATTAAAGAAGCTCATTCTGACATAGGAAAGAGATCTGAGGAGCTACTCAAGCGATAAAAGCAAAACTGGTAGAATTATAGAAACATTTTTCTGGGAAGTGTTTTGATATTGTTATATCCTGAATATTTTTTAGCTCAAGAACATTTTTCATAAATTATGTACTGTCTAAAAAGAAAACTATGATTGCTTAGGTTAAGGTAACATATGTACATTGATATTGCTTGTGAAATTGATTACACTATAAATATATTGGGTGAACTGAATTCTCTGTGAGGCCTACAAGCCATAATAGGTTGAGAAAAACATTGGAACCAATATATTCTTTTTTTAAAAAGATGTATTATACCTTAAGTTCTGGGATACATGGGCAGAACATGCAGGTTTGTTACACAGGTATACATGTGACATCGGGGTTTACTGCAGTCATCAACCCATCATCTAGGTTTTAAACCCCACATGCTTTAGGTATTTGTCCCCACATTAACTATTTGACCCCCACCCCCAACAGGCCCCTGTGTGTGATGTTCCGCTCCCTGTGTCCATGTGTTCTCATTGTTCAACTCCCACTTATAAGTGAGAATGTGAAGTGTTTGGTTTTCTGTTTCTGTGTTAGTTTGCTGAGAATGATGGTTTCCAGCTTCATCTGTATCCCTGCAAAAGACATAAACTCATTCTTTTTTATGGCTGCATAGTATTCCATGGTGTATATGTACCACATTTTCTTTATGCAGTCTATCATTGATGGGCATTTGGGTTGCTTCCAAGTATTTGCTATTGTGAATAGTGCTGCAGTAAATATACATGTGCGTGTGTCTTTGTAGTAGAATGATTTATAATCCTTTGGGCATATAGCCAATAATGGGATTGCTGGGTCAAATGATATTTCTAGTTCTAGATCCTTGAGGAATCACCATACTGTCTTCCACAATGGTTGAATTAATTTTCACTCCCACCAACAGTGTAAAAGCATTCCTATTTCTCCACATCCTCTCCAGCATCTGTTGTTTCTTGACTTTTTAATGATTGCCATTCTAACTGGTGTGAGATGTTATCTCATTGTGGTTGTGATTAGCATTTCTCTAATGACCAGTGATGATGAGCCTTTTTTCATATGTTTGTGGGCCACATAAATGTCTTCTTTTGAGAAGTGTCTGTTCATATCTTTTGCCCACTTTTTGATGGGGTTGTTTTTGTTTTTGCTTTTGTAAATTGTTTAAGTTCCTTGTCAATTCTGGATACTAGACCTTTTTTATGGATAGATTGCAAAAATTTTCTCCCATTCTGTAAGTTGCCTGTTCACTCTGATGATAGTTTCTTTTGCTCTTCAAACGTTCTTTAGTTTAATTAGGTCCCATTTGTCAATTTTAGCTTTTCTTGAAATTGCTTTTCATGTTTTAGTCATGAAGCCTTTACCCATCCTATGTCCTGAATGGTATTGCCAAAGTTTTCTTCTAGAGTTTTTATGGTTTTAGTATTACATTTAAGTCTTTAATCCACCTTGAGTTAATTTTTGTATAAGGTGTGAGGAAGGGGTCCAGTTTCGGTTTTCTGCACATGGCTAGTCAGCTTTCCAGCACCATTTATTAAATAAAGAATCCTTTCCCCATTGCTTGGTTTTGTCAGGTTTGTTGAAGATCAGATGGTTGTAGATGTGTTGTGTTATTTCTGAGGTCTCTGTTCTGTTTCATTGGTCTGCATATCTATTTTGGTACCAATACCATGTTGTTTTGGTGACTGTAGCCTTGTAGTATAGTTTGAAGAGTATAGTTTGAAGTCAGATAGCGTGATGCCTCCAGCTTTGTTCTTTTTGCTTCGGATTGTCTTGGCTATCGGGGCTCTTTCTGGTTTCATATGACATTTAAAAGTTTTTTCTAGCTCTGTGAAGAAAGTCAATGGTAGTTTGATGGGGATAGCATTGAATCTATAAATTACTTTGGGCAGTATGGCCCTTTTCACAGTATTGATTCTTCCTATCCATGAGCATGGAATGTTTTTCCATTTGTGTCCTCTCTTATTTCCTTGAGCAGTGGTTTGTAGTTCTCCTTGAAGAGGTCCTTTGTGTCCCTTATAAGCTGGATTCCTAGGTATTTTATTCTCTTTGTAGCAATTGGGAATGGGAGCTCACTCATGATTTGGCTCTCTGTTTATCTATTATTGGTGTATAGAAATGCCTGTGATTTTTGCACATTGATTTTTGTATCCTAAGATTTTGCTGAAGTTGCTTATTAGCTAAAGGAGTTTGGGGGCTGAGATGATAGAGTTTTCTAAACATAAAATCATGTCATCTGCAAAGAGAGACAATTTGCCTTCCTCTCTTTCTCTTTGAATATGCTTTATCTCTTCCTCTTCACTGATTGCCCTGGCTAGAACTTCCGATACTATGCTGAGTAGAAGTGGTGAGAGAGGGTACCCTTGTCTTGTGCTGGTTTTCAAAAGGAATGCTTCCAGCTTTTGCCCATTCACTATGATATTGGCTATGGGTTTGTCACAAATAGCTCTTATATTTTGGGATATGTTCCATTAGTACCTAGTTTATTGAATGTTTTTAGCATGAAAGGGTGTTGAATTTATTAAAGGCCTTTTCTGCATCTATTGAGATAAACATGTGGCTTTTGTTATTGGTAACCGATATTTTCTAAGGATCCTCCAGACCTAATGTTTGAGAATCTGTGATTCTAGAATTTGGTGATATGATAAATGCTTGAATTGTTGCTTTCTATATTATTGCCACAATTGTCCTGATATTTATTTTGGCACAGAGAGTTCTCAAAAAGTTTTCATAGGTGGAGTGTAGGTAAACTGTTTTGTGAAATTACACAATTAAATTTGAAATATCAAAATTTCTTGTTGGACTGTTTTAGCTCAAGATGTAGAAAAGTGGAAAGAGTAGCACCCCCTATTCTTCCAACAACAAAAACCTAGAAAAAGTGCATATGAATGACTTTTATGGAATTCATTAGAGAAGTAAGGTCACAGGGAAAGCAACTGACCCAAAACGTGGGAAGAGACAATTGGTGCACTTAGAAACAAGTCTTAGGGCAGACACTGTCAGACAACACATAATCCAGTAAGAAGACTCAGCTAAAATTTTTAATAAATTGTTCGAGGCAACAGTGTAGGCTACTAAAGGAGGATGGAGCACATGAGGACCAGAGTCTTCAGGATGTTTTCTCCCATTTGCAGGCTTCTCTTGCATAAATCCTTGAAGGCATGCATGCAGAAGATTAGGGTAAATTTAAGAAAGCTTCCATGTTGCTGGCTGGGGAAAGGTAATAGTAAGCAAGGACAAAATTCCTTCCAGACGCTACATTGTCACCTCTCTGAAATAACAAAAGCATTAATCTTCAGGGAAAAAGTAGTAAATACTGACATCTTAGAGACCTTGAAAACCCATCGAAGTTGTGAGAAGGAAATAGGAGGGAAGAGCTGCACCTCAGGGGGTAGAGCATAAATACATGCCTGCCCTAGCCCTGGTGCTGATGAACAGGCTGGAATATTTATGAATGTCACAATTTGTGAGCCAGGTTCACAAGATCTGCCTAACATTTGGACATACTAAGAGTATTGCAGGAAAGCACCTCCCTCAGTCCCACCATTGTAACAACGCTTTGAGTAGAAATTGCCATGGGAGCCAGCTAGCAAAGAGCTGAGAAAGCAGATGCTTCCTGGACCACTGTAGAGGGAAGACAAGCCCAGGCAGAGATACAGTATATCCAGAAGTCTGAGGGAAACTAGCCCACACTCTAGTATGGACATCAGTGAAACTGAAATGGGAAAACAATAGAAAAAAAATGAATAAATTCAGAAGCTGCTTCCTAGAAAAATCAATAATGTTGATGAACTTCTACTCAGACTGACCAAAGAAAAACAGATCCACTAGAAATTGTTACTATCAGCAATTAAAGAAAGGACATTATTAGTGAGCACATGGACATGAAATGGACAATAAGGAAATGCTACAATTATACAGTGAAAAATTTGACAGCTATTGCTATTGAAATTAATTTGACCAATTCTTTCAATGACATAAACTATTGGCACTTACTTAAGAGAAAATATATAGCATGAATTCTATATCAATTAACAAAATTTAATTTTTTTGCATATACCATTGAAAAGAAAACTATAGACCTTAATTGGTTTTCTTAGTAAATTCTAGTAAATATTTAATTTTTAAAATGCCAGTTTTATACAATCACATCAAGGAAATAGTTCAAGAAGGAACACATCAAACATTTTTATGATGCCAGGATTACCATAATTTGAAAACCAGATAAAGATAATGCAAGAAAATGCAATTGTAGACTAATAATCCTTATTAAGATTATTTCAACTATCCTCAACAAAATATTAGCAAATTCATTTAGTAATATATACAAATAGTAGTACATTAAGACCAAGTGGGGTTTTACTTGGAAAGAAATTCAAGGCTACCTCAACATTTGAAAGTCAATCAATATAATTCATCATGCAAACAGACTAAATAAAAACAGAATTGTATCAACAGGTACAAATAAAACATATAATATTCATATTCATTCATGTTAAAAATTCTCAACAAGAGGATTCTGAAAGATGATGGAGTGGGAAGCATCAAAAATCTGTAAGAAAAATTAATCAGCTATCAAAAAACTTCCTGAAAAACAGAAGTCCTGAACCTAATGATGTCACTGGGGAATTATGTCAGACATTTAAAGGAGAACTACACCAACTCTTCTCAAAATTTTCCAAAAAATTAAGACGAGGGAACACTTTCTAAATAATTCTAAAGCCAGCATTATACTGATAGTAAAACCAGAACGTGACACTACAAGAAAACTACAGACCAATATCTTTATGACAATAAATGCAAAAAATCCACAACAAAATACTAACAAACTGAATTTAGCACTATATTAAAATAATTAAACACCATTACTAAGTGAGATTTATTTGCGAAATGCAAGGATGGTGCAACATATGAAAATTGGACAATGTAATGCACCACATTAAGAGAATAAAGGGGAAACAAGTACATGATTATCTCAATTGATATAGAAAAGGTATCTGTCAAAATTCAACCTTCTTTCATAATGAAAACACTCAATAAACAAGAAAAAGAAGGAAACTAGCTTAACATAATAAAAGTCATATGTAAAAAATCCACAGTAAACATCATGCTCAATGGCAAAAACTGAAGTTTTTTCTCTAAGATCAGAAACAAGGCAAAGATGTCCATTTTCAGCACTTCTATTCTACACAGTATTGGAAGTTCTAGCCAGGTAAATTAGGCACTAAAATTAAATAAAAGGGAAAAAGTAAAATTATCCTTTTCGCAGATGATATGGTATTATAGATAGAAAACCCTAAATATTTCACAAAAAAGTATTAGAACTAATAAATTAATTTAGTAAAGTTATACAAAGTCAACACACAAAAATCATTTGCGTTTTTATGCACTAGCAATGAATAAAGTGAAAAGAAAATTACAAACATGATTCCATTACAGTAGCATCAAAAAGAAAAAAATAACTAGGAATTAAGGATATGAATGTCTTATACAATGAAAATTGTAAAACATTGCTGAAAAAAATTAAACACATGAAGAAATGAAAAAATACATCCCACGTTCATGAATTATAAAACTTAGTATTGCTAAGATGTCAGTAATACCCACAGCATCTACAATGCAACCTTTATCAAAATCTCAATGATTTTTCCCCATGCAAATAGAAAAATTTAGCCTAAAATTCATATGTAATCTTAAAACACCCAGAATCACCAAAACAATATTGAGAACAAAGAACAAAACTGGAGGTTTCACAATTTCTGATTTCAAAATGCTATACTGCTATAATATATAGCTACAATGCTATAATACTTAAAACAACATGATTCTAGAATTTGAAAGGAGAGAGGCAGAGCAAGATGGTCTAACGGAAGCTTCTAGCAATTGTTCTCCTCACAGGAGCACCAAATTGAGCAACTATTCACATAAAACACATCTTCAAAGAAACCAAAACCACATGAGCAATCACAGTACCGGTTTTAACCTTATATCAAGGAAACAGTCACTGAAGAGGGTAGGAAAGGCAGTTTCAATTTGCTTATACCACCTCTGTCCCATAATCTGGTAGCAGCAGTGTGACACAGAGACAGAATCTGAGAACTAGGGGAGAGAAAACACAGTGATTGTGGGACTTGCATTGGAACTCAGTGCTGTTCTGTCACAATGGAAAGCAACATGGGGCAGAATTAAGCTGACATCCATAGGGGGAACATTTAGACCAGCCCTAGCCAGAGGTGAATTGTATATCCTAGTGATGGGAACCTGAGTTCCAGCAACGCCCACCACCACAGCCTACCACCACTAAAGTGATGTGAGGTACTGAATAAACTTGAAACTGAATAAACTTGTCTAGGCCACAAGGACTGAAATTCCTTGGCAAGTACTAGTGCTGTGCTAGGCTTGGAACCAGTGGACTTGGAGTGCGTGTGACCTAGTCAGACACGAGCTGGAACAGCCAAGGAAGTGCTTGCTTTACCACTCTCTTAACCCCAGGCAGCAAAGCTCACGGATTCAAAAGAGATCCTTTCTTTTTCTTGAGGAAAGGAAAGAGGAGAGTAAAGAAGACTTGGTCTTGTAATTCAGATACAAGCTCAGCCACAGCAGAACAGGGCACCAGACAGAGTCCTCAGGCCCCTATTTCAGGCCCTAGATCCAGGATGAAATTTCCACATACCATGGGCCAGAAGGAGACCTGCTGACTTGAAGGGAAAGACCCAGTCCTGGAAAGATTCATCATCTGCTGACTAAAGAGGCCTTGGGCCCTGAATATTTAGCAGTAGTAGTCAGGCAGTACTCACTACACGCTTTGAGCAAGACTCAGAGCTGTGACAGCTTCGGGTGTGACCCAGCACATTCCCTACAGGGAAAGATTCCTTATACTTGGGCAAAGGAGAGGGAAGCATAAAGGGTACTTTGTCTTGCAGATTGGATACCAGCTTGACCACAGTGAGGTAGAGCACCAAGTGGGCTCCGGGGTCCCTGATTCTTGACCTTGGCTGATAGATGGCATTTCTGAACTAGCCCTGGGCCACAGGGGAGCTCACTGGCCTAAAGGGAAAGACCCAGACCTGGCATCATTCACCACAAGCTGACTGAAGAGCCTTCAGATCTTAAGTGAACTTTGGAAATAGCCAAGAGCCAGACAGTACTCACCATGAGCCTGGAGTGGTGTTGGCCACAGGGAGAGATTCCTCTGCTTGCATAAGGACTGAAAGAAAGGGAAGGGAGAGTGGAAAGGACTTCATCTTGTGGCTTGGTTGCCAGCTCAGCCACAGTAGAATAAAACCCAGGTAGATTCCTAAGGTTCCAAACTCCAGACTTGGCTTCCGGATGGCATCTCTGGACCTGCCTGGGACTGAGGGATATATGTTTCCCTGAAGAGAAGAATACAAGGCTGGCTGGATTTGCCACCTCTGATTGTAGAGCTATTGAACTTTAAGTGAACATGAACTATAGCTAGGCAGTGGTCACTGTGGGCCTTGGGCAAGATTCAGTCTATGTGGGCTTCAGGTATGACCCAGCATAGTCCCAGTGGTGGTGGCCATAGGATGCTACTGTTATCCCTCCCCCAGTTCCAAGAAGCTCAGCACAGAGAAAGATAATCTGTTTGTTTGGGGTAAACTAAGGGAAGAGAACTAGTTTCTACCTGGTAATTCAGGGAATTATCCCAGATATTACCCAAGACCTACCAAGGTGGCATCTCTATGATTCTGCAAGAGTCACAGAATTATTGGGCTTAGAATGCCTCCTGAGGCAGATATGGCTGAAGTGACCAAAGACTTAGATCACAACACCCAAGTTTCTTTGAAGGCTTAAAAAGCCTTCCCAAGAAAGATGAAAACAAATAAGTCCAAAATGTGAAGACTACAATAAATACCTAACCATTCAATGTCTAGACAAGAAACATCTACAAGCATCAAGACCATCAGGGAAACAAACTCACCAAATGAACTAAATAAGTCACCAGTGACCAATCATAGAAAGACAAAGATATGTGATCTTTCTGATAATTCAAATAGCAGTTTTAAGGAAACGCAACCAACTTCAAGATAACACAGAGAATAAATTCAGAACCTACCAAACAACATTAACAAAGATATTGAAATTATTAAAATGAATCAAGCAAAATTTCTGGAGCTCAAAAATGTACTTGAAATACTGAAGAATGCATCAGAGTCTATTAATAGCAGAATTGATCAAGCAGTAGAAAGAATTAGTGAGCTTGAAGACAGCATATTTGAAACTATACAGTAAGAGTCGACAAAAAGTAAAGAATGAAAAAGAATGAAGCATTCTACAAGATCTGGAAAATTGCCTTACAGTAGCAAATCTATGTGTTATTGGGCATTACAATGAAGTAGAGACAGAGATCTGGGTAGAAATTTTTTTCAAAGGGATAATAACAGAGAACATCTCAAACCTAGAGAAAGATATCAATATTCAACTACAAGAAGGTTATAGAATACCAAGCAGATTTAACCCAAAGACTCTCAAGACATATTAATAATCAAACTTCCAAAGGTCTAGGGTACAAAATGATATGAAAAGCAGCAGAAGAAAAGAAACAAATAACATACAAAGGAAGTCCAATACATCTGACAATAGACTTCTTAATGGAAACTTTACAGACCAGGAGAGAGTGACATGACATATTAAAAGTACTGAAAGAAGAAAACTTTTATCCTAGAGTAGTACATCCAGTGAAAATATCCTTCAAACATGAAGGAAAAATAAAGACTTTCCCAAATAAAAAAAAAAGCTGTGGAATTTCATCAACACCAGACCTGTCCTAAAAGAAATGCTAAAGGGAGTTCATTATTCTGAAAGAAAAGAACACTAATGAGTAAACTAATTAGAACACTAATAAATCATCTGAAGGTACAAAACTCACTGGTAACAGTAAGTACACAGACAAATGTAGAATATTATAACACTGTAATTGTGGTATCAAAACTATTTATATTTTAAATAGAAAGACTAAAAGATGATCTTATCAAAAATAAAACTACAACTTTTCAATATGTAGAGAGCACAATAAGATATAAATAGAAAAAACAAAAAGGTTAAAAAGTTTTGGGATGAAGGTAAATTATAGAATCCTTTTTGTTTTCTTTTTTCTTGTTGGTTAGTTTGTTTCTGCAAACTGTATTAAGTTATCATTAGTTAATAATAGTGTGTTATAAAGTATTATTTGCAAGCTTCACAGTAACCTCAAATCAAAAAAAAAAAAAAAAGACACACAAAAAATATAAAGTAAGAAACTAAAACACAGAACCAGAGAAAAACACCTTTACTAAACATAAAGTGGGAGGGAGGGAAGGAAGGAAGGAAGCAAGGGAGGGAGGGAGGGATTAAACACTCCCATAAAAGACATATAGTGGTTGAATGGAGAAGAAACAAGACCCAAATGATCTGTTGCCTACAAGAAATGCATTTCATGTATAAAGATACATATAGACTGAAAATAAAAGGATGAACAAAGTTATTCTGCATAAATGGAAACCAAAAATAAACAGGAGTAACTATACTTATCTCAATAAAAGTAAATTCAAGACAAAACAAAGAAGTTCATTATATTATGACAAAGGAATCAATTCAGCAAGAGGATATAACAATCATAGATATATATGCACCCAACACTGGAGCATCCAGGTATTTAAAGCAAATATTACTAGAGCTAAAGAGAAAGATAGAACCCAATATGATAATAACTGGAGAATTCAACATCCTTTTCAGCATTGGACAGATCTTCCAGACAGGAAATCAACAAAGAAATATTGGACTTAATCTACACTATAGACCAAATGGACCTAATGGATATTTACAGAACAGTTCATCCAACAGCTGAAGAATACACATTATTTTCCTCAGCACATCGATCATTCTTAGGGATAGACCATATGCAATAAGTCTTAAAAATTCAAAAAAAAAATTGAAAAAAAATCAAGCATCTTCTCTGACCACAATGGAATAAAACTAGAAATCAGTAACAGAGAAAACTATACGCATAGATGGAAATCAAACAATATGCTCCAGAATGACCCAGTAAGTTAATGAAGAAATTAAGAAGAAAATTGAAAAATTCCTTGAAAAAATTATAAATGGAAACACAACATATCAAAACCTAAGAGATATAATGAAAGCAGTACTAAGAGGAAAGGTTATAGCAATAAGCACCTACATCAAAAAAGTAGAAAAACTTCACATAAACAACCTAGCAATATATCCTAAAGAACTTAAAAAAACACAAGAGCAAACCAAATCAAAAGTTAGTAGAAGAAAAGAAATAATAATAAGCAGAGTGGAAATAAATAAAATTAAACAAATAATACAAAATATCAATGAAACAAATAGTTTGCTTTTTAAAAAGATAAACAAAATTGGAAAATCTCAATCCAGACTAAGAAAAAAGGGAGGATACCAAAATAAATAAAGTCAGAGATGAAAAGGGAGACATTGCAACCAATACCACAGAAATTCAAAAGCTCTTTGGAGGCTACTATGAGCAACTGTATGTCAATAAATTTGAAAACACAGAATAAATAGCTAAATTCCTACACACATACAACCTACCAAGAATGAACCAGGAAGAAGTCCAAAACCTGAACTAATCAATAACAAATAATAAAATTAAAGCCATAATGAAAAGTGTTACAGCAAAGAGAAAGCCAGGACCCAATGGTTTCACTGTTAGGTTTTACCAAACATTACCAGAAGAACTAAAACTAATCCAACTCAAGTTATTCTAAAAAATAGAGGAGGAGGGAGTACCTCCAAACTCATTCTATGAGGACACAATTGCTATGACCTTAAAACAAGACAAAGACACATTTAAAAAAAAGAAAGCTACAGGTTAATATCCCCTGATGAACATGGATGCAGAAATCCTCAGCAAAATACTAGGAAACAGAACTCAACAACACATTAAAAAGCTCATTCATCATGACCAAGTGAGATGTGTTCCAGGGATTCAATGATGTTTCAACATAAGCAAATTAATCAATGCCATACATCATGTCAACAGAATTAAGGATAAAATATGCTGGGAAAATGTTTGATAATACTCAAAATCTTTATGATAATAACTCTCAAAAAACTGGATATAGAGGGAACACATGTCAATGCAATAAAATCCACATATGACAGACCCACAGATAGCACCTAACTAAATGGAGAAAAACTAAAAGCCTTTCCTCCAAGATCTGGAGGAAGACAAAGATGCTCACTTTTACCACTGTTTTTCAACATAGTACTGGAAGTCCTAGCTAAAGCAATCAGATAAAGGTAAGAAATAAAGTGCATTCAGACTGGAAAAGAAGAAGTAAAATTATCCTTGTTTTCAGATTATATGATCTTCTATTGGGAAAAACCTAAAAACTTCACCAAAATACTATTAGAACTACTAAACAAATTCAGTACTGTTGCCAGATACAAGATTAACATACAAAAATTGATAGCATTTCTATATGTCAACAGGCAAACAACTCAAAAAAGAAATTAAGAAAGTAATCACATTTACAATAGCTAAAAATAAAATAAAGTATCGAAGTAAGTTTAATCAAAGAAGTGAAAGATGTCTACAATAAAACTATAAAACATTGATGTGACAATTTAAAAAGGATAACAAAAAAAGGAAATATATTCCATGTTCATAGATTGAAAGAATCAATATTATTAAAATGTCCACACTACACAAAGTAATTTACAGATTCAATGCAATCCCTATCAAAATATCAATGACATTCTTTATGGGAATAGAAAAAGTAATCCTAAAATGTATATAGAACCACAGGAGACCCAGAATAGCCAGTGCTACCCTGAGCAAAAAGAACAAAACTGGAGGATTCACATTACCTGACTTCAGATTATACTACAGAGCCATAGTGGCCAAAACAGCATGGTATTGTCATAGAAACAGACAGCCAAACCAGCAGAAAAGAAGAGAGAGAGCCTAGAAATGACTCTATATATCTACAGTGAACTCATTTTCAAGAAAGTTGCCAAGAACATACATTGGGAAAAGGAGTATCTCTTCAATTAATGGTGCTGGGAAAACTGGATATCCATATGCAAAAGAACGAAATTAGACTGCTATCACTCACAACATACAAAAATTAAATCAAAATGGATTAAAGAATTAAATCTAAGACCTGAAACTATAAAACTACTACAAGAAAACTTTGGGGAAACTCTTCAGGACATTGGTCTAGGCAAAGATTCACTGAGCAATACTCCACAGGCACGGGCAAACAAAGCACAAATGGACAAATGAGATCAAGTTAAAAAGTCTCTGCACAGAAAAGGAAACAATCAACAAAGTGAAGAGATAACCCACAGAATGGAGGAAATATATTTGCAAACTATCAGTCTGACAAGAGGTTAATCATGGGAATATATTAGGAGCTCAAAAAGTCTATAGAAAAAAGTGTAACAATCCAATTGAAAATGTGCAAAATATATACATAGATATTTCTCAAAAGAAGACATACAAATGGCCAAAAAGTGTATGACAAGGTGCTCAACATCATTGATCATCAGGAAAATGCAAATCAAAACTACATTGAGATATCATCTCACCCTCGTTAAAATGGCTTATATCCAAATGACAGGCAATAAAAAATGCTGGGAAGGATATGGAAAACGGGAACCCTTATACACTTTTCATGGGAATATAAACTAATACAACCATTATGGAGAACAGTTTAAATGTTCCTCAAAAAACTACAAGTAGAGCTACCATATGATCCAGAAATCCCACTGCTAGTTATATACCCAAAAGAAAGGAAATCAGTATATCAAAGAGATGTATGCACGTCACATGTTTATTGCAGCACTGTTTACAATAGCCACAATTTGGAAGCAACCTAAAGCATCCGTCAACAGATGAACGGATGAAGTAAATGTAGTAACGTATAAAATGGAGTAATATTCAGCCATAAAAAAGAATAAGATCCTGTTATCTGCAACAACATGGATGGAACTGAAGGATGTTAAGTAGAATAAGCCAGGCACAAAAAGACAAACTTCAAATGTTCTCATTTATTTGTGGGAAGGCACTACAAATTAAAACAATTGAACTCATGAAGATAGAAAATAGAATGACGGTTACCATAGGCTGGGAAGGGCAGAGGAAGGGGGTCAGAGGAGGGCTGAGAGTGATTAATGGACACAAAAATACAGTTAGAATGAATGAGATCTAGTATTTAATAGCACAACAGAGTTATTACAATCAATAGTAATTTATTGTATATTTTAAAATAACTAAAAGATTATAAATGGATTATTTGCAGCACAAAGAAAGGATCAATGCTTGAGGTGATGGATACTCCAGTAACCCTGATGTGATTGTTATGCATTGTATGCCTGTATCAAAATATCTCATGTACCCAAAATACAGAAACCTAGTATGTAGCCACAGAAAATAAAATTACAAATAAAAATACATAGAAAAATAAAATAAATTGTTGAATGTATTTGAAAAAATAATATGGTACTGGCACAATGACAGACCTACAGACTGATAGAACAGAGTGAAATATGCAAATACACCTTAGCACATACCTTACATTTATACATAAATTAAATAAAATGTACAATATAGAATAGTAAAACGTTATAAGGAAACACAGGAAAAAATCTGTGTAACCTTAGATTTGTTGGTTAGTTATTAGAGAAAGCACTATAATCTTGAATAATAAAAATTTTTAAACATTAATAAATTGTACTAACTCAAAATTTAAAATTTGCTCTTTGAATTGCATTATAAAGGAAAGAAAAAGACAAGCCACAGACTGTCAGAAAATGCTTTAGAATCACGTAGCTGGTAAAGGACTTCCATTCATAATATTTAGTAAATCCTAAAACTCAACAATTAGAAAATATGTAACTCTATAATAAAGTATAGGGAAAGATTGTTTAGATCGTTCCCTATACTTTTATCTTTCACCAAAAAAGATATATAAAGGGTAAAAAAACATATAAAAACATATTCCACGTATTTTGCCATTAGGAAAATGCAAATTAAACAATGAGATATTGATATACATGTATTAGAATCTAAAATTAAAAAAAAAAACTGAGGTTGCAGAGCAACAGAAACTCTCATTCATTGCAGAAGGTAATGCAAAATTATACAGCCACTTTGGAAAATAGTATGGCAGCTTCTTATTAAATTAAACATAAATTTGATAGTCAAAATTACAATTCTAATCTTAGATATTTACACAGGGAATATAAAGCTTATGTTTACATAAAACCTACATGATAGATAGATAGATAGAGATATAGCAGCTGCTTTTTTCATAATTGTCAAAAACTGGATGAAATCAAGATGGCCAGCAACAAGTTAAGGAAAAAACAAACTATGATATATGCATGCAATGGAATATTCACAGATAATAAGGAAAAAGTTATTAATTTATGCAAGAACACAGATGAATCTTAAATGCATTTTGCTAAGTGCAAGAATACAGACATTTATGTATTATACTAGGAGAAACAAAACTATAGGGAAAGAAGACAGTGATTGCACTAGTTCAGAAGACAGAAGAATAGCTGACAACAAAGAGAAGACACAGAGAAAATTGTACAGTGATGAAACATTCTGTATGATACTAGAATGAGGGATCTGTGGGTTTGTGCATTTGTCCAAACACAAAGAACTGTATGACATTAAAACTGAATTTTACTGTATGCAAATTCAAACAAATCAGGATTTAGGAGAGAACTAAGAATAAAATTCAGCCTGGTATAAATTAATAATCTATATTGTAACATTAAATTGTATTGCAAATATATGATATAACTGCCCTGAAGTGGTTGGGTAAAAAAAATTGACCACAGTAACTTGGAAAGTTTGTTTTGATACTATAAGTCTAAGTAATTTTTTTTTAAAAGGCATACAAGCACTGACAAACACTGTACTATTGTTGGTAAATGCGTCTTTCATAGGGTAGATTAGCAATTTTGAAGTTACTTCATATTTATATTTGGGTTAAAATTGAATAAATATAGATAATGAGAATTGGGCCACTCACTGACAGAAAATTTATAAACAAACAAGGAGAAAATATTAAAATGAAACATGTGGTGCTAGATTAGAATTAGATATGTCAATATGGGCTCATGTTTATTTTCCTATATATACAAATAGAAAGATAAGCAAGTAAATATAGTATGAATGTATACATGAGTTAGTGTACATACATGTATTTTCTAACTCTGTCTTCTGTGAGAGCCCAGAAGGAGTGACACTCTATTTGCAATGAGCACACCTAATGCTCAGATGTTGGTTTCTGAATACCATGCTCCAATAAAAGGTAACCAAGGGTTCCTTGTGGAAAAGACATTGTAGATCTGGGACATGGAAAATACAAGATAAGCTGGACCACCTTTTCAGTTCAGAAAGTAAGAAAGGGCCAAAAAGAGGGAATGTTAAAAGGACATAAAAGACAGTCTGATAGACTCAATCACAAAGCTGGAACAATTTGTACAGAATTAGTAAGAATATCATATTTGGTTATAACTCTGAAAATAAAATAACTAGGAATTCAAACTGAATAAAATGCATGTTTGAGGCCAGGTACAGTGACTCATGCCTATAATCCCAACACTTTGGCAGGCCAAAGTGGGAGGATCACTTGAGGCCAGTAATTTGAGACCAACCTAGATGACATAGTGAGACCCCATTTCAATTAAAAACAAAATTATTAGCTGGGTGTGGTTGCACTCAACTGTAGTCACAGCTTCCCTGGAGGCTGAGCCAAGAAGCTCTCTTGAACTCAGGAATTGGAGGCTACAGTGAACTCTGAGCTATGACCACACCACTGCACTCCAGTCTGGACAACAGAGTAAGACCCTGTCTTAAAAAAAAATGCATGCTGGAATAATTAAATGAATGAACAAGAAAGGACAATTATTTTTATAGAATTCTAGTTAATAAATGTAGATGAAATGAGGAAAAAAGAAAATCATCCTTAAAACAGCATGGTTAATAATTTAAAAAAAATTTTTATTTCCACTGGTTTTTGAGAAATAGGTAGTATTTGGTTACATAAGTAAGTTCCTTAGTAGTGATTTGTGAGATTTTGGTATACCCATCACCCAAGCAGTATAGACTGAACAACGTTTGTAGTCTTTTATCCCTCACCCCCGCCCCCACTCTTTCCCCTGAGTCTCCAAAGTCTGCTGTGTCATTCTCATGCCTTTGCATCCTCATAACTTAGCTCCCACTTATCAGTGATAACATACAATGCTTGGTTTTCCATTCCCGAGTTACTTCACTTAGAATAATAGTCTCCAGTTCCATCCAGGTTGCTGCAAATGCCATTTTTTTTGTTCCTTTTTATGGCTAAGTAGTATTCCATCTCATATAGACAAATACAAAATACATATATCACAATTTCATTATCCATTCATTGATTGATGGGCATTTTGACTAGTTCCATATTTTTGTAATTGCAAATTGTTCTGCTATGAACATGCATGTGCAAGTATCTTTTTCACATAATGAATTCTTTTCCTCTGGGTGGATACCCAGTAGTGGGATTGCTGGATCAAATGGTAGTTCTACTTCTTTAAGGAATCTCCACACTGTTTTCCATAATGATTGTACAAGTTTACATTTCCACCAGCAGTATAGTGTTCCTTTTCCCTGCCTTCACACCAACATCTATTAATTTTTTATTTTTTTAATTAGGGCCATTCTTGCAGGAGTAAGGTGGTATAGCATTGAGGTTTTGATTTGCATTTCCCTGACCATCAGTGATGTTGAAAAGTTTTTCATGTTTGTTGGCCATTTGTATATCTTCTTTTGAGAATTGTCTATTCATTTCCTTAGCCCACTTTTTGATGGGAATTTTTTTCTTGCTAATTTGTTTGAGTTCCTCCTAAATTCTGGATATTAGCTTTTTGTTGGATATATAGATTGTGAAGATTTTATCTCACTCTGTGGGTTGTCTGTTTACTCTGCTGACTGTTCCATTTCTGTGCAGAAGCTCTTTAGTTTAATTAAGCCCCACTTATTTATCTTTGTTTTTGTTGCATTTGTGTTTGAGTTCTTGGTCATAAAGTCTTTGCCTAAGCCAATGCCTAGAAAGGTTTTTCCAGTGTAACCATGGTTATTATCAGTGGCAAAATTATTTAATGAATGCTAACACTAATGGACAAAACTTTAAGGAGAAACAATATTTTCATAGTCACAGAATATCTCCTCCTAAATATTATTTATGCTAATTGCTGCTGTGGCTTTAGCACATCTTCAGATGTTTTGATAATTACTTTTCTGTAGGGTAGAATTCAGTTTACCCTTTCTTGGGTATGGACTACACTTGTAGTGACACACTTTTAGCACATACAGTGTGAAAAGGAAAAAAAATAAAATTTACAGTGCAAAAACTAGGCAGATACCACTTTAGCCAAGTAATGAAGGTCACCAGAAATAAATCACATTGACATCAAATGTCATTCTTATGATTTGATGAGTAACATGCATCACCTATGTGTTCATGTGATCTGTGGCAATCTCCTTCCAAACCCATTACTTCAGTCTAATTATGAGAAAACATTAGACCCACCCAATTTAAGTGACAGCCTACAAACCCCTAAGTAGTATTCTACAAAATCGTCAAGATCAAAGAAGACAAGGAAAAATGACAAACTTGTACGGATTGGATGGATTTAAGGACACATGATAAGTACTCACAGTCTAAGCTCCTGAATTGAATCTTGAAACTGAAAAGAATATTAGTGTAAAAAGAATGAGAAAATTTGATTAAACCTAAGATTAGTTAATATTATTGTGCCAGTGTTTATTTCTTAATTATATTCAACGTTAGCATGAGAGCAGTTTGAGTGAAGGGCATGTAGAAACTCTACTATCCTTGCAACTTTTCTGTAAATGTAAAATATTCCAAAAATAAAAATACTGATATTAAAACAAATTTCATAAATGTGTAATTATTCATTTATTCACTGATTCATTATTTTTATTATTTACAAGTGTTTAAAAATGTTTATTATATACTAGGTACTTACTCATTTACTGAGTTCCTCTGTGCCCAGCAGTAGAATGTGCAAAGAAAAAATAAGCATACCATCAAGAGAATTAGCATGGAAGCAAATGTTTTGGAAGAATAGAAAGAGCTGTTTCTTTGAGATCTCTGAAGTCACATGATTGTTGATGGATTCGATGTTTGTGTGGAAGGAGGAGCAGCAGAAGGATTAGCTAAAGATTACTTCCACATTTGTAGCACCTCTTTGTGATATTACCTTTAGGTAATTACCCATTTGATAAGTTAGATGTTATTTCCAATAAACTAATTTTTCTATCATATTTTTGTTTATCTTTTTCTTTCCCAGTCAACATTATAAACCCTACTTTGGATATAGACCTTGGACAAATTTGGAAATGCGAATTTAGGATGTAAGTTAGCAGTCATTTACCTCTTTGGAGACATAATTCCTCCATTTCTACTACTTAAAGAAATGCTACAAGAGGTGTACTCACAGTCTCATTCTTATTAACTTCTTTTCACTGCAGCCAGTTCCCCCTGGGGACCCTGCTTTCATTTCAGTGGCTACATCAGTGCTCTCTGCTCTCCCTCACCCAGCACATCTGCCATGCATTAAAACACTTAAGACTCCGTATTTCTTAAAAATAAGCGTGCTTTCAACAATATGACATAGTCCTGCACTACGATAGCATCCTGTTAGTTTTGATTTAAAAATAGTATACATATATATGATATGTGTAGGTCTGAAATGTAATAAATATATAAAACATGAAAATTACCCCTTCACACACATGCAATGAAGTTCAAGCTCCAGTGAACATTGTTGGTTGAGATTAAATGTTTTTCAAAGGCTAAATTCAGTTGCTTTGAAGTCTTTCTGGAGTAGGTGTGCTTTGAAATAGACATATCTGCCTTGAATGAAAATAACTTGAAGATCAACCATATTGTACCAGCGGAAACAATTTGAACTTGCTCTAAAAACAATTTCTTGCTGGACAGCTTATTCTCCTTCAAGGCAATCTATGACTTTCTTAGGCATCTTGCTCACACTTCAATTCTTCAACAATACATTGCTGGACTTGCCTCAGAGCTCTAGCTTTGAAATACATCAAGTTGAAAATGGCTGAGCAAATGGGCATCACCAGACTGCAGGGTTTTAAAGAGGTGTCAGCAACCATGAATTTCAAATCCAACCAAGTGGCAAAATGATTCCCCCAGATATTGTGCGTTTTTGCATTTGTGAGGAGTATCTCCGAAGGTCGAATTATCTAAGGCTGTCCAGGTTTTTACCTGAAAATTGAGGACAGAGTGTATCAAATTGAAAAAAATACTGTGAACATTATTTATGCCTCGGGGATTTAAGAAATTAACCTGGGTGAGAAGAAAAGCACGTGGAAAGAAGAATAATTGTAAATAGTTATCTCTACCACATTCCTCTCTACCCTTAGCATCTCTTTCTGGTTTGACCTAGTGTTTCTAAAGCACACACCTGGAACGTCTGTTAATCCTTGGGGTGATTAAAATATTTAAAGTCCTTCATTTTTAATGAATAAAGTTGCAGTTTATTTATTATCCTAAGGCAATTTAGAAAAGTCATCTTCCGCTTTACATCTGTACTTTCTCACATTTAGTCCTAAATGTAAAGATATAAAGACCTGTACGTGAATGATACACAGCTGAAGGCGGAATGAGGTGACAGAACAAGAATGGGACATATGGGCATATACATATACTTCTAGGCATGAACCCAAGTGCACTCTCTATTTACCATATGTTAAGCCCAATACTCAGCCTCTCGTAACTTCAGTTACTATATCTGGAAATTGAATATAATTATGTATAGTAATCTTGATGGTGGTTGAGTTGATTGAGTGATATAATACAAATCACCTGTTACATAAAGAGGATGTTCAATAGGATGGTTCAGAGTGTAGGATCTTTAGTGAGATGCCTGAGTTTAATGCCCATTAACCATTTACGAGGTGTGGGTCTTAGACTTACTCTCCCTTAGTTTCTAGATCTCCAGGATGGGGATAGTCGTAAATACAGAGTGTTCATATCATAGTACTGATAAGGGGCTTAAGTGAGGATGTGTGTGTGTGCGTGTGTGTGCATGTGTGTGTGTGTGTGAGAGAAATACATCTTAGGATAGGACCTGGCACATAGTCGGCATTAAACAGAAATGTGATATTATATTTATTAATAATTGATTTTGTTTTTGAGACGGAGTCTTGCTCTGTTGCTCAGGCTGGAGTGCAGTGGCATGATCTCGGTTCACTGCAATCTCCACCTCCCGGGTTCAAGCAATTCTCCTGCCTCAGCCTCCCGAGTGACTGGGATTACCGGCACATGCCACAACACTCAGCTATTGTTTTGTACTTTTAGTAGACACAGGGTTTTGCCATGTTGGCCAGGCTGGTCTCAAACTCCTGACCTCAGGGGATCTGTCCACCTCGGCCTTCCAAGAGCTGGGAGCCACCACACTGAGCCAATAACTAAATTTTTATTACTCTATTTGTTCTGCAAACTTTATTTATACATTGTTTTCTATTTTTCATATGGTTGAATTTATGGCTCTTAATATTAACAGTATTTAAAATATTTACTTCGATATAATTCAATTTTTTCAAATATGCATTTGAAATTTTCTAAATTAACCAGCCTCAAGTAACTGGCACTCACATCACAATAAGAGTCTTTGAAATTAGAGTGTCACACACTGCCAATTTTGAAAGGTTTTGCTAGCCACAAGAAAAATGTTACTGAAATCAACCCTATCTGAAAGGAACTGTGCTTTGTACAGATAAACAGTATTTGTAAGAGATAGAAGAGACATTTTTTTGAACCAGAGCTGGTCTAATGCTTTGCTTTCAAAAGTAAAAGTTTATATATACTGCTCTCTATTGAAATCGAGACTCTTAAATCTGTGAATTACAATTGTTTTATTCTACTTTAGCCCAACAAATTTTTGTCATTGTTGTTGTTGTTGTTGCTGTTGTTGTGTTTTGAGACGGAGTCTTGCTCAGTAGCCCAGGTTGGAGTGCAACGGCACAATCTTGGTTCACTGCAACCTCCGCCTCCCGGGTTCAAGCGATTTACCCATCTCAGCCTCCCGAGTAGCTGGGATTACAAGTGCCCGCCGTCATGCCCAGTTAATTTTTGCATTTTAGTAGAGACAGGGTTCCACCACCTTGGCCAGGCTGGTATCAAACTACTGACCTGAGGTGATCCGCCCACCTCGGCCTCCCAAAGTGCTGGGATTACAAGAGTGAGCCACAGCGCCGGCACCCAACAGTTTAAAAAAGTGTTAAATATTATATTAAGTTATGGCGAAAGTTTGCCAATTAGAAGATGAAGCATTGATTAATATTAAGGGTAATATGAATAACTAATCTGTGTAAAAATTATTGAAGCTGAGGAAAATTTTGAACTTTTGTATAGCAAATTCCAAATTGTAATGGCACAATTATTTAATATTTTTAATTAACCAAATATTTTGTGTAGTATATTTGTAAAAGGAGCTTAAGGCAATATCATGAATTAAGTAAAAATTATAAAACTACTCAACTGCCTTAGCCCAAGCACGCATTCAATCAACACTTCTACGTTTTCTGTCAGATTGTAGCTCTGGGTCATAATTTTAGGTATCAATGACAAAAAAAAAAAATATATACGCTATTTGATGAAAAAATTCTGTCTAGTCAAATCCCACTTATTTTATGTATATTCTAACTCTTAAGAAATGAAATTCATTAAAAGTATTTTTGAATTTTTTTTCAAAACAAGGTTAAAACAGAAAAGAGTAACTTTGACTAACAAGAAATTCTAAGCTGTCAGATATAATTGTTCCCACAAATTAGGGATAATTAAATTTTACTATTTGTAAAAAACTATATATCTCTTGATTCATTTATCAACTAATAATTGGACATCTATTTAACATCTAGTTGTACAAGATAGTGAACTTTGAGAATAAAAGAATATAACAAATTATCATACTGAATAGACTATGATGGACATGTTGGTATTGGGGTAATTTAAATCACAGGTCGTTATCAAAGGAATAAAGTAGGAGAAAGAAAAAGATAATTTTTAAAATGTGATTGATGCCAGCTGGAATTACCTGAGTGTTTTTAGATTCAAACAATTTTACCTTGAAGCTCCATCCCAATTGCACTGTGCTCTCGCTCTCCCTTAAAACTTCACTCTCCTGAGTGAGCAATGCCATGGCCAGACTCTCTTGCCCCATAATGATAGCTGCCTAATTCTATTCCACTGTCAAATGTCATCTACACAAAGTCAGTGTGTCCAGTATAATGTGCATTGAATATCCAGAAAAATAGAAGAGGTTTGCATTAGGACAGGAGTAGTGCATGCATGAGTTTACAATATTATGTTTTGTAGAATTGTGCAAACAAGAAGAAAAACATCTTGCTAGAAGTTCTGTTCCTGCCTTGAAAAAACAATCTTAAAATTGAGTATTAGAAATGTCTATTAAAATGCTATTGATGCCTCGCTAGCAGAAATTTCTCTGAATCAACGTTCTTCATGGGCTTCGGTTCACTGTCATCTTGCTGCCTTTATTCATCTGCTCTTCAGTTTTCTCCCCTTTTCTTTGTCACTGCTTGCCCCAGCTTCCAGATCCTGTCTATTCCAGAGCAGTTTGGCAAACATGAACAATTCTCTTCCTATAAGGAACTGTATTGCTTATTTGAAAGTAATATATTTTTTCATGTAACTTTATGACAAAGTCGAACGCCTACTACATGCTATATTTTTGCATACATTGGATTCTTATAACTCCTGGAAGCAGGTACTATCATCTCACTCATATGCGGAGAAACTGAGGTCAGATTAGTTAATATATCAAAATGGGGAAATTTTAACATGTCTGAATTCACAAGTGGAAAAGGCACAGCCACGATTTGAACTCAAGTCTACCTAGCTCCGAAGTTCAAGGATATTTTACTATTAAATGATATTTCACAGATTAGACAATAAACGCAGAATTTTATGCAGCAGAATAACATCATTTAAACTTAGACAAATGAAAATTCCATATATTTTCTCTAGAACATGGCTAAATAAAGAAAAGTTAGATTTAGATTTGGTACATTTGCTCTACCTTAATGATCCCTATTCCTTGCTGCTCAAGGTGTGACCCTCAGAAGAACAGCAGCTACACATGAGTCTTGTGAAAAATATAGAAAGTCAAGTCCCACTCTGGAACCACTGACTCAGAATCTACATGTTAGTGAGATTCTGAGGTCATCCCTCAGCCCTTTGAGAAAGACTCATCTATTATATCATGTTATTTCCCAAAGTTGTGAATCAAAAAATTATCATTTTCAACTTAAATGGAAGTTGTCTGGCATGTGATGCTATGGTATGCAAATAGTCATGCTTCCATAGAAACATATGATGGCATATTCATGCATATGCACCCCCGATTCCTGGGTAAACAAATGCATATCTTAAAGTAGAGATTACTAACTTGATTCTGTGGCTATGGTGATAGGATTGGCAGAATCGCCCACGCTCATTGACAAAATCTAAAAAGGAAAGAACAGGAGAGAGGCTCGTCTGCCTCCACTTCCCTCTCCCATCTCTGCCCACTGACTCATGGTTGTTCTTGGACTTCAGCCCCCTATGACACAGACAGGCTGTGCTGGAATTAGACAAGGTGCAGGAGCGGCCACTCCACCCCCTGACACACCCCTGCATATTTACCCCAGCCCCGTCCTGACACCCTTTCTATTTCAGGGCAGGTGACTCAATTTACACCATGGGCAACGCTCAGCCCTGTGACAGTGCCCTGCTTCCCAGAGGTCTGGAATCCAACTTCCAGCATATCTACATCCTGTTCATTGTTCCCCTCTGGCAACAATTTAAAAAAAGGTAATGTTTTCATGCTGTTGCGATGACTGTTCAATGCAGTCGTTTCCACAATGTACTGTTTATGGAAAACTTCCAGAGATCTTGCTAAAAGGCAGATTCTGATTCTGGGGCTGGATGTGAGATTCCACATTTCAAAAAAAAAAAAAAAAAAAAAGTCCCAGGCGAGGAAGTTTCTCTGACCACCCTGTAAACTGTTACTTAAATTCATAATGAATTGAAAATCTAGCAAAAACTGTGCTTGGAAAAAGTAATTAGGAGGTAAGTATCAAAAGTCTTGAATATATTTCGACACTGTGGCTTTCTAATGAATTTATGCTGTATAAATATGCAGAAGTATAGACAAAAATGTAGAGAAAAGAGTATTCTTCACTATGATAGTAACAATAAAGTGAAAATCATGCTCACAAAATAGAAATTTGACAAAATAAAACAAAACAAAATAAACATGGTTCCTCCATGTAATTTAAAGTCATTTAAATGTAGGTTATTGAGAAAAACGTATAGGCATGCAAAATATTCCAAATAAAATTTAAAGAGGGAAATCGGCTATGAAATGATACGTTGAAGTTAACCCCCTATGTTATTAGTTTATATGGACATTTAGAAATATCTGAGCATTTAGAAGCACTGAAAGGCTACGCAGCCAAGTGCCCCACAGGTTACATCTGGACAGTTATTTCGAGGGTAATTTCCTTTCCTTCTTCATATATTTCTTTTCAAAAAATATATGAAAAATTCACAAAATTAAAATTAATTTTTAAAAAGCATTTAAAATTCTCATCTATGAGATACATGCCAGTTTAAAATTTTCTATACTTTATATATAGAGATTATTCCATGTCGCTATCATTAATTATAACAATAACTTATCTGCATAGATTAAAAAGTAAAAATCTATCTTACATACATCCAGGCTCACTGTATCCCAATAGCAATCCCTATCAGAGGCTGCCTCCGGTCCCAGACGTCCCCTTCTGTACGCTCTGCTCAAGTTGGTTCCATTCCTGCATGGTCAACCTCCTGGCCTCTTCCCATTTGCCATTCACTGGGATCGTTGATCTGATGTTTTACTCTACACTTTCAGGAAATGATGCCTCAATAAATGTCTCACCGAGGCCCTGCACAGGAGCTTCTGGGAGAGGCATTCAGGTCCCTACCTAGACCCAGAGTCTTGGGCCCTCTAGGAGAAAGAATGAGAACAACTCTTATTTCAGTGCATCTGCACCACAAATATGTGACTTGGATGTGAAGGCAGAGAATCCTAATGTTTGTTGTGGGCTAGGTGCTGGGCGAGTGCTAAGCTGTTCCACACCATTCTAACCCTACAAAAACCACGCAGCCCTGGTGTCTCTGGGCCATGGGATCTCCGTTTTACTGATGGTCAGGCTGAGAATTGGAGTGTGAAACAACTCTGCTCAACTCTTAGGGGCAGGAAGTGCCTGAGCTGGCATGAAAACCCAAGTCTTTGGGTTCCTGATTGTTTTTCTCTACACATTAAATTTGGGATGTATACAGTTACAATATGTGATATCACAGGCTCATGCCTGTAATCCCAGCACTTTGGGAGGCTGAGGCGGGTGGACCACAGGAGGTCAGGGGTTCTAAACCAGCCTGGCCAACATGGTAAAACTCCATCTCTACTAAAAAATACAAAAATTAGCCAGGCACGGTGGCAGGTGCCTGTAGTCCCAGCTACTCGGGAGGCTGAGGCAGGAGAATGGCGAGAACCCAGGAGGCGGAGCTTGCAGTGAGCTGAGATCAGGCCACTGCACTCCAGCCTGGGCCACAGAGCAAGACTCCATCTCAAAAATAAAAAAAAAATAAAATATAAAATAAAATAAAATATGGGATATTTTGGTAAATCTGTACTTCAGATAATCAGCAGGTAATATTATTTTGGTATAAATATGTCCTGTACAGTATGTTTATGAAAGCCTGCAAGAGCACCCTCACCAGGAACCCAATCAGCAGGTACCTGGATCTTGAACCTCCAGCCCCCAGAGCTGTAGGAAATAAATATCTGTTGTTGAAACCACCCAGTCTGTGGTATCTTGTCATGGCAGCCTGAACAGACTAATTCATTTATACTAAAAACTGAGAAAGTCTCTTTGGGAGGCCGAGGCAGGCGGATCACAAGGTCAGGAAATAGAGACCATCCTGTCTAACAAGGTGAAAACCCATCTCTACTGAAAGTACACAAAATTAGCCAGGTGTGGTGGCGGGCGCCTGTAGTCCCAGCTACTCGGGAGGCTGAGGCAGAAGAATGTCGTGAACCCAGGAGGCGGAGCTTGCAGTGAGCTGAGATCGCACCACTGCACTCCAGCCTGGGCCACAGAGCGAGACTCCATCTCAAAAAAAAACAAAAAACAAGAAACAACAAAACAAAACAAGATACAAACAAAACAAAAAACAAAAAGCAAACAAAAAAACTAAAAAAGTATTCATTTATTTGATATTAAAATGAAGTGGGAAGTCATCTTTTGTGATTGATTTACTAAATTAGGCATCTATCTTATTGCCCACACCTCTAGTATGTATCAAAAATAGATAACCTTTCAATATTATTTCTTGTTTCCCAAATAGCAGCAACATCCCAGAAGTATTTATCAGGAGTCCCATTGTTGTTAGAAAGATCTGAATTTTCATGATAAATAGTAAATTGATGGGAAACTCTCTTCAGATGGGATTCTTATGGTAGGGAACTCTGTTTTCTTCCCTCCACCTAAAACCTTGTGTGGGAACATTTTGGGTCAGGGCTTTGAGTAGAGGGCAGAGAGTTAGAAACACAGAAAAAATAAATTTATAATGGGGGATTGTCTGTATGTGAAACTAAGATAGCCTCATTTGCTGTATTCTAAAAGCAGTGCTCAGATTATTATTTTACATGTTCTGGCCCCTCTTAACTTTCACGTTTTAGTGTAAATGGTTAAAAACTGAACTCAGCTTCAGTGTAGCAGTGTATTTGGTCCCATGCATAAATTCCAGAAGCTAATTTACCAAAGGAAGAGAGAGATCCATTGCTTTCGAGAGAGAACAGTTCTAATACACACCCTGGGTTTTATTGTGATGCCACACTCGGTGCTGATGCAGTAGACCTCAAGCTTTGTATACATGAAACCCACTTGGGAAAGTGGCGAAGCACACAGACCTCCCACGTGGACATCGCCTCGGGTGGCTGCCTGCTTGCAGTGCTCCATGGATGATTCTGGTGACGAAGCACACGGGCCTCCCACGTGGACATCGCCTCAGGCGGCTGCCTGCTTGCAGTGCTCCATGGATGATTCTGGTGGCCAAGCACACAGACCTACTACGTGGACATCGCCTCGGGCTGCTGCCTGCTTGCAGTGCTCCATGGATGATTCTGGTGGCCAAGCACACAGACCTACTACGTGGACATCGCCTCGGGCTGCTGCCTGCTTGCAGTGCTCCATGGATGATTCTGGTGGCCAAGCACACAGACCTACTACGTGCACATCGCCTCGGGCTGCTGCCTGCTTGCAGTGCTCCAGGGATGATTCTGGTGGCAAAGCACACAGACCTACTACGTGCACATCGCCTCGGGCTGCTGCCTGCTTGCAATGTTCCATGGATGATTCTGGTGGCAAAGCACACAGACCTACTATGTGGACATCGCCTCGGGCTGCTGCCTGCTTGCAATGTTCCATGGATGATTCTGGTGGCAAAGCACACAGACCTACTACGTGCACATCGCCTCGGGTGGTTGCCTGCTTGCAGTGCTCCATGGATGATTCCAGTGGCCAAGCACACAGGCCTCCCATGTGGACATCGCCTCGGGCGGCTGCCTGCTTGCAGTGCTCCAGGGATGATTCTGGTGCAGCTCTTCCAGAGATCTCACTTCGGCAGGACAGTGCTACGGAACGCCCCGCAAGCACAGCCAAATGATGAGACGCTTCCGTGCATACATAATGCAGCTGGCCTAAGGAAGAATTGACTCGGAAAGCTGATACAACACGTGCCAAAATAAACACCAGGTTTAGAGAAAACAGCATGCCCAAGTGTCTCATTTACTATTTTCATGCAGAGAAGAAAAGAACAAGGGCATTTCTTATTTAAGCAGTTTTAAGCAGTATTTTGCCTAAAATAATCTTTCAATTTGGCATTACATTTAAACGGTATGAAGTGCTGAAAGGCCTTATGCCTTAGGTAGGACAGGTAGGAGAGTTGCAGAAAATGAGACTGGAAACGTTGAGAAGGTCACTTCTCATGTATGCGGCGGGTATTGGAGTCAGGACTGGACTTCAGACTCCAGATTCAGTGCTTTTTAACACCTTTCCATGTTCTCCGCCAGGTGGACACTTCGGGAGTATCTCGGTGCTTTGAGAAAAGACATGGCTTTGAAACCAAAAAATGCTACATTTAAATGAGGTTCCACCATTTATTAACTGACCAATTCCAAATAACTTAAACTTCCCTGAGTCTGTCAATTTGGCTTTGAGCCACTCATTCCGCATAGACCAAGCTTCTACAATTACGAGCTAAACAAGTTCAGCCTTCTGTTTCATGGAATGGTCCTTTGGTCTCACAAAACGGTTTTGAATATTAAAAATTAAACTCTTAAAACAGTGAATGGGCTTTGTAAGTGATACATATGCATTCTGCCATCTATGTCAACTCTTTAAGCAGAGATATCATATTGGGTGGCGGGGATAATGAATATTTATTTCTAGGAAGATCCTTTGGAAAACCAACGCTGCAACGTGTTCCTGCTCACATTTTATGTGATGGGGAGGTTCCTTTGTGATGCGGCACATAACAGAAGAGCGACAAAAGCAAAAGAAAACCAAAACGAAAATCTTCGAAATCATTAGTTCATATGAAAATAAGCCACTTATTTGTTGCTGCTACTTTCATCTATTGTTTCTCTTTAGGCTTTTCGGGTAACTCAATGGGCAGCAGAAACACCTCTGAGTCATCCCTTTTATGATGAGATAGGCAACACAAAATCATTTTTTTCATTCACCTTGTGTCAACATTATAGCTGACGGGAACACGTATCTATAGCTGCCTGGAAGAACGAAATCCGTCAGGCTGTCCTCATTGTACCGCTATTAAAGAGCTTAAGATCTTTAAGATAAAAAAATATATATTCTGGGCAGTGGCTTATGTTGGGGAATATGTTCAAACACAGAAAAAAAGCACTGGGGAAATCAACATTTTTTACTCTATCAGCAGTGTATTTATATTCCAGAAGATTAAAAGTTGCAGTCTCTGCAGTTGTCATTTTCTACCATCAAAGTTAAAACATAACAGTAGTTCAGAAGAAAGTATCAAAATATTCCTCCCTCAGCCTGCTGGCATCGAGCCTGCCCTTGGTGTGGGATTGCGGGCACCACACAAGCAGGGGTAGCCATTCACTGGGCAATGGTCCTAGCCAGGCACCAGGCTGTGACACTTCAGAGAAAAGTGCATTTGAACTGGGCACTCTTTTGCCATAAAGGGAAAGCTACTCTCTGAATGTCATCCTTTCCTGAGACGCAGAATGTCTTCAAGCCTGAAAATGTATAAGACCTGACTTTAAAAAAACACAGAGTTCCCTATCTTTCCATGCAATTGGTGGTTTGCTGGAGCCAGCTCATACCACTATAGGAGCCTTTTTTTTTTCAGTTTTTAAGAATTTTGTAAGTCAGTTGCTAAACACCATAATTATTAAAAAATTAAGCTATCTAAACTTCAGTTAAATAAACTATATTAAAAGGAAACGTAATGACTATTCAAGTACATCAATTCCTAATTATTATAGTAAATTTTTACTATTAACTATGCTTTCTAGGTTATTTGCATGTTTCATATGAATAAAGTAGAAATACTATATAATGGGGCACTCGTGAATATCTCTTCTCAGTTTCTCATTTGGTAATTTTCTTTTGGTAGCTGCAAACTGGCTATGGGAAGAATATTTACACCATGGAAATTGACAACTGATACAAATGTAACTATTTTTCTCAAGGGCTGTTTATTAAATGTTTACCAGTACAGTTCTGATGCCATCACTTTAGTTAAAATACTATCACTTTTGCATTATACATGCTAATAGAAAAAAATTAAGCGCTAACTCCTTTTAATAGGCAAGTTCTAAAATAATTTTGGTTGGCTTCAGATAGTAGGTGAAGAAGATAGGATACTTCCTCTGCCTCTGTGATAGGCAGACACACATGTACAGCACATAAACAAATGTTTTATGTCTTTTCTTATCTTGTTTTTTGAATCCCCTTAGGGATACCATTACCTTTTCCCCCTAGTGAATTTTTATTCTTGATGTAAGAGCTAGCTCAGTTGTCCCTTTCCATGAAAACATTTTCCACACTTACAGGAAAACTCTGAAAGTTCATACTTTTGTGTTAAATTCTCAGCGAGTTCTACCCTAGCGTTTCCATTTAAAATTGTAACTGGCCACGATCGCCTCTTCTGGGAACACTGTTTTCCTCTTAATCTACTTTGTTGTTTATTTTATATAGCACTTGTCATCTTCCTACCCATACACAATTTACTTTTTTAATCATGTCTATTTCAGGTTCTATGAAGGCAAGGAATTCTACTTTTCTTATATATCTCATATGCCTAAAACAGTGCTTAGCATATAGTAGATACTCAATAAATTGTTGAAAACTGAATGAATTACATTTGCAAGATGGTGTGTGAAGTTGGGTTCCAGGGTGGGACAGGTCATGACTAACTCTGTGGCTTGGGCAAGTTATGTAAACTCTCTGGGTTTCATTTCACTGAGTAGTTATAAAACTGAGATTTTATACACACATACACACACATACACTATGAGATAATATTAATATATGTGATGTATATAGTCCTAACCTCATTGACCAACATCTTGTACATACTCCAAAAGTGTTACTATTATTTCCTCTCACCGAGTCTTTCTTTCCTCCTGGACTTAATTAGTTATGTATCAAAGGACTACATACAGTGTTAACTCCGTGACAGTCTATTTGCCAAAGTGGTGAGTTGCTTCGTCCTCTGCTACAAGCAGACAGAATCAGACCTGACAACTCAGGGAATCTGGGGAGGAGTTATAACTGGATTGCCATGGACAACCTGCTAAGAGGATAATGTGTTTTCAGCCAAGATGATGAAGCTCATTGTAGCAAACTGTGATTTGGCCCGCTGCTGTAGCCTCTGCCATTCTCCCGAGGATCTCATACGGAAAAGCAGCTCACACGGTGATTAACCTTGAGATTTCAATTATGAATGAACTAAAGAAATGCCTGCCGACCTGTTTTAGATTATTAAACATGAGACACCCAAACATTTTTAAAATGTCTTAAATTATTCAAATGCCAGCCTTTGGGAGTGCAAGGGTTTGCAGTCTTTTCTCATGTTGGGTAGTGCAGTGAGGCATGACGCGTGATGCACTGAGCCGTGTACATCCGTGGTGGGAGGTGTGCTGGAAGCATATTGGGGAAAGCATCACATGCTGCTTCCAGGAGGTACAGTAAGACAGGGGATTCTGTCAAAGGTTCATCTCCACCTGATAGCCACATTCATTTGAACTGCCTCTATGGAGTTCTTTCTTTCTGCTACATCCATTTAAGAAAAAAAATTTAAAGACACATTATTCCTCATTTTATTTACTGATAAGCATGGTATTTCATTCACTTAAATAATGGTGCGGTGGCTCACGCCTGTAATCCCAGCACTTTGAGAGGTGAGTGGATCACGAGGTCAGGAGATCAAGACCATCCTGGTTAACCTGGTGAAACCCCGTCTCTACTAAAAATACAAAAAAACTAGCCGGGCGAGGTGGCAGGTGCCTGTAGTCCCAGCTACTCGGGAGGCTGAGGCAGGAGAATGGCGTGAACCCGGGAGGCGGAGGTTGCCGTGAGCCGAGATCACGCCACTGAACTCCAGCCTGGGCGACGAGCAAGATTCTGTCTCAAAAATAAATAAATAAATAAATAAATAATGGCATTCTTCCAGGCCTAATAAGAATGATACTTCATATACCAATCACATAATAATTTTGGAAAATAAATTCCCTGGAAATACTCCTTCTGATAGAGAAGAAAGACTGGACCAGAAAAGTAATGTAAAGGTTTCATTGTGGGTCCTTTTCCTCTGTTATCTGTAGAGTAAGTTTACGAATAAGAAATACTTCCAAAATACTGCAGAATTCAGAAATATCTGAGAACAGTCTATGAAGCATAACTGAGCTGGTAGGTGACAGATAATATGATGGGATCTTGAGCTTCCCATGTGCTCCCTGTGGTCTGAAATGTCTCTACTTTGTCCAAAGTAAGGCACAGGACATTCAATCCTATTTCTTCTTAGTTTTCATAATACAGAGTATCTCTGAAACATTGGGAAGTATGTTAAAAAATTGTTTTATTACCTTCGCCCATCCAAATGTGGCAACAGTAACTATTTAGCTTAAGATAACACACAACATCCAAGGCCTAAAGGAACAACAATTCTGGTAGAAAACTTCATCGCTAACATGAATGTCATCTGCATGTCGGCAAGGGGAGATCAACAAGGTCTCTGACAGTTAATGTGTGCTTCTCACCTGACGAGTGCCTCAGTGTTCTCTCTCAGCTGGTCCTCCCAACAACACTCCGAGGTATATGTAATCACCCACATTTTACAGCTGATACAGTCTAGAAAGCTAAGAAAGCAGAGCTCAAGACAAAGTTTACATGTCAATAATTTGGGGAGAGCAATCCTAGGGCAATGATTTAGAAAGCAAAAAGGAACTGAAGTAGGGAATAAGGGCAACCAAATTCCAGGAAGTGCATCCCTTAGTTCCTACAAGTTTGGCAGAAACCGTAGCAAGCTGCTCAATCACAAACGGCATCTCAAAAGCAGGAAAATCACCCATGGTGCATATTTGGTGAATTCATATGTAGTGATGAAAGTTACATGGATAATTAACACATGACAGATAAATAGCTACATGAATAGAGTAACTAACATGCACCTAAGTGATAGCTTGTGAATCTGAGTTTTATTTAAGTATAATTCTGTAAAAACAGATGTGTCAAGAGGTTTTCATCATAAATTTGTGGTAAGAAGCTTGGGGGACAGTCTGTGTATGGCAGAACCAAGGACAAAATATAATTGGAAAATTAAAACGGCAAAACTATTTTCATTTTTTAAAATTCTATTATATAGAGTAGACAGGGCAAACTTACTTTCTGAGTGCTAAGGAGCATAAACATATTTCCCATTTTCCACTTCACAGAGTGAGAACATAAAATAAAAATATATCACAGAAGTTTAATATTTCTTAACTAGGAACAGATTGCCAGATATGAATGTATCACGAGAACTCTATTAGCTCTGTGCTGAGGGAAAGAAAGCTGATTGAAATATGCTCTTCTGAGATCCCAGAAATTCTGAATATTCTCAGGCCACGAACGATGTGGATTAGGTATAAAAATTCATCTAAAAAGGAAGTGAATGAAAAGAGCGTTTAATAGATACATTTAAACAGAGATTGAAACAGTGTGGCCAATGTCATGGACAACAGACTGTTCCTGGTCGCTTTCTTGTGGTGACTTTTCTCATAGAATCTCAGAGCAATTGTTTTTAAACTTTTGATTTTGTAAGAACTTTAGACTTACATAAAAGTTACAAGAATCATGGAGATAATTTCAATACAGCCTTTCCTTATCTTCCCCTAGCATTATCATCATATCTGACCAAAGTATAATAATCAAGGCAAGGAAATAAACATTGATACAATAGTAGAAACTAAACTACAAATCTTATTCAAATTTCCAACCAAATTCAGGTTCCCAGGTTCCCAGCTGACATTTACCTATTAGGTGTCCTTCATATCTTACATTATAGGACAGGCCTTATGTCTGTTTTAGTTATCTTTGGTGACCTGAACACTATTAAAGAGGATTAGCCAGTTATTTTTTGAAACATTCCTCAATTGCAATTTGCCTGATGCTTTCTGAGTACTGAGGCTATGACTTTTTGGCAGGGAATCTAGAGAATTGTCAATGCATCCTCCTCAGTATATCATATCAAGAATTAAATTATATCAATATGTTTCACTGTTTGTGATGTTAACTTCAATTACTGGTTAGGGTGGTATCTACCAGAATTTTCCATTGTAAAATTATCATTTTACATGCTATAATTAATAAGTACCTTATGGAAAGCTCCTTAGATCTATACACATATTTGATTTTCATCATACTTTTTACCTACTAATGTTAGCATCTCTCTTGGTGATTTTATTTATTTATTTATTTATTTATTTTGTCACTCTGTCACTAGGCTGGAGCGCAGTGGTGTGATCTCAGCTTACTGCAACCTTGGCCTCCCAGGTTCAAGCAATTGTTTTGCCTCAGCCTCTCAAGTAGCTGGGATTACAGGTGCCCACTACTGCGTTTAGCTAATTTTTGTATTTTTAGTAGAGATGGGGTTTCACCATTTTTGTCCAGGCTGGTCTCGAACTTCTGACAGTTCAAGTGATCCGCCTACCTCGGCCTCCCAAAGTACTGGAATTACAGTGTGAACCACCATGCTTGGCCTCTTGGTGATTCTTGATTGAACGTTAGTACTATAGTGTTTGAAAAATAATGATTTTCTCTTTTTATAATTTCTGCTACATTTAATTCCACTGTAAGGAAAAGCTGTCCTTTCCCCTACATTTGTTCCTACAATTTTTGTTTGCATAAGTGTAAACTCATGAATATTAATTTTATTCTATGGATTATAATCTATATAATCATGTCTATTTAGTGACTCCAATTATATTTAGTTTGCCCATATGGATCTCTTTCAGATTGACTCTTACTACCCTATCTTTTCTTTCCTTTTTTTTTTTTTCAGCATTTTTTTAGTTTCTGACGCCACAAATATTTCAGCTTCATTTTATATTTTCTCTGCTCCAGACCTAGAATCAATTATTTCTCCAAGGATCCCTGACTTCTGTTACTGAAATCCAAAATATTGTTGCTAGCTGTGGTTATTGTCACTGGGATGTCAGTGATTATAGACCTTCTTTGTAGACAGAAGTAGGAAATATAAGAATGCATACTCACACTTGCAGATAGATGATAGATATCAATACAGATAGCTATGGAGATAAATAATGGGTCATAGATAATATATAGATAATTAATAGATAAATGACATATAGTTAGCATGAGTTCATCCTGATATTGTTTTACTGTTGATTCAAATCACAGGATTCATTTGAGCTTTTATCCCTTTCTTATGCATAACTGTATTGTTTGACAAAGTGAAACCTGACTCTCACCATTAACAATGTATTTACCTGTTTGCTTAATCCTAGTTAATGTATAAAGTAGTTTCAGAATCACTAACCAATACTTCTGTGAAAAACAAATTTACTATCTGTTGTATGATATTTGTGTACAATTTCTTTTGTTTTTAGCCTCACATTATCTAGCCAAGATACTCTTCCAAAATTACTGAGATTCGTACTTTTCTTAACCACCCCCTTTAATAGGGTTTTGTTATCCATTTATAACAGAGTTGATTTCAAATCTATTGTGCTTATTCCATTTTATGCTCTCTCAGCATCCTTGTATATTTTATGTATATATGTATCTATCTATCTATCTAGAATGTATATAAAATATTGCGGTAGTCCTAAGAGTCAAAGCTATACAAAAGGGAATACTCTCAATAGTAGCACTCCTTCCTAATACCACATCACCATTCTCCAATCTTTCCATAGTCTTTCCAGCAACCCTTGGATGCGACAAATCTCATTCATTTCTGGTTCTTCCCTTACGTGTTTATTTTGCATAAATGAGCTAATGTGTATACATTTTCTCACAGCTCTTTCTTTCTTATATGAAATGTAACATACTATAGAAACAATGTTGGGTTTTGCACTTTTAATTTTTGTAAAAATAAAAACATGTCCTTTTAAAACACTACCAGTCAGTTCACAGAGCTGTTCTTTCTGTGTATTTATAGTCGCATGATACACTACTGGTTACATTTACTGCAGTTAATTTAGTAATTCTCCTATATTTGGGCATTGAGGTTGATTCCCATATTGTGACAGCAAACAATGCTACAATGCTTATGAAGTTTTGTATTTTTACAGATTTTTTTGAGAGTAGGTTCATATAACCTATTTCTATGTTTGGTCAAGAGGTAAGTGATGCATAATTTTAAGTATTGTCAAATTCCCGTCCAGAAGGTGGTACCAGTTTGCATTCTGACTAACTATGTATGAGAACACCAATATCCTAGAGCCTCACCAACAGAATGTGATATCACATAGCTTTTTTATTTTAATGGCTTTATGGTATAGTTTAGTGTCTGGTAGGGCTAGGGCCCCAGTCTACATTGTCTTATCTTCAGGGTTGCATTACCACTTTTGCATAATTTTTTAACCCATGTGAACTTCAATATGAACGTGTCTAGCTTTATATAAATCAACTCTATCCCATAATTGGAGTTGCAATAAATGTATACATTATTATAGGAAAAACTGGCAACTTTATAATGTTGGGGTTTGCTGTCCAAGAAAAGGTTTAATATTCTATTTGCTTAATTCTACTTTTGTGTGTTTCATTTGTGCTTTAAGATTTTTCTTATGTAGGATTTCAACATTTATTTATAAGCTTCTAAGTAATTACTCTTAGTTGCTATTGTAAATGGAAAATTCTTTACTGTTATGATCGAATGTCTAAGTCCTCCTCAAAGTTTATACATCAAAATCAAATCCTCAGTGCAATGGTATTAAAAGGTGGTAGCTTTGAGGGGGATTAAATCATGATGCTAGAGTCCTCACACGTGGGATTAGTGGCCTGAAAAAGAGGCCCCAGGGAGATCCTTGCCTCTTCTGCCACGTGAGGACACAGAGAGAAGGCCCTGTATATGAGCCAGAAAGCAGGTCCTCACCAGACAGTGACTCTGCCTTGATGTTGGGTTTCCCAGTTTCAGAGTTATGAGAAATAAACAGTTGTTGCTTATAAGCTGAGAAGTTTATTGTAGTTTGCTATAGAAGCCTGGACAGACCAAAATGGTGGGGTAGTAATTCCTCCTGTGGTCACTTAAAGCCCAGACCTCTTCCCACTTCTTGTTCCTATCTTCTATCTGTAGACCTGAAAATGCCACCATCACATCTGGTTTCAGACACTGGTGAGGAAAACATTTTTTAACAGGAGCAGTGATAAGTTTCATATACAATTTCTATTCATATTCCACTGAGGGGAAATCTATCCATAATAATTCATGCACTTATACTGATTGAGCAAGTGCTGTGCTGGAAACATTGCTGGGGACTGAGGGAATATAATGAGGAAGGGTCAGATGCAGTTTCTGACCACACTGAACATGTGTACTGTCGCCAACTGATACTGTGGGGACTATTTCAGATGACTTAAAGGTGAAATCTCACTCAGCAGCAGGCATGCATCTATGATGGAGAGAGCACAAGCCAAAAGTGTGGCTAAAGAGAGGCCTTTGGAAAATTCTGATGCTACAGACCAAATGTGTGCACCTCCATTCATGTTAAAATCTAATTCCACAATCTGAGGGTATTTGGAGGTGTGGCCTTTTGGAGGTGATTAGGTCATGAGGTTGGAGCCTTCATGAGTGTATTAGTATTCTTATAAAAGAGGCCTGGAGAGACTCCTCATCACCTTCTTTCACATGAGATTACAGGGAGAAGATGGCCACCTACAAGAAAATGGGTTATAATCAGATACCCAAATCTGCCAGCACCTTGATCTTGGACTTCCCAGGCTCCATAACTGTAAGAAATAAATTTATGTTGTTTATAAGCCATCCAGTCTGTAGTATTTTATTATAGCTGCCTGAATGGACTGAGACAGGAAATTATTACCAGAAGTGGGGTGCTACTGTAATGAATACCTAAAATGTAGAAGTGCCCTTGGCACTGGGCAATAGACAGAGGCTACATAAGTTTAGAAGTGCATGCTAGTAAAACCATACCTTACCAAGAATGATAATATGGTTTCAATCTGTCACCACCAGTTCTCATATAGAATTGCAAATCCCCAGTGTTGGACACGACTATTGAGGCCAGGTGGGAGGTGATGGGATCATGGAGGTGGTTTTTACAAATAGTTTAACACCATCCCCCTTGGCACTGTTTGATTTTAATTGTGAGTGAGTTCTTGTGAGATCTGTTCATTTAAAAGTGTGTAGCACCTCTCCTCGCCTTTTGCTCCTGCTCCTGCTCCTACTATGTAAGACATGCCTGCTTCCCCTTTACCTTCTGTAATAGTCCATTTTCATACTGCTATGAAGAAATACCTGAGATTGGGTAATATATAAAGGAAAAGAAGTTTAAGAGACTCACAGTTCCACATGGCTGGGGAGGCCTCACAATCATGGGGGAAGATGAAGGAGGAGCAAAAACACATCTTACATGGCAGCAGGCAAGAGAGCATGTGCAGGGTTTCTGCCCTTTATAAAACCATCAGATCTCATGAGACTTATTTACTACCACAAGAACAGCACAGAAAAATCCTACCCCCATCATTCAATTACCTCCCACCACATCCCTCCCATGACACATGGAGATTATGGGAGCTACAACTCAAGATGAGATTTGGGCAGGGACATAGCCGAACCATATCACTTTCTCCCATGATTGTGTGTTTGTTTCCTGAGGCCTCTCCAGAAGCTGAAAATATGCCAGCATCATGCTTTCTGTAGCAAAACCCCTTTTCTTTATAAATTATCTAGTCTCGTATTTCTTTATAGCAATATGAGAACAGACTAATACAAATGGACTGTTACAGGTAATTCTGAAGAAGGTTCAGAAGGAGAGGAGAGCTACAGAGAAATCTGAATACATGGATAATCCTGAACAGAATTTGGGTAGAAAAAGACAGTAAAGGACATTCTAATGAGCTCTCTTATGAAAATGAGAAATGTGCTATTAGACAATGGAGAAAAAGCTATCCTTGTTACAAAATGACAAAGGATATGGCTGAATTGTGTTCATGTTCTAGTATTTTGTGGAATGTAAACCTTGTGAGTGATAAAATTGGGTATTTTCCTGAGGTAATATATAAAAACAAAGTGCTGAAGTAGCAGCCTGGTCCCTCTTGACAATAAATAGTAAAATGTGAGACAAAAACAATGATTAATAGAATTGTTATCAAAATGGAAGCAGAACTTAAAGTTTTGTAACTTATTAACATATTCAAATTGAAAAGAATTACAGTCTGTCTGGCACAGAACAACAAGTGTGTGGCCCATCTAATAAGGAAATTCTTCAACCACCTAAAGAAAAGCAAGGAACTATTTTTCAAGACAGTAAATTAATGACCTCAAAGTCAATTCCACAATTATCAGGGCTGCCCCTCCACTCAGTGGCCCAGAGTGTAAAATCCCCTAAAAGCATAGAGCCATTGCACAGAGCCCCATTAGACCAATGTCCAATGGAGTCATGGGGTGGGCTTCAATGTGAGGGTTTTGGGAAGCAGGGCCTTTGGGAGATGATTAGGTAATGAGGGTGGAGCCCTCATGATTGGCATTAATGCTTATATAAAAGGGGCCCCAGAGAGATCCCCTGACCCTTCTGTCTTGGGGGAACACAGTGAGAAGATTACCATCTACAAGAAATGGGCCCTCGCAGACACCATTATCTGCTGGCTCCTTGATCTTGGACTTCCCAGTCTCCAGAAAAGGAGAAATAAATTTTTTGTCATTTATAAACTACTTAGTTTATGGTTTTTTGTTATGGAAGCCCTAATGGATGAAATATGAAGCTTTTAATTTCTATGTAGTAATTTTATATCGTGTTACCATAGTAATTTTTATTTAGTTATTTTTATTATGCATTATTTAGAATTTTCCAGGTAAAACTCTTACATCAACGGCCTATAAAGATACCTTTATTTCTTCTTTACCAATTCTTATGTATCTTATTGATTTTTCTTATCTCTTCCATTGACCTTAAGGGTTGAATAGTAGTAGAGGTAGAAATTATTCTTTCCTTTTCCTGTTCCTGAACTTAGGGAATTGTCTCTCCACTTAGTAGAACTGTAGAAGCCTCTCTCTCTCACATGTATATTTCTACATATATAAACTTCTACATATTAGATATATATGTGCATATAATTATATATACTTTAAGTGTTTCTTACATAAAGAAATACATATATAAATATGTATAAGGAGAAAGAGAGAGAGAATTAGGCTAAAGAAAGTATATTTTAGCTCTCATTTTCTTGAGTGTTTTTAGTTAGGTATCAAATTTTGTTGAAGACTTTCTCAGCAACTGTTGAGAAAACTATAAGATTTTTTGTGATCTATTAATATGCTTTAATATATGAATGGATTTCTTAATATTAAAACAACTTTTTATATTGCTATAATAAATGTCATGATGTACAATTTTTATGTGTTACAAGTACTGTATGTTAATATTTTATTTAGTATCATTGTATTAATTTTCATGAATGATGGTCTGTAGATTCTTCTTTCATGTATTTATGTATTTCAACTATCTGCATCTGGTTTAGCTTTCATTTTTTGTGATATTTTGCATTGAGAATTTAATTCATTATTTTAATGTTTTTCTTTTTATTGGTTAAAAAAATGATAGGTAGTGATCCAGACATCAAACAAATTAGATTTCAACTTTTCAAACACGTATGAAATAAGGTGATTGTACATACTAGTAAGTCCACTTTTCACTCTAAATTAGAATCGCAAAACTTCACTGATGAAGCCATAATTTTAGTTTGTGCACTCTGAAAAAAATATATTTGCTTTTCAAAGCAGAAAAATAATATTTAAAATTGATTTCTGCCTAAACATACAATATGCCCTTTCTATTTATTTTTTGAAACTATAAATATGTTTTTACAACTCACTTTTCAGGAAGGTGGACATTAAAAATGATTCAACTGGAAATGATCAGTAATAAAACGGATATTTTTCTTTCTTTATTTTTAACAATTTGCTAAAATCACAATACTCCTCTCATTTTTTATTAGAGTTTTCTTTAAATAAAGTCAAATCTCATATTTTTGGGTACCAATTACGAAATATTGTTGGAGGAGATAACACAAAGCTGCCCTCAAAGAATTATCTTAATTGAAGATAAAGAGTTTAAGCAGATGAAAAAGTCAATTGACAAATAACTATACAAGCAACTGTTTTTAAAAATCCATGGAAGAGATTTTGTGGGCAAAGGCATCATTGATTGAAAATAAAATATTCAGAACACTGATGGCCAATAAGTTAGAGGTTAGAAAGCATTGTCTCTTCGGGTCATGTTAACCAATCCTCACTAGACTATGTTAAAGGATACTCATTCTTATTTCAATCAGATATTCCCTTAACACATCACACACTTTCCGCACAAGGCTGTTCGGAACATCAGAATTCTCAGCTCCGCACCCTCCTCTACCATCACCAGTTGACAGGAGTTGGCAAGTAGATTAAAATCTATTTGCGCTCCCATTACAGGCACTCGTTGCTATAAAGATTACTTCTAGTTTGTATTTTAAGAGAATGGTTTAAATAGGAGCTGCAATGAACGGTTTTTCAAATGGTAACTTTTTTTTGGATAAGCCAAGAGAAAAGGAAATTGTGGGGTTCCAAAAAGCATTAGAAAGGTTAGAAAGGGCGAAGTCTGCTGTGTGATAAAGGCTACACTTACTTGGTGGATTAAGGATACACTTACTTGGCAGAGACAAGTTTTTGTAGTAAACAGAGTTAGGGCTGTAAGGAGTAAGATGAGGATTTGGGTCACTACTCTGTTGTGAAAGGATAAATTTATTGTAATAAAAGTATCTTTTGAGAAGTTTTGATTCCCAGGATGAATTATAGGAAAGAGAGGCAGAACTCAGGAGACTATTTGGTAAGATTGCAATGAAGAGAAGGGCTTTTAAAACTGAATGGCCTTTAACAGAGAATCAAGACCTTGAATACTGATGCAGAAAAAATGTAGCAGAGACATGAGAGATAGGATGAGGTTCAGGACACGCCACCCCAAAATATGACACCTTGGCATTTGAGGAACAGGAGAAACAGCCTGCCGAAGTCCTTGACCGAGTCCGGCTGTTCTGGGCTGGTGGCTGCCAAGGTTGCGGTTTGGCTTCCTGGAGTGCTGGCTGCAGAGGCTGTGGATCTGAGTTCTATGGTCAGAGATGGCCTGGCATTGGTCTCATGGGGCTCTGAGCCATGGATCCATGCTTTTGGGTAATTTTACACTCCAGCCCACTGAGTGGAGGTGCAGCCCTGATGATCTCGGAATTGACTTTGAAGTAATTATTTCATTGTCTTGCGCAATATAGTTCCTGACTTCTCTTTAGATGGTTGGTTCCTTATCAGACGGGCCACGCCCTCTGTGTTCTGTGCCAAACAGACTGTAATGGATGCATTCAGCTTCTCCAGCCATACACGCAATGGGGCAGGTGAAGTGTTCAATTAAATAGTAGGAGCTTTTAGTAACAATTGTATTTAATGAGCTTCTTGTCAAGAATATCTACTTTTTAAAATTTACTTTCAATTGACTTGAGAGATTACCGATTATTCAAACGCAAATGATTTCACGTAGTAAGTGAAAAGAACATGCTAAAACAAACTCCGTTGCTTAAACGCTTAATACACAAGGGCATTGCCTTGGAATCTGATTAATCCACTCTTTCCTTTTTTTAATGCTCTTTCCCATTTTGTTGCTTTGTCTTAAGAAAAGGTGATCCAGTTCATAAGAAAATAATGTTTTGGCTGAATAATAAAGGGTATCTGTCTGGAAATGTTTGTCTGTCATGGCTTGGGGGTTGGAATCATTTTTCCCCCATGACAATGAAAATTAAAATTATCCACAAAATCCATTAGGATTAATTTAATAACAAGAAATTAACTTGTTGGCACAAATAGCCATTTAGGTAATGTGACAAGTTAACACAATTTTGAAAATCACGTGTAATCTTTCAAAGTCACTTTCAGCTTCCATAGTCTACTAGGAGTTTTGCCCATTCCAGAGAATAACTTGTTTAAAAATGGATGAACTTTATTATTTGTAAGGAACTTTATAATAAAAGCCTGCTCATTTTCAATTTTTGTATTTCTCATCAGATTTGTCACAATAATTTTGATGTGTGACCCCTCTACTAAAAAATTGAAACACAAAAATAACTAATAATTAAAATCCTTTTCAGTTTCTGGGGATTAATATAAACACCCAAAGAAAACTTCTTAAAGTATTTGACTTAAAAAACATCTAATCTGATACTATGCTAACACCTTTCTAAAACTAAAAAGTATTTCTTTTTCGAAAGCATATCTATAACAGTTTCCAGAAAGATATAAGATTTCCTTGGTAAAATCTGGTATTATGCACCACAATAAATTATATACCTTAGATTTAAAGACTGTTAACCTACTTTAAAATAGTTTTTATTGCTTGAGACATTCTGATAGTCTAACCTAAAACTGAAAAATGAATTTTACCATTAATTTAGACACTCTATTACTGGAAACAAAATTTTCACCTTAATCGCTTCTCAGATGATGTATTAAAGTCTAATACCATTGTCCTCTGCCCACCAAAACACACCAACATCCTGAGTTTAAACTGTTTCCTCAAATGGTGGCAAGATTTCCTGCTTACAGTGCTACTTGAGTCTTTCCATCTCCTTTCCTTTCTGTCTCTCTGAGCTGCCCTTTGTTAGTATTTTAAAGAGGCTGGCTTTCTGCTATATTTGAGTAGAGTCTGTCTTAATGAGTTTTCAAAAGCGATCATATTCCTCGTCCCCAGGATACATAGACTATCTTTTAGGATATACTTCAAATATTGAAACAGCATTTATTATTATGTTACATTTGTAAAAATAGCCCAATAGCATTATATGTTCACATACCCATCTCTCTAAACAGCACCCATTAATATTACTACCCAAATTTCATTTATATGTGTATTAGTTTAATCTTCTTCACTTTTGTTCCACAGCTTATAATGATTTTTGGAAAACATCTTTGCTTATTCTAGGAAATAAAACTTCTGGTTTCAACGATATTAAATCATATCTATTGGGACTCTAGTGACAAGACGAACATTTTTTCTATAAGTGCATTTTAATGTTCACAGAAGGAGGTGATCAACATTACTCCTCAAATTCTAATTATTATATTGACTTTAAATAAAAAAGTAATTAATATAATCATCCTAAATTAATCTCAGGATTTCTTTCTCCATTCTTACTCATTGCACTGCAATTAATTTTTTCTCTGAAATATAAATTTCACCAAATATTTTGGAACAAATGGATTTTATAGGCATAAAAAGAGAACCAGCTTAGACTGCAGTCTGCAGTTTTTCAAATCGTTTTTATTAGGATTTTTAACATTTAACTTAATTGCAACATTAATGTCCTTTATCATTAATGTGCTTGATTTTCATTAGTGGAGTTAGAGGAAAGGAAAAATAAGATAATTCTCTAAAAGGATAAAGAAAACAGACACAGGAATAGCTGATTCCCTAAATCAAATGTTACTAGGGTTTGATACTTCTCACAGAATTGTTTATTTTGTAAACTGTATAGTGAGAAGAGGTGGAAAGACTTTTATCTAGGTTAAATAAATGACTATTCATCAACAATATGTTTAACATTTAACAATCATAAATTGGTAACTCAGTGACTTAACTCTAGCTGATTATACAGATTGTCTTTAACTCTTTAATGAAATGGGACATAATTTTCAAAATTAAAGTGCATTTCAATTAGCAAAAAGTACATGTCAGTGGTACAGAATTTTTACAAAGAACATGAATTTCTTTGAAGGATTTCGAATATGTAAAGAAGCAACACTTTTTTTGAAAAGGGAACCCTATTCTTGTAGTCTGAATCAAAAAAGAATGCTATCATCAAGAGTGGACATTAGACAACACAATATTTACTGTCAGAGTTTATTGTCACGTGTGCAGCATCCTGTTAGTAGCTCTAGGGCAAGGACGTTAACCCTTTCTCTTTTGTGCAGTGCTCTACTGAGTGTGAGTTTTGGATTCAGAAGAGGCTGAATTTTAAAGGCTCTTGTCTACTTTAAGCCAAAGACTTTCTGTTTTAGATAGTCTCTGATTATTATTTTCTTTGGCTAGCGGGAAGATGAAAGCATCTATCGGTTTCTGAAGGCTTCCATGACAAAGCATCACAAACTGTGTGGCTTAAAGCCATAGAAATGTATTCTCTCACAGCTCTGGGGGATGGAAATCTGAGAGCGAGGTGTCTGCAGGGCTGCTTTCTTCCCAGGGCAGAGAGGAAGAATCTATCCCAGGCTCTCCTCCAGCCTCTGGGTGTTTGATGGCCATCTTTGGTGATCCTTTGGAGACCAGCAGAAGCCTGGTCTCTGTGTTCATTTTGCATGTGTTCTTCCTGTGTGTGCCTGTGTGTCAATTTCTACTTTTTATAAGGACACCAGTCATATTGGATTGAGACTCACCCTAATCCAGAATGATTCATTTTAACTAACAATTGCATCTGTAATGACCCTATTTCCAAATAAAGTCACATTCTTGGGTACTGGAGGTTAAGACTACAACATAAGAATTTGGTTGGGACATAATTCAACTTACAACAACATCTGAATTCTATAGGATTGCTATAATTGATTATGTATAAAAATTGACTGAATACTTCAGAAATTCTTGCCAGAGGCAGATGTGGTCACTATATGAGTAAAAATTCCCTGTAAACACAGGGCCTGAGTGAGATTCTCGGATCTTTCCTTATCTGCATGACTTTACTAACTGTTAGTACTTCTCTTCGTAAAATGGAGATATTTAAAGCAATAAAATATGTAAAATGTTTACCATGGTACTGAGCACATAGTCAGCGCCCAGTAAAGGCTAAGGAATTTTATCCGTATGTCTGCACACATACCAATATGATATTGCATTTCAGAATTTTTCCTCCTTTTCTAATTAAATATGCCATTTGTTTCTCTGATTATTTAAACTGATTGAATAACACTAGGCATAGCCCAACCAGCTAAGCAATGCACCTTATAAAGGTCTGTTTTAAAGACACTGATTTCTGTTTAGTGCCTGCAAGCACCCTTCATCCAGGTGCAGGTAGACAAAGAAAGTAGACATTAATACTCCAAAGAGAGCATCTTAGACTTGCATAATACCTAATACCTAAAGGCCAGGCACAGACTGAATGCTTAAAACTTTTGGCCAGCTTGTTCATTGGTTTTACTTAGTTGATATTCTGTGGGTGTCAAATTACTTGTCTTAGAAATTTGGGTTCATTTAACCATCATAAAATATATTTATTAATTCTTTTTTCTTATGAAAATCATTTAAACTTAAGTTTCTACAAGAATAAAAATGCCTAGATCAAATTAATATAAATTTTAAAGTGTGGTTTAATTTTTTGCTAGAAAAATAATCAAGTTTCCAGAACAATTTTTATGAAGGTTGTTTAAAAACAATGGTTCTAATATTTGAGTAAACTGAAATAAACTGTTTTGAACAAAGACAAAACTAAACTTTATTCCAACAAAAAAAAAAGATGCTTTCGTTTATTAGGTATTATGCAAGTCTAAGATGCTCTCTTTGGAGTATTAATGTCTACTTTCTTTGTCTACCTGCACCTGGATGAAGGGTGCTTGCAGGCACTAAACAGAAATCAGTGTCTTTAAAACAGACCTTTATAAGGTGCATTGCTTAGCTGGTTGGGCTATGCCTAGTGTTATTCAGTCAGTTTAAATATTTATCTGTAAATATCTACAGGATCTTTTAAAGATGATGTGGAGGTTTGCTTAAAATGAGAAAACCTCCCCTCTGAATGGAGAATGACAAGGTTTCCCATGCGAGTGATCCCACATCCTATGGTGTTCTGGGGTTACCTTCCTATCTTCTCCAAATAAAACAGCTTAAGGTTTTTGTTTTTGGGGGGTTTTTTTGTATGTCAGCCAGAGCCCTCAGCCATTATTTTGACTCTTGCTCGGCAGAAGAGGGTAGGCTTGTGTTTGCCTGAATTGTTTCTCCTTAGTGGCATAGCGTCTAACAATTATAGGTTTTAACTTTTCTCCCCACTATTTAACTCCGTACATTCCCCAGATCACACTAGCAAAACAGTGAGGTTACAATAGACCTTTGATAATGGAGGTTTTCAAAGAATAGTTATGAATTGCAGAATATACTAAGAAAGACTAATTTATTGGCTTAAGAAGGTTGGCCTTGAAGTCAAATTGCCTCTACTGAACTTCATTTGCTATATAACTTTTGGGGTAATGGCTATCTACTATTTTTGACTTGCCCCGAATCTAGTAATATTTTTTCTATTGGCAGCACCTTGTTTCTTCTTTGAGGAACCACCCTTTCCTACATCCAGTCTATGGGTTCGGCTGGGGCTGACTTTATACCTTATGTTCCAGAAACTGATATGGGTTTAGTCCCAAAAATTGACAGTCACAGTGATTTCTAACAAAATAGATATAGGCTCAAGACATTAAAGTGTGAGAGATAACCCAGAACTTTCGCTGGAACCTATTAGGAAAGATGCATGCTCTTTCTAGCAGTGCTGCTAAGGCATGTGAAATGCAAGGCTGCTACCACGGGGGAGCATGTGTGCAGGACACTGAAGAGTTTTCAAAGCAAATGAAAGCAGAGCTGAGAAACAGAGACAGAGCCCTGGTGACATTCCTTCCGCAAGACACGCAGTGCTGCCAGATGCATGGTCTACCTTCGTGAGTCACAGTTTCTTATCAGAGGGGTAAAAGTATGGCACTGGAGCCAGATGGCTTCACTTCCAAACACAGGTTGACTCTTCCCAGCTGTGTGATCATGAACAAATCATGCACCCTCTCTGTGCCTCCTCATCTGTACCTACTTCAAAGGGTTGGGAAGCTAATCTATGCAAGAACTTAGAACAGTGCCTGGAATATACTATGAGCTTTATAAGTCCATGTTATCATCATGCATTATTGCTAGTAGTTTTTCTTTAAACCAATTACAACTTAGTTTCTGTCACTCATAATCAAAAAGATCTTCTCCAAATCGCTCGTAGCGGTGTTGTTGGATGACATAAACAGTCTCAAAAGCCCTGACACATACAGGCTATTCGGGTATTATTTGTTATTGTTATTATTGTTAGCAACGACATAATTATTCTCATCTTTTCCTTCTTCAAAGCATCATTCTTATTAAATGAAACTATTACTCCTCAGCTCTGAGAATTTCTCCATAGCCATATTCTATCCTTAAGAATGTGCACCTGACATTTTGGGCATTCTTTTCTCCTTCTGTCTTTTCTGATGCAAGCCTGAAACAAGCAAATAGCTTTTTTTTTATATACAGTTATGTCTGCATGACAACCATGCCATTTCTTAAATATCCAACAGCCATTAAAGTACAGTGTTCAATATAATTTTTCCTACTCCAGACCTTCATCTTAGACACACCAATTACTGGTAGATGCTTTATAATTGCAAATTTCTCTTTAATCTATTTTGGATTTAATTCTTATGAATAGTCCCATGCCCAGCCATTGTCACAAGCTGCAAGGATTGAAGGACAAAAGGTTTCTTACTGTTGTATCCACCAGTCGTAAATGGTAAGCAGTGAGTTTTGACATCTGTCTCTTCACCTGGCTGCTAAAGAATCATGAGAGCCCCTAACTGATGGGATTCAAGGAATTGATTCCACACTGGTTTCATGTGGATTCTATTCTTGGTGTCTCAGGATATTCTTGCACCCCTTAGTCTGGTGTCCCCAGAATATTTGTGTTTTTCTTCAGAATATATATTATTGACCAAAGAGCAATCAGTTCTTAGTTTAAATACATATTTAGCTTACAGTGTACAAATACTTAGTCATTAATGTGTACTTTCTATAATGGCTGATGAAACCATAGTAGCCTTCTGTCTCTAACCTAAGCACAGCCACTACTTGTGTTTCTATTTACTCTATGGGATCACTGGAGGTTGCACGCCCTCAGTGCTTCAGTGACTGGCTGGGATGGGAGTTAAAGTCACGCTGGAGGGAAGTGGTTTTCCAGCAGAGGATCTCAACTACAAAAGTTGACTCCCTATTGTATAGCACTGTGATATTTCCTGTGAACACCTTTAAATGCCCTAATGATAAGAGCCTGTATTATTATAGTTTAATGGTTTTATGCTCAGTATCATGTACACTATCCAGAGGATACTCCCTTCACTTAGAATTCAGTTCTTAATCTCCTCAGCAGTTCATCCCATCACACACACACACACACACACACACACACACACACACACTAACTTCTTCCTACCTTCCTAACAAGAATATTGCTAATTCTTGTTTCAAGTTACCTACTGTATTCTCTGGCAAACCTTCCCTAACTCCACCAGTTGGATTAAGCACTCTTCTCTTCTGGTGCTTCCTTAGTGAGGAAGGAATTCATTCACCACATTCACCACAGTGAGACAAGTTAACTATTTCGGTGACCCCTCCCTCATTTAACCATAAGCTCCCAGAGCTTGGCGTTAACATGACCATGAATATTTGCTGTGCTGACTGCTCTTGATGGCCTTATTCGTGGGCTCCTCTCCAGTGTGGTGGGCTCAGGGTGTGTCAGACCGGTGGATACTGCAGTCTCGCTTGCTCGTGGGAGTGAGCTAAATCTCATAAGCATAGCAGTTGGGGTTCTTGGTTGCAAACCTCAGGAACCAACTCAGGCTTTGCAGTTAATGCTTTGAACCTAACTCAGTGGTAAAACCATGTGTTCACACAAACACTGATATAGCAAGAAATTCCTTAAGTACTCAGAGATCACGGATATTATGGGATGACCAAGTTAATCAAAAGTATATTTAAACATTTGGAATCTTTTAACAAAGCCAGTATATAGACAGTTATACTGTAGAGATTTGTATGGCAGGAGAGTACTCCAGCCACTGAGTACGTGTTCTGAGGTGTCACCAGCTGCACTCAGGAGCAGCTGCCCTGCTCAGTCTCTCCAAGCCACCTCCATCCCAAGCCTTTGCTTAAGCTCTTAGCTCAGGCATAAGAAGCAAAAATGTTTCCCTCTGAATTGACCTCATTAAGTGGCGATTTGCGCTTTGTGTAACCAGAATTATTGTTGGAAAAATGCAGTAAAAAGGAATAGTGATCTGCAATTTCATTTGCAATTATATTTTTATTAAAACAGTAAATGACTGAAATTCAGATTTCATACAATCTATAGTCATCCTAATAGTAATAACATTTCGCATATTAAATATAAATGAAAAGTGCAAAACCAAGATATTTTAGTGGTCTGTGGAATCTAAATTTGTATAAGGGTTGATAGAAAAAGTAAATTTCTTGATTACATAACAGTTGGTACAGATTTAAAACACTGCTTAGTCTCCTGATGACTAACAGTGTTTCTAATAAGAAACATGAAAATACCAACATAAAAATAACTTCGGAGGTAAAGCAAGAAATACAGAAAAAAATATAAAAATGATTTCAAAAAAATAACCATAGGTAGGGGCGGAAGGGATGAATACTTTTTTTAGTCGAGATATTAAAAATAGTAATTATAAGAATAAAAAAGTAATGTAGAATGCACTATAGATTACAATATAGGTCAGACGCTATTACTTCACAAGTGCTTCATGAAGTGTGTTTTCATACAACAGATAACAGAATGTGAAGCCTATTGTTGATTACCTATCAGGCATGTTTACTAAATCAAAAAACATACGATCATGACAAGTTTTTAAATAAATCTCTTTTACAAAAATCATCATAAGAATATGAAGGACATGAAATATCTTCATCTTAAATCATCCACCTGCCTACAGCAGTTATATTAAGTCCAACTGCTGAATAATTTGTGAAAAACTGGGAACTGTTTGCTCATCTGAGTTCAACATATATTTTCCCCTTCTAGTTCTAAAATTAATTTGTGTGAAGAACTTGTCCAAATAAAAATCACTCATGTTATGAAGATGCCTCCTACGAATTAAGAAGACAAATACAGACATGAATTAATGATGGTAAATATAAAATTTTGAGACTTTGTAATGCAGTTCCATTATATAAATAATTTTAACCTTTTTATTCATTTTAATTGACAAATAAAAATTGTATGTATTTATCACGTGAGATGTGACATATATTTACACAATGGAGTAGTATTTAGCCTTAACAAAAAGTTCGGTCATTTGTGACCACATGGATGAACAGGGACGTTCTGCTAAATGGAAGAGGCAGGGAGGGAAAGACAAAAACCACGTGATTATCACACTTATACGGGGGACCTACAGCAGTTAAACTCACAGAGAAAGTAAAATACTGGTTGCCAGGGGGCTGGGGGCTGGGGTGCTATGTTGGACAAAGGGTATACATTTCAGTTAGACAGAAGGAATAAGTTCAACAGCTCTAATGAACAGCATGGCAACCAGAGTTAATAATAGTATTATATTCTTGAAGATTGCTGACAGTAGATACTAAAACATGATGTTTTTGTGATTAAAAAGAATTAAAAAAACAATACACACGTGAGGTAATGCACACATTAATGAACTCAAGGCCTCCCTCCACTTCCCCCACCCCTGAATTCTGGGGCCGGCCTCCGCTGTCTCTTCCAGGATAGAGGCCCAAGTCCTAACAATGGCCTATGAGGCCCGCCCTGGCCATCCCCACTGCCTGTGTTACATCCACTCCACACTTTACCACCTCGCTTCCCCTCTGGCCCCTTGCTCTCTGGAACCTCACCCAGGTGCACGCCCTCCTCCAGCCTTGCACAGGCTGCCCTGTCCTCTGGAGCACCTTCCCAAGACCTGTCCTGCCATCCTCAGCAGCATCACTGTTCAGAGAGCCAGGCCCAGGCAGCACAGCCACAAAGCCCCTTGGAAGGGGGCACATAGACCTGATCTGTGGAAATCCCCCATTTTAACAGAGCTGTAGGTCATAGAGACCTGCCTTGCCTTGCAAAACAAACCCTATGTGCGTGAAGCATTGAGATTCTCTAACAGTTTGGCTGCAAAGATATTTTATGATGTACATTATGAAGAAAAACAAAATATAGAGAGAAGTCACATCAAAGTTGTTTTCCCTAATGTATAATATATTTAAGCATGAACACGTCTCCAAAAACATATCTTTAGGTGCCAGCATCTCTTAAGTCTAAGTGGCAGAAGACAACTTGAACTAGAGCATGTCAAGCAAGGACAGAAACATGCAGGCTCAAAGAACAGATGATGGCTCATCTCTCAGAAATGACGAAAGGCTATGAAACTCAACTTCTGAACGTTGGAGTTGCTGGGTTGTCTGGGAATTCCTGGAAGCATCGGCAAAAATGAAAATAGTTGAATCTCTTGGCTAATAAAGAAAATGTGGAGTTTTGTAGTAGCTGCTAGACTGTCTTTGTTGATTTCACCTCTTAAAAAGAAGAGAATTTGCCTCAGATAATTGTAGAACTTTGGACCATTCACATAGCTTTTTCATCGTTTGTAAATTACATAACCTGCATTCCAGATATTTACATGTCTAGAAGGCTCTCGGTACAAGTCAAACTTTATTATTTTTTACTCAGACTTCATACTTTTATTTTTAATTTCCTGAATGCTATTATAAAAAATTAGCCGTAGAAATTCAAATCAGACACTGAAACCCATTTCCAGATGGCAGAAGTGATGACTTGAAGGTCACAGATATGAAGAAGTAGTCTGGCGTGATGAGGAAACTTCCTGTGGTGTAATGTACGGAAAATCTCCATGTCCAAACAGTGGCATTACTTTTGCACAGAGAAGGCGGGCCAGGCAGCTCTGGGCATGGGATGATATAACCTCCTCAGGAAACTTTCTTGGTTGCCAGATCAAAAAGCTTCCCATATGTTCAATCTGTCCCAAAAGTCCAAATACTAACTACAGATACGGACTTTAAGTGATGGCTGCTCAAACCCCACACTTCCACCCACCTCACCCACCCTGGGTATGTAGTGTGCCCCCCGCCCCAGCCCTTAGTCCTGTGAATCATGTGAGCTGGGGCAGTCTTCACCCCTGTGGGCTTGGAGAGATTTTACTTTCTGAGGTTTTAAGAGGCTTCCTCTGATAATTTCTTCTCTAGCACTCCATTCACTTCTCTTTGCTCCTTTCTCTTTAAATAAAATATATCCTTTTATTTCTCTGAACTAAGATCTCTTGAAAGCATTGTCAAGACAACCACAATCTCCAATATGTTTTTCTTCATGCAGAGCACCATTTGTCTTCATAGGCTTCCTCCAGACACTTCTCCACAGCCCTTTCTTTGTAAACTAAAAAGCCTTATAAATAAACATTCCTAATCAAAGAGTTTCTTCACTAAAAATAGTATTAGTACAGATTGTAAAAGAACTAAGTTGTATCTAACCCCCTTGCATTAAGTTGTAGTGACATCTTCTCACTACATGGACTTGGAAACCAACTCATTGTGTGGACTGGTGGTTGCTCCCACCAAAATGTGTGCATTTTAGCTATCCCAGCCTTCAGCCCAGGCAGCAGGACAGGTGTTCCTCCTCAGTCTGACCAGCAGGGGCTTAATGTCTTGGAAATGTCTCTCTCTCTCTGTCTCTCTCTCTCTCTTGCCCCTTCCTTCCTGCCTGCCTTCCTGCCTTCCTTCCTTCCTGCCTTCTTTCCTTACTCCCTCCCTCCCTTTCTCTCTCTTTCTTTTTTCTTTCTTCTCTCCTCCTTTTTTCTCTCATTAATCATCTATGTACCTCCTACCCATTTTCCAAACTGATGTAACACAAGATAAATATAAATAAGGAAGCTGCAAAAAATATAAATATAGGAAAGTAAGAAAACTGTCAAAGGAAAAGATTAGAAGAAAAAAATGGGATAATGCAGAGATGAAGTATTATAAAAAGTAAGTCTTCCGAAATGCTGTGCACTTACAAATGTGCTGCTAACCTTGGAAGCTGAGACAGAAGACAAATCACTCGTGAGAAAACATGACTATTTTTTTCATGAAGACCTGAAAAAATTCTTCTGGAGTTATTATTAGAGAGGATGCAGATGAAGAGTATGACTAGCATCATCAACAGCATCATTGAGTCAAATGTGTTAACTTATCAGGCTGTCCCTTGGTTTAAAATGCTCACGTTTCCTATTGCGTAAATACAGTTCAGTTAAAAAAGCTTGTTGAAGAGGTCAGTGAGAGTTTCTAGAGGACAGTTAATGTGTGTCTTGAGCATCCTATGTACCCAATGTGTTCTATGGGTCTCAGTAATATTAGCAGTCTCAGTGATCTCAGCCTCTGTGTGCAAAATTTTAACAGATAAGCAAGTAAAGTTTACTGTATGTGCCCAGTTTCTGACTTCATGTCCTAACAATGGAGGGGTAGAATAAACTTTACACATATATATATCAAATCCAAATTTTACAATAGAAATTGATCAAGAATATAGTTTGAGAAGGAATATAAAATATAAGAAATGCGTATTAGCATAATGCTAAATAAGCATCTGTTTAAAAGGAAAATGTAACTTTAGTATAAAAAAGAGTAGTTAAAGTAAATCTAAAATAGAATTTTTCACATAGCTATACATTCAATTAATACAAACGAATGAATGGACAGATATCATTTTAATAGTGGATCCTTATTTCTAATATGTATGTCAAGCATATTTTACTTCTATGAGAAAACATACACTTTTGATAAAATTTGAACATGAATGTTGCTGATGTATGCACTTAAATATATCTAATGTTATTATAAAACCTCCAGGTACAGTGGTTCATGCTTGTAATCCCAGTACTTTGGGAGGCTGAAGCATGCAGATCACCTGAGGTCAAGAGTTGGAGACCAGTCTGACCAACATGGTGAAACCCCATCTCTACTAAAAATACAAAATTAGCTGGGTGTGGTAGCGCATGCCTGTAATCCCAGCTACTCAGGAGACTGAGGCAGGAGAATCGCTTGAACCCAGGAGACGGAGGTTGCAGTGAGTTGAGATCGCACTCCAGCCTGGGCAACAAGAGTGAAACTCCATCTCAAAAACAAAAACAAAAACAAACAAACAAAAACAAAACAAAACAAAAACAAAGAAACCCTCCAATTATTTTTCTCTTCACTGTCAGAACACATACACACAGATATACACTTTAATGTTTTCATAAATGCATATACTCATGCAACCACTACCATGATCAAGGTATAGAACATACTGATCCATTCAACAAAGATGCCCCTTTTTATGGTTGAGCTCTTCCCACTCACCTAGACCATGACAAGCACTGACTTGTTTATTGCCCTAGGATGGCATATTATGAAACTGTAGCTTATGTACTCTTTTATTTCTGGCTTCACTTTGCTTGAAAGTTTTGAAATTCATTGATTTATTTATATATATATATATATCAATAGTTTATTTTCTTTATTGTTGACTAGCAGTCAATTTTATGAATATACGACAATTCGTTTATCTATTCTTCAGATGATGTACATTTGAGTTGTGTGCAGTTTTTAATTTCTATGAACAAAACTTTTAAAAACATACATGTATAGGTCTCTTTGCTCTCAGTTATTTTTATTTTTCACGGATAAATACTTCAGCCTAACATTGCTGGATCATAAGATAAATAGATTTTGGCTTGCTAAAAGTTTTCCTAAGAGATTTCACAATCTTTCTCTCCCACCACTGATGTATGAGACTTCCAGTAGCTTCACATCCTCACCAACACTTCGTATTACAAGAAATTTCACTTTGCCATTCTGATGAGTGTACAAGTGGTCTTAATGCGTATTTCCCTAATTGCTAATAATGTTGAACACAATTTTGCTTCTAATCGGCCATTTTTACATCTCTTTGGAAAGTACCTGTTTGCCTACTTTGTAATTATATTGTCCTCTTATTGAATTGAAAGGATTTCTTATTTATGCTGAATACATTATAAATAAGATATGGAGTGTAGATAATAAATTTTTACCAGTACTTTCTCCCAATTTGTGACTTCTGTTTCACTTCTCTCTGCAATGACTTGTAATATTCAGTGCACAGATATTGTGCATATTTGGTGAAATTTACCCCAAAATATTTCACAATTTTTATGTGATTGTAAGCGATTCTGGTTTTTAGGTTCAAACTCCCATTGGTTATAACATATAGAAATAAAATGGCTTCTCGTTTGTGGACTTTATATCCATCGTAAACACTAAACTGCTACCAATTTTATAAGTCCTTAGACTTTTCTAACTAGATGATCATGCCATTTCTGAATAAAGGTAATTTTGTTTCTTTCTTCCTGATCAGTTTGCCTTTAATTTTTTTATCTTGCTTTATTCTCCTAGGTAGAAGTTTCAATATAATTTTGAATAAAAGTGGTATAGTTGGACGTACTTTCCTTGTCACTTTTCCTTTGTTTTCTTGTTTCTTAGGGCAAAAGCATTCATCTAAGTTTTCAAATTTATTGCTATAAGTTGTTCACAACATTCTATTATGATTGTTTTAATATCTGTTGTATCTGTTCTGATGACCTATCTTTCACTGGCAATTTGGGCCTCCTCTGTTTCTCTTAATGAAACTGACTAGAATTTATAGATTTTATTCTTCTTTGGTTTTGCTTTTATTAACTTCCATTTTCATTGATTTCTATTTTCATATGTATTATTACCTTCTGTTAGATAGATTTGAATTAAATTTGCTCTTCTTTTTTGTAATTTCCTAAGTGTAAGTGTAGATGATTGATTTGAGATTTGTTTCTAAACATTTAATGCTATAAATATTCCTCTATGCAATGTTTTAGCTCCATATGACATATTTTGATATGATGTGTTTTCATATAATCCAGTTCAAAATATTTCCTTATTTCCCTTGTAACTTTTTATCTGACCAGTGAATTATGTATAAATGTCATTTTTAATTTAAAAATATTTTGGATGCTGGGCATGGTAACTCATTCCTGTAATTCCAGAAATTCGGGAGGCTGAAGTGGGAGGAAAGCTTCAGCCAGGAGTTCCAGGATGTAGTGAGCTGCTGTCGCATCACCACATGCCAGTCCCAGTCCGGGCAACAGAGCAAGACCCTGCATCCAAAAATAAAACAAGTTTAATAGTGTTGTCCAAATTTTCTAGAGATTTATTAATTTTCTGTGTATTTATCCCATCAACAACGGAGACAGAAAGAAGTGTTTAAATTTCCAACAATATTTATGAAATTTGAAAAAAAATTGTTTTGTTGGGTTTTGCTTGATATTATTGGAAGCTCTGTTATATATTTAAAAGTTTGTTTTTCATTCTTGATGAATTGACCCTTAATTACTATGCAATGTTTCTCATCATTCCTGGTAATACCACTTATGTTAAAATCTACTTCATCCAATGTTTATATAGCGAATCCAGCTTCTTTTGGAATTGTGTTTCCACGACCTACTGTTCCCTCTACTTTTTTTAACGTGTGCTGCATGTAGACACCACATAATTGGTCCTTGCTTTTCATCCAATATAAGCATCTTGAGCTTTATCTTTCAAGAGACTAATATCTTACATAATTATTAATATATTTTTATTACAATTTGACATCTAATTTGTCATCTCCTATTGGTACCATGTTTTTTTTTTTTTCTGTATTTGTCCCATTTTCTTAGTTTGAAATAATTATGTTTTTGTGTTTCCATTTTGTCTCTGCTTTTGGCTGATTGGCCTCATCCTTTTTATTATTTACTTATTTATCTGATTTCTCTGAGGTTTGCAACATTCACATTATTCTTAATACGGATGACCTTTAAATAATATTAAACCACAGCACATGTAATATACAATCCTAGCAACTTTTTTCTCTCTCCTCCTATCCTTTGTACTATCGTCCTACATTTTGTTCTTACATATGTCATCAAACCCACAACTCTGCGTTATTTTTATTTAAATGATTTAATTATTTTGATATGATTAAAATGGGAAACGCGTCTCATACAGGTAGCTTATATTTATAAACCACGGCTCTTGCATTCCTTTGTGCATATTTTAATTTCCACTTGATACCATTTTTCTTTTGCCTCCTGAATTCCCTCAGCTTTTATTTGCGTGAGAAAGACTTTATTCACCTTTATTCATGAACGATATGTATGCTGGGTGTAGAAATCGGTCTCTGTAAAAACAGAATAGTTACTTATGGACCTGACTGGTTTTTTTTCTGCCAGGCTCTTAACTACGGTGTGTTGAGTCCATGTAGTCTGCACTTGAGTCCTATCTGTTTTGTTGTTTCCGAAGTTACCCTGGGTGTACTGCAGCCTTCAGAACCCTTCAGTAGTAGTCTGCCGCTGGCCTGAACTTAGTCTGGGACCTGGAGTGCCAGAGAACACGTTCAGTCATCCGGCTTTACTGTCAGTGTGCTGCCCTCTCAGACCACATGCCCTTCTCAGCGGCCAGTTTCCTGCTACCCAGTGGAAGGGGCTGCTGCTGTTACTGAGAGCCAAGCGTGTATTTTCCCGACTCCAGACTCAGGCTTAGGCAGGCTCCCTGTGTCTGAGCTTCAGGAAAACAACGTTCTTAGCATCCTTTCCTCCCTCCCCAGGGAAATCACCCTGCATAATCTGGAAGGCAGGCCTGTGTCCTGCACACACACCCGCCCTGACCACAGGTGACACTCTGCTTCGTAGCTGGGTATGTGGTGTCTCTACCCCTGCCCCCATAGCCAGCTCCAGGGTTCATCGTATCAGTGCAGACTCCTGGGGAGGAGTGAGATTTCGGCCTCGTGTCGTGCAGGGAGAGGGGTGTTTTTTACCTTTCCTCGGTGGTAGATAACCGCTTCCTGTTATCTGGACAGGTGTGTTTCTACCCTTCCTTCAGGGGCAGATGGCATTTGTCCCACGTTAAAAAGGGCCCAGGATGCGGGCAAGTTTTATGTCTGTGCCTAAATGCACATAGGTTTCCCATGGACTCCTGTGTTACCCTCAAAACTAGGCAGTCCCTGCACAACAGTGTCACTGAAGTGGAGAGGGACCTTTGGGGCCTGCAGTGCTGCCTGCAACCCTGCCTGTGAGCACCTGGGCTGCCCGTGGGGAAAAGCAAGCTGTAGGGGTTATGGGGGCAGGTGCCTGGTGCCTAGGGCTCCCAGGGATTCCAACCTGCCAGTAATGTTGGCCCTGGGCTTTCAGGGGGCTTCTTTTTCTGGAGTGCTCCCAGATGGAACCGTTTGTGTGCCCCACACTCCTCAGAGGAAACTCAGGTCACATGGTGGGGGGCCTTGCAGCTTCATAGTTTCAGTACTCTGATAGTTGGAATAGTGCTGATAGTTGCATTGTTGCAATAGTCTGATAGTTGCAATAGTGCAGATAGTCTCAAAAAATTATGATTATTTATTATGATTTTTTAGATTATCCACTTTTTTCATTGGTAGACTAAAACAACTTTCTCTTTTCTGCTATTGAGCATATTTCCCTCTTTAGTGGTTATTATCCTCAAAAATTTGGAAACCTGTGTTCAGAGGAGTTCGTTTGGGGTGGAATAGGTGAGTATTGGGTACAGACCCGGTCCGGAGTAGTTATTATGGACTAACCTGAACCTGATCACAGGCGGGGCTGCCTGATTTTAAAGGTGAGCAAGCATCACTTTCTGATGTTTATATCTTGAAAGGATATTGGAATATCTTCAAGTGGAAAATGGCACATCGGTGTGATTTTGATTTTTTCGATGTAAATTTACTTTTTAGAACAGTTCTGGGCTTATAGAAAAATTGAAGAGTATGCACGTTGTTCTTGCAGCCCCTTCCCAACACACAGTTTCCCCTATTTGCATCTTGCATTGGTGCGCTGCGTTTTATAGTTGATGAGCCAATATCAGCGTATTCTTGTTAACGAAAGTCCATAGTTGACGCCAGTGTTCACTCTCGGTGTGGCACAGTTCTATGGGTTTTGACAAATGCATAACCGAATCTATCCACTATTACAATATCATACAGTATAGTTTCACTGCCATAAGAATCCTCTATGTGCGATCTATTCATCCCTGCCCATGCCCACCCCTGGCAACTGCTGATGTTTTTACTGATGCATAATTTTGCCCTTTCCAGAATGTCACATAGTTGGAATCATATATAGTTTGTTCAAGTTGACTGATTTCACTTTATAATAACGCATTTAAGAATCCTATTTTTTATAAGTGTTTTCTACAAAGCAATAGATTCTTTTTGTGGAAATAAAGGTCTGAAATTTTAAAAGATATCATTCACCTTCCTCAACTTCAGTTTCTTTATTCATAAAATAGGGATCATATATTAATTTCTATCCCAAGATTTTTGAACATTGAAAAGATAATTTACATGTAAAAAAGTCAAATATTAGACAAATATCATTTTTCCTAAAATATTGTAATGAATGCAAAGATATGAGGGATTTGGGGAGGGGAATTAAAATTAAAATGCAAGCCAATTCCTGACATAAATGAGAAAGGAAAGTATATGAGTTCTATCTGTTTTTGCTTTTGACATTGTTTCATAGTAATTTCTTTAAATTACTTATGTTTCCAAGATACTATCATGATATTTCAATGAGAACACTTTAACTCAGAGAAAGATACATAATCATCTTTGTTTCAGTTTATTTGTTTTATAATAAGCAACTAATATTTTAACTTTTGCTTAGAGCTCCTAAAACATATCGGGCTGAAATTATTTTAAGTAAAAGGATAAAATGGTGTGTGTGAACTGAATGTTTCATTTACACACACCATATCATCTTATCTAAGGGAGAAAATCTTTTTCTCCACAAAACTTTATTTTCTCCCAATGGCTTTCATTTTGAACAAAAGGATTTTACTTTTGATATTTGCACAGACTTGTCCAGGGCTGATGATATTTTGTTGATTGTTATATTAGCACGCTATGTTGTCAGCTCGGTATCATTCAAGAAGTATGAGTGCATATTCAGGTGTCAGAGAAAATCTAAAATCATGGGGAAAAATATATTTATGTCTCATGAAACGATTGCTATTCTTGGATCATTTTGGGGATTTCTAAAATACTTTTTGATAAATGAAAGATTTAAAAGTCTCTTCTCTGAATCATATTTCTCAACTTTACCTTGAACTTTATTGTGAGAAAAAATGTAGTATTTTTATTATCTTTTTCTTACTTAAAAATAGAGCTTAGGCTGCCTAAAATTTTAACAACTTTTATATAAATGTATCTTTGTTCTTACGTATCAGAGGGCTAGAGGAAACAAAAGAACTATATAATGTGTACATTTTAGTCTTACCAGACCAGAACAAAGACTATTTTATGTAGTGATGTTTATTTTAAAAATCCATCTGGACAAAACCCTGAATATTAAGGGCATAGTTCAGATATGTGCTGAAATTGCTATGTATGTTGACAGAATTTACCATTAGATGAAAAAATGAGAAATTTTTATTTTAAAACCTTCCCTCTATCATGCCATCAGCACTACAACCCCACAAACAACATGAAATCAGTTGCATTGTGCGAACGTTTGAATTGCCTTGGACTGTAACCCTCCTGTTGACCCTAGTTTGAGATATTGCATCAAATCCCAAGATTGAATAATCTGATCTGGAAACTCACTGTGCAAGACTTCACGGTTTCTAATGCTGGTGTCTAACAATTCACAAGACATCTATTATTCCAGCATAATTGTTTGCCAAATGAGGAATATAGTCTACGAAGTTTTATTTCTAATTGTCTTTTCGGTATTTATTACTTTAAAAATTTGATAAATATCTGCTTTATAACCAAGCATAAACTTGTTTGCCTAAGCCAAACAATTCAGCTTTCTTCTGTAAAGGTGCCAGGAATTTGCAACCTGCTCTTCCTCCTGCTGTTTGGTAGTCGTGGGCACTCTGATTGTGATCTGCTTTTGGGAAAAGTGTCTTTTAAGGGAGACAGCTCCATTAGCAGTTTCATCAGTCAGCCTAAGAGTATCTTATATTCATACTGACACTTTGGTGTTTTTTTTTGTTTTTTTTTAAATTTTCTTATTAGTTCATTCTAGAAATTAAAAAAAAAAAAACAAACACCATATGAAAAAGAAATTATTCTGTAGTCAATGCTTTGCCGGTCCAGGAGGAAAAGCAGAGAATTCTGGCTGAGAACATCCTGAGGGAGCTGCTGCTGGTTCAGCTCGTTACCATCTGGGCGTGCGTGGAAGCTGCCCTTGCTATCTGTTATTGAAGCAGAGATTCTGGGACTAGGTCGTCTCCAGGTTCCTTTTCAAGGAACTTTTTCTGCCTTCTTTTGCCTCTAGTTCCAACTGAGTGACCTGAGAAGCTGACGGTGCCGCACGGTTCAGATCTTTTCCACGTGAAGGCATTCTGGTTCGAGTGGTGGAGAACTCCACAGCAATGCTTAGAGCGCACTCGCTGTGGCCTGGATGACGCTGTAAATGTAGAGTAACTTTCAAGGTAGTTTGTACCCTGGATTTACATCAACTGCTGATCTGTGTAGTCCTGGGGCTCTCCAGCCTCCCAGGGAACAGTTCTGTTACTGGTGGCGAATCTATATCCCTATGGTTCTGTAGTAACCTGAATTCCTGCCTCCTCAGAAGAAAGAATTTGACTGAGGGCATGAGGCAGAAGGAGAAACCAAAGCAGGCTTTAGAGAAGGAGTGAAAGTTTATGAAACAGCTTTAGAACCGGAACAAAAGGAAGGAAAGTACACTTGGAAGAGGGCCACGCGGGCGACCTGAAAGCCAAGTGCATGGTTTGACCTTTTGACTTGGGGTTTTATACGTTGGCTGGCTTCCGGGATCTAGAGCTGCTTCTCCTGACTTGCCCAACTCCTTGGGAAGCCGCTGATCACCAGTTTCAAGTGTTTTCTGTTAGGAGACTGGCTTTCTCTGATGCTGGCTGTGACCAATTATGACTTGAGAGAGACAGCTAACAACCACCTGCCCATCACCTGATGGTCACTGGACACTCCTGGTGTATGTCGGGCAGGAGGAGCCCTCTCCTGCTCTGCTCATACCTGACTAGCTACCCACTGTAACAGTTTCGGTGGAACCACTCGAGTTATTGAAATATGTTCCTGAGCCTAAAACTTAACTCCAGCAATTTTCTTGGCATTCTATGCTACCCCTAAAGGATTTCGTCTTTACCTGCCCCGAGATTATAGTCTCCAGTTATCCCTTGAAAATGAGTGGGGTTAATTTCTTCAATGAGAAACACATTTTGCAAAACACACAGCTCTTGAAAGTTAATGTTCTTCTCTGCTGAAACTTGCTCATATACTTCCTCAACACAATCTGCATTTCTCATCGGCTCCTCTAATTCAAAAAGAAAGTTTATTACTCTGATACTTAATTTTTAAGATCATCTGGTATACTCATCACTCCTCCTTCCTTGTGTACCTTGATTCTATTCCTCTGCTTATCTCTCCACCTGTATTTATTTATCTTTACATCCTATCCTTCAAATTTAAACTTTAGTTAATCCACATAAAAAATCTCAAAATACAAATATAGCACATTTACTTTGTTTTAACCAAATAAAGGCTTAGGTGTCAACCCCAAGGTTATAGGCTACCGGGTTCATTACATTTTTATATCCCATTAATGTGTACAAAAAGTCCATGAAAATATTTCTGCTAATCCACATAACTGAATCATTTTAGCTATTAGAGTTAATTTCTAGCATCAAACAAGCCACTATTTTCACTGATGAAAATCTAATATGTATTATACTAATTAGTAAAGCCTCTGGATTTGATGAGAGGCACACGTAGTTGAAAGAACTTATAATAGCCTTCTCTAAAAATTAGACATTCAGAGTAAATGACAGCTGGTCACCAGCACTGGGCTATGCATACCTAGAATATAGACTAAGCTAACCCAATGCAAAAGCATTCAAACACCCTGACACGTGAACACACACTGAATTGTTTTTCATTACAGTCTCACAATACTTCCCTCCAGAATGTGAGATTTAGGGTAGTGAGCACTTGTGTGTTCACCAGTACATCATTACTTCCTATGACTACGTCTAGTACATAGTAGGCACTCACCAAATCTTTCTTGAACATCTTTTTTCAAATACAGTTAATACACCATCAGATCATTGAGGAGGCACATGAATAGAGATTAAAATCTGGCAAGAGAGACCCTAAAGGAAGAAGCCCATGTCCTATCAGCTTCTGAGGACAAGATAGAACACAGAGAAGGACTTTGTCTCAATTAGAGTGACTGCCTTAGAAACCCTGGTGACATGTCCTCACCAGCTTCACCCCTTAATGGTCTTATATCCAAACTTTATTACAGAAGACTCTGGCTAATATCTCAGTTTTCATTCCCGTTATTTGTGGTCAACAACATTCTTCTCTTTAGCATGATGAACTGCTTCAGAACAGGGACTGTGTCTCATCTTCCTAGTTTTTAAAATTCTTAAGCTCAGCAAAAAAGTTTGTACTCACTATTTATTGTATGAATGTAAATAAATAAAAAAACCAAAAAGTTTCTAAACATTACTGATCATTTTCCGGTGCATAGATAATTATAATCTAAATTAGTAGACTGAAACTGTATTGGCATCAGCATGTCCTCTGAATGTCCCTTTTTGTTGTTATTTGAAAGGATTTTAAAAACATTTTAAACAAAATCTTGAATGAGAGGATTTTTCTAAGTGATTTTTTAATGTAGAATGCAAGACAAAATAAGAAGTTCTGGTTAATTGATAGCTCTGTTAGATTGGTCTCCAACAGAAAAACTAGATACTTATCAGAATTGTTCCTCTGTACTATATGAGAGGAGACATTAATAAAGTGTGTTGCATAAAGCTGAACAAAAATAAATGGTCTGTTATCTTCCTTTACGGAGGCAGAGCTGAGGCATAAAGTACTTTATCCACAGTTTGAAAATATCCATAGTTTGAATATAATATATGCTTTTTTCTTAGCGTGGGCAATATCTGTGCATTTCAGGGATGAACAAGCTCACGGAGGTGCCGTCAGCACCTATCTCTGTGCGCACACCCGCCACTCAAGGAGCACATTTAGCCTGCAGCTAACGTCTGCTGTGATGGATTCCCGGCAAGCCTCTCAAAATGGATGTCACTCCAGCCTCTTAAAGGATATTTTTTTTGGAATTGTTTAACCTCCTAAGAAGCAATAGAAGTTCTTAAAAATAACTTTTATGCCAGAAGTTGAATAACTTTGTACAGCTTGTTTTTGTTTTTACCAGAATATGTAGAGAGAACTTAATGAGGTGCCATATGTCAAGTCTGGAGTCAGATTAAAAACAAATAATTAAAATATATCCCTTTTCCATCAAAACAGATTGTGATATGTTGGTGGAAGGAAGCTGAATCTGACATGTCATGTTTTGACAGTTATTTTTTTCAAGAAAAAAAATCAGTCATATTGTTAGAAGTATTGTAGTTGAAAGTTGTATTTTTCTTCCTGTGGCATAAAAAACTGGAAATTTAAAACTGTGGAAAGTTTTAAGTCATAATTAATTGAACCTGCCATATCTATTAATCTGCCATCATGAAATAAGGCAGGCACATATTTTGGGACATATGGAAGCATCTGAGGAACATTCGTTTGGCACACAGACATCAAAGAGTAAGAGAACTGTTGCGAGGTTTTATGTGTGTTGAGGGTGTGATGTGTGTATGTGTGTGTTGTGTGTTTGGGCAATTTCATATTTCTCCCTAAATTCAAATTGACTTTAACTATACAACAGATTATTCTTCAATGAGGACATTTTCCAGTATTTTTTTTTCATGAATGAGAGGCTGATAAGTTCTTGTTGACTTTTTTTTAACATTAAAATACTTTAGGCAAAGTCTTCAGTATGTAAAAGTAAGAATATAACTTGTATAAATAATGAGATTTCTATTCTTACTTCGCAGAATGGCATAGAAATAAAGAATTCATATTGCCACTTTGGTCGGTCCCACATGGGAATATTTGATGGCATCCTCATCACAGGGGACTTAAAACACATAACCTGGCCGTAGAGCAGGAACTTTTCAGATCCCACCTGGATCCAACTAAGCAGTGGGCTTCTCAGCGGAGGAGGTAAAACCCTGGGACCTCTTGTTAAGCCAGTTTCACACAGGGAACTTAAACGAGCCTGGAAGCTCCATCAGGTCACGGAATTAATCAAGATGGTCAAAACTAACAACACTTTCTGGAGATGAAGGTCAGGGATGCTCAGAGTACACTGACCAGCATAGGTGGGATTATCCAAAAGCTGCTTTCTCAACCTGAGAGCCCAGTTCTTTGAGAGTATACTTTCTTTCCGTTGGGTGAAGCTAGGAATGTCCCTCGGAAGGCTTTTTGAGCTATTCGTGCTAATTATATCTGTGACAAAGTTGCACCATTCAGGGCTTTGTGCCAGATCTCTGGTTGGGAAACTGTGCGACACTATGGGAGCTTACCCTGCTCTCTAACACAGAAGGACCCCTGGTGGGATTCTGCCCTGAGCGGCCGTTCTCTTGAGCAGTGGTCATTTATCTCTGTTCACCTTCTCTCCCACCTAAGTGTGTGCCACAACCTCATGGAAGATTCGACAGACATGGACACGAGCACCCTGTGGCCCCAGAACTATCTTTTCAGTTGTGAACTAAAGGCCAACAAAGATGATCACTTTAAGGTAGATAATGATGAAAATGGACACAAGTTATCTTTAAAAAGTCAGTTTAGGGGCTGTTGCAAAGGATGAGTTGCACGTTGTTGAAACAGAGGCAATGAATTACGAAGGCAGTCCAATTAAAGTAACACTGGCAACTTTGAAGACGTCTGTATGGCCAACGGTTTCCCTTGGGGGTTTTGAAATCCCACCACCAGTGTCTTCTGGTTGAAGTGTGGCTCAGGACCAGTGCAGATCAGTGGAAGGCACTTAGTAGCTGTGGAGGAAGAGGCAGAGTCGGGAGACGAAGAGGAGGCGGATGTGAAACTCTTAAGTATATCTGGAAAGCAATCTGCCCCGGGAGGTGGTAGCAGGGTTCCACAGAAAAAGTGAAACTTGCTGCTGATGAAGATGATGATGATGAAGATGATTTTGATGATGAGGAAACTGAAGAAAAATTGCCAGTGAAGAAATCTATACGAGATACTCCAGCCAAAAGTGCACAAAAGTCAAATCAGAATGGAAAACACTCAAAACCATCAACATCAAATCAAAAGGACAAGAATCCTTCAAAAAACAGGAAAAAAACTCCTAAAACACCACAAGGACCTAGTTCTGTAGAAGATGTAAAAGCAAAAATACAAGCAAGTATAGAAAAAGGTGACTCTCTTCCCAAAGTGGAATCCAAGTTCATCAATTATGTGAATAATGGCTTCCGGATGACTGACCAGGAGGCTATTCAAGATCTCTGGTAGTGGAGCAAGTCTCTTTAAGAAAATAGTTTAAACAATTTGTTAAAAATTTTCTGTCTGTCTTCATTTCTGTAAGAGTTGATGTCTGGCTGTCCTTTATATAAGGCAGAGTGACAGCTTTCCCTGCCGTGTTTGATAAATGTTGTCCAGGTTCCATTGCCAAGAATGTGTTGTCCAAAATGCCTGTTTAGTTTTTAAAGATGGAACTCCACCCTTTGCTTGGTTTTAAGTATGTATGGAATGTTATGATAGGACATAGTAGTAGTGGTGGTCAGACATGGAAATGGTGGGGAGACAAAAAATGTACATGTGAAATAAAACTCAGTATTTTAATAAAGTTAAAAAAATAGAAGGACCATCCCATCTTTTATTTGCTAGAAGTGAGCACCTAAGCATTATCCCAGAGATTCCTTTGTAGGGATTTCCAGAAATCATCTCCTAGCTCAGTGTTGTGAGATCTCCTATCTTAAAGATGCATCCATTGCTGTTCCCTCTGGGGTTTTGTTGTTGAACTGAGGAAAGTCACAGAGACCATGTTTCTCTAGACAGCCCATGTCATAAACCACCAACTGAGGAGTAGCATACAATTTGTAAAGTATTTTGATCTGAAAGTCAGGAAGCTTGGATTGTAATTCCAGCTCTGCCATGGACCAATGTCGTGACCTTTGACATTTAAATAACTTTTACCTCAAATTTTCCCCCTAAAATTGAAGTCGTTGTCATGTTTACCTCATAGGATTATGGAAATGATAAACTAATGATACCATCGTTACCTTATGCTCACAGCATGACAGCACTGGTGACCCTCAGCAGAGGGGATTGCAGGAGAAACCTAAAGAATTAACTGGCCGGGCGCGGTGGCTCAAGCCTGTAATCCCAGCACTTTGAGAGGCCGAGACGGGCGGATCACGAGGTCAGGAGATCGAGACCATCCTGGCTAACCCGGTGAAACCCCGTCTCTACTAAAATAATACAAAAAACTAGCCGGGCGAGGTGGCGGGCGCCTGTAGTCCCAGCTACTCGGGAGGCTGAGGCAGGAGAATGGCGTGAACCCGGGAGGCGGAGCTTGCAGTGAGCAGGGATCCGGCCACTGCACTCCAGCTTGGGCGACAGAGCGAGACTCCGTCTCAAAAAAAAAAAAAAAAAAAAAAAAAAAGAATTAACTAAAGAATTCTGCTTAAAGGTCAGTACAAGTATGGAACTATTAATGTTCAAGCCCCAGCTCTTGCATTTACAATGAGACCTTGACTAAGTTAGTTAACCTCCCTGTGCCTCAGTTTCTTCACCTGTTAAATAAAGTGCTAATTTCATGAGGTTTTCAAATATAAACCATGGTAAGTTCTGAACTTAAGGTTGTGTGCAGATTAAGTGGTTTTATATGTATATTACTGTATCCCCTAATGCTACGGAATGAGGCTTGCAATTGAATGTTTCGAACCCATTTTTCCTCACTATCCATATACATCTTCCCCTGGGTTAGTAGGACATGTCCATGCCATGATTGACTTCTGGCTCTGCAGGTTTGTATCATGTGTTGATGCTATGGGTGGTAGGAGTATTCCTGGAGGCATTCCACACCTGAACATATACCAACAGCATCACCATGCAAACTACGAAAATATTACCAACTTGAGCCAAACTGTGTCTCCACAGTTGACAATCAACAAATACAATACATAATACAATCATACAGTATTATATTGGAGTTTATGAATATATGTAAAGAAGGAAAAGGTACAACAAGCAGGGGAAATCAGGAATCACAGCTGGAATGAAGTGAAGGCGGTGGAGCTGAAAACTGACGCAATATTAAATGCAGGATGCAGGGCTTAGGAGAGGGCTCATTAAGAAAGCCAGATTTGGCCAAGCACAGTGGCTTATGCCTATAATCCCCACATTTTGGGAAGCTGAGGCAGGCGAATCAGTTGAGCCCAGGAGTTTGAGACCAACTTGGGAAACAGCGAAATGCCATCTCTCCAAAAAATACAAAAATTAGCCAGTCGTGGTGGCACACCTGTCATCCCAGCAACTTGGCTGAAGTGGGAGCATCACCTGAGCCCTGGAGGTAAAGGCTGCAGTGAGCAGAGATAGCACCAATCCCTGCATTCCAGCCTGGGAGACAGAGTGAGACCCTGTCTCAAAAGAAAAAAAAAAAAGGCAAGATTTGTGTGAAGACTTACTGGTAGTGAGAAAATTAACAAAGCAGATTACCTTAGAAAAGTTACTTCCAAGAAGAGAGGCAAAGAACCCACAAAAACTAATGGCAAACACCCAAAGGGAAGCATGTCTGCTATTCAAGAACCAGGAATAAGGGTCAATGGGGTTGGAGTGCAGTGAGGGAGGTGGAGAGTGACAGGAAGGGGTGTGTAGAAAAGGGGGCCAGGGGAAGGAGAGGCAGAAAAATTATGTAGTGTCTTCTGACCTTAATGATTCTTTTCTCAGATTAAAATGGAACCCATTATATGGTTTTGAGCAGAGTAAAGACACACTTTCATTTAATGTTTAAAGAGGGTTACAGTAGTAGCTGGAGTAACTATACTGGACTATTACAGCCATCTAGGTAAAGAAGATGATGGCTTCAAGCACTATGGACAGATAAGGAGACATGTGAAAAGTAATACGAAGTGGCCAGAGAAGCATTTTGAAGTAGATGCAACAGGATGAGCTGATAGAGGAGACACACAGAGTGAACAAAACAGAAGAGTCAAGGATGAACTTATTAAGATGCTTGGCCAGAGAAATGAAAAGGATCAAGTCGATATCAGCTGAGATGGGGAAGTCTGGGGATGGAGCAGGTTAGTAGGAAAAGATCAGTCTAGTTTAGGACTTGAGTTTCAGCGAGCTGTTAAATAACTAAGCAAAGATGTGAACAGGCATTTGAAAATTAGAGTATGGGATCTGGGAGAGAGGTCTGAGGCTGTGACTTATATTTGGAAGTGGTTATCATATAAATGTTTAAAATCAAGTAACTATATGAGGTCATCAAGGAAATGAATACTACATAAATAAAGACCAAACATACACCTTTCCATTACAAGGCTTCTAAACAGAACTAAATCTGTGAGAGATGTTAAATATCACTCTTCAATTTATCATCCAAAAGTCAGCCCATATCTTTGTCAACCTATAATTGCCAAATGCCTTGCAAGTGATAGGAAAGCTTTTTAACTGAATTTATTCTACAGAATTACTTTCATAGACCATGATTCAAAAGTACGCATTGACTATCTCCAGGTGTGATATAAGCAGTAGTGTTATGGGGAAAACCTCTATATGATTTTGCAAACTTGCTTCTGGGAATTGTGTCTATTTGTTACTCATCTCCACAAGAGAAACCGTGGTTTAGTACTTCCTTTCTGGATCCCCAGAAAGATAGGTAACGCTTGTCTTTCCAAAGACCTGATAGTTTTAGTTTTGATGCAATAATGAGAAATACATATTTTTTGAGTTTCCTTTCTGTGGCTACTGTTGAATGAATGTGGGAAAGTGGTTAAATGTCAACAATTTGGAGGTCGACCATCTGGTTTCTTGTCTCCGTCTATCAGTAACTCACTATGGCACATCAGGACGTTACTCAACTTGCCTTTTCTTTAGTTTTCTCATTTGTAAAATGAGGACAACAGCATTAGCTACAAGGTCTGGGAAAGGATAACATTAACTGATTTATCCAAGGCATTTATGATACTTATTTAACATATATTAGGTCTAGGCCCTACATAAATTTTAGCTATAATTATTGGCAGTACTACCATTAATAGGTAATATTTACCGAGATTTGACTATGTTCTAGGCATTATTTTAAGCAGTTTACAGAGATGATCTCATTTAGCCTCTACTTTATAAACTGCACAGTCTTATTGTTGCTACTCTATGAATGGTGTACACAGAGAAGGGGGAAATCATCACTTTCTAGAAGTGGCCTGAACTTTCCATTATACATTCTCTCTTTCCCTATTTATTTGACATTTGTTGTTTATTATTCAGCAGTTGTTCAGTCTTATTAATAAAAGCAATGTCAACCTGCCTTCAAAAGTGAGGGTAAGAAAATATAAACTGTTTTAAAGCTCCAAAAGTTTTCCAAATTATGTATCACTGCTCTTTAGAACATTACATGTTTTGTACTACATCATTGAAAGACAATGTACTAGAACATGAGAAGCAACACATTGAGCCTCAGGACATGTGTGCTCCACTGGCAATTTTGGCACTAATTCCTAGGTAATTTACTTCTAGACATTTAAACCCTCTAGATTGCTGCTACTCCAACTGCCAGTCTGTTAGACATAAGGATCAAGTGCAGTGTACACAAGGAAATCAACACACTGCTTCCTCCACCAAAGCGTTGTTCTCCGGAAAAACTGTGAGCTGAAAGAAACATGCGCTTAGTGGGGGCAGAGCAAGACGGTCGAATAGGAAGAGCTCCAGTCTCCAACTCCCAGCGCGAGCGACACAGAAGACCGGTGATTTCTGCATTTTCAACTGAGGTACTGGGTTCATCTCACTAGGGAGTGCCGGACAATCGGTGCTGGTCAGCTGCTGCAGCCCGACCAGCGAGAACTAAAGCAGGGCGAGGCGTCGCCTCACCTGGGAAGTGCAAGGGGGAAGGGAATCCTTTTTCCTAGCCAGGGGAACTGAGACACACAACACCTGGAAAATCGGGTAACTCCCACCCCAATACTGCGCTTTAAGCAAACAGGCACACCAGGAGACTATATCCCACACCTGGCCAGGAGGGTCCCACGCTCACGGAGCCTCCCTCATGGCTAGCACAGCAGTCTGCGATCTAACCACAAGGCAGCAGCGAGGCTGGGGGAAGGGCACCCACCATTGCTGAGGCTTAAGTAGGTAAACAAAGCCGCTGGGAAGCTCGAACTAGGTGGAGCTCACAGCAGCTCAAGGGAACCTGCCTGTCTCTGTAGACTCCACCTCTGGGGACAGGGCACAGCTAAACAACAACAAAAGCAGCAGAAACCTCTGCAGACGCAAACGACTCTGTCTGACAGCTTTGAAGAGAGCAGTGGATCTCCCAACACGGAGGTTGAGATCTGAGAAGGGACAGACTCCCTGCTCAAGTGGGTCCCTGACCCCTGAGTAGCCTAACTGGGAGACATCCCCCACTAGGGGCAGTCTGACACCCCACACCTCACAGGGTGGAGTACACCACTGAGAGGAAGCTTCCAAAGCAAAAATCAGACAGGTACACTCGTTGTTCAGCAATATTCTATCTTCTGCAGCCTCTGCTGCTGATACCCAGGCAAACAGGGTCTGGAGTGGACCTCAAGCAATCTCCAACAGACCTACAGCTGAGGGTCCTGACTCTTAGAAGGAAAACTATCAAACAGGAAGGACACCTACACCAAAACCCCATCAGTACGTCACCATCATCAAAGACCAGAGGCAGATAAAACCACAAAGATGGGGAAAAAGCAGGGCAGAAAAGCTGGAAATTCAAAAAATAAGAGCGCATCTCCCCCGGCAAAGGAGCGCAGCTCATCGCCAGCAATGGATCAAAGCTGGACGGAGAATGACTTTGACGAGATGAGAGAAGAAGGCTTCAGTCTATCAAACTTCTCAGAGCTAAAGGAGGAATTACGTACCCAGCGCAAAGAAACTAAAAATCTTGAAAAAAAAGTGGAAGAATTGATAGCTAGAGTAATTAATGCACAGAAGGTCATAAACGAAATGAAAGAGATGAAAACCATGACATGAGAAATACGTGACAAATGCACAAGCTTCAGTAACCGACTCGATCAACTGGAAGAAAGAGTATCAGCGATTGAGGATCAAATGAATGAAATGAAGCAAGAAGAGAAACCAAAAGAAAAAAGAAGAAAAAGAAATGAACAAAGCCTGCAAGAAATATGGGATTATATAAAAAGACCAAATCTACGTCTGATTGGGGTGCCTGAAAGTGAGGGGGAAAATGGAACCAAGTTGGAAAACACTCTTCAGGATATCATCCAGGAGAACTTCCCCAACCTAGTAGGGCAGGCCAACATTCAAATCCAGGAAATACAGAGAATGCCACAAAGATACTCCTCGAGAAGAGCAACTCCAAGACACATAATTGCCAGATTCACCAAAGTTGAAATGAAGGAAAAAATCTTAAGAGCAGCCAGAGAGAAAATTCGGGTTCCCACAAAGGGAAGCCCATCAGACTAACAGCAGATCTCTCGGCAGAAACTCTACAAGCCAGAAGAGAGTGGGGGCCAATATTCAACATTCTTAAAGAAAAGAATTTTCAACCCAGAATTTCATATCCAGCCAAACTAAGTTTCATAAGTGAAGGAGAAATAAAATCCTTTACAGATAAGCAAATGCTTAGAAATTTTGTCACCACCAGGCCTGCCTTACAAGAGACCCCGAAGGAAGCACTAAACATGGAAAGGAACAACCGGTACCAACCATTGCAAAAACATGCCAAAATGTAAAGACCATCGAGGCTAGGAAGAAACTGCATCAACTAACGAGCAAAATAGCCAGTTAATATCATAATGGCAGGATCAAGTTCACACATAACAATATTAACCTTAAATGTAAATGGACTAAATGCTCCAATTAAAAGACACAGACTGGCAAACTGGATAAAGAGTCAAGACTCATCAGTCTGCTGTATTCAGGAGACCCATCTCACATGCAGAGACATACATAGGCTCCAAATAAAGGGATGGAGGAAGATTTACCAAGCAAATGGAGAACAAAAAAAAAGCAGGAGTTGCAATACTAGTCTCTGATAAAACAGACTTTAAACCATCAAAGATCAAAAGAGACAAAGAAGGCCATTACATAATGGTAAAGGGATCAATTCAACAGGAAGAGCTAACTATCCTAAATATATATGCACCCAATACAGGAGCACCCAGATTCATAAAGCAAGTCCTTAGAGACTTACAAAGAGACTTAGACTCCCATACAATAATAATGGGAGACTTCAACACTCCACTGTCAACATTAGACAGATCAACGAGACAGAAAGTTAACAAGGATATCCAGGAATTGAACTCATCTCTGCAGCAAGCAGACCTAATAGACATCTATAGAACTCTCCACCCCAAATCAACAGAATATACATTCTTCTCAGCACCACATCACACTTATTCCAAAATTGACCACATAATTGGAAGTAAAGCACTCCTCAGCAAATGTACAAGAACAGAAATTATAACAAACTGTCACTCAGACCACAGTGCAATCAAACTAGAACTCAGGACTAAGAAACTCAATCAAAACCGCTCAACTACATGGAAACTGAACAACCTGCTCCTGAATGACTACTGGGTACATAACGAAATGAAGGCAGAAATAAAGATGTTCTTTGAAACCAATGAGAACAAAGATACAACATACCAGACTCTCTGGGACACATTTAAAGCAGTGTGTAGAGGGAAATTTATAGCACTAAATGCCCACAAGAGAAAGCAGGAAAGATCTAAAATTGACACTCTAACATCACAATTAAAAGAACTAGAGAAGCAAGAGCAAACACATTCAAAAGCTAGCAGAAGGCAAGAAATAACTAAGATCAGAGCGGAACTGAAGGAGATAGAGACACAAAAAGCCCTCCAAAAAATCAATGAGTCTAGGAGTTGGTTTTTTGAAAAGATCAACAAAATTGACAGACCGCTAGCAAGACTAATAAAGAAGAAAAGAGAGAAGAATCAAATAGATGCAATAAAAAATGATAAAGGGGATATCACCACTACCCCACAGAAATACAAACTACCATCAGAGAATACTATAAACACCTCTACGCAAATAAATTAGAAAATCTAGAAGAAATGGATAATTTCCTGGACACTTACACTCTTCCAAGACTAAACCAGGAAGAAGTTGAATCCCTGAATAGACCGATAGCAGGCTCTGAAATTGAGGCAATAATTAATAGCCTACCAACCAAAAAAAGTCCAGGACCAGATGGATTCACAGCTGAATTCTACCAGAGGTACAAGGAGGAGCTGGTACCATTCCTTCTGAAACTATTCCAATCAATAGAAAAAGAGGGAATCCTCCCTAACTCATTTTATGAGGCCAACATCATCCTGATACCAAAGCCTGGCAGAGACACAACAAAAAAAGAGAATTTTAGACCAATATCCCTGATGAACATCGATGCAAAACTCCTCAATAAAATACTGGCAAACCGGATTCAGCAGCATATCAAAAAGCTTATCCACCATGATCAAGTGGGCTTCATCCCTGGGATGCAAGACTGGTTCAACATTCACAAATCAATAAACATAATCCAGCATATAAACAGAACCAAAGACAAGAACCACATGATTATCTCAATAGATGCAGAAAAGGCTTTTGACAAAATTCAACAGCCCATCATGCTATAAATGCTCAATAAATGTGGTATTGATGGAACATACCTCAAAATAATAAGAGCTATTTATGACAAACCCACAGCCAATATCATACTGAATGGGCAAAAACTGGAAAAATTCCCTTTGAAAACTGGCATAAGACAGGGATGCCCTCTCTCACCACTCCTATTCAACATAGTGTTGGAAGTTCTGGCTAGGGCAATCAGGCAAGAGAAAGAAATCAAGGGTATTCAGTTAGGAAAAGAAGAAGTCAAATGGTCCCTCTTTGCAGATGACATGATTGTATATTTAGAAAACCCCATTGTCTCAGCCCAAAATCTCCTTAAGCTGATAAGCAATTTCAGCAAAGTCTCAGGATACAAAATTAATGTGCAAATATCACAAGCATTCTTATATACCAGTAACAGACAGAGAGCCAAATCATGAATGAACTTCCATTCACAATTGCTTCAAAGAGAATAAAATACCTAGGAATCCAACTTACAAGGGATGTAAAGGACCTCTTCAAGGAGAACTACAAACCACTGCTCAGTGAAATAAAAGAGGACACAAAAAAATGGAAGAACATACCATGCTCATGGATAGGAAGAATCAATATCGTGAAAATGGCCATACTACCCAAGGTTATTTATAGATTCAATGCCATCCCTATCAAGCTACCAATGACTTTCTTCACAGAATTGGAAAAAACTGCTTTAAAGTTCATATGGAACCAAAAAAGAGCCCACATCTCCAAGACAATCCTAAGTCAAAAGAACAAAGCTGAAGGCATCACGCTACCTGACTTCAAACTATACTACAAGGCTACAGTAACCAAAACATCATGGTACTGGTACCAAAACAGAGATATAGACCAATGAAACAGAACAGAGTCCTCAGAAATAATACCACACATCTACAGCCATCTGATCTTTGACAAACCTGAGAGAAACAAGAAGTGGGGAAAGGATTCCCTATCTAATAAATGGTGCTGGGAAAATTGGCTAGCCATAAGTAGAAAGCTGAAACTGGATCCTTTCCTTACTCCTTATATGAAAATTAATTCAAGATGGATTAGAGACTTAAATGTTAGACCTAATACCATAAAAACCCTAGAAGAAAACCTAGGTAGTACCATTCAGGACATAGGCATGGGCAAAGATTTCATGTCTAAAACACCAAAGGCAACGGCAGCAAAAGCCAAAATTGACAAATGAGATCTAATTAAACTAAAGAGCTTCTGCACAGCAAAAGAAACTACCATCAGAGTGAACAGGCAACCTACAGAATGGGAGAAAATTTTTGCAATCTACTCATCTGACAAAGGGCTAATATCCAGAAGCTACAAAGAACTCAAACAAATTTACAAGAAAAAAACAACCCCATCAAAAAGTGGGCAAAGGATATGAACAGACATTTCTCAAAAGAAGACATTCATACAGCCAACAGACACAGGAAAAAATGCTCATCATCATTGGCCATCAGAGAACTGCAAATCAAAACCACAATGAGATACCATCTCACACCAATTAGAATGGCAATCATTAAAAAGTCAGGAAACAACAGGTGCTGGAGAGGATGTGGAGAAATAGGAACACTTCTACACTGTTGGTGGGATTGTAAACTAGTTCAACCATTATGGAAAACAGTATGGTGATTCCTCAAGGATCTAGAACTAGAAATACCATATGACCCAGCCACCCCATTACTGGGTATATACCCAAAGGATTTTAAATCATGCTGCTATAAAGACACGTGCACACGTATGTTTACTGCGGCACTATTCACAATAGCAAAGACTTGGAATCAACCCAAATGTCCATCAGTGACAGACTGGATGAAGAAAATGTGGCACATATACACCATGGAATACTATGCAGCCATAAAAAAGGATGAGTTTATGTGTTTTGTAGGGACACGGATGCAGCTGGAAACCATCATTCTCAGCAAACTATCGCAAGAACAGAAAACTAAACACCGCATGTTCTCACTCATAGGTGGGAACTGAACAATGAGATCACTTGGACTCGGGAAGGGGAACATCACACACCGGGGCCTATCATGGGGAGGTGGGAGGGGGGAGGGATTGCATTGGGAGTTATACCTGATGTAAATGATGAGTTGATGGGTGCTGAGGAGTTGATGGGTGCAGCACACCAACATGGCACAAATATACATATGTAACAAACCTGCACGTTGTGCACATGTACCCTGGAACTTAAAGTATAATAATAATAATAAATAAATAAATAAATAAGTAAAAAAAAAAAAGACACATGCGCTTAGGAATGTGATAGACTTACACATGGCTGGCTGACTGATCTCTCAGTAGAGGGACGATCATGGTTGCGGGATGCCATAGCAGCAGTCTGTCTTGTGGACTACGGTCTAGGAACACCACTCTAGACCTTATAATCATCATCTGTAGAAGGAAAGGGAGGGCTCTTTTGCTAGTGGACTTAATGATTTATATTTGTAACAATCTGTGTAAAACCTTGATTGGCATTGTAATACCAAGAGAAAAGCCATGCCAACTGGAAGTCATAGACTTTGCCTTGACTACCTCAATATGAGAAAACTGATACCTGCATTATCAATTGTCCTCGAGCATCAAAGCCACTGTTTGCACCACTGCTCAGTTCTTACCCTAAGAGAAATATCCTTTCATGGAGGAGACGAACAGCTGTATAGCTACTCAGACTTTATGGTCACCAGCTGAGTATTGCTAAAGGAAGACCTCTCTTACTCTGTGTAGTCCTGCATGTGCCATTGGTACTTAGTCTTACTTACAAGACATTTGTTTTACTTTTCTCCTCCTTTAAAAAGAAACTCGTTCAAGTGGTCACTTACATACAGCAGCTGGAAGTGTTTAGGAAGGAGTACGGGGGTTCACAGGGAAGAAGGAGGAGGCACACCTGTCTTTCTGAAGCTGTTTAGACTGAATCACACCAGCTCCTCTGGTCGGCAAATGCTGTACCACGCCTGCCCTACAAGCTTTTAGAGCCAACATTTTTAGATCAAGACCCACTGTATGGTAAGGGCCAACCAATACACTGGAAAACAGATAATCCAGCAGCTCTGATCTCCAGCTGCCACCTCAGGCTGTGCACAACACGGACAGCCTCCAGGTTCCCAGGCTCTCCACCAGCCCAGGAGGAGCTGCAGCTGCAGTGGTTTGGGTCAGATTCTGTTGTACGGCTTGAGAGAAAGGGAAGTAAATTAGAAGAAAAACTTACATAAATTGCAACTGAGGTGGTAAACTCATTTGACATATATTCATTTAAACCAAAGGTGCAGCACATTCGCATAGTTAGAGAATAAATGTGGATATTTATTACAAAAGTGGGCATCTAAATTCCATGCACAAGGCAAGAAGGCAGGATCTGTATTGCTAGCATCTTAATTGTCGTTGTGGACTTTTTCTCAGAACAATTAATTTTCCTTGCCGCTCTGTTTTATCTGACTAAGGTGCTTGCTCAGGCTCTGTCCCCATGAGTATGTGCTGTCCCACTACAGTCCCTATAAGATAAACTCCCCTCATGCCTGTAATCCCAGCACTTTGGGAGGCCAAGGCAGGCAGATCACTAGGTCAGGAGATCGACACCATCCTGCCTAAATCCTGTCTCTACTAAAAATACAAAAATTAGTTGGGCGTGGTGGTGGGTGCCTCTAATCCCAGCTACTTGGGAGGCTGAGGCAGGAGAATCACTTGAACCCAGGAGGTGGAGGTTGCAGTGAGCCGAGATTGCGCCACTGCACTCCATCTGGGCAACAGAGCGAAACTCCATCTCAAAAAATGAAAAAAAGAGATAAACTCCCACTTAGGTGTGTCTCTATAACTTAGGGGAGAAGAATCAAGATTTATAGAGCACTTGCTTTCTGCCTGGTTTTGTATGGGATACTTCTGAAGCATAAATTCCTCTAAAGCTTGCAGCAACCTTCGAGAAAGCTAAAATTATTTTCATTTCATATCTGCTCTATTTTATTCAAAAGATAACTACCAATATACAGTTTTAGAAGTGTAACCAATTCTTGATATTTTCTACCGGATGTTGGCCATTGCGCCAGTTGATTTCTATTTCAGGAATACATATTCACCCATATGTAAGCCTTCATCGTCACAATGACTCGAATTGGTATGTCTCATTTCTTACTGTTGCCTAAAACACAACCAATAGCCATGGCTTATGACAAGCTATGTTGCCTTGAATATTAACTTCCCCTGCATAATTTTTTTACTTAATGTCATTAGCAGCAGCTGCTGGGAAATAATACCTGCCACTGTCTACTTAGCACAGAAACCGAAACATTAGGTCTGTGATTAATCCAAAGTTAACACACATACCATGGATGGTTGTATCGACGGACGACATCCTGACACAGGGCCTGAGGAGACTGATGTTTATAGCCAAGGCTGTGTCCCAGGGAGACCCGCATAATTGGTTTCTAAAATATCCATACTGCAAGATGAGAGTTACCAGGGAAATCTAATCCTTTTTCCACCTCCCCTGCAACCTGGGAACATTAACAAGGAAGTGGAGCTGAGGAGAAATCCTGGGGCACCTGTTGCCTCCGAGTGGCACAGGAAAGGGCCAGCTAATTGAGTTTGAGGTCTAATTACGCTCAGGCTCTAGGGCTTTCAGCTGTTGTTAGTTTGGATGCCAATTAAGATCTTATTTCCTCCTTCATAGGAGAAGCCTTCTGAGGAAAGGGCGATTTTATTTCTTTTCAAGGTGGCATGTCTCCCTTATTGACCCTTTGTTTTATTGTGAGCCACTTAATACACTGTTGGCTGAAAAGGAATTAGGCTCAATCCTACACGTAAGTAAAATAAAACAATATTCCTTCTGTAGAGCTGCAGTCTACCTGTGAGACCTAAAACCAGACGACACAAATGTGAAGTGAAATGAGAATAAAACTAGCCAGCTCACACTCACATCATATTTTATTGTTTCCAGAGAAAATGTAGGATGACTACTAACCCTAGAGAACGTAAAATAAGAGAAGACTCTGTGGAGGTTTGTGGTTTTGTTCTGTTTTGCTTTATTGCTTGTTTGTCCAATAATGTGTTTGAGAGGGGTTAGGGATAGTGGCTGCAATGGTTAGTTAGGCTCTATCTAAACATCAATTTTTGACAATATGGGGGAAAGAAAACATTTTCTGAAAGTAGGAACAGCTCACTGTCACTAATAAGAGCAGTATATAAGACTTCAATAAAGCCACTACATTTTTTATGAAGGTAATAGTCTACCTTTGAATTCTTTCATGTTAAAGATATTTTTATTGAACTTCGTTTTTTAAATGCATTTGGCTAATGTTATATTTTCTGGTCCAATCTGGATGGTTCTTGTTTTCTTTCATTATAATGAGAGTTTCAGTCTTCTTACTGTGTGCACATATTCTGATCCTGGGTTCACACTCTCAGCAGAAAAATTTCAGGCCCCATTGCTGCCTTACCCAGAAAAGAGAAACTCTTGTTCCCTCAGGATTACTAGGGAGAAAATGTAAGACATTCTCAACACTCTAACTCAGCTTCCTGGAAACTGAAGCAACTTACTTGATAGGCAAGACTAGACCCTGGGTGGGTCTAGTCATGTTATTTAAATCAACGTGAGAGACACTTTTGCCCCCTCCACGGGATCTATTTGCCCGCAAAACTATTTTCTTGTCTCTGCCTCCACTTTCCTCCATTCTTTTTGCCAACCTGGAGAGGCCCCACTCCCTTGTGGAGCCACCTTTTCTGTGGCTGGGATGTCTAGATTCCAGTCAGAAAAATAAAGGACACCCTAATTTAACAGAGACTTTAATAAAAGAATGCATTACACAAATGTCAGAAGACAAAGATGCCAAATAGAACTGATAATGCAACAGTCAGAAAACATTATTAATATAATGTTCTCCTCCAGGCTGAAAGGATAAAAGAAGTATGCTGGAACCTGAGGGCAGCTACAACTGTGATAATCCTGTCTGGCTTGGCAGACAAGACACAGCCCCTACCAGAGATGTCTCTGAGACAAAGACATAGTAAAACACCCTCAGGTCTTTCCTTCTACGCTGTAATCTTTGAGCCTTCCAATGACCAAAGCAGTCAGCATCAGATGAAAGGGAATACAGAAGGGCCTGGAAAATCAGAAGTATTCCTTGAGATTTAGAAGAAATCAGAAATATTCAAAGAAATTCAGTTATGCAAAGTTAAATGTTTAAATACCCTCCATCAACTCTGCTAAAATGGTATTTCCTGCCAGTGGTCACTGATAAATGTTTATTGTTTGTTACATGTTGTCTGACAATGGGTTTTAAAACTATTTCCATAATTCTACATGTTTTGTCTCTCTTCGAACTTTCAGTTATCTCTACGTATTTTCACTAAGCTATACAAAGATTTTAGCAGAAATATTAATTTCTAGATTGGGTCTTAGAAGAAAAAAAAACTAGACTCTTCAATTGGAGAGAAATAAGCAAATTTCCTATTCAGTAAGGGTAAGAATTAAATTGTTAACCAGTATTGGTAAGACTACTGCTTATTCTTATCCCATTCCTGCACTCATTTTCTAAGATATAAACTCTGAGATTAAGTAGCTTGTCTATCCTACATTTTAGAACTAAATCGGACTAAAAGCACACAAATATCCCACAGCAACTTAAGTAAGCAAAGGTTCCATATATTTCATGCAATAAGGAAAGGCTATGATATACCCCAAGGACCTGCACAATGGCTCCGCAAGCTGACCAAAGACCCATTTTCCTCCTATGTTTTTGACTTTTCTATATTGTTGCTGCAAAATGGCTGCTGTACCTGTATACATTGTATCCACATTGTAAGCAGAAAGAAGATGGAAGGGCATAGGAAAAAAGAAAATTGCATCTATTCCTTTTCAAAGGCTCTTCGGAAGGATTCATTTACATATATCCTTGGGAAGACCAGACTAGAGTGCCTGACTGTGACAAGGAAAATTAAGTTTTGACTGAGCACTTTTCTACCTTGCTCAAAGCAATTTCCACTAGCTGGTAATAAAGGGGATTGAGATCATTTGGACAAGTGTCGGTATCCAATACAGTCCATTCCTTGGTCTATCCAACATCCATACCTGCACTCTTGCCATCCTCACACATCCTCAAAATACACTTCCTAACTCCCCTAGGGAAATGACCACAAAGTCTCACCCACCCCAAAGTTTAGCGTTTCTGCGAATTATACGGTCCTCTGCCTAAGGTAAGATGTGTCTCTTAACCATCTGATAATGAATTGGCACAAGATACCCATCATACAATAATAGAGAAGAAACAAGATAATCTCCTGGACTGGATGGGTAGAAAGGGCAACACAGCAGTCCCTGGAACATAGCACAAGTCAAGACCATCTGAAAAGGAATGGTAAGTGTCTTGCCCTAACAGAGAGGTGAGTCTCTTGATCTTATCTATGGGACATTTTTCTCCTTTGTTGCTCTTCACGTCCCAACAGCACTGCCTTCTGGGTTGCCCACATTAATTTCTCCATGAACAGAGTGGGGTGGGCCCTAGGGAAAATATCCTCCCTGGAAGATGTACCATTTTGCAGCCCACTTCTATGGTACAAATTTAGGGCATTATGGGATTTCTTAGTTGATGATGAAAAAAGGTTGTTGATGCTCTGTTTGGAGTTCGCAATGCACTTTTCTCAAACACAGAATTCTTGTCTCCATCTACCTCCTACGTGGAGTAACTGTAGCCAAAGTTGTCGTCTAGGCATATTCACCAGACCATTATACTTTTTAATCTCAGCAGCAGTTCTCTGTGGTCTATCCTTGTCCCTCCCTTAAATTATGGGCTGTGATCTGAGGCAATTCAAAACAATAGTCTCTAGAGAAATAACAACATCCTTGATCACGACCTGGTGGAAAATTTTCTCTCTTCGTCTTGCAGATTCTAATTGAGAAGTGTTTGAAAAAGGCCTAAGACCCCAAAATTATCTACTACTGAAATGGTTGCTTTTCAGCTGCAGCATATGCAAATTTCAGTTTAGGATATAAAAACTCGTTTTTTAAATCATGTAGTCTGGATTTAGAAACTCGTGCTAGGTAATAGTTTAACTAGATTTGACAGTCTGATTTAGGCTTGATAGATAAGACATATTTTAAAATGTGTGAATTTAAAAATGAGTGGGAAAAAGTGAAGCCCAAAACTGGTGCATTTTCTTCGTAATTGGATTATATAGCAGTCACAGGATGCAAACCTATTATTTATCTGTTTCTTCAATTTCTAATTTAATGTCTATAAGTATCTGAATTTAAGAAACATAAATTCTAAAGATCTAATGTATAATACAAAGGCTAAAGTTAATAGAATTGTATTAGGGATTTTTGAAAATAGGTTGTTTTCACAAAAAGTAACTGAGGTGATAGATCTATTAATCTGTTTCACTACTATTACTGTTTTACTAATGTACCCCAAAATGTCATATTGCAAAACTCAAATATATGCAATAAAGTGTATTAAAAATTTTAAAACAAATGCACAGAAAATCAGTCACAGTCAACACAGATTTTGGACTACTGGTAGAGAATAACCCTTGCAGGAAATTCTCCCTGTCTCTAAAGGCTGATAGTGCTACACCAAGTTCATGCTTCTTCACTGGGAGGATTTTACCGAAGGTGGCATGAAGCAGCCAACACAGCCATACCTTCTGTATTTTTCCTACCAGTTATCCTCACTCTGTAGTTACAGTTGGTGCTTGGTTGTATGTGCACAAATACCACAAACGACAGTTTCCAAAAATGTTTTTATTGACCAAAATTTATTTCAGGGTTCTAAGCTGGGATGGTTGCATCCTCAATTCCCACTGCCTTTCTCCTCCCCTCTACTAACTCCAAAATCTAAGCTTGTTATTCTCATTACCGCTCTGTGGTAAATGAAAGCATACTTAAAACAGCAAGACCTTTATTTTATTTATAACATCCAAAGAGAAGATCGAAGATGAGCAGTCTGTGTCTGAAAAGGGCCCTCTGCAGTGTTCCCTAAGACTCCATCATCTTCCCATTCCACTACACTTCCAGAGGGACTCTTCTCCACATGATGCGAAGCAGGACAGCATCTTGTGCTATCACAGCTTTACTCAAATGAAAGAGAGGAGGGATAACAGTGAAGAAAGGAAAGACACAATGGACTCAAGAAACAGGCCAAATAAAATGTTCTTTTGGGGCACTTAACTCAGAGGCCACACCTGGAAGCATCTCCTTATATCCACTCAGCCAACATGAGGTGGGGTGACTATTCCCACTCCTAAGGGGTTTACTAGCAGGAAACAATTTTGATGGGCACATTAATGACTCAAAATTGAAGTTGTTTTTATCCAATATTTGATTATTAAAGTGTTTCATCATACTGAAAAGTTGGAAAGTAATGTGCTGAAAACTCAAATACCCACCACGTGAGTTCGACAGTGGACGTGTGCTTTATTTGGGTTATCACTTACCTTCCTTTTTATTATAAGCCATTAATCAACTCTGTTTTTGATGCATTTCTAAATGTGTTGCATATTCCTGTATATGCCACCCCTAAACACTTCAGAATCTGTATCATTAACTACAATTAACTATTTTATGCTTATTTAAGTAAAATTTACATTATGTGAAATTAACAAAACTTAAATGTACCTTCATCAAAAGTTAGCAGATGCACACACTTGTGTAACCAAAGCTCAAGTTTCAGAGCACTGCTGTCACTTGAGAAAGTAGCCATGGAACCCTCCCAGTCAATGTTCATCCCATTTGCCCACTCTTCTGACTGTTTCAAGAAAGACTTGTTTTGCCTGTCTTAGCACTTTCAATGAAGGGAACCCGACAACGTATATGCTTCTGTGCCTGGTTTCGTTTGCTCAGCAGATGGATTTTGTGTACCTGTACTCAGGCTTTGTTGTTTCTGAGGAGTCTTCCATTATAGACACACTCTACAGTGTGTTCAGCCACTCTCCGGTTGATTGACACCTGGGCCATTTTCCGGTTTTAGCTATTTTGAATGAAGCTGCTTTAAACATTCATGTACAAGTCATTCTGTGAATGTATGCTTCATTTCCTGTGAGGAAATGTCTGGGTGTAGAACTGCTGGGTCATAATGTAAGTGTATGTTTATTTTTCTAAGAAAATGCTAGACATTTTCCAAAGTGGTTATACAACTTATACTCTCACCAAAAATATATGAGAGTTCTGGTGGTTTCATAGCCTTGCAGTCATTTGGTGCTGTGAATCTTTTTAATTTAAGCAATTCTGATGGCAACATAATGCTATCTCATTGTGATTTCAATTTACATTTCCCTATTGAATAATGATGTTTCATATCTTGTTATAGCTTGCTATTTATATGTCTTCTTTGTGAACACAGAAGATGTCCGTTATTTTATTTTATATAAGATAAAATAAAGACTTGTATGTAAGTTTTGACTTGTAGGAATTATTTACATATTGTGGATATAAGTTTTTGTCATTCATGTATATAAATACTAGGTAGTTGTTATTCAAAGACAAATAAAATGTATTCTAGTCCCTAAATCAAATAAGTTGGAAGTATAAACTGAGTGAACTTGACGAACGATTCATATCCTTTTTCTTGAACATATTTTGGGAAACATTTTCTACCCTAACGCAGAGGGCTTATCATGGAGTCATGAAATTGTAAGCTGGGATAGTCTACGAGTTTCCTAGGCTGCGGTAACAAAATACCACAAGGTGAGTGGCTTAAACAACAGGAATGTGTTGTCTCACAGTTCCAGAGGCTGGAAGTCCAAGAGCAAAGTGTTGACAGGGCTGTGCTTCCTCTGGAGGTGCTAGGGAAAGATCAGTTCCATGCCACTCTCATAGCTCCTGGTGATTTGCTAGTAACCTCTGGTGTTCCTTGACTTACAGACGTGACACCCCAATGTTTGCCTTCACATTCACATGCATTATTCGTGTGTGGGTCTCTGTGTCAAAATCTTTCCTTTTGATAAGAACTCAGACATATTGATTAGGGCCCACACTAATGGCTATATGTTAACTAATGACATCTGCAAACACCCTATGTCCAAATAAGGTCACCTGCATAGCCTAGGTCCTCAGTGTTAAGACATCAATATCTTTTTGGGGGAGACAATGCAACCCATAACAGCGAGGCTCTTCAAGGTGGATTTTTGAAGATTTCTTGGCTCATGTTTGACCCCCCTGGGATGTCACTGCCAATATTTCTATTAGCCTCTGCTCCATTGCCCGTGATGATGAAGGCACAGCTGCCCAACACCTGTTCCACCATGGGAAAGCTGACAGGAAGAAGATCCTGTGTCCCAGTGAATGAGCACTTGTCTTGATACCCTGTTGTGTTCCACGCCTCTACCTCTACTAGAGGCAGAAGACTGGGTTTTGAGGGGTCCTCCTATAGGGATGTCATTGAAGATAGGAGCGCTTCCAAACCTAAGTAAAGTAAAGCTTTCATTTTAGGTGAGAACAGCTAATACATTACTTCTTTGGCTGTCTGTGTATTTTAGATAATCAAACTGGGCTTATTTTTAATACATAACAGGAATTTTCTAACATGAGTGTTAATAAGTTACTTTTATAACTCCCTTGTCAGCAGCAGCTTCATTTATTGGCACAGACCACTTACAGTAATGCATGGGTTTAAGAAACGCTAGGAAAAGTGATGCATTGTTTTGATACTTAACAATGTTATTTGAGTCATTTGTCCTGGTGTCTATAAGTAATATGGTAAATCAGGATCCAGTGCTCAGCTTTAGCAACACGGCCAAACTGTCATAAGGCCATATGTACCCATATAACCATGAGGAGATTAATCTGAAACCACACGGGTTATTTTCTTCAACAAAACAAGAGCAAATAAAATTTGCTCTCCACAGCAGAACGGTGTCATTAAATAGTGTCATCACGAGGCTAAGCTTAATGCACTGTCATTGGACAAGATTAAGGAATGAGCACCAACAGTCCATGATCTACTCCACACTTGAGTAAAGTCATAAAAAAGAGAATAAAATATGTAGGAGAAAGCATGGGGAATAGGCAATAGACCAAGAAACATAAGGAAATAAGGCTACTTTTGGAAAACAATTATTCTTATGGCTTAACGTTTGTTAAAAGCTTCTATATATCATTATTTCATCCTAAATCTAGTGTGTCATCAATGCCATTATTTATGACACAAATCAGTCTCTATATGAAGATGTATCTTCATCCAAGATTCTTCCAAGTGGACTTCATCAGAGATGGCTGCATTTCCAGTAGACTTTTAATAACTCCTTTTAACAAGAGACTAGAGTCTTTTCTCTGATGAAATATGTATATATTAAAACAGAGTTCTTGCATGTATTTCCCCACCATTTTGCATGTCAGGTTTTAATTTTATGATACAGCCCCCAAAAGACAAAACCCCAAAACAAAGAAACAATAATGAAATAATATCTACAAAAAGAATGAAAAATAAAAGGCACATATGATCATTTAAAAAAACAATTTAGCCCACTATTAATTTTTCTAAATATAATTTACACTCAATCACTAACAATCTGAGCATTTGTTGGATCATCTGGTTGACAAGTGCTGCTGGATGAACAGCTGAAAGCGGGCAAAAGGCTCTTCCAGAGCAGCTCGTCTGGGTTCTGAGGGATGTGGAGCACCTCCTGTCACTCAACAGAGTTTGCCTTGTGAATACGTAGGAGGAATGTCAGGGAGAAGGTGCAGCTAGCAATAGAAGACTGAGAGCCCTGGTATAATGTGATCAGTGTGAATGATTTCTGAAAAGGTCCCTCAATGCACTGGAAGTCGAAGTGAGCTCTCCCTAGGGGCGATCAGCCTACAGAGGGTGTTCTTTCTGTAAGGCAAGGTCACTTTTCACAACCCAGATGAATTCAGCTCCAGTGGGGCATGGATGACTCACCCTTTCTCCTGCCTCCTCCACTTTTCCAGCTCAGGAGGAAACTGCCTGAAGACTGCACAAAGCCTTGCCTGTGAAAAGGCATTGCATGTCTGCCTCTCTCCTTCTCCCCACCCTCTCTGGGACTGAGAGAAATACCATATACAAGGAATTGTTTTCACACCAGAATGAAATTCTCTTCTAAAGAACAAGTAGAAATGTAGAAATATTTTCCAGTTGAAGATATAAATTGAAAAATACCAAAGATGTCCTCCCCAGTGAAGGCAATATCATCTACTCATTTCTGGTATTTCCTAGATCTCTCACTGGGAATTTTTAAAGTCATAGAACGTGTCCTGTTTGTGGTTAAGATTTAAAGAACAATCAGTTCAGCATTTGAAAATGAATATCTAACTTTGTCTTCATATTGGATCATTTGAGAAAGAATATATTAATTCCTAGCATCCACTCCAGAAATTTGGATTAGTTCCCTCTGGGATAGAGGATGGTATGTTTTTTAAATCTTCCCATCTAATTCACTATGGAGTGAAATTTGAGAACCACTAATCTTTTATTTATTTATTTATTTACTTTTATTTTATTTACTTTCTTTTTGAGATGGAGTCTCGCTCTGTTGCCCAGGCTGGAGTGCAGTGGGGCGATCTGGACTTACTGCAAGCTCTGCCTCCTGGGTTCACGCCATTCTCCTGCCTCAGCCTCTTGAGTAGCCTCACCCACCACCATGCCCGACTAATTTTTTGTATTTTTAGTAGAGATGGGGTTTCACCGTTTTAGCCAGGATAGTCTCGATCTCCTGACCTCGTGATCCGCCCACCTCAACCTCCCAAAGTGCTGGGATTACAGGCGTGAGCCGCCACGCCCGGCCCCAACACTAATCTATTACATTCAAATTCTAATTTTTCTAATTATAGAAAAACAATCTCATTAATTATTAACCAGAACTCTACAATCTTTTCTTTTGAGAATCACAAAGAAAACATGTCCTAACTCACTCTACAAGGCCAGCATTATGCTAATACCCAAATCAGATAAAGGCATTGTAAGAAAACTGCAGACAAAATGACTTTTATGAATACTCTTGCAAAAACCCTCAATAAAATATTAACAAACCAAATTCAACAACATATAAAAATAACTATATACCACTACCAAGCAAGATTTGGTATACAAAGGTATATAAAAATGACATTTTAAAAAAATCAATATAATTCACCATATTAATAGGCTAAAGAAGAAAAACCATGTAATCATTTCAATTGCCAGTAAAAATAATTTGAGAAAATCAAATACCTATTTATAATTAAAAACTGTCAGAAAATGAATAATAAAAGGGAACTTGAAGAACTACAAAAACCTATATTTAATGTCATACTTAATGATGAGAGACTAGACAGTTTCACACTAAAATCAGAAATAAGGACAAAATATCTTGTCTCAGCACTAGTGCCTGCAAATATACAGAAGTTAATTGCTTTCCTATATATCGGAAATGACCAATTTGAATTTGTCGAGACCATCCTGGCTAACACAGTGAAACCCCGTCTCTACTAAAAAAAATACAAGAAACTAGCCAGGCGAGGTGGCGGGTGCCTGTAGTCCCAGCTACTCCGGAGGTTGAGGCAGGAGAATGGCATGAAACCGGGAGGCGGAGCTTGCAGTGAGCTGAGATCTGGCCACTGCACTCCAGCCTGGGCAACAGAGCGAGACTCCATCTCAAAAAAAAAAAAAATTTGGTGCCATTTGCAGTAGCACCAGAAAACGAAATACTTGAGTATAAATATAACAAAATATATGCAAGAACAATACTCATGAAACTATAATTCACTAATGAAATAAATCAAAGAGTATCCAAACAGAGGATATCCTGTGTTCATGGATTGGAATTTTCAATATGGTTAAGATGTCACTGTTTCCCAAATTGAACTATAGTGCCTATGAAATCCCAATCAAAATTCAGCAAGCTATTTTCCAGATATCAGCAAACTGATAGGCAAGGACCTAGAATAATCCACACATACTGAAGAAGAGCAATTTAGGGAATTTCACCACCCTATTTAAAGACATTATAATGCCACTGTAACCAAGATAGTGAGGTATTGCTGAAGAAATAGACACATAGTCTAGCAAAAATCCACATAAATATATTGGTGATTTTTGACAAAAGCACAAAGACATTTCAATTGAGAAAGTCTAGAGTTTTTTTGTTTTATTTCAGTGAATGATTCTGGTACATTTCAATGTTCATATGAATAAAAAGTTGAAACTAGACACAAAACTTAAACTTTAAACACAAATTAACTCAACGTGGATCATAGAACTAATGTAAAATGTAAGACTATAAAACTAGAAGAAAACACAGGAGAAAATATATGAAAGGGTTGGGTTATGAGATTCATATATAACATCAAAATCAATACACATTAAATAAAACAATTAATAAGCTAGTTTTTTTTTTCTTTTTTTTTTTCTTTTTTTTTAAATTTGAGACAGGGTCTCACTCTATCCCCCAGGCTGGAGTGCAGTGGCAGGATCACGGCTCTCTGCAAACTCAACCTCCCAGGCTCAAGCAATTCTGCCTCAGCCTCCCAAGTAGCTGGGACTACAGGCTTGCACCATGACACTCGGCTAATTTCTGTGTTTTTTTGTAGAGATGGGGTTTTCTCAGGTTGCCAAGGCTGGTCTTGAACTTGTGGGCTTAAGCAATCCGCCTGCCTCAGCCTCCCAAAGTTCTGGGACTATAGGTGTGACCCACTATGTGCCTGGTGAGCTGCATATTATTAAAATTAAAAACTTTTGTTTAGATAAAGACACTGTTTAGACAATGAAAATGCAAGAAAAAAACAAATTAAAGGCTTGGAGAAAATATTTGCAAAACACATTTGACAAAGGTGATGTTTTTAAGATATATAAAAAAATTCAAAATAAAACAGTAATAACTTAATAAAAACTCAGATCAAAAACTCAATTACAAGGATTTGAATGAGCACCTCACAAAGAAGGTATACAGATGGCAAGCATAAGAAATTATGTCTAAAATTATTTGTCATTAGGGAAATACAAATTAAAACAGTAATAAAAGACACATCTATTAGCATGGTTAAAATTAAAAAACAACACCAACTGCTGATAAAGATACAGAACAACAGGAATTCTCCTTCATAGTGGATGAGAATACAAAAAGGTACATTTATTTTGGAAGAGAGTTCGGCAGCTTTTTACAAAGCTAAACATAGTCTTACCATACAATCCAGCAATCAATCACACGCCTAGGTATTTACCAACTGATTTGAAAACTTATGCTCACACAACACCATGCACATGAATCTTTATAGCAGCTTTATAATTGCTCCAAACTGGAAGCAACCAAGATATTCTTAAGCAAATGAATAAACAAACGCTGGCACACCCTCACAATAAACTACTATTTAGCAATAAACAAAAATGCTATCAAGGCACACAAAGATATGGGTGAATCTTATCTGCATTATGCCAAATGAAAGCAGCTAGTTTATGATTGTATATATAAATGATTCCATTTCCAAGGCATTCCGAAAAAGGAAAAAGTATAGAGGTGATAAAAGGATTAGCAATTGCCAAGGGTTAGTGGGAGGATTAATATGTGAAGCCCAGGGAATTTTATAGAACAGTGAAAATATTCACTGTATGAATCTGTAATGGTGGATACATGGCATTAAGCATATGTCAAAATTCATAGAACTTTATAGTGCAAAGATTCAACATTAATGTATACAACTTAGGAAAAATTAGGATGTTGGGACCATTCAAGAGTGGAATGTATCACGTGACAAAAACAGTTTAACTGTATTATAAATATATGAAAACTGTATTATAAATATTTGAAACAAACTCACTGAAGGGGTTTAAAAACGAGCAAAGTACTTGAATAGACATCTCCACAAACAAGACAGTCAAATGGCTAATAAGCACATGAAAAGATGCTCAGCATTCCTAATCATTAGGGAAATGCAAATCAAAACTCCTATGAGATTCTACTTCACAATCACTACAATGTCTACCATCCACAACAATAAAAACCCAGGAAATAACGAGTGCCGGCAAAGATACGGAGTAGCCTTATGCACTGATAGCGAGAATCTGAAATGGTGCAACCCCTGTGAAATGTGTATGGCAGTTACTAAAAATAAATAAAAATAGAATTACCATAGGATCCAGCAATTCCACTTCTGGATATACATCCCAAAGAACTGAAAGCAGGGCCTCAATGATATGTTGCACACCCACGTTTATAGCAGCAATATTCACAATAACTAAAACATGGGAACCACCCAAGTGTCCATTGAGGGATGAAGAGATAAGCAGAATGTGCTATCCACACGCAATGATGTATTATTCAGCCTTACAAAGGAAGCCAATTCTGGCACATGCTACAAAACCAATGAAACGTGAGAACATAATGCTCAGTGAAATAAGCCAGTCAAAATAAGCCAGCACAAAATGACAAGTACTATATAATTCCACTGGTTTGTGGTACTTAGAAAGTCAGAATCATAGAGACAGAAAGTAGAATGGCAGCTGCCAGGAGCTGCAGGGAGTGGGTCATGATTAATGGGTTATGGTAATGTTAGTGTTCAATGGGTCCAAAATTTCAGTTTCACATGAAGAAAGTGTTCTGGATGTGGATGATGCTAATGGTTGTAGTCTTATAAACATATTAATAACAATGAACTCTACACTTAGAAATGGTTCATATGTAATTTTATGTCATGTATATTTTACCACCATGAAAAATATGGGGAAAAAAAGTGTTACTGAGAAACACATTTTAAGTATAAGAATGCAGAATAATTAAAAATGAAATAATATAAAGACATACTGTATAGATAATTATCAAAGAAATATGAAATAAAAACAGATTTACTAATACCAGGAAAAAGATTTTAAGCAAAGAAACATGAATAGGACTAAAAAAGTGTATTTCACAGTGATAAAGAGGTTAATCCAATAGGAAGTTATCACAATCCCAAATCTGTGAAAATCTATACATAGTTTCAAAGAAATTTATGCATAGTTTCTTAAAAATCTAGAAAAAATAAAAGATAAAATCCAAGGAAGAAAATGGTAATAAAACACAAAAAAGTCAATGGAATAGAATATATACATAAAGTAGAGGAAAGAAAGCTAAAATGGGCCCTTTGAAAGGATTAATTCAACTAAGCCACAGGCGATATACATCAAGGAAAAAGAGAAAAGAAATTACAAAATTCCAGAATGAATAAGGATACATCATTAGAGATCCCAAAGAAATAGGATTATATCTTTCCTGAATAGTAAGAATGCTTGGAATATGCAGTTCTAGGCTTAATTCACTTCTTTAGTAATTTCAGGACATCTGGCCTTTCCTTCTTGGCTGCAAGGTAGCTGCCACAGCTTCAGGCATCACAGTTCCTCAAGGAACTGTGATCAGAAGCATTAAACGGAATTGGGATTTTCTTTTCACCTACTCTATATTGTCAAAGAAAATTATTTCCTAGAATTAAACTAATAGACATCATTCATATGCCATTGGTCGGAACTAGGGTTACAGGTCTTCTATTGCAGGGACTCTAAAACCTATACTACAGCATAAAAGTTCCCACCTCTATTTTGAAATCTTTTGATAATCAACAAAGAAGAGGTGTGGTATCTTCTGGGGAAGCTGACAAGATTCTCTGCCACATTTAGCATTTTCTCAGAAGCATGAGTAAATAAATTCTCTCTTTTGCAAAAGCTAATATTGAATGACATTTGCAACTAGCATGGTGCAGGCTAATACAAACTGGACCCTACTTATCCATTAACATCTATCCTTGGGAATCAAAATAATGAATGTTCTAGTTACAAACAACTCAGTCATTAAAAATATTCAGCTTTCACTGCCAACCATTCCTATATGTGCTGCTACACATTTTTATAGATAATAAAATTATATTTATTTTACAATGTTTTATAATGCAAAGGTAAATATTTTACTCTGCAATACAGATACACAAAGTAGATGGGTATATTCTATAAGTAAAATGGTAAGTAAAATGCAATTTTATTCAAGAAGTAGTTCCAGTGGACAATCATGGATCAGATATTGGTTCATGGCTTTGCTGTGTGAGAAACATACTGGCCACCAGGTGTTCTCAGTCCATAAGATACACAAACTAATTCCAACCTACTGAGGTAGGTGCTTTGTTGGAAATAAGTTTAGGGAGATAAGAGAGAACAGACAGTGATACAAGAAAAATTAAAATATTTTCCTGGAAGAGAAGCATTTTGTAAATTCGTCCATCCTGATGGCTGATCACACATTTTTTTCTTGCTATAGACTTTGCCTAAATAGAAATAGTTGCTGATCAATGTTGTGGAGTTCATCCATCGATTGCACTGACTGTTTATGATGAAAGTCTGATGTGAATTGTTTATTATCAACTGGGCGGTGCATAAGATGTGAATGCTCTGATTGAATCAGAAATGTATCTGGATCCCCTACATATCACAGAGGTTGTTTCCCAAACACGTCTGGTTAAATCAAACATCAAAGATTTTTTTGAAAAACTAGAACTTAGGAAAACAAATTCAGTCCAGCTGACATTAAACTCTGCTCCTGTCAAACCAAACAGGATTTTAATGTCTCTTGCCTGTTAAGTATTAGTGAGGAATCTGTCTAAACAGTAAAAAATACAATCCCACAGTCATTAAATCAAAGTAATTAGAACTCCAGTGATGGGTGAAAGTGGAATCATATGTTCTTCCTCGCTGGGAGTTATCCATTGGCTGGGGTATTTGGAAATCTGTGACTTCAGGTGGAGAGCTGACGCTAAATATTGTGATGTGCTTCGTGTGTGTGTTATGCAGGTCATTCCGAGCTACATGTTTTGTCTCTCTCACGTAGGAGATAAATTATATAGTGAAACTAGATGTTTAAAAACCATGTGCTACTCTTTGATAGCAACCTATAGGAGTTAGCTATGTATGTATATGTCAGTTGTCCCCGGATATTTAATATTTGCTTGGTATATCGTTGATGTAAAATTCTTGGGATTCTGGTATATTTGACTCAACAAACTCCCAAAACAAAGTGGAAGTTCTATTAAATATGCTGTGGATTAAAAATCACCTCCACCAAAGGGCAGAGTAAGATACCAGCAGAAACAGCAGTCCCAATGCTTCATGAATAAAAGCCACACTCAACCTTGAGTTAAGTGGCTGAATGGCAAGTGGCTTTCTCTGTTAAGCAGATTCTAATACTACAAAACATTTTTTTCACATCTGTTTTTAATCCTGAAATATAACATACATTGCAGAGTATACAGTAAAAATAAATTTAAAACATAATAAATTCTAAAAATACAACAAAATTAGTTATAAAATCATTCCTTGAATGATTTTGTATCAAATTAAATATTTATCCCACATTATGGTAACAGTCATCAGTGTCCCTTCATTGTGTCATATATAAAAAAAAAACCTTCAATTTTGCAGTGACTAATATTTGGAATTTACATAGACATTGATATACCTTGAATTTCTAGTGTAATATTAAGAAAATAATAATGAATGTTAAACACACATTGACCCATCACTATATGTCAGGCAAGGCCTTCAAGCTTGAAGTGCAATGCATTCAATAATCCTCACGATGTACCTTTAAGCATTATTATTTCTGTTTTAGAGATGACAAAATTATGGCCTTGCCTCAGTCATGTAGGCAAAGTGCTCAGTATCATGCAACTTCTAACTAGTGGGCTGGGGATTTTGACTCTGGGTTATAGAACCAGGCAATTACATCGAAGCCAATCAACTGGGCCACTTTCCTTTACCACCTTCTCACTAAAAAACATGGCATTCCAGGAAAGTGTGTCGCATAAAACAGTTGTGAAATGATTTCATAAATAGTAATATTCAGCCTTTAATTTCAAACTATTATATAAGCTACCATTTTTTAAACTTTCCTTTTCCACCAGTAATTTACTTCACACTCATTAATGACGATCATGACATTTTACAACCAATAAGGATTTTGGAGGGCTGGCACATTTGGCAGAGAAGAGACAGACCAGAGTTATTGATTGTGTTGATGTTGACAACTGCCCTGTCATGGCCAGCTCTCTCTGCAGCCCTCCCCACAGCCTCCATGTGACATGTGTGAGCAGGCGGTGTGTTGTCAGTAACGCAGTTCTTTCTCTTTTCTTTCATCATCGTAAGTTCATCATCAGGGTAGTGCTGGTGGAGATTCATGGAAACTGGGCAGGTTTACTAGGCAGCCAGCTAATGATGCTATGCCAGGCAGGGCCCACCTCCCTTCTGTTACGACTTAAAATTTCCAGCTCTACTATTTATTCTGGACAGAGATTACATTGTACCTCTAACAGCTCCCTGGCTTACCTGAAAACATCATCTAGAAGGAAGAGCTTATCAACTGGTTCCTCACAATGCCCTCCATGAAGAGGCCAGTGGAACAGAAGGGCATGCCAGCAGCTGGGCTCTGCTGAGCCCATGTGCCCACATTTCACTTTCTAAGCATTCCATGTGGCATGTGAATATCTCTGTCTTACAAATTAGAAAATTAAGTTATGGTACAGCCAGTTTTATTACACAAGGCTACTGTATTAGTCCGTTTTCACACTGCTAATAAAGATACACCAGGACACTGGGAAATTTACAAAAGAAAGAAGTTCCACATGGCTGAGGAGTCCTCACAACCATGGCAGAAGGCAAAGAGAAGCAAGTCACATCTTGTGTGGATGCCAGCAGGCAAACAGAGAGCTTGTACAGGGAAACTGCCCCTTACAAAACCATCAGATATCTTGAGACTTACTCACTATCACAAGAAGAGCACAGGAAAGACCTGCCCCCATGATTCAATCACCTCCCACCGGGTCCCTCCCACAACATGGGGAATACGTGGGAGCTACAATTCAAGATGAGATTTGGATGGGGACACAAAGCCAAACCACACCATTCCGCCCCTAGCCCCTCCCAAATCTTGTGTCCTCACATTTCAAAACCAATCATGCCTTCCCAACTGTGATGGTTAATACTGAGTGTCAACTTGATTGGATTGAAGGATGCAAAGTATTGATCCTGGGTGTGTCTGTGAGGGTTTTCCCAAAATAGATTAACATTTGAGTCAGTGGGCTGGAAAAGGCAGAACCACACTAAATCTGGGTAGGGAGAATCTGATTAGCTGGCAGTTTAGCTAGAATATAAACAGGCAGAAAATGTGAAGAGGGAGACTGGTCTAGCCTCCCAGCCTATATCTTTCACATGTGCTGGATGCTTCCTGCCCTTGAACATCAAACTCCAAGTTATTTAGTTTGGGACTCGGACTGGCTCTCCTTGCTCCTCAGCCTACAGGCAGCCTATTGTGGGACCTTGTGATCATGTGAGTTAATACTTAATAAACTCCTTTATATATATGGAATATATATAGAGAGAGAGAGAGCTGATGTTGATTCCAGGGTACCCAAAACGTCATTGTGGTCTGCCACTGAAAGTAGTGGCTTATTGAGGTCAGTGAATTAATGGAGTTTTAGCTCAGGTCCAACTTCTAGTGGGTCCAGTGGGTCCCCCGACTCATCCTGTAGTTATTTCCACAATGCCAGAATGCAAAACTGGCATATAAATACTTAGCAGCTGGCAGAAATCCCACATTGGCTCCCTGATTGGTAGGGTTAGGAGTATTATGATGGGAAAGGCCAAATGGAAGCCATTAGAGCTGTCTCTACCTAGAAAACTAATAAATCAAAAACAATATCACATCCCTGGAGGTACTGCTGAGATTAGTGCCACCATCAAGGACTTGAAAAACATGGGGGTGTTGATTCCCACCACATCCCCATTCAACACTTCCATTTGACCTGTGCAGAAGATAAATGGATCTTGGAGAATGACAATGGATTATTGTAAGCTTAACCAAGTTGTGACTCCAGTTGCAGCTGCTGTACCAGATGCGTTTCATTGCTTGAGCAAATTAATACATCTCCTGGTAACTGGTATGAAGCCATTGATCTCCATTCCTGTCCATAAGGCCCACCAGAAGCCATTTGCCTTCAGCTGGTACTGTGTTACCTCAGGAGCATATAACTCTCCAGCTTTGTGTCATAATCTTATTTGGAGAGACCCTGATTGCTTTCCACTTCTGCTGGATATTACATTGGTCCTTTACATGGATGACATTATGCTGATTGGATCCAGTGAGCAAAAAGTAGCAAACAAACTGGACTTGTTGGTGAGATATTTGCATGACAGAGGATGGGAAATAAATCCAACTAAAATTCAGGGACCTCCTAACTCAGTAAAATTTCTATGGGTTCAGTGAAGTGGGACCTGTTGAGATATTCCTTGTGAAGTGAAAGGTAAGTTGCTGCATTAGACCCCTCTTACAACCATGAAAGAGGCACATTGCCTAGTGGGCCTATTTGGATTTTGAAGATAACACATTCCTCATTTGGGAGTGTTACTCTAGCCCATTTATTGAGCAACCTGAATAGCTGGCAGTTTTAAATGGGGTCCAGAACAGGAGAAGGCTCTGCAACAGGTCCAGGCAGCTGTGCCAGTTGCTCTGCCACTTGGGCCATATAGACCCAGCAGATCCAATGGTGCTAGAGGTGTCAGTGGCAGATAGGGATTCTGTTTGGAGTTTTTGGCAGGACCCCATAGGTGAATCACAGTGAAGACCTCTAGGATTTTGGAGCAAAGCCCTGCCATCTGCAGATAACTACTCTCCTTTTGAGAGAAAGCTCTTGGCTTGTTACTGGGTTCCAGTGGAAACTGAATGTTTGGCTATGAGTCATCAAGTCATCATGCTACCTGAACTGCCTATCATGAACTAAGTGCCTTCTGACTCATCTAGCCATAAGGTGGGTCATGCACAGCAGCATTCCATCATCTAAGGGAAGTGGTATATATGTGATCAGGCTCAAGCGGGTCCTGAAAGCACAAGGAAGTTACATGAGGAAGTGACTCAATGCCCATGGTCTCTACTCTGGCCACCCTGCCTTCTCTCCGACAACCTGCACTGATGGACACATGGGGAGTTTCCTATGATTAGTTGACCGAGGGAGAGAAGAGTAGGACCTGACTCACAGATGGTTCTGCACAACATGCAGGCACCATTTAAAAGTGGAAAGCTGCATCACTACAGCCTCTTTCTAGGACATCCCTGAAGGACAGTCGTCAAGGGAAATCATCCCAGTGGGCAGAACTTCGAGCAGTATATCTGGTTGTGCACTTTGCATGGAAGGAGAAATGGCCAGATGTGTGATTATATACTGATTCATGGGCTGTAGCCAATGGTTTGGCTGGATGGTCAAGGACTTTGAAGAAGCATGATTGGAAAATTGGTGACAAGTAAATGTGGGGGAGAGGTATGTGGATGGACCTCTCTGAGTGGTCAAAAACTGTAAAGATAATTGTATCCCATGTGAGTGCTCACCAACAGGGTGACCTCAGTAGAGGAGGATTTTAATAATAAAGTGGAAAGGATGACCCGTTCTGTGGATATAACTCAGCCTCTTTCCCAAGCCACCCCTGTCGTTGTCCAATGGGCCCATGAACAAAGTGGCCATGGTGGGAAGGATGGCGGTTGCCCATGGGCTCTGCAACATGTACTTCCACCCACCAAAGCTGACCCACTATGGCCACTGCTGAGTGTCCAGTTCTCCAGCAGCAGAGACCGACACTGAACCCTCAATATGGCACCATTCTTTGGGGTGATCAGCCAGCTACCTGGGGGCAGGTTCATTATATTGGACCTCATCCATCATGGGAAGGGCAGAAGTTTGTCCTCACTGGGATAGACACTTACTTCAGATATGGGTTTGCCTATCTTGCATGCAATGCGTCTGCCAAAACTACCATCCGTGAACTCACAGAATGCCTTATCCACTGTCATGGTATTCCACACAGCATTGCCTCTGACAAAGACACTCATTTTATGGTTAAAGAAGAGTGGCAGTGGGCTCATGCTCATGGAATTCATTGTCTTACCGTGTTCCCCATTATCCCGAGGCAGCTGGATTGATAGAACTGTGGAATGGCCTTTTGAAGTCACAATTACAATGCCAACTAGGTGACCATACTTTGCAGGGCTGGGGCAAAGTTCTCCAGAAGGCCATGTATGCTCTGAATCAGCGTCCGATATATGGTCCTGTTTCTCCCATAGCCAGTATTCACGGGTCCAGGAGTCAAGGGATGGAAGTGGAAGTGGCACCACTTACCATCACCCCTCGTGATTCACTGGCAAAATTTTTGTTTCCTGTTCCTGCGACATTACGTTCTGCTGTCCTAGAGGTCTTAGTTCCAGAGGGAGGAATGCTGCCACCAGGAGACACAACAACAATTCCATTAAACTGGAAGTTAAGATTGCCACCTAGACACTTTGGGCTCCTCCTACATTTAAGTTAACAGGCTAAGAAGAAGTTACAATGTTGGCTGGGGTGACCTGAACTATCAAGATGAAATCAGTATACCACTTCCTTACTCAAGTAAGGACGAATATGCATGGAATACAGGAGATCCATTAGGGTGTCTCTTAGTATTACCATGCCCTGTGATTAAGGTCAATGAGAAGCTACAACAACCCAATCCAGGCGGGACTACAAATGATGCAGAACCTTCAGAAATGAAGGTTTGGGACACTCCATGAGGAAAAAAAAAAAACAAAAACCACACCCTGCTGAGGTGCTTGCTGAAGGCAAAGGCAATACAGAATGAGGAGAAGAAGGTCATCATCAATACCAACTATAACCACGTGACCGGCCGCAAAAATGAGGACTGTAACTGTTATGAGTATTTCATCCTTCTTTTGTTAAAGACATGTTTGTCCATATATATACTTGTACTAAGAAAATATCTTCATTTTATTTTCTTTCTTTGTTATCATGTGACATAAGATTTATTGACTTCACATCAGCATTTAAGTATTGTTAACTTTATGTAATACTATTTGGGTTGAGGATTGGTGCATTTCTGGTTGTACAAAAGACAGTTGTATTATGTTAGGCATAATTATGACATTATTACTGTCTTTACTTGAAGATTATGTATGATCTCCGAAGATGTGTATGGGTTGAAATGGACAAGAGTGGACTTGTGATGGTTAATGCTGAGCATCAATTTGATTGGCTTGAAGGATACAAAGCATTGATCCTGGGTGTTTCTATGAGGGTGTTACAAAAGGAGATTAACATTTGAGTCAATGGGCTTGGAAAGGCAGACTCACCCTTTACCTGGGTGGGCAAAATGTAATCAGCTGCCAGCACAGCTAGAATATAAGCAGGCAGAAAAATGTGAAAAGAAAGACTGGCCTAGCCTCCCAACCTACGTCTTTCTCCCATGCTAGATGCTTCTTGCCCTAGAACATCAGATTCCAAGTTCTTCAATTTTGGAACTTGGACTGGCTCTCCTTGCATCTCAGCCTGTAGATGGCCTATTGTAGGACCCTGTGATCATATGAATTAATAAACTCATATATATATTCCATTAGTTCTGGACCTCTAGAGAACCCTGACCAATACAACAACAGTCCCCAAGAGTCGTAAAATATTTCAACATTAACCCAAAAGTCAACAGTCCAGTCCAAAGTCTGATTGAAGACAAGGAAAGTCCCTTCCAGCTATAAGCCTGTGAAATCGAAAGCAAGTTAGTTACTTCCTAGATAGAAAGCAGGTATAGGCATTGGGTAAATACAGCCATTCCAAGTGGGAGAAATTGGCCAAAACAAAGAGGCCACAGGCCCCATTCAAGTACAAAATCCAGCAGAACAGTAAAATCTTAAAGCTTCTAAATGTTCTCCTCCATGTCTCACATTTAGGTCACCTTTATGCAAGAGGTGGGTTTCCACAGTCTTGGGCAGCTCTTCCCCTGTGGCTTTGCAGGATGTAGGCACTCTCCTGGCTGCTTTTATGGTCTGGTGCTGAATGTCTGCAACTTTTCCAGATGCACTGTACAACTTGTCAGTGGATCTACCATTCTAAGGTCTGGAGAATGGTGGCCCTCCTCTCACAGCTGCACTAAGCAGTACCCCACTAGGGACTCTGTCTGGGGGCTCTGACCCCAAATTTCCCTTCTGCACTGCTCTAGCAGAGGTTCTCTATGAGGGCTCTGCCCCTGCAGCAAACTTCTGCCTGGGAATCCAGGCATTTCCATACATCCTCTGAAATCTAGGCAGAGGTTTCCAAACCTCAATTCTTGACTACCGTGCACCTGCAGGCTCAACATCATGTGGAAGCTGCCAAGTCTTGGCAACAGCTTGAGATGTACCTTGACCTCTTTTAGTCATGACTGGAGTGGCTGGGATACAGGACACCAAGTCACTAGACTGCACACAGCAGAGGGAACCTGGACCCCGCTCATGACACCATTTTTTCCTCCTAACCCTCCAGGCCTGTGATGGGAGGGGATGCTGCCAAGGTCTCTGACAAGCCTTGGAGACATTTTCCCAATTATCTTGGTAATTAACATTCGACTATTCATTACTTATGCAAACTTATTCAGCTGGCTTGAATTTCTCCTCAGAAAATGGGATTTTCTTTTCTATTGCCCTGTCAGGCTGCAAATTTTCCAAAATTTTATGCTCTGCTTCTCTTATAACACTAAATGCCTTTAACAGCAACCAAATCACATCTTGAATGCTTTGCTGCTTAGAAATTTCTTCTGCCAGATGGGCGGATCACAAGGTTAGGAGATTGAGACCATCTTGGCCAACATGGTGAAACTCCGTGTCTACTAAAAATACAAAAATTAGCTGGATGTGGTGGCAGGTGCCTGTAATGCCAGCTACTCAGGAGGCTGAAGCAGGAGAATCGCTTGAACCAGGGAGTCAGAGGTTGCAGTGAGCCCAGATTGCACCACTGCACTCCAGCCTGGCAACAGAGCGAGACTTCATCTCAAACAAACAAACAACAAAAAAAAGAAATTTCTTCTTCCAGATACCGTAAATTATCTCTCTCAAGTTCAAAGTTCCACAAATCTGTAGGGGAGGACCACAATGCCACCAGTCTCTTTGCTAAAACATAACAAGAGTCAACTTTGCTCCAGCTCCCAACAAGCTCCTCATTTCCATCTGAGACCACCTCGGCCTGGACATTATTGTCCATATGACTCTCAGCATTTTGGGCAAAGTCATTCAACAAGTGTCTAGGAAGTTCCAAACTTTCCCACATTTTCCTGTCTTTTTCTGAGCTCTCCAAGCTGTTCTAGACCCTGCCCATTACCCAGTTCTAAAGTTGTTTCCACATTTTTGGGTATCTACAGCAGTGACCCGCTCTACTGGTACCCATATCTATATTGTGTAGGGTCCTCTAGAGAAACAGAACTAATAGGAAATACATATATTTCACACAATATATATACTCCCACAATCACAAGGTCTCACAATAGCCTGTCTGCAAGCTGAGGAGCAAGGAAGCCAGTCTGAGTCCCAAAGGTGAAGAAGTTGGAGTCAGATATTTGAGGGCAGGAAGCATCCAGCATGGGAGAAAGATGGAGGCTGGGAGGCCAGTCTAGTCTTTTCACATTCTTCTGCCTGCTTTTCTTATTCTGGCTGTGCTGGCAGCTGATTAGATTGTACCCACCCAGATTAAAAGTGGGTCTACATTTCCCAGCTCACTGACTCAAATATTAATCTCTTCGGGCAACACCCTCACAGACACACCCAGGGGCAATACTTGGCATTCTTCAGTCCAATCAAGTTGACACTCAGTATTAACTATCACAATTACAGACTTTGAACGTATCAAAATCTGGAGTCAAACCAAGGCACTTAGACTACTCTTGGAAGACAAGACAGAATTTCTATGGCAAGACAAGATCTCTTCAGACTGACCCTCATGGAGTTTGGGCATTTTGTCCAGGCTTGTGCTGGAGAGTAGCATAGTGCTAGCTCCTTCATTTCTCTCACCCTGGACCATTTCCATAATTAAAGGGTAAGTTTCTCTCTTGCAGTCCAAATTCAGAAAATTGACCCTGAACTGCAAATAATTAGCAAAATACTGTCTTAAGGAATGTGTTTTCCACCCTAAATATGTCTGCTTCACTTTGTTTTCAGAAGTTGGCTCATTAAGAAGGAACAGAGAGTTCTTTTTGCCATGTCATCTTAGCCTCCAGGACAGCAACAAAATGAATGTAATCACAGGAAATGCAGGGGTTTACTGGGAAGTCTAAAAATGTACATATAGACTTGGAGATGGAAATCCAGCACCATGTTGGAAGCATTTGAGATGAAAATTTTAAGATACAATAAATTTCTCTAAGTTTCTCTTCAAAGTTCAGCCTGTGAGCTTCCTTGTTCTTTGTTCTCAATCCCAACTTTCTTGATCTCCATGCCTCCTTGCCTAAGTTACTGTAAACAACCTTCCTGTCAATGCTAATCAATAACTCACATCTGTTCCCTTGGTTACTGTGTACCCATTCCACCCTTCAAAACCACATGTCCACCCTTTGAGACTGCATGTCCCACCACTGTAACTTGCCTTCCTCTTCCCCCTTCCTTATTTGGGAAAAAATATTCACAAGTAGCCAATCAGGTCAGTTTAGTTTGTGCGGTCCGACTCCAGCCCATGGGGGAGTGACACAGAGATAGGGTCTATGCATTAAAGATAAAAACCCCTTCGTTCCTTTGTTTCCTGTGCTCTTGCCATTGCTCCATCTGTGAGATGCACCCTTCTATAGAAGTAAAATTGCCTTACTGAGAAAATGAATGTTACAGTGCTATTTCTTTTACAGCACCGAAAATTTGTTTCTAACAAAATTTCCATACATTTTCTGCTTTCAAATAAGGATTTTGCCTTGATATATAATACAGTTTGAATATGTCCCCTCCAAATCGATGCTGATTTGTAAACCCCAACGTTGGATGTGGGGCCTGATGGTAAGTGTTTGGGTCCTGGGGGTGGATTCCTCACGGTTTGGTGCTGTCCTTGAGAAAGTGAGTGAGTTATTGTTCTCACAATATCTGGTTGCTTAAAAGTGTGTGGCTCCTCCCACCCTCTTGCTCCTGCTTTTACCACATGAGGTATCTGTTTCTACTTCACATTCTTCCATGAGTAAAAGTACTCTGAGATCTCCCCAGAAGCCAAGCAGATGCTGGTTTGCAGCCTGCAGAACCATGAGACAATTAAATCTTTTTTCTTTATTGAATTATTCAGTCTCAGGAATTTCTTGAAAGCAACGAAAGACTAGTCTAATGCAATGTACTGGCTGTCAAACATTTTAGTAGGTTAGTTCATCGTTGAACTGCAGGAGGACCATGAGACAGATAATCATGATAACTAGTTTCAGGACCCAATCCATCCCTGCAATAGCAGTACTCTTAGGCAATTAAGTTCTTCAATGTATCAGTCTCCTTACTTTTAAAAAGGGGGTGAGAAAAAAACATGATGCTGACATGCTTTTGAGAGTCATAATGAGATTTTATATGTAAAAATACTAAACGAAACTCTATGGCACCGGAGCAATGCCAACTGGTATGTTTCTATTACTAGTACTATTTTCATTATAGTACTATTATTACTAGAACTATTATAACAGTAATTATTAATACTAAAGTACACAGTGGCTATTTAATGTGATGTAAGACTTTACTGTAATTATTAATGACACATGACCTCATCTATTCTGTAGCCACCTCATTGGGGGTCATTGGACAGAGGAATGTTTTTGGGGAGGGCAGTGGGCTGAGTACTGCTTGTTTTACAGAAATAGACCCCCAAGACAGCAGTGAGCATCATATCCACGCTTTGTCCTGTCCACAGGAGTTCTCAGGGCCTCTGGTCTGCTCTTTCCCCAGCAGGCACAGGCATTAATGGGGTTCTGTCACTCCCCACCCATGTTCCACAGGTTAGTACACCCAGAGATATTAGCCTTGCATCTGTGGCTTCTGCCTAGAACATATGCTATTTGTGTTCCTGAGACATGATATCATTCTGCAGTGAGCTCTTCAGCACAGAAATTGATGTGTGCCTGCTGAGCATACTAATGTCCCTTGGTTTTTCTATCTGTGTTTATTTTGGAGGATGTATGGATCAAGGTCTGAAATTCACACAGAGAGACTCGCCTGCTTTCTGACAGTCTCAAAATTGTTGCTACAACAATCATACTTATATTACACTAGCAAGTGTGGACTAGGCTGATGGTAAAAAAAGAAAGATTAAATTTTTCCTGGGGACCATTCCTATCTGAAGCTTGAAAAAAAGAGGGTTTGACTTGCAAATCACAAACAAAAGACCCTAAATGAGCAAAAGCAGTTGTTTTGATTTTTCAATAAGTCTTTTAGTCTTGGGCATAACACATGAATGAAAGTAGAGAAATGCTGCTCACCTAGATGAGTGCCCAGGGAGGAGAGTGAATAGCACACACTATGTTCCTCCTGCAGATGTGAACACATGGGCCATGAGGTTGAGGCTCTCAAAACAGCTGGACTGGGTCTTCCTGCTCCCATTCCTCACAGGCCACACACAGATCCAAAGTAAATGCAATTTTTTTGGGTGCAGTTTTGTGGAGGAAACCTTTCTTTCTCTTAAGCAAGCTATGGGTCATACAGTAATGAGCATTGTTTACACCATAAAGAACTTTCAATGAGCAGGCACCTCATACCCTCAAGCATTTACAATTGCTTAGAAACAGAAATGAATCACCTGCTTCACTCTAATAAAGTCACACAGGACAGAAGGGCACAGAATCAAATATCAATGCCATCATGGGGTAAATACTTTAACAAGAGTGTGCACAGACTGTTACTGGGGCACTGTATTAGTCCGTTTTCATGTTGCTGATAAACACATATCTGAGACTGGGTAATTCGTAAAGAAAAAATTGGCTTAATGGACTCACAGTCCCACATGATGGGAAGGCCTCACAATCATGGCAAAAGGCAAAAGTCACGCCTTACATGGCGGCAGACAAGAGAGAATGAGAACCGAGTGAAAGGGGTTTCCCCTTATAGAACCATCAGATCTTGTGAGACTTACTCACTGCCATGAAAAAAGTATGGGGGATATGGCCCCCATGATTCAATTGTTTCCCAGCAGATCCCTCCCACAACACATGGGAATTACAGGAACTACAGTTCAAGATGAGATTTGGGTGGAGAAACAGTCAAACCCTATCAGGCACTGAGGAGGAAGTGATTGTTTCTGCCATGGGACTCTCAAAGCACTTCATAGGCAGGTGACGTTCTATGCAGGTTTTGATAGATGAATGGAGTTTTCCATGTGGGGAAGGGAGCAATGGTGGCATAAATATTTTCATGTAGAAATGCATGATGTTGTGGCAAGGCCTGCCATGTTCTGGGGAGCCATAGAAGAAAAATGTGTCAGCTCAGCAGATACTTGCTATGGGGAAAGGCCAAAGAGGAATTGGAGACTGGGTAAAATCTGAAGGCCTTATAATACTCTTCTAACAAATTTATGCTTTACTCTATGCACAAGAGGAGACAACAAAAATATTTACATGCAGAGTGGCATGATCAGATTTGCTTTTTAGGAAGGGACTTCTCATGGTGAGCCTGGAAACACAGCTCTGAGGCAACTTAGGAAGACTTATAATAACCTAAGGGGTAGAAACAGTCAGGGGATGGATAAAAGAAACTGGTATCTAGAATGCTGCATTAAAAATATAAAGATTACATAAATGTGAAAAGGCATGAGTAGGGTTTTGCTATGAGGGTTATTGAATATCCAAAGTTGGAGGTTGATGGATGGAGGTATCATTCACCAAGATAATAAACCCACGAAGAATAGGTGAAGATTTTAAAGCATATGATCACAAAGTTAGGCTTAGATGTGTCTTTATTGCTTTCTATTCAGGACACAGGCAGAGGTGACACCTGGAGCTAATGCATTATGAACACACATGACAGAGAAATTGGAGGTTTTCTGTTGTGCTTAGCACAGACTCCACAGGAAAAGAAAATAGTGGTGACTGTCATGGGTAGCTATTAGGCATAGATTGTGAAAGGCCATTGAAGACAGAAACTCTGTCCATTCATAAATGGAGCTGGCAGAATCTTGAATAAGTATTATGGCAGTAGAAAGAATGAATATGAGAATCATCTCATTCTTTAAAAAATGGCAAGAATGTGAACAGGAGAGATGAGTCAAGGATGACTCCAAGTTTTCAAATATGGCCAAAGAATTTGGCTGACATGTATTTTGTTATACGGCATTAGTATAATTTAGTGAATGTAACCGTTAAGAATCACAGTAATGCATGACTAATGAGTGGGTCAAACTTACAGCAATATCATATATCTGGAACGCATGCATTCTACATAAAGGAGAAGGTCTGTTGAGCCATTCGACTGCCATGAAGTCAACACGCTTCATTCAATAAGCTACATATGGATAAAGCAAACTAAAAGACAGCACACTGACAGACAGCAACAGGGACACTGGACATCAAAGGTACGATTCAGAGACAATACCTAAAGCCCAAAGAGTCTGAGAACAGGTGGTACAAAGGGAAGTAGTCCAACATCTTTCAGTAGTCCATGCTAGTGGCCCTGCGAATTGTCCATATTTAAAATGGAGATAAAGACCTCTCACAACATTGATTAAAAGTATAGACATATGTACAACAAATGTTGGAATTACTTTCATAAAAACTGTTAATATTTTATCAAATGCCAAAATTTTAGTTACTGAAAATAGTTTTACATATGTAAATAATCTCTTTGCCAAATAATGCTGGACAAATAGGTGAAAACTGTGTTAGTAAACAGAAATACTCTATGTGGAGAAATAAAAATAGCAAATATAACCTTTTTTTTCTTTTACTAGTATTTCAATTGAATTATCTCCACTCAAAATTTCTTCCATAGCTTCAAATTACAATGCCAGTTTTATTTTTAAAATAAACAATAATTAATATAATCAATTATATCTGCTATTCATTTGGAATCTGTTTATTCAAATTCTGCACTCTACTGAATTTCACTAACTAAAAATAGAAATTACGTCACAACACACACAAGAAATAAAACAATGGTAATGGATGTAACTCTTAACTCAGGATACACATGCTAATGTGGGCAGTTAAGTTGTTTTCTAGACCTTTTATTCACATTAAAGCAATATACTTCTTTATAACCACAATAGTCTTACAATTATTGTTATTATTATTATTTTAATTTCCAAGAGTTGTTGGTCTCTTTAGTTTTTGTTATCATTCCCTACTTATTTACCATACAGACTTTTATGCATCAGTATTTTATTTTGGAAGACTGGTAGCAGGAAAAGTTATTGGCTCTCAAACTGTTCGGTAAAAATTCAATTACATAATGTTTTCTACAATAATATTCTTAGAATTATCTACTTTAAGAATAAACAGGCCAGTCATTTTTGAAATACGGAATTAAGTGCACTGGAAAATCTTTCTGTACCTAAAATTAGGGTTCCAGGCAGGGTGTTATTCCTGATAGGAGGTATCTTAGTCAGTCTGGGCTGTTATAATAAATTATCTGTCACTGGGTGACTTAAACAACAAACATTAATTTCATACAGCTCTGGAGGCTGGGAAGTCCAAGATCAAGGCACTGGCAGATCCAGTGTCCTGTGAGGGCTGCTTCCTGCTTCATAACCAATTGATTGCTTTCTTTCTGTGTCCTCATGTGGCAGAAAGGGGACAGGAGAGCTCTCTGGGGTCTCTTGTGACTCTACCCTCTTGCCCTAATTACCTTCCATAGGCCCCACCTCCTAATACCATTATAGTGAGAGTGAGGATTAGAAAACATGAATTTTGGAGGGACACAAACATTCAGTCCATAAAAACAGGCCAGTCAAAATCTAGAATTAGATATGGGTAGGAACTGTACTATCCACTTCCACTGTCCATAGTTAATGTTTTAAGGTGTAAACTTACACAATAAATGCTTTTTCTTTTGTCTTAGTTTTTTGGGGTTTTGTTTGTTTTTTTTGTCCAATGGCAAATCCACCCAATCATGTTAAGATATTAAATCATTGTTATAAAGAAACTAAGTAAGTGCTGGGGTGGAAATTGAATGTTAGCTCAGATGAGACGTATTAGGGGCTTTCTAGGAAAGCATTATGGTATATTGGAAGTGTCACAGGCTGTGTGTCCAACATTATTTTAACTTTCATAAATTTCATTTTTCTCACGGGTAAAATGGAAATAATAAAAACTGCAGGGCAATGTTGTGAAAATTAAATACAAGAATAAAGATAGACAATAGTTGACTCAGAGGAGGTAACAAATAACATGGATCTCTAGCCTTCTTTCCTTAAGATATATGATTGTTAATATTGAATGTCAACTTAATTGGATTGAAGGATGGATGTATATGCAAAGTATTGTTCCTGGGTGCGTCTGTGAGGGTGGTGACAAAAGAAAATTAACATTTGAGTCAGTGGACTGGGAGAGGCAGACCCACCCTCAGTCTGGGTGGATACCATGCCATCTGCTGCCAGCATGGTGAGGATAAAACACGCAGAAGAATGTGGAAGGACTAGACTGGCTGAGTCTTCTGGCCTCCATCTTTCTCCCATGATGAATGCTTCCTGCCCTCGAACGTCAGACTCCAAGTTCTTCAGCTTTTGGACGCTTGAACTTACACCAGTGGTTTGCCAGAGGCCCTCAGATCTTCGACCGCTGACTGAAGGTTGCACTGTCAGCTTCCCTACTTTTGAAGTTTGGGGACTCAGACTGGCTTCCCTGCTCCTCAGCTTGCAGATGGCCTATTGTGGGACTTCACCTTGTGATTGTGTGAGTCAATATTCCTTAATAAACTACCCTTCATATATACATCTACCCTATTAGTTCCATCCCTTTAGAGAACTCTAACTAATACAAGATAGAAGAGTAGTCCAGGTCGTAATTCTATAGTCCAAGGCACTCAGGAACTCGCAGAATTTCTAACCTTTTGTAGCCCCTTGTTTTATGTCAGGTCTCAAACAGTTAACATACTGGAAGACTTGAGGACAGAATTCTTCAGTAGAATCATTGCTATGGGGCTGAATTCCTTGTCATCCCTGGATTTTTATCTTGCTAGTGGCAATAGAGTATCTGTTTTTCTTCCTAAAGCCTAAAATACATTAAAGTAAAGCAAAATATTCTTAGAAAGGCAACCGGAGCAGTTTCAGAGTCCCTGGTCACTCAGCATCCCAGGTGCTTCAGTGACTCAGGGGAGATACTAGCAGAAGATAAGGACTGAGGGTCCTTACTACAACCTAAGCTGGCCATAATAAAGTCAGATGTTTCACTCCCAATGAAACAGGTGCAGTTTCCAGAAAATGGCGAGTAACATGGCCGAGTGAATCCAAACACTCCTAGCTAGCTTTCAGAGGATCAAGTTAAAGAGGAAACAAGCGCAAACTTTACTTGTTTCTCAGAGCTGGGTGAGTAGGAAGTGTTCTTTCTCACAGAGAAAGAGGGTGAGCAGAGAAGAGAGAAAATCTCGTCAGGCAAAAGGAGTTCCAGCCAACTGCTTCTTGCCAAAAATCTAGATTAAAACCCAAATTTCCAAAGACAAAAGAGTTCCAGGCCCCAGTGCCTAAGTTAGAGAAGTCCACAGGCCATTGCTATGCTGTTGGTGATTGGAGCCCACCTTTACCACACCTTAGCATGAGTGAGTTTTCTGTTCCAGACTCAAGACAGAATTTGCAAGAGGAAGAAGATACAGAAACCCACAGGAGTGGTTGAGTCAAATCTGATGGGACATAAACCCTGAAGGTACAGATCAGCCTGCCTCTGGGGTCTCTTTGATTGTGCCCTGCAGTTTCTCTGTGGTCTCCCCTCATCTAGGTCCATGAGTTTTGCTTTGCAGATGAGTTTTGTTTTTGTTTTTGTTTTTGCCTTGTTTTCTTGTTATAAGCGTTTCTAAATGAGAATAGCCATTATACTCTCAAACAAGTCACAAAGCTACAAACTTTGCAGCCTGAGATTCACTAACCTTGAAGCTTTACAGCAGAAATGTCATGTAAAACAGACAACTTTTAGTGTATGAGTATAATCCTATTTTAATGGACTGTGTGAAGATCTATTTACTTTTCCTAGGTAAAACCAAGGATTACTCTACCTTTAGGCATTTGGCTTCTTCTCAGGAAACCAAGGGATTGCTTTATTTGAAGGGCCAATTTCAGCCTGTTAAAAGCATCTTGCCTGATGCATGGATCCTTGGATGGTGAAGAGGACAACTTCTACCCTCATTTAGTGTGTGTGCATATATAATTTATATATATTATATATATAAATATATATATTTTTTGACGTGTTCAGGTAAGTGTTGAAAATGTGAAGCACGTGTGAATTTTCTAAGTATGTTGTTTTACCTAATTTAGCATTTATTACTTTATAAAGGAAAAATGACATAGATATTTAATGTTTGTCTATTTCTATTGCATTGTGAACTATTCTGGTAGACAATATCATTTTGAATGTTTTACCCTCAATGCCTAGCAGAGCTCCAGATGCATTGAAGGTATTTAATAAATCTGTGGTAAAAAGGAAAATGGGAAGAACAGAAGAAAAGAGAAACAACAGATTAACACAAGAAGGTGAGGTCAATGAAATGTATACGTCATGCTTTTTCTTCAGTTGTTTCGGTCTTCAAATATTGTAGAACCTTTTTTAAAAAAAACAAAAAACAAAAACAAACAAACAAAAACCTTGAGTTTGTGTAATTTATTTGACAGACTTAGTATGTAAAAACAATGATCTTAAATTGCTATACCAGCTTATAGATTTTTAAAATGTTTTTTTTTTATTTCCACAAGTAAAACAGTGGAAGAACGAGTTTGATATTTTGTAAGCTAATTTATCTAAGGACGCAAATTCTGTGTTAGACACTTATGCTCTTTTCCCCTTGTCTTTGTTATGTAAGTAACCTTTCACTTGTTTGATGATTGCTGAGACAGTGTACTAGAATGTAGATGCCTTGCCCAGCTGTCTGAAACAAAACTAAAATCTAAAAGTTTATATGTGTGCCTCATAAAAATACAAAGAATTCCTATGATAGTTCTTGTGTGTTGTCTAGTTTTTTTCACTATATTATATTATCTCACTCACTATGATGTAGGCTTAAAATCAAAACTAGAAAGAGTTCCTTGAATAAACATAAACCATTCCAGTGGTAAGTCACACAAATCAGAGGCTCCTCTTCCTCCTCGTCTCCTCCTCATTCTCCTCCTCCCCCTCCTCCTCCATGCTTGATGGGATGGAAGTAATGAAAGGCCACTTCCTTCCTCCCTGTGGGTGCCTGTGTAGGTTCTTCCTCCAGGCTGCAGTTCCCTTTGACCCTTCTCTGCCTACTGAAAGCTGATGTAACTTAAAAGTGACAACCCAGCTGTTGAATGGTTAAGGACACTGTCCCTCATGGCCTACTCAATGAGTCAGTTGCGGGCCCCCCATGCTCCCATATGAGATTTCTCCATCACTCTACACTTGGGGAATGATTCAGGATTCCCTTGGCCTTGTATAATGGTTAGATATTTGCGTGCCCGATAGTAGTACTCTTAGGAGATAACTTCCCTTTCTCTGGTACATTTCAATGACTATCATTAAACTTAATCATAGAAAGGAGAAATGTAAGATGTAAAAATAAATGTTAGCTTCCCCCATTCAGCTGCTGCCTATTGCCATTTGGGGGCCTATAGCCTCTCAAATAAGAATCTTTGTGACTCCCAGTCATCTTAAAAAAACCTAAATCACTATTTTGGGAAATGCCATTGCAGGCTTTTTGAGGCGTTTTCTTCCCTCTTCCGTCATCCCCGTCCCTTCCTTCCTCAACAGTTCAGTCTTAAAGCTTGTAGGCAATACCATGGGAGGTCATCCAGGTAGGTGGAAAGGATGGCGGCTGTGTAGCTCACAGCCACTGTCAGCGTCTGAAGACGGGGAGGAAGGCACCAGTCAGGGCAGGTCTCAGAGACTGAGGTGGGTAAAGAGGATGTCAGGTAGGAAGGTGGACGCCTGCCCAAGCCTGGTGGACTGGATTCATGCATGGAAGGATTGGCAGAAGTGACTGGAGGTCAGTTCCATACAACAGGATTGAGCAAATAAGATTGTAAAATAACTCCATATTTCTAGCAGAATGGAAGTTGTATTTCTCACTGTTGAAAAGGGAATTGCAAACATGGAAAGGCTGGGGGGTGGAAACCACAGTGAATCCTATAGAGTTGGACTGGAATCAGAATTATCAGTGCAGACTCCTAAGTCTTTAAGATATAAATATAGAGGTAGATCTAGAAATGCATACAACTATAAATGTATATATGTGTGTATCGATGTGTACATATTCTCTGGCTCTGCCCACTGACAAGGCCTGAACTGGAGAAGGCGCCTAAAGCCTTGGGCACAGCTAATGCCAGGCCTTAATTATAAATATAAGTTTCTGCTAAAAGAAATCAGGGCCAAGAAGGGAAGTGGGAGGGTACTTTCAAGGGAAGTTGGATAATAGGTGAAAAAACACCGTTTAGATCATAGAAAAGAGTTTCAGTGTTCAGTAGCACAATAGGGGAATAAAAAGAAATCAGGGATTCTCAGAGAAATAGCTGATCAGGGAAAGAAGAAAATAAGCCTGGAACATCTTGTACCAGCAAGTAATGAGGTTCTTTAAAAAAAGGATAGGAACAGGTCAAAAGGATGCAGAAGCCAGCATGAAGTGCTGGTGATATTATGATGTGACATAAACATGATGGAAATTTGAACATCAAAATAAATGCTGACAGTAGTGGTTTATCATCCATTGACTAAAATAGAAAATACAAGTTCCTCCTGATAAATAAATAAGTACATAATTTACATGTTTGTTAAGAAACAGAGTATTTATAGTGTCAAGGCACCACCCCACAGCATGCTTATTTATTACAAAATATGAAAGGGTGAATTAAAAATGGAGAAGCCTGAGAGACACCCCATTGATCACGTGATGAAAGTTAACCTCCTGAGCAGTGGGAGGGGTCCAAGCTTGTGCTGGCATTTAGGGTGCAGTGAGAGCAGAACATCACTTCTGTGATTTTCCGGCCAAAGACTCAGACCTGGACACCGTCATGAGCAAACCTCAGATGGCTCTAAACCAAAAGTCATCCTATAAGATGACAAATGCACAGTCTTAAAAAAAAAATGTCAAGCTTATATAAGCCTGGGGAATTGTTTTAAGTTGTAGGAAAGGAATGTGATATTACAACTAATAGCAATGTCCAACTCTGAAATAGATCCTTTTCTGTAAAAGACATTTACGATGATTGGAGAAGCTTGATTGGCGTTGAGTTAGACGGCAGGAGTACATCGACACAAGTTACCTGATCCCATGGCTGTGTCATGGTTATGTAGGAAACCAGCCGTGTTTATACGAAAAATACACTAAACACCCCAGAGTGATGAAGCATTCGGTTAACAATTTATCATCAAATAAGTTTTAAAACGATTCGTAATTTTTCTGTAAGTTTGAAAGTGATTCAAAATTAGCAGAATAATACAAGGACGTAAAAGATGGCTATGTTTGGTCTCACTGCTCAGTGATCGCTTTATTGCTCTTTTAATTTATATAATTCAGATATATAATAGGTACTTACTAAAGATTTACCAAAGTAATAAATGAATTAGTAAATAAAGGAAAAATTTACTCACATTTTATAAACTTTCTGTTACAAAATTGCCTTCCAAAAATTCTGTCAGCATTGGTAACTACTTACATAAGTTTAAAATTAAATTTCCCCACTGTGTTTATGAACTTTTCTGGCATACTTCTATATAAACAGTATGAATTATTATAAATTCAGCTGCAGGTAACAACATTTCAAGTGTGCTGGTTAAAGATATTGACTCTCATTATCTCTCCTAGCAAGGAAGCTAAAGGCTAAGGGGCTCTGGAGTGGGCTGGCTACTCAGCTCTGCTGCATCATCCGGGTCCAGGACGCTTCCTTCTTCCGCCTGACCCTCTTCCAGATGCTCGCTTTTGGCCATTGCTTTGTTCCCTGATGTTTGCTGCAGCTCCAGGCATTTCCCCATCATACAGCCATATGTATTCATAAAAAGAAAATTCCCTTCACATGACTCTTTTTAAGAGTGAAGAAGATGCATCTCAGAAGAAATCCCAGGTGTTGTCTCCTCATGCACTAGAGTTTTCATAAGCTTTGCCTCAAAGAAGTATTAGCAGAGGCATCACCATAATTGGTTTAAAACAATTAAAATTGACACTGAAGTCCGCTGGTGGTGCTGGGAGTGTTTTTCCCCTGGTTACATGACCATACTGAAGGTGGATAATGTAAAAAAAAAAAAAAAAAAAAAATTAAGAAAAGTGAAGCCCTATTAGCAAAATATAAGAAAATGATAAAAAAGCATTTGGAGAGACAACCAAAATTTTTGTAACAACGGGTAAAATGGCACTAGTAAATAAGAGAAAAATGAATATGCATGGAAAACAATGAAACCTGAGGTGATCATCGGATAATCTCTGCCACTGCCTTTGTAGCTAAGAATCTCTTTTGCTTTGTCAGGATGTGCACTTTTTCTGTTATGATTTCAACAGAAAGAACACACAAACACACACACAAACACACAGGCACCCACACACACTGTTTCATATCACCTTTGTAGAAAAATATGTGCTTTTTCCAAATAATTTATCATAACCTTTGGCAGTCTCTGCTATTTTCCTCCAAATTTCAATACATGATACCAATAAAGATTTTAGAAAGACAGGACATTGATCAGTTGTTATTTAAAAGTAGCTCACTTGAAAAGCAAGAAACAAAGTATATTTGTGTTAATAATTTTTTGGGCAGAGGGGACAAAGCAAAGCAATTTGACAATGTGACTTTATCAAGTACCAACTCTGCATCAGCCCCTGAGATGGATGGAGCTGTGAGCCTGGTTATATTCACACTGGGACCCCGAGTGCCCAGCATAGTGCATAAAATAAAGCTGAGCACCAATACATACTTATTACATCAATCACTTCTGTTAATATTTGTCATGACTGAAGCTCATTATCCCAGGTCCCATTTCACCAAGGAGGAAATGAGATTTAGGGAGATGGATTAATGTGACCTATGGCCCACATTTGACATGGGTCAGAGCCAAAAAGCTGGCTTTTTCTTACAATTTTACGGTTTTGAAATCTGGCACTGATTTCCCTGGACTAAAATCAAGGTGTTGGCATGGTGTCTTCCCTTTTGGAGGCTGTATGGAAGATCCATTTTCTTGCCTTTTCAAGCGTTTAGAGGCCACTTTTCTCGGTTCATGGTCCCCTTCCTACACCTTCAAATTCAGAAATGCAGGGTTGATTTCTCACGCTGCCATCTCTCTGTTTCTCTCTTCCTTCTTACACTGGTGCTACCCAGATAATCCAGGATAATCTCCTGTTTTAAGGTTAGCTGATTAGCAACATTTATTCTATATGAAATGTTAATTTGCCTTTGCCATGGGACCTAACCTATTCACTGGTTTTGGGAACTAGGACATAAATATCTGGCAGGGAGGGCCTGATTCTGCCTACCACACTCTCATTCTATCACTGCTATCAGGAAAGTTCCAATCTTCACAAGCATACATGATCAAAGTATCTATTGACAAGGTTTGTAATCATATAAATCCTTCTCTTTAGCTGGTCTGCATTCCATTTGATAATAAGAACAAAAAAACAAGAACAGAATCCATGTTTAAATTCCCTAGGGGCTTTCCTCAGAGTTGTAACAATATTGTATTTTCAAATAAAACAGACAACTATACCAAGAAGTACCTAATTGTGTGGTATAAGCAAAGTAAAATATTAAAATTCGAAGAGAGTGCTCAGCGAAGGTTAACTTGTCCCAGGAACTGTTACTATTTTCACCAACTCTTCAAACAAGCCTTTTCACTTGTGGGCACTGCTTTTCTAGACTACTCTGACTAACACAAAGCGTCTAGGACTGTCTAGAATCAGGCATGCTACCGCGTCACCATCTACTTATAGCTGTGACCTTTTCCTCTTAGCAAGAATACCATTTTGATTGGTGTACCAAAGACTTGTCTTTACAAATCTGTCTGGTGAGATGGGAACAAATTGTAGGAAAATCTATCAAACTTACACCAACAGATTACTACGATGCTGAAAGAGCCTTTGCTATCATATGGTGACATCATAGTCTGCATCTGCAGTGTTCAGGTGACCGCTGCCCTCCCTCTGCAAGGCGCTGTGGGAGCAGGATGCGTGCACCCTGGAGAACAGCCATGGCAGGTGCCAGCGCAGCACCAGACCCCAGGATTGCAGTCAGGAAATGGGAAGTTTCGTTTTATGTCCTCTTGAGGACACATGCCATTGATAAGAAACCTAAATTCAACAGTGACTATTTTTTCTTTTATAGATATTTTAATGATCTACCAGGATAATTTTGAGGTATAAAAATAAGAAAACTTGGAAAAATGCTTTTCATTTCACAAAGTAAAGAAGCAATACATTGGAAAAGCCCAAAATTATTTACATGAAAATTCTCAAGAAGTATGAGAATATTTTTGATATTTTGGTTCATTTTCATGGACCAAGATATACATTTGTTAAAGCAATAGAAATTTCGCCCTTTAATTACACTAATCACTATTCTGAGGCCAAGTCCTTTTGGCGGAAGGACTGAGAAGAACATGTTGAAAGCCACTGAGAAAATGCCTGGGTAGAGAATAGGTTCATCCATCCAATCATTCCTACAAAATAACTTTTTTTGTAAGTGCCAAACTGTGTGTATTGAAATGATAATCAGGAAAGCAAAAAATGCATAATATCTTTAAATAGAATGCCGTACATACATAAAAATAAATGCAGCAACAAATCATATGTACAGTTATGACCCCCAAAACAAGTGATCATTTCTAATGGGATAAATAATGAATGACTTTGTAAGAATAATTTTGTTTAATTAATTAGCCCAGGAAAATATATGAAAGTAAAATTTAATATATATCGAGCATTTCAACAGGCACTATGTATACTAAGAGATAAAAAATTATATTCTATGTCCATATGAACCTTACGATATAGGAAACTATCCAGTAACTTAAAAAGATGAGTTAACACTGGAAGAGCCCTGAATATTCCAGGATTATGTAACTCAGAATTGAAGAATTGAGGCAGGTTTCCAGGAAAGAATAACGTCTAGGATAGAATCTGAAGGCTAATACATTATTCCAGCAAGAAGGTAGGGAAGGGGAAATAGTTTTGGTCATAAAGAAAGAACATATTGACATATCAAGAAGATAAAGATATCCTGGACATTTAGATAACATTAAAGATTGAAATATGTGCATTTGATTTATTAATCAATAAGTTATAATGAACATGACTAGAGGAATTTCTGTGGAATTTCTGCAGAATTTCTAACACAGTGCCTTAGAAAATTGACTGTGAGAAGAGTATGAAAATATAGGGTGTATAGAAAATTCTTTCAAAAAGTCTGGTTGTAGAAAAGGTAGAAAAATAAGGCAAGAGACATAGGGTAACAGGAATAGTTAGGCTAGGCTTAGGAGAGTTGGATTCACTGCGATTGGACATGAGGAAACATTTTGTTATGATGACAACATCCATTATCTTGACTGTAATTATCTTATATGTATAGACAGATGATATTTATATAGATATAGATATAGTCATAGAGAAACACAAATATAATACAAATATGGACATGATAGAAACATAATCATAATAAAACTTCAGTACACAGTAAGTCCTCACTTAAAATCTTTAATAGGTTCCTGGAAACTTCTACTTTAAGTGAAACAACGTATAACAAAACCATTTTCTTTCCTCATCAATGTTATCATGAAATGAACATGAAGAAAATGATGTTATTCCAAGACCTGCTGTATGTCTTTTGCTTAAAGTCAGTTTCCAAGAACCTATCAAGAACATTAAGTGAGGACTTACTGTACTTTAAATATATGTATAATTGCAATATAAATATAATGTAATATATAAATATATAGAGAGACATATGTATACATTAAAACTCATCAAACTATACACCTATATTTGGTGCCTTTTATTGAATGTTTCATATGGCCGGACACAAGATAATCACATTACCTCCAAAGAAATATGACATTGAATTAATTCATTATATGTAAATTATTTCTCAACAAAACTGATTGAAATAACAAACTCAGGACTGGACATCATGGCTCATGCGCAGGCCATGAACTTTGGGAGGCCAAGATGGGCATACCACTTGAGCCCAGAAATTCAAGACCTGCCTGGGCAACATGGTGAGACCCCCATCGCTACAAAAAAATTTTTTTAATTAGCTGGGTATGGTGGTTGTTCATGCATGTGGTCCAGGTACTTGGGAGGATGAGGTGGGAGGATGGCTTGAACCCCAGAGGTTGAGGCTACAGCATGCTACAGCCTAGATGACGGAGTGAGACTCTGTCTCAAAAAAACATAAAACAAAAAAGCAAAACAAAACCTCGAGTATGGTTGATTTGATTTTTACATGGCAAATATTTACTCTTCCTCTTCTCCATGTGCATGTTCATAGGCTACTAATGTTGGGCCCAGCTGTCTCTGGCAACCTTGTAAGTGCATCGTACTTCCCACCCTACGGGGTTTGGACTCACCCACGCAACTCGTTTTGCCAACAAACTATTAGTAATGTGATGCAAGCACAGCCTTAAAATGCTGGGACTTTCTTGGTCTCCCTGTCTTCCACTTTGACCATCCCTATTAGAAGAGCTTTCCCTGGCTGGCTGCAGCTCCAGAATGAATAGGCATGGAACAAATATGAGCCACAGTTGTAGTGAGGATTCAAGGTCAGCCAGAAGCACTCTTGAAAAAGAGTCTTTTTCAAGCCCAACCTAGACCAGGTCAATTATATCTGACTCACAGCTGTGTGATGAACAAAAAATCAATTATTATTTTAAGCCACTACATTTGGGTCTGCTTTGTTATATACCATTACTGTGGCGATAAATAACATATGCCAAGAAATACATAAAATATAAATGGACTAAAATAATTTTCTTTTATTTTAGTATCTTTTATCAGGTAAGTTACAAGTATAAAATAGTGTACATATATTTTATGCTATATATGTTAAGGAGCTATCCTAAGCATTTTTTATGTTGACATCACAAAAGAATAATTGACAAATATAAACAATTTTTTAGGCCGGGTGCGATGGCTCACACCTGTAATCCCAGCACTTTGGGAGGCCGAGGTGGGCGGATCACGAGGTCAGGAGATCAAGACCATCCTGGCTAATGCGGTGAAACCCCGTCTCTATTAAAAAAACAAAAAAATTAGTCGGGCGTGGTGGCGAGTGCCTGTAGTCCCAGCTACTTGGGAGGCTGAGGCAGGAGGATGGCGTGAACCTGGGAGGGGGAACTTGCAGTGAACTGAGATCACATCACTGCACTCCAGCCTGGGCAACAGAGCAAGGCTCGGTCTCAAAAAAAATTAAATTAAATTAAATTTAAAATAAACAATTTTTAAGATAAAAATTTTATTCCACTCCTATGTATAAATGATTCCGTATCTTCTTGCATTACCAACTGGAATTTGTGTAACATTTATCTGTACTAACCAGAGTCAGGGCATGATTTAATCAATTATATAGTGAGCACTCCCAGAAAACTATCCAAAATACTTCAAGTATGAAGTTTTTCATTATTTCTTTATGGATTTTAGAAGTAGAGCACTATTTAATTAAATTGCACGGTATTTAATCTGTTTGTATTATCCCATAATACTTAAACTGCCTCTGTTTTTAAATGAAATATATCAAACTATACATTCCTACGTAAATAGGATATGAGGATATACCCAATAGAAAATCTAAATGTTATATGTATAACTTTTGGTTACTTACAAAATGCTTTCAGAAAATAATTTCTCTTCTCAGCTTCAAAACAGTCCCATTAATCAGTCATTATTTGCCTCAATTTAAAATATTAAACTCAAAGAATTTGTGATTTGGTTGAAGATTATCAGTTATTAATGGTAAAATGAAGATTCAAAATTCAGGTCATTATTAAGTCTGCTCTAATTTTAAAATTTATAATTAAATTATATTGTAATATATATAATTACTATATAATGATACCTATTATACAATATTTATAAAATGTCTTTTAAGATTATAATACAACAAAAATCAATATAATATAGTCCCTGTGTGTTTATATTGGTATATTATTTATATAGCACTAACTCCTTCCACATAAACTGTTTTAATTGCAGTGCAATCATTTTTTTAATGATACGGTGTACTGTATCGTAAAAAAAAGAACCATTATCATAAATAAATGCATTAAGTCAATAGTGAGGCTAAGCCCATTTCAGCCTCAGAGTATACAGCTTTGTAGAGAAACGTAAGTTAAAGTCAAATTAATTAATTATTTTCTTGGCTTCATGGTGCACCAAACATTTAGGCTCGCTAAACAAATATGTCTAAAGAAACATCAAAGATATCTTCCCTATGAAAGAATTGGAGTACATAAATTAGAACCAACTGACTTGAAGTATAGACCCGAAAAGAGAACAAAATTTTGATGTTTCTTTTCTGCTCCACGTGAGTGAGGAATTTCTCTGATCAGTAAAACTAAAATCCCACAGCTATTATATCAACGTAATTAGAATCTCAGCAAGGGATGAAAGTGGAATCAGATGTCTTTTCTGAAAGCTATTAAGTACCTAAAGTGTGTTTTTGTAAATGTGATGCATTGGCTTGTAAAGGCATGAAAAGAAATGTTTATTCTTATAACGAAGACTGTCAAGATAAATTTATTAGGACTTGACACAAGACCACCATATTACTTTAAAAGGAATAGGACATGAAACTTAAAGAGATGAGGCCAATGTACATTATTAATCATAATGAAAATCATGGGAATTTGTAAGAGACCGACTCCCAGAATAACTCACAGACTTTGGGATCTTTCACTAATGCTATAAACATCACATGAATCAGCCTTAACTTTATGTGCATAATTTAGCTTGACTGGTAACGTTACTGTGAAATATATGTTTTACTAATAGATACACAATTGGAATTAGCTGGACTTATCACTTAATACTTGGAAGAAGGGGTTTTTCTAAAAACATTTTCAATTTTTTTCTTATGGACCAAGTACAAAGAGTTGTGAGGAATGTGATACATTTCACTTCAAATTACATTTTTTTTCCAATGATTTCTCTTATACTATAGAAGCGTGTACCCAGGTTGGAGACTGTCATATTCCATATGTTGTATGAATTACAATCACATTCATTACAAAGACCATTCTGCAGAGCATTGTTTGTAGAAGGGTATTTTAAAAATGTTCTGCCACCCTCAAAAATCTGTGTTATATTCTATGGAATATAACACTATAGTGGGAAGGATCATTAAGAGATAAAATCTGCATATATTAAAAACTAGCTCAACTCATTTAAGTATATACAGAGTTAACTTCTGTTTCATTGAAAGTGACCACTCTGCTTTCTTGGTAATTTTTCAGAGATTCCACGGTTTAATCATATGTAGGCTGACCATTCATTGGCCACATTATTTCTTATTTTACAAGTATTCAGCTGAGTTCACCAGCTGAAAGAACTGCAGGGATATTTGTATGAACTGAACCTGTCACTTCATTAGTACCAAGTACCTCTCAGTTGAGAGTCAAGGGTCATTACCTCTTAAAAATCAAAACCAATGTTACAAATCCCCTCATCAATCCTTGTTAGGATCTAGGTAAATTTTATTCAAGAAGCATTAAGCAAATTTCAGATAAGCATCCAGTGGTGCTAATGAACCTACAGGGGATCTTTGAAGGTCACTCAATTTTTGCAGCTTCTTTGAAATTTTGCACAGCCTAAGGCAAATAGGAAAAAAAGCTTAACTGATTAAATGTTTTACAGCAAAACTGCTTTAAGTATTCTCACAGATCGACCATATAAATATAAACTTTTGTGTATAAATTTATATATAAAATGGAGATATAACCTTTAATAAACTTGGACAGATTTTAAATATTTCAAACAATACCTGAGACATCGAACTTCTGATTGTCTAACAGCTTTGTGTGATGCTTCATCATATCACTTTCTCTATTCTAAAATAGCATTTTCTCCCTGAAACTTTGAGAAGCAACTAAAATGTGATCATCTGTATAAAAAAAAAAAGTCTCGACAAATGTTAGAATATGGAATTGTGCATGATGTTCCTTAACAAAGAGTTTTCAAATTAATTTCTGTAGAAAAAAAAAACTAATTTGCAAATGAAGAATAAAAATATGTACATGAATCACTGATATTTTGTTGCATAATCTGTTAACAAAGCTTCTGTCTGTTCCAAAAAGAAATACTGTTTGGCAGTTTAGTGGCTGATGGAATACATACTTCTGCCTCTTCCCTACCATTGTACATCGTTTCGAAGACCTCCCCCTTCCCTTAACAGCAAATGACTACTTTATAATACAAGTATTTCAAAGTATACGAGGTATTTTACCCTCAAAAGTTTTCTTTCCCCTCATATAATTGTTTAGCTGTGTATCTAAACAGCAGTAGTAACAGATACCAAAGATACGAAGTATTGAAACAGACCTTCTGGGGTACTGAGAAAATCCTCCAAAAGTAATTAAACACTATAAGATATCTCTACTTAAAATGTATTATTCATAAGGCTTGTCTAATTTATTAATTTATTTTAAGTTCTTTAAATAAAATGATTGTTAGCCATCAAATCTTCATCATTGCCCATTTTGGTTAATATTCATTGAGCTTCTACATGTCAGACAATAGACTGTTCTCTTCATCAGCACATAACTGCCCTTCTATGTAACCATTATTTTTTCCCACGCAGAACATAGGCTCTGCATTGGCATCACAGAGACATAAAGGCATTGTCCTAAGAAAATACAATGTGTCTATGTAATTCTGATTTATCCTTTAATGTCTTTTTCAGGCCAACAACCTGTATTCATTGCAGTCTACTACTAGGCCTTCCAGTTTTCACCTTGGCCTTCAGTAACAACATGATTCCTTATTTTGACAATAAGAAAATCTACTTTGGAAAATATGTAACTGTTCCACCAAGGGTGTTCCCATATACCTTGGAAACTCCAAAACACTGTGTTCTGAAGTATCTATTAAATAATAATGCTATAATACTCCAGTGAGCAATAAGTATGTATGTTTATGTGCACATACATATGGAAGCAGGGAAAGAGAAGGAAAGAGAGAGGGGAGCATTTTGGTGGACACAGTCACCCGTTGGACACTGTGTGAGAAATAAGAAGACACAGACTAAAATAATGGCTTTGTTTCTTGTCATGTGCTTATGTGCATGGTCATCATCCGCTGTCTCAAGTCCATAGGAACTCAGGGTGTGGAAGGAGAGTGAGTATGTATACCACCACAGCAAGAGGGACACAGGGATTCATTCAGTAACATCTTTCTATCCATAAGCATCTGGTAATGGGTTTTCTGGTTTTACGGATAATAAATAATTAGATTCTGTGGAGAGATTATGGGTATTCTCTGCTTAAACAACAGGTTCCACACACTCTGCCAGAGTGATGTCTTTAAATGCAAATCTGATCATGCAAAATCATTCATCATGTACAGCTAACGTCCAAACTATTTTATTTTATTATTTTATTTTTTCAGCATCTACGTTAGGGACACATGTCCAAACTATTTGACTTGGCATATTAGATTGCTCATGTACCCATTTGTGTAGACTCAGCTCTTGTTACCTTCCACTTTACTGGACCACGTGCGACTCACAGTACTCTTTCCTACAGGGATACGCGTGCACATCCTCTGCCCTCAGCCTGGAATGCACCCTACTCTCCAGTCTGCCTCACCCTGATGATCCGACTGACTAACCCAACTCACCCCTCAGGAGTTGGCACTGATGTGAACTGAGCCTGCTTTTTTGCTCTAAATTATGTTTCATGGAGGAGCTCAGTACTTGTGCTTCATAGTCACTCAGAAAATATTTGGAAATGAACTACTGAAGCATTTTCATTTGGGATTAACTTTTTCTATTATGTAATGTTCAATTCTAGTTTTCTTTTACAATAAATACAATTGCTATTCCAATATCAACTCCACACTGTAACACAGAGGGAGTATCGTAACATGAATTCCAAATTTCATGGTTTTAACCAAGCTGTCCACAAGATAATTGAAAATTTCTTAAGACCTTACTTTCAGATGGTCTCCCACCTACATTCTAGGTCTTTGCACTATTTCAGTCACTGCCACTCAAAAAGTTCCCAAAATCATCTCCCCACAAGAAAGAGACTTTCCCAAAACTTCCATAAGGAGATAAACTACCACTCAAATTCCTTAGCAATAAAAAAAGGCTGTTTTTTTTTTCTCTCTCTCTCTCTAGTCCTCTTTCCCTCAAAAAATATCAACTTTACTGCTTCCTTTCTCTTTCTCTCTGCATATTCTCCTCTCTGGAATTTCAAATCATTTTCTTCTCTATGAGACAAAGAAATTCAACCCTTTTTGGCTTTTATTACCAAACTTACACAAGGCAGCATCTCAGAACAATAGCATCCTTTTAAACATATCTGTAGAAGGTAAGCATGATTACAAGCAATTTTGTTTTCTGATGCATAATTCATTTTTTAGTTATTATTTTCTAGTTTACCTCTATCTTTTCTTCCTTCCACCTATAAACCTATACAACTTTAAAATCAGTAACACCTGCTTCTAGCAGCAAACCTTCTACTCATGATTTTTTGTTACTACTATGCTCAACTGCCAACCAGCTCATGCTATCTACAAAATAAAAAAGACACAATGACAGCCTGAGGAATTCTCTCATAAGTATACTGTACATGTTTCAACTCACATATGGGCTATGCTAACAACACACACACACACACACACACACACACACACACACTCTTAAAGTCCTTGTTGCAAATGATCAGCCATGTTCTCGCTAGATGTGCCACTTTCTTAAAGGTATCTAGCCTTGCAGTCAATAAATCATGTTAGTTATTAAGTAAAAAAGTATATATAGTAAACTTATAAAGCAACAATTTTACCTCACATAATTTTAGACTTAAAATTAGTATCGTATTTGCAAATATCATGATGATTATTTGAAGAAAGGTAGAGTCCAGGCCATGTATCCTTCTTCAGTGCTAGCTCTTCTCTCTGTCCTCTGTCTGGCAGATTACTTCATCTATTCTGTTGTCTAGGAAAATCTTTGGCTTCTCATACTCATCTAAAAATTGACTCTGTTGTAATGCTAATAAGAACATGACAAACCATAAAGCAATTAAATTCACCCCAGAACATAATGCATTTAGGCAGACTAACCACTCAAACAATTTATTAGATAAGAAAAGTCTTTAATAACATTTTTCTCAAACCTTATAGTATATGAAAATCACTTGGAAAGCTTAGTAAAACACATATTCTTTCAACACTAAGGGCTACATATTCTAATTCAAACAGCCTGGACTGGGGACCAGTTACCTACATTTTGCAAGCAACTCAGGACAGTGGGAAGTAGGTCATTAAGAGTACACTGGGAGATGGCCCCTCGGTGGAGGTGTTTGGCTAATAGGAGCCTTCGAGAGTGCCTGTTAGCACGAGGGAGAGGAGCAGCAGTATGCCCTGAAATGGCAACAATCAGCCTCTGGAAACCAGTACCACCACCACCATCTGAGTTGTAGTGGTTGCCAGTTTCCATAATGCCAACAACCCCCACCATGAGCAATATCATGCAATCAAAATGGCATCACTGAATGTGGAGTTGGGGAGAGACACACAGTTGGTTCTTACGAGTCAGCATGAGTCAGCGCACCGTCAGCGGGGCACACTCAAAACATCTGCCCTAAAGAGATTTGACTGGGAAAAGGATGGAACTCAGAAACCTCTGATGAAAGACACATGCGGCAGAAGTCCCCAGTCTCTGGGCAGAGCATGATTGTGCCCTTTACAAACAAAATGTTGAAAAGTGTTTCTTACAATGGAAGCAAAACACGACTTAATTTTGTCTTCTGTTGTCAGCTTCTTTATTCTTTTCAGTGAGGGTCTTCATTCCTAGAGCCTGGGTAGCAAATTCAGGCTCATTCCTGGTATTCTCTTCTTCCTCATAGCCAGCAAACTTCCTGTGTCACTGACCTCAAGTACGTTTTAATTCAGTGTCAATAAAAATTATCTTAAACTAATAAGTAGATGAAAGAGATCATAGTATTTCAATGTAGTGATCGACCTGAATGTGTTGTGTTGGCTATGGCACAATTCTGAAAGTAGAGAACATAATGTGTAGGATTTTATCCAGTGGGGAGACAAATGATTTCTGTTTGATAGAATGAATAACCCCAAAACTTTAGGTTTATTGCCCTGTAAGACACTAACCAGTTTTGTCTCTAACCAAGCATAATGTTTTAACATTTCTTTATTTCTATTTTATTTTTTCACTTAAAGGGAATAGTACTGATTTTATTAGCAAGCAATGATTTTAGCATAAAAAGTGTATCATTTCATGAAAATAACAAGAGCAGGCATACATTCACGGCAGAGATTACAGGAGGTTTTTTTGCTATGATTCCTTTTTATCTCCTTTCCTGTTAGCAAAATACAGTCTGTATAACTTGCTGTATTTTATCCAACTTTTCCAGTTTTATAACTAAAGTTCGGGGCTGCATTGCACCATGTGGCCAACATCTTCCTCCGATCACTGCCCTTGTTCGGAAAACTTTCTAAAACAAAGACTTTTCTTCTGCTGTGGCTGAATTACTGTTGATACCAACTTATTTTCTTGAAAGCTCTTCCAGTTTCCCTCAGATTTAGGCATTCAACTAGGTAATTCCAAGATGGCTGACTGTTCTTTATGCAGCCAATAAACATATGAAAAAAGCTCAACATCACTGATTATTAGAGACATGCAAATCAAAACCACAATGAGACACCATCTCATGCCAGTCAGAATGGCGATTATTAAAAAGTCAAGGAACAGTAGATGCTGACAAGGCTGTGGAGAAATAGGAACTCTTTTACACTATTGGTGGGTGTGTAAATTAGTCTGACCACTGTAGAAAATTCTATGATTCCTCACGGATCTAGAACTAGAAATAGCATTTGACCCAGTAACCCCATTACTGGGCATATACCCAAAGGAATGTAAATCATTCCACTATAAAGACATATGCACGTGTATGTTCATTGCAGCACTATTTCCAACGGCAAAGACTTGGAACTCACCCAAATGCCCATCAATGACAGACTGGATAAAGAAAATGTGGCACATATACACCATGGAATACTATGCAGCCATAAAAAGGAATGAGATCATGTCCTTTGCAGGGACACAGATGAAGCTAGAAGCCATTATCCTCAGCAAACTAATACAGGAACAGAAAACCAAACACCTCATATTCTCACTCATAAGCAGGAGTTGAACAATGAGCACCTCTGCTCCCTGCTGCTAACAGGCTTTTCAGGAAAGTGATTTTATATTTACTCTTTATTGATTTAAAGATATCCTGGTCACATGGCTGAATTAAGGAAGACACATTTGGAAGAAAATACAGGTATAAACATTATTTTTTATGAAAATCTCAGCTGGAGAATGAGCAGAACAGATGTCACGGAATAACAAAATCTTGTGGTCATCTACCAGTCTGGCTTCCCTGCAAGGAGCACAACCCAAGTACAAGCACAACTGGTATAAAATGTTTGTGAAAACAATCAGAAAAGATGCTCCTGAACAATGAGAACACATGGACACAAGGAGGGGAACGACACACACCAGGGCCTATCGGAGCATGGGAGTTGAGAGGAGGGAGAGCATCTGGACAAACAGCTAATTTCAGGCTTAAAATCTAGATGACAGGTTGATAGGGGCAGCTAACCAGTTAAAACACATGTTATCACCTGCACAGGGGCAGCTAACCAGTTAAAACACATGTTATCACTTGCACAGATGTTATCCCGCAACACTACAGCTATAATTTTTAGCAAAATATTCTTTAAAGTTTCTAAATATTTCTATGAGTTATTGTTTCCACAAAGTTGAGAAATTATATATAAGTACTTTTACAGAGTCTGGTAGAAGGGATTTAGAATCACAATTTGAAGAATAACATTAATGGGACCAGAATGAGAAATGACAAATGACAAATTGAGAGAAAGAGAGTGAGAGAAGAAAAAAGAAGGAGAAGGAGAAGAAGGAGAAGGAGGAGAAGGAAAAGAAGAAGGAGGAGGAGGAGGAAGAAGATGATGAGGAGGAGGAGGAGGAGGAAGAGATGGAGGAGGAAGAGGAGAAGAAGAAGGAGGAAGAAAAAGAATGAGAGGAAGAAGAACAACAACGACAACAACAATGACAAGAAGAAGAATAAGGAGGAGGAGGAGGAAGAGGAGGAGAAGTAGTAAGGAGTAGAGGAAGAAGAAGGAGGAAGAGGAAGAAGAAGGAGGAGAAGGAAGAAGAAGCAGCAGCAGCAGCAGCAAAGCAGAGGAAGAGAAGGAGGAGGAAGAGGAAGAAAGAGAAGAGGAGGAAGAAGAAGGAGAAGAAGAAGGAGGAGGAGAATAAGAGGAAGAAGAAGGAAAAGAGGAAGGAAGGAAGGAGAAGAAGGAGAAGGAGGAAGAGGAGAAGAAGGAGGAAGAGAAGAAGAGGAAGAAGAAGAAAAAGAGGAAGGAAGGAAGGAAGGAAGGAAGGAAGGAAGGAAGGAAGGAAGGAAGGAAGGAAGGAAGGGAGGGAGGGAGGGAGGGAGGGAGGGAGGGAAGAAGAAGGAGAAAGAGAAGGAGAAGGAGGAGGAGGAGAAGGAGAAGGAGGAGAAGAAGAAAAAGGAGAAGAAGGAGAAGAAGGAGAAGAAGGAGAAGGAGGAGAAGAAAACTTTCTAATATACTACTTTCTAAATAATTTGGAGAACACAGTTTTCATTGCTCTGTGGTGTTTTTCTGACATAGACTCCTGTTCTAAGGTTGAAGCTTTACTAATACTACTTTTTTAAATTAAAAAATAAATTTCTTTCATTTCCTGATATGGTGTAATTTGGCCATATCTCTGAGGATTTTAAAAGCAATTTCCCAAACACACATATTTAGAAATTTTGGAAGATAATATATCTATCAAAACTGTAACAACTAGTATAATAAAAATGGTAAAATCAGACAAAAAGAGAGTTCTTAGAGCTTGAGAAGTGATCTTGAATAAAGCTACGAAAATTTCCCAGAATACAGACAAAAATGAGAACCAAAGACAAACATAGAGATAAGAGAGAAAGATGGTAACTTTGAGAATCAATATAAGCCTCAGAAAGAGAGAATAGGAAAAAGGAGAGGTAAAACAGAAAGATGGTAACTTTGAGAATCAATATAAGCCTCAGAAAGAGAGAATAGGAAAAAGGAGAGGTAAAACATTCAAATAATAGAAAATGTTTCTTCTCAGAGAAAAGTATATGTCTCAGCTTTCAGACTGAAGAAGCCACCCTTGCTAAGGAAGAAAAAAATAACTACCCCTGCAGAGGAAAACAAAAACAATCTGTGCCTAGACATACTGCTATCACATTTCATAATACTGACAGACAGTAAAGAGAAATTCTAAATTTTTTCTGAGATTTAAATCATGTACAAATGAAGAAATATGAGTATAAAATTAGTCTCATAAATATCCATGCTCAACTATTGAAGAGGTGAGGTCTACTATTTTCTAACAGATTTGGATTAAACAAATTCAGAAATTCCTTAAGCTTCAGTTTTCTCATCTGCAAAACAGGGGAAATAACACCTATTTTATCTTGGGTTTTCACACACTTATTAGAATACCTTGTGTCTTAGTCCATATGTTCTGGTATAGAATAATACCACAGGCTGGGTAACTTATGAACAAAATTATTGGCTTACAGTTCAGGAGGTTGGGAAGTCCAATGCTAAGCATTGATGTGGTTGGTGATTCTGATTCCAAGATGGCACCTTGAACGCTGTGTCCTCCAGAGAGGAAGAATGCCATGTCCTCACAAGATGGAAGGCCGAAGGGTAAAGAGGCAAAAGGGGGCTGAACTTGCCCTTTAAAAATGGCATTAATCTGCCCATGAGGACCCACCCCTCATGGCCTAATCACCTCATAAATGTCCCACCTATTAATACTGTTACAATGGCATCAAATTTCAACATAAATTTTGGAGGAGGCAAACATTCAAATAATAATGTCTAGCATATATTAATACTCAATAAATATTTATCCTTAGGATTCTTATCCTATGGATATTTATTAATATTAGATGAAATTAATATTAATTAATATTATCAATATTAGATGAAAAAATCAGTAGAAATGTTAATATGTTTAAAACTATTATTGCTCCACCCCAAGTTTAAAAAGAATTGAGAGTGACATTTACAATTTTGCATTCAAATTTACAAGTTTAACAAGTGCTTTAGATAACCATCTATGTCCAATTTCTTTCTTTAAAACCCAACATCCTGGAGTTAACCCAAGAAATAATGTAATTAATTAGTATTTGACATTTTAAAATAATATATTTCTAAGACAGAAAGGATGTTCTAAAATCTTTAATTGTTCATCTTAGAGCCTAGCCTATCCATTGGTAAAGTAATGTTACAATGGATGCTTAGGCCAGTGAGTGGCTGTTCTTATTGACTTCAAAAGAAAGTCATTTCTCAAGATCCCTAAGTGGGAAAATAATGTGTTGTTTATACATCTGGATTTTGTGGTGCTAAAAGTGTAAAAGTAAGAAAAGAGAGGCATGGATTTAAAAGAATTGATTCTTTTTTAAACTAAAGAATAATTCAAATACTCATTGCCAGGCATGCTGCTAAAAGCTTACATTTAATATTTTACTTTCCTCATGATCAGCCATTTAATTCAACAGTGTTAGGAAGTAAGTGCTATTATTGCCCTCACTTTTACCACTAAGGCAGAGGCTCCTGAGCCTTATTCCTGTGCTCTTTCCACAACATTGGTGACATTAACACTACGGCTTTACTTATTGATCACCATGTTATCCAGGTGGTCCTTTGGGCAGGGTAGAGCACACCCAAGGGAGCCTTGGGAGGTCTTTGTTAGGTCTCAGCAGAAGGACTCCCTGAGCTCATGTTGATCCTGAAGACTTCATTTCTTCATGGTCAATATAGATTTTAATTCTATGTCCTTCAACACATAGGAGCTCTTTGACAAGCCATGGGAAAATCTAAATTTGGTTCTTTTTCTTTATGCCACCCACAAATGACTTGAGATTTCCATATATATAAGGTAGACATATATACACATATATATATACACATATATATATATATATTTTTTTTTCTTCAAAGTGAGGAAGTCAAAGTCATACCAGAGCTCTTTCAGGGGGACACTGACAGGATTTTAGGTTTCTCAAGCTCCTCAGTGCCCCTGGAATATTTCAATGTTGTGTGACTCATACTTACAATTTGCCATTCTTAAAAATAAGTATATTTGTGAAAACAGTGTTAGTTTTCAGGCTTCATTGTTGTTAAAAAGTGAAAAACAGAAAGTATACAAAACTTAACGAATAGACTTTCAATTAGTATGTAATACATTGGGAATTCTACTATGATCTAATCATCTCTACAAATCTTCCAACCCTAGTTAATAATGCAAATGTTTGAAGTCAATCTCTATGTGCCCCTGGACCTTCCTATGAGGCTTCTTCTTTTCAACATTCATACACAACTTGAGTACAGAAGAAAATTCCCTCATTATGGAGAAAACAAATAACATATGGACACAAGTTGTCAAAGGCTTTGGATACACTCTTCCCCAAAGGCATGGATGGGGCCTCCTGAAACCTGGGGGAGTCACTGCAGAGCTGTATCCAGCTCTTCCCTTGTTTCTCCCACCTCTTGCCTTTCCGTTCCCCTCTCCCAATTTCCCCAAGCCTTAAAACAGCTATTAACTTAAAGAAAAAAAAAAAAGCACAATTTATAAATTTGGAAAAGGAGACATTATTTCTTGTAAAGAGTTAGCGTCTGCAAAGTGGCATCCCGCAGGCTGGGAAGCACAGCCTCTCGCAGAGACCAGAGACAGGCACCTTGGAGGATAAAGAGTTGGGGCAGGAGCTTTATGCTGAACAGGCTGGAGGATCATACATATTCAACAGGTTACAGGAGGAGCTCTGAATATTCATAAAGGCGGTCCTGATGCATGCATATTGAACAAACATGCCTGTAACATACAACTCGAGTTCATTTTTGGGTGGAGATTTAACATCTAAATGTATTACAGTCTAGACCCTATGGATTAAAAGGTCTTTTCAGGACAAGAAGGCCACCTCTGCAGACCGGCCAGAATCAGTCGATGTTGGGCAGTCTTCGTGTGAGAAGAAAGTTACTGAAATTAGTCCCTGGTCCAGTGAAATCTGTAGTTACAGCTTGTGGAATGGGGGTTAATTAGTCAGTGTCTGTGAGCTGGATGGCTTGTAATGGTTTTAGTCTTGCTAATTTGGGGGCCGTTGTTTGTTCAGCTGCTAGAGAAAAATCAAAAACCTGTGGCAGTAAGAATGTCATTTATTCTTTAAGTTTAGGGTGTGAGACACCACCCTGGCCTGGCATGACCTTGGGTCCTGTATCTTGTATCTTGTTGCCACAAAGTCTGTTCTGTCAATCTTACCATCTCTATTTCAACACGAGTCCTGTGTGTATAGTGTGTTTGTGTTCTGTTATGTGTGCATCTGTGTGTACAAGTGTCTGTGCATGTGTGTGAGGTGTGTGAAGCAGAGGGAGGGGTCGGGGAGGGGGAAGGGGAAGGGAGAAGGAGGTGTTTTGCAGAGAGAACAGTGAGGCACAGACACCTTTGGAGCTGCAGTTCCATAAGGTGTGTTACAGAAATCTCTCACCAATGGCAAAGCTCTTATCCCCAGGCAACCAAGAATTGCTGTTAATCCTTTAGTAGAAACAAAAGGCCATTCCAGAAACTCAATTCTGAACGTTTCTGAAAAAAAAATTCTAAAATAATTTATTTTTCCTGGTTTTAATAAAAAGCATTATTTCCTACTATAGGTCATGTAATATTTAAGATCTGTTGTTTGCAAATGCTCTAATTCTCCCAAGAATTATGAAGTGAGGTACTTCATTCTGCAGGGGCGAAAAAAAAGTAGGCTCACTCAGTGGACCATAAAAACTGTATCCAAGGTCCTGTTTGCACCTTTCCTTGCTGTCTTTTCAGATGGCACCTTCCCAGTGAGTTCAGCCTGGGCAGCAGCCATGGCTCCGTGCACCACCCACTCCTCCGAGGCAGCCACCATGTGCCCTTCCTCCTCATCCCAGCTGGGTACAAACAGCTTTGTCTGATGGACTGAACTGAGTCGGCTGTGCATTTATGGCTGAGCCCACAATGCGTACTCTCTTGTCTCTGAACAGCTGTTAAAATTCTTTATTCTCATTATGTTCAAAATGGAAATAATGAAGCTTAGTGATATTCAGATATACAATTTTAGATTGGCTTCTTGATTTAATCACTAAAAACACTGGTAATTTTTCTTAGAGAAATGACTTTCAAATAGCTGTCTACAAAAGGAAACGGGAAAAAGAGGAGCTTCTGATGTTTTAGGAACTTTGAGATAAAACATGTTCAGGCAGTAAGATCTACAGTTGTCTTCCTTTATAGTTGTAATGAATACAGGAAGCTCTGACAGTCTTAACTGTCATGCAAATATTTATATAGAAGTACCATTATTAGAAGACAAAGAGCAATAGTAGACAAAAGACGTGTAAATATGCTGTGGCCATCTGATGTGTGGCAGGCTCTTCATCAACATCATGTCATTTGCTGCTTACACAGCCCTGCTAGATAATATTATTGTCTCCACCTCACAGGTTAGGAAGATGAAGTTCCTACGGGCTAAATTGCTCACTCAGACAAAGTAAATAAATGACTTAAAACAAGTAATTACAGCAGCAGGAGTTTGAAAGAGATCTGTTGTTTCTCAAGCCCATGGCAACACTCTTATTTTAAACAAACAAACCCATCAAAAAGTGGGCAAAGGATATGAATAGACTTTTCTCAAAAGAGGACATTCATACAGCCAACAGACACATGAAAAAATGCTCATCATCACTGGCCATCAGAGAAATGCAAATCAAAACCACAATGAGATGCCATCTCACACCAGTTAGAATGGCAATCATTAAAAAGTCAGGAAACAACAGGTGCTGGAGAGGATGTGGAGAAATAGGAACACTTTTACACTGTTGGTGGGACTGTAAACTAGTTCAACCATTATGGAAAACACTATGGCGATTCCTCAAGGATATAGAACTAGAAATACCACATGACCCAGCCATCCCATTACTGGGTATATACTCAAAGGATTATAAATCATGCTGCTATAAAGACATATGCACACGTATGTTTATTGCAGCACTATTCACAATAGCAAAGACTTGGAATCAACCCAAATGTCCATCAGTGACAGACTGGATGAAGAAAATGTGGCACATATACACCATGGAATACTATGCAGCCATAAAAAACGATGAGTTTGTGTCCTTTGTAGGGACATGGATGCAGCTGGAAACCATCATCCTCAGCAAACTATCGCAAGAACAGAAAACCAAACACCGCATGTTCTCACTCATAGGTGGGAACTGAACAATGAGATTACTTGGACTCGGGAAGGGGAACATCACACACCGGGGCCTATCACGGGGAGGGGGGGAGCGGGGAGGGATTGCACTGGGAGTTATACCTGATGTAAATGACGAGTTGATGGGTGCCGACGAGTTGATGGGAGCAGCACACCAACATGGCACAAGTATACATATGTAACAAACCTGCACGTTACGCACATGTACCCTAGAACTTAAAGTCTAATAAAAAAATAAAAATAAAAATAAATAAAAGTGTTAAGCACTCCAGATCACAGCTTTGCAATCACCATTTGGGTTCACATAAACCCAGCAATGTGGGACACTATCCATCTACACAAGTTAGCAATCGGCTGTACTGGACAGCAAATCCATAACAACAGTGGCACATGCAATAGAAAGTTTATTTTTCTCTTATGCAAAAGAAGGTCAGAGTTAGGCAATCAACACATCTATGAACACTCCATGGCCATCAAGGACCTAGTTCCAAATGTCACTCCTGCGCCATTTTTACAACGTGATCCTCATCTTTGTGTTCTGAGGTGGCTGGAGAGGCCGGAGTCATGACAAGTTTTGTGGAGTTGGATGGAAATGGAAGAAGAAAGTCATTGTTTCCTCCCTTCGAAAAAACTTCCCAGATACTGCACACGTTTCTTTTCACATCTCCGTGTTAGAACTGATTACATGGTCATACCTAGTGATGAGGGAAGCTGGGCACATTGCCAACCCAAATGAAAGAGGGATGAGATAAGCAACATACCACCTCTTTCTATCAGCATTATGAGCTGTGATTCTCAAGCGGGACTAACATGAAGAAAGGCATTCTAGAAGAACTTCTCAAGTAGTTTTCATATGCCTCACTACCTCCCCAACAAGCAGAGAAATTGTATACTCATATAATACAAACAAGCACTTCAGACCCTTGTTTATGAAAGTATTTGTGTATTTATCCTGAGTTAATATTATTGAAGTAATCTTAATAAATGTTATGGTTTAATTTGTGAAATCAATATTGATTCAAACAACTGAAGATAGCAAGAGTTGTTTGGCAAAGGCTTTATTTTTCTTTTGAGATGGAATCTTGCTCTGTCGTCCAGGCTGGAGTGCAATGGTGTGGTCTCAGCTCACTTCAACCTCTACCTCCCAGGTTCAAAAGATTCTCCTGCCTCAGCCTCCTGAGTAGCTGGGACAACAGGCACATGCCACCACACCCAGCTAATTTTTGTATTTTTAGTAGAGATGGGGTTTTACTATGTTGGCCAGGCTGGTCTCAAACTCCTGACCTCTTGATCCGCCTGCCTTGTCCTCCCAAAGTGCTGGGATTACAGGTGGGAGCCACCACACCCAGCTGGCAAAGGCTTTTTAGGTGTCTGAGTTGAACCATATATGATCTTCCCAACTTCAACCTTAAATTTGAACTTTAGTGGACCTACTGATAAAAACATTAAATATGATGGGCGTGGTGGTTGGCGCCTGTAATCTCAGCACTTTTGGAAGCCAAGGCAGATGGATCACCTGAGGTCAGGAGTTCGAGACCAGCCTGGCCAACATGGTGAAACCCCATCTCTACTAAAAATACAAAAAATTAGCTAGTTGTGGTGGCATGCGCCTGTAATCCCAGCTACTCGGGAGGCTGAGGCAGGAGAATCACTTGAACCTGGGAGGTGGAGGTTGCAGTGAGCTGAGATTGCACCACTGCACTCCAGCCTAGGGAACAAGAGCAAGACTTGTCTCAAAACAAAACATTAAATATTCCTTGTGCTAGACCAACTCCTAAAACCAATTTTATCTCTACCAGGTAAAGCAACTTAAGAACATACTGGGATTCTAAAAGTAGTGAAAATGATTTTTCACAGTTGTACTTACTGAGAAGAAAACACAAGTCCAATTGAAAAAGAAAAAAAAAAGAAAAAAAAAGCCTTTCTTTAATTCATCTGATTTGCTTTGGAATGTGGGTTAGCTGGAAACAATTTTCTTCGTAATCGAAATTTTGAAGGTAGAGTGACACAATTAAAATTTTAGAATTTTCCTTCTCCATAATCAGTTATTTGGAAAAAAAAAATACTTCCTACTTAAGTGAACTGAAAGGAAAACCATGATAGTCCAACGTTATTGGTAAATTGGTGCTTTGTAAAATGGCACGCTCAGAGCAGTCACACCTAAAATGTTGCTTAACTACAGACAAGTCATTTGTTTTTTTCAAAATTTCTCTTTTAAAAGTTAACACATTAAATCCTCAATGAAGTTAAGAATCAGAAAATTATAATTGGACATATTTTCAGATAACTAAAATAATATGACTAGCTATAATGTTACATAAAAATGTATTAGACATATCTTTATATTTCTTATCTTTCAGAACTTCTCTTTCCCCTGATCCATTCTAAATGTATGTTTTAGAGGCTATAAATTCTTTTCGAAAAGCTAAGACAAGCATGAAGCAAAGTGATTTACAAAAATCAGAATAATTAGAACAAAGTTGCTTCAGTACTAACTAAAAGATTTTACTTTCTACATAAGCATAGATCTTTGTCTAAAAAACAAACAAAACCTCTAAATGTACTTTAAGATCTTTATGTAATTGTCCCTCTTGCCAATTTAATGTAAATTCTTAGTACCATCCTAGGTTCAGAAAGTTAGAAAGAATGATCTCTTTGCTCTGCTTAGAAAATCACCACCAGTTCTCATCTGCCTAAGAGACCTTTTAGTATCCTTCAAAATCATTTCCAAGAATCCATTCTGATCTTCTACTCATTAAAATAATCATTTTATTTTCTCTATACCTTCACAGTCTATACTCACTTTTTTGGTTATTCTGATCAATACTATATGGTTGGCCCTTGAACAACATGAGTTTGAACTGCATGGTCCATTTATATGTAGATTTTTTTCTACCTCTGTCACCCCTGAAATGACAAAACCAATCCCTCTTCTTCCACCTCCACGGCCTACTCAACATGAAGACAATGAGGATGAAGACCTTTATGATGATTCACTTCCACCTAGTGAACAGTAAATACATTTTCTCTTCCCTATGACTTTCTTAATAACATTTTCTTTTCTTTAACTTACTTGATTATAAGAAGACAGGACACAATGTATATACAAAATAGGTGTTCGTCAACTGTTTATCAGTAAGGCTTCTTGTCAATGGTAGGCTATTAGAAGTTAAGTTTACAAGGGAGTGAAAAGTTACGTGAAGATTTTCGACTGCATAGAGATTAGTGCCATTAACTTTTTCATTGTTCAAGGGCCAACTGTAACATAATGCTGAATATTTATTTGCATACCAGCTTTCTTCCTGAATTAAGAGTCACACATCCTGAAGACAACTGTTCCTTAGGTGCTCCTGTATCTCCAGTGCCTAGCACTGTGACAAGCTTGATGTGGATAATAAATGGTGAAATTAAATGAGGCATGTTTTCTCATCAGTGACGCTGTCTATGAATCTTAAAGAATCTAAAACCTTCAATGCAGAGAAAACGAATCAGAAAGTAATTTAAATGAGTTGCACTTCATGCTAGCAAGAAAAAAATACACAAATTTTCAGTTATTTATGCATACACTTTTTATTTTAACCATGTTCTATTAGAGAAAGGCCATTGAAACAGGCTCACTAAGAAGCTAAACAAGTAAACACAGCTTTCTAAACTCATAAAAAAGTCAAGATCATCATTAGAGGGGGAAATATATATGTATTTCAATTATAGATGATAGTCTTGTGATATATAAAAAATATTTTTGGAAAATCAGAGAATCTTAAAAACATCTCCCTAAAGGAAAGAACACAGTTCAAAAGATAATGTATATGTAACACAACCTGTCTAGGGAAAGTTTTGCTTTCACTAAGATGTCTTGCTACACTTTTGTGATGACAAAAATGATATACATTGCCTTCTTTTCCTGTGAAAAAACTGGGACACAAAAGCAAATCCGAGCATCTGCAGGCACGTAGGGCAGGCCATTCTAGACCATTGAATTAGCATTGCTTCTCCTTTGCTCACTTTCCATTCTTCTCCATTTTTTCCTCTGGGTCTTGATTCTTGGACCCTTATTAAAATTTTATCTTAGTTTTCTTTTCCCAATTTTAGCTTCCTTAGACAATTGTGAAGTAAGTTGAGATATTAATACATTTGTATCTAAAATTGAATTATTTTATTTAAACATAATACTTCATTGCATCTTAAGCAAGAGATTCAGGTGGCCAGGAGTGGTGGCTTACACCTGTAATCCCATAACTTTGTGAGGCCAAGGCTGGTAGATCACCTGAGGTCAGGAGTTTGAGACCAGCCTGACCAACATGGTGAAAATACAAAGAGATTCAACCCTTAAAAGGTAGAGCATATTCTAATTTATTTTAAAATATTTTTGATGAAATATTTTAGCATTTCACGTTCAACATTTAAGCTGTCCAAGCATGATGCGTAATTTAATCTTTATATCACTAGAGGAGAAATGGATATAGAAAAGATATTTTTAAATGTTAACTACATTAAGAAATATTTTATCAAGCAATATAGCCTAAGCACTTGCCAATAAAAACATGATGTAATGTGAAAATGGTTAAAAAGAAATAAAGTTTCCTTTTCAAGAAGATGGAGGAGACATACTTTTCCTATTCTTTTTTCTGCAACATACAACTTAAGACCATGAACATTATGTATACAGCAAACAGAAGAAGATGCTGCAAAGTGGAGAGATGAAGACAGATAAAGCCGGGCACCTGGGAACCCAGGGATGATAGGTTCTGAGTCCTCTGGGTTTTCCTTCTGCCCCATGTATCACAGATATGGAACTGCAGAGACTGGCAACTCATAAAAGTCGATGAGCACAGCTCCAAAAAAGACTGCTGTCTCTACCCAAAGGATTGGAATAAGAGAGAAAACTTTTAGACAACAACTACTCTATTCCAGCCAAAATTCACCAAGAAAAAGAAAGATTCATCTCCACCCATGCCAGCAAAGACCAATGTGGCACCTAGATGAACACCCTTGCCAGGCCACAGCTAGTAAGAGTGAAAGCGAGTGGGGTAGGGAAGGAAGTGGTTGTGGACATAAAAGGGCAGCATGAGGGATTTCTGTATCTGGCTGTGATATTGTATTATAGTTTGGCAAAGTGTTACTACTGGGGAAAACTGGGTAAAGGGCACACCAGATCAATCTGAAATTATTTCTTATAACTACCTGTGAATCTACCACTATCTCAAAATAAAGCATTTAATTTTTAAAAAAGAAAGGAAAGAAACCCTTGTGAAAGACTATCACTAATTTATCTTAGCTGCCATCCAGCCGATGTTAATATATGGTGCTTGCAAAGTCATTGTTTCTAGGCCACTTGAGTGTAATATGCATCGGTAGCAAAGATTAGTGATGTGATTTCTGCTTACCAAATATCTGGGCATTGCATAACCTAGTCAAGTTGACACATAAAAGTCACCTTTCCTGAAATCTACGTTAAACAAAGAAAAAGATGATAAAATGAGAAAGCCTCTAGCATCAGAACATACAGATGCTTTTTGTCATTTTGTGAAAATTCCCATACATTAGGCGATTATAAAGTTGATAACAGAGAAGCCACTGACTATTTCAGGTTGTAGTCTACCAAAAGCTTTGAGTTCAGGCAATGGAATTAAGCGGGGGGGCAGCATATACCAATTCTTTCTGACCCATTCAAATAAGCAGATCATGTAAGGAAGACAAAAAAAATCCAATGGCAAAGTGAGCGCGACTTTCGTTCCCTGAAGCCCAGAAGAATTAAATGTCCTCTGCCAAAGGGGCCATGCTGAAAGCATCAGGAAACGAGAAAATAAAGCAGCTCTTGTTGTGAATAACAAAGAAGTGTCCCATGCTACCTGCAGTGGTAGTGAGAAACTAAATACAAAATTATCTTGTTCACCTTTTTAAGTGCAGGTGTTACTGTAGGCATCCACCTTCCCAGGGCAAAAGATAACATCTTCAGAGACCTACAAGCTATTCTTACTGTTTGGGGTCATCCAGGCATTTTTTTTTTTTTGGTCACTTATTCGAGATTTAGGAAGTAAGAAAAAAGATTTTATGAAAGAGAGTTTAGCTAACGTTGTGATCACAGAATAACGTATGTAATCATTCCACATCCTGAAAGTGTCCACATCATCCTCCTCTTTGTCTTCTATCTTAATAAAGATTCTCCATCTCACAATGTCTTCTTTCACATCTCAACCTCCTCAGACAGAAACATTACTTAAATATTCAAAAACAAACAGAGAAAGAGATAGAAGCAAAGATGTAACAGGATAGAGAGTGAGAGTGAGAAAGACAATGAGAAAAAGAAAGATAAAAATGAGAGATTGTTAAATATTTTTAGTGACAATCTCAGAAACATTCACTAAGTTGTTCTATCCATAACATAATGTAGAATGATATAATAAGCATAGATTAAGATTTAGTAATTAAAAAACAATAAAAACAACTAATAAAATGACAGAAAAGCTGAAAAATTAAGACACAAATGGGTTAAATCAGGAGATCTTACACCTATTTTTAAGATATGTGTAAAAAGATATAATTAAGAAAACAAAGAAACTGTAGATGATATTGTCTTTTTTATACGGAACGCCCAAACTCCTTAAATGGAAAGGACCATTGAAAACTAATTTGGATGACTGAACAAAATATTTAGTATACTTAAACATAATCTTGAAAAATTTCAAAACTTTTAAAATGATGCATAAATTGTGAAGGCTTCCAGGAGGAAGGAGGAGGCGAAATAATACAATGTAGTTTTCCTTCAAAGAAAACATATCTGATTAGCTTAGCATTCAGAACTCCCAACTGCTCCATCTTCAAACTATTCTATTGGAATCTGTGGAATCAAGAACTGTAATATTATTTTATTATTAACATTTATGTCCATCAAAATTTGAGGAGAAATATTCTATAAAAAGTACACATTGAGGGAAGATTATAAGAAGATAAAATACGAAGCACCATAAAAACATCTCCCTACCTAGACAATAATATCAATGATAGAATCTGTCTGATGTAACTGTTTTGGAACTCTAGAGTTTACTTAAGACATTCAATATCCCGAGGAGGGTTTTGACAATAAACTGTGATTGCTCTTAATCAATCTGTACTCGTAACCTGGCAGTCGCTACCCACACTTATGCCCCAGCCTCACAGAAGTCAGCTGCACACATGTTCTAGAGCCAAAGACAAACAGAGAATCCCGAAAGCAGTGAGAGAAATATGTAAGCTACAAAATACAAAAACACCTGTATATAGAAAAACAGCACAAGAGATCAGCAATTTCCAGGAACAACAAAAAAAATTCGAATAAAATACAACTTTTTATTTTTATGAAATAAAGATCAAGGGAAGCAAATACACTTAAGTGGACTAACACTTCAAAAGTCACATACCGTTCATAGCCAGGAAAAGATCCAATGGGGCAATTACTCAAGGCCCAAGAGAAAGAGAAATTGACAAAGGTAAAGAGAAAGGTAAAAAAAAAAAAAAAAAGAAAAGAAAAGAAAAGAAAAAAAATCTAATTTTTAATGACCACATGTCAAATAGCATGACAGAGTAGAATTTGAGGAGCTCTAGCCAGACAAAAAAAATAATGCATCCCCACTCACACTCACACATCTTCACTCAGTGGTCAGTGGCATTGTGACCATGGCTGGAGAAAGGGAAGACATTTGAAGAAAATTTAATCTGGAGCCTATGGGATTCCCTCCTGGAGTATAAACCAGGTGTCCTATGGGATTGGGAAGCAAGAAAGAAAAGATGAGAAAAGTTGATCCAAGGCACTCAGGGCTGTCAAGAGCCAGCGGGATAATGGAGGCAAATTCCTCCAAGGTATTCCAAGTGAAGAAATAGCTTTTCAAGGCCGGATAATCTCTAGCAAAACTATGAAGTAAAGAAACTACTCAGAATTCAGCAAGGTGATTGAGAAGTTCTAAAGCAGAAAGAAATCTCTCATGGCCTAGAAAACTGGTTATCTCTTAGACCAACTTTATCTAGGATTTTGTCAGTGCTTACATGTCAAGCTTCACAGAAGTCTTAATCACATTCTCAAAATGAAATTAAATCCACTGATAAATTAATCAAGCTACGTCAGAAACACAGACCATACAGAGCTCATATGCAGGTCAAATTGATTTAGCAGCTGGCATAAAAAATAACCTACACTTTTCTTGAGGTAAATGTTATTTACTTATGCGTATGTGCATGTATATTCCAGTACGAAAAATTATAAAATGCAAGAAAATGCAACTATGGCTGAGAGAGCAAATAGTTAACAGAAGCAGAGTCAGAGATGATTCAGCTGTTGGAATTATCAGGCATGAACTTTAAAATTACTGTGATAAAATTGCTAAAAGGTATAGTGGGGAAACAGATAAAATAATTTTGACAGATATATAAACTTTAAATTGAGAAATGTTAGAAATAAATATACAATATCAGAAATAAAGAATTATTTAGATGGGCGTAAGAGTGACTGGACTCAGAAGAGAAATGACCCAATGACCTTGAATAATGTAGCGTAGAAAGTGTCAAAGCAAAAACACAAAGAAAGAAGAGTAGAAAAATAAACATAGCAAAATACTAAGAAATATAGGACAATATGAGCATAGGACAATATCAATATCCGAATTATAGGATGATATTCATTTAGACATATAACTGGAGCCTCAACAGAAAGAGAAGAGATATGTCAGAAGAAATATTAAGCAGAATATGGCTAAGAACATTTCAAAAATTGATGAAAGATACCAAAACACAGATCAAATAAACTCAAACCACATACAAGATAAAACAAACAAAAACAAATCTAGGTATGCCATATGTAAATTGCCAAAACCATAAATGAAAATCAAATCTTAAGTAGTCACAGGGAAAAAACACACATAATATGAAGAAGATAAAAACAATGGATGATTTAACATTAAAAACAATGAAGGCCAACAGACAATGGAATATCTTTAAATAGTTTGAATAAAATAATATTAATCATCATAATATTCTTTTGTCAACCTGGAACACCATACTCATCAAGAAGTTCTTCAAAATAAAAGCACACTAATGACAATATCATGCTTACAAGTATTAAAATAATTCATCTCCAGCAGTCTTACACTACAAGAAATGCTAAAAGTATTCTTCATTCTGACAGAAAAAGACACCAAATGAAGCCCCAATTTGTAAAATTTAAGAGGACCGAAAGAGAGTAAATAGTTGGATAAACATGAAGGTCTTCTTTCAAATATTTATACTTCTGTTTAACTTATTTCTTTAAAAACAACTGAATAACTATACAGAGAAATAACATATGATATAGTTTATAGCATATGTGGACCTTAAATATAATACAAGAACACAAAATCCCAGAGTAATGAGAATTGCACCTTTATAAAGGTCTTATCTAGTTCATGAATCATACAGTTTTTTGAAGGTAAACTTCAAAAAGAGCTAACATACAGACACATTTTATAATCTTTAAAGCAACCACCGAAATGATGATAATAATTGATTATCATAATGCATAATTAGCTATAGCTAAGAAATAGACATTATAAAAAGGAATTTTAAAAATATGAAATTTAAAATATGAATTTTAAGAATATGAATTTTAAAAATATGAAATTTTCTTTAATAGAAAGAAAAAAATTGAATGACAGATTAGAAAGTAAATTTTAATGTATAAAATTTAAAACCAGACATATTAGTAATTACATTATTATAAATGGACTATAGGTTCAAATTTAAATGCAGAGAAGGTTGGCATACATTAAACACACACATATACATACATATACACAAATACATACCACACACACATACCAAAATTTTGATGTATGTTGTGATTATAAAAATACATTAAAAAACTGAGTGAGGCTGAAAATAAAAATTACTTACACAGATATATAACACAGAAATTAAACTAGCATGGTTATTCTACTATGTGGAAATTAGACTTCAATAAGAAGAAAATTACTAGATGATACGGTTTGGCTCTGCGTCTCCACCCAAATCGCGTCTTGAATTTTAATTCCCACATGTCAAGGGAGGAAGCTGATGGGAGATGATTGGATCACAGGGGCAGTTTCCTGCATGCTGTTGTTGTGATAGTGAGGGAGTTCTCAAGAGATCTGATAGCTTGGAAGTCTTGGGCATTTCCTCCTTTGCTCTCTCAATCTCCTGCCAGTATGAGAAGACACACCTTGCTTCCTCTTCACCTTCTGCTGTGATTGTAAGTCTCCTGAGGCCTCCTCAGCCATATGGAACTGTGAATTAATTGCATCTTTTTTCTTTATAAATTACCCAGTCTCAGGTAGTTCTTTTAGCATTGTGAAAATGGACTAATACAGGATATTCGTACCTGGATAGTGGATACAAAATCAATGTGCAAAAATCACAAGCATTCTTCTACACCAGTAACAGACATACAGAGAGCCAAATCATGAATGAACTCCCATTCACAACAGCTTCAAAGAGAATAAAATACCTAAGAATCCAACTTACAAGGGATGTAAAGGACCTCTTCAAGGAGAACTACAAACCACTGCTCAGTGAAATAAAAGAGGACACAAACAAATGGAAGAACATACCATGCTCATGGATAGGAAGAATCAGTATCGTGAAAATGGCCATACTGCCCAAGGTAATTTATAGATTCAATGCCATCCCCATTAAGCTACCAATGACTTTCTTCACAGAATTGGAAAAAACTGCTTTAAAGTTCATATGGAACCAAAAAGACCCCACATTGCCAAGACAATCCTAAGCCAAAAGAACAAAGCTGGAGGCATCACGCTACCTGACTTCAAACTATACTACAAGGCTACAGTAACCAAAACAGCATGGTACTGGTACCAAAACAGAGATATGGGTCAATGGAACAGAACAGAGCCCTCGGAAATAATACCACACATCTACAGCCATCTGATCTTTGACAAACCTGACAAAAACAAGAAATGGGGAAAGGATTCCCTATTTAATAAATGGTGCTGGGAAAATTGGCTAGCCATAAGTAGAAAGCTGAAACTGGATCCTTTCCTTACTCCTTATACAAAAATTAATTCAAGATGGATTAGAGACTTAAATGTTAGACCTAAAACCATAAAAACCCTAGCAGAAAACCTAGGTAATACCATTCAGGACATAGGCATGGGCAAGGATTTCATGTCTAAAACACCAAAAGCAACGTCAACCAAAGCCAAAATTGACAAATGGGATCTAATTAAACTAAAGAGCTTCTGCACAGCAAAAGAAACTACCATCAGAGTGAACAGGCAACCTACAGAATGGGAGAAAAGTTTTGCAATCTACTCATCTGACAAAGGGCTAATATCCAGAACCTATAAAGAACTCAATCAAATTTATAAGAAAAAAACAATCCCATCAAAAAGTGGGCAAAGGATATGAACAGACACTTCTCAAAAGAAGACATTCATACAGCCAATAGACACATGAAAAAATGCTCATCATCATTGGCCATCAGAGAAATGCAAATCAAAACCACAATGAGATACCATCTCACACCAGTTAGAATGGCAATCATTAAAAAAATCAGGAAACAACAGGTGCTGGAGAGGATGTGGAGAAATAGGAACACTTTTACACTGTTCGTGGGACTGTAAACTAGTTCAATCATTGTGGAAAACAGTGTGGCAATTCCTCAAAGATCTAGAACTAGAAATACCATTTGACCCAGCCATCCCATTTCTGGGGATATATCCAAAGGATTTTAAGTCATGCTGCTATAAAGACACATGAACACATATGTTTATTGTGGCACTATTCACAATAGCAAAGACTTGGAATCAACCCAAAGGTCCATCAGTGACAGACTGGATAAAGAAAATGTGGCACATATACACCATGGAATACTATGTAGCCATAAAAAAGGATGATTTCATGTCCTTTGTAGGGACATGGATGCAGCTGGAAACCATCATTCTCAGCAAACTATCGCAAGAACAGAAAACCAAATACCACATGTTCTCACTCATAGGTGGGAACTGAACAATGAGATCACTTGGACACAGGAAGGGGAACATTACACACCGGGTCCTATTGTGGGGAGGGGGAAGGGAGGAGGGATAGTATTAGGAGATATACCTAATGTAAATGACGAGTTAATGGGTGCTGCACACCAACATGGCACATGTATACACATGTAACAAACCTGCACGTGGTGCACATGTACCCTGGAACTTAAAGTATAATAATAAAATTTTAAAAGTTTCAGTTTTGAAATATTAATACTCCCAAATCAATCTAATAATTTATTTCAATTCCAAACAAGTTCTCAAAATATTTACTTATAGGTCAAGACCAGACTATTCTAAAGTTATTTTATCTGGAAAGAGAAAAGGTACACAGAGTCAAATGATCATAATAGGAGATCATTGTGTATTCCAGGTTTATGATATTTCCTGAGATCACATATGTGCAAATATGTAGCAATGAAAGATAGTATTTTTACTCAGAAAAGATGTAACTGACCAAAAGACATCTAGATTTTCAAATCTGTGATAAAAGTGGGACTTCTGTAAAATACTCTCTCTTTCCCTGTGAGTAATATGTAATAAGCAACAAGAAAATACAATGGTAGTAGAAGAAATAAGTATATGAGCATGCAATTCATCAGAAAAAATAAGACAAAACAAAATTGAAAAATAAACATATGAACTATATCCTCAGCAACAGTAAGGAGGAAAGCAAAAGAAGTTTTTTGGGGGGCTACTGTTTTCACCATCAGAGGGTCTGCAATCCTTTTTCTAAAATTGTCAAATGGTCTGTAATAAATTGCTTTGCAACTCAGAATTTCTGAATTTTAGAAAGACAACAGACTACTTGTACAATATTATATAACACATTCAGCAGTGTCTAGGGTACAACCTTTCATCAAACTCATTGATGTTTCTCATATTCGTAAGTGAGACAAATCAAAGATAGAACTTATCTCACAAAAATTCAGTTTAGGTTTTGCTGACCACAAGAATCATACAAATTACTGTGAGTTCAGAATTTTTTGGGTTTCTTAATTTTATGTAAGAGATTGTGGATCTGTAATCAGTGGAAGCAAAGATGTGGGGAAGGAGAGAGTCCTTTATGATGTGTAACATGCTGGCTGGTCAACCTTCTCCAGGGGAAAAATCTTCGATACAGGAATACCTTCTGATTCAACCGGTCTTCCAGATGTGTATCCTCCAAGACAGAATAAATAGTGTATACATCCACAAAGACCCTTGTTTTAGCATTGCCTTTGTGTATTGATGGAATGCTTTAATAAAATATCATAGATTAGGAGGCTTAAACAACAAACATTTATTTCTCACAGTTCAAGAAACTGGGAAGTCCAAGATCAAGGTGGAAGCAGGCAAGATTGATGTTGAGTCCCCACCTCTTGTCTTTGCAGCCATCTTGATGTGTGCGCATATGACCTCTTCTTTATTCAAGGGCAGAGAGAAGGAGAGAGAGAGCACATGCTCTGCGTAGGTATGATTAATTGGATAACTACTCTATGCCTGACACTTCATATGTCCACTGTTTCACTTAAATTTCTTCTTAACCCAGTTTTACAGGCAAGACTCCTATAGATAGATAGGCTAACCTGGCCTGTGATTCAAACTCGGTTGTGTAATTACGAAACCCACCTTTTCTGAACTATGATCAAATGAGCCACCTCTACAGCCTCTGTTTTCTTCAAAACCATCTGGTAAGGATACGAGAGAAAATGTTTCATCCTTAGTAATCAATTATTTGCATTTTAAAATATTAATATGATGCACAATATAATTTAAAATGTGAATGTTCACATTTTATGTGCTATTATGATTCTGTATTTAGAAGGTAATAAATAACAGTTGTAAGCAGCAACTATAGTAGTAGTAGTAGTAATAGCAGCTGCAGTTGTAATACTATTACTACTACTATAGTAGTAGTAATAACAGTAATAGCTGACCCTTATTGAAGGCTCTCTATGTGCCAGGCACTATTTAAAACACTTTACATGTAATAATTCATTTATATTTAAAATAACCCTATAAGGCAAGTATTATAACTATCTTTATTTTACAGGCAATGAATCAGAAGCAAAAGTTTTAAGTAATTTTCCCTGTCTTATATGTGGAAAATAGTAAACCCAGAAATCCGGTTGGAGGCTATAATAATGATCTCTCAAGAATCTTACTTAACAAAAGAATCTAATACACCAAGAAGGCAAAAGCTTCTAGCTAAGAGATGAAGAGAAAGGATAAAAGTGAGCCTGTTTCTGGGCATGGAGCCTGCCCCTACCTATCTGGGGACTTATATTACATAAAGGACAACTCTGATCCTAATTATTTTTATTTGTAAAAGGAGAGTGAGAATGATAATGTCTAAACAACTAATTTTTACAAAAAAGTTTGGTGAAGAAATATAAGCATCAGGAGCTTGATTTAGGGACTCATTATTGTGGTCCCAGACCAAGCACTTAACATCTCTTAGATTGTTTATTTTTCAGTTATGGAGCCACTAAGTTTTGCGATAGGTTATTAGGTACAAAAACCCAACTAATGCAAATATCCTGCTAAAATTTCTCACAAAGCAGTTTTAGGTTTAGGATCCATAAATACGAACACATTAATTGTACTTTTAGTGTGTGGGAATTATGCTATAAATGAGGGATCAGATGAAGTAAAAATTTGTCCCGAGAAAGTTAATGCTTAAGGAAGGAGGAACACATGCCTAAGTAAATACAATACAGAAGAGTCAACGGGCCCCAGTGTGTGAGCACATGCTCGTAGTTTGGGTTAAGATTATGAGAGAGATAATTGGTCAGGCGCGGTGGCTCATGCCTGTAATCCCAGCATTTTGGGAGGCTAAGGCGGGCGAATCACGAAGTCAGGAGTTCGAGACCAGCCTGACCAAAGACATGGTCACAAAATCCTTTGTGGCTGAAGACATTAGGACAAGGTGATGTTTAAGCTCACCCAAGTGAAGAGCTGATGTTAAAATACGAGAAGGGAAAGGATTATGTATATGTAAGAGAGAAAGCCAAAATAAGAGCAAGAAAAGTTTGAGGACAGGCAATTCATCAGTCTGGTTTGGTATAATAGCAGAGTATATGTATGCACTTGAGATGGAAAAGGCTGCGCAGAAAGAGGCAATGTCACTGGGGGCTTCACACGCCCTTCGTTTTCTAAAAGGCTGTAGGAAGGTATGTAGTACATTCTAATAAAACTTCAAAAAGACAAGGCTTGCTTCTGGCAGGATGAACTGAGACAGTCAACACTAAAGGCAGTAGGATTCATAAAGTAAAGCAGAGAAGAAAAGGATGAAAGAAGAAGGAAATCTTGCAATGAAGAATGGAAAGAATCTGGCCCCAGATTTGACCCAAATGTCACAGTTCATGTTTCAATCCGGTTAATTAAAATACATTCTGCCTTTAATCCCAGCTACTCCGGAGGCTGAGGCAGGAGAATTGTTTGAACTCGGGAGGCTGAGGTAACAGCAAGCTGAGATGGCACCACTGCACTCCAGCCTGGGCGACAGAGCAGGGAGCAGGACTCTGTCAAAAAAAAAAAAAAAATATTCTGGATGTGGTAGAGAGGGTTTGAAGGAGAAGGATGTACAGCAAACTATGCTTAACACAAACTGGATTAGATTATAGAACCATTTGTTTTGTCTAACTGTTTGATAAAGGATAATGACATTAAAAATAAAAGAGCCAATTATCCATCTGTCAGAAGGGCTTAAAGCTGCCCTGGAGAGAAGTCATGAGATCAACTCCACACCCAAACTTCCATATTTGCTATTGCTGTTAGTGTTGAATGCCCATTGCAAAGTCCGATAAATGACTGGATATGTGATTTTGTAAAATTTTAATCCTAATATATTTTATCTTTTGTTGTGATATAGTGAAGAAAGCAGGAAATTATTCAGCTGAAGTATTCATTCGTGTACTGTTTATTCAGCAAAACTTAGGAAAAAGAATAATTGTACTCACAGGATACAAATTTTACTATAATCCTGCAATGAACAAGAGGAGTTTCTAGCAGACAGCCAGGAATGGATATGACAACCCAGAGAGTGAGGCACAAAGTCCCTACATTCATGGTTCTAAATGGGGAGGCGGGTAGTAAATGAAAAGAGAAGGGGAATGGGTTGGAATAACCTTGGTCTTTGCAGATTCACTAAGAGATTAGATTGATTAATCTACGCATTTTAAAGCATGTGTGTGACGGGTCATATGTTCTAATGATTTTGTAAGCAGCAGGGCCTTATCTGAAAATGGCCATTCTGTTCCAAAGTCTTGTAAGGGAAGAGCTCTCAGGAAAAAGTGAGCAAGATAAACAGGACAGGGGCAGGTGCTGTGGCTGAGCAGAACATCAGAAAGTGTGGGCTCGGGGGCGTCTAACTTTGGCGTGATGGGGGGCACTCCGCAGGACAGCTGGCCCCAGGGTCAGTCCTGCCCATGAGGTGAGGGGCAGCCTCCGAGCCTCGTGCCAGGCACTGGCCCCTGGTGCAAGGAGCTCAAGATGCTACCACTGGACTGAACCCCGTCTCCAGAACTGGGGGTGCTGAGTTCCTGAAAGCAGGAGGGATGAAGGGCAGCTCCAGGACAAAGGGCTGGGCAGGGGCCAACAGATCCCACCACAGTACCCCTGTGCTCTCCCTGTCCTCCACATGTAATTTCTTCCTTAAAAATCTTCACCATGCATCTTCATGGAAAATCTGGGGCAAAACTTGAAAAGCATATAGTAAGCATTTCTAATTTATGGCTTTCCATTTCAAATTCCATTTTTATATTGTATTTCTTGACCAGCAGCACTGGTCAAAAAAGTTTCCTTTTCACACTCTCTCCTTCCTTACCTCTCTCTCTCTCCCTCCTTGTCTCCCTTCCTCCCTTCCTTTCATTTTTTTTCTTAGCATTTTAGCAGTTAAATTTAAAAAAAAAAAGTTAAATGCCATATTCAGAATTATATATCTTGGCAAAAATAGATGGCTGTTTAAGCACACTAGCAATGTGTAATAAACCATTCCATGTTAGTAAGTTGAAAGTGTTATTACGTGCCTGAATATTTTGTTCTTGCATAGATGCAGATATAAGAAATGAAAAGCTTCTAGGTATTCAGCTCAAAATCTAAGAAAACCAGCCCAAGAGCTTTAAAAACATCAAGAAATACACATGGGATTTTAGTCTTCCCTCATTTTATTTTATGAGTTCTTAAATATTTGAGAGTTATGTAAGTCTCTCCAGAAAAGGCTGAGCAGTGTACAGTATGTCCCAGAATTTTTATTTTTATTTATTTATTTATTCATTTATTTTGAGATGGAGTTTCGCTCTTGTCACCTAGGCCATGCAATGGCACAATCTCAGTTCACTGCAATCTCTGCCTCCTGAGTTGAAGCAATTCTTCTGCCTCCATCCTCCCAAGTAGCTGGGATTACAGGTGCCTGACACCACACCTGGCTCATTTTTGTATTTTTAGTAGAGACGGGGTTTCACCATGTTGGCCAGGCTGGTCTTGAACTCCTGACCTCAGGTGATCCGCCCACTTCAGCCTCCCAAAGTGATGTGATTACACGCATGAGCCACCACACCCGGCCAGTATGTCACATAATTAAGTGGGGTACATATTGCAATGAGTGTTGCAGTCCCCCTTTATCTGAGGGAGATACATTTCAAGACCCCCAGTGGATGCCTGAAACTGCAGACAATACCAAACCCCACTGCTGCCATTAGGAATGCATTTCTGTTCATGCCCCCCACTTACAAATTTAATGCCTTTCCCACTTTCACCAAGCACTTTTCACGCACGGGGACCACAGCTTTTGCAGTTTGAGGTGCAACAGTAAAACCTAGCACAAATTTCTTCCTTCTTCACATTTTCACCCATAGATGATTCTTTTTGAACATAAAGCTTATCAACCTTTTCTTTCCTAATTGAGAACTTTCACCTTTTCACTTAAAGCAAGCACTTCAAGGCTTCTCTTTGACATATCCCAATGACCAGCATAGCCATTTTTGTGCTGTGGGCCATTATTAAGTCAAAAAAGGGTGACTTGAATACAAGCACTGTGCCCTGACAGTTGATATCAGGCGGCTACTAGGTGACTAACAGGTGGTCAGTGTAGACAGCACGGATCCACTGGACAAAGGGAGGAGCCACATCCCAGGTGGGACACTGTGGGATGGCTCACGATTCCATCACGATGCTCAGAACAGCATGCGATTTAAAACGTAATAATTCTTAATTTCTGCAGCTTTCCATTTAATATTTTCAGACAGTGTTTGGGCAGGAGTTGCTGAGACCCTGGAAAGCGAAACTGTGGGTGAGGGGGCACTACTGAATTTTGAAGCGTGCTTTGTCCCTCCGGAACACTCACGATGCACCAAGCCTTCACTCTCCTTTCACCGGCGACATTGTCATCTAGTTACATATTAGAATATGCTGAAGAGACACTTTTTCTCTTAATTGCTTCCAAACAATTGCAGTAATTTGCCCAATTAAAAAGGGGGAGGGTTATGTGGAACCTCTGAATGCTCCTTCCCCAAAAGGGCTCTTCCGTCCTCCAGGGGTTCTAGTAGCCACAGAGAGCAGCCGTGAATTAGGTCACCTCTGCCCTGATTACTGCACTTCCTCAGAGAAGCATGAAGAGCTTTGATGTCTTGAATCATGTTTGGCGAATTTTATTCTTTAAGTGAGGAACAGAAGCCATTTGAGCTTGAAGGGAACAGTGATCTATCTTTTGAAAGAGGAGAAATGGTGCGTCCTCCATCCAATTACACAGCCAGCAACAAGGCAGCTCATGCCCACTGCAAAGAGTACAGAGAGAGCATGTTCTGGAAGGGACAGGTGGCTCCATCCTCCTCCACTTTACCCCAACCTCTCCTGGAATACAGAGTGGGATATTGGGCACCTTCCACAAGATGTCCTTCTTCCCAGGTCCTCTTCCTCTCCACACCCCGGTTGGTCAACAGGGAATCACTGGTGAAGGGGCAGAGCTGGGGGCTGTGAGGCTGGACGGGGATAGGACACCCCTCTGGTCAGGTCACTCATCAAGGCAGTGAAAATGTCGTTCAACGAAGCTGCAAGGAGTGCCAGGGGGTTGGAATAAATCGTCCTCTATCAACAGAGAGCTAGATGTGGTCTATTCCCTGGAGATCTCTGGAGTTTAGCTGCCTCATTTTCAAAATGGGAATAAAAACCCCCCCAGGCTACCTCACAGAGTAGTTTAAGATCAAGGGCATGGCATAATTTTGTAATGAGTACCAAGTTCTAGAATGTCCAAGGTATTTCCATTAAGTTGCTTTTAAAAGCGTGGACATGAGGCTCAAGGATGTGTTGTAGTTGGTGAGTGCCACTGTGCTAGATCCATGAATTAACGATTATTGGTGAGGAGAGCCAAGATGCCTGCTGTGGCTGTGCAGAGTAGGTTCTAGCAGAACTCAGAATGCGGTCAGCCCTGGCCTCACGACACCCCCTTTCTATGTGCAAGGAGGCAGCTTGGGTTCTGTCCAGAGGAGACCGTCCTGTGATGCTGCCCACACTAGGCACACTGTCTTCCTCATCACAGGCTCTCAGCCTCGAAAGCTATAAGCACCTCTCTCAGTGGCACATGCTCACGATGCTTTCATCTTGAAAACCTGTAGTTGGCTTCCTATTTGAATCACAATATTGTAACTACCTCCTGTAGGCTCAAGGGAACTTCCCACTGCCATTAGCGCTCTTTTCCTAGGACAAAGGTCTGAGCAGGGCCCTGCCCTTCGGTGGCTCCCATCTGTGTCTCTTTACCTCCTGCACCTGCCTGCCTGCTCCAGAATTCACAGCAACATGAGGCTGCGCTCAGCTCCATTCTTGCTCCCGGGTTCCTGCGCCTTTGTGCTTGATGGTCTCCTTCATTAGATTCATGCCCTTTCTCCACCCTGCAACATCTGCCTATCCAACCGTTGTTTTGACTTCAAAATCCAGTGCAGACACTGCCACTCTTCTGCTCAGTTCGTATGATGTCTCCTCCAGAACTCACACTCTGCCAGTTGTCCACTACCCTGACACACACACACACACACCCCCCAAGTTAAACCGTTCTTTCTTCTATAAAGTGATTCCTGCATTTGCCCCATGCACTGCGCCACAATACACTCTCTTTTTATGTCTCCATCTCCCACTCTTAAGTTTTCAATTTTAAAAATGTTCTTTGTTTTGTTTTTCAGAGCTTTTGCCTGTTATATTTTTGAACCCTGATCACCTGGAATGCCTGCAACAAAAACACATTCAGCAAATGCTAGGGAAACTCAGTTTAATTGAAAAGGAGAAAATTAAAGCGATCAATAAATGCTTTTCTAGCTCCTATAAGATGCTAATCAGAATTTCATGAACTATGATCACTTCTTATTATTCCTAGCCTCTTAGAAGCCATAGCATGCAACTCATTCAGACTACAATCTACCCTTAGCCTGCCCCATCAGCCTGGACCATGCAAGCTGGCAGACGCACAGGCACTGGGTACTTGCTGTGGGTGCTAGTGTTTCCAGTTGGTTTCGGTGCCAAGATAATACCAGCAGGTAGTTCCTGAATATGCCTTGGGGGCCAAGTGCCTACCAGCTATATATCCTAAACTCAGGTAGTGAGAGCTTTCTGGCCATGTAGCTCTCTTCCTTGATTCTTTCCACTGAGATAAAAGCTGAGCCGAGGCCTTAGCCTGGATAGCTCCTGCAAGACCCCTCTGCTCAAGGTATGGGAGAAATTTGATTCATTTCCCCATTTTCTACTGGTGATCTTGTTCCAAACCAAACAGCTTGCTGTACCCCCAGCTCTGCCCCAACTTGACTCGGATCAACCTCAGACAACCCAGACAGTAACTCCCACTGGGAAGCCTCCCACACAAGAACATCATGTCTTTAAATCCCCAAGATTTTGACAATAATGCTCAGTCCAGACCACACCCTGGGACAAAAGCCTGAGTTACTTTTGGGCAGGTTCCCTGCTGCAATTCCAAATTGTCCCGATTTTCTCTCTTCTGTTTCAGACTCACTGCTAGAATGTTAACATGCCTCACAGCTAAAGACACAGATTTGCGATGGGAACAGGGAAGTAAGAGGTAGGTATTGAACTGAAAGGACATTCTGAGTTACTGCAGAAATGACTCAGAAGAATGGAACAATAGAACACATGATAAAACAATATAAGTGGGGGTGTAGAAAAGAAAGGGATAACCAGGAGCCAAGGGTCCCAAGGGGTCATGGAAGTCTTATTGGAGGAAGCCTCATAAGGCCACAGACCAGGCATTTCAAAGGCAAATTCTTTCAAAAGGACCAAGCATGCAATGTGTCTAATGGCCTGCTTTATGGAAATGGAAAGTCTAGAAGTGTCCAGATTCTGTTCTGTAGGAAAGAGCACTTTTTCAATATAGAAGGACTTCAAATTCAATGAAACAAAGCCAAACACATATGCAAGTGCACTAAATTATTCTGAGGGCCTCCCTGGGACTTCAGGTGGCCCATTTGGAATGCCCAATCTACCAAAGGGAAAAGAAGGCACATATCGCCAGAAGAAATGGTCTGACAAGGCCAGAAAGGAAGGGTGACTATGGCACATAGACGTGTGAGCACAGTCAGGAATTGAAACATCACAGGACAAGTGGGATGTAGACCATTTTTAAGAAATCTGAATGATGGCCAAGATAATTCAGAATGCTCTCATAAGAAATATGAAGTCAAATGAGGTTCCAGGACAGGTGACCAGCAAAATCGATATGCTCCACAAATAACATTCTCCACAAATACCATGCATAATGATAGAATTATTCTATAAAAGGACAGAAAATAAATACTTTACCTTTCTAAAAGATTCTGTTCATTTTAAATGTTACGATTTTTGTAGATTCTAAGCATATTAATGATTTGAATTCTTTACTGTGAATAACTTTTGTAGTGGAATTTCTCATGTAGATGATTTCATGTATGAAAATAGGATAATTCAAATAAAATTATAATTCAAAAATGAAAGAATCAACAATACAGTAACATAAATACGTAGTAAATATTCGATATTTGTAATACTTATGGATTTTTTTTCTTGCTGTTTAGGGTTTCTAAAGCCTTCTTGTGGTTTAATTTCCTAAAGAAAACCTGAATAAATAGTCTAAGATAATAATATTTTAATTCATGGGAAGTGGTATCAGCAGCAAAGATTTGTCTTGGCATCAAGCCTAGTCCATTTTATTGGTGATTTCCCTTCTTCATCTACAAAGACAAAATTAATTTTTGATGTGTGCTGGGAGGTATGCTTTTGCTCCTCTTTTCTTGCTGTAATTCCTCTAAAACATGGATTATGTGTCATTGAGTTAAATTACCCAACTCAAATCTACTGACAAGAGATTTCCTATATTAACTGTAAAATAAGTTAAAAACATGTAAAGATAAAGAACTACGGGGTCCGGAAAATTTCAGCAGGATAGGAAGGTGAAATCTTCGTGAGGTGGCAGCTTTCACTTATAAACTGAGCTCCGGTATTAAAGGGATTTATCTCCCCCAGGTGTATGTGTGTGAAATGTCATTTGGAGGCCACTAGGAAGTCAGGCTGTCATTGGCTGAGAAAGGCTTCTCTGCAGCTTTACTCCAAAGGGAAAACCATCAAGGTCGAGCTCTCACCCCTTTCTCTCTGTGAAGGGACGGGAAGGGTATGCTTTCCCTTCTTTTGGAGAGCAGAGTTACACCCTGAAAGGCCAGAAAAGGGCTTCTGAAGCTGCTTATTTATAAAATGCACTATTAGCTGAAAAATAAATTATAATATGAAAGTAATTGTACCACAGTAGACAGACAGACATTTAAAGAGTAACCCAAACATAAGCTCTATTGGTTTTTCAGCATTTGTTCCATAGGCTAAGACATCATCAGACTTATTAGTCATCAGTACTCTCTGACAGGTGTGTTGTGCTTGAGAGAATGATCATCATTTTTGTTTTAACCTATCCTCAAACAAACCCTGAAGATTATTTTTAATGGAAAATTGTGTTGTTAGGTATATGAAAACATTATAGCATCAGATAGACCTGGATTCTAATTTTGTGTGCCAGTATAAGCCACACAATCGCAGTGGAGTTGTCCTCACTAAGCACCTGTTTGTCAGACCTTGAGTACAGGGAGTTTAGTAATAAAGACACGAAATGTCCTGCCCTCAAGAACTTACAGTAAACCAAGACAGGCAGTTAGATGTGGCGGCAACAGGCACGACTAAAAGAGAGGGATGATGCCCAGCTAGTTGGGTTTATGTGAAAGAAGTGCCTGGCTCTGTCAGTCAGGATTCAATCAAGAAAGGAGAACTATTCTAGGCATTTCAAGCAGAAAAAAAAATTACGAGTTATTTGGGTGCTTACATAGAGATTGTGAAGTCTGAAGAAAGGAAAGCCAAACTGACCACTACCCTGACTTACAGGTTTATTGATACACTGAGGTTTAGAGAGTCTGAACTGCACCCACTACTCAGAGGTCCAGCAACAGCTGGAAGCTTCTGAGAAACCTGAAACCACAGTCTACCACTGCGGGGCATTTAGGTTGATTTTATGTCTTTCCTGTTGTGAATAGTGCTGTGAACAGTGCTGCAATGAACATACATATGCATGTGTCTTTATGAAAGAATGACTTCTATTCCTTTGGGTGTACACCCGGTAATTTCTTTCTAAAGAAACATATAATATGAAGAGCAGCATTTAGCACACAGGCAGGATCTCTCCCATGGAGGGTGAGCCACGGGGATGTGTGTACCTTGGTAAGGACTGTTAAGAGAGTAGATGTGCCTCTTCTGTGGAAACTTTCTCTGTTCCTGGGTGTTCTCACAGTGGTGACCAAATATGGGCACTACTTTTAAAATAACTGAGAGGAGGGGGCAGGGAGAGGGTAAAATAAGGTAGTAGAAAAGGGGCGGTGTCAGGAAGAAGAGCACATTCATTTGCAGAGGAAATAAAATCCATGAGTGTGTGCATGCATGTGTGTGTCTTTGTGTGTCTGTGTATGTGTGTCTCTGTGTGTGTGTCTCTGTATATCTGTGTGTGTCTCTGTGTGTCTGTGTAGGGGTGTTTCTGTGTGTGTTGCAAGGCAAGAGTAAGAGTAAGGAACTGGACTGAAAGTGTGGACTCTATTATGTTGTTGACTGTGAATTTCTGAGCATTGTTAGTTCGGATGCAGAGACTGCTTACACAGGGGCAGTCCTTGCTCTGAAGACATTGCTGGTGATTACACCTTGAGCAATCAATGGAGTCCTGTGTTCTGAGATTTTAGCCTAGAAGAGAATATCTCTTTAAATCTTGTATGAACAGAAGAAGTCGCCAGTAGGAAAAGCAGAGAGCTCCTTGTTAGCCAGGCCCATTCAGAATTTAGAAGCAGAGAAACAGTCTCTCTACATTTCTTATGAATCATGCTTTTCTTGACTCTCAAATTTGGTGAAAACAAATTCGTTCTATGATGTCACTGCATAAAAACTATGCCTTTTTCTTAAAATGCAACTTAGCTATTACAGGACATATATGAAAATGTTTACAAAGGATTGCTTCTCTGCAGAAATCCCCAGGTAATAATAAAAAAAATATATTAATAGTTAATTTTAATTAATGTAGTTAATCCATAATTTTAATGCACATAAATAATTATGCTACATGTCATGTAAGGAAAAACAAATGAAGAATAAAATTTCTGCCACCAAAGAGACTCCAATATTTAGTGAGATTAAATGCAAATACTGAAAGTGTGCTGCAGTATATGATCAGTTTCAAGAGTCCTATTAAAGGAGAAAGGCAAGGCTCACATTTGGATCTCCATCTGGCAGATGCAGGAACAGAGGATCCAACTGGCATATCTGAATGATGTGCCCAAATGCACTCGGCCAAGGAGTGAAGGTCTGGGAATCAGACACTGCACATCCAGTTTGCTTTCAACCGTACCAGTGAGGAAGTTGTCAGCACTTAGATTAGAAATTCAGATTGCTGTCAGATCGCTGAAGGCTTGGATGAGGCCAAAAAAAAAAAAGATGGGTTCCATATTCCATAGGTTAAGGAAGGTTTATTTTTGGCAGTAGAATGACATCATTTAAATAGTATTTTTTAAAAGTTTGGGTGGATAACAAGATGCAGGACAGATTCAGAAATGTAAAGACTGAAAGCAGGGAGACCACTAAGAGATTATCCATTGAGACTGAGAAGTCCTTAACAACGGTGATGTTATTACAATGACAATGGTTGAAGGACCCATTGGGGACTTGTCCTAGCCTCCATGATTGACCATGGTTACTGCAACCCAAATGAAATCATGACCACCCTCTTGGCATCGGTGGCCTTTTGTGATTGTAGCTTGGTCAAGATGGCAAAATAGTTCCCTTGGCTCTTCTGTGCCTAAAATTTATTTTCTGAATGTTTTATTCTTCATCCTTGATAGTTAAATTTAGGATACATATAAAATAGGTATTTTCATTTCTATTTTTAAAATCTTCCAAAAGAGAATATGGCACACTTTTATTATGATGTATATTATTTAGAATTGCATTCCCCTTTTTGGCATAGGAGGCAATTATAGACATAACCATACATGATGATTAAGTGACAACACAAAGACTTTCTTATTTCTTTAAAGTGCTATTATGTATATCATCATCACACCCAGAGAAAACTGTAATAATTATCCTTGAAACATTAGCTTCACTTTTCATTTTTACTGGGAAATTATACCCTAAAAGTATGGCTTGTAACATGCAGCAAATTACAAATATTAATAAAGGCCAATTTATACTCAAAGAACATTTTAATATGCTTTCAGGTACATACCTTATTATGTAATTTATCATTTTAAATTTAGTGATTGTCCCTATTTCTTTTGTGAGAAAAGCAGCAATCTGTGTTTCCTCCTCAAAGCATCATATCCTGAGTTTGATTGCCATTACTGACCTTCAAACACCTTCTATCGCATTATATTCATAAGTTTGTTTTAACACCTTCACTCCCCCTAATTACCTGGATCATTCTATACCATTCCCTATAGGGAAATCTGCTGAAGTTTGGATTTTTAAATACTAATTAAAAAATTCATTAGTGTGTAAATTAATTTCCTCTCTTTGTGTTTTCCTCTCCCTCTTGATAGCCATAAGAGCTGGAGAAGCAATCTTGTCGTTCCCACACAGAGATCCAGAACTTGCTTTAATTACTCTGCCTGGGGTCCCACACCAGTCAGCAATGCCAGGGAGTAAACTTGAACACAAGAAAATCTCACTCAGGCAGCTCTTGGGGCCAGGTGAACATTTTATGACTATCTCTTCAACAGTACAAACATTTTGGCACTGCGTCTTCTGCAGACACATCTGCTGGTGTTTCTCCTGTTTGAAAATACTCTTCTCTGAGATGTAATGGTGAAGAACCACACATTAATCAGGTCAACACAAGCAAGGGAAAGTGGACACCTGAAATAATTAGCAACAGAATTCAGGTTCTCCAAAATGATTTTCTGGTACTAACACTACAGAAACAGTCTCCACAGATGTGGCTGCTTTTAGATCAGGCTGCTTGGAGAATTCTTGCAGTAATAGAGAGTGGGCAGAAGATAAACTACAATTTAATCTCTGATGGACACCAGTCATGAAATAATTAGCTTTATATACTTAGCAACCACTTAACATGACTGGAAAAATGTTTATTGTTAACAGTAATGTCAGGGTCTAATTTATTTGTCATTATTTCTCTTGGGCCATTAGAAAGACTACATCCATCAAAATGGTGAAAAAGAAGGATGGTTAGAGTTCTGCTTTTTTTTAAATTTAAAATAAGCTGTCTATCAAATATCAACCTGAACAGTAAAGAATAGTGTTTGGAAATTAGTGGAAATTCAGATTATTTACAGTTTCTGTCATTTATTAAAAGCTATGTCATCAAATGCTGTTCCTAAAAGTTAGCTATTAAATATTCTTTGAACCAACAATTTGCATTCTCCTACCATAGTAACAAACATATTTGTCACCATTTGTCACCACTAGATTGGAGAAAATGTCTAATTCATATTTATATCCTCACAGATTTGCACAACTGCCCGTCATGTTTCAGATTATCTGTAAACATTTGTAGAATGAATGCCGGTGTAAACATTTATCAGCCCACTAAGATCCTGTCAAATATTCTTCCAGAGAAGTCACTTTGTTTCTGAAAATCCAAGAAAAAGACTCAGGATCAGTTCTCCCCACTAAAATATACATGTGGGTGTGTGGCACTTGCTTAAAATAGCATTCAAGTTGAATGGCACTCAAAAATATGTACCTCTTTAATTTTTCTGCAAAAATGTATTAGGTTATTTATGCATTCAAAAGAATTTGCTAAGTGTGTAGTGTAAGCTGGGTACTGGAGATACAACACTGAACAAGATAGACAAACCCCTCACATCTTATGTCCCAAATGCCAGTGAGGAAAGTAGACAGTAAGCAAATGAGCATGTAGGTAATGCCATCAGCATACAGGAATATATCAGCTCAGATGCTCCTCGACTTATGGTGGGGTTACATCCTGATAAGCCCATTGTAAGCCGAAAATACATGTATACTTTGTTTTATTGCATTTGCATTTTCCTTTATTGTGCTTCATGGATACTGCATTTTTTTTTTCCACAAATTGAAGATTTGTGAAAACCCTGCACTGAGCAAGTCGACTGGCACCATTTTTCCATCAGCGTGTACTCACTTCATGTCTCTGTGTCAGCATTCTTGAGCAATAAAGCATTTTTAATTAAGGTACATACATTATTTTTTAGACATGATGCACACTTAAACTATAGTATAAACATAACTTGTATATGCAGTGCAAAACCAAGTAAGAAAATTGTGTATGACTCATTTTATTGTGATATTCACTTTATTGTGGTGGTCTGGAACCAAACCCAAAACATCTCTAAGGTGGGCCTGTATCATAAGTTAAAAATGGATTTAATACCGCCACCTACCAAACATTGTAGCTTCACCTAGCCTACCTAAAGCACGCTGATACCACTAAAATTAACCCACATCTGGGCAAAATCATTGAACATAAAACCTATTTTATAGTCAGGTGTTGAATATCTCAGGTAATTTATTGAATTCTGCATATTGAGTGGAAATTGAGATGGTTTTGTACCATTGCAAAGTCAAAAATCCTAAGTCAAACAATGGTAAGTTGGGAACTGTCTGTGCATGTCAGTCAGTGATAAGGGTTTGGGAAAACAGTGAAGCCGAGGGAGGGTCCAAGAGGCAGGGGATGTGACGGGTGAGAGGCCGGCGGGTCACAGTGTGTGGTGTTCTACTGAGCTTGTCGGACAGGACCACATGAGATGAGGACAGCTCAGTGGACCCAAATGAAGAGGTTGAGACAGTCCTGCAAAGGTCTGGGGCAAGCCTTAGAGGAAGAGCAAGCTTTGTGTGTTCAAATAACTCAAGGCCAGAGGGGCTGCCACAGCGGGAGAGGAGGAAAGGCTGAAATATCACTCTGGAGAGAGTGGCGACAGGCGGGTCCTGCAAGGCAGAGGGCTTGGACTGAATTCCAAATCTGATGGGAAACACTGAGGGAGTGTTGAGTACAGGAGGGGCATTACCTGAGTTCCGCTACAACTACGGGTATCTGCACGCTGTGGAAAAAAGAGACCAGAAGGGAAATAGACGGAGTGGAGGTGATAGCAGAAATGCTGGTGAGAGAAGGTCACAGCTTGGGCAAGAGGAGGAGGAGGGAGGAGAGGTTGACGCCTCTGTGGGCCAGGCATTGCAAAGGATACCATGGAGATATAAATAAGGGCTTAGATTTAAGGACCTTGAAATATTATCAAAATGTAAAATATGGAGGAGGGACGTAACCATACAAAAGGAAACAAAATAATATTAAGATCTGAAGTGTTCAATTCAGGCAACACTATAAATTATATTTCAGAGAACTAGTTGCGTTTTCTTTTTGGGTTATTTGATGTGCATTTCAACAAGGTGTGCAGCTGTTAAATTCTGCATGATTCCTGTTTGGAAACATACTTGTAATTGTTCCTGGAGTCAAGTCCAGGAAAGCACTCTGCTGCATCTGATCACGTGTTTCTCTGTGTCTACAGACAGAAAGTAAGCTGATGGTTGTAGAGAATGGATAAAACTGTGCCACGTTAAAGGAGCACAAGAGAAACTGAGAACCCCAACCAAAAGGAAAAGTAGGTGCAAAGATGGAGGCACAAAGAGCCGTGTGTACTTTAGAAATAGCAAAGCATTGTCAGTGGGAAGGATTCAGGTAGACCCAAGAAAGCAGCAGAGAGACTGAAACTAAAACAATTGTTGACAAAATAAGAGACCTGAACTTTGACTTATAACTGATAGGATAAGGATGTGCTCAGGATGCGGTCAGCTGCAAATCTCTCACACACACATGCACACACACATGCACACACACACACACATACCCAAAACTAGCAGCTTCAGAAACAGAGCAGTTTCTTCCCACCGCATATAAAGAAACCTGAGGTAGCCAATTCCAGGTTTGTGACAGCAACATACCAACATTATCAAGGACCCAGAACTTCCCTCTACCTTGACAGCTGCAATGCACTGGCTTTTCAAATCCTCGATAACTCACATGGACAAAATGGTAGCTATGGTCCAAGTATTGAATTCCAACACCAGTGTACTTCAAGCAAGAGGAAGGAGAACACTGTCTTTTATGTTTTGATTTGAGTTTTAGAGAACAAAGCCCTTTTTAGGATCCACCTGACATACTTTCCCCTGGGTTCAATGACAGGAACTGAATTAAATCCCCCACCCACTCACCAGTCACTAAAGAGAAGAATCGTGTGAATATGCTTGGCTTACAATGGTTTTTGTTTTTCTCCTCTTTGAGATGGGAGGCTCAACAACTCTGAGGAGGTTGTGCTCTGCACAACATCAAGGTTTTTTTAAAATAAAAGGAAAAAAGTGCTATTGGATAAATGTTTGCTTTCCCTCAAAATTCTTATGTTGAAGCCCATAGTAGTTGGAGATGGAGCCTTTAGAAAGCAATTAGGGCAAGCTGACATCATGCAGGCAGAGTTCTCATGATGGGATCAGTATTCTTTTAAACAAAGAAGAGACACAGGGTCTCTCTCTCTCTGCCATGTCAGAACACAGGGAGAAGGTTCTCTGTACACCAGGAAGAGGGCCCTCACTTTGAACTGAATCTGACAGCAACAGTGTCTTGAACTTACAGCCTTCAGAACTGTAAGGAATAAATTTCTGGTGTTGAAAAATGCCACAAAATTTATGCTTTTTTTTACAGCAACCCTGACTACATCTGCTACAGAAGTTATTGAGAGTTTCTAAGCAAAAGGAGAAAAGTGCTAACTTTATTTTTGAGCATATAACATAGGAGGATAACTACTATCATAAAACAAACCTTGAAAAATGCAACAGAAAGGAGCTGCCATTTAGTGAGTACCTATTGTGTCCTGGCATTTTTATATGCCATTTCAGTTATTTCTCACAACTACCTGGTGAGCGAATATTATTAATTCCAGTTTTAGAGATGAGGAAGGAAGACAGAGGGGTGAATTCCAAAGGAAGACATGATCTTGTGTAAAGATGAATGAACAGCCCACAAAGTTAAGCGTCCCATGCAGTGAAAGTTTATAAACAATTCTGGAGGTTTTCATTTTATGGATCTCTGTAAGAACCAACATTTCAATGAGTCTGCATGCATCCACTGTCAAGCAAGAAAAAAATGTTATTTGGAATTACAATTCATTTACAAGAAAATCATTTATTATAATAACATAATTATACACGCATGGTGTGTGTATACAAGCAAGAAATGGTTTTTTCCATAAACAAATTCAAAATCACTCCACCAAAAACCACAACCACAAAACCACAACCACAAAGCCAAAGGCATTAGGGAGGAACTAAGTTTGGGTTGAAATAAATCTCCCTACATCACAGAAATAGCCATAGTATTGAGAAGGGAGAAAGGGAGAGAGGAAACAAGGGAGGGAGGGAGGCAAAGAGGGAGGAAGAGGGGAGGGAGGGAGGGAAGAAGGGAGGGAGGGAGGGAGGAAAAAAGGGAGGGGGGAGGGAGGGAGGGAGGGAGGGAGGAAGGAAGGAATGAAGGGAAGGGGAAGGGGAAGGGGAAGGGAAGGGAAAGGAAAGGAAAGGAAAGGAAAGGAGGGAGGCAGGCCACTGAGATTGGCCATGGAGGGAACAGTGTAGGACTGGATGTTAAAGAGGCATTTTCTGACCGGGCGCAGTGGCTCACGCCTGTAATCTCAACACTTTGGGAGGCCGAAGCAGGTGGATCACGAGGTCAAGAGATTGAGACCATCCTGGCCAACGTGGTGAAACCCAATCTCTACTAAAAATACAAAAATTAGCTGGGCATGGTGATGCATGCCTGTAGTCCCAGATACTCGGGAGGCTGAGTCAGGAGACTCGCTTAAACCCAGGAGATGGAGGTTGCAGTGAACTGAGAACGCACCAATGCACTCCAGCCTGGGCGACAGAGTGAGACCCCATCTCAAAAAAAAAAAAAAAAGAATAATATTCTGTTTCACACACAGTGGTCCAAAGGAAGTTAATGTGGTAGATAATCTTTCCAGAACATTTGTCTGTAAATCAAGTGATACAATCAAACCATCCCCAATGTCCAGGTAAATTGGGCAGTAATTCCAGAAAACAACCCACAGAAAAGAAGATACAATTGAAGTACAGAATACCCCCCAGTTTTTGTTAGAATACCTCCTAGATTTTTGTCTATGTTTAGGATCCAAAGGTCACATGCAGATTTGGTCACTTTCAACTCATTAATTTCTCATATTTCTAACTTTTTTTGTTCCATGCAAAAGCCTGAACTGTATTTATTTTACTTAAATATCATAATTTTGCTATGCTAAAGAAGAGCAAAGTAATGTGCACAAAGATACAGACACTGAAGCATTCTTTGTCATAGTGAAAATGGAGGAAGAACATAAACGGCGATTAATAGAAAATTGGTTAACTAAAATATAGACTAGCCACACAATGCTATTATTAAGATCACTCATAGATCTCTATTTCTGTTGAAATAAAAAACTTCCTTTATATTATTAGGTGAAAAAAGCAGATTATGAAACAGCATGTGAATTATAATCTATTTATACAAAATAATATACATATAATCTAAGTGTGTATAAAAACGTAGAATGATGTCTAGATAGAGGTTTTCTAAAATGGACACTGGTTTCCTTTGACTATTAGATGATGCTTACTTCTTTTCATGTTTCTGAATTGTTGAGTTTTTTACTATGTGAACGTCTCTCCTTTAGAAAGTAACAAAGCTATTTATAACCAAAAAATCCTAATTGAAATACATAACAATTTTAACTGTGGTTAGTAAAATAAAGTAAGCAGCTTTTATTTTCAGAATTCTAGCATGATAAAGTTTATTTCTCTATGGACATGATTTATGATATATTATCGGGGAAAAGAACTAGGGTCATTTACACCACAGTGACCTCCAATTTGGTACTGTGCCCTCTAACTCTACAGAAAGCACATACGTGTCTAAGCAAAGCAACAAGTACTTGGTAGCATTTGTTCTGAGAATCCTGCGTTACAGTCATCGGGCATGGCCTTGGAGGTTGTTATTTGAAGCCATTTGAACAGCGGAATCCACTATGTTTGTCTGTCAGATATCAGTGGGGCTCTGAATGTGTCTTCCAACTCCTGTTGCGAGGTAAAGAGATGCTTTCCTCCCAGCCTCGCAGGCTGAACTTTCTACTTGAGTGCTTAAATACAAACAGGAGACACAGGGAAGCGGTGCAGCGGGAAGCGTCATTCACACCCACAGGTTTGCAAATTATCAAGAAAACAAGCCAACATATTGATGCAGATGGTGTTTTGACCATTATTTCTGGTCAAGAATGACAACTTAACTGAAAGATTTTAGAAAAAGCTACATGAAAGCTCCGAAACCAGAGGAATGAGCAACTGAGTAAAATAAAAACCCACCAACAAGGAATGAAACAAATGTGCCCACATTTTAGGTCATCCTGCTTCTTTTTATATTAAAAATAGTATAGATAAGAAGATTAATGCTATTCAAAAAACAGAAATGAACCCTAAACAATTGGAAGCCATTTGACACTTTTTATTTGCTAAGAAATCACTTTATAAATCAGAATGGGGGATTAATAAAAGCCCCAAGAGCTTCATTCATTCCAAGGTGCACCATCTATACTTTCATAGCCAGCATATTTGGAGGCGATATATTGCACAACCTCTTTGTAATTCTGAAACGTGAAGAAGGACACATGCTCAAGTGGCCTTGCTTCTCTGGAGTGGGGCAGAAAATCAGCTGCCATAGAGACTCCGGAGCAGAAGCAGCTTTGCTGGAAAGTCATCATGTGTGCAAGAGGAATAACTGGATCCTACAAATATCTGGAAAATGAATCTTACTGTATTATGTTCTATTGGTGGTGAGGGATGAATTATTATAAATACAGAGCTTAAACAACATCCATTTATTAGCCCTCAGTTTTGTTGATGTCACACAACTGGTTTCTCTGCCCAGGGCTGAACCCAAGGTATGTCTCAGCTTCTGTTCTCCTCTGGCAGCTTGAGAAAGGAAGAACCACTCCAAGCTCACTCAGGTTATCAGCTAATTCAGCTCCTCATGGTTGGAGGGGTGAGGTCCCTCCCTGTTTCCTGGCCGGCTGTCAGCCAGGGGTCACTCTCAACAACAAGGTGTCCTGCATTTCTTGCCACGTGACCCCCTCCATCTTTAAACCCAGCAACAGGGGCCTTCTCAAGGACTGAATTCCCTCCATGCTTCCCCGTCCATCTGACAGGGTTACCTGATGAAGTCAGGCCCACCAAGGATACCCTCCCATGTTAAGGTCAATTGATTAAGAGCCTTAATTACATCTTCACAGTCCTTTCCCTGCAACACATAGGTCACGGTTTGATGGAATAACTAGAAGGAGGTGTTTGCACACGAGAAAACAAAAATCTCAGGAGTCATCTTAGAATTCTGCCTACCTTCCTCACCATCTATCTAATTAAATACAATAACATACCAAAAATATTGAATGCCTTTAACACTGAATCAATATGCATACTAAAAACACCCATCCACTGTAAGTATATCAAGCTAAACTGTGAACTTTAAAAGATTAACCATGTTTTGGCCAGCACAGTGGCTCATGCCTGTTATCTCAGCACTTTGGGAGGCCAAAGTGTGAGGATCAGCTCAGCCCAGCCTGGGCAACATAGGGAGACTTCATCTCTCCGAAAATTGGGGGAAAAAAAAATCTAGCCGGGTATGGTGGTATGTGTCTGTGGTCCCAGCTACTCTGGAGGCTAAGATGGGAAGATCTCTTGAGCCCAGGAGGTTGAAGGTACAGTGAGCAGTGATCATCCCACTTCACTCCAGCCTGGGCAACAGAGCCAGACCTCATCTCTTAATTAAAAAAAAATAACAATAAATAAAAGATTAACCGTTTTGTATTGAAAAGATATTCAGAAGCGATAGGACATTTCTAACTTAAACACTGGTTAAATAACTTGCTCATAGATAGTGCTCCACTATATCCAAGCATTTTCACATTCACCAGACTCCACTGTTCACACACACACACCCACAGACACAAACAGTAACTACAGAGGTGGGCGTAAGATGTATCTTCTCAACTTTGCAGTTAAGAAATTTTGGAACAGAGTGGTAAAGAAACTTCTTTGGTATTACCCAGATGTCCGTGGTCCTGAGGGTCTAGAAATCAATTCTTTTCTCTCTTCCACCCAAGTCGTTCAGAAAGAACATTATTTTAGAAAGTGGAAGTGGAGGTTCTGAGAAGTTAAGTAATTTACCAAAAAATGATCAAGTTTCTAATATGAGCCACAGCCAAAAACAGAACTCCTAGAAAAAAACCTATGATCCCCCTTTTACTGGAATAAGATTTGAAAAGTAGAACATGTGCTACGCACATAGTAAGCTCCCCAAATTAAACCATAAAGAAAATGATTCAATCTCAAAACTAAAACATAAAAATATTTTATATAACTATCATAAAAATCCATTTAGAATATGAATCATTTCAAAATCCTCAAAATTAAGGGGAACTGACATATTTCTCCTCTTACATCACAACACAGCCTAAAGTGAACCCTGCTTTGAAAGGATTTAGTAATAGACGTTCATATGCCAGGCCCATGGCATGATAATTCCACAGGCTGCTTTCTCACTAAAGGGCTGATCCTGTTCAAGGCAGATGACTCAGAAGGCCCAAAAAGGTCAAGGCTGAAATGCCAAATTTGGAGATTTAAAGAAAGGTTATTAAGGAGGCCTAACGGATGACCACACACACACACACACACACACACACACACACACACACACACAGAGACACAAAACCACCTTCATTCTGTGCGGCCATTAATCACAATCATGGGGCAGCTTCACCAGAGGAGCAGAGCAAACAAAGACCTAAAAGCCTAAGCAGCCAGAATGAAGCACACTGTCCAGACAGGCCAGAGTGACTCCTCGATGTGTCCCCAGACAGCATGACAACTCCACAGACCAGGATCATGTGGGATGGCCACACGGTAATATCCCACCTGGCTTTCACAGGCAGCCACCTACAAAGTCACACACAGACATGATTATAATATTGAGGACTGTTATATTGCAAAACAGATGTCGAAGATGTTGCTTCTTAAAAGAAGCCATGACACTGGAACTGATAAGGTCTCTAATTTACCAGAGGAGTGAGGCTGAGAGTGCTTAAATCACCTGCATAGGGTCCCACAGCTGGCAAAAAGAAACTTCAAACTTCAAGCAAAATCCAGGAGTTCAGGGGCCTACCAGTGTTATTCCACTAAGGATAATCTCACATACTTGTATTTATTCTTCTCTCACATATTTGGTTCCCACAGAACACATCCTTTAATCTGAGTATCTGTACAAAGCTCTGCTTGTAACATCCGATGTTTGAAACATGAGAGGTGGAGGACTAGAACTGATGAGGGAATTGTCATGAGGAGAAATTGACTAAGGAAAGTCAAATTCATCATGCAACATTTTGGGATGGCTTTTGGTTTTCACAGTAAACTTGTTTTTGACATGTTGACAGTTTTTGACAGCTATATGTTTCTCTTTATAACAAATTGGAGAGGGGGCTGGCATGGAATGCGTAGCCCTCCCCCCATCGCTGGACTGCGATACCTCACCTCTTGTACTGAAGAGTGACACGCTGGATCTATGCTCTTATTTTGTGGGTACATAGCTACGTTAGCAAGTAAAGTGGTTTTCGCAAGGTCAGTGCTGTCGCTGGGAAGTGACAAGGGCAAGAGTCCTTGACCTGCAGCCTCGGCTCTCAGGGAACAAGCTGCTGTGTGGTCCAAAGGCAATCACGGTCCTCACAGCTTCAGTCTGCATCAAGAAAACAGACAATCTCAACCCAGTAACACTTAAGGTCCCCTTCAACAATCGTGTTCTGTGATTTTGCACCAGAAGTAAACGCGTATAATGTAAAAGAGACTAAAAGCCTGTTATCCGCTAGTTAAAGGAGCACTGTATATTCCAGCTCTAGGTGTGTGATAATTGAATGAAGTGTTCCCGGTGAGAAGATACATTATTGAAGAGTGTTTCCTGCTCAGACCTGCATGCATTTTTCATTTAAGAAGTAGGCCACTTACAATGTGAAAGATGACCTCAAAGGGAATAAATAATTCACAGTGGAAGAAGTTGATGCTCATATGTTCATAGGATAATTGCTAAAATCTATGTATATCACAAATGTAATTATATCATTAAAATTCTCCATTCCTTTCTCCTTTCTGCCTACATTACACTGAAATATTCACCATTCATAGTTCTAAGTTGTGCATTATATGAGACATAGAAGCTTATACATATAAACCAAAGGAATGTGTCTCTGAAATACAAATGGAAAAGAAAATCTCATTTACTAGAAAAATATCTGTAATTTTTGCACTCAAAGTCAAGAATATTTAGTAAATGTGAATAATATTAAACCACTGAAAACCACTGTACATTTCAAAACTGGAAACCTCTTGGCAGCCAGAGAAGCACTGGGCATGCTATTAAAAGAGCCTGTGTTGATGTTGAGACTGTCCCATTTTAGTCAACGCAGTTAACTCTAGAGATTCAATTACCTCATCTATACACCTGGATGATGCAAGAGGACAGGCCTCCAGATGGCTTAGGCTGACCCTGCTCTTCCCCGTCCAGTTTGTAATCCCCTGGCAGAAGGTACCAAGAATGCATGGTCCTGAGATAAAGAAGAAATATGCAGAACAACCTACCTGCGTCCTCATTGTTCACAGAGCAGGATGTTCTGCAATGCTCGTGTTCAGTGACCCAAGTGTCACTCAATGTGTGAAACCCAGGGCGGAATCTCTCAGCTGCCATGGGAGACACGTGCAGACATGACTCTGCCTGCCTGGGGAACTTCCCTGAGACTCAGAGGACCAACCTTCCATGGATCCTAGGCTTCTGTCTGTCTCTGCTTTGTATGAGTCATAAATTTGCTTTGCCTGACTTACTGTGCAAGCGTTCTCTCTCACCTTATTAGACCCAGGAAACTGTAGATAATCCTTAATTCATATGTATATATATGAATTATGTATCATGATTACATATCAGGGATGTTATATAGCATATATATTATATATGCTATGATAATTCAGAGAGCTTATTTAAAAAACGCTTTCTTTATAAACTTGTTTGTTATACACAGTAACTGCCTCTTTAAAACTCTGAATAAAGTTCTCAAGCCATTGATAAATGCAAATATTTTTAAGTTGAAAAAGCCCAGCAAATAGGAGGAGAAGCAGCATTGTTATATTTGCTTCAGAAAAATAATAGACAATAAGCAGGTAAGTAAATAAATAAATAAAATAGAGGAAAAGAAACTATGAAATAGGTATATGTCACAGTATTTAGAACACTGTAGTTTCAATAGACTCCAGAGGGACAGCTTAATGAGCTCGAGGACCCAAGTAACATCCCAGATAGAACAATCATGTGTAATTAAAGAGCACAGGGTCTGAAGTGAGAGTTCCTAGGTTTGCAAGCTGGTCCACAGTTTGCTAAGTGTGGGCAATTAAACTAACCCTTCAGTTCATCAATTTTCTTCTTAATAAAATTGGGAGATTAATAGTGCTACCTCTTGGTACTTCTGTAAGGGTCAAATTAGTTAAGATGTCTAAAACATTTAAAATAGTCCCTGTTACATAGTAAGTGATGTTAGCATTGCTAGTATGATGATTTCATAACCTGTTCTTAGATATATCTGCCAAAGAAACATAAAATATATCTCAGCAAGCATATGACGTTCAAGTTTGTTTTAGTTACGCATTGTTGATCTATACCTAGGCATTGCTTTGTCCAAATTTTCCTTGCTCTAGTGAAATACTCTACTATATCACTTATTCAATCCAAGAAGAACATATGCTTCATATAGTCCTGGTGATCTACTGCTCCGTAACAAATGACCCCCAAATTTAGCAGCTTAAAAGTAGATTTTGCTCAAAATTGTGTGGATCATGAATTCTGCAATGACTCAGGCTGGCCTGCTTAAGGGTGGAGGATCAACTTCCAAGTAGTTTACTCACTCACATGTGGTACATTTTTGCCCCACATTTCTCCACAATCTGTCTCATTCTCTAGGAGGGGTGAACATACTTTTTTTCTAGCGGGCTAGATAAGAAATATCTTGAGCAGTGCAGGCCTAAGAGTCTCTATTGCAACTACTCAACTCTGCTGTTGCAGAAAAGGCAGCCATAGACAATACTAAATAAATAGAGATGTCCAGATTCAGCCCGCAGTGGGGCAGAGTTGACCCCAAGTGAGGATTTGCCTGGCCTGGCTCTTGGGTGTCTCCAAGTGTCTTGGTCTTCCCACAGCAGAGTGGCCTCAGGGTAGTCAAACTCCTTCTATGGAAGCTGAAGGTTCATGTTAAGAGACGCAGGCTGAAGTCACATGGATGTTTATGACCCAGTTTCTGAAGGCCCGAGTATGTTACTTCCTCTGTCTGTGGATCAGTAAAGTCACTAACACCAGCCCAGATTCATAGGAATGGAAGCGAATCAGATCTCATCTCTCAATGGGGAGAGTAGCAAAGAACTTACTGCCATCCTTGGACTTTTACACTTATTTAAATTATAAAACAATTATATCTTTTATTTTATTTAAAACAAACTCTTCATATTTCAGATGCTGCCTCCTGTGCTTAAGTTTTGGGGAGTGATAGTGAGCAAGTCCATATTTACACTCTTACGATCTTTGGAATTATATTGATTTCTGGAATTTTAATGTATTATTTCTATGAATATTTACTGTCTATGTGCTCAGAAATGCGCCAGCCTTTACATCTGGCTCAGATACACAATAAAATTCAAGCCACCTGTTTTTGATTAAAAAATTTCTAGTTGTTGAGGGTTCATGTTATTTTTTTCCAAGTGTAGTTAGGCAATAGGATGGGATAGAAAGGGAGAAGTACTATTTATAGCAATAGTCACCTTCAGAGAAGAGCCGATTACATTAAATGAAAGATCATTTTGCTCTCTCTAGCACTTGAATAGATGCAGCTATTTAAGGTCAGGCATAAACCAGGACTTGGCCTAGGACCTGGAAAGAAAATGATTTTAAAAGTGACCCCTATAATAGAGTAGGAAGAATGTGGGAAACGCCAAGTAATCAAAGGGAGGAGCAGTGAGGAGGAGAGAGGGAGGTGTGGGAGGTGTGGGAGGTGTGTGAGGTGTGTTCATTTCCTAAGGTTGCCATAACAAACTACCACATACTGGGTGACTTAAAACAGCAATTTATGATCTTATACAAGAAAATCTACAAGTCTAAAATCACTGTGTGAGTACAGCATGCTCCCTCTAAAGGCTCTAGGGAAGAATGCATCCCCATCCTTCCTTCTTCCAGCTTCTCATGTTACCAGCAATCCTCAGGGTTCCTTGGCCGGTAGCCACATCACTCCAATTTCTGCCTCTATTGTTACATGGACTTATTCCCAGTGTGTCTGGCTGTCTCCAATCCCTCTCTCCTCATAAGGACAGCAGTCACTGGATTAGGGCCCACTCTAATCCATTATGGTCTCATCTTAAATTGACCTCATAACTGCAAATACTCTGTTTCTAATTTTTTTTTTTTTTTTTTTTTTTTTGAGACAGAGTCTTGCTCTGCCGCCCAGGCTGGAGTGCAGTGGGGTGATCTCAGCTCACTGCAAGCTCCGCCTCCCGCGTTCACACCATTCTCCTGCCTCAGCCTCCCGAGTAGCTGGGACTACAGGCACCCACCACCACTCCCAGTGAATTTTTTGTATTTTCAGTAGAGACAGGGTTTCACCATGTTAGCCAGGATGGTCTCCATCTCCTGACCTCGTGATCTGCCCGCCTCGGCCTCCCAAAGTACTGGGATTACAGGCGTGAGCCACCGCGCCCGGCCAAGACTCTGTTTCTAAATAAGGTTTCATTCACAAATGCTGCAGATCAGAGATTCAACATAATTTGGGGGGAATACAATTCAACCCACAGAAACGGAGACAGAATAAAGGAAGATGGACAGGATATGGAAGGAGACTTAGAAGGTGGAAAATACTACTAAGGAATGGCCATAGAACCATTACAATATGGGTTTTTGTTGCATTTAGAGGTTTTTTTTGTTTTTTGTTTTTGTTTGCATTTAGAGATGTTTTGCATTGTTTTTATGCAAACCTCTCTCCTATATTATCCTTCTAACCTGTAGAGGTTTTGTGTGAAGAGGATTTTTAAGATTTTCAAAATGAGGCTAAAATTTATATGAGTCAATATATTAAGAGTATGTGAAAGAGCAACCCATATATGAATGTAGGAATATAATCCATTCACTGAGTAGAGCAGAAGCAGGAGTTAGAAACCAAAGCCATCTATGATCATCTGTGTCTCACATACACACCAACCTAATTATTTACCCCCAAAATGAAATACTTTGGCAGGGCACGGTGACTCATGCCTGTAATCCCAGCATTTTGGGAGGCTGAGGGGGGCAGATCACCTGAGGTCAGAAGCTCGAGACCAGCCTGGGCAACATGGCAAAACCCATCTCTACTAAAAATACAAAAATTAGCTGGCCTTGGTGACGGCATCTGTAATTCCAGCTACTCAGGAGGCTGAGGCAGGAGAATCACTTGAACCCAGGAGGCGGAGGTTGCAGTGAGCCGAGATCATGCCACTGCACTCCAGCATGGGTGACAGTGATAGAGTGAGACTCTGCCTCAAAATAAAATAAAATAAAATAAAATAAAATAATAAAATAAAATAAAATAAAATAAAATAAAATAAAATAAAATAAAAATAAAATAAAAGCAAAGAAATATTTACGTCAAGGAGATAGTGATCACAACAAAATGACAACTGTATCGGGTTAGGTACCTGATGTCACTAGCCAAATCCCCAAGCATAATTAACAAATAATTGGCTAAATTCTTTTTTTTTTTTTTTTGATACAGAGTCTCACTCTGTCACCCAGGCTGGAGTGCACTGGTGGCATCTCAGTTCACGGCAGCCGACACCTCTTGGGTTCAAGTTATTCTCCTGCCTCAGCCCCCCGAGTAGCTGGGACTACAGGCACCCGCCACCACATCTGGTTAATTTTTGTATGGAAACGGGGTTTCACTATGTTTAGTAGGCTTGTCTCAAACTCCTGACCTCAAGTGATCCACCAGCCTTGGCCTCCCAAAATGCTGGAATTACAGGCGTAAGCCACCACACCAGGCCCCAATTGACTAAACTCTTAAAAGACCCAGGTGACAGTCAAAAACAATTCCAAATACAAAAGTGGCAGGCATTTTTTCTCAGAAAGTGACTTGGTGACTTTAAGTCCAAAACAGCAGGAAAAGTTTGTATCATGCACACATATTTAATATAATTGATGTTTTGCTTGTTCTTTCATGTGGAATATTATTAGGAATTATTATATGATTCTTAAATGTACTGGAATAATAACAGCAAAAGTTTTAGCAAGACTTGCTGATCTAAATTATTATTATAATAATTGGATTTAACTATATATTACACTTATGTAAAGCAAGTAATTTAAGACAAAATATAATAAATTCAAAATATGAATTCATAACAGGCCTTTGAAAAATTTTCTATTTTTGACATAACATAAAATTATTAGTAGTAGTAAGAATATCACCACCATAAATGACATTTCCAGTTAAAGAGATCAGATGGCCCAGAATAATTATAAAATGATTATTTAAATCATTGGAGAAAATGCTGAAGTATATTTAAAAAAAGTATGTGTAAAAGCCAATAGGTAAAAGAAAATGAAATTCAAAAAAAGGAAAGATAAGTAATTAAAAATAGCTAAGAAAGGCGAAAAACAGTGGAAAGAAGGGTGGGATGGCACATAGAAAACAAATAATAAAGTAGATCTAAAGCTAATTTATCAACAGTTGCATTAAACGTTAATGGACAAAACACTACAATTAAAAGTCAGATGTTGAGTGATTGTTAGAATTCATTTGGACAAGCAATTCTCAGTTACATGCTATCAAATATCCTTCTAATATTAGGCAAATATGATGATGAAAATGTGTATCTCTCTACATATAATCAGAGGAATAGCAACCTTGAGAAAAGAATGGTTTTATTACCATCAAATAAAATGGATTTTAAGAATATTAGGAAAGAACAAAGAAAGATATTTTCTAATATTAATGGACCAATTCAATAGGAAGATATAACAATCATAAATATATTTGCATCTAAATTATGAACTTTAATATATATGAGTAAAAAATTAACAGAATGAAATGAAAAATTTTAAGTTTTAAATTTTCTTAGTAGCAAAAAAATTTTCATGTTATGCCTTAAAATATTTAATACTCATTTATAATAATAAAACATAGAAATTCAAAAAAAAAAAACTTCTTCAATCTGATAAAAAGAAGCTATGAGAATTTAATGGTAAAAAGCTGAATGTTTCCCTGAGAGAGCAGAATCAAGACAAAAATGCCTATTCTCAACACTTTTATTCAATATGAAACTCAATACTTTGACCACTGCAATAAGGCAAGAAAAAATGTAAAAGGCATGTAGATGACAGAGTCAGTAAAATCTCCTCTCTTTAAAGAACATGATAATTTACATAGGTAATTCTCAGATACTTATAAGACAACTAGTAGAACACATAAATGACTTTAATAAGGTTGTAGGTCAAAATGTCAGTATGGTAAATACATATATATTTTGTAGGCTAATATTAAACTGCTATAAAATGGAATGTAAAATAAATTATATTTACAATAAATCAACATGTATAAAATGCTTATGAGTATATTAATCCAAACATATAAAAGGTTTTTTCAAAATTATAGAACATTGCTGAGAAAAATTAAATAATATATTAATAAATATATATTTAAAATTCTTTATCATTAAAATATCAATTTCCTCCAAATTGGTAGAAAATCAAAATTTGAAGATAGAAATTGATAGGCTGATTTTTAAATTAAACAGAAATTTGAAGAAACTAGAATAGCCTAAGCAATTATTAAAATGAAAAACAAAGTTGGAGAAAACTTTCTACCTAATTTCAAGATTTAATATACAGTATTCAACACATTTAGATATTGACTGTGATGTTGGCTAAATAATACATGTTTAGAACAATAGAACAGAAGGAAAATTGAGAAATAGACTCATATATATGATCAGTTGATTTATGCCAAAGATAGCAAGGAAATTCTGTTTTACATAAATTAGAGATCCATATTTCAATTTAAAACTATAGAATTCCTAGAATAAATATATGAAAATATCTTTCTGACTTAATATTAGTATTTATTCCATTAACATTAAACATGCACTACAAAAAATATGTATTGGAGTTCCAATTTTTCTCTTTAATAATTTTTCTTTTCAATTTTTCTTCAAGAAACAAATATGTAAGTCACATAATACATAATTTGAATTCAATCATAAGTAAACATTAGGCAAATCCAAGTTAAGCGACATTCTAATGCAAAATTGGTTTAAATTTTTCAAAACTCCACATAGAAAGCCAAAACATCTTTTCCTTTTGAATGTGAAAGGAATTTTTTTAAATGTTTAATTCAACATTGTAACAGAGGTCCTAAAGAGCAAATAAGGGAGGGAAAGAAATAAAAAGTTGTGAAGTTTAGAAGCGAAGAAATTAAACTTTACATTGTAAATTACAAGATTTTACATAGGGAAATCAAAAATAATCCATGAGGAAATGATCGGGACTAATAAGTAAATTCAGCAAAGTTACTACCTCAAGAATATTTCTAAATTCCAGCATCAAAAAAAGAAGAATTGAAATAAATATACTAATTATATACCTACAAAACATAAAATTCTAATATCTAGGATAAACGACCTCTGTGCACATCTCCACATTACAAACACTAAAATATGCATTGAAATCTGAAAAACACTGTGAAGAAAAATTCAAGGAATATCTTTTAAAAATGAAGAGCTATATTGATTTCATAGACTGCACGGATTGAAAAGCTCACTATTGTCCACGTTACCGTCCTTTCCAACTTCACATACAGTTTCAACAAAAACTCAGTCAAAATGTTGGAAAGCTTTCCCCACAAATATGGACAGAAACATATGAAAATACGGAAGATTTTAAATATTCAAAATTTTGCATGTGTTTTAAAACAAAATTCAATAACTCATATAACTTAATTTCTAGATTAACCAGCTACGAGGCACAAAGCTGACATTGGCATAAAAATAGACATAGATTGAAGGCAGAATAATTTATTAAGAAATATACCCATATACATATGGCCAACTGATTTCCAACAAAGGCACCAAGGCAATTCAGAAAGGAAAAGTTATTCAACAAATGGTACTGGCAAACCAAATATTCTTATTAAAAAAAGAAAAAGAAAAGACACATTGACACTGACTTTACACCAATGCTAAAATTAACTGAAAATGTATTAACTGTAACGAAGAAGCTTTAGAAAAAAACAACATGGCTTCGTGACTTTTTAGTAGACAAAGATTTATTTAAATGTAATAAGCGCTATCAAAAAATTAATAAAGTCAATGTATTAAAGTTAAGGAAAACAAATTTTAAATATAAAATTAAAATTGAGAGTGGAGGCAGAGAAAAGCAACTGAATGGAACTCCCCAGAAATCACCTCAAAAAGAAACACAAAATTGAACAACTATTCAGTCAACAAAGCACTGTTATAAGAACCAAAAAATTAGGTGGGCAATCACAGTACCTGGTTTTAGTATAATATCAAGGAAAGAGGCATTGAAAAGAGTAGGAAAGACAGTGTTGCATTTCCTATACCACCCCTCCCCATCTTCCATCAGTACCACGTGAAAAAAAAATCTGCATTTTTGGGGTAGGGAAAATAAAGTAAATTTGGAACTTTGCATTGGAACTCCGTGCTTTCGCATCACAGAGGAACACATCACAGGGAAGAATTCTGCTGGTGCCTACAGAGGAAGCATTTAGACTACCCCTAGATTCAGAGAGGAATATTCCCTCCCCAGCAGAAAGATCCTGAATCCTGGCTGGCTCCACTAGCATCTGTCTAAAGAGGCCTGGGGCCCAAAATAAATTTGAGTGGTAGTAATGCCACAAGGACTGCAGTCTTTAAGTAAACCATCCCTGGAGCTGCACTGTTAGAGGCACTGGGCTTGGGGTGGGCATTACCCACGACCAAGCTGTGGTAGTCAAGAGAGTACTCACATTATTCTCTCACAACTGCAGGCTGTGTAGCTTGGAGGGAGAGTCCTTTCATGTGGTGAAAGGAGAGGGAAGAGTACAGAGGACTTTGTCTTGCAACTTGGGTACCAGTTCAGCCACAAAAAATTGCCAAGAAGATGTCTGAAGCCTCCAGTTCCAGGCCTGAGTTCCTGCATGGCATTTCTAAGACAACAATGGGACAAAAAGGAATCCACTGCTCTGAAGGGAAGAACACAGTCCCGATAGAATTCACAACCTGCTGACTAAAGAGCACTTGGGCTTTGAATAAAAATCAGCAGTAGCCAGGCACTAGTCACCACAGGCCTTGGATGAGACCCAGTATTTTGTTGGCTTCAGTGGAGTGCCAGCGGTGGTAGCCATAAGAGTACTTGTGTCAATCCTTCCCCAATGTCAGTCAGCCCAGCATGGTGGGGAACTCCTTCCAATTGGGAGAAAGAGAGGGAAGACAGTGAGAGACCGCCAGGTTATCCGGGGAATTCTGTTCCCCAAGCCCATCAAGGCGATATCCCTAGGATTCAGGAAGAGTTACACCATTCCCGGGTTTAGGGTACCCCCAGTGTGATATGGTTGCAGTTATCATAGGCTTAGGTCACAAAACTCAATCCCCTTGGAATATGTAGAAAGTCTTCTAAAGAAGGACAGATACAAACAAGTCCAGACTGTAAAGATAGAAACAAACACCCAACTTGCAAAGCTCAGACATCAATCAACATTTACAAGCATCAGGAACATCCAGGAAAGCATGAACTCACCAAATAAACTACATAAGGCACCCATGAATAATCCTAAAGTTATGGAGAAATGTGATCTTTTAGACAGATAATTCAAAATAGCTGTCTTGAAGAAGTTCAACAAACTTTAAAATAACTCAGAATTCTATCAGAGAAATTTAATAAGAGATTTAAATAATTTTAAAAATCAAGCAGAAACTCTGGAGCTGAAAAATACAATTAACAAACTGAAAAATGCATCAGTCAACAGCAGAATTGATCAAGCAGAATATTAATGAGCATGAAGAAAAGTTACATGAAAATACACAGAGAGCAAAGAAAGAAAATTAAAGAATAAAGCACACCTATAGGATCTAAAAAATAGCCTCGAAATAGCAAATCTAACAGTTATTGGCCTCAAAGAGGATGCAGACAGAGAGAGATTGACATAGAAAATTTATTAAAATCAGTAATACTAAAGAAAGATATGAAGATATGAATAAGAAGCCATAGAACTCCAACCAGATTCCACCCAAATAAGACAACTTCAAGGGATATATTAAACTCTCAAAGGTTGAGGATACAGAAAGGATCCTAAAAGCAGCAAGAGAATGTTCTAATAACATAGAAAAAAGCTTCAATATATCTAGCAGCAAATTTCTCAATGGAAACCTTACAGGCCAGGAAAGAGCTGGATGAGATATTCAAGGTTCTGAAGAAAATAAATTAAACAACAACAACAACAACAACAAAACATTCAATTGAGAATATCATAACAAGGAAAATTAATCTTCAAACATGAATGATAAGTGCCTTTACATACAAAACAAAAGCTGAAAGATTTTTGTTAACGCTAGATCTGTCTTACAAGAAATGTTGGCCGGGCGCGGTGGCTCACACCTGTAATCCCAGCACTTTGGGAGGCCGAGAAGGGCGGATCACGAGGTCAGGCGATCGAGACCATCCTGGCTAACACGGTGAAACCCCGTCTCTACTAAAAATACAAAAAATTAGCCGGGCGCGGTGGCGGGCGCCTATAGTCCGAGCTACATGGGAGGCTGAGGCAGGAGAATGGCGTAAACCCAGGAGGCGGAGCTTGCAGTGAGTGGAAATCGCGCCACTGCACTCCAGCCTGGGCAACAGAGCGAGACTCTGTCTCAAAAAAAAAAAAAAAAAAAAGAAATGTTAAAGAAGGTTTTCAATCTAAAAGAAAATGACATTAACAAAAAGAAATCATCTGGAGATATAATACTCACTGATGGGCCAGGCATGGTAGCTTATACCCATAATCCTAGCACTTTGGGAGACCAAGTCAGGAGAATCACTTGAGGCCAGGAGTTCAAGACCAGCCTGGGCAACATGATGAGACACCATCACTATAAAATTGAAAAAGAAAAATGAACAGCTCAGTGTGGTGACCTGTGCCTGTGCCCCTAGCTACTTGGAAAGCTGAGGTAGGAAGACTGCCTGAGCCCAGGAGGTTGATGCTACAGGGAGCTGTGTTCACACCACTGCACTCCAGCCTGGGTGAGAGCAGAAGACTCTGTCTCAAAAACTAGGTAAATGAATAAATAAATAAACTGGTATTAAGCACACACAAACAGATACTCTGACACTTGAATTACAGTGTGTAAACCACTCAAATCTTTAGTAGAACTAAAAAACAAGTCTATCATAAATAATAACTATAACAACTTTTTAAGAAATAAATAGTATAAAAAGACAGAGACAACAAAAAGTTACAAAGTAGGGAGGATGGACTTAAAGTATAGAGTTTTGTAGTTTTATCTTTGTTTTTGTTTTAATTTTCTGATCAGAGTTAAATTGTCAGATTAAAATAATTGGCTATAATATGTTATTTGAAAGCCTGATGGTAACCACAAAACAAAAACTTATAACAGATACATAAAAATTAAAAAGTACAGTAAAAAAAATATAAAGATAGAAAAGAAGAATGAAAGAAAGAACGAACGAAATAAAGAACAAAAGAAAGAATGAAAGAAAGATCAACAATACAGCCATATAACAACAGAATGTCAGGAGTAAGTCCTTGCTCATCAAAAAACAAGAGCCAACTATATGCTATCTACAAAAAGAAAACTCACTTCACCTATAAAGACACACATAAACTGAAAATAAAGAGATGGAAAAAGATATTCCATGCAAATGGAAACCAAAATAAGAGCAGGAGTAGTTTTCGTGTATCAGATAAAACAGATTTCAAGACAAAATCTGTAAAAAGTGATAAACAAGGTCATCATATAAAGAAGTCACTTCAGCAAGAGGTTATAACAGTTGTGACTATGTATGCATCCAACACTGGTGCATCCAAATATACAAAGCAAATATTTTTAGAACTAAAGAGAGAGAGATCCAAGTACAATAATACCTGGGGGCTTCAAAATCTCATTTTCAATATTAGACAGATTATCCACACACACAAAATCTAAAAAGAAACTTTGGACTTAATCTGTATTATAGGCCAAATAAAACTAACAGAAATTTACAGGAAATTTAATCCAGCAACTGCAGAATTCATATTCTTCTCATCAGCATATGGAATACTATCAAGGATATACCATACATTAAGGCACAAAACAAGTCTCAAAAAAAATTCAAAGAAAAATCAAAATCATATTAAGTATCTTGATATAGTTTGGTTGTTCCGTCCAAATCTCATGTTAAAACAAAATTCCCAGTGTTGAAGGTGGAGCCTGGTGGGAGATATTTGGGTCATAGAGGCTGATCCCCTATGAATGGCTTGGTGTTGTCCTAAGAATAGTGAGTTCTCATGAGAACTTGTTATTTAAAAGTGTGTGGTGCTTCCCTCCTTGCCCTCTTTTGCTCCCACACTAGCCATGTGAGACACCTGCTCCCCCTTAAATTTCCACCATGATTATCAACTTCCTCAAGCCTTCATCAAAAGCAAATGCCGGAGCTATGCTTCTATAGCCTGAAGAACCATGAGCCAATTAAATCTCTTATCTTTATAAATCACCCAGATTTAGGTATTTTTTACAGGAATGCAAAATGGCCTAACACAGTAAATTAATTCCAAGGAGGAAGTTGTTACTAAAAATATACCTAAAAATCTGGAAGTGACTTTGGAACTGTGTAACAGGCAGAGGTTGGACGACTTTGGAGGGCTCAGAAGAAGACAAGAAGATGAGAAAAAGTTTTGAACTTCTTAGAGACTGGTTAAATAGTTGTTACAAAATGCTGATGGAAATATGGATAATTGAGGAGGTATCTGATGGAAAAGAGGGAGCTATTGGAAACTAGAGTAAAGGTCACCCGTGTTACACCCCAGAAAAGAACTTGGCGGCATTGTGCTCCTGTCCTAGGGATCTGCGGAAGATTGAATTTAAGAATAATGGCTTAGGCTAACTGACAACAAAAGAAATGTTTAAGCAGCAAAGCCCTGAAGATATGGCCTGGCTGCTTTTAAGCATTTACAGTCAGACATGAAAACAAAGAAATGACTTAAAGTTGAAACATATTTAAAAGGGAAGCAGAGTATAAAAATTTGAAAAATCTGCAGCCTGGCCATGTGGCAAAGAAAGAGAAAGGATTTTCAGGAGAGGAAGACAAGCAGGCTGTGAAGCAGCCACTTGCTAGAGAAATTAGCACAATTGAAAGAGAGCTTAGTGCCAATATCCACGACAATGAGAAAATGGCCTCACAGGCATTTCAGAGATCTTGGAGACATCCCCTCCCATCACATACCAGAGTCTTAGGAGGAAAAAATGGATTCAGAGACCACACATTCCTGCCTGAGCAGCCTCAGGATACTACTCACCACATCCTGGCTACTCTAGCTACAGCTGCAGCTCAAAGGGTCCCCAGCTTGGGCCACAACTCTGGAGGGTGCAAGCCAGAAACATGGGCAGCTTTCACATGATGCTAAGCCTGTGGATGCACAGTATGCAAGAGTAAGGAAACTTGGCAGCTTCCAGCTAGATTTCAGAGGATGTGTGAGAAAACCTGGGTTCCCAGGAATAAACCCACTGCAGAATCAGAGCTTTCACAGAGAACCTCTACTATGGCAATGATAAGTGCAAGTGTAGGGGTTGGAGGCCCCATACAGAGTCCCCACTAGGACAATTCCTTAGGGGAAAGAGGCTGCTGCCCTCCAGAACCCAAAATGTTAGATCTGCCAGCAACTTGCATGCTGTACTTGGAAGAGCTGCAGGCCTCCAACTCTTAACTTATGAGAGTAGCCATGGGGGCTGCACCTTGCAAAGCCACAGGGGCAGAGCTGCACCAATGTGCCTTTGATACAGGACATAAGGTCAAAAGAGATTGTTTTGGAGCTTTAAGATTTAGTGACTACCCTTCTGGCTGTCAGACTTGCATGAGGTCTATTGCTCCTTTCTATTGGCCCATTTCTCTCTTTTGGAATGATAATGTTTACCCAATACCTGTACTATCATTGTATCTTGGGAGTAAATGACTTAATTTGATTTTACATGCTCCTAGGTGGAAAGAGATGAATCTCAGATGAGACTTAGAACTTTGGACTTGATGCTGGGATGAGTTAAGACTTTTGGGGACTATTGGCAAATGATGATTATATTTACAACATGAGAAGGCTATGCGATTTGAGGGGCTAGAGGTATAATATTATTGTGATGTTTTTCCCCTCCAAATTTCATGTTGAAATGTAATCTCCAATGTTGGTTACGGGCCCTGTTAGGAGGGGTTTGGGTCATGGTTTCAGATCTCTCATGAATGGCTTGATCCTTTCCTAGGAATAGTGAGTGAGTTCTCACAAGATCTGGTTGTTTAAAAGTGTGCAGCACATCCCCTCCTGCTCTTTCTTGCTTCCACTCTTGCCCTCTTCACTTTGACTGCCACGACTGTAAGCCTCCTGAGGCCCTCACCAGAAGCAAATAATAAAGACATCCTTGTACAGCCTGCAGAACTTTGAGCCAATTAAAGCTCTTTTCTTTATATATTATCCACTTTCAGGTATTTCTTTATAGCAACACAAAAATGGCCTAATACATATCTTTTCTGACCACAATAGAATAAAACTAAGAATCACTAACAATAGAAACTTTGGAAACTATACAAACATGGAAATTAAGCAGTATGCTCCTGAAAGACCATTGGGTCAATGAAGAAATTAGGAAAGAAACTGAAGAATTTTCTGAAACAAATGAAAATGAAAACACAACATACAAAAACCTATGGGATACAGAAAAAGCAGTACTAAGGGGTAAGTTGCATTAGTTCATTCTCTCACTACTATAAGGAATACCCAAGACTGGATAACTTACATATGTTTAATTGACTCACAGTTCTGCATGTCTGGGGAGGCATCAGGAAACTTACAATCATGGCGGGAGTAGAAGCAGGCACCTTCTTCCCAAGGTGGCAGGAGAGAATGAAAGGTGAGCACAGGAAAAACTGCCACTTTTAAAATCATCAGATCTCATGAGACCCACTCATTATCATGAGAATAACATGGGAGAAACCAGCCCCATGATCCAACCACTTCCCTCCCTCAATGTGGGAGGATTTCAGTTCCCTGCTTCTACATGTGAGGATTACAATTTGAGATGAGATTTCAGTGGAGACAAAAACCAAACCATATCATAAGTTTATTAAAATAAGTGTCTACATCAAAAAGTAGAGACATTTCAAATAAACAATGTAACAATGCATCTTAAAGAACTAGAAAAGCAAAAGCAAACCAAACCCAAAATTAATAGAAGAAAATAAGTAATAAAAATCAGAGCAAAAATAAATGAAATTGAGACTAAAAAATTATACAATACATCAACAAAACTAAAAGTTGCTATTGTTTTGAAAGATAAACAAAATCAACAAACTTTAGTCAGAGTAAGAAAAAAAAGAGAGAAAACCTAAATAAATCAGAGATGAAAGAGGAGACATTATAACTGATACCACAGAAATTCAAAGGATCATGGGACTATTATAAGCAACTATATCCCAATAAACTAGAAGACTTAGAAGAAATCGATGAATTCCTAGGCACTTATAGCCTAACCAAGATTGAACCATGAATAAATCTAAAACCTGAATAGACTAATAACAAGTAATGACATAGAAGCAATAATAAATAATCTCCCATCTAAGAAAAGCTCAGAACTTCACTGTTTCATAGCTGAATTCTACCAACCAATTAAAGAACTAATCCAATCCTACGCAAACTTGTCCAAAAAATTGAGAAGGATAGAATACTTCCAAACTCATTCTATGAGGCCAGTATTATGCTGATATTAAAACCAGACAAAAGACAAATATAATAAAATTAGAAGCCAATGTTTCTGATGGAAATAGATGCAAATACTATCAACAAAATACCAGCAAGCTAAATTCAGTAACACATTAAAAACATCATCCATCATGACCAAGTGGCATTCATCCTCAGAAGGCAAAGATGATTCAATATATGCACATTGATAAATGTGATACATCGTATCTGCAAAATGACGGACAAAATCCATATGATCATTTCAACTGATGCTGAAAAGCATTTGATACAATGCAACATTTCTTCAGGATAAAAACTCTCAAAAAACTGGGGATAGAAAGAATATACCCCAATATGGTAAAAGCCATACACAACAAACCCACAGCTAGTATCAATCTGAATGAGGAAAAAAAAAAAAAACTGTAAGCCTTTCCTTTAAGATCTAGAATAAGACAGGGATAACCACTTTCACCACTTTTACTCAATATAGTACTAGAAGTTCTAGCCAGAGCAATCAGACAAGAGAAAGAAATAAAAGGCATCTGAATTGGAAAGGAAGAAGTCAAATTATCCTTGTTTGTAGATGATATAATCTTATATTTAGAAAAACCTAAAGACATCCCCAAAAAACTATTAGAGCAGATAAACAAATTCAATAAAGTTGGAGGATACAAATCAACATACAAAAAATCAGTAGTATTTCCATATGCCAACAGCTAATGATCTAAAAGAAAAAACAACCAAGAAGTAATCCCACTTACAATAGCTATAAGCAAAATAAAACAGCTAGGAAAAAAATTTAACCAAAAAAAGTGAAAGATCTCCACAACGAAAACTATAAAATGCCAATGAAATAAGTTGAAGAGTACACACATACAGAAATGAAAATGTATTCTATGTTCATGGATTGGAAAAGTCAATATTGTTAAAAATATCTATGCTAACCAAATAAATATATAGATTCAATATAATTCTTATCAAAATATCAATGACATTATTCACAGAAATAGAAAAAAAAAAATCCTAAAATTTACATGGAACTGCAAAAAATCCAGAATACCAAAAGACATACAGAGCAAAAAGAACAAAGCTGGAAAAATCACATTACCTGACTTCAAATTATACTCCAAAGCTCTAAGTAAACAAAACCATATGGTACTGGCACACAGACTAATGGAGCAGAATAGAAAGCCCAAAAGTAAATCTGCATTTAAACCCAACTAGTTTGTGACAATGGTGCCAAGAACATACATTAGGAAAAGGACAGTTTTCTTTAATAAATGGTGCTGGGAAAATTAACAATCCACATACAGAAGAATGAAACTGGAACCCTTACTTTCAGTATATGCAAAAATAAAGTGAATGTGGTTAAAGACTTACATCTAAGACCTGAAGCTATAAAACCATGGAAAGGAAACATTGAGGAAACTCTCCAGGACCTTGGTCCGAATAAAGATTTCTTAAGGCCCCCAAAACACAGGCAACCAACGCAAAAATAGACAAATGTGATTACATGTAGTTTAAAACCTTCTGTACAGCAGAGGAAACAATCAACAAAGCGCACAGACAACACACAGAATGGAGAAAATGATTGTCAACTATTCACCCAACAACATATATTCTGATTAATAACTAACCAGAAGATGTAAGGAACTCAATAGGAAAAAAAAAAATCACCTGATTAAAAATGGGTAAATGGTCTGAATAGACAATTCCCAAAAGAAGACATACAAATAGCCAAAAAATATATGAAAAAGATGTAGAACATCACTAATATCAGAGAAACACAAATCAAAACTATGGGATATCAACTCACTCCAATTAAAATGGCTTTTATCCAAAAAACAGGCAATAATAAAGGCAGGTAAGAATGCAGAGAAAGGAGAAACATTTGTGCCCTGGGGTTGGAATGTAAATCAGTAGAGCTACTATGGAGAACGGTATTGAAGTCTCTCAAAAAACTATAAACAGAGCCATTGTATGATCCAGCAATCTCACTGCTGAGTATATATCTAAAAGAAATTTCACATCAGTATACCAAAGAGATATCTGCACTTCTATATTTACTGCAGCACTATTCACAATAGCTGGAATCAACCTAAATATCCCTCAGTGGATAAATGGGTAAAGAAATGTGGCACAGATACACAATGGGATAATATTCATCCATTTAAAAAAATGAAATTCTGTGTAATCTGCAATGATGTGGTTGGAACACCAGAACATTATGTTACAGAAAATAAGTCAGACACAGTAGAACAACTATGACACGTTCTCACTCATATGTGAAAGTTTAAAAAAATGACCTTGGAGATAGAAAGTAGAATGATGGCTACCAGAGGCTGGGAAGGGTAGTGGACAGAGAGGATAAAATGGGGATGGTTAATGGGTATATATATTATACATTTTATAGTTATATAGTTATAACTATATATATAGTTAGAGAGAAGGAATAAGATCTAGTATTTGATAGCACAATAGGGTGACTATAATTAACAATAATTCACTGTATATTTTAAAATAAGAGTAGAATTAGAATTAGAATGTTGTGTCAAAGGGTCAGGGGAGGGAGAGCATGAAAATAAATAGCTAATGCATGTGGGGCTTAATACTTAGGTGATGGGTTGATAGGTGCAGCAAACCACTGTGGCACACGTTTACCTATGTGACAAACATGTACATCCTGCATGTCCAGAACTTAAAACAAAATGTAAAAAATAAAAAAGAATTAGAATGTTGCTAAAACAACAAATAAATAGATAAATCTTAATGTAATGAATACCCCAATTACTCTGATTTGATCATTACACATTGTATGTATCAAAACATTACCTGTATTTCATATATACAACACCATAATAATTAAAAAATAAAAAATTTAAAAATTAAGAAATTTTGCTATGAAAATAAGAGTTAGAAAAAGGTGAACCAGGTATTTTAACTATATAAAATAAACACATAAAGTATTTATAAAGATATAAAATGGCATACAGGACAAGGAATTTCTATTGATAACATAAAATGTGTTTTTACAAATCAATGTTAAAAATATGTATAATTGAGTTAAAATTAAGGCTGAGGATCTGAACTTTAGGTTTTCATATCCCAAATGAAGCTATTCTCTTGGCCAAATAGCATGTGAAAATAATAAAACGATACTTTGTAGAAAAATTGTCTACAAAATGACATATCAAGACACACATATCACAATGACTAAAATAAAGACAAGTGACAGTAACAAGTGTTACCTAAAGTGGTTTGAGCAAATGGAATACTCATATATTCATGATGTACACGTACATTCAAAAGACAAATATAAATATATGTTTGGCAATATTTATGACACAGCAACTCTACCACTCCTTTAGATATATCCAAGAAAAAGAAAGCATATATTTATCAAACACAGATGCAAAAGTGTTGACAGAATCATTATTGTTAATAAAGAAAAATTAATAGAAGTAACCCAACTGTTTATAGAAATAATTGGAGAATAAATAAGCAAATTGTGGTCCATAAACACAATGGGCAATCACATAGCAATAAAGAAATAACCATTTACATCAAAAAACATCATCATCAAGGATCTCACAGAAAGAATGATAAAAATAAATGAAAAAAAGAGTCATGAAAAACCATACACTCTGTGAGTTCATTAAAACCTGGAAAACTAAAACATGATGATAGAAATAAGAATAATGGTTAGTTACTTTAAGTGAGAGGCACTGAATAGAAAAGAGCCTTACAGTTTTCTGAAGTGTTGAAAATATTCTACAAGTGATTTATGTGGTGGCTAAATAGGTTATAATTTTATAAAATACATTGATTTGTATACTGAAGATATGTGCACATTAATATATGTAGGCTATATCTCATTAAAACATTTTTAAAAGCAGAAAGCAAAACAAGGGTTCAATCTGTGAGTTTTTGTGTAAAAGAAGGATAAAAATAATGATGCATATTTTATTTTTAGTGTTATTATGAAACACTATCACATATAAAATATGTATTGAAATGTTGGCATAGTGAGAGAGAAGAAATCAATTAAGAATGGGTGTGGAATTAGGTTCCTTGTATAGTTTTGTATACTTTTGATTTTTGAATCCTGTGAACACATAATTCTAAAAACACTAAATTTAATTTTAAAATTTCTAAATATAAATTACAGGCTCAAAGCTTTTTTTAAAAAAAAAAAAAACAGTACTTTTTTACGCACAGATTTTTTTTATTGGGTACTTGAGTATGCAAACATATTTTCATCCCATCTCCTATAAGTTATCTTTATTCTATTTCAAATTTGAAAGTGAAAATTGTGCTAAGCTCTGCTTGGATGTCATTATGATGCTGTGAACCCCAGATATCTGAGACAGATCTCAGTTAATTTAAGTTTATTTTGCCACAGTTAAGGACGTGTGCCCATGACATAGCCTCAAGAGGTCTGGACGACATGTGCCCAAGATGGTTGGGGCACATTTTAGGGAGACATTAGACCTCAATCAATATATCTAAGATGTGCAATGGTTCCGTACAGAAAGGTGGAACAACTCGAAGCAGGAGGGGACTTCCAGGTCATATGTAGGTTAAGAAGCAGAAAGTTGCATTCTTTTGAGTTTTTAATTAGTTTCTCCAAAGGAGGCAATCAGATATGCATTTATTTCAGTGAGCGGAGGGATGACTTTGAGTTCTGTCCTTTGTTCACAAGGAAATTCCTTGTGAGGGAGGTACGTAGCTTTTCGTCTTAGCAGCTATCTTTTTAAGGAATAGAATGGAAAGCATATTTGCCCTCAACAGTTCCCAGCTTGACTTTTTCCTTTGGCTTCGTGATTTCAGGGGTCCCAGATTTATTTTCCTTTCACAATGCTATATTTTGTTCTGCTTTACTCATCTCTACCCAACCATCTTGGTGCACGTTATACCACATATCTGCCAGAGGTGGGAAATGCAGAGATGTTATGTAATCAATGTAGATACAACTAACATCAGAACTTTAGGTTTTTATGTTATGACTGGAATACTTTGGGGAATGAAAGACTGTGACTTAAATGGCTTGGTCACCAGTTCTAAGATGGTCCCCAGTGGTTCCTAGTGTTCATGTCCTTGTGCCATCCCCTTCCCCAACTCCCCAACACTGTACCAGGCCTGTTCTGTGTCATCAGTAGTAGTAGGATAAAGTGGAGGTGATGGGATATCACTTTCAAAATCAAGTGATGGACAGACACAGCTTCCACCCTGGTGTATGTTCTACCTTTCTCTCTCTTGCTCGTTCTTGAATCATTAGCTCTACATAGTCTTTGATGGCATATAGTTAGTTCTCTCAAAAATATAATATCCACTAAATACTTTGAATAAGTGAAAACAATTTTGCACAATTCAATAAAAATTAAATGGTTTATACATTTTAATAAAAATGTAATTATTAGAATTTAAAGTGTGTGTGGGGGTGGCGGGTGTTGTGTGGGAGGGTTAAAATGCTATTCTAGATCCCAGACTTTTTTTTTTTTTTTTTTTGAGACAGAGTCTCGCTCTGTTGCCCAGGCTAGAGTGCAGTGGCGTGATCTCAGCTCACTGCAATTTCGCCTTCTGGGTTCAAGCGATTCTCCTGCCTCAGCCTCCTGAGTAGCTGGGATTACAGGCATGTGACAGCACACCCAGCTAATTTTTGTATTTTTAGTAGAGACAGGATTTTGCAACGTTGGCCAGGCTGTGTTGAACTCCTGACCTCAGGTGATCCACCTGCTTCGGCCTCCCAAAGTGCTAGGATTACACGTATGAGCGACTGCACCCAGCTGAACCCAGAATCTTTTTAACAGAATTAAAGAAGTTGAAATAATAACTTTTCTGCAAGAGAAGATATCTGTGCTGCTTATTTTTTATATACTTATAGTTATCCATGTTTTCATTTAGTAAATGTTTTTGCACACTTTGAAAGTATCTGACACTTTTTGGGATCTTGGAGATGTAAAGATCAAAAGACATTATTCCTCACTTTTGGAAGGTCTATCTAGTAGAGTGATTACTTCTATGGCTTGCCTATCAGCACCTCCCACTGGAGCACCCTTGCTTCGCTTCTCCATCACATTCCCTACTGCTAACACGGAGCCATATGAATGGGCATGGAATGAGAGAAACTTTGTGAGAGGCTCACTTTTTAGTTCTAAGATTGGAACTTGAATCTGGAACTGTCTTATTTCACAATTCATCTATTTTCTTTTTTCTGTTATGTATCTCCGTATTATAAAGAATATCTCTGAGACACATATTCAATTACAAAAAAGAAAATCAGAGTATTTATAAGCTGTGTCTATCAATGAAACCTTCCAAATATTTACTTTTATTTTGTACGAACAGATGTCATAGTCTTGCCTTTTTCTTCATGTATTTATCAGAACCTAGAGCAGCTCTGTTAGGTTTATTTACACTTCCAGTGGATCTCTGGCAATCGCATGTCTCTGATGATAAGCTGGTCTATATACAGGGGATAATTGAAAAGAATTAAAATTTTGAAGAACAAAGGAGTCCCTGGAAACCAAAGACACCCTACAGCAGTAGGCAACCACACTTCGTCAGATTTAAATCACAAAGACCTCATTAGAATGTCCTTGTTCTGCTATAGTTAACATTTGATTAGGTGGGTGCCTGGAGTTACTGCCTTTTTAATTAAATCACACTCCACTTTTACCCACCCCCAGGAAAAAGAAAAAAGAAAAGATGGATTCAGCACCCTCCCCTTCAAATGCTAATTACTGTAAGCAGTGAAAGTCCTAAAATCAGGAGGTTCATTCAGCTGGCTGCCCCATCCTTGAGGAAGACCCTGCTCACTTTTACAAGTGAGGTCTGCTCTATTGTGTCTCCAATAATAGGCACAGATGTTGGGCCCGCCTTCCTCTGAGCGACTTTTGGCTAATAACCACCGTCAATGTGTCCCAATTGCACCTGTTCAGCATTTTAAAATGAATTAGCGTGCTTGATTGCCTCCAAAAATCTTGTCCACTTTTGTCAACCTGATTATACTGCCACAATGCAAACCGATTATATGAGCGGCAGCCATTCAGCAAGCTGGAAGGAGGCCAACCCTACCAGCAGACTAAGCGTTTTTAGTCTTCGTTGTTATTCTTAATGATTGCCTGACTTCAGAGAGGTCTTCAATTAATAACCACACAAGATGGCTCTCACCGGCAGTCAGGTTGGAAAGGTCACCTAAGGTGGATCCACGTAGTAGTGAGGATGGGATGGCTAACAAATCAGAGCATGTCAGGCCAAGGATATCGGGAGTGATGTTAAATTATCTCAGCTAGGGAGCTGAGATCTTGAAGGACACATTACTAGGAAAGACACGCAGATATTCAACAAGATAGATAAGCTACAAAGGACGTGCCCCTCTTCTTTGCAGTGCCAGGCAGTCGTAGAAATTCTGAGACCCATTCAAGGACCTGCTTTTATTTTTAAAACACAGAGATTTTATGTTTTTTTTAATATCTCTGTTCTCTCCTGTTACATATACTATGCCAATTTCACTTTCAGTTAGGATAGAAAAAATTCAAAAAGATATTAATATGGACATACAGAATATTTGTTTACTGAGTGTCTAAATCTCTCTACCTACTTAAAACTCAACTGATACCCCAAGCCTGGGAAATAATTAAGGGAGTTATCATAAAAATATACAACTGGTTATTAAGCAAGCATTAAAAAATGATGTTCCAAAAAAATTGAAAGCATGGTAAAATCTTATTGTCATGTTTTTGATTAATTCCCCAGCAACTGCTTTGGTGCCAGCCAGGCACAGAGAAATCCAGGTGGCATATATTGAATGACTGAGTACATTCATTGAATAATTGAATAAAGAGATGAAATATAATACTAAGTGAAAAAACTAAAGTCTAAATTGCATAATTAGGAGGATCTATATAAATATTTATAAAAAGTGTTGCAAGGAAATATCAATCAAATGCTATTCGTAGAAATGCAATGAGTGGATTATATTATTGCTATGTTTTTCTTCTTACTTTTTTATACTTTCTAAAATAAAATTCTAAAGTTTTTTTACAATGCTTAAAAAATAAAATAAGCTTACTGATGTATTTAAGTTCCTTATAGATTCTGAACATTAGACCTTTGTCAGATGCATAGTTTGTGAGTATCTTCTCCCACCCTGTAAGTTGTCCGTTTACTCCCTTGAAACTTTCTCTTGCTATGCAGAAGCTCTTTCATTTAATTAGCGCCCACTTGTCAATTTTTGCTTTTGTTGCACTTGCTTTTGAGGACTTAGCCATGAATTCTTTGCCAATGCCAGTATCAAGCAGGGTATTTCCTAGGTTTTCTTCAAAGATTTTTATAGTTTGATGTCTTACATTTAATTCTTTAATTCATCTTAATTTTTGTATATGGTAATAGGTAGGGGTCCAGTTTCATTCTTCTGCATATAGATGGCCAGTTATCCCAACACCATTTATTGAATAGGGAATGTTTTCACCATTACTTATTTTTATCCACTTTGTCAAAAATCAGATTGTTATGGGTGTGCAGCTTTATTTCTGTGTTCTCTCTTCTGTTCCACTGGTCTACATGTCTGGTTTTGTACTAGTACCATGCTGTTTTGGTTACTGTAGCCTTGTAATACAGTTTGATGTCTGGTAATGTGAATGCATCCAGTTTTGTCCTTTGCAGCAAAGGACATAAACAGATACTTCTCAAAAGAAGACACACAAGTAAGTGGCCAACAAATACATGAAAAAATGCACATTATCACTAACGCAAATCAAGACCACAATGAGTTATCCTCTCACACCAGTCTGAGTATCTTTTGTTAAAAAGTCAAAAATAACAATGTTGGTGAGGCTGCAGGGAAAAGGCAACGGTTATACAATGTTGGTTAGAATGTAAGTAAGTTCAGCCACTGTGGAGAGCAGTTTGGAGATTTCTTAAAGAGCTAAGAGCTGAACTACCATATGACCCAACAATCTCAATACTGGGTATATACCCAAAGGAAAATAAATTGTTCTATCAAAAAGTTACATGTACTCATTGGTTCATTGCAGTGCTATTCACAATAAAAATACATGGAATCAACCCAGGTGACCATCAATGGTGGATTGGATAAATGTGGTACATGTATACCACGGAATACTATGCAACCATAAAAAATAAATGAAACAATGTCCTTTGCAGCAACATGGACGCAGCTGGAAGTGGTTACCTTAAGTAAACTAACAAGTAACACACAAATGGAAAACCAAATACCACATGTTCTTACTTATAAGTAGGAGTTAAATATTAGTTATACATGGACATAAAGATGGGAAAAACAGACACTGGGGAATACACGATTGAGGAGGCAGAGAAGGGAACAAGGGTTGGGGGGCAGGGTTTGGGAAGCTATCTATTGGGTTCTAGGCTCACTACCTGGGTGACTGATTCATTCATATCCCTAACTTCAGCATCACATAACATACATTTGTAACAAACCTGTACATATACTAACTGAATCTTAAAATTTTTTTTGAAAAATAGCAATAAAATAAAAAATAAGCTTTAGGAGGAAAAAAGTATCTTTATACTTGGGAAGTGACACACAAAGCTGAAAATCTTCCCTGGTCTCTGCCAGTGTTTGCTAAAAGGAAATTATCTGCACACAATTCAAAACTCTACTAATAAACAATGGAACTATAGTACCAAATCATTCTTTTTTTTTCCCCCCCCCGAGACCAGGCTTCACTCTGTCACCCAGGTGGGAGTGCAGTGGTGCCATCTCGGCTTACTGCAACCTCTGCTATCTGGATTCAAGTGATTCTCGTACCTCAGCCTCCCAAGTAGCTGGGATTACACGCCTGGCTATTTTTGTATTTTTAGTAGAGGTGGGGTTTCACCATGTTGGCCGGGCTGGTCTCAAACTCCTGACCTCAGGTTATCTGCCCACCTCGGCCTCCCAAAGTGGTGCAATTACAGGCATGAGCCAACACACCCAGCATCAAAGCATTCTTAAAGTGTCATCATCTGTCAGTACATCCTCATACCTGTTAAAGTATGCCCCTACCAACAGACAAAATGGACTCTTCGTGGCTAATATTCTCAGAGTTAGAACAAGGAGGCCATGGCTGGATGCAGGACAGTCACCTACTCTCTGTTCTCAGGAAGACCTTGTGAAAGTGTCACAGGACTTCCCTTTCTACAATCAAGCCAAACCAGCTCCTGTTGTCAGTGCTGAGCTAGACCATGGCTGGAAATTCCCCACTGACCACCTAACACCAACCCACTGGCCACCTGGAACCAGCCCATTTAAGAGAGACTGACAATTTGGGGCTTAGTGGTCATCATTCAGACTCTTCCTCGCTCCCCCACCTGCTCTCCCCTGCCCTGTGGTTTAGTCTTTATAATCCTGCACTCTCCAACCACCCGCACCACCACCCCCACCGGCAGAGTGCACTTTCATTCTACACCAGAGGCTGTGTCTACCCAATCTACAGATAGTTTACTGTGGAAAATAAAGCTCTCCCTTTCTTTTTCCCAAAGATCTTACAGCAACAAGAATGGGATCCCAAGTGGCCCCTAGTCCATTCCTGCAGGGTCAAGCCCAGCACATTGAGCTCAGTTGCCTTCCTGGATGCCCTGGGGAGGAACTGGAGAATCCCTCTGGGACCCAAGGTCTCCTGTTTTGAGGATGAGGTCTCAGAGACTATTTTCTTCAGGGAGCTTGCCCATCTGGCTACACAGGGGACCCATTTGTGTGAACAACTTGCCTTTTGTGGGGCACATATGCTTCTCAGATATCCTCCCACTTCAGTTTTTTGAGGATGTGCACTTTGGTTACACCTGAAGGGACACCTTCATAAGGTGAGTGCTGTGGGGAGCCTGGGTTCTAAGGGAATGGTCCCTGACTGGCCACTATCAGGTATTTCCACAGCTCATGCTCTGACCAACCACCATCAGGTACCCTGGAAGTTTTTCAAATTTGAAATTTAAAGATTAAGGCTAGATAAAAATTGACCTGAGGGATCCATCCAAATTGCTCTAGTTACACATGAAATTAGAAGAAAGCAGAGTATGAACTTCTCAAAAATAACTTCTCGTCTCAGCCCTCCCACTTGGGTGACAGTCCTGAGTATTGTTCAGCCTGTCACTTGTACTCCATGACAATGGGGAAGCCTTCCCTCAGCCCCTACGGTTTTGGTTTTGGTGTGTGAGCAGGATTCCAAAGCCAATCCACTGTTTCAGAAGCCACAGTGAAGGGAACCTAGGACCTGGCAAGCCAGTAGAAGAACAGGAATCCCTTCCCAGTCAGGCTCTCAGCCTGTCTGTGAAATCCAGTTGAAAAGAGAGTTAAATTGCTGTTTGTCTCCTCTACAAAATTTGCATTAATGGGAGAAAAGGATCTGTGTGAAGAGTCTTGGGTGCAGCAGCTCTGCTGTGCTTGTTAGTACTGTTTAGTATGGAAAATCCTATTGTTGAATCTGTTTCCGTGTGAGGAAGGTCCTTGTTTCCTCTTCATCTTTCATCATGATTGTAAGTTTCCTGAGGCCTTGCCAGTTTTGTCAAACTGTGAGTCAATTAAATCAGTCTCAAGTATTTCTTTATAGTAGTGTGAAAATGGACTAATTTAAATTGATATCACAGAAAGTGGGACACTGCTATACAGATACCTGAAAATGTGGAAGCGGCTTTGAAACTGGGTAATGGACAGAGGTTGGAATAATTTGGAGGGCTCGGAAGAAGATAGAAAGATTTGGGAAAGTTTGGAACTTCTAAGAAACTTGTTTAATGGCTTTGAACAAAATGCTGATAGTGATATGGACAAGCTGAGATGGTGTCAGATGGGGATGAAGAACTTCTTGGGAACTGGAGTAAAAGTAATTCTTGCTATTCTTTAGCCAAGAGACTAGTGGTATTTTGCCCCTGCCCTAGAGATCTGTAGAACTTTGAACTTGAGGGAGATGATCTGAAATTGGAACTTACATTTAAAAGGGAAGCAGACAATAAAAGTTTGGAAAATTTGCAGCCTGATGATGCGATAGGAAAGAAAAACCCATTTTCTGGAAAGAAATTCAAGCTGGCTGCAGAAAATTGCTTAAATAACAAGGAGACAAATGTTAATTGCCAGGACAATAGGGAAAATGTCTCCAGAGAATGTCAGAGATCTTGGCAGCAGCCCCTCTCGTCACAGGCCTGGAAGCCTCAGGGGGAAAAATGGTTTTGTGGGGCGGTTCCCAGACCCCCATGCTCTGTGTAGCCTCGGGACTTGGTGCCCTGTGTTGCAGCTACTTCACCTCCAGTCATGGCTAAAAAGGGCCAAGGTACATCTCAAGCTATGACTTCAGAGGGTCCAAGCCCCAAGCCTTGACAGCTTCCTTGTGGTGTTGGGCATGTGGGTGCACAGAAGACAAGAGATGAGCTTTGGGAGCCTCCACCTAGATTTCAGAGGATGTATGGAAATGCCTGGATATCCAGACAGAAGTTTACTGCAGGGGCAGAGCCCTCATGGAGAAACTCTATTAGGACAATGAAGACGGGAAACGTGGCATGGGAGCCCCCACAGAGAGTCTCCACTGGGGCACTGCCTAGTGGAGCTGTGAGATGAGGGCCACCATCCTTCAGACCCCAAACTGGTAGGTCCACCAACAGCTTGCACTATGCACCTGGAAAAGCCACAGTCACTCAATGTCAGCCTGTAAAAGAGTTGCCCGAGGCCATGGGAGCCCACCCCTTGCATCAGCCTGCTTCAGATGTGAGACATGGAGTCAAAGGTCATTTCAGAGCTTTAAGATTTAATAATTGCCCTGCTGAGTTTCAGAGTTTCATGGGCCTATGGCCCCTTTGATTTGGCCAATTTATTTAATTGAGAATGGGAACATTTATCAAATGCCTGGACCCCCATTTTATCTTGGAAGGAACTAACTTGCTTTTGATTTTACAGGCTCATAGTTGGAAGGGAACTGCCATGTTTCAGATGATACTTTGGACTTGGACTTTTGAGTTAATGTTGGAGTGAGCTAAGATATTGGAGATTGTTGGAAAAGCATGATTAGTATTGAAATGCATAAAAGACATGAGGTCTGGGAGGGCGCATGAGTGGAATGACATGGTTTGGCTCTGTGTCCCCACTCAAATTTCATCTTAAATTGTAATCCACTCGTGTTGAGGGGGAGACCTGTAATCCCAACGTGTCTGGGGGGGAGGTAGTTGATTATGGGGGTGCTTTCCCCCATGCTGTTCTTATGATAGAGAGCTTTCATGAAATCTGATGATTTTTTAAGTGTGTGACATTTCCCTTGCTTACACTTTTCTCTCCTGCCATCATATGAAGAAAGTTCTTGCTTGCTCCTCAGCTTCCACCATGATTGTAAGTTCCCTGAGGCCTCCCCAGCCACGTGCAATGGTAAGTCAATTAAACCTCTTTCCTTTATAAATTATCCAGTCTCAGATATTTCTTTATAGCAGTGTGAAAACAGACTAATACAGTAGTCATTGCTTTAATTGCACTTCATCTTCAGAATCATACTGGTAGAGACATGTTTCATCTCCTGTTACAATTTTATAAATTTATTTATATATTTATCTATATCTGTATCTATATGTTTTATTTTAAGGAATTGATAACTCACATGATTGTATGGGCTGGCAGCTCCAAAAAATCTGCAGAGCAAGCTACCAGGTTGCAAACTCAGGTAAGATTAATGTTTCCACCTTGGGTATAAAATCTGTAGAGAACATTGGCAAGCTGAAAGCTCTGGATTATTGTTTCTTATTCTCCAGGAAATTTGTTTCTATTCTTAGGGCCTTCATTGATTGTCTGAGGCTCACTCACATTGTCAAAAAGAATCTCCTTTACTTAAAGTCAACTGATTATAAATGTTAATCACACGTACAAAATACCTTCGCAGTAACCTCTAGATTAGTGTTTGACCAAACAACTGGACCCCTTGTCTCAGCCAAGCTGACACATAAAACTAACCATTACACTTATTCATTTTGTTTCTTATCCTGTAAATATTTTCTCTGCTCTTCACTTGCTTCTTAGCTACCTTTTTACATAGATCATGGAGACAGGAATCACTTCTTTATAACATCTATGTATTCAGTACAAAGGATAGAATTCTGCCTAGAACAAATGTGTAAAAATTTTAGATGGCTAGATGGATAAAGGGTTGGATGAATAGACTGATAGGTAAGTGGATGGAATAAGGGAAGAAGAGAAGGAAGGAAGAAAGGAAAGAAGGAGCAAAGGAAAGTTTAAATTCCTTGTTTCTATAGTAATCTCTTCCTTACTAAATTCTTATACTTTTGGTTATATCACAATTCATGGTACTGATCTAATGCTGGCCATTTGGCAGTTTTTTTTTCCAAATAATCTCTGCGAAAAATATTTTCTGCAAATCTTTACATATTTTCAGTACCTAGCAAAGTAATGGAAACGTAAGTAAACCAATAACTATTTATGAGATTGTTCTAATATTTAACTTTTTAAAAAACAATAAAGCATTTGCATATACATGGCTGCTCATCAAAAACTTTCAGGTGCATCTTCAAATTTTTACATTTCTGTGATTAAGGCCTTATTATTTTTCTCACTTAATAGTAACAGAAATTAGAATTCCCTAATGGTGTGTGGTTTCACTATGTGCTGTTGAGTGTTCCAGTGGTAGAGGCTGTATCATCTTGAATAAGACATAAGTCCTCATGTAATGAATTAGAAGCATGGAACAATTTTCACTTAGCACCCTCCTACTAACAGTCTCCAACTGGAAAGCTCTTCACTTAACCCAAAACTAGGGTCCCTGATCTCCTGTATGGCCCATGTTCCATGGGATGGGACGGGGGCTCAGATGTTCCCCATAGACAAGGAATGCATCTCCAGGCTGGCCATTCCCAGATTCCCTAGCTTGTAATACACATTCAGGTGCATCTGCCATACAGGGTTATTCTCAGGGTATGCTTAAGTTACTGTTACAAGGTGTATTTACACCAGGCTTCACTAATACGTTCGACAAAATCCTCTGAGCTGCCACTCACAACCTGGTTATAAACTTCTCCTACATTTTGGGTTTCTGTTACTCTAGCATCCACTTTCAGGGACTATTGGCTATAGTACTGGCTATCTATAACTGCTTAACAAATTATCCCAAAAGTTGGAGACTTAAGACAAGAATAAACATTTATTATTTTACAAGATTTCTGTATTTCAGCAATTCAGCAATGGCTAGGCATGGTGGTTCTGGCTTGTATTCTTTCAAGAAATTATAATAAAGATGTTGGCTCAAACTATAGTCATTAGAAGTCTTAGTTGGAAGACCCACTTTCAAGACAAATCACTCAGGAGGCTGACAGGAGTGTGCTGGACCACTTCATAGGCACCTTGAGAATCTTTATGAGATGGCAGCTGACCTACATCGGAGTGAGTGACTCAAGAGGAAACAAGGTGAAAGATGCATCAAATGCCTTTGGTGACCTCTTCCTAGGAGTCACATGCCATCATTTCCACAGTATGTTCTTGGGTGCAAAGATCATCACTATGTAATGTAAGAGGAAAGCATAAAAGAACTTGAACGCCAGGAGGTGAGGATTCTAAAGGTTACCTTTGAGGCTTCCTGCCACAGATGTCTCATGTCTCACTCTTTATCTGGAGAACAGAAGTGATGGTAAGAAGAACTCATGAGTGGAAATATAATGTTTTGCAAGAATTCCACAAGGTGAGCATATGTATTTGGCAATATACATTTTTGCTTATGTTCTTCTTGTAGTTTCCCTGTTTCATTTTATTCATTCAATAAGAATATCAGCTTCATTCTCTTCACCCCAGGGTGGCTATCTTGGGAAATAATAAATTTTGTGTGCAAGTAATCCTGGCTTTTGCTTACCAACATCTTAAACTTCAGAGATGCAAATATGTATGCTGTATGAAGTCTGTCTTGAAAAAACAGGAAAATATCAGATTCTTCTATATCTAAATATTGCTGTCATATGTGTACTATCTTGGAAGAAGCAAGACCCCTGACAGAAAAATATTTTATGTTCAGTCCAGAATGATGTGAGCACAAGAGTTTATAATGCTCCAATCTAGCACAGAAGCCAAAGAGAAATTCCCAGGCTCGAAGTAAAACTGGCAGTAGACAGCTACCAGAACCTGAAACACCAAGGGGACAATGCCAGAAACATCTCAAATCTAACCTGTGTAGCTTGATGCTTAAGGATGAGAGAAACCACTTTTTTAATGTCTCTGTCTAAGACTCTGGTTCAAGTAGAGATAGAGACTCAGATATTTAATTTGCCCAATAGAACAGGACGTCAAAGTATAACATTAAACTGATCAGCTGAAAATTGTTATATTTGTTGCATTTTGTTCAAGTTCTGTTCCTAAGTAAAATGACTACACAAGTTCCACCTCAAAGAATGCATTGTATCAGTTGGGCACATCCTATAAGACTTCTGTATTTTCAGGTCTCCACATAATCCACATAATGAAGGCAGCCCCAGGTCTCCACATAATCCACATAATGAAGGCAGTTTACTTATTTCAAAGATTCTTCATTTTGATAAAAACGGTTCATCACAAACAATTAGCTATATATTAGAAAAATTTGCCAATTTCCTATATGATACCAGATTCATCTAGACACCAATATATGTTTGCTTTTCCTACAGAATTTTATAATGTCCTATTTTCTGGGATAACATCATGACTAAAGAAGTCTGAAAGAATTGTTGACTTCATAAAGAAACTACACCCTTGTCCTGGAATATTCTCTATCTTTCAAGGTCCTATTTGTAGACCCCTCAGCCATGCTGTCCTCCTCAATTCTTCTTATAATCCAGTAATTTCCCTTCTGTGCTTCCACAACTTTTTGTGTTTCACTTACTGGTTTTGTAAGCCTCTGTCTGTGTGTGTGTGTGTTTTTGTCTAGGTCTTTAACTTCTTGAAGTCACAGTCTGTCTCTTATTTTCATGTCTATAGACAGGAGCAGTGACTCAACCAAAGAAACACCTGAATAAACTGTAATTTATTAAATTCAAGCAAAAATATGAAATTGGCACCCTCAGCACACCGCCTTTTAAAAATCATAACTGTGATATCTCCCTTCTCTCCTTTACTCTCCTCTCTTCTTCCCTCACCACATAATCACTGCTCCTCCACACTTCCTACACTTTTGCATGACCTCAATGAAGAAACATTTGCTCATTCAAAATGAAAGCTGCTTTCAGGAAAAGCTCCAGTATGAATAACCTCCATCTTTGTGGAAAAGCAAGTCATCGGCCAATCCTAAGAGAATATACAATGCAATCAGACAATTGTAGATTCAAGATCTCTCTCAACGCTTGCCAGACATCTGACCTGCAACAAATTATTTAATCTCTTGCCTTCATTTTCTGGCCTGTAAAGGCAATGTGATAATGCCAATTCCAGAGGGTTGCCTAAGTGATTTATGAAGAATCATTACAATGCTTAGCTGAAACAGCAGGCTGTGTATACAGTTGACTTTCAGAAGACATACAGAGCACGACAATAATTTTCCAGTGTTGGTGGGGGAAGCCTCTTCCTGAATTCTCCCTGAAGTTCAGTGTGTTATATTCAGGACTAGCTGCTATGATGAGGAATACAGCTAGACTATTTTCTCTTGTTTTCCCCTCCTTCAAGAGGATCTTCAAGTAGCTGAGAAAGTATAATCAGGGGACAGTAACACATTTTACTCAAAAGCACTTCTCCCACTGAGATCTCAAATCACATATGAAAGGAGGGAAACCAAGTCCCACCATGAACTTCACAGCCGTAGACCCTGAAATCCTCTGCCAAATTCATATAAAATAAAGGCAAGAACTAGTACTAAAGCTCCCAGCTCTCCCCCATCCCAGTTTCCTCAAACTGCTCCAAGTAAAGCTATGCTTTTGGAAAACACCCCATGAATTCACTGATTCAGTTTTATGCAGCTATCCAAACACTGAGCTTAATTTTGTTTACTTTAAGAAGAGGGAAAATAACCTCCAAAGGTAGTAAATCAAGTAAAATTATTTCAGTTACCAAGTCCTTCTCTGTGAAACTCGAAGTCAGCAGTTAAAATGATCAACCTCTTAAAAATAATTAAAAGCAGACATCTGGAAAATACTAGTAACTGTGGCACTCACAGCACCAGAAACATATTCCATGAATAACCAAGTCTTCGTTTTTCAAAAAATACATATTTTTAAATTTTATTTTAAACAGAAGCTTATCACTCATGAACATAAAACACAAATGTCCAATAAAATTTACTTTTAAAAAAATTCAGCAAGTTAATGTCAACACACGTTATTAATTTTTGCAATGAAGCCAGTCTTAATGGGGAGTCTGGAAGTATGGCCAACCAGAGTTAATGAGCTGGTGGCTGTTCAATAGCACATGCATCACAATGAGACCAGATGGACCATTAAATTTAATCCTCCACATTCTTTTTTGGAATGTGAAAATATTGTCCCCTATATCTCTGGCACATCTCTAAGTTTCTATAAAATTATTTTTCAGGTCATATCAATGCACCTTCATATAATCTCTAGAACAAATATTAATCCTGGTCACAATCTTGGATCATTATCATTCAGCAGACTGTGAGCTGCAGCACTCTGCCATTTATTCGATTTTATTTCAAAGAATAACAACCACAACATCAACAACAATACATGTATACCCAGCTTCCACATCAACCTGTGGATCTATCCTCCAGACTGGTCCCACAGGTCCATGTTACAGGCCAGCTTCTGTGGCTCCAGGGACAAATGCCTACAATACCAGGCTCCATGCCTACCCCAGCATCAGGCCAGGCCAGGCTCCTACCCAGTCCCTGTGGCCTAAAACATCAGTGGATCCAGGATCCAGGTCTGCTCCAGCAGACCGAGGGTTCAGGGCAACTTCAATAGATTCATGTGTTAGGCTACCCCCACAGGCAAAGGCTTCAGAACTACCCTTGCATACTCAGGCATCAGTTCAGCCATTGTGAACTTAGTCACTAGACATGTCCCAGTGGATTTAGGCACCAACCTCATTCCAGTGCCTGGCCAGCCACTGTAGACTCAGGATCAAGACTCGCTTCAGCATGATGTTAGCCCCTGGGGACCCAGGCTGCAGGCCAGTCCCCACAGATACATTCTCTGGGTCTGCTCACTGGGATCTAGGCTCCAGGTCTACTTCCATGAAGCCAATCAAGAGGTCCATTCCTGGGTATCCAGGATCCAGGGGCATCTCCATGGACCTATAAACCAGGACTGCTGACCTGCGCACCAAGATAGCCTGTCTGAGAACTCTAACAGCAATCCACCCTTGGACCATGCCAGACAGGCTGCCAAAACCTCTGGGCAGGCTGACTGGAGAAGGCTTTGAAGACAAAGCCAGTCTGCAAAAAAAGGAGTAAGTTCCCACTTCTTATAATGCACAGATACCGGCCGGGCACGGTGGCTCATGCCTATAATCCCAGCACTTTGGGAGGCACAGGAGGGTGGATCATGAGGTCAGGAGTTCGAGACCAGCCTGACCAACATGGTGAAACCCCGTCTCTACTAAAAATACAAAAAGTAGCCAGGCATGGTGGTGCGCACCTGGAATCCCAACTACTTAGGAGGCTGAGGCAGGAGAATCACTTGAACCAGGAGGCAAAGGCTGCAGTGAGCTGAGATCATGCCATTGCACTCCAGCCTGGGTGATAGAGTGAGACTCTATCTAAAAAAAAAAAACAAAAACAAGAAACAAAAAACTGCACAGATAACAATTCATAGCAACAAGGACCAAGAACAATCAGGAAAATATGACACAATCAAAGAAATAAAATAAATCATCAATAACTGACTGTAAAGAAATGGAGATATATGAACTGCATGACAAACAATTCAGTTGTTTAAAAGAAGTTCAGCAAGCTTTCATAAAATACAGAAAAACAATTCAATTAAATCAGAAAAACAATAAGTGAACAAAATCAGAAACTTACCAGAGAGATTGGAATAATTTTAAAACCTCAAAAATTCTGGAGCTAAAAATTATAATGAAGAAAATGAAAAATGTAATCAATAGAGAGACTAAACAGCAGAAATAATCAAGCAAAAAAAAGACAATCTGAACTTGAAGACAGATCATTTGGAAATATATAGTCAGAGAGGAAAAAGAAAGGATAAAAAGTCATAAAAAAGATTACAGGACTTGTGAGAAGGCATCAAAAAGAGCATTTGTTTTAAAACTATAAGAGTTCAAGATATATAAAAGAAATAAAGGAATAGAAAACGTATTCAAATAAATAAATAACAAAAACTTTCCAAATATAGGGAAAGATATAAAACATCCAGGTAGAGAAAGCTCAAATATCTCCAATCAGATTCAATTCAAACAAGATTACAATGAGACACATGGTAACAAAACTGTATAAAATCAAAGACAAAGAAAGCAGCACTAGAAAAGAAGCAAATCCCATATAGCCATATAAATCCTATAAGGCTAGTAGCAGATTTCTCAGCAGAAATCTTACAAGGAGAAAATAGAGAAAGGAGAAAATAGAATAATCTAGTCATAGTGCTGAATCAAAAAAAAGAAACAAAAACTGCCAACCAAGAATATTTCATCTGAAAAGCTGTCCTTTAGAAATGACGGAAAGGTAAAGACTTTTCCAGACAAACAGAAAATGAAGGAGTTCATCACCACAAGACCTGTCTTACAAGAAATTCTAAAGGGAAGAAAACAACACTAGTTAGTAACATGAAAACATATGAAAGTATAAAACTCACTGATAAAGGCAAGTATACAGTCAAATTCAGAACATTATAATACTGAGATGGTGGTGTGTAAACCACCTATATCTTTATGATAAAGATTAAAAGATACAACATAAAAATAATAATAGTTGCCATAAATTAACAAATATACAATAAAATAAGATGTGACTTATGATATCAAACATAAAATATGGTAGATGGAATAAACATGTGGATCTATTTATTAATTTATGTTTTAAAAGACAGGGTCTTGCTGTAACCTGGGCTGGAATACAGTTGCATGAATATAGCTCACTGCATCCTTGAACTCCTGGCCTCAAGGGATCCTCCTGCCTTAGCCTCCTGAGTAGGTAGGACCACAGGTGCATGCCATCATACCCAGCTAATATATTTTTTAAAATATTTTGTAGTGACAGGGTCTCACTATGTTGCTCAGGCTGCTCTCAAACTCCTGACCTTAAGCAATCTTCCTGCCTTGCCTCCCAAAGAGCTAAAATTGCAGGTATGAGTCACTTTGCCTGGCCTAGTTTTATTTTTTTATATATATGACGAAAGGTAAGTTGTTATCAATTTGAAATAGCATGTTAGAACTGAAACATGTTTCATGTAAGCTTCTTGGTAACAAGTCAAAAACCTACAGTGATAGACAAAAGACAAAAAGTAAACTACTAGAGAAAATCCTCTAACCACAAAGAAAGACAACCAGAAGAAATGAAAAGAAGAAAGGATCTACAAAACAATGAGAAAACTGTTAATAAAATAGTCCTATTAACTCCTTACATAAAAATAATTACCTTAAATGTAAATGGATTAAATTCTTAAACTAAAAGACATAAAGTGGGCTCAGGGATACAAAAAGCATGACCCAGGATTGCAAATAAAGGGATGAAAAGATACTCCATATAAATGGAAGCCAAAAGGAGCAACAATTTTAGACTTTAAGTGAAAAATTACAAAAAGAGATAAAGAAGGTTATTATATAAGGGTGTCAACTCATTAAGAGGATATAATAATTTTCAATATATATGTACCCAACACCGCAGCACTTAAATATATAAAGCAAATATGAATAGATGTGAAGGAAAAGATAGGTTGTAATACACAAATAGCATAGTACTTCAATACTCCAGTTTCAGCAACAAACAAAGTCAATAAGAAAACATCAGACCTAAGCTATGCTTTGGTCCAAATGGATCTTACAAGCCTTACAGAACATTCCATCCAACAGCAGCAGAATACACATTCTTTTCAAGTGAACACAAGGCATTCTCTAAGATAAATCATGTGTTAAACCACTAAACACGTTTTCACTAATTTAAAAAAGATTGAAATCATAGCAAGTGTCTTTTCCTATCATAATATTTGTGACTAGAAATCAACAACAGGCAGAATTTGGGAAAATTCACAAACACATGAAAAACAACATGCTTCTAAACAAGCAATGAGTCAAATAAAAAATTAAAAAGGAAATGAAGAAATATCTTGAGACAAATGAAATATCCACACAACATACCAAACTGATGGAATGCAGCAAAAACAGTTCTAAGAGGAAGGTTGATAGCAATATGTGTGTGTGTGTGTATCAAGATCTAACATTACAAGGAACTAGCAAAAACAAACAAAAACCAGAACAGCCCAAATTTAGTACAAGGGAAGAAAAAATAAAGATTAAACCAGAAACAAATGATATAGAGACTAGAAAAACAATAGACGTGGTAAATAGAACTAAACACTGGTTTTTTGAAAAGATAATCAAAATTGATAAAGCTTTAACTACATTATGAAAAAAGAGACTATTCAAATAAATAAAATCAGAAATAGAAGATATTACAATTGATAAAATAGAAATATAAAGAATTGTAAGAGACTATTATGAACAAAGATATACCAAAAATTTGGATAACCTAGAAGAAATGTATCAATTTATAGAAAAACTGAACCTACCAAAACTTAATCATGAAGAAACAGAAAATCTGAACAGACCAATAAAGAGTAAAGACACTGAATCAGTAATAAAAAGTCTGTCAGCAAAAAACAAGCTCAGAACCTGATAAATTCACTGATGAATTCTACCAAACTTTTTTTTTTTTTTTTTTTTGAGACGGAGTTTGCTCTTTCGCCCAGGCTGGAGTGAAGTGGCGAGATCTCAACTCAAGGCATCCTCCGCTCCCCAGGTTCAAGCAATTCTCCTGCTCCAGCTTCCCAAAGAGCTGGGATTACAGGCGTGTGCCACCACACCCAGCTAACTTTTTGTATTTCTAGTAGAGATGGGGTTTCACTATGTTGGCCAGGCTGGTCCTGAACTCTTGACCTCAGGTGATCCACCCACCTCGGCTTCCCAAAGTGCTAGGATTACAGGCATGAACCACCATACCCGGCCTACCAAACATTTTTAAAAGAACTAATATTAATTCTTCTCAAGCTCTTCTTAAAAAATGAAGGGGAGGAAATACTCATTTTACAAGGTTAGCATTATCCTGATACCAAAGCCAAAGATGTTACAAAAAAAAAATTATAAATCTATATTACCGATAAACATAGATGCATGAATTGTCAATGAAATACTAGCAAACCAAATTCCACAGCATGTAAAATTATTATTCACTATCATCAAATGGGATTCATCACTAGAATGCAAGGATGTTTCAACATACACAAATTTACAAATTTGATATATCACTTTAAAAGAATATAGGACCAGTAACCATTATGATCATCTCAAAAGATGCATAAAAAGTATTTGACAAAACTCAACATCCTTCTACGATAAAAATCAAAAAACAAATTAGATATAGAATGAATGTACATCAACAAAGTAAAAAACGTACATGACAAATTCAAAGTTGACATCACACTCAGTGGTAAAAAGCTGAACTTTTCCTCTGAGATTAGGAGCAATGCAAGGATGCTCACTCTCACTACTTCTATTCAACATAGTAATGAATGTCTTACATAGAGAAATTAGGCAAGAAGAATAACAGTCATCCAAATTGAAAAAGAAGATGTTAAATTGTCAGTGCTTGGGAGTGACATGATCTCATATACAGAAAACTCAGAAGACTCAAGAAAACCTGTTAGAACTATTAAATAAATGTAGTAAAGTTGTAGGATACAAAATCAATATAAAAAAATCAGTAGTGTTTCTCTATCACTAACCAAAAGCAAAATCAAGAAAATAATCCTATTTATACTAGCTACCAGAAAAAAAATAAACAAACAAAAAAACTTAGGAATACATTTAACCAAAGAGGTAAAATTCCTGTTCTCTGAAAACTATAAAACATTAATGAAATAATTTGAAGACGACACAAACAAATTAAAAGAGATCTCATGTTCATGTATTGGAAGAATTAATAATGTTAAAATATCCATAACCCAAAGTGACCTACAGATTCAATGTGAAAGCTATCAAAATTCCAATGACAGCTTTTATTTGACCAACAGATTCAATGTGAAAGCTATCAAAATTCCAGTGACAGCTTTTTCACAAAACTAGAAAAAAAAAGATGCTGAAATTCACATGGAACTACAAAAGACCTCAGGTAGCCAAAGCCACCTTGAGCAAAAAGACCAATGCTGGAGCCATTACTCTATTTGACTTCAAAATATACTACAAATCTACGGTAATCAAAACAGCATGATATTAGCATTAAAACAGACACATAGACCAATGAGACAGAATAGAGAACTCATATATAAATCCACACAATTGTGTTCAACTGAATTGTGACAAAATTGCCAGAAATACAAAATGGGGAAAGGACAGTCTATTCAATAAATGGGTTTGAGATTAACTGGATATCCATATGCAGAATACAAGTACAGCCTTATCTCACACTACATACAAAAATCAATTCAAAATGGTTTAAAGATTTAAATATAAGACGTGAAACTGTAAAACTACTAGAAGGAAACAAGGGAGAAGCTCCATTACATTGGTCTGGGCAACGATTTTTTTGAATATGACCCCAGAACCACAGGTAATAAAAGCAAAAATAGACAAATGGAATTACATCAAATGAAAAAGCTTCTGCTTAGCTAAGAAAACAGAGTGAAGAGACAACCTGCAGAATGGGAGAAAATATCTGCAAACCATATATCTGATAAGAAGTTAATACCTAAGATCTATACAGAATGTAAATGACTCGATAGCAAGAAAACAAATGACCTGCTTAAAAAATGGGCAAAGGACCTGAATAGACGTTTCCCAAAAGAAGACATGCAAATCACCAACAGGTATATGAAAATACTGTTGAACCTCACTAATAATTAAGGAAATCAAATTAAAACCACAAGGAGTTAGTACATTACACCTGTTAGAAAGGCTATTACGAAAAAGTCAAAATATAACAAGTATTGGCAAAGATATGGAGAAAAGGGAAACCTTGAACGCTTGGCAGGAAGGTAGATTAGTACATCCATTATGGAAAATAGAATGAACATTAAAACATTAAAAATAAAAGTACTGGGTATATATCCAAAGGAAACGGAATCAGTATGTTAAAGAGGTACCTGGACTCATGTGTTTGTTGCAATATTATTAACAATAGCCAAGGTATGGAATCAACCTGTGTTCCTCGATGCATGATTGGATGAAGAAAATGTAATACACACATATACTGAAATATTCAGCCTTAAAAAATATGAAAATTCTGTCACTTGCAACAATATGGATGAGCCTAGAGGCATTAAATTACATGAATAAGCCAGGCACAGAAAGACCAATATTGCATGATCTTATTATACTTATATGTGAATCTAAAATCATTAATTCTTAGAAGCAGAGAGTACATGGTAGTTGCCAGGGGCTGAGAGGGAGGAAGTTTTGGAGAGATGTTGGTCAAAGGACGTGAAATTTCATTTAGATAGGAGCAATAAGTTCAAGAGAGTTTATACTTGATGTTTATACTTGAGAGTTTATACTTGATATATACAAGTATAAACAAGAGTTTATACTTGAGAGTTTATACTTGATATATACATATAACATGATGACTATAGTTAATAACAATGTATTGTACTTTTGAAAGTTGCTAAGAAGGTAGATTTTAAGTGTTCTCACCACAAAAAAAGATAAGTATGTAAGGTAACTAATGCACGTGTTAATTAGCTCAGTTTAGCCATTTCACAAAGTATATGTATTTCAAAACATTATGTTGTATACTATAAATATATACAGTATTTTATTTTTCAGTTAAAACCACACACAAGTATTGTATCTCTTGTAGTTTATTTACTTCTAATCCCTGATGGACAGAAAAACAATACACTGTCCATTAAGTCAGTTTCTGTGAGATGGACTACCCAAGTTTTAATTTTTATCAGAAGTGCCATTTTATTTCAATCTCTAAGTTTTGAAGAAACTAGGCTTCTATATAAGATCAACCTAAATTATTAATGGTGTAATTTAATTATTTTCCTTTTAAAGCAAAGAAAATAGGCAAACCTTTGGCACAGGCAAATCTCTTATAGAAAACAGAATGGTAAGCTGACTTCAACAGGTGGTTGTGATGGTGATTTTTAAAATAAATAATCAAATCAACAAACTGGCCTTCAGCAACTTCCTGGCGCATGTGGCATTGATTTCATCCATGTAACAGGCAGTAACTTGCTGAGCACCTACTGCGTGTGTGAGCTTCAGTATATCCAGTGGTCACGTAAGAGTGACAAGCAGTGATTCTTAGGCCATGCTTTGTGGTCTCCAGAAACGGTGATCCCAAAGAGAGGAGGCCACACAGACGGTGAGGGAGAATGGGGGTATTAGCATACCCTGTAGGACTTTGGTTTTGTCTTGTGATCTTCCCTGGGCCCCCAAAGCAACTATGCTTCCTTTTTCTCATTGTGCTTTCACATTGTATAATGGTTGTGTATTTCCTTCTCCCTACTTAGACAGTGAGCAGGTCCCTTGTCATGTTCAGCTTTACATCATCGGCACCTCAACAAAACAGCCAGTGCAACATGGGTGATTTTATACACACATATGCAGAGAGAGAGAGAGAGTGAACACATGAACTCCTTGTGATACTGCTGAATGCAATTGTATCCATAAGGTCCTGAGAAATGACCATCACCTATGCGACTGAAAGGAAACATAGGAGGTAGAGAAAACAACTTTTCCGCAGGTTCTCCATTTTACTTCAAGGTGCTCTTCCTAGCCGTGGTGAGTTTATCTGGATATAGAGGTCCTGTAAGACCAAAGTATCAAAGATGGAGTCTCAAGCACTGGAAAGAACTCCTATTTTGAGTAAGAACACCTGGATTTAACAGTGAACTCTACCACGTAACTCACACCTTCATTTACTTATCTAGTGTTGCTCTGTCCCAAGCACATATTTACCAGTGGACAGAGCTGGAAGTGGCTGGTGCAGAAGAGTTGAAGATGTGAAGGGTGAATCTTTAGGATAAAGTAGTCAAACAGAGTGTAAGTCATTTAGCAAAGAGTTATGTGAAGATGAGGAGGGAGAAGTAGCCAAGGTCCCATTTCTTAAGGTATGCTATGTTTTGTTTTTTCTAATTAAAATTCACAATATGCCATTATACTTCCCGTGTATCCACAACTTTTACAGAAGTGAGAATACAACTCTATCAGTAAAAATAAACCAAACACAGGTCAACTTTATAGATTATTTAGAACAGGGCCCAATAATTCCTGAAATTTTTTAGTATAATTCTCATAGAGGAGAAAGAGTATGTGGCTTTGGTGATGATAGTAACAATGACCATAGCTATTCATATATAGCTCTAACTCTTAGTCCAACACTGTCCTAAAATCTACATATTTTAACTCGTCTAATCCTCAAAACTGTATAAGGAATTTAAAACTCTACTAGTATCATGTTTGTTTGTTTGTTTGTCTTCCTGGAGATTATACATAGAGAGTTTGAAAGCCTTGCTCAAGGTCATATAGCTGGTAAAAGGTAGCATTTGGGTTTAAACACAGACATTTTGACTTTAAAGTGATACCACACTACATAGCCAAGACTTGATACCCACGGTACTCAATACCTGATGTAACTCTTTGTTTATCAATATTAACTTTTAGAAAAAATAAAGGGAATGGAAAATTAATTTCAGTAACTTTAATTTACCATTAGCATTCAGATGAAATACCAGTTCATTGTAGAAACAAATAAACCAGATTGAAAACAAGAGATTGTACTGTCTTAACCTTTTCAACACTTTTTATGCATTTTTAATCACTCGAGTGAATACTTCATCAGGAAATATTTCTAAATTAAGTCCATCATTACATCTCATTGTAAAAAACTACTCTTTAATAAATTATACTTATCTATGCCATTATATCAAGTTGCCAGTCTCAAAATTGTTGTAATATGAATACTGGAGATCTTTCTGTCTAGTTGGAAAGTTTCTGTTTAGTAGGTCTATGAGTACGGGTCCACAAACCTAAAGATAAAGCACGCTCTTATTCCACACTAGTCAATTTACTGTGCCCAAAAGGAAAACGTGGTTCTTGACCTTAGAATTCAGTCTTGGCTTAAGCCAACCAGAACTCAAAAGTTTTTCCTTGGTCATTTTTTTTTTTTTTTTTTTTTTTAATGCAAAGGCATGTGCATGACTTGACAACTTGACATTGTCAAGTTCAAGTAATAACTCAAAATAAAAAAGTTCCACTAATATCTCATTAATTCATTAGATAGCAGAGACTGAAATAAGTTAAACATTATTGTATAATGTAAATAATTTAAATATAATGCCTACAGAGACAAGTTATCAAACTTCAAACTTTCATGAGAAACCCGAGATAAGAAATAGTACAGGAAGCAATGGTTCCTGTTAATGTAGCATATTCTCCTGAATCACATTACTGAAAATAAAAATATTTTTCAGTAATTGTATTGCCTGTAGTACACTGGAAATAAAATATCAAAGACTGTTTTCATTTCCAACCAAAATGTAAATGGTATTAAGTTTAACATTACACTGAACATAGAGCTATTAATGAAAAAATGTATCCATATACAACAAATTGTTAATAAATTGGGCCTTGGGTACATTTTTAATTTAAAAAATAATTTGGAAAAAAAATAAAATTGTAATATTTGGATTTTGTTTCTATGGCTAAAATTTGGCAATTAATATTGCTTTGCTTTAATTTTCATGGAAACAAAAGCATGGCCGTGTCTTTATGTCTCCACCATCTAAACACTTAAACATTGCTTGTTGTTGCTGTTGTTTTTTTTTTTTAAAAAAAAAAAACCTGGATTGAAGGTGAGAAGAGACACCCATTCAAAAATTCTAAGTGGCAGAACTAAAGCAAACGCTGGAAAAGAAAGGTGCCCTCTTGATCTGACACACACGGATGAGTGCACATCAGTAGCACAAAGGACTCCATTATTTCTGTATCAACGTAAATAGGAGAAAAAAATTAAACCACAGAGATGAATGCTGAGCTGAGAGTCAGACACCAGGCAGCCACAGAGTGCAAACAGGAGCCCAGTATTGTCTTTCCAAAGAATGTGGCATATATTAACTCCTTCGTTTCTCCAGTGCAATATATGCTTTGGGGATTCCTTGGCAATAGATCTCTACAGCTCTACAGAAGACAAGAATTACTATTTCAGTAAATGATAAAGTTGAACTATAATAGAATCACACTCATAATTGTAGTGTGGTGGGGCACAGCAAGGACTAAGAGTCAGAAATAACTGAGCTTGATTCTATTCAATCCCAGACTATCCTGCCCATAAAATTTGCTTAAATTTATTTCATGTATACATTCTGATAATCATATTGTAAATTTCATATACATTTACACTCTTGTGAAGATTAGAATGCATATGAGCAAATGTATATACTGTAAATTAAATGTATAGGTGAGATATAGTATGTATATAGTACATAAGAAAATTAGAACATGCATATTAAATATATATGTTAAATTTAAATGAAGATATATGTACATATTTAAATGAAGTTATATAGATGTGTAACCATCCTTCAGGTAAAATTTTGAATTTTTTAATTCAAAATGTAATAGGGTGATATCAGAGTACAAGTAACAAAGGAAACTAATATTCACATGTTACTATATCTGCTTTACAAAATACCTACCATTTTTATTCCTGACAATTTATTAGTTCCCCCACTTTGCAAATAAGTAATTGTGGCTCTCAGAATTTGAGCAACTAGTTGAATGTTGAGTGCTACTGGAAGCAGAGCTGGTTTTGGTTTCCAGGTCTGGGAGCCTCTATAGCCTCATACTTTATGTCATGTCATGTTGCTTCTTGAGTTTTCAGCTTGCAGACATAAAAGACACACAACTTTAGAAACAGAATTTCTCTATATGTTTTCCTGTGAAAAGTCCCGTATCTGTAGGTGAGAAACTGCAACCCAGAAAGGTGAAAAGATTTTCCAGGCTTACAGGTGTGGAGTTAAGGTCAGAACTCCAGTTTCCTTGACTGATGCCCAATGTGCCCTTCATGTCTCTTCTGTTGCGACAAGCACTGGTTAATACATCAATGTGACTAGGAAGACAAACCCCATGGCAAGTCCCTCAGCAGTCATCAGGAGCTGCTCTCTAGGAGCCTGGCACTTGGGCTCCTGAATCAAAGGAACAAGAAAGCAGAATGACGGGGCACACGCAGGAAAAGCAAGGGGCATCCTCACTCATCTAGGGCGCCCATGGGGATGGAACGCCAAGAAGGAAACGAGCTTTCCAGAACATCTTGCAGATGACAGATAACTCATCTATATTAATTTTCTTCTCCTTCTGCATGATTTTTCCTGTAAGATGTATCTTGTCTACTAAAAGATACTGCCTGCCTATCTCTAGAATTCCACACTGGTTTAGCGTTGTCAAGCAAAAGTTAAAAAATAGAAATAAAATAAAAATCTATCCTTCTGCTTCTCTGTGCAAAATTAGTGGAGCCGAGACACTGCCCCTTTCTTTAATGGGTCATGAGAGAATTGGAGAGCTTTCATAAAGCAGCTGGGATTCAGGTTGAGGTTCAAAGATTTCCAGCAGCATATTCTGGTGATTAAGAAAAGCAAGTGCTTAATTCCTCACTAGCTGTGTCTGCCAGGCCTGACACTTCCAACTGGCTTCTGAGATGCTGAATCCTTTTTTCTCCCCCTCTTCCAAATACAAACATTCGCACATTTCACTTTTAATATGGCATGTTAAGGGAATGTGGGTTTTCATCTCTTTTACTTCTGTCAACTTCTGAATATTTTTCATCAGTGAGTAAACTGTCTGCTGAGGACTGGGGATGGCAGCACTTCCATTAGAGACTTGGAAAACCAAAATCAGAGAGACCAGTCCAAATCCTATTGTTTGAGGATATACTGGGCTTTCTAGAAGGAAAAAAAATAAAGATAAAGAAGACTGTGATAATAGAATAAAGATTTTTGTGTTTTCTTTCTTTTTTGACTTGCATGTGTTTTTCCCAAGATTTTATTTTAGAATGCAGAAAAGTAGAAAGAAAATGAATACCCTATATTAGGCTAGACATATATGAAAAAAACTGATTTCCATTTAGTCAAGTGTACATATTTTCTCATGTATATATTCTCCTTGGACAATTTAAAATAAGTAGCAGACAGTGTGACCCTCTAGTTCCATAAAATTTGGCATGCTTCTCTTGAGAATAAGGATATTCTCTCAGATAACCATCTGTCACTTCAAAGCTGACCACAACAACAAATTTCAATAGCATCATAAATAGGCGACCTATGTGTACATTTCTTTAGTTTTGAAAGAATGTCTTTTTACCTCGAGGGTTTTTTTTCCCTCTTTTCTTTCTCTTCCTCCACCTCTTCCTCCTTTGATGTAAAATCCAATTAAGCTTCATGCATTTTTAATTTCTTTCATTATTGGACAGGCCTCCCTCCTGTGTTTTCTTGTGTGTTTAATTTTAATTACATTGTATTATTTGTGTGGTCAGTGATTTTGTAGATGTCTCATTCTCCAAATTTCTGTGACTGTTTCCTCTTAGCGTCATTCCTCACAATGTCATTTCACTTGCTTTTAAATCTTCTTTAATCTCTTTGAACTGGAATTTAACTTGAGAGCAAGAGTCAACACACTACTGGCCATGGCCCAGATCCGGTCTCCAACTTGTTTTGTAAATAAACACTGATTGCAACACAACCAAACCATCTGTAAGTCAGTTATTGAAATATTGCCTGCTTTTACATTACGTCAGATTTAAATAGCTGTGATAGTCCATATGGTTCACAAAGCCTAAAAAATGGACTCTCCAACCCTTTATGTAAAAACCTCGTCTATTTCTGGTCTACAAGTATGATTAGATGCAAACCAAAAATGTTGGGGAATAATCCATTAGAGATGGCGTTGTGTCCCTCCTATGACATCACATCCTGAGGCACATGCGTCAGATTACCCCGCTATCAGGGAGGCTCAGTTTTATCATCATCTCTCCACTAGAAATGCCCATCTTTTTTTTTTTTTCTTTGCAGTTACTAAGTAACCTGTGGATAAATATTTGGACACTATGAAAATATTCTTTACAAACAATCTCACACAGGTTTTTAATAGCAAGTTTTGCCTAAATCAGTTCCCTCTAATGTATTATGCCTTTTCTATGTTTTAGCTGCCATTCTGGTGTAAAGAAAAAAGTATCATTTGTTTGTTTTTGTTAGTTTTGCTTTTTCTTTAGTTCCTAGATTTTTTAATTTTTTTTCACAAATAAAATCTTATTATTTTTGATCTTCAAATTGTCCCACTAATTTTGCTAATGGGAGCCTCTTATAAATGTTTTCTGTAGCCTTTTTGACATGACCCCGTAATATTTAGGACTCCCTAGCACACTGATGTATAAAGGGTGGTCCAAAGTAGTTTATCCATTTCCCAAACCCAGAACCAGGATCAGCCATTCCTTGGAAGCCCTAATTGCTTTTCATGGGGAATGGTACTCAGAATCTAGGATCTGGGTATTTGTTTTCATAACTTCAGAGGGGTCATTCCTCATACGTCCATTGAGTAGTTCAGTACAAGAAACAAACAAACCAAATCTCATAAAGTGATATCGGTCTGTTGAACTCAGATTCAACATTAGAGAGTTTCCCCCATACATCTGTGTTGATTTTCTTTTACATTAAAAAGCCTGCTTCCTAAAGCCATTATTGTATTTACTTATTTACCTTATCTCATACTATATATAAAATAATTTTGAAATTTCAAAGCAATATTACTGGTAATGGGAAACATACTGCATAAAGTTACGTATTTTTTTCTTCTTCCTTTAAAAAAATAATCCACAGGACATACAATCTGGACGTTGTGCCAAAATGTATTCAATACTTTTTTTTATTTGTGTGATTATAAACTTGTTTGCAACGTTAGAGCATTTTCCCCTTTTGATTATATAAAACATGTTTATATTTTTCTGGTCTTGGAGAAGTCATTCATAGACAGAAGCAGTGCCTTGGAACTTACTGCAAAGCAAAGAGATGTTGGAGGAACCCACTGGCCGTCACATGCAGCGCGATCGGGGTACTGGAAAAGCACTGGGCTTCAGGAGCAAAGTCCTGGAGAAGTTGTAGTTGCTCCAGGAGTCTGTAAGGGAAACACATCTGATCTAGGAAGAGACAGGCTCATTATCACCCTCTACTGGCAGAGTCTATGTGCCAGCCACAGAGGACAAACATCTACAAGGATGTTTGCTCCATGTAGTGGAGGATCCAGCTCCATTCTCACAGGGCAGGGGCAGCAGGGTGGAGTTGGAACTCAGAGACAATAAATTAGTAACTGCCATGGATAGTTTCCCACAGCTCTTGGCTTCAATGTTTCATTTTATGTTACTTTTTTTTCTGTATTTCATTTTGGATAATCATAAAGTGCTAGATTCACATTCTCTTTCTTCAGCTGTTTCCAATCTGCTGATAAGCCCACCATGGAATTTTAAAATATGTATCTTGTTCAAATTACTTGTTTTTTAAAGCATTTTCATTTAATTTTTCTATAGTTTCCATCTCTATTAAAATTCCCCAGCTGTTTATGCTTGTGGTATTTCCTCCATGGGATCATTTATTATATTAATCATTGTTAGTTTATAGTCCCTGCCTCATAGTTTGAACATCTGAGTCATCTCTGAGTCTGAGTCTATTGATAGCTTTGTCTCTTAACAAGCAGCCATTTTTTCTTTATTCACCTTGTGTGCCTTGCGGTATTTCACTGAGTGTCTAACATCATATTTAGAACAGTAAAAAGTTAAATAAGTAGTTTTATACATAGATATGGACACTCCTGTTCTGTGAGCTGTTGTGTGACATTGGATCTCACTAGGTTTGAGTTTTGTTACTACTGTTATTTTCAGTTTTTCACAGACTTTGTATTTCTTTAGCAGTGCTAGGGTGTTGAATAGTTTTTCTGTTTCTGTTCCTACACAGATTTTAGTATTCCTACAGCCCTGCTTCCTGGAGAAGGTTCTTTTTTTTGTTGTTGTTGTTCTCCTTGCAGATTTCTGTTGTGTGCGTCTTGATGCTAGTCTTGTGGTGCATACTAAGGACCAGAAGAGAGTTTCCTGCTCATCACCCAGAGATAAATGAGTTTAAATTCCACTGATCCCCCAGTGGGTCCTTGGGGTCAGAAGATTTGCAGTTCCTTCCTTGGGAGCTCAAGGATATTGTTTTTGTTTGGGCAAAAAGTTCAAAGGTACAGTTTGTTTTGTGCCTCTACCCAGTTGTGACTAATCACTTCCTACATAGCTAGTGTATTAGACAAGTTCTCTAAAGGGACAGAACATAGATAGATAGATAGATAGATAGATAGATAGATAGATAGATAGATAGATAGATAGATAGATAGATAGATAATAGATAAATGATAGACGATACATAGATGATAGATGGATAGATATATGATAGATAATAGATGATAGACAGATGATAGCTATACAGATGATAGATGATAAATAGATGTGTGTGCATGTGTGTGTACATATGTATATATGTATACATATATATATAGAGAGAGAGAGAGAGAGAGAGAAAGAGAGAGAGGAGTTTATTAGGAGAATTGACTCATGATCACAAGGTGAAGTCCCTCAATAGGCCATCTTCAAGCTAAGGAACAAGGAAGCCAGTCTGAGTCCCAAAACCTCAAAAGTAGGGAAGCTGACAGTGCAGCCTTCAGCCTGTGGCCAAAGGTGTGAGAGCCCCTGGACAAACCACTCATGTAAGTCCAAGAGTCCAGAAGCTGAAGAACTCAAGAGTCTGATGTTCAAGGGCAGGAAGCACCCAGCATGGGAGAAAGATGAAGGCTGGAAGACTCAGCAAGCAAAGTCCTTCCAACTTCTCCTGCTTTATCCTAGCCATGCTGGCCACTCATTAGATGATGCCCACCCAGATTGAGGGTGGGTCTGTGTCTCCCAGTTCACTGACTCAAATATCGATCTCCTTTGGCAACACTCTCCAGACACACCCAGGAACAATACTTTGCATCCTTCAATCGAATCAAGTTGACACTTAATATTAACCACTGCAGCTAGCCGGCTGATGGAGGCCTGATTACTTCCTAGAAGGCTGTTGGAAGCTCTCTCTTGCCCTGCTCCTGATCTTCTTTGGGAGCCTCTAGTAGAGACCTGCGGAGAAGAGCTAAAACATGAACAGGAACTCATCCTCACTCTGTTTATCGGGCTCCTAATTATTCTAAATGAGTATGCTAGCTTATATTAGACCTTTAGACATGGCTTAAATTTGTAGCTAATTTCTTCTTCTGCATTTCTACAGCGTCATACTTCATCTCTCCCTTGCTCCTGCAAGAGGAAAAGATGTCTCCAGTTTCTCCGCAGAAGGCCTTGACACTCTGGAATTCAATGCCCTTGGTTGTCTTGTGACCAGAGTTCTTTGAAAGATTTAAAAAGTGCTAGGATTTTGCAGATAATCTGGCTTTTTTTTTTTTTTTTTCCATTGATTGCATGGTAGTGATGTTCTTTTGTGGCTTACTCCTTCTTCAGTGAAAATAGAATTGGACTGGCAATAATTTAAGAGCTGGATAATGACAAGTGTTTAGTACATAAGGGGAAATAAGAATAATCATTTGCTGAGGAGTAGCAATTGGTCAATCCATTTCGAAGAACATTCTTGGAAAATTTGGTCGAATTATAAATAAGCATAGCCTGTTCCTATGCAGGGCTACTCATGGTTATATATTAAACTAAATTCTCAAATGGGTTCACAGTGGACTTTTTCAAGGTTGTTATCACACCATTGTTTGCAGTGGTGGAGAACCACGGCAGCCTCGGCAGCCCACTGGGAGAGTAGGTACCTGAAATGTGGCAGGTGTATACCATGGCATCCCACGTGGCGGCTCAGAGAAATAAGTCAGAAGTATTCATAGTAACCTGAGTGGATCTTAGAACTTTACTACTTATGTATGTAGCATAATACCATTTACATAAACTTAAATGAATGCACATAAATACATAATGCATACTTGATAAGAACAGATAAAAGCAAAAGGATACACATGAACATATTCGAAAGATTGCTTATGGGAACAGAGAAAATAAGATTAGGGAATGAGAATACAAACAAATAATAACTAATAAAAATGACAGAAACTTACTACATGCTGAATATAGGGTTTTGCACAAATTGACTTTTTTAATTCTCAGAACAACCCTAAGAGATTGAAACTATTATCACGTTCATTTTACAAATGAAAAAACCGAAGCAGAGAGAAGTGAAATAAACAACCCCAGATAACATGGATAGCAGGCTAGTAAATAAAACAGGCAGATCGGTGAGAGTAAAAGACCATTCACTGAGGTGAGTGATTAACTCAACACACTGGACCTGAAGTTTAATAAGAAATAAAGATTTTTTAAAACACACAATAGTGGCCACAACAAAAAATATGTGTGAACTGGTTTTCTTATAGTGTTCATAGTAACTGGTCTAACAAATGCATAATCTAAGCTGCTATTTTTAATAAATAAGACGCCAAATTATCTTGACATAAACAACACAGAATCTTATTTTGCTTCACTTCAGGATCCTAACCGGATCTTCCAACTCGACTGCCATAATCTTTTGTTTTGCTTTTTTTTTTTTCATTTTGCCTCTAAACTGGCAGGAATGCAAAAAGACCACAGAAGACCATATCCATCTCCTTTAGGTCATAACTCCAATGCTGCATATATTGTTCCATTCGTAGCCCACGGACCAGTACTTCACCAAATGGCCAGATCTAGTCTCAGATTAGATACTAGTCTCTCACTAGGGAGCTGTGTATCCAGGTAGAACTGGGAAGTCCTATTCATAGAAGCAGGGTAGAAATAGAGAGAATGAAAATAACTTTTATCTGTGGTACTCTTCCTAATTCAGAGGAAAGTGTCACTTATTATTTTTACCTTCCACTTTCTCATCAAAGAACTTTAGATTGCTTAACAAGTTCAGGGAAAGCTGGATGTCTTCAAGCTAACATTAAGAATTTCTAATAGTCTTTATACCACAAAAAGTCAAAAACTTCCTTCTGTCCTCTCACCTTATTTTATTTTATTTTATTTTTTTGAGACGGACTCTCGCTCTGTCACCCAGGCTGGAGTGCAGTGGCATTTTCTCCACACACTGCAAGCTCTATCTCCCAGGTTCACGCCATTCTCCTGCCTCAGCGTCCCAAGTAGCTGGGACTACAGGCGTCCGACACTACGCCCAGCTAATTTTTTTGTATTTTTAGTAGAGACAGGGTTTCACCGTGTTAGCCAGAATGGTCTCGATCTCCTGACCTCATGATCTGCCCGCCTCAGCCTCCCAAAGTGCTGGGATTACAGGCATGAACCACTGCACTGGGCCCTTTGCCCCCTCACTTTTAATGCTTACCATATCTAACACTGGAGCCAGCCTAAAAACTGGAGCTTGTTCCCTGCCTGCTCACACACTAAGATGCATCTTCCGTTCAGTATAGGACGTAGTATGCTTCTGGCCCTCTATGGACCAACAGAGCACTGCAGACACAAATAACTTCCATTACTGACAAACACTCTTTCATGCCTCTGCTTCTGTTCTGGAAAACGTTGTGTAGCAAAGGGAGAGATTGGAGGTAGAAGTAGTTTTCTCAAATCATGAAGCCATGATCATGAAGAGTTTAGCCTCAGGTACATTATCGTTGCCAGCTGCGTCCTTAGGTGATTTCAGGATTTCCAAGTATAAATTGTTTTTGTTTTGAAAACTTACTGTATCAGACAGCACAGGGTGAGTTATAATGACTTAAATTTAAATCACAGCGGCTTAAAACAATATGTCTACTTTGATTCATGGGGTGTTCTGTTCTGCATTGTCTAATAAGATCCTAAGCCAACAGAGTAGCTAGTCTTTTGGAGAATTGCTCCTGGCAGTGGCATAGGGAAAGAGAGAAGGGAAAAATGAGCAATGTACCCATTTCTTCTATTGACATCTCACAACTGAAGCACAGCACAAGGAAATTGCTGTTCTGACTGTGTCCGGAAGGCAGAGATTTGGAAATATTTAATAAATGGTAATGACTATCATAATTGCAACTGCTAAATGAAATTTTAAAAATTACATCTTTATATTTTTAAAAATGTATTTAAGGTATTTATCTTAAAAAGAGCTTCTCAATCTGAGGCAATCTAACAGTAATGTGGCTCCCAGACAGTATTTTAGAAATAATATTCTGCACAAGTTTCAAGGAAAATATTTGTATTAGCCTTTTGTTTCTATTTCTTTTGCTTGTGTTTGACACAATTCAACCTGTTATTGTTGCAAGTAAATACCTTACTTTCAGCAGCTTCAACAAAGATTCTATTTTAGGGACCCCCCGCCCTCCTCCATGTGGGAAGTGGAGGTTTATTTTCACAGGCAGTGTGTAAAATTCATGATAGGTAATTTATAACCGAATAAAAATGAATACATAGTTTTATAATGGATAATGTAAGATATTCTCCTTTTTTAAAAAAATACAACTTTTAGAAATCCTGACAGATGCCGGCTATTGGCAGGAAAACATAAAAGCTCTCACTTGTCCAACCTGTTCCTATCCCGTATGCTAGTTACAACCTGTGTAAATAAATCTATTCATTCACGAGTTCTCTTACAACATTGACTTGCTGGAAAACTTATTCAGGCTGTTGTGCTGATTATTCTTGCCTTAATTTCCCATTCCTGATTCCCTTGATCTCTATGCAAAAAGGCTACTATATTGAACTGCATTATCCAGGCTCCTTTAATGAGCACTAGTAGGTTCAGCCAATGGGAGAACCTGCCAGGGTTGGAGGAGAGTTTGGTATGTTTTTTCTTCTCCTTCTTGGCTTAGCCCTGCATCTCTGGCAGTATCAGTGTTCTTCCACAATGATAGCGCTCACCAGCAAGCACCTCTTATTTGGCTCTGGGTAATGTGATGTCGGGCCTTTGATGCTGATCCCTAGAGATGGCAGTGGCTTCCTGCCGGAGCTAGTGTCTGGGTTCTCAGAAGCCCATGATTGCTCCTGTATTGGTGCCCATAGCCCTGCATCGTCTCTTCATTAAAGTCTGTTTATTTGAATAATCTGAGGTGATTCTATTTTCTGCATTGATGCTGACTGACACAACTGCCCAAATGCAGCAACAAAGTGCACTTGCATATTCACTCATTTGTACCTGGGTTAAATCATTCACTCACTGTTTTAAATAGAAAAACTCAAGCCCTAAACACGGGGAAAGCCATTACCAAATTTTACTCTCTCTTTTCGACTTCTAGAAGCCAAGTCCTCAACATTAATATTTCATGATTACTTCCTAGGATTTCCTATGCTTCAAAGGTTCGCTGAGTTTGTTTGTTTGTTGTTTGTTTTACAAAGCAGGCATTGTGTGAAGATGTATCACATTTTGCTTATTCCAATTAGCTAGTTAGTGGCCAGTCAACCTTGGAACGTCTGCCGAAGATCTCTTACTCTGTTCAGGCTACCATCCAATAATTAGATGTTCTGTTGCGTTTAACCAAGTGTGTATGGTGTTTACTGGTTGAAGTTACACATGCTTTGCTGAGTATTCTGCTGTGGTCCTATGCTTCCGACCTATGCTTCTCTACCCCTTGGGCATCTAGCTCCATCCTTGGTTCTGCCAATGGGGAGCTCCACAGGGAGACTGGATGGAGTGGGAGTGGCATGGGAGTGTTCCCTCCCATTTCTGCACACTTGAGATACATCAGCAATGACTATGCCCTGGATTCCAGTTGCAGTTCTGTGGGTCCTTCTGAGCTCCAGAAGTACTTACACTATGTGTGCAGCAATTCCACCTCCTAGCTCTGCTCTCCACTCCACAGGGCCCCTCTCCAAGCATCTATGTATTAATCATTACAGTCTCTTTCCTATAGTCCCTTAAGCCCTAGGGGTGGCAGTTGCTTCATACAATTGTTATTGCATAATACTTCAGTGTTTTCTTGTGCCATTCCATTTCTGGAATATCAGATTAACAATTCCTTATAATTGTTCTGTATAAATGTGTGTTCTCTGTGTCCTGACTTGTCTCTGATTGATATATATGCCAATTACAAAAATATTGTACGCAATAATTATTTAAGTATAAATCAACTTACCACCCAACAATGACTATTATTAATATTTTTCCTATTTCTCCCAGCATTTCCTAGGTTTGACATTCATTGCTGGGATTATGTAAACAAAACCAACTATCTGCTTTTTCCATCTTAAGAAAATCTTGGACAGGTAGTCAACAAATTAGAGATTGTCATATATGTCACATGCTCTCTTCAGAATTTTAATGGGAAACTCTCTAAGGCATCTCAAATGTATAGGCTTGCTCATCCCAGGCAACGTGATAGTGGGTACAGGAGAGCAGGAGGCTGCTGATGAGGACCATCATGCACGGACAGAGAAGCAAACAGAGCCACAAGCAAAAGCTGAGGCAAATCCTCTGAATTCCTGGCTCTATGCAGTTGTGTACAAGCTGCACCTCACTTGACTACTTGGCACAGTGTTTTCTGGCTTGAGTGTCAGCTGGGATTGAATTACCGAATGATGTTTTATGACTTAAAGGCACTACAGGTGACACATCAAGGTGTGTGTGGAAGGGTCAGACTTACAGAAGATGTCTCATGTCACCCAGGGGTCATTCAGGACTGCGAAGATGGAAATGCTATGGTGGGGGTAGATATGCCAGAGATTCATGAGGTACAGCTCTCTGAAGGATAAAAGGGAGAAAGCAAGGGAAGGTAGCAAGGCTCCACATTGCGAGGTAGGCTTGCACCTGTGAAAGGTAAAGGAAAGACAGAGTACTGGGGAGAGGAGCCTTTGCTCCAGCACAGTTGAGAGAAAATTACTCCCATTACCCTTGGCCACGCTGATGGGACGTCATTGAGTAAAATAAAATATTAAGAATCACGTAAGGTATGGCATATTATCCATGCTCATTCAGCACAGATTAAAGTCTCAGTTAGTAGAAAAGAGTCCCCCAAATTAGCACAGGATTTTTAAGTGAAAATAACATATTTTCTAACCATAAATGCATGTTTGTTTTAAAAAAAAAAAAAAAAAAAAAAAAAAAAAAAAAAAAAAAAAACCAGATAAAAAGAAGCTGAAATTATCTGCAAGCCCAACCACCCTTAACATGTTTGTGTGTTTCATGGAGAGTTGTGCTGCATGCGTCTCTTCACTTCCTAACACAGGTAATCATCACATCCATTGTCTCATTTTCCTCTATCTTCAGAATCCCTGTAGGCAGCCTCTGTCTGTCCTGGATACATACAAAATTCAGCATATTCTTTCTTTTCATGCTCTTGCAACATATACTCTTCACAACAAAAGTATTAGGGGTGAGCTACACAGAAATTATTGGAGACTTCACAAGGGATATGAATGAGATTGTTTATATTGCACGTACCACAGTAAAAAAAAATCTCCATTAAAATTTATTTTCTTCCTCAAGTACAATATAGCGTCAATCATAAAGTTCCCTACATTTCTTTCTATGCCCTTTCTTCATCAACATCCAGCTTCTTCTGACATATTTCTCAGTAACTTGCCATTTTATTATGCAAAACAGTGTGGTTCTTCCTTAGCTGATACTCTGTAATTTACATGCCTAAACCTATCTTGATGAACTGCCTATGATTTAATAATATCTGTTTTTTTTAGAAGACAAATATGTGATACATGAGTATGCTTTGATGACACTAAATCATTTTCTGTCAAGCATACATGAAGATTTTGTCCAAGACTGATATCAGTAGACAATTTTTTCTTATCTCATCAGAAAAAAATAAATAAAAAAGATCAACTTTTGTATTCTAGTGTACCTAACTTTTACTCCGTTATTTCACTTAAAATATGCAGTGGGTATTATTCCAGGGAAATAATGGCTGGTGACTGGTGACATTTCTTTTTATAAAAACACTATGTAATGTCCTTAATAAGTCTACTTGGAGAGGGCATTTTATGTATACACGTATGAATGTATGTAATTGTCTTAAAATCTTTAAGAAATACTTCTTATGAATTGGTATGTGTGGTGGGGAGAGGATTGGCACATTTAGATTTTTTGTTACGTTAAATTCCTAGATTTAGAGTTGCTAGAAATGCTTTACCAATTTATACTCTTACCAAGCTGTCTCTTTGTACTCTGAAACTTGACGTGGCTACTCTTCATACCTTGACTTTCCATGTAAATATGAAAATAGTGTTTTCAAGTCCAAAATGTACGTCCATATTTTGATGGGAATATCATTGAACCTCCATAAAATTTTGGTGAAAATTCTTATCTTCATAATATTGAGTTTTACTAATTTTTCCTATAAGGGCCTTGTATGACTTTTGGTACATATATTCCTATCCATTTTTATTGGTTAATTGCTACATGACACATGGCCACAAACACAGTGACTTACAGTGGCTCCAAAGTCTGAGCATGGTGTGACTGGCTTCTGTGCTCAAGGTTTCACAAGGCTGAAATGATGATTCTGGCTGGGCTTTGATGGCTTCTGGAAGCTCTGAGGAACAGTGCATTTCCAAACCCTCTCAGGTTATTGGCCAAATGTAACTTCTTATAATTTTAGGACTGAGGTCCCTCTTGCTGGCTCTCGGTCAAAGGCCACTTTCTGTCTCTAGAGACAACTCACATTTAACATGTGTCTCACTTCACATTTAAAGCCAGTAACAAATAATTTCTATTGCCTTTTTTAATTATTATCTTTCAGACAGGATCTCACTCTGTCACCAAGGCTGGAATGAAGTGGCATAATCAGATCATGGCTCACTGCAGCCTCAACCTCCCAGACGCAAGTGATCCTCCTGCCTCAACCTCCTGAGTAGCTGGGATTGTAGGCACAAACTACCACATCTGGCTATTTTTTGTTTGTAGAAACGAAGTCTTCCTTTTGCCTAGGTTGGTCTTGAGCTCCTGACTCAAGGGATCTTCCTGCCTCTGCTTCCTAAAATGCTGGGATGACAGGTGTGAGCCACTGTGCTTGGCTACTATTGTGTTGAATTCCCCTCACTTTGAATTTCTGACTTCTGTTTCTGACCACATACCCTGACTTAAAGAATCACACAGTTATTTCAGGCCCACTTCCCTTTCTTAAAAACATTTGTACCTTACATAACATAACCTAATTCCACAAACAGAATCCCATCATCTCTAAAGCCCAAGGGCTTGTACAGTATGTGTACACTGGTGCACACAGGAATCTCTGGCGACATTGCAATTCTGACTATCAAACTGATTATTATTTATTATGCTGCTCAAATCTTCTATAGCTATATATTTTGTCTGCCTGACAACATAATAATGAAAAGTATATTTCATATGTTATGCTATTGAGGATTTGTCATACTTTCCTCCATTAATTCTATTGATTTTTTGTTTATTTACTTTGTGATTAGTTTTACTATGCAAACCTTTTTGATACTATAACAACCCAGGCACACTATACCCAAATTTCTGATATATAGGACTATCTGCAAATAAAAAGAAAACAGCTAGTTGAGTCTATTATTATTAAGTGCTGATCCTTCAAGTTTCTAAGATTACTTATGTTTTCCTTAAGGTACATATAAAATTAACAAGGATGTAGAAGACTTGGTCAAGTTTTAACCAAATTAAAATAATTGGAATTTATTCACTCTCAACCAAGCAACAGTAGAATGTACATTTTTTTCAAGTGCACATGAAACATTTGCCAAGTTATACTATGTTTCAGGTATAAAAGAAACCATAATAAATTTATAAGTATTGAAGTAATACAAAATATGTTATCTGACATAAGGGAATTAAACTCGATATTAATAACAGAGAGACATTTAGAAGATCCCCAAATTTCTGAAAAATAATATACTTCAACATAAAACTAGAGATAAAGAAAAAGCACCAAGGTAAATTAGGAAATATTTAAACTGCATGAAAATAAAAACATACAATATTAAAATTTGTGGGATTCATCTAAAGAAGTGCTTAAAGGAAGACTTATATCATTGAAAGGTTCATATTCATTTAAAAAAAGTCTTCAAAATACAAATATATGCTTCTCCTTTAATAAGCCAGAAAACAGAGTAAATTGAATTCAAACAAAACAGAAGTAAAAAGATTAAAAACCAGTGAATTTGAAAGCAATAAATAGAAAAATAATATCCAAAGCTAGCTCTTTACAAAGAGAAAAACTTGTACACTTCAAGCAAGACTGACCAATAAAAAAAGAGAGAAGACACAAATTACCAACATCAGGAATGAAATAGGTGATATGAGTACAGATACCACAGATGTTAGAATAATTAGATAAGCTACAAATAATTGTACTTCATAAATCAATTTAGGTAAAGTAGAACAATACTTTGAAAGACATAAACTACCAAAATTCACCCCAAAAGAAATAAATAACCTAAAAAGTCCTATATCTCCTAAAGAAAATGAATGTTCAATTAAAACTCCAGGCCTATATGGCTTCCACCAAATATTTAATTAAAAAAATAATATGAATTCCACACAATCTCTTCTTGAAAACTAAAGAGGAGAGAATAATTGCCTATATTGTTATAAGGCCAGAATTATTCAGATAAGGATCTAGATGAAGACTTTATAAGAAAACAAAATTACGAACTCATATCCATTATGAACACAGGTAGAAACTTAGTGAATTGAATCCCTCTCCATATATAAAAATAACAAAATACACCATGGTTGGAATGCAAATGTAGTTAAACAATTGAAAATCAAACTGTGTAATTAATCATTGTATTTATTTTAAATTGGTATTATAACAAAATACCACAAACTTAGTGGCTTACAACAACACAAATTTGTGATCTTGTAGGTCTTTAGGTTAGAATTCTGGCATGGGTCTTACTGGGTTAAAATCAAGATGTCAGAAAGGCTGCATCTCTTTCTGGAGGCTCTAGAGGAAAAGCCATTTTCTTCTCTTTTTCTGCTTCTAGAGGTCAATCCTTTGCTCATGGCCACTTCCTACATCTTCAAAGCAGATAATCGTAGGTTGAGTCTCTTCTCACATCACTGACCTTCCTTCTGTGGTCACATCTCCCTCTAGTTCTCTGCTGCTGCCTGTCTTTTCACTTCTATGGCCCCTCCTTTGTATCAGGCCCATCCATATATCAGAACAGTCTTCTCACCTGACGGTTACCTAATTAACTATTTTAATTCCATCTGCAGCTATAATGCTCCTTTGCCATGTAATCTAGCTTTCTCACAGGCTCTAGAGATAGAGATTCCATCTACAGCCATAATGCTCCTTTGCCATGTAATCTAGCTTTCTCACAGGCTCTAGAGATAGAGATTCCATCTACAGCCGTAATGCTCCTTTGCCATGTAATCTAGCTTTCTCACAGGCTCTAGAGATAGAGATTCCATCTGCAGCTGTAATGCTCCTTTGCCATGTAATCTAGCTTTCTCACAGGCTCTAGAGATAGAGATTCCATCTACAGCCGTAATGCTCCTTTGCCATGTAATCTAACTTTCTCACAGGCTCTAGAGATAGAGACATGAGGATCTTTAAGGGACCATCATTCTGCCTTCCACAGCCATACTGACAGACTAAAGAAGAAAAAACACACAATCATCCCAATTAGTAAATAAAAAGCTTTTGAAAAATGTACTATCCATTCTTAATTTTATATATATATATACACACATACACACACACATGCCAAACATTACCATACACACACACACACAGAAACACACACACACATTTATCAGTAAACTAGAATTGGAGGAGAGCTTTCTTAACATGATGAAACGTATGTAGAAAAACGTATAGCTAACATCATGCTTAATGTGAAAGACAATTATTTCTCTTAAGATTGTAACCAATAGGAGTGTCCATTTTCATTTTTAAACATTGTATTAGAAATTCTAGCCATTTAATAATTTTAACACTTTGTTTTTTTAATATCATAGCTGTTTATGCTAAAAATCCCAAGGGAGTCATACAACTTTCTAGAACTGATAACTAAGTTTAGCAAGATTATAGAATTCAAAGTCAATAAAAAATGAAATGTACTATATGACAGTAGTAAAATCAGAAAAACAAATTTAGAAGTCTCATTTATAATAGCATCAGAAGAATAGTTATAAAGTCAATGAAATAGAACAGAACATTCAGAAATAGCCATGCTTGTGTGTGGTTTATTTTTAACAAGGGTGTGGAGGCAACTTAAAAGAGAAAGAAAAAGTATTTTTAAAGAAGTGGTGGCAAAACGTCTATTCACATTCAAAACAATGAACTGGAACCCATAACTCATACTACATACAAAAAGTTCAAAATATGTCATAAACACAAAAGTAAAATGCAATACTTACAGAAACTTATACAAAACATAAAACTATAGAAGAAAACATGTAAAAATACCTTTGTGTCATTGGATTAAGCAAAGGGTGCCTAAATACAACACCAAAAGCACAATTCATAGAAGCAAAATAATAAATTGGACTTCATATTTTTTTAAATTGTTCTATTAAAGATACTACTAAGAGGCAGAAAAGATTAACCAAAGACTAATGGAAAATGTTTGCACAAACATGTGCATGTAAATATTTATAGCAGCGTTATTCTTATAGTCTAATAACCAGATATAACATGATTGTACTTTAGCCTACGAATAGATTAATAAATTGCAGTACCTTCATACAATGTACTACTTAGCAATATAAATGAACCATTGATACATGAAATAACATGGATGACTCTCAAATGTACTATGTTAAGAGAAAGAAGTCAAACTTTTAACATTGTATATGATTCCATTTATATGACATTATGAAAAAATAAAATTATATGGGTGGAAAACATCAGTGGTTGCCAGCTTTTGAGGGTGAGGAGAGAGGCTGACTACAAAGAGACAGAACCAAACTAATTTACGGGGGTCATAGACCAGTTAAGCATCTTGATTATATTGGTCATTATATGACTATGCATTTGTCAAAACTCAGAAATAGAAAACCAAAAAAGTGGTATTTGTATTTATATTTGTATTATTGATATTTGTATTATATATAAATTTAAAAATAGACACACATAATGTTATCAGGCAATCAAGATGCCACTTGGAGTCATATATCTTCTCATTTGCTTTGTATATTAAAGTCTCTTAAAAATTTAGATATATATACATATATAATCAATGAATGACAGTTTACAATATTGATTCATTATAGCAAAAGCTGCCAATTTTTCAATAAAAACCATTACTGAGAATGTTTAGATAGGTAGCAAAAGAAAACAGAATGATGATTAACTGGTATATTAAAAAGGGTATGTCCCTTATCCAAGATTTCACTTTCTGCAGTTTCAGTGACCCGTGACCAATGGCAATATAAAAACACTATGTGAAAATTTCCAGAAATAAACAATTCATACATTTTAAATTCCTTGCCTTCTAAGTAGCATAATAAAATATCGTACCATTTCACTCCATCCCACACGGGATGTGAATCATCCTTTTGTCCAGTCTATCTACACTTTAAAAGCTACCTGCCCATGAGTCAGTAGCTGACTCAGTTCTCAGATTTACTATAATAATATCACACTGCATGTGTTTAAGTAATCCTTATTTTACTGACTAATGATCCCAAAGCACAAGAACAGTGATGCTGGCAATTCACATATTCCAAAGAGAAGCTGTAAAGTGCCTCCTTTAAATGGAAAGGTGAAAGTTCTCAACTTAAGAAAAGAAAAACAGTGTATGTTGAGGTTGCTAAGATTGCTAAGATAGTAAGATTGAATATCCTATTGTTAAAATTGTGAAAAAGGAAAAAGAAATGAGTGCTACTTTTCATGTTGTAACTCAAACTACAGACATTACAACTAATGTGTGTGGCAAGTGCTTACGATGAAAAAGACATTAACCTTTGGGGTTAAAAACATGACAAAAATTTGTTCCAAATGACAATAATCGGGTTCAACGCTATCTACAATTTCAAACACCCATTAAGGGTCTTGGAACATATCCTCCATAGATATGAAGGAACTGTTGTGTATAAACTATACTAAAATTATTATATTTATTTTGAGCCAACAAATGTTTGTGAATGTAAAAAACAATTATAAAGCATAATGATATGGATTAACTTACATGATGTTCTTTTTATAGAATTGCTTTGAGTACTAACATGTATAATGGTAAAGAGAAATATTTTTTAAAGTCATATCTACTGTTTAGTTTTTAAATGTAAATCAGGTCTTTAATCTTTTAAGAGAAAGCTTTTTTGGATGTTTTAAATATCTTCTGCTAATGAATCAAAAGCCAATTGTCCACTTGGTGTCTTGCCATCTGAAAACTCCATTAAGAAGAATAACATTAAAATCATCCATAATCAATCTTCTCTGATCTAGAGAAAACTTAGAATACATTAATAAAGGAAAAATAAAGTAGTAAAGAAAAGGAGAAAATAAAAATAGAATTTTCCATTACTCAAACCCATTAAATTATTCCTTTGCCATAGTTATTGGACCAAACCTTATAAGCAAATTTCTCTCCACTGAGTGTATAGACAGATGCAATAATATCAGAAGTGAAAAGTATAAAACAGTAATTATTGCAATAACCTTAAGTCTGCTTATGAAAGTATATGAAAGTATTTCGGCAGCATTTTTCTTCAAGAACGACAAAAAGATTCAGTTTGTGGCTATGCTTCTATAAAATTATCACCATTATTAAACAACAGCAGACTAGATTATCAGAGGAAAGCATCAAAAAACTCAAAGACATGTCATTGAAAGTCATCCAGTCAAGGGAGCAAAAAATTTAAAAAATAAAATTTAAAAAGTGAAGATAGCCTAGGGACCTGTTGAACACCGTGGACCAATAGACAAATTATGAGAATTCCAGAAGGAGAAGAGAAAGAGAAAGGAGTAGAAGCTTATTTAAAGAAATAATGGCAGAAAACTTTGTAAATCTCAGGAAGAAAATATACATTTAGATCCAGGAAGGGTAAAGGACACCAGATAAACTAAACCCCAAAAAAGAGCCCACACCAAGACACACTGTAATCAAATTTCAGAACTATAAGACAAAGAATTTTGAAAACATGAAGAGAAAAGTGACCTGTTATATACAAGGGAACCCTATGCTATTATCAGTAAATTTTACAGCAGAAATTTTGCAGGCCAAAAGGAATTGGCACGATATATTCTAAAAGAAAAAAAAAAGTGCCAGTTGAGAATACTCTCACCGAAAAAACTCTCCTCAGTAATGTAGGGGAAATAATGACTTTCTCAAACAACAAATGCTGAGGGAGTTCATCACCACCGCATCTACCTTATAGAAACTGCGAAAAAGGAGTTTTTCAAGTTGACATGAAAGAACGCTATACAGCAACATTATAGCATAAGAAAGTATAAAGCTCATTGGTAAGGCGAATATATAGAAAAATATTGTATTATTTTAACAATGGTAGATAAATCACATTTAATTCTATTATAAACACTAAAAGACAATGGAATTAAAATAGCTATAACTAAAACTGTGTTAATGGATGCATAACATTCGTATGTATACATTTTGAAAACAAGAACACATATGTAGAGGCATGAGAGGTATACGTGTAGGGTGCTTTTATGCAAGTGAATTTTTTTTTTTTGACATGGAGTCTTGCTCTGTTGCCCAGGCTGGAGTGCAGTGGCATGATTTTGGCTCATTGCATCCTCCGTCTCTTGGGTTCAAGCGATTCACCTGCCTCAGCCTCCCAAGTAGCTGGGACTAAAGGCACCTGCCACCATGCCCAGCTATTTTCTGCATTTTTAGTAGAGATGGGGTTTCACCACATTGGCCAGGCTGGTCTCGAACTCCTGACCTTGTGATTTGCTCACCTTGGCTCCCAAAGTGATAGGATTACAGGCATGAGCCACTGTGCCCAGCCGCAAGCAAATTTAAACTGTTATTACCTTAGAAGAAAGGGTAATAACTGTAAGATATTGTATGGAAACCCCACGGTGATCACAAAGAAAATGTCTATAGAAGTTGCACCCAAAACAGGAAGAGAATAACAGCCTATTAATAAAAGAAACAATGAAACACAAAGGAAGATAGAAAAAAAGTAGAGCAAAAGGATTATAAGACAAACAGAAAAGAGTTAACAAAATGGACAAAATAAATCCTACCCAGCCTGAATCAAAAAGAAATAGAAATCATGAACAGACTAATAACAAATAATGAGATTAAATCTGTAATCAAAAGACCCAACAAGGCTGGGTATGGTGGCTCATGCCTATAATCCCTGCACTGTGGGAGGCCAAGGCAGGATGCCTTGAGGCCAGAAGTTTGTGACCAGCCTGGGCAACAGAGTAAGACCCCATTTCTACAAAAAGTAAAAAAAAAAAAAAAAAAATTAGTCAGACGTAGTGGCATATGCCTGTAGTCCCAGCTACTCAGGAGGCTGACTTGGGAGGATCACCTGAGTCCAAGAGGCTGCAGGAAGCTATCATCACGCCACCATGGAGTCACCCTAGGATGCTAATTGACCAATCTACTACTTGTGAACAGAAAGTTGGTTTCTGAAGGCCATTAGCCCTCAAGCCTAATTGGCTCTACTTGGGCTCATTACACACGTCATAAGCCAACGTGGTGCTTTGGAGTGGCAGCAATGTAGGAGACAACTGAATGTCCTGTTTAGCCTAAGTCTAATCTGCTTTATTTCAGAAATTACATGAAACTCCACTTTTTGACATCTTATAATGATTATCACTTAAAATTTTTGGTCTGATTTTTCTTTAAGCCACATTCATACAACAGGTGATATACAACAACTAACCCCTGGCACCCAGGGGCTGCTCAGTAAATTCCAACTTATTTTATAGTGGTTTTTGTTTTGCAGAGTTTATTATCAAAGGATGAATAAATTAAATACATATTTGAAATCGTTTTAAATAATTCAAAATTATTCTTGAGGTTGAAGAACTAAACTGAATGTAAAAATAAAAGACTTGCATTGATTCCATGTCCTTGCTATTGTGAATAGTGTTGCACTGAACACACACATGCATGTATCTTTGTAATAGAATGATTTATATTCCTTTGGGTATATACTCAGTAATGGGATTGCTGGGTCAAATGGCATTTCTGATTCTAGATCTTTGAGGAATCGCCATACTGTCTTCCACAGTTGTTGAACTAATTTACATTCCCACCAACAGTATAAAAGAGTTCCTATTTCTCCACAGCCTCACCAGCATCTGTTGTTTCTTAACTTTTTAATAATGGCCATTCTGATTGGCATAAGATGGTATCTATTGTGGTTTTGATTTGCATTTCTTTAATGATCAGCGAAATGCCCATCAATGATAGACTGGTTAGAGAAAATGTGGCACACATACACCATGGAATACTAATCAGCCATAAAAAGAATGAGATCATGTCCTTTGCAGGGACATGGATGAATTTGGAAGTCAACGTCCTCAGTGAACTAATGCAGGAACAGAAAACCAAACACCACATGTTCTTACTGTTAAGTGGGAACTGAAGAATGAGATCACATGGACACAGGGAGGGGAACAACACACACTGGGGCCTTTTGGGCAGTGGGGTGGGGGAAGGGAGAGTAATAGGAAAAAGAGCTAATAGAAGCTGGGCTTAATACCTAAGTGATAGGTTGATAGGTGCGGTAAACCACAATGTCACACATTCACCTATTTAACAAACCTGCACATCCTGCACATGTAACCCCAGAACAATTTAAATTTAAATTTAAAAATGAGGTTTTCAAAAGAAATAAAAATAAAAAATAAAAGGGGAAGATTTGAGGAGCTTAAGCTCTACTCAGTTTATTCCTTTTTTTCTCTATACCTGCAGTAACCTTGGAGGATTTCACAAACTCAGCTTGACAATCACTGGCAGTATCTACGGAATCCAAAACCTGAACGCTGGGCATCTATGGCACAATTTTGTTATGTGACTTTGAATGCCACTTAAAACTCCCTGGGGCTAGTTTCCTCATCTTTCAAAAGAGATTTACTGCTGAAGTCTGCCAGAGTGAACATCCAATGGTCAATGGTAACTTTTACTGTCATTGTTGTTTTGCTGCTGTCTTTTTTATCTACGTCTCTTTCTCCAGCCTTTACTGCAGTGCCTAATAATCAATATACTAAAAAAAATTAATATGTTTGCTCATTGCTTCTAGCTTATGTTTCCCCAAACTACCATGTATTTTTCCAACCTGGTGTTTATTCAGTGTTGTTAGAGGTGGTGGGTTTGCAGTTTTATTCTTTAAGTCATGGATACTAATTAAATGTGTGTTAAACACAAATATTACAATGTCTATTTAAACTATGGATATTTAACCTAGAATTTTTACTTGTCACATTAGTATTTCAAAGGAAAGGAAAGCTCTTCTTGGATGCCAACAACTTCATGTGACTGAAGGCTTTAGAATTACAAGCATTGTTCTTGGATAAATAGGGTCAAAAGGATTGTCCTTATTTTACAAATGATAAACTGAGACTCACGTGAGTTGGTTAACTTTCTTCACCCAAAATGAGTCATAGACATCGGACTAAAGGTTAGACTGGAATTTAGGGCCTTCAACAAGCGTTTGTTGGGTGTGTCAAACATTCCAGATGATGAAGACATGGCCTGTGCTCCCTGAAGGGCCTCACTTCTTGGCTTCTAGTTTTACACATCCTGAAAATACAGCTGGACTACCTCAGACTTTCTTATACTTTAGTTAAAGGTTAATTCATGTGAAGAAAGAATAATAGTATACAATTTATAACACTGTAATCTGTTCCTGAAAATATCTGTATCTCAACCAAAAATTCTTTGTTTTTCTATCATATTTAAAATAAGCATTTTTATTATTAAATAAGATGGAGAGCCACTGCCTTAGTCCCAAAATCTTCTAAAGTTCTAGAAATCCATGTAATCCAGTCTACATACTAAGGCATCCTCATTTAATTGTTATTAATATATTTATTTTGCCATATGTAAAACACATATATAATAATCGGTAAGTGTGGTTTCTTGACACATAAGGAAAAAAGATTTCGGTTAATTCTCCTAAAAAATGGAAACAAACCAACTGACAAGCAAGACTCAAATGAGTTTATCAAAAATGAGTTCCAATACTGTTGACAAATAGTTATAGTAGAACTTCATGTACCGGTGGAACCAGCAGTGTGATGGTTAATATTGAGTGTCAATTTGATTCAACTGAAGGATGCAAAGTATTATTCCTGAGTGTGCCTGTGAGGGTTGCCAAAGATTAACATTTGAGTCAGTGAACTCAGAAAGGCAGACCCACCCTCAGTGTGGTGGTGGGTGGGCACCATCTAATCAGCTGTCAGCGTGGCTAGAGTAAAACAGGCAGAAGAAAGTCACAAAGAGCAGACTTGCTGAGTCTTCCAGCCTTCATCATTCTCCCATGCTGGATGCTTCCTCCTCTTGAATATCAGACTCCAAGTTCTTCAGCTGTTGGACTCTTGAACTTACACCACTGGTTAGCGAGGGGTTCTCAGGCCTTTGGCCACAGGCTGAGGGCTGCACTGTCAGCTTCCCTACTTTTGAGGTTTGGGGACTCAAACTGGCTTCCTTGCTCCTCAGCTTGCAGATGGCTTATTGTGGGACTTCACGTTGTGACTGTGTGAGTCAATACTCCCTAATGAACTCCCCTTTATATATGCATCTATCTTATTAGTTCTGTCCCCCTAGAGAGCCCTGATTAATACAAGGAACATGAACAATTCTAACACAAACTAAAATTCATGACTTTGTGCCATAGACCACTAGTTAGAGTTTGCTAATCAATGACAAAATAACTTTGTAAATGTTGTATCATTGAAATAACAATATAATCTTCATGTTGATTATTGTTAGAAATCTCTTATTGCCAAGACGTTCCTGAGCAAAAAGAAGGAAATATCTTTTTATATTGTCACTGTTAGTGACCAATTGGTAAGGTTAACTATACGATGAATTACTAAGGCTTTATGGCAAAACATAAAATACTTTGATGACAAACATGCTAGAGTAAATGATTAAGTAACCGCTCTCTTTTCTATATTGTCCAGGGTTTTGTGTTTCTCAATATGAATTAGGGAACTGGTAACTCACTAGTACTGCAGATATTTTCCAAGTGGTACAGGTGAATAAAAATTTTCAAAACCTGCTTTTATAAATATGCCTAATGTCTAAACAACATTAAAATAATTTAGTCCTCCCTTACACATTATATATCAGTACAATTGTTTACTGAAAAACTACTCCATGCTCAATAAAGTGCTAAGACCTGTTTCCATATCCTTATTGTTCAATTGTAAAAAGGCATAGAGAGATAAAAAGAAAAATATTTGACAAATATAGAAAAATCAGCAAACAAACAGGAGATAGTCATTTGCCACAATAATTTAATTACACAGAAAATAAAGAAAATCAGAACCATGTTGTGGCCACAACATGACAATAGTTTTGAGCTAGATTTGAAAAGTTCAGACGGTCAGAGATAAAAGGAAGGGGCAGTAATGGCTAAAGTAAAGATTCAGAACCAAAAGAAGCAATAGGGTAAGTACATGGCAGTTTTGGAACAGACAGAGCAGTCTCTTAGAGATTGTGTTTATGAAGAAGCATAGAAAACTGATCCAGGAAACACAGACTGAACCAGACTAAGAAGACCTGTGTGCTGAGCTTGGTTACTTTTATACTATAAGAAATAGAAGCCATTGAGAGTCTTGAGTGATGCCTCAAGTATATCAGTTTCATGTGTTTGTGTGTGCGTGTGTGTGCACGTGCACACATGCGTGCATATAAGAGTTGGAAAGACAGGAAAAAATGTGTACTGTGTATTGAATTTCTGCACAGTGTTGCAAGCACTGTCCCAAGTGTTTTATATTAATTGCATTAATTAGTTTAATTAATTGCATTAATTACTTGACTTAATCCACTGCCAGAGAAAAATAAACCCCTTTATGAAAGATGATAATATCATGACAATGTCTAGCATTCTATCGAAAATTGCCAGCATGCAAAGATATACAACCAAATGATCAGAAATCCTTTTACTGTCCCAGGAAGGCAGGAATAGGGATGGAGTGACTTTATCTGTAATTTTACCATCTTATTTCTTTCAACTATGATCTGAAGCAAGATGACTTGTATTAAGACTAGTGTTCACTGCGTCACTCTGTACTTCTGTATATTTACAATATTTCACACTTAAAATTTATAAGATAACAGATTTAGAGTGATATTTCATACATCCTAATTTATTTGTCATCTATTATTTCTTATGCCAGTGGGAAAACACTAACACTTATTAAATGCTTATTATAGGTTTTTGGCAGGCACTATAAGTACTGTACGTTGGTAATCTTACTCAATTCTCTGTTGACAATACCAAGAGCTTAGAATGTAAGCTGCTCTTTGCATCATTGAGTAAAAGTGATCTGAAAAGACATCCCCTTCTGGTATGTGAACGAATAATTCATGCTTCAAAATGGCACAGACGGCAGAGGAGAGGTCTATCTCAGGAACTTAGAGCTTCAAGTCTTGTCACAGAGTACTTTAAGAGTCCAAGAGTGGTGATAAAGGGAGACAGGTCCAAACACAGGACTCCACCTGGTCATGTCTAAAGTGGCCTTCCCAGGCTTAGCTTAGCCAGGTTAGCTCAGTTATGGGCAGCCTGCCTCTGTCTCAATGCTGTTTCAACACAGGCTCACTTAAGTTCACTGGAATTTGCTTCATTTCTCTTCATTGGAAGAGAGTATTAAAAAAAAAAAAATGCTTCAAATAGCATTTCTTTTGCTCAGTCTATGAGGTATTTCCCTTCCAGGGCTGCATAAAAATCAAGCTATCTGTGACCTAACACTGAAACCTGTGAGTTAAGAGCAGGAACCCCAAATACAAATGTTAAGAAATAAAACTCTAGCCTTGGCATTTACTTGGAAAACCAGCAGTTAATGAATTAATGGCGTTTAAAATATTATCTTTCTCATTTGCTTTCTGTGTGGATCCTTCACTTTCAGAAAACTACTTTTGCTATATATTATTTGTTAATAGAAACACTTTGCTAACTTCCAGAAACCTGAGTTGGCACCATTGTTTCTAAGAAGAATTTCAATAAATGAATACTTTTAATTAATTCTTCAAGGACATAAGTTGTCTGTAATTGTTGTTATAATTGTACTTGCAAGTCCATGTAACCGATAAACAGAAATATAGCTTCTAGAAACATAGTATCTATTAAGTGCTTTATCTTTAAACTTTTATTTATTTATTATTTTTTATTTTTGAGACGGCATTTCGCTCTTGTCACCCAGGCTGGAGTGCAATGGCACAATCTCAGAGCCAGAGAAATAGCAATAGCTGACATTCATTAGGATGTTACTATATACTGGCGACTAAGTTAAGAGTTTTACATCTCGTATTTTATCCATGAGGCTACTATAACAGAGATGCTAAGCAACTTGCCCAAAGCACACAGTCTTACAAGGTCGAGCTCTCAGCGTACTTTGCTATCTACCTATTTGTTTGCTACTGTCTTGTTGCCTCTGTGGGATTCTAGTTGCAAAGGAGTATATACGTTCCTCTGGTTTGGATACCACAGACCAGTCTCAGCTCTCTGTATCTCCTTGAAGTTCTTCCCTAAAGATATGATGCAAAGTGTCTTGACAAAATTGCCTATGCCATTTCCTCAAGATTTTTAGTGCATTAAGTATGAAAACCAGCAAGAGAACAACTTTTTCTTTTCTTTGTTCTGACCCTGTTATATCCTTCTAGGGCAGGATGACTTAGTTACTTTTATGATAGCTGAGGAGAAGAGGGAAGAAAAAAATTACGGTTGTAGTAGAAATTGCTTATTCTTTAAAATTATTATATAATCTAATTCACTCTTTTAGTCAACAAATGTTCATTGATTGAGAACATATTTGCTGGACACTATTCAATGTGACATTGATCTAGTAGTAAAGAAGTCAAACAGGACCTTCCTCTGCTGTCATAAAACTTACATTCTACTTGGGACAAAGATTAAAAGCTCATAAAACTGATGTGGGAAAAAAAACCCTTTTCACCTTGGAAATATCTATGAAGGAAATGAGACTCTCATGTAATGGAAGAGGACTTGAGAATGGACAGTCAGGATGGTTTGATGGAGGACTTAAGAATGGACAGTCAGGATGGTTTGATGGAGAAGGACTTGAGAATGGACAGTCAAGGCGGTTTGATGGAGAAGGACTTGAGAATGGACAGTTGGGACGGTTTGAGGGAGGGCTTGAGAATGGACAGTTGGGACGGTTTGATGGAGGAGGAGTTGAGAATGGACAGTCGGGACAGTTTCTCTGAGGAGAGGAAATCGCAGCAGAGTCCTGAATGATGAGGAGGTAGCTGAAAACCACAAAGAGCACACCTGGAAGAAAGAACCTTTAGTGTAAAGGCCTTGACTCCAGGTCATTCCCAAAACAAAAAGAAAGCCAGTGTGCTTGGAACCCAGTAAGTGAGGAGGAGAGCAGAATGAAAAACTACCAGAGAGAATTGCGGTCATTAGGATCTGATAGGCCATGAGAAAGATGTAGGGCTTTACTTTACTTTTATTTTATTCATGCAATTGAAAGCTATTGGAAAAGGTTGAGCACAAGAGTGAACTAACATGATTGCCTAACAAAGAAGATCTTATTATTGCTGGAGTGAGAATGACTTACAAAAAGTATATACTAGAGCTACTTAGGTTTGGGAACTATTGTGGAAGTCCAAGAAAGTGGCTTGTCTATGGTAAACAAGATGAGAGAATATGAAAGGTTCTTACCTGAAAGTAAAACAAAAAGAATTAATGATGGATAAGAGGGAAATGTGGAAGAACAAGAGAAAAATAAAAAATGATGCCAAGAAAAAAATGGCAATTACTGCCCAAGGGGACTAAGGCTTTTCCTATTAAGATGGGAATGGATTCTCCTGCCCATGAGACATGTGGGAGAGGAATCATCACCAAAAACAAAACCAGGGCTCTGATAGGAAAATAAAATAAAATCAAAAAGAAAAGAAAGCAAATGTTAGAGAGGTGACCGGCAGAATCTACCAGAAAGTGTTTAAGACATACTAACTCCTATTATTCTCTATGCCACTTTTCCTGTTGTGTTATCCCAAAAATGAGAATTTCTTATTAATCTCCCATTGGAATTTCTGTACTTCAGAACACTTTCCATATTGTTTTAGCCCATGGAAAAGAGCAATGTCCATATTCTCGGCATTTACTTCTTGTTCTGTAAAGTCCTGAGTCTGACAGTCTGTTGTCTTTTTTGTTGTGTTTTTTTTTTTTTTTTTTTTTTTTTTGAGACAGAGTCTTGCTCTGTTACCTCCGCCCCCCAGAGGTCAAGCAATTCTCCCACCTCAGCCTCCTCAGTAGCTGGGATTACAGGCACACACCACCATGTCCAGCCAATTTTTGTATTTTTCAGTAGAGACAGGGTTTCACCACGTTGGCCAGACTGGTCTCAAACTCCTGACCTCAGGTGATCTGCTCGCCTCGGCCTTCCAAAGTGCTGGGATTACAGGCCTGAGCCACTGCGCCCGACCGAGTCTGTTATCTTATGTCCTTTATGAAATTATCTAGTTTCTCTCAATGGCAAAATAAGTGGCCTAAGTTAAATTAGCTCTAATTATAATGCATAATAATAACATACATTAATGTTTCTTCCACTTAAAACTACTCTGTGATTAAATATTTGTTGAGTGGATGGAATTGGTTAAGATTACTGGTGCCTAGGATCTGGGGTTGAAAAACTAGTTGGATGAATGGTGATGCAATTTACTAGATGAAAAAAGCTGAAACGAGGAACCCACAGGAGGTAGGAACACTCTTCTGGTTTAGACATAGAGTTTGAGATTCCAGTGAGTATATCTCTAGTAGCCTCCAGGTAGAGATAGTAGGAAAGCAGTTACAAGTGAGAATCTGGAGCTTAGGGAAGAAGTGTAAGTAAAAGACTCACATTTTGGAATTTTAACTTATAAATAATTTATAGAGCCATTTGTGATGTTTAAGCAGAATAATTTTATAAGGTGATATACAAATACCAATCAGAAAAAATTAATGTAGCTCAGCTTATTAATGGGAAAAAGTAAAGAGTGATAAAAATGTCCCCTAAGAGAAAAATAATTTTTAAATGGCATATCCATGTGATAAAGATCATAATGATCCTAATAATAGCATAAAAATAGAAATAGCTGATATTCTTTAGGATGTTACTATATACTACTGACTAAGTTAAGAGTTTTACATATCACGTTGTATCCATGAGGCTGCTACAACAGAGATGCTAAGCAACTTGCTCAAAACACACAGTCTTAGAAGGTAGAGCTCTCTGCATACTTCACTATCTACCTATTTGTTTGCTAGTATCTTGTTGCTTGTGTGGGATCCTAGCTACAATGGAGTATATATGTTCCTCTGATTTAGATACCACAGACCAGTCTCAGCTCACTGTATCTCCCTAAAGTTCTGCCCTAAAGATACGCTGCAAAGTGTCTCCACACAATTGCCTATGCCATTTCCCTTAAGATTTTTAGTGCATTAAATATGAAAACCAGAAAGAGACCATTTTTTCTTTTCTTCGTTTTGTCCCTGTCATATCCTCCCTCAAGGTCAGGATGACTTAGTTACTTAGTTAGAATCATATGCATTTAAAATGATAGATATAAGCATTTGTAATAAATGGAAGAACTTATGTTAAGATATTAAGTAAAAAACTTATAAACAGTTTGAGTTTAATTTAAAAATTTTAAAAATCCATAGGAATAAAAGGACTAGAGAAAACAGTAAGAAAATAATCCAAGTTAGCACTTCATGATGGAAATTTGGGTGATTTAAACAATTCTCCACGTATTTTGAGTTTTTAAGACATTTTACACTGCGTATTAATTCTATATTATAAAGTTATTTTAAAAGAAAAAGACAACAGTTACCTGTTATAAATAGCTAGAGATGAGTTACCAATAGCGCAGCTTTGGCAATTGCTGAGTGTGAGGCAGGAATCTAGACCCAACATGGCGGTATCACCCAGCATGACAGGCCCTTTGTTAGGACTCCCCGCCCTTCACTTCCTGCTAAGACTCTCAGCGCACGAAAAAAGCCCGCGCCCGCCAAAAAACCCCCGCTCTGCGCAAGCTCCTGGACACATCATTCCTCAGAACCGAAACCTACAAACCCCGCCTACCTCACCCTATAAAAGGCCTCGGATACCCGCCCCAAGCGCGACTTTCTCGGCCCTCGTGGTAGGTGAGCAGTGACCCTTGCCTGCCAGCCCAATAAAGGCTACCTCTGTTCTCATCTGCCTCATGTCTTCTTGCTCGGCTCCCCATTACATTACACTGAGGGAAGGCAATAAGACAAACTGACCACCTCATGAGAAAAATTTAATAAATAGAAGGCTCTGCTGATGAATGGCATCGATTGTGGTTTATTGGAATGCGGGCCGCTGAGCCCAATTGGCCAATGTGTAATCAGCTCCATCGTTACCTCGGTGTTAATAAATATTTGACTTCTACACTCGCACACTGCTACAGTGGTCTTACTGCATCATCAGCCTTGCAGGCAAACACTGAGACCTTTGACCTTTCTCATTGATTGCTTCCTGTGTTTGTCGATCATATTCACACAAAAGCCATCCTCACTGCTTTCAGAAAAAGCATTGAATTTAAGTCAATAATGCAAATGTGATCATTTTAAAAGAATCTCATGAAAAGATTTATTGATTAAAGGAACTGCAGAGAATTGTCGCTGTTCTGTTGTTTTGTAAACATTTAAACTAATGTGTAGTAGAAATAATACAATCTCCTGTACAGACTGGAGCAAATAATGTGATGAAATTAGAGAAAGAAGAAATTAAACAGTCATCTTTTAGTTGGAAACCATACTAGATTTGAGCTTATTGTGAGGGTGGGATACTATCTTGTTCACATGTTTCTTATGAAGAAAATGATATATGTAAAAACATTGGCATACGGTCGATCAATATTCAGCTGATAATAATCACTTCCATTTTATCTCTACCTTCTTCAGTTTGTCTTTCCTCATGTTTTTCTTCTCTCTTTTTTTAAATCAACAACAAAAAACACCTGCTCGCTGACCCATCCTTCAAGCTCTCTGCTCTGCCTGTATTTCCCATCTTAACATCTCTATTCTTACAATTGCTCAGGTCAAAGGTTCAGAGTCATCTTGACTTCTCTTTTGTCTTAACACTTCGTAGGAAACACATCAGCAAATATTTTTGGCTCTACATTTAAAACCCATTCAGAATCCAGCCTCTCCTCACTCATCCTCTGATTCTTACTACATCCTAGTCTGACACCAACGTGTCTCCCCTGGTTACTGCAATATGCTCCAGTCGTCCTCCCTCAGCCCTTGCCTCACTTCCCCCATTCCAAATAAAGCAGCTAGAAGAGTCTTTATAAAATGGGAGCCATGTATTTTCACTCCTCTTTCTAAAACTCTGCCATGTCTCACTGCTTCACACCAGATAAAAGCCTTATCATAGCCTATAATGAAGGATTTGATTTATATCAAAGTCTTATCATAGCTATAATGGAGGATTTGATTCCAAATTTATACTTTATTTCTGGGCATCGTGTGAGTTTCTCTGCCTTTTTCAGCACTGAAGATTTATGGAGAAGGAGGAGGCCTGTTAAAGAACTGAGGAAGAGAACAAGGAAGCAATTGAAAAATTAAAAGTGGACAAAGTGGAAGGAGAGACTGGTGCTCATCTCTGCTCTATTTCTCAGGCTTGTGCACAAGCCCAGACAACCTTAAAATGCCGGCGTGAGACCAAGCTTCAAAATCGCCACTTCTCATGAACAAGAACATTGACAAAAGAACATATAGAACTCAGCCACTGTGTGGCAAAAATCTAAAAGACTTTTTTCATGATACAAGGCAGGTCAACCCACCTGAACTAAGACCTCAGGTGCTGACACATGGCTGTGTTTCCAGGCAGGGCTACTCAGTGCTTCAGGAAATAAATGTAGAGTGTGTGCGCGTGTGTATGTGTGTGGTGTAGTGGGTGTGTCTTGCAGTGTATGGTATAATGCGTGTGTGTGGTATGGTGTGTGTCTGTGTTGTATATTGTGACGTGTGTGTGGTGGCAAGGTGTGGAGTGTATGTGTGTGTGTAGTGACATGGTGTGGTGTGTGTGTGTGCACACAGGCACGGTTGTGTGTGAGGCAGACAGGTGAGTGTGTGGGAGACGCTAGCCATACTCTTTAGCCTTACCTAATGTGGATGAGTAAAGGCTGAGGTTTTGGGGGCTGTGGGAGCATTGGCTGCCATATGAGAAGCCCCACTTCCTTTCTGAATGATGAGTAGAGTCTGCACTGGCATTGCCAGACCCTTCCTAAATATTCTTTTTGAGTCTACTTCTGAAATGCAGCATGGATTCAAAAGTTTACCAATCCAGAAGGGAGAATAAGTTCCGGTGTTCTTTGCACAGTAGGGAGACTACAGCTAATAACAATGTTTTGTATATTTTAAGATTGCTAGAAAAGAGGGTTTTGAATGTTAACACAAAGAAATGATAAATGTTTAAAGTGATGGATGGATATGCTAATTGCCCTAATTTAACCATTACACAACATATATACATTGAAAAATCACACTGTACCCTTTAAATGTGTGCAATTTTATGTGTCAATTATAAATTTTAAACATGTAAAAAGAAAAAAAAAAAACTTGAAGTGAAAAACCCAGGAAGACATTAGGCTGGTTTTGAATTTCTACTTCATGAATTAAATAACAGAAAACAACATAGCCGTAGTTAAAAGAGCTCTGAAGGAAAGAGGTTTGAGCACAATTCACTATAATCCCAGACATGAAAGGACTGAAGAACTAGATTAGTTTTCTGATAAACATATTGACTGTGTACCTAGTCAATTAGTGAATAAAACCATAAACTCACAAATGTAAAAATCACTGACAAAGGAGTTACGGGGATCATAACAGCCTTGTAGACCGAGCTAAGTCAATTATCAAGCACAATGAAATAACATACTTAACAGGTTAAAATGTGAAAGCAATACATACATATAAAAGACTAGGACAAAATTCCTGAGCTCCCCACACCAGCCCCAGTTCACGATTGGTTGCAGGTAATGGATATATGAACTAATAGAGCCAAATGCAAATCATCCCCTGGGCTTTTTTTCTTCCTTTAATGGAAACTGAGAAAGGAAGTAATAGAATGTGGTGGCCACATTCCCTGCTGTGTGGAAAAAACCATCTGTGAGGAGGAAACAACAAGCCGAGAGAAATAGATACAAGAAATGGTGCCAAAGAAAGTCCCCGTGTCATCTGTGCTGTCTTTGGGGCCTTGTGGCAACGCTGTTGTTCACAGTATGGTCAGCTGAGCCAGGAAAGTCCTCTTTGTACTTAAACTAATTCAAGTAATGCTTGTTTCACTTGTACCCAAAGCATAGGGACTAAGACAAAGTAATACAGATCAAACTAAAGGACTTAGCCCTTCGAATTACCAAACAGAAAAAATATATATATATAAGATAACATATGCAAAAAGCAAAATTTTGAAAGCAAAGTTATTAATGTATTAGCCTAGAAATAGAAAAATAAAGTTTAAAGGTCAATTACTATTACAACAATTATTTAAAATGAAACACTCTAGGGGAAAATCTGATCAAGTAAAAAAGTCCTATTGAAATAAAAAAATGGGCAAATGCAAATGGATATAGTGTATTATTGTGAGTTTTTTAAAAATCAGGAGTAGGAATATTAAAAAGCAAAATTAGGTTTTGGACAAAAGTATAAATGATTTAAACAATCATTTGTATTGATGAAAAGTTAAATACAAAAAGCTGCTATGAACATGTATGTTCTGTTAAATTTTACTTAGAAATACTTGAAGTTCATTTTTTTCCTTTTTCTTTATTCCAGTAAATGCTGGACCACCCAATGTTAATACCAGACCTTATCATACTACTCTCAGTCTTTAAAAAATCATAGAGACAAAATGCAGGGGATTGTAATAATATTGTAAATATCTTTCACATATGTGCATATTTATATCTAAGTCCTAAATATAAAGAATACATTTTTATTTCAAGATTAGTGGAATAAAGAAATAATACTTTATAAAGGATCAATGTTGCAAATTTCATATGGTTTATCTAAAATGGATCACAAGGGTTTAGTTACCATTTCGCAGCCAACAAGTTCAAAAGGTAGTATGGGAGCTGCCTCTCACATTGTAAAAATTCCATCACCAGAGGTTCTCTTTCTAATGTTCTTTCTCATGAAATCAATTTCAAAAGTTTTAACTGTAATTTTTTCTCTCCTAGGTAAGAGATGTTTATAATTAAAAGACCCACAAAACCTTTATCCAAAAGAATTCCAAGGGGTATTTCTACCATGAGCTCTATCCAGGCTACTATCAAAGGGACAAGGTGTGGTAATGAAATGAGCCTTGACTTTTAAACATGTATTTGCTCACTCATCTGCTATTTATTCAACAAATATTTATTTTGCCCCGACTAGCTACCAGATCCTATATTTGCCAGTGAGTATACATGTGAACAATAGAGGTTTAGCATCAATTAAATTATCATTTAAATGTACATTGTGAAAATGTTACAAAGAAAAAGAACAAAGTGACATCGGTAAGCATCCAAACTTCAAAGACCAAAAGCAGGCATGCAGTCACAATAATGGACCTTAGAGACAGAAACATCCCAGCCAGGAAACTTCTATTTTCATCATAACAAAGAGTTACTTAAATTCTCTGAGCTGTGATCTCCTTATCTATAACATTGGAACACCAGTGTCTACGAATGAATGCAATAATATAAAGCAATTACTTGGCATAATAGGCGTGCTATGAACATCTGACCCCCCTGTTCTTTAACTGTTCTTTAGAGAGTGGGCAGAAATGTATGCAGCCTTGGAAGCCAAACAGAAGGGATTCAGACCCTGCTTTACTGTGATTCAACTTCTTTGTCACTGTTATAGAAAGTGGGGGTAAACTATTAATTTGAATCATGTAAATCTGTGGATATTTGACTATCATTTGACTTCCAATGACAATTGCATGTGGTTCAACTGTTAACCTATCTTGAGGAGTTCTGAGGATTCAACGGTGTAATATAAAACGACAGCCTAGTTTCTGAAACAGAGTACGTGCTCAACATATAATAGGTTTCCTTTCTTTTATATCCATGCATAGTATACCGAAAAATGAAAGTTAATGATTGCATGAAAATATTCTCAAAATTTATGTGCTTTAAAAAAAAAAAAAAAAACTCTCAAGCTATTGAACAGGTTAAAGCAGAACATGGAATTAGAGTCAGTTCAAGAGAGGGTGACGGTCTGAGTCACCAGGTGTGAGGTCAGTGTCCTCCACATCCCCAAGTCCACACTTTGTTGGCATCTCAGAAGAAGCTAAGGGTAGCTGAGGGTCCATTTAGCTTCTGCCCCGGGTAGCAAGTCTAACATACAGGAAAAATCACACAATATAAATTTTAATTACCAACAGTGTGTAATGAAGACTCCTCTTCAGTTTTGATATGTGAAGGGAGGGTTTCAACGTGCAGATGTCCTTGTCTTGAGTCATTAACTAAAGACAGAGTCTTTCATTTAAAAACTTGTGGTTCACACAGGCACAAGTGTAGGGATATGGGAGTATTACCGAGGAAAGAAAACAATCCACCCAAGTCTCACATGTAGTCATGGTTGATAGTCCTGCTAAGCTAGTAAAGCTCAGGTATGGAGCTTTACTACACCATTAATGAATGGTGACTTATTCATTAATAGTAATGTCATCTGTAGTCCGTGCTTGTCAGCAGAATGCAAGGTACAGAGTTGTGGCTTTCTCTGCATGAATGCATCTAGCACAGGCGTGGAGCATATTGGTTGGTCCAGATAACTGAGCAATAAAAACATGATTTAATGACAGCCTGGCAAAGCTTCCCAGATGCATAGATATTGAAACAGAATGGAATTTATTGGAACAAAGTGGAAAGTATGAGAGTTCAATCTTAATCAACCCGGCATGTCAGCTACCCTGGTCTTATTACTGGTACTAGGGACCTAGAAGAGGGAAGAGCAGTGATTATGAAGAGAGACACCATCAAGTCCCAGCGAACTAGTTCAGTTTGCCATTTTCACGAGGCCTGGAGACTCTAATCAGTCACGAATGTTCAATATATACCATGTCTGGTATCTCATCTCCTTATAGAGTTTTCTTATGAATTGGTTGATATACAATATAAAGCAATGTAGGAATTAATTCACCTTGGGGGATAGGAATTGCTGAAAACATAGTCTCCTTTTTCTTAAAATAGCTCATTGAGAACTTAAACTCAATTGTAAATGTGTATATCCAGATTCCTCATTTCCCAGGACCAGCGCCCCTTCCCCACACATGGCTAAGACATATAACTTATGAAGATTTTACAAATCAACTTTGTGTCTCCCATGACTCTGCGGAGGGCTGGAGAAGCCCAGTGTTTCCTCTTCCTCACAGTAATACTATTTTTTCAGTTTTGATTTTTTCCCCCAAGTCTCATCTCCTACACAATCCTGGGATTCCTCAACTTGAGCAAATGAATCATCTCCTCCTTCAGAAAGAATATTAAAGACCACAGCAGACTGATATACCCTTTGGTCTTTAGAGGAGATAAGCAATAAAAAGTGAGAAAGAATTTGAGTGGAATGCATGAACCTCAGAACATGTTTCCCAAAAAAGTCAATGACAAGTGTATGAAACATACACCTTTTAACTATTTTCACCCTGCAAAATCAGCAGTTTGAAATGTTCTTTGGTAAGAACTTGGTTAACTCATTACTGATCTATTGTGTGAAACAGAAGTCATTATAAGATGTTTGGAAATAGTTTTAATGGTATCAGAAAACATTTACTATTTTAATATTTTACTTACCTTTAGTATAAAGAGTAAGTGAAAAATATGGATTAAAACATGTACAAGTTTTAATTCCAGATGTGTCAAATAAATGTACCCTCACAGATAGAGAAAAATTCAACAAAATATCAACAGTGATGGGTTTCATGTAGATTTTACTCCTCTTCTCTATTATTTTCTATATTTTATATTATCTAATGATTAAGAAAATATAGTTCTATTTGTATTACCTAATTTTTAATCCAAAAGACCTTTATGAAACACTTCCTGTAAGTGTATATACTTTCCAAATAGTTTTAGCAGTTTCTAAAGAAAGATAAAATAATAATATAAAATACTATTAATTGGTAGGAAATCAATAAGTCAAGAACAGCACATCCCTGGGAAATGAAAGCTCATTTAAGTTTTTCCCACAACAAAATAATAATTATTTTACATTTTTTACATACTAATTAAGGCCCAAGGGCAGGACATTTCTTAGCAGCTAAAAGCTATCAGGGTTAACTACTGAAAACAAGCCTTTCCTTTATTGCTTAATTATATCAAATCAATTTAGTTTTCAATTTTTGCAAAGCAGAAATGTCTTAGTGAGGCCAATTTAACATATTTCTGCACATTTGCTTGTAAAATGAATGCAAGTCATGCTGCACAGTGCCATGACTTTTACAACATGACAGATACAATATATCAAAAATATTGGGTTGTAAAGAAAGCAACAAATATTTCAAGACATATTTAAAAGAGAATTAATTTCTACTGATAAAATATTAGTTCATAGGAGAAAATGCCACCATATGAAGTGATAAAAAGAAAAAAGAAAAAAATCAGTTCTAATATGGCCTGAAGTGGAGGTAAAGAAAAGAGCCTCAGACAAGCCTGCCTGATTGAATAGAACTCCTGTCCTTTCAAGAAACAGCAGATTCAGACAGGTGAGAGAGGGAAACAATCACATTTTCCTTTCTATTATTCCAATTTCAATTAAAATGACAGATGAGAGAAAGGTCTATGGAAATTTAATTTTGGTATTGTTGTTGCTACTTTTGCAGTAGTAGTGCTTTGCTTCTTTTAGTTTATATTTCTTCCAGGTAACTTGACCCAGGATGGTAGAAAGGTATCCTCTCAGGTGCCAACCTTTGCCCCAGGCCAAGTTCCTGAGAGCACTGGATTGAAAAGGACCAGGGTACAATGGTTTCCACAGGATAGAATGTCACACCAACATGGTGACCTGTGGTCATGGGTGCGTAAAGGAAGTGTGGCACCATGCAGATGACTAGTTTCCAACACCAGACAATCATATCTAAGGTTAAAGTATTATACATTTTGTTCTATTTTTTTCCAAAGTATTGAATAGCTTCAGAAAAAAATGGATAAAGCATACATGCAATAAAGTCTAAACAAACTTAAGTATTCAACTTGGTGATGTTACAAATGTATATGCCTGCCTAAAGGCCACTCAGACCAAGATATGGACCATCGCACTATCCAGAAGCATCTTTCTTCCTAGCCGGTACTCCTTTCCCAATGTGAGTACTATTCTCAATTGCATCACCACTAATTTCACTTGTTTTTCAACTTCATATGAGTAAAATATTCCACATATTCATTTAAGACTAGGCTTTCTCCTTCAAACTCGTTGCTGTCAAATTCATATATGTTGATGTATAGTAGTTTATATTATATTTTATTTCAAAAATAAATACCATAATTCATTTGTACATTCTGATGGTAAAAGACAGTTTGGTCATGTTCCTTTTGATCTATTATCAATAAAGCTGCTGCAGATATTCTTTTACATTGCTTTTTTACACTTATAGAGGTATTGCCATTAAGGATATGCCTAGTTGAATTATTAGATTATAGAGAACACATATGTTCAGCTTAATAAATACCAACAAAATGCTTTCTGAAGTGGTTGCACGAACATATTATACCAACGTGTAATGCTCCAGATCTTCACCAACACCTGATATTCTCAGGTTTCCTGTCTCTTTATTTTTCTCTTGGTTTGCTTATTATTTTCTTTTCATTTTCAGTTTTATCTGGTGAGTGTGCTAATATCTCATGGATTTATGTTATTTGCCTCTGATGTTTAATAATTTAAATAACATTTTATATACATTTTTCCATTTGGATACAATTTTGCTTTTCTCTCTTTTGTAGAATAGCATACATATCCCATTGATCTAGTTGGGAGGGAGTTTTAGGCTTTGCTATGGCTAGATTTTTTAATGCAAAGCCTCTTACTCCTATACTACGGCCTTAACCCTAGCACATAGGCCTTCTAGAACTTTAGCTGATTACCTGGAGAATTTACCCTGCCCCTCTATTATGACCTCCCTTGGATTCCAAATTTTGCCTCTTAGCACTATATGTCTGAAAATCTTTTTTCAGCTCTTTAGGTTATGACAGATTGCTTTTTTGTTGTCAGTGACGCCTGGCTCATTTCTCCTCTCTCTAGGTTCTCTCTCACCATGTAATCTCTGCACAAACCAGCTCCCCTTTACCTTCTGCCATGACTGGAAGGAGCCTGAGGCCCTCATCAGAGGCAGAAGCTGGCGCCACGTGTCTTGTACAGCCTGCAGAACCATGAGCTTAACAAACCTTTTTAAAATAAATTACTCAGTCTTGGATATTTCCTTATAGCAACATAAAATGGACTAAGACATGTATGGAACCTTGAAATACATAAAGAGAATATTAAGAAGACTAGAAAAGGTACCAATCAGAGTAAGAAGAGTCTTTTATGCCATGGTAGAGAGTTGAATGTTATAAACCATAAATTAAGGATATTTGGCAGTAATGTAAATAATGATATTAGTCTGGAAGCATTAGTAAATGAATGCTTTGTGAAAATCCAGTTCAGAGCCTACTGCTATAACAGTGAATGTATGGTGGAAAATAAGTGAAAAATCAGTATATTACTCTTCTTCAGCTCTCTGTTATCATGCACTTGAAGACGTAGAATTGTGTGTTTATAGAGTTAAATCAATGCACATCCCTCAGACAATAGAAACCATATTAATTAAAACACTGAGAGCATAAAATGCTGTATATTGATAAACTTGTTGTCACTTTAATATTCTTGATTAGCTGCCAGAATAATCGTTAAACTGGTCTAAGAAATTTTGAACTCTATTACTGCAAAAAGCCAATATGATTATATTAATATAATGCTAGGAACAAACACAAGCATTTAAATATAAGAAACAAAAGGTGAATAACAACGTTAAACTTAAACACCAATCTTACACGAGACAAAACTTCAAATGGAAGAAAGACAGTCATGTTTTAAAAAGACACAGATATTAAACTGTTTCTTACAGTTCATTGGTTCTTGGTGGTGGCAATGAGACTTCAGCAAATCACCCAGCAGTGTTTTCATTAAGCAGCACTACTCACTCATCACCCCATCACACCGACATTCTCGCATATTTAGAACGTCTAACATTCAGAATTCTGAACTTACTTAGCATGCCTAAAATTCAGAATTCTGAATTCCATAGTTCTAAGACAGAACCAGAAATATACCTTTTAAAGAAATATCTCAATAGTTTTATGTATGCAGTCTCTGGATCACACTTTAGGAGACACTAGCCCAGGAAGTGAAATAGGGAGATTGCTTGAAAATCACTACATACTACTGTCCATGCTATAATCAGGAAACAGATACAGACATGTACATATTCTAAGGTGTTGAACTGCTTTAACATCCCTCCTCAGTCACATGAGAAATATAGAAAAAAACAAGAACATGGTTCTATGGAATGAAGATAACTCAAAATACGATTATAATGATATGATTATAAACATATGATGTGTATCAACCTGATTTGTATAAAATAAAAAGGAGACACAGCAACCGATTTGATTTGATCTTAAATGTTTATATATATTGGCATTCACACTGAAAATGGAAATTTATGATAGGTTGAATAACCATGTTATAAAATTAAGAAAAAATACAGGAACATACTATGTAGCATATGGAGCAGAAATAGTAAAATGTGCATATTAAATTCATGATAGTATGGTCCAATAGTAAAATGTACGCAATTTCTGTATTTGGGGTTGTCTGCTGAGGTTGAACTCCTGATTTTTTTTTAAATATGATGGTGAGATACTGGAAAAAATACTGTTGTAAAGTTGTTAGTAAATTTCTATATTCCAAAAAGTAAAATTTTGAATTTACCTATGGAGCAGAATGCTTTTCTGTATTGTGTAACAAACAATAATTTTTACTGGAGAAATATGGAGTGTTAGTCCCACACTTGACCGCATTTGTTTTAATGGTACACAATTGACCAAGAGCAAAGAATCCAAAGGTTAATACCGACCAAAAGATAGATTAAGGAGAATAAAACAGATGTATTTAGAAACTAGTAACACATAAAATGTAATACAAAAATGAAACCAGAAAGAATGTTCAAGGAAAATGTACATTCACATTTAATTAATTCTTAAATGTAGAGCCGTTTTCTAATCATGAGTTAATTCATGGAAAAAAAATTGATTTGTTTATTGCAGCAGTATATACAATAGCAAAGACATGGAACCAACCCAAATGCCCTTCAATGATAGACTGGATAAAGAAAATGTGGTACATATACACCATGGAATACTATGCAGCCATAAAAAAGAATGAGATCATGTTCTTTGCAGGAACATGGATGGCGATGGAGGCCATCATACTCAACAAACTAACACAGGAAAACCAAACACTACATGTTCTCACTCATAATTGGGAGCTGAACAATGAGAACACATGGACACAGGGAGGGGAACAACACATACCAGGGCCTGTTGGATGGTGGCGGCCAAGGGGAGGTAGAGCATTAGGACAAATACCTAATGTATGTGGGGCTTAAAACCTAGATGACAGATTGATAAGTGCAGCAAACCACCATGGCACATGTATATCTATGTAACAAACCTGCACATGCTAGACCTTAAATAAAAATTAAAATTAAAACATTTGTGGATTATAAGCATTATAAACAAAAGTAACATGCAAACAGACCAGAATAAAGTTGCAAATATTTAACATGTTCTTGTAATAAGAAAAGAACATAAACCAACAGAAAAATAGGCAAAATATAAGAACAGGCAAAACATAGAAGAAAAAAACTATTATTTAAAAAGCATTTTAAATGTTTGTACTTACTATTGAAGGAAGCATGAATAATGATGATACTGGGGTAGAATTTTCTTCCTTTCTATTCTGCTAAGTTTTTAAATGGTAATACCTAAAGCAAGAAAGGATACCAGCATCACGCTTGTATATTAGACAAATTTTTCTGTTAATACGCAAACAATCAGATAAATGCACACAGATATCTATGGAAGGACATTCAATGAGGCACTACATACAAAATAAAATTTGAATATTTCATAATATATATGGTCAATTTCTAACCCATAGCAATATAAAGCTTACAAGTAAGACTTCATCAATACAGTCTTTTATTGAAGAGAATTTACACTAGATCAAAAGAACAATAGAAATCCTAAGAACAACAGTAACAAAACCAAAACAAACCATAAATAACACTTTCATTCATTTTCAGAGGATTACTTTGACTCCTTGTTAAAAATGCAGATCACTGGGGATACAGAGCCTACTTTAAATCCACAGAATCCAAATCTCTAGGTGTTGGGACTAGTTATCTGCTATTTAAGAGAAGACTGCATTTTTTTAAAGACACTAAAAATAATCATTGCAGGATTTTTTTTTTCCTTTTGTGGCTCTAATGACTTCTGAGGAGTTCTATACTGCAATATCAATGCCCTGGAATCCAGGTGGGACTCTGATCCTAGGACCTTAATTATAGTAAATCTACCTGCTTTCATTCATGGTCCCTAGCAGGGACTGTGCCTTGTCAGTGACCTTTACTGCAAAGAGAATAGCACCCAGAGAATCTTCTTTGTCTAATAAGCCATCTGGAATGAAACCTGGCATTTATTTTTTAAAAGAAAGTCGTTATTTAATCCTGTCTGGGGATAGTTCAGACATGTTTGAGGTATCTGTCTCTTATTAATGCATCAGGAAAGAATTGTAGTGAGGAGCTTGCAATGACCTTCTGAGCATGGAGTAACACATCCAGCAAATCACTCTGTCCACAAAACAATTTGCTTTAGGCCACGCTTAGAAGTTTGTGCTATCATTGTAGTCCATTTGCTTCAGAGTGATGAAGTGTTATGAAGACAGCTTAGATCTGATCTTCTTCTTAAGTTACTTAATATGAATGAAATAAATGAAAGATTGTCAGAAACAATAACATCTGGCAATATAAGTGGAAAACAACTATGGTTGAGCTCTGATTTTGAGACAAACTTATAAGTGTTTAATTTTATTTAGATTAATATATGATATGCAAAAATTACATTCCTAGATTTTCCTTGAAAAAAAAATCTACATAAATCCTTAACCAAAGCTTCTCAGTCCGTCTCTCCCTAGAAAAGTAAATTGTTGAAACTGCTTATGCTTCTGTTTATTATCTGGAACATTTTATATTACTGTTTGATAAGCCAGTTTTAAGGAGCCAGATAAAAGCTTGGAGTTTATGTTTCACTTGAACAATTTTTCATGTACAGAAAATAGAAAGACCAAGACAGTGTCATGACTGCTTTTTGGAATAATTGTCATTTCTTTCTGCATAGACGTAATCTAATATATGCACTTTTCTAACTAATTTCATAATTTTATCCAGTAGAAACGAGCCTTCATTATCAGAGAGAAGCAATAGCAAAGAGCTAAAGGTACCCGGATGCGGTATAATCTTTGAAGTTTAAAAGCAAACAGTCGTAAGTATTGAGCAAAAAGAAGTCTGGAAATACCCATATAGTAACCTAATTAAAGAGGCATAAATGCCTGGAAAAGTATTATGATATGTTATGAAGGTCCAATCATTTGTAGATCTCATCGCCTGATGGGATAACCACAAGGACTTGGTTGACAATGGGTGTGACTTTGTTCTGAGAGTGGCTTTGTTTAGAATGTAAATTGTTGGTGTTCTGGAGATCTCTGCTTCTGTCACATAGATGGTACTAATGGCTCCTGGAAATGGGGCTGGGACATAAATAGAGCTTCCTAGTATTGAGGAGTGTGAGCTATTGAGTGGGAGAACAATAGGAACTGCTAAAATATGGGGTAAAATTAACTGCCAGGTATTGTGTACAAAAGCCACAATCCCCAGTAAATTTGTAAGTAAAAAGTCTTCCTAAGAGTGTCTCTAGAAGAGAAAGAACAACATTTTGTCATGGCTTGGGAAGCTTTCAATATTTACACAGGAAAAATAAACACCAGCCAAATAACAAAGAACAGGCCTTAAATTGTGTAGGTGTCAGAAACTGGGACAATATTTATAACCTGAGAATTTGAAACTCAAAAAGAATGAAGCAGAGTGACCTCCTGTGAAGAGAGTAGGTTGAAGATACAGCTATGTGAACCCATACACCAGGGCTTCCCGCACGCTCTAAGCATATTGAGCCTGAAGCCCTAAACACCAGTGCTTTATTTGTGTCCAAACCACATTTGCTAATGGAAAGAGAGCCCGAAAAGCTAGTAAGATAATGCTCCCCAAGGAGGTTTCTGAAGATTATTAGGTGAGGTCTAATACTGGTCTGAAACTGAAAGGAAATTTTTTTTTTTTTTTTTTTTTTTTTTCTGAGACAGAGTCTCCCTCTGTCGCCCAGGCTGGAGTGCAGTGGTGCAATCTCAGCTCACTGCAAGTTCCGCCTCCCGGATTCACGCCATTCTCCTGCCTCAGCCTCCCAAGTAGCTGGGACTACAGGTGCCCGTCACCACGCCCAGCTAATTTTTTGTGCTTTTAGTAGAGACGGGGTTTCACTGTGTTAGCCAGGATGGTCTTGATCTACTGACCTCGTGATCTACCCACCTTGGCCTCCCAAAATGCTGGGATCACAGGCATGAGCCACTGCGCCTGGCCCTAAATGCAATTTTTAAAAACTTTATACTGTAAGACATATGAAGACATTTCACACTGAGTGCTCCCTGTTCTAAATTTGCACATAATCTTGTATCAGGATAACTGACTGATAATTGGAGAACACCCTCACGACTATAATGTGAACTCCTCAGTGCACTTTTTCAGAAGGGAATGTGAGTGAGGCTACAGATGTAAGGTGGTGGATGGGCGGGGAGTGCATTGGATTTAGAATAGAGAAGCTTTCAAAACTGTTAAAATATTTTCAGCTTTAAGTGGCAAGAAAAGACATTATAGAGTTTTGAGCAGAAGGTTGACACATCCTGATGTAAATTTAAGGAGAACTACCCTGGCTGCCCTGTTGATAATAGAGAATTGGGGGTTTCTAGATACAGGAGAGCATGTGGCTACTGTAATGACATAAAAAAGAGCAAAGAGTGGCCTTGATCAGAGTGGACGTTGCAGAGGTGGAAGGCATATTGGCAGGTTTTGGGTATACAATATTTTAAAACAAGGGCCTACTAGGTGAGCTGATGTATTGAGGCCTGGTGTAAAGAATGAAGTTAAGGTCAACAAAAGATATTTGGCTTAAGCTACTGGAAGCAGTGCGTTTTCATTTCCTAACACTAGGAAAGCAGTAAAATTGTAACACTTTAGAAATGGAATGAGATATTTTGAACAAGCTGATCTGGAGATGCCTATGACACAGACAGCACTGCTGTATGGGCAGTTGGGCTGAGTCTTGAGTTCAGTGGAGGGGCCAGTCCTGGAGATCAAATGTATGGACAATTAGCATATGCAGGGCATTTAAAGATATGAGATGAAGTAAATCACTAAGAAAACAAGTGTAGAAGCAAAGAGAAGAAAATTAAGCACTGAGCCTTGAATCATTTTTGAGAAAGAGATTGAGCAGGAGAAGCTAGTAAAATACCTACTGTAAGTAGCTAGTGAGATAACTGGAAAAGCAACACCAGAAAGGATAAGTTAGTGGTCAAATGTGATAAATGCTGATGATAGGTCAAGTAAGGTAAGGATAACTAACTACAAATTTTCTCAATGCAGAGGTCATTTATGGAGGCAATTATCTCAAGGGATTTTGCTACAAAGGAGGGCAAAGAAATAGGTAAAAGAAATCACTGAAAAAGAATACAGAGAGAAGGTTTTCTTGGTTCATTGTGGCTGCTGTTTTGTTCTCCAGTTGGGAGAAATTGCAGCCATGTTTATAATAATGAGAGTAATCTAGGAAAGAGAACAAGGAGAAAAAGGAAGGGGAGAAGGAGGAGGAGGAAGAAAAGGACAGAATAAAACAGTATTGATAGAGAAATTTCCTTGAGTAAGCTAGAGGAGGTATTATAGATTCTATGTAAAAGGGTGTACATCAGATGGGAGAAAAGGATGGTTCAGGAACAGCAAGGAAGACAGAATATAAGAAAGCAGTCATACAGGTCTGTGCATAGACAGTGATGGAAGCTTGTGGGCATTTTCTCTTCAGTGCTTCTGTATTATTGATGAATTAGGGAAGAAATTATCTGCTGAGATTGAGGAGGGAAGAAAAAGTGTAGGAGGTTTGAGGACAAATAAGGAAGTTTTAGTCATCTACATCAAAAGAATGACAGATTGAAGAAACCAGAAGATCTGGTAAAGTTTCTAGTTGACATTAAAAGTCAATTTGCATATGTTGAACCATCCTTGCATCCCTGGTATAAGACTCACTTGATCATGATGTATTATCTTCTTGATGTGTTGTTGGATTCAGTTTATTAGTATCTTCTTGAGAATTGTGTCCAAAGGTATCAGGAATATTGATCTGTAATTTTTTGTTGTTGTTGTGTGCTTGCTTGGTTTTGGTATCAGAGTGATACTGGCCACGCAGAAAGAGGGAGAATTCTCTCCTTCTCACTTTTTGGAAGAGTTTCAGGAGGACTGGTAGCAGGTCTTCTTTGTAAGTTTGATGGAATTCAGGTCTGAATCCATCTAGTACTGGGATTTTTTGCTGTTGTGACATTTTTTTAAATTATTGATTCAATCTAGCTACACATTGTTGGTCTGTTCAGAATTTCTATTTCTTCCCGGTTCAATCTGGGGAGGTTGTATATTTCTAAGAATTTATCCATTTTCTCTAGGTTTTCCAATTTGTGAGCTTATATGTGTTCATAATGGTCTCCACGGATCTTTTATATTTGCATTTAGTGCTATAAACTTCCCATTTAGAACTACTTTTGCTGTGTCCAGAGGTTTTGGTATGCTTTTAACAGGGGCCTAATATCCAGATTTTATGAGGAACTCAAAGCACTGACCATACAAGTAAAAATAACTAAAATCCCATTAAAATTGGGCAAAGGACAAGAATAGGCATTTTTTGAAAAAAAAAAATGGAGAGCATATGAAAATAAATGCTCAACATCACTAATTATCAGAGAAATGCAAATTACAACCACAATCAGATGTCATATTATACCAGTCAGGATAGCTATTCTTAACAAAATAATGATAATAGGTGATAAAGATGTGGAGAGAAGGGAACACTTACACACTCTCATTGTGAATGTACAATTTTGTGTGGATCTTTCCAACCTCTATGGAAAACAGTACGGAGGTTTCTCAAACAACTAAAAAAGAACTACCATTTGATCCAGAAATACCATTACTGGTTATCTACCCAGAGGAAATCATTATACTAAAAACATACCTGCGCTCATATGTTTATCACAGGGCTATTCACAATAGCAAAGATATGGACTCTTTTGCAGCTACATGAGTGGGAATGGAGACCAGGAGACCATTATCTTAAACAATTCAGAAACGAAAGACAAATGCTGCATGTTCTCCTTTATAAGTGAGAGCTAAATAGAGAGACTAGGCACAGTGGCACAGTGGCTCACACCTATAATCCCAACACTTTGGGAAGCTGAGGTAGAAGGATCGCTTGAGCCCAGGAGTTCAAGACCAGCCTGGGCAGCATAGTGAGACCCTGTCTCTATAATTTATAATCAATGCAAATAGAGCATTGAATAATAGGCATCTGATACTTAGAAGGCTGGAAGGTTAGTGGGCGGAGGTGGATGATGAGGAATTAATGAGTACGACATACACGATTTGGCTGATGGCTATACAAAAAGCCTAAACTTCACCACTACATAATATATCTGTGTGACAAAATTATGCTTGTACCCCTTAAATTAATACACAAAAAAGCCAACTTGTGGCTGGCATGGTGGCTCACCCCTGTAATCCCAGCACTTTGGTAGGCCGAGGCGGGTGGATCATGAGGTCAGGAGATCGAGACCATCCTGGCCAACATGGTGAAAACCCATCTCTACTAAAAATACAAAAAATTAGCCGGGTGTGGTGGTGGGTGCCTGTAGTCCAGGCTACTCGGGAGGCTGAGGCAGGGGAATCACTTGAACCTGGGATGCGGAGATTGCAGTGAGCTGAGATCGCACCAGTCTGGGTGATAGAGTGAGACTCCCTCTTAAAAAAAAAAAAAAAAAAAAAGCCAACCTGAAGTTAGAGGTCATTAATTTAAAATAAAATCAGTCATCAAGGCTTTGTGTTTTCTTCAGGAGAACATGAAAACAACTATGAGGTTTTCTTCTTATTCTTGAAGAAAGTAAAGCTCCATGGCTCCCTTTTCCTCTTCCTGAAAAACAAGGCCATTGTTGTTCTACAGGAATTACAATTAAGACTCTGATTCTCAGTGGTTTAGAGAAGTTTATTTATTTTGTACACAACAGTGAAATAGGTTTCTGAGATACAGGTGACACCAAGACACACTGTAGCCCTAAAGAAACTTACAAACCTAGATGGGTTTTTAAGGAATTATAATGATATGTAGAAATTACAAGATCAGGCCGGGCGCGGTGGCTCACGCCTGTAATCCCAGCACTTTGGGAGGCCGAGGTGGGTGGATCATGAGGTCAGGAGATGGAGACCATCCTGGCCAACACGGTGACACTCCGCCTCTACTAAAACTACAAAAAATTAGCCAGGCATGGTGGTGGGGGCCTGTAGTCCCATCTACTCGGGAGGCTGAGGCAGGAGAATGGCGTGAACCTGGGATGCAAGCTTGCAGTGAGCCAAGATCACACCACTGCACTCCAGCCTGGGGTACAGAGTGAGACTCCATCTCAAAAAACAAAAACAAAAACAAAAATAAAGGAATGGTAGAATGTGTCATGTAAGGCATGAAATTGTTGATGAAAAAGGGGTGAGGAGGTATGCAGATAAAGCACTCTATGAGGCACTGAGATTTACCCTAAGAATACAGAGCCGGAGAGAAGAAAATAGGCACATGAACTCACTATGGAAACACATTTTCAAGCATATTCACAAATGAGTAGTCTCAGAGATATGAACCAGAAAAAAAGTGGAGACAGAGACTTATACCAAGTGGAAGAAAATAATTGTGCCTGTTAAGCCAATGTGAAATGCCTATTGTTCCCAGCAATCTGAGACTAACAACAGGTACTCTTTTTTCTACCAATTTAAATGTCTGGTTTTTCATAATTCCCTTTAGTCTGGAAAATAAATTGTTCTGTCTGCAGTGACTTATAATCTATTTGTTCTTATCCTTTTCTTCAGTAAAATGAAGTAGACAGCAATTTTCAAAGTGAGACAAGTCTCCAAGTTCACTTGAAGTCATATGAGATTTTTAGAATTCACATCATAAACTTTGGTTTTCGCCTACATTTAATGACCACATCATTTTATATTTGAAGGCATTCTTTAATATCAAAGCAAATGCTACAGGATTGTACACAGATAGCAGAATCACCCTGAGTGTTTCAGGTGAATTCACACAATTGTACATGACCAGATAAAAACTATGAAATTGTATAAATCCACTGGACACAGATAACAGATGACATAAAATGACATTACTTATCTAATTCATAAGTGCTCAATCAATACAAATATAAATTTTAAGAAACATTTGAAAAGTAAAATATGTGAATCTTATGAAATACATTGTTTTAAAGAAAGTAAATGCTGTCTTCACAATTTCTATTGCTGAATGAAATTATGCTAGTTTGTAAATTTGTTATTACAGCTTTTATTAAGATAAGATTTGCAGTTAACAATATATTCTCTCACACATCATCATCTATTATAATTAGAAACACCTGACTGTATACGAGACCAAAGGAGAGATCTGGAGGTCAAAGAGGTTAAGTACATGCTCAAACTTAAAAAGAATGTGAAGGCAGGTCTTGAATCTCACTTTTCTGATTTGCCTCTACACATTGACTGGTATCTCATTGATTCCTTATATTTGTTCCAAATATATTTTCCAAACTTCATATAAAAGTGTGTTCACATATAAAATTTACCTTTCTGAGATAAGTAATCTTTGTTAATCATACTTGCACTCCCAATGATGTTATTAGGGAGTTTTCCCAACTAAAACTTACTATTTAAGGTTCCAAAACTTAAAGAAAATTCACTTCTCATTTATTCATTGCTTCAGCAAGCATTTATTAAATTCACTTAGTACATTCTGGACTATGTGAGGTGACATAGACAATGTAAGCAAAAAACAAGGGAGCAAGATGGCCAAACGGAACCCTTCAGTGACTGTCCTCCCCACAGGATCACCAAATTGAACTACTATCCACAGAAGAAATCACCTTCATAAGAACCAAAAAGCAAGTGAGTGATCACAGTACCTGGTTTTAACATCATGTTAAGGGAAGAGACACTGAAGAGGGTAGGAAAGACAGTCTTACATTGCTGATACCACTCCTCCCCCATCCCCTGGTGGCACCATGTGGGGCAAAAGAGAGAATCTGTACACTTAGGGGAAGGACAGTACAGTAATTGTGGGGCTTTGTAATGGAATTCAGTGCTGCCCTGTCACAACAGAAAGCAATACAGGGCAGACTTCAGCCAGCACCCATGGAGGGAGCTTTTAGACTAGCCCTAGCCAGAGGGGAATTATCCATCCTGTGGTGGGATTCTGAGTTCCAGCACCCCCTACCATCATGGGCTAAAGGGCTCTAGGGTCCCAGCTAAACTTAAAAGGCAGTCTAGGCCACAAGGACTGCAATTCCTGGGCTAGTTCTAGGACTGTGCTGGGCTTGGAGCTGGCAGACTTGGGGTGCCTATGACCCAGTGAAACACCAGCTGAAGTGGCCGAGGGAATGTGTGCATCACCGCTCCTCCAACTCCAGGCAGCACAGCTTGCAGCTCTAGAAGGAGATGAAAGAATAAAGAGGAGTCTGTCTTGCAACCTGGATACGAGCTCAGTCTCAGCAAAATAAAGCGCCAAGCAGAGCTCTGAAGCCCCTCATACACAGACCTAGCTCCTGGACGATATTTCTAGACCCATCCTGGGACAGAATAGACCCACTGCCCTGAAATGAAAGACCCCGTTCTGGCAGAATTTACTACCTGCTGACCAAGGAGCTCTTGGATCTCGAATAGACGTCAGCAGTGGACAGGCAATCATCACCCCGGGCCTTGGACAAGACCCAGTATTGTACTGGCTTCAGGTCTGATCCAGCACAGTCTCAGCAGGCTGGCCACAGGAGTGCTTGCATGACCCCTTCCCCAGCTACAGGCAGCTCAGCAGAGAGAGAGAGAAAAAAAAAGAGAGAGAGAGAGAGAGAGAGAGAGAGTTGATTTGTCTGGGGAAATTAAGAGCAGAAAATAAGAGACTCTGCCTGGTAATCCAGGGAAATCTCCCAGATCTGACACAAAACCACCAAGGTGGTACCTCTAAAGTCTGCAAATCACATTACAGGGCTTGGAGTAACCCTAATGCATATATGGTTCCAGTGACCAAAGGCTTTGATCACTTTGATCACAAGATTCAATTTCCTTTGAATACTTGAAAAGCTTTCTCAAGAAGGACAGGTACAAACAAGCCCAGGCAGAGACGATTGGAATAAATACCTCACTCTTCAGTGCACAGACATTGACAAAGATCCACAAGCATTAAGACCACTCAGGAAAACATGACCTTACAAAATGAGCTACATAAGACACCAGTTACCAATTCTGGAGTGACAGAAATATGCGACCTTTCAGATAGACAATTAAAAATAGCTGTTTTGAGAAAACTCAATGAATTTCAAGATAACACAGAGAAGGAATTCAGAATATTGTCAGACAAATTTAACAAAGAGATAGAAATAATTAAAAAGAATCACGCAAAAATTCTGAAGATGTGGACTTGGATTGACAAACTGAAGAAAGCACCAGAATCTCTTCACAGTAAAATTGATCAAGCAGAGGAAAGAATGAGTGAGCTTGAATACAGGCTATTTGAAAATACACAGCCAGAGGGATCAAAAGAAAAAAGAATAAAAAATAATAAAGCATACCCACAGGATCTGGAAAATAGCAAATCTAAGAATTCTGGGCCTTCAAGTAGAGGTAGAGATTGGGGTAGAAAGTTTACTCAAAGAGATACTAAGAAAGAACTTTGCAAACGTAGAGAAAGATGCCAATATTCAAACACAAGAAAGGTACAGAACACCAAGCAGATATAACCCAAATCAAACTACCTCAACATTTAATAATCAAACTGCAAAAGGTAAAGGATAAAGAAAGGATCCTAAAAGCAGCAAGAGAAAAGACAAATAGCATACGAAGGAGCTCTAATACATCTGGCAGCATACTTCTCAGTGGAAAACTTACAGGCCTGGAGAGAATGACAAGATATATTTAAAGTGCTGAAGAAAAAAAAAAATTTAACTGTAGAATATTATATCCAGCAAAAATAGCTTTCAAACATGAAGAAGAAATAAAGATATTCTCAAACAAAAGCTGAAGCATTTTGTCAACCCCCAAATCCTATTATTTAAGAAATACTAAAGGGAGTATTTCAATCTGCAAGACAAGGACATTAATAAGCATTAAGAAATCATCTAAAGGTACAAAATTCACAGAAAACAGCAAGGACACAGACAAATACAGAATATTATAAAACTGTAATTGTGATATGTAAACTACTCATATCTTCAATAGGAAGACAAGACAGAGCTATCAAAAACAATAAATACAACAACTTTTAAAAACATAATTAGCATAATAACAAATAGAAAAAACAAAACATATGAACAGTATAATAAGATATAAATAGAAAAAAAGTTTAAAATTGTGAGGGGGTGAAGTAAAGAAGTAAATAATTTTTATTAATTTTCTCTTTGCGTGTTTTTTACTTCATTTGTTTCTTCCTGTAATTGAAGTTAAGTAGTCGCCAGTTTAAAATAGTGAGTTAAAAGATTTTATTTGCAAGCTTCATGGGAACCTCAAATCAAAAAACCTACAACAGATACACAAAAATATAAAGCAAGAAATTAAGACATACTACGACAGAAAATCGTTTTCACAAAGAGGAAGACAGAAAAAAAAGAAAGGAATAAGGAGATCATGAAACAATCAGAAAATAAATAACAAAATTATGATAGTAAGTGCCTACTTATCCATATCAATATTGAATGTAAATAAACTCAACTCTCCAATCAAAAGACATAGAGCGGCTGAAGGGATTTTAAAAAAGACAAAATAGGCCGGGCGCGGTGGCTCAGGCCTGTAATCCCAACACTTTGGGAGGCCGAGACGGGCGGATCACGAGGTCAGGAGATCGAGACCATCCCGGCGAACACGGTGAAACCCCGTCTCTACTGAAAATACCAAAAAATTAGCCGGGCGTGGTGGCGGCGCCTGTGGTCCCAGCTACTCGGGAGGCTGAGGCAGGAGAATGGCGGGAACCCGGGAGGCGGAGCTTGCAGTGAGCCAAGATCCCACCACTGCACTCCAGTCTGGGCAACAGAGCGAGACTCTGTCTCAAAAAAAAAAAAAAAAAAAAAAAAAAAAAAAAAAAAAAAACCCGGGGTGGCAGCAAGATGGCCAAATAGAAACAGCTCCTGTCTGCAGCTCCCAGCGAGATAAGCGCAGAAGACGGATGATTTCTGCATTTCCAGCTGAGGTACCCAGCTCATCTCATTGAGACTGGTTAAACAGTGGATACAGCCCACGGAGGGGGAGCAGAAGCAGGATGGCCTGTTGCCTCACCTGGGCAGTACAAGGGGTTGGGGAACTCCCTCTCCTAGCCAAGGGAAGCCATGAGGGACTGTGCCTTGAGGACTGTGCCTTGGAACTCCAGCCCAGATACTACGCTTTTCCCACATTCTTCGCAACCCTCAGACCAGGAGATTTCCTCTGATGCCCACGCCACCAGGGTCCTGGGTATCAAGCACAAAACACCAAGCGAGCTGCAGGCGTTTATTTTTCATACCTCAGTGGTGCCTAAAATACCAGCAAGACAGAACTGTTCACTCCCCTGGAAAGGGGGCTGAAGCCAGGGAGCCATGTGGTCTAGCTCAACAGATCTCAATGCCACAGAGTCCAGCAAGCTAACGTCCACTGGCTTGAAACTCTCACTGCCAGCACAGCAGTCTAAAGTCGACCTGGGATGCTCCAGCTCGGTGGCACAAAGGTCGTCTGCCACCGGCTTGAGTAGCCGGTTTTCCCCTTAGAGTGTTAACAAAGCCACCTGGAAGTTTGAACTGGGCGGAGCCACCACAGTTCGGCAAAGCCACTGTAGCCAGACTTCCTCTCTAGATTCCTCCTCTCTGGGCAGGACATCTCTGAAAGAAAGGCAGGGGCTAATAAATAAAACTCCCATCTCCCTGGGACAGAGAACCTGGGTGAAGGGGAGGCTGTGGACGCAGCTTCAGCAGACTTAAACGTGCCTGCCAGCTCTAAAGAGAGAGCAGATCTCTCAGCACAGCACTCGAGCTCTGCTAAGGGACAGACTGCCTCCTCAAGTGGGTCCCTGATCCCCGTGCCTCCTGACTGGGAGACACCTCCCAGCAGGGGTTGACAGACACCTCATACAGGAGACGTTCAGCAGGCATCTTGTGGGTGCCCCTCTGGGATGAAGCTTCCAGAGGAAGGAAAAGGCAGCAATCTTTGCTATTCTGCAGCCTCTGCTGGTGATACCCAGACAAACAGGGTCTGGAGTGGAACTCCAGCAAACTCCAGCAGACCTGCAGCAGAGGGACCTGACTGCTAGAAGGAAAACTAACAAATAGAAAGGAATACGGTCAACATCAACAAAAAGGACATTCACACAGAAACCGCATCTGAAGGTCACCGACATGAAAGACCAATGGTAGATAAATCCACGAAGATGAAGAAAAACCAGTGCAAAAAGGCTGAAAATTCCAAAAACCAGAATGCCTCTTGTTCTCCAAAGGATCACCAATAAGGGAACAAAACTGGATGGAGAATGAGTTTAACAAATTGACAGAAGTGGGCTTCAGAAGGTGGGTAATAACAAACTCCTCCAAGCTAAAGGAACATGTTCTAACCCATGGCAAGGAAGCTAAGAACCTTGAAAAAAGGTTAGAGGAATTACTATCTAGAATAACCAGTTTAGAGAAGAACATAAATGACCTGATGGAGTTGAGAAACATAGCACAAGAACTTCATGAAGCATACATAAGTAGCAATAGCCAAATCAATGAAGTGGAAGAAAAGATATCAGAGACTGAAGATCAACTTAATGAAATAAAGTGTGAAGACAGGATTAAAGAAAAAAGAATGAAAAGGAATGAACAAAACCTCCAAGAAATATGGGACTATGTAAAAAGACCAAACCTATGCTTCATTGGTGTACCTGAAAGTGACAGGGAGAATGGAACCAAATTGGAAAACACTCTTCAGGATATTATCCAGGAGAACTTCCCCAACCTAGCAAGAAAGGCCAACATTCAAATTCAGGAAATACACAGCACACCACAAAGATACACCTCAAGAAGAGCAACCCCAAGACAGATAATCGGCAGATTCACCAAGGTTGAAATGAAGGAAAAAATGTTAAGGGCAGCCAGAGAGAAAGGCTGGGTTACTCACAAAAGGAAGCCCAGCAGAATAACAGTGGATCTCTCTGCAGAAACCCTACAAGTCAGAAGTGAGTGGGGGTCAATACTCAACATTCTTAAAGAAAAGAATATTCAACCCAGAATTTCATATCCAGCCAAACTAAGTTTCATAAGCGAAGAAGAAATAAAATCCTTTACAGACAAGAAAATGGTGAGAGATTTTATCACCACCAGACCTGCCTTACAAGAGCTCCTGAAGGAAGCACTAAACATAGAAAGGAAAATCCGATACCAGTCACTGCAAAAACATATCAAAATGTAAAGACCATCAACACTGTGAAGAAACTGCACCAACTAGGGGCAAAATAACCAGCTAGCATCATAATGACAGGATAGAATTCATTCAAAACAATATTAACCATAAATGTAAATGGGCTAAATGCCACAATTAAAAGACACAGACCGGCAAATTGGATGGAGAGTGAAGATCCATCAGTGTGCTGTATTCAGGAGGCCCATCTCATGTGCCAAGACACACATAGGCTCAAAATAAAGGGATGAAGGAATATTTACCAAGGAAATGGAAAGCAAAAAAAAAAAAAAAAAAAAAGAAAAAGAAAAGAAAAAAGAAAAAAAGAAGCAGGGTTTGCAGTCCTGGCCTCTGATTAAAGAAAAAGACCTTAAACCAACAAAGATAAAAAAAGACAAAGAAGGGCATTACATAATGGTAAAGGGATCAATGCAACAACAAGAACTATCCTAAACACATATGCACTCAATACAGGAGCATTCAGATTCATAAAGTAAGTTCTTTGAGACCTACAAAGAGACTTAGACTCCCACACAATAATAGTGGGAGATTTTAAAATCCCACTGTCAATATTAGACAGATCAACAAAACAGAAAATTAATAAGGATATTCAGGACTTGAACTCAGCTCTGGATCAAGAGGACCAAATAGACATCTACAGAACTCTCCACTCCAAATCAACAGAATATATATTTTTCTCAGCACCACGTCGCATTTTCTAAAATTGACCACATAATTGGAAGTAAAACACTCCTCAACAAATGCAGAAGAACAGAAATGATAACAAACAGTTTATCAGACCACAGTTCAATCAAATTACAACTCAAGATTAAGAAACTCACTCAAAACTGCACAACTACATGGAAACTGAACAACCTGCCCCTGAATGGCTACTGGGTAAATAACAAAATTAAGACAGAAATAAGTAAGTTTTCTGAAACAAATGAAAACCAAGACACAACATACCAGAATCTCTGGGACACTGCTAAAGCCGAGTTTAGAGGGAAATTTATAGCACTAAATGCCCACAGGAGAAAGCAGGAAAGATCTAAAATTGACACCCTAACATCACAATTAAAAGAATTAGAGAAGCAACAGCAAACAAATTCAAAAGCTAGCAGAAGACAAGAAATAACTAAGATCAGAGCAGAACTGAAGGAGATAGAGACATGAAAAACCCTCCAAAAAATCAATGAATCCAGGAGCTATATTTTTGAAAAGATTAACAAAATAGACTGCTAGCCAGACTAAAAGAAGAAAAGGGAGAAGAATCAAATAGACACAATAAAAAATGGTAAAGGAGATATCACTACTGACCCCACAGAAATACAAACTACCATCACAGAATGCTATAAACACCTCTATGCAAATAAACTAAAAAATCTAGAAGAAATGGACAAATTTCTGGACACATACACCCTCCCAAAACTAAACCAGAAGGAAATTGAATCTCTTTATAGACAAATGACAAGTTCTGAAATTGAGGCCATAATGAATAGCCTGCCAAACAAAAAAAGCCCAAGACCAGATGGATTCATACCCAAATTCTATGAGAAGTACAAAAAGGAGCGGGTACAATTCCTCCTGAAACTATTTTTTTAAAAAAAAGAGAAAGAAGGATGCCTTCCTAATTTATTTTATGAGGCTAGCATCATCCTGATACCAAAACCTGGCAGAGACACAACAAAAAATAAAATTTCAGGCCAATAGCCCTGATGAACATTGATGTAAAAATCAATAAAATACTGGCAAACTGAATCCAGCAGCACATCAAAAAGCTTATCCACCACCATCAAGTTGGCTTCATCCCTGGGACGCAAGGCTGGTTCAACAAATGCAAATCAATAAACAAAATCCATCACATAAACAGAACCAATGACAAAAACCACATAATTATCTCAATAGATGCAGAAAAGGCCTTCAATAAAATTCAACTCCACTTCATGCTAAAAATTCTCAATAAACTAGGTATTAATGAAATGTATCTTAAAATAATAAGAGCTATTTATGACAAACCCACAGCCAATATCATACTGAAAGGGCAAAAGCTGGAAGCATTAGTTTTGAAAACCGGCAGAAGACAAGGATGCCTTCTCTCATCACTCCTGTTTGACATAGTGTTGGAAGTTCTGGCCAGGGCAATCAAACAAGGGAAATAAATAAAAGATATTAGAATAGGAACACAGGAAATCAAATTGTCTCTGTTTGCTGCTGACATAATTTTATATTTAGAAAACCCCATCCTCTCAGCCTAAGATATATATGCGCCCAACAAACATATGAAAAAAAGCTCATCATCACTGGTCATTAGAGAAATGCAAATCAAAACCACAGTGAGATACCACCTCACACCAGTTAGAATGGTGATCATTAAAAGTCAGGAAACAACAGATGCTGGAGAGGATGTGGAGAAATAGGAACACTTTTACACTGATGGTGGGAGTGTAAATTAGTTCAACCATTGTGGAAGACAGCATGCTGATTCTTCAAGGATCTGGAACCGGAAGTACCATTTGACTCAACAATCCCATTACTGGGTATATACCCAAAGGATTATAAATCATGCTACTATAAAGATATATGCACATGTATGTTTATTGCAGCACTATTCACGATAGCAAAGACTTGGAACCAACCCAAATGCCCATCAGTAATAGACTGGCTAGGAAAATGTGGCAAATATACTATGTAGCCATAAAAAAGGATGAGTTCATGTCTTTTGCAGGGACATGGATGAGGTTGGAAACCATCATTCTCAGCAAACTAACAAGAACAGAAAACAAACACCTCATGTTCTCATTCGTGAGTGGGAGATGAACAATGAGAACACATGGACACAGGGAGGGGAACATCACAAATCAGGGCCTGTTGGGGGATGGGGGGCTAGGGGAGCTATAGCATTAGGAGAAATACCTAATGTAGATGACGAGTTGATGGGTGCATCAAACCACCATGGCACATATATACCTATGTAACAAACCTGCATATTCTGCACATATATCCCGGAACTTAAAGTATAAAATATATATATATATATATGTTGCCTATAAGAAACACACTTCTCCTGTAAAGACACACATAGACAGAAAATGAAGGGGTGAGAAAAGATATTTCATGCAAATAGAAACCAAAAAAGAACAAAAGTACCTACATATCAGATAAAATGGATTTCAAGACTAAAAGTATAAAAAGAGACAAAGATTACTGTATAATGATAAAGGAGTCAATTCAGCAAGGGAATATAACAATTGTAAATATATAAGCACCCGACACTGGAGCACCCAGACATATGAAGCAAATATTATTAAAGCCAAAGGGAAAGATAGACTCCAATAAAATAATAGTTGGAGACTTCAACATCCACTTTGACAGCTAACCCAGTTAACTGTCAGACAACCACTGGACAGATAACCCAGACAGAAAATTGACAAAGAAACAACAGACCTAATCTGCACTGTAGACCAAGTGGACCTAATAGATATATAGAGAACATTTTATCAAACAGTTGCAACATACATTCTTCACTTCAACACATGGACAATTCTCAAAGAGAGACCATATGTTAGACCACAAAACAAGTCTCAAAACATTCATATTGAAATCATATTAAATATCTTCTCTGACCACAATGCAATAAAACCCTAGATATCCACAACAACAGAAATTTTGGAAACAAAAAAAACACATGGAAATTAAACAATATGCTCCTGAATGACCAGTGGGTGAATTAATAAATTAAGAAGGAAATTTAAAAGTTCCTTGAAACAAATGAAAATAGAAATAAAGCCCACCAAAACCTATGAAATACAACAAAAGCAGTACTAGGTGGAAAGTTTGTGGCAATAAATACCTACATCGAAATATGTAGAGAAACTTCAAAGAAACAGCTTAATGATGCATCTTCAAGAAATAGAGGAACAAGAGCAAATTAAACTCAAAATTGGTAGATTAAAAGTAATAATAAAGATCAGAGCATAAATAAATAAAATTAAAATTAAAAATACAAATTATCAATAAAAAGTTGGTTTTTAAAAGATGAACAAAGTTGACAAACTTTAGCCAGACTGAGAAAAAAAGATCCAAACAAATAAAACTAGAGATGAAAAAGAAGATATTATAACTGATACCACAAAATTCAAAGGATCATTAGAGACTACTATGAGCAATGATGTGCCATTAAATTGAAAATCCATGAAGAAATGAATATATTCCTAGACACATAAAACCTACCAAGATTTAGCCATGAAGAAATTCAAAACTTGAACAGGCCAATAACAAGTAATGATATTGAAGCTATAATAAAAAGTCACCCAGCAAAGAAAAGTCTCAGACCCAATGGCTTTACTGCTGTACGCTACCAAACTTTTAAAGAATATCTCGTACCAATTCTACTGAAACCATTCCAAAAGGTCAAAGTGGAGGGACTACTTCCAAACTCAATCTACTAGGCCAGTATTACTCTGATGCCAAAGCCAGACAAAGATACATCAAAAAAGAAAACTACAGGCCAACATCTCCGATGACTATTGATGCAAAAATCTTCAATGGAACATTAGCAAATTGAATTCAACAACACCTTAAAAAAACCATGTATCGTGACCAATTGGGATTCATCCCAGGAATGCAAGGATGGTCCAACATATGGAAATAAATAATTATGATACATTATAGCAACAAAATGAAGGAGAAAAAGCATATGATCATTTCAATTTATGGTGAAAAGGCATTTGATAAAATTAAACAAACTTTCACGATAAAACCCCTAAAAAACTGGGTGTAGAAGGAACATACCTTAACACAATAAAAGCCATGTATGACAGACCAACAGTTGGTATCATACTGAATGGGGAAAACCTGAAAGCCTTTCCTCTTACATCCATCTGGAACAAGACAGGGGTCTCTACTTGTGACACTGCTATCAACATAATCAGACAAGGAAAAGAAAAAAAAAATCCAAATTGGAAAGAAAGAAGTCAAATTATCCTTGTTAGCAAATAATATCATTTAATATTTGAAAAAACCTGAAGAGTACACCAAAAAAACTGTTAGAACTAATAAACAAATTCAGTACAGATGTAGGATACAAAATCAACATATGAAAATCAGTAGCATTTCTACATGTCAACAGCAAGCAATCTGAAAAAAGAAATCATGAAAGTAATCTCATTTATAATAGTGACACAAAAAACGTACCTAGGAATAAATATAACCAAAGAAGTGAAAAATTTCTACAATGAAAATTTTAAAACTTTGATGCAAGAAATTAAATAAAATACACACAAAATAATGGAAAGACATCCTATGTTCATAGATAGAAAGAAATCAATAAGATTAAAATATCCATACTGCCCAAAGCAATCTACAGATTCAATGTAATCCTAATCAAAAGACATGACACTCTTCACCTAAATAGAAAAAATAAGCCTAAAATTTATATGAAAGCACAAAAGATCCAGAATGGCCAAAGCCATCCTTAGCAAGAAGAACAAAACTGGAGAAATCACATTACCTAATTTCAAATAATACTTCAGAGATATAGTGACTAAAAGATCACAGTATCAGAATGAAAACAGACACATAGACCAATGGAAAAGAATGGAGAACCAAGAAATAAATTCTACATGCACAGTAAATTCATTTCCAAAAAATGTGCCAAGAACATACACTGGGGAAAGGACAGTCTCTTCAATAAATGGGGTTGGGAAAACTGGGCATCTATATGCAAAAGAATGAAACTAGACCCCTATCTCTTGGAATATAAAAATAAAATCAAAGTGTATTAAAAACTTAAATCTAATACCTCAAACTATAAAACTACTACAAGAAAACATTGGGGAAAATCCACCCAGAATTTGGTATGGGCAAAGATTTATTGAGAAATATCCCAAAAGCACAGGCAACAAAAGCAAAAATGGACAAATGAAATCACATCAAGTTAAGAAGCTTCCATACAGCAGAGGAAACAAAAAAGAGATAACCCACAGAATGGGAGAAAATATTTGAAAGCCATACATCTGATAAAGGATTAAAAACCAGAATATATAAGGAGCTTAAACAACTCAATAGGAAAAAAATTTATAACTTGAGTTTTAAATAGACCATGGGTCTGAATAGACATTCATCAAGAGAAGACATACGAATAGCAAACAGGTATATAAAAAAGTGCTCAACACCACTGATCAGATAAATGCAAATTAAAACCCCAATGAGATATTGTCTGACTCCAATTAAAATGGCTTTCATCTAGAAGACTGGCAATGATGAATGCTGGAGAGGATGTGGAGAAAGGGGAACCCTCATACATTGTTTGTAGGGATGTAAATTAGTATAGCCACTTTAGAGAACAGTATGAAGATTTTTCAAAAAACTAAAAATAGAACTACCATATGATCCAGCTATTCTATTCCTAGGTATTTACCCAAAAGAAAGCAAATCAATATATCAAAAGGATAACTGCACTCCCATGTTTATTGTTATTCACAATAACCAAGATTTGGAATCAACCTAAGCATACATCAAGAGATGAATGGATAAGGAAAATGTGGTATATATACACAATAGAGTACTATTCAGCCATAAATAGAGAATGAGATCCTGTCATTTGCAACAAACATGGACGGAACTGGTGGAAATTATGTTAAGTGAAATAAGCCAGGCACGGCAAGACAAACTACATGTGTTCTCACTCATTTGTGGGATCTAAAAATTAAAACAATTGAACTCCATGGATATAGAAAATAGAATGATGGTTACCAGAGGCTGGGAAGGATAGTGGAGGGGAAATGGGGATGGTTAATGGGCACAAAAGTATAGTTAGATACAATGAATAGGATCTAGTATTTGATAGCACAACACAGTGACTACAGTCAGCAATAATTTTTTATACATTTTAGAATAACTGAGGGCATACATTTGAAATGTTTATAACACAAAGAAATGATAAATGCTTAAGGGACTGGATACTCCACTTACCCTGATGTGACTAATACATATTGTGTGTCTGTATCAAAATATCTCATATACCCCATAAATATATACACCCACTATGTACTCATGAAAATTAAAATTTTAAAAACAAAAATATTATTTATGCCACCAAGCATCCTAAAATCAATAATACCAGGAGACATATGGAATATTGTCGTGAGAAACACTCAATCCAAAATCAGAAAATTTGATGTGTACCTTGATAGCTGTGCACTATCAGCAAAGTACAACATGGTGCCTCAGTTTTCATAATCTATTAAAAATTTCAATAGGTTTTTGGGGGGAACAGGTTGTGCTTGATTACATGAATAAGTTATTTAGTGGTGATTTCTGAGATTTTGGTGCACCCATCACCTGAGCTGTGTACACTATACCCAACGTGTAGTCTTTTATCCCTCACCCCGCTCCCACCCTTTCCAGAGTCCCCAAAGTTCATTGTATCATTCTTATGCCTTTTCATCCTCATAGCTTAGCTCTCACTTATAAGTGAGAATATCCAATGTTTGGTTTTCCATTCCTGAGTTACTTCACTTACAATAATGGTCCCTATTCCATCCATGTGCTATGAATGCCATTATTTCATTCATTTCTATGGCTGAGTAGTATTCCATGGCATATATATACCACAATATGACCTGGCCAGGTGACATCAGCCAGCCTTTATCATCAGCTACACTAGTGTTGAATATTGTATTTATGAGTGGAGAAATCATGGTAGCAGGAATGAAGGCTATGCATGAGCCTGAAAGAATGAGCTCTCCCTTACCAAGACTGCTCTAGCTAGAACTGTCCAGCATGTCAGTCACCAAGACTAGCATTCAGCATCCAATAGAATGCCATGCCTTGAGAGGATCAACCAATCTCATTTTGGACTATAATGAATGCCTTCTACCCTGAAAGAGGCATCAATAAGTTTACTTGAAGTAGACAAATGTTCTCTTGGTTTGTTTCGCTGCCCTCTTGGCTGTAGCTGCGACTATGATCTGAAGGCTAATTGAACATTTGACTAACTGGTCTGGGATTGCATATGAAAATCTCCAGACCAAAGGATCCATATTTATAGTGAAAGAAGTGTGAAAATGGGTACCAGCATGGGATCTACTGGCTCCACTTTGTGCCACAGCCCTGATGCTATTGTTTTGAGAGTGATAGAACAGCTTATTGAAAGCACAGCAGAAGCATCAGTTCAAAGGTGGCATTATAGAGATGGAGTTCCAGCTCCAGGAATCAGTGCTCTCAGGATTTCCTACTTAATTGTGGAACCCAGTGCAAAATAAAAATATGGGATCCTTCGTTCAAAATTATTCATTCCAAGAGGATGACACCAGAGCACTAAAGCAAGTATAGGCTTTTCTAAGTACAGAACCTTAGGTCTCACACTGTGAAACTGGCCTACAGGGTATCCACTAAATCAACCAACTTTATATGACATTTGGGTCCCAATGGTCAGAATCAACATGTCCAGGAAACAAACTAAACAAACTAAAAAGAAGACTGGCCCCACTTTCCAAGACTTCCTATGACCTGCTTGGGTCATTTGCTTCTTATCCTTGCAACTCTAGGTTCTATAGGTTTTGATATTCTGCTTCTACCAGGCATACCCCAGAGGTCACATTGAACTATAAGCCACTACTGCTAATTGGGCATTGTAGGTCTCTGATGCCACGGGAAAAGAGTTATGAAGAGAAGCCACCATCCTAGCAGGCATCTAGACCTTGGTCATCTGGAAGACATAGCTTGCTGTTAAGCAATGGGAGTAGAGAAGAATGTTTTTGGCACCCATTTCACCTGCTTGAATACATCGTTCTACTCTCTTGCCCAATTTTGACAGCCAATGGACTAGCACAGAAGCCTTGTTGAGGAGGACAAGGCAACTGGGTATATTTCTTATCACCATTAAAGACATCTAGACTAGCAAAGGTGCTATGAGGGTGATGGGAATCCAGGATGAAGAGTGGAAGCAAGAGATGCTAAGCATCATGTGTGACATCTAGGTCAGCTGCAGTTGCAAGAGCTATAACTCATCTAATCTTCCTCTTCTAAGTTCCACCAGGAAAGAAGTCCCCCAGAGGCCCTAGAGGTGCTGCTCCCAGAATGTTTCTGTAAAAGCGGATCTAAGCAATGGTGGACACTGTTCAGATCCACCTTCAGAAATGTATCCCCAGCCCTGGAGTGTTGCTGTCAGATACCCTTTCCAAAGTGATCCTCTCTAAGAATGCCTCCCCGAAGAGCGATGTTTCACTCTCAACTTTCTGGGGCTACTTCCTGGCAATTCCTGATCTATTTGGAGATCTAAATTCTTGACCCAGTCACCCCAACCTGAGGTGTTTCTGAAGGGTCCTCCATCTTCTAAGCTTGGTCATCTCAGTCTTTGCAGAGCCTGTGTTGCACCTCAGCTTCTCTGCCCAACCCTGCTTCCTTTTCTTCCCTTTCACAGTCATTGATTTTAAAAGTTCCCCCAATTCTCTGCACATTAACTGTGTCTTAGAATTGACTTCCTGTGGAATCCAAACTGACATCATTGGCACAACTTGGTCTGTGCCTATAGTGGTCATTTACCCACAGGGGTCGGAGAACTTACAAGAGAATATTGTCTCTTATGGTGGTGGAAGCAGCTGTGAGTAGCCAGGAAAGGTGCTTAGAATCTTTTATGCCAAAAGAAGGGAGTCCTTTCAAGAAGTATACTGCAATGTCAACATTCCCTCCAAACACCATGTATGACGCACCATGTTCTTTTAAAAGTCCATGTTATTACAGATCGCTCAGACTAGTGTTTTTGGCTAATGGTTGTAGTAAAATTTTAGGTAAAAAATGAAATTATTGATGGAATGAATCATAAAGATCAAAGCAGATATTTTTATATGAGAATTGAAGAGTTAGCTTGCCTTGGGGCAAAACCATTAAATACAGAGTTTTCTGCTCCAAACAAACATGAATATTTCTGATCTTCCCTTTGGATAAGGATGGGAAAAGGCACAATTAGATCATTGATGGCTGCTTATCATGTATCTGAGACTGTGTTCATCTGCTCCAATAAAGACACCATATCCAGCATAGTGGTTGAAGTTGGCCTTAGTTGGTTGAACTTGCCATAGTCTTCCAGTATCTTCTAAGGTCTGCCCAGGTTTTTTAGGAGCTACACTAGAAAATTAACTGCAGGCATGAAGTTCACCATCAGCATCATGTAGGTCTTTAAGCAAGGGATTCTTTCCTGCCATTTTCCCCAGAATGGAATATGAGTTTTAATTTACTGTGCGACTGGTGTGGGAGCAGGCAGTGGGCACAGCTTTAGTATCTACTTTACTGACCTCACTCTGGTAACTTACTCCAGAAGCCAAAGACCTGTGGCACATGTGCCAACCATCAATGTTCCCATTGCTACTATAGGTTCAGGGACAAGGACAAGTTACACTGTGAGCTGTAACTGGGCAGGACTCCACTCATTACCCGGGCCCTTAGGCACCCATTGTAAAGGTGACCTATGATGACACTTCAGGTCAGAGTGTCAAAGTTCAATTCCACTCTGTGCAAATGCTGGGTAGCTCCCGCTCCACAATGTATAGCTGCCTCAGTGCATGGCTATAGATTTCTCTGGGGAGGCTCTGGGGAAGAACTGCCACGTATGCTTGTTGTTAGCATTTAGGCTTGCAGTGTCCTCTCTCCTGGGGATCAGGTCTCTCCCTCAGATGAAAGAGGCTGGGTCTGAAATTCCACTGAGGTCCAGAAGCTGGACACAGGATTATGAGTTTGTCTTAGAGGAATGCCTTTAGCTTCCTGGTCATCCACCTTCGATTTCACTTCATTAAAGAACTTCAGTGGAGCTCTTCTTCACTGACCCGCTCTTTTTTCTCTAACAATGCCATGTTCTGTTAACCATCTTCATAACTCTGTGCCCCTCAGGACTTCCATGCTGTCACTCTGACCTTGCTACTTATTATAAAAGTACATACAAGTCCTGTAATTATTAAGTGTTGCCAACTGATCATTAATGTTCGGAAGTCCTGCCATCCTCTTTGCTATGATGGAGCCCAGTTCTATGACCAACCATCAACCCAGTCCTAAAAAGGAGAGCTGGCGCCCCTCTCATTAACGCATTAAGTATCCATTGGTGCAGAATCCAAGCCCCCATTGGAATAAAGCCATCTGGTAGCTTTTCCAACCCTACATAGTATGCACAGTCTAAAGGTGTGCCCATTTATAAGTTGAGAAACTCTGCTTCTTTATAAACAAAAGACACCTGTACAGACCAAATTTGAGTACTGTCCTGAATGGATGTGTGGTGTTAGAATTAGGATGTATGGATTAAGACATGCATAATATTGAGACAAGCTGTCATTTCTCCCTAGGATAAATGCTTTTCCCAAAGTCATACAGCTAAAGGACACAGTTAGATATCTTAAGCCCCTTGCCTATTTGGTTAATAAACTCTTCATTTAACCACATCCCAACTAAACGTCAACCTTGTATAAATTTCAGAAAATCCTTCTTTAAAAAGTCAGTGCCATTTTCTATCATGGAAGTGTTTCACAAAGCCAGAATCAGTATGACCAACTGTATCTACGTAACTAGTTACTGACTTTTTTCTCCTATTGCAAATGTTGCTTATCTTCTTTGTACAAAAATGAAAAATAATAGCTAACATAAAAAACTATAACCATATCCATCTAGAGATAATTTTTAATACCCACACATATATACCTACAAATATGCATTTCATAATGAAAAACAGAATTTTACTGAGTAGACTCTTTTGTAACTATTTTCGTTTCTATAATTTGGGACCCAGTTTTAATTTTTAATACCAATTCTGTATCTTACAAGGCACTCTTAGTTAGTCTGGGTTGCTATAACAAGAATATCATCAACTTGTATTAAACAGCAAACACTTATTTCTCACACATCTGGAGGCTGGAGGTCCAAGATCAAGGTGCTGGCAGATGGAATGTCTGGCGAGGGCTGCTTGCCGGTTCACAGACAGCATGTTTCTCTGTGTCCTCACATGGTGGAAGGGACAAGGCAGTTCTCTGGGGCCTATTTTTAAGGTCACTAATCCTGGTGTGGGGGCTCCGCCCTCATTACTCCTCAAAGGTCCCACCTTCTAACACCATCACAATGGGAGTTAGGATTTCAACATATAAATTTGGGGGACACATTTAGTCTATAGTAAGTACAGATTCATTACCTGGTTTTTTTAAACAGGAAAGGCCTTTCTTTCTTGGCAAAGCTACTTATTTTTTACGTGAATTTGTTTCAGAGGTGAACCTAAAATGCTATAGAATGTGCTATATATATGGTTGTTACTCTGTTCTTTGAAGGAACCGGCATGAGAATTTGGGCCTCGGTATCTTAACATGAGACTATCTCTAAGCAATAGCGTGGTTTGGGAGAAAATGTTCTGATGTGTGCACACCTGTTCTCATACAGGATCTGCAGAGGCATTGCTACAGAAGTAGAGAATGCTTAAAATATAGTAATGCTATTCCATAAAAATATGACTCCAAAGCCTTTCAGAGTATCAGTATTGAGGTCACTTACTTCTGGAGTGTATGATTTCGCAAAACTACCAAAGAGACTAATGGCCAACCCACTCTGGTGTTCCTTGGCCACCCAGACACAGCTGTTTCCAGCGAAAATGCGGAATGATGATCTGACTTGACGTCATGCTCACACTCACTTTCCTTTGTGTCATTGATTCCTCCAGGCTTCACATGAAGTCAGTGCAAGGCACCCTAACCTTCTCTGCTTGCTGCTCTAAGGATGAACAGCTGTGTTCCTGTGAGAAGAACAAACTCCCAGATGCAAAAATTCAGGTCAGGGGATCAGTAACACGAAACCTTTGTGATATCTACACCTCATTTGTTTACCATAGAATAATAAATCAAAACATTGATAAAGCAATAAATAAATAGTGTATAAGTTATACATACTAAATGTTATCTCAATTAGATAGACAATGCAGAAGCCCCAGAAACAAACTGAAAGGTATTTGCAGCTCAGAAATGGCCTCTTGTTCAATGAGGAAGGCTGTGATAACATTAGAAGGAAAAGATGGATAAGCAGACGCTTTTAAGTGGTGTTGGTGAGTGGGTATGCCATTATGGTTTTACAAACCTAGTTCATCCAAGCCTTTTAGATAGTTTAGAAGAGCACTGAAATATTTAATGAAAGGTTTGATATTCGAGCTCATGGATTACTTGACTAAACCGGGGAAGTAAGGGAGTCTTTTTGGGACTTAGAGACAGATGCTACAATATCCACCTTCTGCCCTCCAGATGAAGAGTGACAGTGAGCCGAAGGCTCCGGGCTGCTTCTGGCCAGCTGTAGACACTCCAGAAAGTGAATTCCACTGGACCATTTTCACCCCAACAGAAAAGTTCCTTCTCAGTGAGCCATTGTCAAAAAATGACAAATAGAGTAGCTTTTAGAATTAAGGTTGCCAGAAATATGTTTTATTTCTGCTTTATTTATATACACCCTTTCCAAAACTATGTCACGTGTATTCTTTCATCTATTTAAATGCCATCGCTAGAGTTTGATAGAAGCGTGTCTTCATTTGGAATGAGGGACTTGTGGTGTAGAGAGGTTTGTGTGTAGATCTGCTTTCCCTAGCCTGTGGTTCAACTGTGCGCGCTTATTTCAGGGCTCGCTTTGATGAGAAGCAAGAGTTAACAGTGCACATAAGCCCTTAAAAGAAATAGCGCTCATTAAAATTTAACTGTGATAGTTTTACCAAGTGAATAATACTGCCATATTAACATAGGAGAGAATTCTATTATGAGTAGTGCACAAGCCTTGATTATGCAAGGGGAAAGCATCAACTAACCCACAGGACACGAGGCATGAAAGAAATGAAGAGTAATACTCCCATGCTCCTGCAGCTGGGCAGGGAGAAGGGGATGTAAGTTAACAGAGCCATGTAGGAAATGCCTGTTCTACCCGATGGAGGAGCAGTTTTTAGTGCTGTCCTCAATAATCAACTTTTTTTCTCTATCAAGATTTAACATTAAAAAATCTTCTTATCTATAATAGATAGAGCAGTAGGGTCCTAAAAGAAAGAGTAATCTTCATGTAATTAGTAAATTAAATGGTAGTACTGAGTCAACCGATGACATCTGAAGAAAGATTTTTAAGAAAAAAGATACTCCTTCTTGGCCAGGCAGGGTGGCTTATGCCTGTAATCCCAGCACTTTGGGAGGTCGAGGTGGGCAGATCACGAGGTCAGAAGTTTGAGACCAGCCTGACCAACATAGTGAAACCCCATCTCTACTAAAAATACAAAAAATACAAAAAGTTAGCTAGGCATGGTGATGGGTGCCTGTAATCCCAGCTACTTGGGAGGCTGAGGCAGGAGAATTGCTTGAATCCAGGAGGTACAGGTTGCAGTGAGCTGAGATCACACCACTGCACTCCAACCTGGGCGACAGAGCAAGACTCCATCTCAAAAAAAAAAGAAGAAAAAGAAAAAAGATACTCCTTCTTAAAAATAACAATGATGGAGATGAAGTAAATATTGAGCAAATTTATAAGTAGAAGATGAGAACATAATTTTATTTAATGAAGTGATATCCCAGAGCAGAATGCTATGAGGTAAAAAATTGTGAGACTCTCAAAAATGCATCAAACAAACTGGAAATGTAAAAGCTCTAGAAACTATAGGATCAGATCAGATGAGAAACCACCCTGTCACTCACAGTAACAGAGGACCTCATACTTAACCTGAGAACAACAAAAAATAACATTATCAACAGCACCACACATGGTGTATATCATTGTAATTTTATTAACTATGACTATGGTTACGTTTATAGGGTAAATGAATTTATAGGGGCACCAAAGATGTTTTACATTTTCAAGGGACTCTCAGAGACACTTGACAATGGTCAGAAAGCAGGTGAATGACTTATTCATAGCAGTTCAGGGTTCAGCATCAGATTGTATTACTGTCCTTTTGACAGCATTTCTCTGTGAAGCAGGGATTTTCACAGTTGCCATGATATAAAAAAACAAAAAGCAAATACTGGCAGAATATCAATGTGGAAAGCTATCGAGGTGCAGGGTCTCATATGATGTTAAGGTTTATGGAGTTCTACCTGCCCAGTCGGCCCAAGACACATGAGTAAGTAAGGGAGGCCATTCATGTGTGAATAAAATTTAAAAATAATCTTCTTTCAATGTATGTGAACTATTTTCAATGTATGTGAACTATTTTCAATGCATGTGAACTATTTCGTGTTGTCAGGACACACATATATATTAGGTAATCTGGACCTGACAATTTGATAAATGAAACGGGCATTTCTTTTGGCTTGGGGTATGTCAAGAGAAAAATTACTAAGATATTCAGGGTTCCTTAAACTGAAAAAGTTTGTGTCTCTAACAGACAATACAGATGCAGCTTTTACTTTACAAAAGAGAGGGAATCTTTTCTATGCAAAATTTGGCATCTTAATTTGGCATCAGATAAGGCACCCTTTCCCTTTTATCTCTGTTTAAACTGTGGAAATGGAGATGGGAGATGCGGGGTGAGAATTGGTCTCCTCATCTGACCTCCAGATTCCTTCCATGGCATCAACCATGTGTACCCCGGAATTCTTGAATTGCGGGTTGGAACCAGCAAAATACAGAGTAAAATTATGTTTCTCATTCACGACACTCACCATTTACTCTCGCTTCTGTCACGCCCTTCCACAGGTCTGGGTAGGTGATGTCAACTTCCACAAAAACTGGAACGCTCCAGGCAGAAGCGGAACACCACTCCCGAAGTGAGACGGAGGAGTGGCTGTGAATTGTGGACAAGAGGAGCTTCCCCCACGACTGGAACAGCGAACCCACTCTCACGTGGCAACGCTGGCTGGTGTAGGGAGCTACCTGCAGTGCTCTGCCCAGCGGTCCTAAGGACACACCTAGCTCAGTGGGAGGTGGTGAGAGAAGTGATGAAGAGGAAGCCAGAGTGGCCTCTTCACACCATCCCAGCTCCAGCCCCTCCAAGCGTGTGGACAAGTGCACAGATGGCAAAATGCAGAGCGTTAACATGGAAAAGCATCCACCTGCCTCTACTTTTTGAGGGTGACTTTTAATATGGTGAACAGGAAAAGCTACAAGAATGCTAATTTCCAGAAGTGCAAAAGATATACAAAAAGAAGAGATATAAATGAATGAATGAACAGTGGATACAAGTCATTATACATTTGTCCAAACCAGTAGAACGTGCAACCCTCAGTGAACCCAGATGCAAACTGTGGACGTCAGACATGAGAATGTGTCAATGCAGGTTCATCAGTTGTAACAAACGTACCGCTCTGCTGGGATGTTGATCATGGGGGAGGCTGTGGTATGGGAAATCTCTGTACTTTCTACTCAATTTTGGTATAAGCCTAAAACTGCTCTAAATAATAAAGCATTTTAAAGAAAAAACTGATGACACCAAGGAGGAGCACATACTTTATAAGTCTGCCACAGTTATCCAAGAAACAAATCAGGTGGAAACAGATACTTGATTAGAATCCCATTTCATTCCTATGGCAGCCTAGACCCAAGACAAGACCCTCAAGGCAGGGAAAACTGAGAGTTCAATTTTCTCCTGCCTGGAGTTTGTTTTACTAAAGTGTATGTGAGGTAGGACCAGTTCAGGTTCCAGAGAACCAGGAGCATGTCAGGACGTCCTTGCAGCTTACTTGGGAAAACATCTACATTTTATATCTTATACATGTTTGAATAAAACACTCCAGGGGAGCACAAAATTGTAGGCGACAAGCTGGTCATGAGTAAGAAAACAACATGAGGATGGTGCCTCCGCTCTGATAGCAGGCTAGCTTACCTCCATCCCCAGCCTCCTCCAAATTATAACGGAGATCACGGTGGAAATGTCTGACCTGCATATGCCTGTGGCTCTGATACATTTCCCTGGGTCAAGGGATTGCAGCAGTTCCAAAGCTGACACAGTTCTGAGATAGAGTGTGTCCTAAACACAAGGCCAGGCAAATTTTAATCACATGATTGTTGAACTGGAGTTTGCCCCAAGCGTAATTTGAGATGCTGAAAATCATTTTCCTCATTGAGCCCACTATTGAGAGGGTTGTGAGTCCTCAAGGGCAGCCCTGCCTCTGAAAAGAGCTGACCGACCTCTGAAAAGACCAGACCAACCAGACCGAGAGGTGAGGGTTTGCTTTGTCAGTCACAGGTGGTTAGGAAGGACCCCGCCAGGAGAAAATGTGATGAAAGCTCAGAATAAAGGCAACAGATTCCAGGAGGGACAAGTGTCCATGAGGCAGGTGACCCTGGGGGTGTCTCTGCCTTGCACTGTAAGCAGCCACATGTCAGCACTACCTGGCTGGGGTCAGACCGGCCAGATGTGGGTCCTCGGAGCAGACCTCTCACACCTGTCTGCACAGGAGTCACCTGGGGATCTTGTTAAAATGCAGATTTGTTTTTGGACAACATACCACATACTCATCCTTTCAACTAGAGAAGCAGAGACAAAAGCTTAAGTGAAAATGTGGGCATTTTTATTCATTCAAAATATATTTATTTTTCTTTTGATAACAATATTTGCTTCTCTTTTCTATCATCTCATTATGTGGCTCTCAGGGCAAGTTTCAATCAAAAAACTCTGTTTTCCCCCAGCCAACTAGTGAGCAAGTGATTTAAAGGCATAGCAAAAATTTGAAAAGATATACAGATAGATAAGTGATAGATAGATAGATAGATAGATGGTAGAGGACAGAGGTAGATGATTGATAGAAGAGAGATGATATATGGATGATAGATGATTGATAGATGAAGATAGCTAAATGATAGATAATAGGTAAATATATAGACAGAGATAAGATGGTAGATAGATAATAGATAGATAAGAGATATATGCAGATAGATAGAAACAGATGATATATGCATGGTAGATGATTGAAAGAAGACAGATGATAGAAAATAGATGATAGGTAATTGATATATGATTGATAGATATTGATATTTAAGATAAAAAAAAAAAACAAAATCAGATACAACATTAGTATACCACAAATGGTAGTGTTCTTATTCAAACACAACGAACACTTCAAAAATAAAATAGATTACATTGGTTTATGTGCCAGTTATAGCAAACCTTTAAAAACTAGATGATTCTTATTTATATAAACTGTTCCAGAATATAGAAAAGAACAGAAAGCTACCCTAAACTCATTTATTATGCTAACAAACCTTTATGTCAAAACTGGGCAAGGAAAAACTTTACAGATATCAGTATAGATAAAAATGTAGGCATATGTAATCTCACTTTAGATCATAAAAGTAAATCAGAAGATAAAATACATTAAAATAATGCACAACAGTATCTTTAAAGAATGATAAATCATTACAGAATCTTAGCCTGAGTCTGGGGAACAGAGGATGGTCATACACTTTCTATTAAAATATACCACAGGTCCTCCTTTTTCATACAGTTTCACAATTCTAAAAGTAAAACATGCTATGCAATGTTTTAAGTATATAGGCAAAATAGATAAGCATCGTTTATGATTGAGAAGAATTGGAAGAAACTGAAATTTTCATTAATAAGGAATTAGGGCAGAAAATTAAAGCACATTCATATACACTAGGGTTTAATAAAATTGTTTATATAATTATTTTACTGACAAGGGCAGAGCTCTGAAGTTTTATGTAGAAGGAAAGTCAGAGTGATAGAAAATAATTCACCATATAATCCATTTATAAAAGATCAGTGGGAATGTGCATAGTGAGATAACTCAAGTTCTGGTCATCAAAAGTTTCCATAAAAGATTTTTATTTTATTTTATTATTATTATTATTGAGACAGGGTCTCACTCTGTTGCCCAGGCTGGAGTGCAATGGCATGATCTTGGCTCACTGCAGCCTTGACCACCCAGCCTCAAACGATCCTCCCAACTCAGCCTCCCACGTGTCTAGGATGGTAGGCGCACACCACCATGCTTGGTTACTTTTTTTCTTGTATTTTTTGTAAAGATAGCGTCTCCCTGTTGCCTAGGCTTGTCTCGAACCCCTGGACTCAAGTTATCTGCCCACCTCAGCCTCCAAAAGTGCTGGAATTATAGGCGTGAGCTACCACACCTGGCCTATAGATTTTTTTTTCTAGGTAATGTGATTTGGGATTTTTTTCCTTTTTTTTCTTATCTTTTTCTTATCATTTTAATACTTTCCAAAGATCATGTATTTTTTTGAAAAACAAATAACAATTTCTCAATAAATATTATCTCATTATAAACATGTTATCAGTAGCAATATCAGAAAATGAAGCAAACTGAAGAAAAAATTAAAAATCATGTAAATTCGACCATCCTGAGTCACCATTAACTTTTCTATTTTGTATCCATCTACATACTGATTTACATGTTTTTAAGTGAAAAGAGGAAAATAAGCCTGTTATATAATGACTTCAGTGTTTTATCTTACAATTGATCATAAGTGATTTTTAATGTTAGAGAATATTCTCATGAAATGAACTTTTTAATGGCCACACATTGTAAAATATATATAATTCATTTAACCAACTACCTATTACTGAACAATTAGGAGGGGAGCTGTGTTTTAAAATAGCCATTAGGAGTTAATGACCTAGGTTTGTGTTCTTTCCAAAACAATATAAGCTCATAAAAATGCACAGCCTATGTGAGCTCTGTATTCTGTAAAATGTCTAACATGGTGAGTACTCGGATAAAACAAGATGATTCCATCCAGCCAGAATCAATCCCCTCACCGATACAGTGAAAATGTTGTGCCATTAAGGCTGTGGAAAATGTAACACTTTTTCCTGTTCCTCACATTTCAAAGCACATTCAGATCAGCCTAAGACTTATATCTCGGGAGGCCGAGATGGGTGGATCACGAGGTCAGGAGATCGAGACCATCCTGGTTAACACGGTGAAACCCCATCTCTACTAAGAATACAAAAAAACTAGCCGGGCGTGGTGGCAGGCGCCTGTAGTCCCAGCTACTCGGGAGGCTGAGGCAGGAGAATGGCATGAACCCAGGAGGCGGAGCTTGCAGTGAGCCGAGATAGTGCCACTGCACTCCAGCCTGGGCGACAGAGCAAGACTCCGCCTCAAAAAAAAAAAAAAAAAAAAAAAAAAAAAAAAAAGACTTATATCTCTCCCGTTGCTATATTTATAAAGCTTGACAATTTTGCGGTTGTGTGCACAGTGCTGAATCTTCAGAGCCCAGGAGACGGGGCTGCATTTCTTTTATGCCACTTAATAGCTGTAGTAGCTTGGACGGGATATTCAACCTTTTCCAGAGCCTCAGTTCTCTCATCTCTAAAATGGGGGTCGTGTCATTTAGGGTATCCAGTTCTTAATTGAGTCCAAGGTACACAGTTGGCTCTCACAGCACATGGTTCGTTGCCATTACCATCGCTGCTGCTAATGCTGTGTCTTAAATAGCATGCCCAGGAATGTGCTGGGATATTTACTGCTACCACATTTTCAAATCAGGATTCAAATATTGCACTTCGAAAGGGAAATGTACCTTACTGTTCATTTCCTGAAAGATCACTCGGGGGAGTTGTTAGGACATTTCTGACGTGCTTTACTTTATGGAATATTATTGTTTGAACACACACAGCACTTGGTGGAAGGCTAAGCTCATATGCAGCTCTGAGATGCCCAACCCCAAAGACAAATTCTTTACCCCCAATACATCCAACGTACATTGGTGGAGAAGGATTAGGATGAAGGTGAAGAAACCGACATTTTCAGAGGAGAGGATGGGACACCTGGCAGTCACTTGTTCCTGGAACTACCACAGCCACACCCTTTATGCCCCCTGATTTTGCTCCTTCAAAGTCCTGTGAGCACTGCGAGATGTCTTATGAGTATAGGTCCCAGGATTCCAGGTTTCATGGCTGTTAAAAGCCAGACTTTGGTTTTATATGATAGTAGATTTTTCTCAAAATGTGGTGAGATTCCAGTTTATTGGCTTTTAGTTAATGGCATAAGTACCAAACCGTACCTCCTCCTCTGTGCACACTGTCACGTCTTCGGTCCAGTGCATTTCTTAGTACCAAATTCTCTAATGCTGATTAAGCTAGACAGACTTGAGCTTCTCTTTCAGCTGTGAAAGAGCACAGGTGTCTGGAACCCAGGGGTTCTGCACAGCTCCACTCTGCACACACCCAGGTTCCTTTCACCTCTGCTCCACCCTGCTGGAACTGCACTTGCCCTCATGGCTGCAGGTACTTCATGGAAAGAGCAAAATGGTGCAGAGCTGCCCCTTATTACCAGGTTTTAGGTAATGAAAACAGGCCTATGAGACAGACAACTGCAAGGCTACCCCTTACACGTCCTTAATTTTCATAATTTAAATGATGCCTTAGTTATTTTTTCCATTACTGCTCCTTTCCATTCAACTTGCAAAAATGCATCATTAACACAAAGCTAGAATTTTTCAGGGAAGTCCAAGAAGGCAAAGGAAACCAATAGAACCTAAATTTTTCCATAAGATAGGACATATTTAGTTAGCTGTTATTTAGCTTTCAACTCTCACAAGCTACTACATCAAATATTAAATAACCACTGTACCTTACAATAATATTTAATTCGGTAGCATGTTAGAAATTTCTATTTTTTCTTCTAAAAGAGAACATCTTAAATTCTTAGCAAGGTCATACGTGAACTTGGAATTTCACAAATAGAAATCTGCTTTATAGAAACCCTGCAGAAAAAGATTCTATAAAATGTGCATGTAGTGTGTCTTTAAAAAGTCATAAATAGGCCGGGCACGGTGGCTCACACCTGTAATCGCAGCACTTTGGGAGGCCAAGGCAGGGGGATAAAGGGGTCAGGGGTTCAAGATCAGCCTGGCCAAGATGGTGAAACCCCTTCTCTACTAAAAATACAAAAGTTAGCTGGGTGTGGTGGCATGCGTCTGTAATCCCAGCTACTGGGGAAGCTGAGGCAGAGAATTGCTTAAACCCAGGAGGCAGAGGTTGCAGTGAGCCAAGATTGCACCACTGCACTCCAGACTGGGTGACAGAGCATGACTCCATCTCCAAAAAAAAAAAAAAAAAAAAAAAAAAAAAGTCATAAATAAGTTATCTGTATTTACTTCAGATTCAATGAGAGACCAAGATAATATCAAAATAAAAACGAGAATCATGGACCTAAATACAGAGTATTAGTCCATTCTCACGCTGCTATAAATAAATACCTGAAACTGGGTAATTTATAAAGAGATTTAATTGGCTCATGGTTCCACAGGCTGTACAGGAAGCACGGCTGGGGAAGCCTCAGGAAACTTAGAATCATGACAGAAGGCGAAGGGGAAGCAGGTGCATCTTACGTGGCAAGAGCAAGAGGAACAGAGAGAAGGGGGAGGGACCACACACTTTTAAACAACCAGATCTTGTAAGAACCCACTCACTGTCACGAGAACAACAAGGGGGAAATCCATGATCCAATCATCTCCTACCAGGCCCCACCTCCAACATTGGGGATTAGAATTCAACATGAGATTTGGGTGGGCACACGAATCCAAACCATATCAGTTATAAATCTAGGTATTCTATTCACAAATTGTAATATGCTTATCTTTTATTCATTTTATAAATTAATCGTTATATGTCCATTGCTTTTTTATAGGTATATAATCAACTTCTTTATTCTAGCAATATTTCATATTTTTGTAATAGTCTGAAAATTACACCATGTGTGAAATTTCTTTTAGTTAATGCAGCAAATTACCCATGTCTTAGAAATTCACATATACTAACAATGTTGTGTTTTAATTATAGACACTATTTCTTTAATCTGTTTGTCATACGCAGTATGTAAAGAGCAAATCAGAAAAGACATAAATTGCTATTTTTATTTTAGACTGTTTATTCTTTCCCTATCTAAACAATGCAAATATCTTCATTAAAGTATAGTTAGAAAGCACAGAGAATTAGAAAAAATAAGCTACCCTATTACAACAAACAATTGCAACCACCATTAACTATTCAATGGCTTTTCACCAAGTTTTCAGTTATAAACATATCACATATATCACATGCCTATTTAGTACATTTTATCAACTAGTACTTTGTTGTGAATATAATTTTAACAGCCTTAATATTTAAAAGAATAGATGCACTGTAGTTTATATAACGTTTCCAATATTTGGATAATTTAGTCATGTTCAGGGTTTCATAATCATAAATAATATCGCATTAACATTTATGTTTTTGCCCAATACTTATAGTCATAAAGTGTGATGGGTGACCACTTTCACTGGCAATATATAGATAATGATTCTTACCCTTACTGAGCTTGCCACCAGTAGGGAGACAATCATCAAAACAAATCATTTGAATACAATATGCAAAGTGGACTAGGATCAGAGTGATAAGAGACTAATTCTGATGGCTTGCTCAACTTTGTTTCTTAATTTGGGATAATTTCCTTTGGATACGCTTCCTTCTGGAAGTGTAATCAGTGAATCAATAGGTAAGGGCATTTTTATTTTTTAAATATATATATTTTTAAATTTTACTTTAAATTCTGGGATACTTGTACAGAACATGCAGGTTTGTTACACAGCTATACATATGCCATGGTGGTTTGCTGCACCTGTCAACCCGTCATCTAAGTTTTAAGCCCCACATGCATTAGGTATTTGTACTAATGCTCTCCCTCCCCTTGCCCCTCACCCACAGATAGGCCCCAGTGTGTGAAGTTCCCCTCTCTGTGTCCATGTGTTCTCATTGTTCAACTTCCACTTATGAGTGAGAACATGCGGTGTTTGATTTTCTGTTCTTGTGTTAGTTTGCTGAGAATAATGGTTTCCAGCTTCATCCATGTCCCTGCATAGGACATGAATTTATTCTTTTTTATGACTGCATAGTATTCCATGGTATATATGTGCCACATTTTCTTTATCCAGTGAATAATTGATGGGCATTTGTGTTAGCTCCAAGTCTTTGCTATTATAAACAGTGCTGCAATAAACATATGTGTGCATGTGTCTTTATCAGAGAAGGATTTATAATCCTTCGGGTATATACCCAGTAATGGGATTGCTGGGTTAAATGGTATTTCTGGTTCTAGATCCTTGAGGAATTGCCACACTGCCTTCCACAATGGTTGAACTAATTTACACTCCCACCAACAGTGTAAAAGCATTCCTTTTGTTTCTTAATTTGGGATAATTTCCTTTGGATAAACTTCCTTCTGGAAGTACAGTAAGTGAATCAATAGGTAAGGACATTTTTCAAGCCTTTGAAAAACTGGCCAGCATTTCCAGATCAAAGTTAAGTAACAATGGTTACTTATGCAACTTGATTCTGAGTTTATTCTCCCCAATCACATCAAGGTTATGCACAATTAACTGTAAGTATCACTTTGAAATAGATATGTTTTATCATAATAAAGAATACTTTCATTTACTAATATGATAAGCAATGAGTTTTGAACTCCATGTAAATCCTTCTCAATACCTATAAGCATTCAACTTTTCTTAATTGACTTGATGCAATTAATACTTATACGTATTATATTGATGGAAATATATTTCTTAATAGTCATGTTTTCCACATTCTTCATGTCTGCATAACTGGGTTTTAGTTATTGTATCTGTCTGTGTACTCTTGAATTATATTTGGTAGTGTTTTAAAAGTATTGATTCATATTCATAAATAAAATTTATCTGTTATTTTCTTAAATCATTTTTTTCTTATTTTGCTGTCATGTGTGTTCTTTCTAGAATAAGTTATTTTCCAATTATTTTTCTTCCACTCACTTATTCGATGTGTAACCAATGTTGTTTAGCTTCTTTTCATCTGCAAGATGTTTACACCTACTGCACCCCTACTTACTAAGGTTGTTTTAAGGACTAAATTTAAAGCATAATACGGCCTGGAATACTTTGCAGAAGACATTTTAATGCTCCATTTTGTTATTTTGGAACATCTAAAGTCTCAATTGAACTACCCCTTCCATGATTCATGTACCTGCTTTTCCTTCACTTTCCGCCATGATCCTGCTTCCTTAGGCTTCCCCAACCATGCTTCCTGTACAGCCTGAGAAACTGTGAGCCAAATTCAACCTCTTTCTTTATAAATTACCCAGCTTCAGGTATTTATTTATGTTTCATTTATGTTTGAAATAATTTGCCATTAAAAGTGAATAAACTCATAGTTTTTGTTTGTTTTTTTAGACAGAGTCTCTGTCACCCAGGCTGGAGTCCAGTGGCATGATCTTGGCTCACTGCAACATCCACCTCCCAGGTTCAAGTGTTTCTCCTGCCTCAGCCTCCTGAGTAGCTGGGATTACAGGTGGGTACCACCAAACCTGGCTAATTTTTGTGTTTTTAGTAGAGTCAGGTCTTCACCATGTTGGCCAGACTGGTCTCAAACTCCTGACCTCAAGTGATCTACCTGCTTTGGCCTCCCAAAGTGTTGGGATTACAGGTATGAGCCACCACACCCTGCCATAAGTTTTCTTTTTTATTTTGGGGGCAGGAGGTAGAGCATATGACAATTGATCATATATCTCCAACAACATCACAATTTCTTCTTTGGGTTCTCACTGACTTCACGTTCTCTAATACAATGCTGATTGTGTTTTTTAATTTGTCTTGCTTAGAATTTGTTTTACTCTTTATATCTATTTTATAGTGTTTGCCATAATGCTTTTTATCCATTTTTTTAAACTGTGGTATGATTTTTTGGTGTATATTGCTCTATGAATTTTAACAAATACAGTAATATAATCATCATTAAGATATAGATTTGTTCCAAAGGCCTAAAGAGTTACCCAATACTTGTCTACAGTGAAATGCCTTACTCACTCCCAGACTCAGGCACCTACTGAAATGCTTTGTCTCTAGGTTTTTCTTTTTCAAGACGTAATATAAATTATATAATATGTAGCCTTCTGCATTAGTCTCATAAAAACATCTTTTACTCAATAAATTGCATGTGAGATTTATCCATGTGGTTTTTTTTATTACTGAATAGTATTTTATGAATGTACTATATTTATGTATTTCCTAGATGAAAGACATTTCCAAAATGTGATGTTCACAAATAAAGCAGCTGTAAACATTTGCGTATAGGTCTATCTGTGCCACAGTTTTAATTTCATGTGATCAGATGCCCAGGAACTGAATTAATGTGGCATATGAGCAATCATATTTAATTTCTGGTTACAATGTAATGAGTCTAATTTATTCTTATTATTGGAAAAGAAAACTTTAAAATACTGGACAACATATATGAAGCAATTGTTTTAAGATATTAGACATCAAGCAATCGAGGACAGTGATCATCAAGAGAGGAGAAGAAGCAAGGAGGATGAGCCCTAGGATTGCCTCAGTTTCCCATCTGAACAAAAGTTTCCAGGCCACAACACAGAAAAGGAGAACACATTTTAAATATAAAGGAAAACAGATTAAAATTAAAATGACGAATACAAACTATAGCATGAAAAGACTATTCAAAAGAAGCTGGTGTGGCTGTATGACATCAGACAAGGAAGATTTCTGAACCAACATTATTACTTTGCATAAATAAAGTCATTTCCTAATGAGAAAGAAGTCATATCACCTGGAGAATATAAAACTTGTAAATGTTTATATGACTGATACCAGAGTTTCAAAACACATGAAGTAAAAGCTTATAGAAGTTCAAGGAAAAATGAGCAAAGCCACAGTCAGAGTTCTCAACATGCTTGTTTAAAAATTGTCAGACAAGTTAACAGAAATTTGGACATTGTCTTGGTGAACATTTGTTGAGCACTTGAAAATAACAGGTAACTATTGGCCAGAGTGTTCTACAAATGTCAATTAGATTGTGTTAGTTAATGTTTCTGCTGATATAATTTTCTGAACCATCTTGTGGGTTTTCTGTGTATAATAGAGAATTAACTCCATTTATATATGAGGCTCATTCATATATCTCTCTAGTTTCTATTTTTGGCTTCTGCTGAGAAGGCTGGATTGCAATACCCTTAAGTTTCCTAGATATTCTCTGGTCTCATTAAGAGGATTTTTTACTCACAAAGTTAATCTCTTCTAAGAGCCTTTTAAATGACTGAACACTCCAGATAGCCTGAGAATTCCTCAAATTATAAACTCCTGGACCAATTTTATTACATAGTTCTTCCCTCGTTTATCACGTTCTTCTCACATTTTACTATAAACAGAAAACAAAAACAAAATACTGTTTCCACCTTCAACACTGTGCTTGGAAATCACCTCCACCAACTGATTTCATCATTTAAAAGTTCTGCTTACCACACAATTACAGGACATAACCCCATTAAGCTTTCTACCACATACAACAATGATTGCCTCTCCTCCAGTTTCCACTTACATGTTTCTTCTTTTCCTTCTGAGCTCTCAGCAACAGTGATTTTGATGTCTATATCTCTACCAGTCATCTATTAATGATGACTTTGGTATTCTTGAATATGAATTAGGTTTTCTCTACATGTTCCTCACTTCCTTCTGAGTCCTCGCTATCAGAATCGTTACAGTGCCTGTTTCTGCACACAGTCTGTTTAAGACAATCCAAGCTGTTTTTACTATTCTACTCAAAATTCTTTCAGCCTTTGCCCATTGGCCAATAGCAAATTTACCTCCCAGTTGGAATTTTCTGCAGCAGTACCTCGCTTGTGGGCATCAAAAGCTGGATGTTCTTGGGCTGCTAACAAAGGGACATACCCAAGACTGGGTAATTTATAAAGAAAAAGAGTTTTAATGGACTCACAGTTCCACATGGCTGGGAAGGCCTCTCAATCATGGTGGAAGGTGAAGGAGAAACAAAGGCATGTCTTGAATGGCAGCAGGAAAGAGAAGAATCAGTGCCCAGTGAAGGGGGCGGGCCCTTATAAACCATCGGGTCTCCTAAGAACTAATCACTCTCATGAGAACAGGATGGGGGAAACCACCCTCATGATTCAATTATCTCCACCTGGTCCCTCCCACAACACGTGGGGATTATCAGAACTAAAACTCAGGATGAGATTTGGGAGGGGACACAGCCAAATCATATCATTCCACCACTGGCCCCTCCCAAATTTCATGTCCTCACATTTCAAAACACAATCATGTCCTTCCAACAATCTCTGAAAGTCTTAACTCATTCCAGCATTAACCCAAAAGTCCAAGTACAAAGTCTCATCTGAGAAAAGGCAAGTCTTCCACCTAGGAGCCTGTAAAATCTAAAGCCAGTTAGGTACTTCCTAGATACAATGGGGGCACAAGCATTGGGTAGATACAGCCATTCCAAATGGGAGAAGTTGGCCAAAACAAAGGGACTACAGGCCCCACACAAGTTCAAAATCCAATAGGGCAGTCATAAAACCTTAAAATTCAAAAAATGATCTCCTTTGACTCCATGTCTCACATTCAGGTCATAGTGATGCAAGAGGTGAGTTCCCATGGCCTTGGATACTGGATAACTTTTGTACTGCTAATACAACAAATTACCACAAATTTAACTTAACAAAAACTTATTTTCTTATAGTTCTGTAAGTTAGAAGTCTCACACGGTCTCACTGGGCTACAAACACAGTATCAGCAGGGCTGCATATCTTCCTGGAAATTCTAAGGGACGGTCTGTTTATTTGCCCTTTCCAATCTCCAGATGCCGCCCATATTCCTTGGCTCGTGGCCCTCCTTCATCTTCAAAGCCAGCACCATTGTCTCTTTCTGACAGCCCTTTCATCGTCACCACGTCTGATCCTAACCTCAGCTGGGAAAGGTTTTGTTAAGGGCACATTTTATTTTACTGGGTTCACCTGGATTATCCAGGCTACACCACCTATCTTGAGGCCATAATCTTACTCTATCTGCAAAATTCCTTTCTTTACACAAGGTAACATATTCACTGGCTTCAGGGATAGAGGTGTGAACGTCTCTGGGACTCTATAATTCTGCCTTCCGTGCCAGCTCAAATAATTGTCCAATATTGCTCAATAGTAAAACACAATAAAGTTAATAATTTCCTTGTTATTAGTTAACCTCTTTATTACTTGATTCAATATCGTGTTTTATTGGCAAATAGTAAATTTTTACCGACATCTCATTTTCATTGAGAACCTTGCATACATTATTTAGAGAATGGCCCCATTCTTTCATATTTCCATAAATATACACATTAACATAAATTTAGACAAAGGAAGTAATCCAGAAAATAAGAAGAGTGGACATCTCATTGCCATTAGAGTTTTACTGGAAAATTGGTACACATGCTAGTGCCTCTCTAGTTCATGTCACTCCTGCTCTGGCTACACTAGAGGAGAAGTTGTGTTTCTCCTTATAAAACAGTGTGCAAAGAATCCTTCCCAGGGTTTTGGAGTTTCAGCTAAGACCTCAAAGGTCTTGAGAGTTAATGACGGTAAGTGGCCCCTGTTTTAGAGACGAATTGTGTTCAAGCCTAGAGGATGTGTTAAAAGGTAGCCAGACTGAACCAGCAAACACAATTCTCAGGAGTTTACATTATAAAAATAAAGTCTAGCATTTTTCTGAAGAAATTTATTTGAAGGAAATTTGTAGTAATCGAGAATGCTATCTTGCAGGTGAAGGGGAAGGAGGTACTTGCCCCTTCTGTCCAAATGAGACACCCTCAAGAGACCTCAGACAAACAGTAACACTCATAATAATAATTTTAAATGCTTACCACGTTTCTGATGCTGTTCTAAGTATTTTACGTGAGTTGATTCAAACTTTACCACTTTATGAAGTTGATTTTATCTTCCCTATTTTAAAGCTGAGCAAATTGAGATCCAGAGATGTTAAGCGATGGCTTCTATTAACATAAATCCTTGGCAGAGCTGTAGAAATTTATAGCTGCACCCAGTACTGCATAAGGAAATTCTCAGCAGAAATTGACATCTGTCCTCTGAAGTTTAGGGGCACAAACACTGGTGTCTGCTCCTCACCCAACGAAGCCTCAGAATGCGGGGCTGGCTGGAGCAGCCCACAATGCTAGAGTGAGGAAGCAAATGAGAACAGCCTGTGCCTCTCAGGAAAAGAATGCATCAGCTTTCCAACACCTGAGGGTGCCCCACAGGACAGAGCTAGGTTTCAGTAGCTTGAAGAAAACATTTACATTTCCAACAAGGAGGCCATGCAAGGGAAGGAGACACCCGGGATTTACCTCCAGGGGCAGGAACTACTGGGAGTTTGCAAGAGGTCAGCAGAGTGAACTTTGTCTAAATCAGAGAATGCAGTGTGGAGGTCCTAGTGGGGATCTCTGCAGAGTCTACATACATGCTCGGAGAGACAGAGTCAGTGTTTGGAGGCCTTCCCAACAGAGAGCATTCAACAGCCAAAACAGAACTATGAATAGCACAAACAAAATAAACATTCTGCCATTTTATCTTGGGTTTCTACAGCTTTCGGGAATTGCTCAACCTTCCTGAGCCTCAAAGTTCTTATTTGTAAACTAGAGGCAATAAGCCTACCTTGTAGGGGGTAGCTGTAGAAACAAGATCTAAGGAATGCAAAGCACACTTTCTGACACGATTGAGTGCAAAATAGTGATCACCAATATTATAGACACAGGGCAACCTGGATCCAGTGTATATCTAAAGGAGTTTTAACAGCTTGCCTTGTATTCTTTTGCTTGAAGAGGCCACCTAGTATAGCTGAAAGGTAGTATTTTTATTTATATTTAGCTGAAAAGTAATATTTACATTTATACTCTGGGTTGAAAAGATACATAGGTATAAAATAGAAGTCATACTTGGAAAACCGAAAAAATATTCTTTTACTTTTTTCATTACAAAAATAGTGGCCAGCTAATTCAATCCAAGAAGTTTTCCTAGCGTCTATTTTGTGCAAGACAATGTGTAAGCTGCAATGAGTAATCCCGTCCCAGTGAGGGGATTAAGATGGGCATGAGAATTAAAATGGGAATAAGACACCACACAAGGGAGACAACTCAAACACAAGTTAAATAAAAGAATTTTGAAATGTGAAAAAATAGTAACATTTTGGTATTCCCCGAACTGCAGAGAGGCAGTGGGAAAACTGACAGAGAAAACACAAAGAAAAGCATGGAGGAGGCTAGAGGGCGAAGAGTGCCACTGATCTGAAGAATGCCGGGAAGTCTCATTTTCAGCCTCTTTTTCTTGAGCAGGTAGGAATCAGAGTGAAAGACACCAAAATCAATCTACAGAAGTCTTTATGTGGCCGGGCATGGTGGCTCACGCCTGCAATCCCAGCACTTTGGGAGGCCAAGGCGGGTGGATCACCAGGTCAGGAGTTCAAGACCAGCCTGGCCAACATGCTGAAACTCTGTCTCTACTAAAACTACAAAAATTAGCTGGGTGTGGTAGCAAGCACCTGTAATCCCAGCTGCTCTGGAGGCTGAGGCAGGAGAATCGCTTGAACCCAAAAGGTGGAGGTTGCAGTGAGCTGAAATCGCACCACTGTACTCCAACCTGGATGACAGAGAGACTCTGTCTCAAAAAAAAAAAGAAAAAAAAAAAATTATGTAAGCAATAGGAATCTCTGGAAGACTTTTACAGATGGAAATGCATGAAAATCATATTGATTTAGAGAAAAGGGGTGTGTGCTGTTTAGGAGAGACTGAAGGAGGTATGGAATAGGAACAGGGAGCTCTAATGGGAAACCATTGGAGAAGTACTTAACTGGCAAGAGGTAACAAAATCATGGACAAGATAGGGGCTTGATAAGATTTAATGGCCCAGCACGAGAATCCCTTGAACCTTTGAACCTCAGAGATGGAGTTTGCAGTTAGCCAAGATCACACCACGGCACTCCAGTCTGGGTGACAGAGTGAGACTGTGTCTCAAAAAAAAAAAAAAAAAAAAAAAAAAGCTGTAATGGCCCACATTTATACTACTATTTGGAGAAATTCAATAATAGAAAATACAATGAATATCTAAAATAACTTTAAAAAAATCAATTTCATAATATAATTGAGAAGCCAAAAAGATTGGTGCAATGGGAGTCATTAACAAGAAATAGCAAAGAACCATGCCTGTCTCTGAATTAACTAACTAAACAATATGGAACTTTAAAAGTATGATACAAGTGTAATATAAATAAAGCCACCGGCTCATTAAGCATACACGTTAACATCGTATACAGGCCAATGTTGGTATTGCTGGAAAATGAGAGAAACCACAATATTGTTATGACTAGATATCTCAGAAATTTAACCTATAAGGTATATTCTAAAGGAAATAATCTTACGCATTTCTGCAGCATTTAGGGATACTACATATCAGGGGAAACTTTTACTTTAATAGAAATTATAAAAGCCCAATGTATCTCTAGAAAGGTAAACAGAAAATTGGCTTATATTTAAAGGTGTTTTAATTAACTTTTTATTGTATATGTTTAAGGTATACAACATGCTGTTGTGATATAGTAGGTATACATAGTAAAATGATTACCATTGTCAAGCAAATGAACACATCTATCATCTCACATAGCTAGCTTTTCTTGTGTGTCCAGTAAAAGCACTAAAAATCTACATTCTTATCATATCTTCAGTACATAATATAATATTATTAACTATAATCTTCATACTACATTAGATGTCTTTCTATTCTTCCCATTCCCAGATGTTGCAAATGGAGAAAATAGGGTCATTAATAGTGACTGCTTATGTCAGGTTACACGTAGAGAAAACATATTTATATCACATTGCTTAAAGTAAGCATTCTAACATTAGGGCATGTATTTAATATGTATTTTAGTGATTTTTAAAATACTGCCTTCCCTGGATATGAAAATATTGAATTTTTGAAGATAGTCTATGTACTTCCTGCTTGGCTCTTGGAGCACACCACACACAGTGGGCTGTGGCAATTGTTATTGTTCTGTTTCTATTAACAAAACATTTGTGACATCCAGAAACCTCACACACAACTTGTGGTTGTACACAGGCTAGACAACAGCGTCCCAAGTTTGCTTTCTCCACAGTTTATAAAAAGATGCTATTTAACTGTACTAACATTGAATATAAACACGAAAGAGATGATTATTGTGAGCTGCAGTGTGCGTGTACACAGGGGCACAATATTTTTATAATTGTTAAGAGATTAATTTGGGTGGTAATGAATATATCATCATAATGTTGTGATTGTATTACATAATCCTGAAGAAACACCACAAAAATAATCTTCAACTTTGTATTAAGGAAGAACTGACTTTCTATTCTTAAAAGTTCTTAGTTTGTTCCTGCATCTAGACCCTGGCCAAGGCTGTATTCAGTGGGGAAGACATCTTATCAAATTAATACATTTTATTTTGTTTTCAAGCACAAATCACAAGTTCAATGATTTGTTTACTTATGCAAAGAATTTTGACTTGAGACTTAAAAAATCTTCTTAAAGTGCCCATTAGTTAGGATATAAATGAGTGCCAGACATATTTATAAAATAAAATCATATTTGAGTTATAGACTGTAATCCAAAGAGGTGAAAAACATGTGCCTTACAATGAGATACACACAAAATAAAACAGTTTCCTATTTTGCTTATTGTTTACTCCTGCAGACAAAAAAATAACAATTCTGTATTTAATTATGATAGCCATGTAGTCTAATTGAACTGTGGAGCAGAATTTTTGAAAAACAGTCTCTCACCATCTAAAATGGGGTTAAATAATTTTAATTTGAAGAGAATTGAGGTAAAAATAGAAGTAAACTTATTTCCAATTCATTTTTACTGTTTGTAATTTAATTAGAGAAGTCCTTTACATCTGGCATAAGATTTCTATTTTATCTCATCTTTCCTTAAAAATGTTTTCAAAGGCCGGGCGCGGTGGCTCACGCCTGTAATCCCAGCACTTTGGGAGACCAAGACGGGCGGATCACGAGGTCAGGAGATGGAGACCATCCTGGCTAACACGGTGAAGCCCCGTCTCTACTAAAAAGACAAAAAAATTAGCCGGGCGAGGTAGCGGCGCCTGTGGTCCCAGCTGCTCGGAGGCTGAGGCAGGAGAATGGCAGGAACCCGGGAGGCGGAGCTTGCAGTGAGCCGAGATCGCGCTGCTCACTCCAGCCTGGGCCGCAAAGCGCGACTCCGTCTCAAAAAAAAAAAAAAAGTTTTCAAAGCTGTTATTTACCTTTTACAAGATACCAGCAGAAAAACAATTCATACTGTAAGTTCCCTGAATAAATATGAGTATGTTACACTAATCGTGTATGTTTATCTAAACTACATACTAATACAAACTGCAGACTACATACTACATACAAACTGCATACTAATCAGGCAACGTATGTCTATCTCAGAACTGAATTTCGTGGATTAAGTCCACATAAATTGGGTTCTATTAACAAACCTTGGGATTCCAAAATTTGTGGTTTAGGTACTTTAAAACACTAATATTCTTCTTGGCATTGCTCTTGTGAAATTTTAATCCCATGTAATTTCATTGGAACAACTAATTTCATTTTAGGACAGCTGCCTCATTTATCGATGCTGGTGAAACCATAGATTCATTAAAATATATAGATTAAATTATCCAGGCTTCTTAAACACTTCTCTGCACACATTCATATAGCGTTATGTGGCAGATATGCAAGTGCTCTTTTCTGGAACAGATGGTTTAGACACAATTAATAAGGAGCCTTGAGTTATTTGCATATTCATTAGATAATATCAGTTATTCCTCAGCCGGAACAAAGAATAACACAAATGGCATTCATGTTTCCTCCCATTAACACATCATTAAAAGCAAAATGTCTGTGTTAAAAATGAGACAGAGAGTGATCCTTGACTTTATAGCAACCTAGCATTATCCATTTGGGTTTTGAACATGATAATAAAAGCATGTTGCCCTCATGTAATTTATTCCTGATTTTATAACAGGATAAATGAAGACATCGTCATACGGCATACGTCTGCCCTGTCTCTGTGATTTTGCTTGCCATATAGATGATTGCCAGGAAGGGTCAGGTCAGGAAAAATTAAATATATTTAATTTTATCTTTAAAAAGTCAGAAAACCAGAGGAAAAATTATTAACTAAAAAATATAAAACTTTGTGACAGATACTGGAATGTGTTTTTTTTTTTTTTTTTTTTTTGAGACCGAGTTTCACTCTTGTTGTCCAGGCTGGAGGAGTGCAATGACATGGTCTCGACTCACTGCAACCTCCGCTTCCCGGGTTCAAGCGATTCTCTTGCCTCAGCCTCCCGAGTAGCTGGGATTACAGGAGCCCACAACCATGCCCAGCTAATTTTTGTATTTTTAGCAGAGACAGAGTTTCAACATGTTGGCCAGGCTGGTCTTGAACTCCTGACCTCAGGTGATCTGCCCATCTCAGCCTCCCAAAGTGCTGGGATTACAGGCGTGAGCCACCGCGCCTGGCCCGGAATGCATTTTAAAAAGGCTTTCTAATGACTGTGTTGTTGATAAACCCAGAAAAAGTTACTGATAAAACATCAAATCACAACTTAAAATGAAATAATACCAAAGCCACCTAATGAAGTTTTAATCTGATTTTTAGGCTTAAAAATTTAAATAGAATTACTTTGCCTGTATGCTATGAATTATTTATGGTCACTTACCCTGTCATCAGTATACAAGAGTGACTGGACATTTGTCAGAGATTGAAAATAAATTATCTTTGTTTGAATTTAAAAAGTCAAATAAAGCTATTTCTTTACAAAGGCCCAGTTTCTTGGAGGATAAATAGAGGCACATGTGAGGGAACATCCCAGGTTGCCGTACTTGATGATGTCACGGTCAGCGCTGTGCTTTGACCGTGAGTAGCCGAGTCGCCATTGCCTCCTAGAACTGCTGTCCCATATGGCCAACACTAGCCACATGGCTATTCAAATTCCTATTTTAAATTACAAGGAAATTTCTTGTTTTTTCTCAGCCACACTGGCCACATTTCAAGTGTTCTAGAGCCACACGAAGCCAGTAACTCCTAGAACACACAGCTCAGGTGAGAACGCTGTCTTCATCCCAGAAACTTCTACTGGACACCACTTTCCTAGGAGTTTCCTACTGAAGATAGAAAACAAAGGTCCAAGGATAACTAAAAATGACTTGCAGACGGTAGCAAAAAGCAACTTACCACAAGAATAAACAGTTAGGTATTGTTATTAGGAGTAGTTAAAAGTAAAGTTAATTGAATGAAAGGAGACATGTATATTTGGGAGCAGTTTGGAATCATTTATGAGAGAACGTCAAAACATAGACAATTTAAAAACAAGACATTCCATCCACTTTTCTATTCAATGTTTTTAACATTTATAACATACATGTTAAATTACATAAATGTTGAAAACATTGAACATAGAGAGAGTTTCTTAGAGCATTTCAAAAAAAATATTTTGTACTCAACTGCTGTACTTTAGGTTTGAGCGATAAAAGAAAATTTACTATACACAATCTGGGATTCATTCAACAAACATCATTGAGCAACTTAGTTTACATCAACATTCCCTAGCTGTAAGATTGCAAGATGCAAGACATGGTACTCCTGAAGAGCTACAGACACACTTACCGGGAGGCAGGGCAATTAGAATATGCCATGATGGGCCTGTATAAAGTGGCGTGAGCATTACACACATTATTGAGCAATGGTGCAACTCAAGAGGGAGAGTCTCCTTTAGAGGAAAAGAAAACCTATGGGAATAACAGCATGAACAAGAAAGCCCAAGAGACAAATTTCAGGTTGGAGAAGTGTGGAGAGAGAGATAAAGACAAAAAGGTTTTCTGAATTCTTAGAACTACAGAAAGACAGTGAAAAGAACAAAGGTACAATGTGATGAAAACAAGCAGAGGGTTTGACTGATCTGAAATGAGCGGAGTCCACTCCCAGGTGTCTTTGCAATGGACACTCACAATTTTCTAACGTCATTTTAAAGAAAAACCTCACAAGCACATGTGGGAATTGGCCATTGCAGGCAGAGTTATCCATCGCCCACTTGGTGCCCTTGGGAGAGGGCCTGAGCAGGAGGAGGGAGTGGGGCTGGTATGACAGAGCAAGAACTCCCGGAGGGGAAAGGGCTGAGTTTGCTGTTGGAGGGTTCATGTGAGCTGAGATGGGAGGGTGCGTCCTGCAAGCCTGCTAACAGCAGTGGGTCAGCCTACATGATGCCTCATGCCCTGTGTAGCACAGAAGCCCTAGGAACCCAGCCCTGGAAAAAAGCCCCCGGTCTAGTGCCCATTGGAAAAGCTAAGGAGCCTGAGCTGCCCAGATCAAGACTGGCTTCTGCAGGGCCTCCTCTTCCTCCTTGACCACAGCCAGAGAGAGGCTGGCGGGTAAACTCTGAGAACTAACAGGAGTAGCTAACTCTACCAGAAGGTTGGGAAGGTTTCCTAAAGCAGGGAATAAGATGAGCTGTGTTTGGGAGAATTAGCATTAGCAGCAAAAAAACAAAATAAAACAAAACAAAAATCCAGTAACTGCAGAGGTGAAAAGCAGAGAGAGAAGGCCAACTGACTGTATACCTAGAGCTGCCCACGGACCTAGGCCAATCTCATTAGGAGTTCCTTAGGACACCTGCAAAGTTGGACCATGTGGGCAGACCCACAGCTTCAGCAATAGGAATTTATTAAAAATAACCAGCCCAGGAGAACACACTCGTGTGGAGGGGACACATAAAGTGTGACAACTCAAAGTACGACCAACTTGAGACACTTTCAACAAAACTAAAAATGAAAATGTTGGATTTACATATTCTCAGGCTTTCAGTTGATAACTCTAAAATGTCTATCCCTAATTTCTCTTCCAAGTTGAAATCCACAATTCTAGTTGCCTTGAAGGCAGTTTCTTGGATCTCCTATAAACTCATGTCTTCTGGAGTCTCCCTAAATTGTTTAAATCGTACTCATCATCCTCACTTTCCACAAATCTAGATTTTCACCTGCAATGGGGATTAAATGGAATTTACCTCAGTTAATAGTGCTGATGGCATCCCCCAAGACCGAATGCACCCTCCTCTCCCATGTTCTTATCCATCGCATGCAAACAAACTAGTTGGTTCTGCCTCTGAAATCTCCTTTAATCTGACAGCTCCTGGCCCTCTTCTCTGCCCCAGCCTTGGTCAGGACGTATACTATTTATTTAGTCTTAAAGTTTGTTTCCCAGCCTCCAGGTTCTCCTTATTCCCATCAATTTGGGGTGGTGCCAATCCCTATGACATGTTAGCACTCAGAGCTCCTCATCCCACCACTGTAAACAGCTAATTTAATTGAGAAAGAAGGTACATTGAAATGATCTTTGAGTTTAAGAAATGAACATTTTTGAATAAACATACATTAAGAATATTTTTGTTTATTCATGTATAAATTACCAAAGGCTATGAAGGCTATCCTAGATAGAAAGCACGGTGCTGGACAGTATGGAGTCCAGACAAATAAGATGAAGTACCTGCTTCAGGATGAACACCACCACAATCTACATGCCGTAGCTTTCTCACAACGAACCTGAGTCAATTGTACACAGCATAACTACTAAGTTATTCAATAAAGAAAACTCATCTTTGCCTTTCTTAGGATGAACTTTAAATAGTAAAACATGCTGTTTCACACCATTTTTTAAAAATTGAAACCATATTTATGTCTTGCTGATCTTAATTAGCCAAGGAAAATCCAAAAATTTAAACTCAGATCTGAAGATCTTAAATTAGAAGGAATTTACTTACTTAAACAGAGGTAAGAGAAATAAAGTTAAATGAAACAGCTCAAATAATTTAGGGTAAAACACAAATTTCTGATGCAGGTTTAATATTTAAATTTTCAAATACTTCTAACTAATGATCAATATTCAGAAAATATGTGTCAAATATCCTATAATAAATACAACTCAGTAATGTTTTCAGCATTTTCAGTTACAGATATGTGATAGTGACTTATTTTTTAATTATTAAGAACAAATGTCAATAGACACATGCACGCACATGCATGCAGGAGAGCATATACACATGTGCATGGGATGCTGGACAGCATCAGTGAAGGCATCTTATGAAAGGTAGTTCACCCACACTCTGGTGCTCTGTTCCTGTGCACAGAAGAAATTACTTAGGGTACTCCATTCTGGAAGTAACCTCTCCCTTTAAATCTGCTACTTTTCTCCTTTCTAAGGTAGAGCAGCACATCACTGGTGCAATTCTCATAATGTGAAAGAACCACCACTTTACCAAATATTTTATCTCATTCCTGTCAAACGTTGTTTAGCTCCTGGACCCTAAGGTCTCTGCTTGCCACAAAGCAAGAAAGGCCGAATCTCAGACTCTGACACACATCCACCCTATTCTCTCCTAGTTGAAGGAACAGCCATCAGGAGAAATCAATTCAGTCTATATTCGTAACCTGGCAAGGACGGCTAGAACCCACATGAGCGTGCTTCTCACATGTTCACTATCAGGTCTGATGAGAAAATACTTTCCAAACCCCACAACCCCTACAAGTAGGTCAAGAGGTTCAAATGTTTTGCTTCTTAAACACACACACATACACACACACACCCTCGCATCCCCTTTCCCTAATACACTTACTGTTGAGTGTACTTCCACACACACAGAAATAACTTTTAGTGGTTGAAAAGTTGATTTTACTGGAAAACGTATGTTCAAATTTTCTTGTGCATCTTGTGTGATGATAAAAGGTGCAAGTACAAAAATAGCTGAACATCAGAAAGAGTAACATGCTTTTAAGAGAAATGTCACATCTCACTTATGTCAGAAAGAGAAAAGTGTAGTAACATTTTTAGTGCCTGGTAGATAACCAACAAAACACACACACACATACACACACACTCACACATATGCACAAACACCATTTTTAAAATTTAATTCTATTACCCTATGACATAGGGGGTGTCATCTGAGACAAAAATGTTCAGCTTTATTTGCTCATAAAGATAAGCATCTGTCCTGTTTGCTGTGATTAATCAACTACCATGTATGAAGAATCTGAGAGTCAGAAAAAATTATCTAAAAAGGAAAGTTAGCTATTTAGTAAATAGTTGAGGCAAGATTTAACCATTCATCATAATAACAGTTATGCTGTTATTGAAATGAATTGCATTATTTATGTTGCAATCATATATAAGGTCCTGCTAGAGATTTTCTTCGTTGAGGGGAATAGATTTTCTATAAATGGTGCTTTATAGAATATGGCGAATGATTATGAAGAAAGCATGAAGAAATCTCTTGTACTTGATATATTACTAACATTAAAACCGAGTCTTGACAGATGCTTCTGAAAATATCTTAGTACAGATGCTGCACAAGGTACGCAGGTGTGTCAATAAGCACACTGTATCTATTTCTCAGTAGGATAAAACAATTTAAAGTGGGATATAAATGGACAGATAGAACATAAAATAAATGTTTTCCAAGTACCCAATTTAGCTAGTTTATGGTTTTATAACAATTTAATCTATACTCAATAATGACTTACTGAGTATGTATTTTTGCAACAGGCATTAAGGGGCCAACAAATCCATCAGAATCTCCTGTAGATTCTCCAGAAGAGGAGCAAAATACTTTTAAAACAAAAGTATAATTTAAGACAATATGCAACGAGTTATAAAAATACAAAATATTTTTAGAATTTATGGAGTGATGACCCAAGTCACAGTTTAGCTAAATTTAAATGGGAGCAAAATTCCATAGGTAGGGAAAGCGGGGAGGAAGATACAGATAGAATAACTCATATAAACAACACTTTAGTGATCAGATAGCTCATGGTATAAGAAGCCTTTCATTTGACTGGAGCACAATGCAGGAAAGGAGTAAGAAACAAAAATGTTAAGGATGGCTGGAGTCAGACCCAGGAAGGCTAATTAGTTTCATGGTATTTGGGTAAGCCAAGAGAAGGCATCGACTGTTCATCAGCAGAAGAGCTTTGTGGTTGGCCTGATGGACAGGAAGGTAGTCTAACTCACAGCTTCCAAGCAGGACCTCAAGGCTCCCTCTTACAGGTGGGGCACAGATGTGCCGTGAGATGCTCACCAGTCCACCCCGTCTAGCAGCTTCCATGGCCAGCAGCCGCAACCCAGGTGCTTTCGAGGCTGGTTCTGGAGGGGAGGATGGGGTTTGTACATGTGATCCCTGCTGGGCTGGAGCTCAATGGCTGACATGGAGCTCTGGGGACTCAATCACAACACTCCGACCTTGTCTGGGGAAGTGCTACCAGGCAGCCGTGGAACACACTGCTGCTGGCTGTGACAAAGGGAACCATGTAGCCGCTATGCAGCTATTCTTGAGGTGCCCAAAGCGAGACTGACGCTTGTGTGCAGTTGCTCAGCTGTGCCAAAGCAGGAAGGCCACAGGGGGGATCCCGTCAGGCACAGCCCCAAGCAGTGGCCATGATGTGCTATCTTCATATTCAGCACCTGATGCTTCCTCCTGCAGCCACAGGTTCTTTAGGTGGTGCCTAAGCCAGCAGCAGGATGACTGTTCTACAAATGCATGCATGTTCTGTAAATAAGAGTTTTCACGCTATTTTGAATTATCCTAAGGTGACTAACATGGGAACAGAAAACCGAATACCACCTGTTCTCAGTTATAAGTGAAAGCTAAACATCAAGTACACATAGACACAAAGAAGAGAACAACAGACACTCGGGCCTCCTTGAGGGCGAGGGTAGGAGGAGGGTGAGAACGGAAAAACTCATAATAAGTATGAGTACCATACTTATTACCTGGGTACCTCAAACCCCAGCAACGCACAATTTAACCAAATAACAAACCTGTACATGTACCCCTGAACCTAAAATACAAGTTTAAAAAATATATTAAAAGCATGGACTATGCATTAAATTATATTAAGGAATTAGGATAAACATTGCCGGTTGTATAATGATATTATGCATATGTAAAAAATATCCTAATTTTGTTGAGATGGATATTAAAGTGTTGAGGGGTGAAAAAAGTTTGATTAGATTTAAAAATCTATTTGCAATACCACCAAGAAAATTGAACATTACATTTGTCCATTAAAATGAATTATTGCAAAATTAGAGTTGTTGCAAACTTTTTTTAGGTTTCCGATTTTAGTTTAGTTTAGTTTAGTTTAGTTATTTTATTTTTATTTTATTTGAGATGGAGTCTCGCTCTGTCACCCAGACTGGAGTGCAGTGGCACAATCTCGGCTCACTGCAGCCTACCCCTCCAGGGCTTAAGCGATTCTCCCGTTTCAGCCTCCCGAGTAGCTGGGATTACAGGCGTGCGCCACCATGCCCTGATAATTTTTGTATTTTTAGTGGAGGCAGGGTTTCACCATGTTGGCCAGACTGGTCTCGAGCTCCCAATCTCAGGTGATCCACCCACCTCGGCCTCCCCAAGTGCTGGGATTACAGGTGTGAGCCACCGTGCTCAGCCTCAATTTTATTTTTATAACCACCTTATGTGAACAAATCTTCACATCAATGTGACCCTCAAGAATTTGAAGAGATTTTAAATCTAATCAAACTTTTTTTTTCACCCCTCAACACTTTAATATGCAGCTCAACAATGCTAGAACATTTTGTACATGTGCATAATATCGTTCTACGACTAGCAATGTTTATCATGATTCATTAATATGATTTAGTTTGTCAGGAATTGGATGTTGCTGTTTCAAACATAAAATCTATTCTGTCATTGAAGTATGTTAAAAACAATCTGATACAAAATACTATGTTCCTGGAAACAAGCTTAAATTTCTCACAAAAAGTTTTGAGAATATTTTATTGGCAGTTTTATAAAATTCTGGCATTTAAATAGCTTTTTCCTGACTTAAGTATAAGGAATTTTTCCAGCTACTGTCAACGCCCATCCCTAGAAAAGGCAATCACCTTTAAAGAAGTAATCAGTACTGGTTAGCAATGCTCATTCTTTTGAATGTAGCTGAGAAAAAAATGCTATGAATAACAATTTTATGATTTCTTTTAGAATGAATATGCTTCTTCCAAAAAAGTAGTTAAAATCTATTTTATCAAATCATATTATGAAACATTCATTCTAATTATAGTCAATCCTCATCTTATTTCACTGCATAAAATGTTTAATATTTTCTACCTCCTATTAAAAAATGGAATCACATTCTAGGTCATGGACCAATTAAGCTTTTAGTAATTTTTCTTTGTCTTTTCCATGGCATACATGAGAAAACTTTGATCATGTTGTTTCATGAAATCTGTGAACTAATTTGTGAAATTTGAAAATTTAATCTCACATTAAACAGTTTCTAAAACATGAACACAATTATTCCATATACACGCACACATGCATGTACACATATTTACGAAGAATATCATGTATTTCTAGTATTCTTTTCACTTTATTAACAATTTTAAATTGTAACCATCCATTACATTATCCAATTACAAAAGCAAAGACTAACTGCATATAAATTTATTTTTGCTTTTAGAGGTTATTTAAAACATAAATCAATATCTGGAAAATTTAAATATTGATTTTTTGTAATTTTATCTTACAATTTGCATTAAGTAATATGTACTAAAATATTTACTTTAATTGAAAAATGGGAATCAGACTTTTATGTTCAGAAAATAAAACATGTTGCTGATTGGTATTAAAATAAAAATGAACTTTATATAGTAGGTTATACAGAAGACAGGCTCAAGTAATTGAGATAACTAACAGGAACAGCACATGATAACATTTTATTAAACATTATTATATTCTAACACATTGAGATTAAATTTTATTGTTTACTATTGACAAACCAACTCCAATTTCAGTGGCTTAAAACAAAACTCATCTGTTGGTCCTCACAAGCTGACTGGTGAACTGGATACTTTTGCTGTCCTGAGCTGGGGCAGGCTATGTTGTCTGTGCTTGCTGACACATCTCCGTCCAGTCCAGCTGCTGATCCTGGCTGGCCCTGAGAGGCTTACCCACCTGTTCCGTGGCAAATCAGCAGGCTGCCATGTTATTCGCTATGATTGGGTCATGTGTCTTCTCACCCAGCAGGCTAGCCTAAGCTTCAGGCACATGTCAAGTGGGCTCCTAGGATAGCAGTGAGAGTGTGTCCCCATGTGAAGAACATTTTAGGTCTCCCTTGTGTTGCATATGTGATTGTCCTGTTGGCCAAAGCGTGTCACGTGCCAAATCTAGGGTGGGTTTACAGGCTGTGATGACCCTAAGACTTAGACACAAGAGCTATAGAAAAATCAAGAGCCTCACTACAGCAGTCACCAGGGCGATGTTTTCATATTTGCAACTCCATCATAGAATTTTGGAGTACATAAGTTTTTTTCCATCTTTTCATGTGAATATATATACACATATATATATTTAAAATGTATATATTATAATATATTTTAATATAAATATTTATATATATATAACCCTAGGCTAGGTTTATATATATTTTATTATATATTATATATTAAATGACATATTAAATATTTAATCTATATTATATATTATATATATTTAATATATATTATAAATATAGTAAATATATATTTAAATATATATTATAATATATAATAAATATATATTATATATTTCTTTCACCTTTTACTTATATTAATTGTACATATTTTCAGGGTACAGCTGATATTTTGATACTTGTATAAAATCTGTAATGATCAAACCAGGGTTATTGGGATATATATCACCTGAAACATTTATCAATGAGGTGTATTTAACTAAGAAAAAAAAGTAATCATAATAGCAGTGTTTGATTAATCTTGGGAGAAACTAAAAACAGCATACCTTTCAGATTTAGAAAGCATAAGGAACTTTATTAACGGATGATATGTCTTTTCACTAAGTCATAGTCAGGTGGCATTCTTTGTTTTCAGAAACTTTATATAATCTCATGCAGTTGCCTGCTGACTTACAACATTTAGAGTGAGTTTTGATGATAACACAATATGTCATAATTAAACAGAACCTTAGAAAAAAGTAACATTATTATCATAAGCCCCTCACTTCTCCATCTACTTTTTTGTAAGAGCACCTGTCTTGTATCTATAAAAATTAAAAGTATTGAGTAGAATTTATCTGAACCCTGATATTGTTTTGACAAAAAGTCTAGTTTATCTCATTAAGTGATAGTTTTCCAATGAAATTTGACAATTCATTACATACTTGCCTAAGTTCTCATTTATATGCATTTATCTTTTTATTAACTGTGTATTAATAATAATTTTAATAAAACTTTGTTTTAAAGATAAATATTGTTATTTAGCATCTCATGGTTACAGGAAATCTTTAAATTTCTGTATGTGGTAGCATGTATGTGGTGTGCTTTCATCATGTGGTAATTGATTATTTTCACATACAAGCATATTTTAACTGAGTAAGAAATTTGGGAGGAGAAGTAGAATGGAAATGTTAGGTCAAGGAAACAAGAAATGATTTAAGATTTCCCACTGTTAACGAAGAACATGTTCATACACACATGTGCACATGTGCACATAATAGGAATACATATATGTGTATGAATGTAACACTTAACTGTATAGTTAAACACATTATTGAGCATGCTTTTTTTTTTTTTTTGGAGACAGTTCTGCTCTGTTGCCCAGGCTGCAGTGCAGTGGCACCATCTCAGCTGACTGCAAGCTCCGCCCCCTGGGTTCAAGCGATTTTCCTGCCTCAGCCTCCTGAGTAGCTGGGATTACAGGCGCACGCCACCACGCCCAGCTAATTTTTTGTATTTTTAGTAGTGATGAGGTTTCACCATGTTGGCCGACTGGTCTTGAACTCGTGACCTCAAGTAATCCACCTGCCTCAACCTCCCAAAGTGCTGGGATTACAGGTGTGAGTCACTGCGCCCGGCCTGATCATGCATTTTTAAATGCCTTAAAGTGAACATAAATGTGCTACATGTAGAGGTCACTGGATGCATTAAAAAGAGTTTCATATCAATTTTATTATTATATTACTAGTTCCAATATGCCAGAAATGATACATTTTGTAGGTATTTTAAATTATGGTGAATAATTTTTAGGGATCAACTTAAAATGTCTGATGGGATACATGATTGTTTTTAGCACTGAGACAGGAAAAGAGTTTGAAGTTGGAGAAAATTAGCTGACAGGAAATGATCTGACCGTAAGTCTGTGAAAAGCCCCCTGAGACTGTTTCTCCAGCCAGCCTCTCTGCAGAACAAAGATGTCCCATCAGCTGCTGTCACTGTCTGTGGGGACACCACTCCGCTACTGGTGTGATGTGCCTGCAAGCCCACTGTGGGCATCCCTCTTATGCACATCCTCAAATCAAGATGCCCCCGGCAAAAAGCTGAGAACTGAGTCTCCAGCTACTTGACTTTATTAACTGTATTTTTATTCATTACACAATATGGAGGGAAAGAGGAGCATCATTTATTGAAATCCCACGAATCCCAAAAGTGAGCAAAAACATTATTAGAAAAATTTGTATTTCCACTGTATCCTACTCTCAAGGATAACTTCAGGAAAAAAGGAAAGACTTCAGGGAAAAATACGTATTTTACCATGCAAAGTTAATAATCTGATAATACAGAGCAAGGAAAAATGACCTTTCATTTGAAGTCACATTATAAAACCTCTGGTTCTTATTTGAATATTATATTAATTCAGCAACTAATTACTACTAATTAATTCAAGAAATAATTACTACTATCATAGGTCAAGTACCAGGCCCAGGTGACATGGTGAATAAAATATGGTTTCTGCTTTCAAAATTGCTGCAATGTAATAAATGAAGACAAATGTAAGAACAATATAATGAATTACATTTGTGTTATAAAAACAATAAACATGGTAATGTAGAGAACAAAGGAGAGGGTGAAGAATTTGCCTGCATAAAGGGCAAGATCAGAGAACTGGGGGTGGGAGAAATGGAGACATGTCGGCCAAAGGAGACAAACTTTCAGCTATCAGGTGAACAGGTTTTGGAGGTTTAAAGTAGGGTATGAGTGGTTTTGGATGAGCTTATTAATTTCATTGTGTATTCCATGTATACATATAGGAGATCAATTATAATGTAAATCAATTATGTTGTATAACTTGAATATAACCGATCTTTATTTGATAATTAAGTATTTTTTTTAAAAAAAAAAAAAAAAAGAAAAAATAACCTTAACACTGGGACATTCTCAGAATTAGAATGATTTCTTGGAAATTAAAACATCATAGCAAAATAAAAATTCAACACATTAAAAAAAACAGCCAATGGAAAGCAAAGAATAGGACAAGAAAACAAATGTTATCTCAGAACATCACTTGTCGGCAGTGAACATTTCCTACTTAGTTACTATAGGATAAATAATGAGTATTGATGAGACTAAAAAATGTGATAAAAAGTGTTAGGAAAGTAAACGGAGGGGAATGGGGTGTGAGTGGTATACAAGTCAGTGCACCGAGAAATATCACAAAAGGAATATTATTGAGAAATGTAAAGGTAGCTACAAGAAGAACGTTAAAAGTGAAAGTCAGGAACAGCATAGTCTATAAAGTCCAGCTTTTTTTTTTTTTTGAGACAGGATACAGCTCTGTCCCCCAGGCTGCAGTGCAGTGGTGTGAAAATGGCTCACTGCAGCCTCCACCTCCCAGGCTCAGGCGATCCTCTCACCTCAGCCTCACAAGTTCAGGTTTTTCTTTCAATTGTTAAATGTTGATAATATATTAGAAAAGAAGGAAAGAGAAAGAAGGAAAATTTTTAAACTACTGAGATGGTGCCTCAAGGTTTTTATTCCAAAGAGATCAAGGAAAAGGGAGCTTGCTCTCTCTCTCTCTCTCTCTATTTCTCTATTTCTCTCTCTCTTTCTCTCTCTCTCTCTCTTTTCATTCAGTATTCATTTCCATGACAAAAACTTCTTCACTTGGCAATAAATTCTACGGGCAGTTTCTTGAAGTGGTGTGAAGTCAAGGTAAGGGCAGCTGTGGCTCCCTATTTACAGCAAAAACTCAAAGCTGCTGCCTCAGGCTTACAGACTCTGTTAAAAGCTCTATAAAATGCATTATATTTTGTATCTTGAATAATGAATTCCTAATGGGATTTATGGCATTGTAAAATATTTTAGCAAATTTTGTGAAATTAATATCTAGTCTCGCAACAGAAAAACTATCAGAAGGAAATTGGGTTAAAGAAATTATATAAATAACAAGGAGAAATACAGAGAAACACGTCGTTAATCATTTGAATGAAAATTCCAGGTTTTCTAGTTATAGGAAGTGACAAATATTTCCAGTGATTTAGTAGAAAAGAGTAGCAAAAGAATATAAAGCTATTGAAACAGATATAAAATCACTTGGAAAAAAGGTTTCAAGTGCTATGTAAATGTTAAATTTTTTATTATAAAGCATTAAAATGACACAAAGAAAACTAAGATGGCTTACTTACTTATACCTGTGTTTCTTGTTTGTTCAATAGACTGTTTCTTGTTTGTTCAATAGCCATTTTCACCTCTTTTCTTACTAACACAAGATTGTGTGTTTGGACGGGCTATACGTCCATCATAAAACAGACAGCCAGCCATGTAGAGATTTTCCCCAACATAGCTCCTGCCAATCATGTGGGGGTGGAGTCCCTGGCTGGAGCTGCTTAGAAAACATTAACTGTAGTCTGACCCAACTGGTACGTGCTTTTTGACCTGCCCGTTCACTTTTTGTTGTCCAGAAGTAGGTACAATACTGCATATGGCTGTAACTACAAGGCAGCCAGGGAGTAAAGACCAAGAAATGGCAGAAGAATCAGCCCTTTCTTTTTTTTTTTTTTTTTTTTTTTTTTTTTTTTTTTTTTTTTTGAGCCGGGCGCGGTAGCCCTTTCATTTTTGAACCCCTGGACAAACCTGCAGAATTCTCTTTGTCGTCGTCAGATTCAAGCCATGAGTACCATTAGTTTCTTAAAGCCATCGTGTCTGGATTCTCTATATTTTCACATGAATTCAATATCTAGCTGACACAATAGCCCACATTGTGAGGAAAAGAGAGAGACAAATTCATGAAAATAAGTGCAGGAATCACGAAACTTAAATATAAATGAGGAGAGCGAATCGTTAGAAAAGTAAGGTCAGAGAAGAGACAAAGCTGGGGTAATTTGGCGCACAAAAACTAATGGCATAAGGTACTTCATAATAGTTAAAAATGAACCATGCAAATCTGGCTCTGTGCTTTCTGACAACCAAAAGTAAAATGCAAGATTAATTAAGACGTTCGTAGAATCCATAACGTAAGAATATATTAGCTGTTCATGAAAAGTGCTACTTTTTTTAGATTTTATGATGAGAAGATAATTTCTCTTATTAGTCTTTATAAAATGGACACTTTGCAATACTTAAGAAAGTTCTAAACAATATCCTTCAGAACAAAAACATTAGCACATTTCATGCAGCTACTGTTTATAGCATGTGCCAACAGAAGCCCAAAGGAAAAACTGAATTTTTCAAGAATGCAGACCCAGCTGGATGCAGTGACTCACGCCTGTAATCCCAGCACTTTGGGAGCTCCAGGTGGGAGATCACGAGGTCAAGAGATCGAGACCATCCTGGCTAACATGGTGAAACTCTGTCTTTACTAAATATACAAAAATTAGCTGGGCGTGGTGGCGCACGCCTGTAGTCCCAGCTGCTCTGGAGGCTGAAGCAGGAGAATTACTTGAACCCGAGAAACCAAGGTTGCAGTGACCCGAGATCACACCACTGAACTCCAGCCTGGTAGCCTGGTGACAGAGTGAGGCTCCATCTCAAAAAAAAAAAAAAAAAAAAAAAAAAGAATGCAGAGCCAGTGACTGCTACCCAAAGACAGGAAACACAAGAGTCCTGCTGTGCACAATTGTGGCAACCTTGGGGGTCTCCAGTGAGCAGACTGGATTTCTATGTTTTGCCTGTCTCCCCCTAGAATAGAAGCACCACACAAAGCAAGGATTTTGACTTTTTAAAAAATTGCTCTCTTAGACCTGAGAACAGTGCTGTCAGTCAGTACCAGTCACATAGTAGGTATTTAATAAATGTTTTAAACTAGTGAATATTCTAGGAGTCTGGAAGTCAGAGATAGCAACAGCACAGTCCAGGCAACATCCCCCCGGGAGGCTTGAAACTGTCAAGCATCCAGAAAGAAAGTGATCGGACTCCTGTGAAGATGATCAGCCCAAGTACTCAGTCTCGGTGTTATGGTCAATAGCAAAGGAGGGGGTGTGCCAGGGAGGTTAGAAAACATGGCACTAGAGTCACATTTATATTTTTCAAAAAAAATATACCCTTGAACCTGAGGGTGGAGTCAATCTTGTTGACAAATGATAATTAAGAAATTTTGAATATGAATAAGGTCGCAAAGATTAAAGTTGTTCCATAGTCATTTCTTCATCCATAGTTTTCCCTTCTCTGTCCTCTTCTCTTTTTCTTTATTACATTTTCCTCCTTTCTACCCCTTTCCCTTCTTTTCTATAAACACTTACTGTCTCTTTTATGCCACAATACATTAAGTCTTACTCTCTCAAATCCCATAGTCTCTTAGAGAGAAAGTGACAAGTATAATGACCACGCTAAAATGGCACTAAGAAAAAAGTGTCTGAGTGTTCATGTGAAAAAGAAGCTGTCCTGGCCCGAAACAATCTGCAAATGGCTTCTAGAGAAGAAAGCAACTGAACCGGACTTTCCTGCCTCCCGTTGTTGTTCTTTGTTTTTGTTTTTGTTTTCTGTTTTTGAGTCAGAGTCTTGCTCTGTCTCCCAGGCTGGAGTGCAGTGGCAGGATCTCAGCTCACTGCAACCTCTACCTCCCCGGTTCAGGCAAATCTCCTGCCTCAGCCTCCTGAGTAGCTGGGATTACAGGCGCTGCTACCACGCCCAGCTTATTTTTGCATTTTTAGTAGAGACAGGGTTTTGCCATGTTGGCCAGGCTAGTCTTGAACTCCTGGCCTCAAGTGATCTGCCCGCCGTGGCCTCCCAAAGTGCTGGGATTACAGGCATGAGTCCCCACACCTGGCCTTTTGTTTTTCTTCCTAAGCTTTTCCTGTTCCCTGCCCCATTTTCCCCAGTACATGTCCCTGTTCTGTGCCAACGACAAGAGTATAGTAGCCTGAGCAGAACAGAGTGAAGGAATTTAGATATAACAAGGACACAGTCTGGAGACAATAAGGGATGCGCAGAAGCTAAACTCTGGCTTGAGCCACATCAGGTCACCCCAGATGTGATGGTTAATACTGAGTGTCAACTTGATTGGATTGCAGGATGCAAAGTATTGTTCCTGGGTGTGTCTGTGAGGGTGTCGCCAAAGGAGATGAACATTTGAGTCAGTGGACTGGGAGAGGCAGAACCACCCTCAATCTGGGTGGGCACCAGCTAATCAGCTGACAGCGCGACTAGAATAAATCAGGCAGAAGTTGGAAAGAGCTGACGTACCAAGTCTTCCAGTCTTCATCTTTCTCCAGTGCTGGATGCTTCCTGCTCTTGAACATCAGACTCTGAGATCTTCAGCTTTTGGATTCTCAGACTTGCAGATGGCCTATCGTGGGACTTTATTTTGTGATCGTGTGCGTCAATTCTCCTTAATAAACTCATATATATATACACACACGCACACACATAAAATACACATATTTTGTACATACACATACATATTATATATATAAACTATACTATATATATATAATATATATATAAAAAAATATAAAATCTTATTAGTTCTGTCCCTCTAAACAACCCTGACTAATACACTAGAGGAGCAGGGTAGAGGAGACACGGGCACACAGGCAGGAACCCAGGTCATGCTGACAGAGCTGTTGCTTGCGCAAAACTTTTTTTTTTTTTTTTTTTTTTTTTTATGAGAAAGAGTTTTGCTCTTGTTGCCCAGGCTGGAGTGCAATGGTGCGATCTCAGCTCACTGCAACCTCCACCTCCTGGATTCAAGCAATTCTCCTGCCTCAGCTTCCCAAGTAGCTGGGACTAAACTCTGCTTTTTGTACAATTTGTGTTCCCAAATCAATGGTTAGTCCTTGCCTCTAAAATTAGTTATACTTAAAAGTAAACTAACTCATACTGTGATATTTGAGTGTTTGAAGTTGGAAAAAAAATACGCATCAAATTCTAGAGATGTCTAATAGATACCAGTATAGGTTAATTTTTTCAAAGCACTCTATCCTATTGGCTCCATTCTTGTTTCCTGGGGCTCAGTTCATCAAAAAATAAAGATGAGATGAAGTGATTCTTCATGTTTTTTCAAGGTGTTAAGTCTGTCATTCTATGGTTGGAGCCAGGAGCATGGATGTGATGAGCCCCATTCTTTTCCTTTATTGGCAGGACCCAGGGTGGATTACGACAAAAGATGCCATTTCTGGGCAGCTTAGGTAGAGCACATTGTCTGGAAAGGCAGCACAGGGACACAGGCAGGAAACTCGTGATGAATTGTCAAAGGCACATTCCCAAAGTCAAAGCTGTACTAAAAACTAAAAGAAAGGGCACACTGAGCAAGCACTGGCAGCTAAACTGGGTCAGATTCCAGTAAGGAATGTTACACCAGCAAAAGATAGCAACCCAGGAGGAGGCATGGGGAAAGAACTGAGGGTTACTACACACCTCCATGCACCAAGGTGACGCACCTTTGAGCTTGCAGGTGATTTTTACTGTATCAACTTTATTTCTCTTCTGCAAGCTCCAAATCAGACAGTTTTATCCTGGTCCTCGCTTACCCTAAGTATCTTAGTCTCATGAGGACAAAGGCTATGTCTTCTTTTGTTCAGGAGTTTTCTGAATGTTCTCCTGAAGAAGTGATTATCTCCCTCTAATTAGGTAAACGGGGCATAATAGTGCCAATTCCTGAAATAGGAATTATAAGAGAAGAGGAGAAATTATAAATTGAAAAAAATGTGATTTCTATTTTGGGATTTTTGATGTGGTTATGGCTGTAAAACATTCACATTTGGTTACAGTTGTGGACATTTTTAGGGGCAAGTGTATATACGGACAAGTATTCTTACATACATAGATGGAGAATTCATTTAATAGGCATAGACGAGACCACAGATTAGGAGATGAGAAATGAGAAGCAAAAATAAAAAAAGCAGAGAGCTAAAAATGGAATTCCATATTTAAACAAAAAAGTCAGAACAAAGAGGACCCAGTACAGGTGACATATAAAGCTGGAAAACAGTTCATGTTTATTATTCCTTCTTAGAAACTTCTGAACAGTGTCATGTTTCCATCAATGACTCAATCAGTTGGCAAATTATGTCATGAACGCATGTTGACTTAAGATAAATATTCTTCTCCAGTGGATGAGTACCTCACTAGAGGATAAGAATAACAGAAGTTCTGGGAGTAGATCAGTACACAAGAAGTAGCAGATTTCTGAAACTCCTTTTTACAGAGTTGTTTTGTTTTTAATTGCCAAAAATAATTGCATGTATTTATGGGTTACAATGTGGTGTTTCAACACATGTATACATGATCCTGCAATCTCACTAAAGGAATTGAAATTAATACACCAAAGAGATGTCTGCACCCCAGTGTTTATTGCAGCATTATTCACAATAGTCAGGATATGGAAACAACCTAAGTGTCCATCAAAGGATGAATGGATTTTAAAACACGGTATATATACACCATGGAATACTACTCAGCCTTAACAACAAACAAACAAACAAACAGAAAACAGAAAATTCTGTAATTTGCAATAACACGGATGGACCTACAGGACATTAAGGTTTTAGAAACCCTTAAATGTGATTCTAAAGGATTTATAGGCAGCAAGACCCAAGAGGTCTTTTGTACAGAGAAATATTAGGAATTATGTGTTTAAGAAACACAAAATATGAAGAATGGATTAGATTTCAGAGAGTAAGGGGCTTAATGATCAGTTGTAGTATTATCACAAGAGAGCAAGTAAAAAAGTAATTAGACTTTGAACCGAGGCAATGAACAAAAATACGATAATTGATTCAAGATTGGCCTGTAAAACCAACTGAACTTAGCACTAATTGAATGAGAGTGTACAATTTAAAGATGACAGCATTTTTAAGTCTACGTGTTTGAAAGTGGAATAAATTTAACAGAAGCATCTTGCATGTGATCATAAACATAGGCTAGGTTTGAGACATCAATGAAATGTCAACTTGGAGCTTTTCTTTAGACATTACGAAATGTCTCCATGTACAAAGAAAGCTGGCATTGAATAAAGTGCCTACAATTTAATTAGAATGTCTATTACCCAGTGGGTGAAGGAAATAATTGTGCAACAAATGACCAAATGGAGAGATGAAGAAGACTGGTCTATAATCATGAAGGGGAGGAAGTGATAGAACTGAGAAAACTAGCAGGAACCAGAAACTGCTAATCAAGGAGGAGTCCCAGACCCTTCGATAAGTAATCTTGGGGACACTTTACCCAGAAACTGTATTACACTTTCTCCTCCTCCCCTTGTTTTCTCTCTCTCCCCATCCCACCACCACCTCTCATTTCTTCCAATAGACATTCTATTTAGACAACTGCATTTTTTATTAATATGTCTTCCCCTACTCTTTCCATCATTTGTAGAAATACTTAATTAAGAATGGTAATAAGGTTCCTGTAAATAGTGCATTTAAAAATTATTTGTTATTTGCTAGTTAGACTTAGTTATTTTAGGCATCACTAAGAAACTTTTAAAATATATATATACTGGGTAATTTTAGAAGTTTGTCTTTGCCTCTCAATTTTTTTTCTGACATGATAAAGACTGCTTAATCCAATTAGGACTAACATTTCTGCTATTTAATTATGTGCATTCATTTGGTAAGCTTGAGGCTTACTCGGCACTCCCTTTTGCGGCTTCTTTCTCTGTACCTGACACAGTGTTAGATGCCTCACATGTATTTTTTTCCTCTTTCTTACTATTCATATTTGACAAATGTGAAAATTGAGACTGACTTAGCTGTAACGCAAGTATATATAATTATATGATTATACCTCTTTTTCTCCTAAGCATGCTAACATTACTGTTTCCTAAATGTATATTGATTGGTCATGGTCCTTAGCAGTCCACCTATAGAAGACACTGTAGCTGGTTATGAAGGAAAGGAACTATTGACAGATATGCAGAACTCACAGAAACTTTGTGAGTGTAAGACAGAATATAGGTCAAATTTCAAGAGACAACTCCCAAAACTTTACTCCAGAATGGATTTGACAAGAGGGCTGCAGCCTCCTGAGCAGGAAGCGCAGAACTGAGGCGTCACTGCCCACGCGCAGCTTCAGAACTCCTATTAGTCCATTCTCACACTGGTATAAAGAACTACCTGAGACTGGGTAGTTTATAAAGAAACGAGGTTTTACAGTTCTGCAGGCTATACAGGAAGAATGGCTGGGAGGCCTCAGGAAACTTACAATCATGGTGGAAGGCAAAGGGGAAGCAGGTGTGTCTTCACATGGTGGAATAGGAGAGAGGGCAAAGGGGGAAGTGTTACACCCTTTCAGACATACAGTCTCATGAGACCTCACTCACTGTCATAAGAACAGCAAGGGGGATATCTGTCCTGTGACCCTATCACCTCCCACCTCACCCCTTCTCCAACACTGAAGACCAGAATTCAACATGAGATTTCCATGGTGACACAGAGCCAAACCATATCAGAACTGATTGCCTTTGTTCTCATGCTGTCATTTCAGCCAACAAAATTCTTACATTTGGCTTCTTTTCCCATATAAATCATTTGAAATCAAGGTCTTACATGGGTATATTTTTTGGGGGGGCGGGGGAATTCCTAAATCACAATGCCTGTATCTTAGAAGCAAGATAAAATAGTAGTTTTCGGATTTTTGGTTGTTATTCTTGTTTTGATTTTTGATTCTCCATTGTGAAGGTGAGATTTTCACTGTCAGTTACTGTTAGAATATAGCAACAAGGTCTTTGTTAGCCACAAATGGAATATCTTCACTGTACACACAAAACAACAGAAGCATGAGGATATCGCATCATCCTACTAAGAGACTACACCAGGGCTGTTCTAGTCCGGGTGCAGATAGTGTCTGAATTCTTCCTAAGTAAACTAGCAGGACCTTTCTCTAGGCTAATGGGGTTTCTATCAGGTTTCTAGGAGCGAGTAAATCACCTGATGAATTCTGAACCAATGATAGAAGTGCAAGCCAAGCAAAGGTCTTCAAAGCCAAGCTGAAAGTCAGAAACGTGGGAAGCCAGATCCAAATACCAAGCCAAAAACAGCAGCAGTGGGTCCCAACTAGGAGCAGTGGAGTCAGGATAGACCTGGCTGGACAGAGTGAAAGGATGCTCAGAACAAGCTCAGAGGCCAGCCAGGCAGCACTCAGCTGACTACTGTGGGTGCTAGCGACGGCTCTGCGGTGGCCTGGAGTGCAACGCAGCCAAAGGTGAGGGGCGTCAAGACTAAAGTATGAAGTCAACAGGTGGGTTAGTACGTGAGAGAGGAATGGAGTGCTTTGGGCTTCCAGATCAATGTTCCAAGCGCCACATCTTAGGTTAACAATTTAACTGCTGTCCTTCTCTCTACAGTGTTGTTGAAAAATGAATCCTAACAATGTTGAAGTCGATACTTTAGGCTGGTTCATGTCACGATGTGCTTCAGTGTTTTCATTGTCCTTCTTTTTGTGAAGGAGGACTTCCTGTGTTCTCATTCATTTGTTCTGAGCTTTTACCTGTAAACATCAGTAAACAGCCATTTAATTCAATCGAATCTACAAACAGAAAGAACAACTGGCAGGATAAATGCCTGCTTTAATTCAGGAATTAACACCTGAAAGAGGGAAGCAGAGGTGCCTGGTGCGGAAACCTGAAGCCGGAGTGGAAGCCCACACATCGTCTTTCCACCATGATTGCTTCCAGGCCAAAATTGGGCTTCACTGAAAGCATTAGGCTGATTGCTTTCTCACCAAACTTTTCTCACCCTCTCAACTCTTTTCCCAGACATGACTACCATCCTCCAACCTTCTTAATCAGGGAGACTGATGCCAGGAGGAATCCAGGAAGGACAGACATGGGCAGCCCTGGAACATCTGATGGCCTAATAATTCTGGATGTTTTCAGAAATATTGACGTTTCCAGGAAAAGTATACAATTTCCAAGTGTCCCTTAACAGCTTACGTCTCTGGGTTTACAATTCCCAAGAGCTCAATTTTTTTTTTTTTTTTTTTTTTTACAGTAAGACAGCACCAATTGTGATTTTAGAGAACTTGTTTTTAATAAAATGCAGCTTGTTCAGATCAATATATTTTGCTTCTTTAAAATAAAATTTCAATCCAATTACCTGTTTCAGGACAACCTTTAAAGAAAAAAGCTTGCTTATGACATACTTTGTTGATAACATTTTTCTTAAGCAGAAAATTACTTCCAGTTACCTTCATTGCACAGGCAAATGTGCAGGCTGGCGTGGGAAGTAGGTAAATCAACTTGCAATTATTGTAGAATGTTCATGAATTGTCCAGTATTTGTAAGGCCAGAAATAAATCTAAAAACATGCAAATTGGATCCCGTATCTAAGCTCTAAAGATTAGAAACTGGGTTATTAAAATTTTGCTGTTCTGCTTCACAAAATAGATACACACAAGGAAAAAATTGATACCATTATATCGCAGTACCTAGCACTTTAAAAACCTTAGTGATAACCTGTTGTCTGTTAGGGAAAAGATAACTCTGAGAGTTTGCCTAAATATGGCTTTCTTTAGGAGCAGCATATTTAAGTTATGCTATATGATGTGTGCTGCATTATAAAAAATTGTCTTCAGATGTCTCATTCTTTTTTTTTTTAAGGCACTCAAAATACTATATACAGTACTGCTCTGCCCTTATGCTCCTGTTATTTTTTTTTATGCCTGTGACCAAAGCCAAGTGAAGAAAATTGTACTTGTATGGAGGTTAAAGTTTATTTCTAATTAAAGTAGAATGAAAGGGGACACACCAAAATCCCCCAAAAGACAAACAATGTGTGAGGCACCGGCTTTCCAGTAGGAGAGTCACTTGCAGCTCATGCTCACTATGGCCTCTCTGACTTGGGGACACTGTCCAGGTCCAGCACCCTGACACCACCAGTGCTTCTACAGAGCTACTCCAATACTGCTGACCGGTCCCATTTATGCATTAAAACCTCAGAATGCTAATACCTGGAAATTGCAGGAGACATTCCAGGGAGGGTAGACATCTGAGGACCAAAGGCCTATAAATTAAAATCAAAGTTGAACATAAAATCAAAGTTGATATAGGGAACTAGCAAAAGTCAGCTTTCCACCTGCTGTCATGACGGGTGTCAATTAAATCTAGTCGAGATTTTAGTGCTATGTGGTCACATCCCTAAACGTGTCACGTCAACTTAGCATGGATGGTTCCGATCCTTTCAAACCTCCCACCCAATGTTGCTCCAGTTATTCAGCCAAAATATTCCAGCAGAATGGTCAGGGACTCACTGAAACACAGATTTTCGGAATGCGAATTAGAGTATGAGCTTGAAATAAATATGAGATTTACTATGGATCTTAGAGATGCCCTGGATGCCTATTTTCATAAATAAACTATTCTCTGATGTTATAAGCTTCTGGAAATTTTAATCTACACATGAATAAGAAAGTTGCAGAAATTTCAGTTCAAACAGCTATGATCTCATTCGTTTAAGAAGAATCAGGTTTGTGCCCAGTGGTCAGTCTCTAGAAGCAGAGAGCTGCTGGGTTGGCTAACTGGACCTCCGTAGATTGGCCTGTCTGGAAACAAAGAACTTAAATGGGCATCCAGGCAACACGTGCTTCAAGTTCACATTGGTCCCTCTTGCCCTCCAAGTCCTGTGAAGGCAATGCAGAGATGGGCCCTGGCAGACACTGTCACAGCTGAGGACTTCTTGGTTAGATATGTGTCATGCACGTCCGTGTGAAGAGACCACCAAACAGGCTTTGTGTGAGCAACATGGCTGTTTATTTCACCTAGGTGCAGGCGGGCTGAGTCTGAAAAGAGAGTCAGCAAAGGGAGATAAGGGGGGGGGGGGGCCGTTTTATAGGATTTGGGTAGGTAAAGGAAAATTACAGTGAAAGGGGGGTTGTTCTCTGGTGGGCAGGAGTGGGGGTCACAAGGTGCTCAGTGGGGGAGCTTTTTGAGCCAGGATGAGCCAGGAAAAGGAATTTCACAAGATAATGTCATCGCTTAAGGCAAGGACTGGCCATTTTCACTTCTTTTGTGGTGAAATGTCATCAGTTAAGGCGAGGCAGGGCATTTGCACTTCTTTTGTGACTTTTTAGTTACTTCAGGCCATCTGGGCATATACCTGCAAGTCACAGGGGATGCAGTGGCTTGGCTTGGCCTCAGAGGCCTGACAATATGTTACACGCTGGATGCTGGCAACCTGCCCCATCTCTCCAGAAAGGAGAGGCATTTTCCTTACTGCCAGTTTTCTCTGGAGAAGAGAGGGAGATGACCCAGCTTTCTCACCTGGCATGTCTCTGGGCAGAGATGTATGTAAATCTCTCCGATTTGAGACACTATTTTTATCTTTCCAAGGGTGTCTGAGAACTTTCTTGAACAAATCCTTTGTTCACAGGATGTGCAGAAACACCAGACCTATGGAGAACTATCTCTCAACAGTATATTTTCATAGTCCTTCTTTAAACCAAACCACGGATGCTCTCCTATTTAGCATAAGTTTTGAGTTTTAAAGTTCGAAGCAGTTAAGCAAATTACTTTTGTTTCTGAAAGCTTCTTCACAATTTGAACTTAGCATATTGGGAATATCAGAGCTGCAATGATTTCAGAAAGGGCATTTTTTTTTGTTCCATATTTATCTGCTAAAATCATTTGCATATATTATTAGTTCTTCACAGAAAAAAATCCATCACAGTGATCCATCTGTAGTTTTTAATGTTTCAATAATTTTCCATTTTAAAATACTATTAAAGTATAACTGATACACCTATCAAAGTAGATGCATATCTCATAGTATTTATTATGATGGGTTCAATTTTGAAACTCTCTCCTGGCATGTAGTACTCAGGTGGATTTTCATGAAAAGTGGTTTTTTTTTGTTTTTTTTTTTTGGATGAATAATGATTGAAACAAGCTAGTAGAGTGAAGAAAGAAAGTGTGAAAAACATAATTTCTGTAACACAAAATTTAGAAAAGGAGACAAAACGAGATGCTGCCACAGTGAAAACACCTCTCAATCTTGATTAAACAAAACCAAAATGAAGAGGAGCTTACAATGGCCATATATTCCCTATGTCTATTAATACAAATGTATTGTAAGAAAATAAATCCATTGATGTGTCTACTTTGGGTGGAATATCATTTAGTTGGAAACTGAAACCTTTAATAGCATCAGTCCTCAAACAAAATTCCCATTGTATTGAATATAGTGTGATTATAAGGGCAGAAAGGCCAATATAATTTTTAGATCGTTTTCATTAGGTATCAAAATTTTGACTTAACTAGAAAGTTGAATTAAATTTAAAAATCTTATTTTATGATTACCATTATAGTTTGGCATTCACGATGAATCCATATTGTGCTGAGCATCTCTTGCACTGCAAAAGCCTACAATGTCACCCCAAATGTTTGAATTAGGGTGGAACCCCTGACCGTGAGCTTAACCACCTACCCTGATTTGTACGGAAGCCAAAGTGATAAGAGGAAGAGAGTGAGTGATAAGAATCAAGCTCGAGAGAGTTCAGGGGATCATGGCATATGGGAGGCGGGACTACACAGGGGATCACGGCAGAAGGGAGGCGGACTACACAGGGGATCACGGCGTATGGGAGGCGGGACTACACAGGGGATCACGGAGGACGGGAGGCGGGACTACACAGGGGATCACGGAAGATGGGAGGCGGGACTAGACAAGGGATCACGGGGGCTGGGAGGCGGGACTAGACAGGGGATCACGGCAGATGGGAGGTGGGACTAGACAGGGGATCACGGCAGAAGGGAGGCGGACTACACAGGGGATCACGGAAGATGGGAGGCGGGACTACACAGAGGATCACGGTGGCTGGGAGGCGGGACTAGACAGGGGATCACTGCGGATGGGAGGCGGGACTACACAGGGGATTACTGCGGATGGGAGGTGGGACTACACAGGGGATTACGGCGGATGGGACGGGGCACTACACAGGGGATTACGGCAGATGGGAGGCGGGACTAGACAGGGGATTACGGCGGCCGGGGAGGCGGGACTAGATTGTGGCTCTTGCTCGGATGTACTGAGCAGCGTGTGGAGGCTCACGTCGTGAACGTTTGCTCCAGAACAACGGTAGGAATACATCAGGAAAGCCAAGAGAACCCACAGCAGCGGATGTCTCCTGCAGGACTCGGGAGACACCCCAAATACTGTGAGTGCCCAAACTGTGGAAGTGGGAAAGGGAGACCCTCCGCCCTGGAACACATCCCCATCCCCCCACTGGGGAACCCGAAGCTCTAGATTATGGGAGAAGATTCTGACCTTACCTGGAGCTGAGTCCATTTAGAGAGCCAAGTGAAATACGGGGGTACAGGAAGCAGCGGGAAAAGCCCTGTGGGCTCGCTGGGTTCCCTAGCAAGCGATTTCTGCCCTGCCTCACAGGGGTCCTTGGGGAGGGAGGCCAGAAGCACTGGGTCAGGCCCACAGGGAGAAGGAAACCTCCAGCTGAACTTTGTTAACAGTTTGAACTAATGGAGAAGTCTCCGGGCCAGCACTCAGGGGAGGGCGTGAATCCACCTTGGTGCAGACTCCATAGGCAGGGGAAGAACAAAAGTCCTACTTGCTTTCACAGCTGGGAGGCAGGTGGCCAGGGGCAAGTTCTCAGCCCTGCTCACCCACTGCCTGGAATTGTTATGAGGGGCACGTGGGAGTGAGACCCGCCCTTTTGGTTGCCTGGGAGCTGGGTGAGGACTGTGACTGACGGCTTTCCTCCACTTCTCTAACAACCTCCATGGCACAGGAAAGGCAGCCATAATCCTCCTAGGAACATAGCTCCATTGACCTGGGAGCCTCACCCCCACCCCCGACAGCAGCTGCAGCAAGACCCACCCGAGGAGAGTGAGCTCAGACATGCTTAGCCCTGCCCCCACCCAGTGGTCCTTCCTTACCCACCCTGGTAACCTGAAGACAAAGGGCATATACTCTGAAGAGTTCTAGGACCCTGCCCATCTGCTCTGGTGGAGGTGGCAGGGGGTGAAACGGGCTCTGTGAGGGTCCTTAGTCTGGGCTGTTTAATGCACTGTTTTTGTGCTGATTGTCCTACTGCCAGGAGGTGGTGCTTTCAAGAAAGCATCAGCTGTGGTAGTATGGGGAGGAAGAGACGGGGATCCCCCACCTGTTCCCCAATAACCTATAGAAATTTTAAAAAAAAATTTAAGAATTAGGCTCCCTACAACAAGGCCACCAGGTGTAAGTGATGAGGATTCTCACTGACTCAACAAAAAAAGCACCATCTCTGGTGCCCGGGACACCAGCCCATCATGATGCAATTTCTCTCCACATCCCAGAAAGAAGAAAAACAACAGATCATCATGACTTTCAGAGAGTTTTACATCAGCACACATGTTGAAGGGATTTGAAAAAAGTATGAGGCAAATCTGATTTTTATTTCAATATCATATTTATTAAAAAGTGCCAGTGGTTTGGGAAGTATAAAGACAGACAATGGTTTAGGAAGGGAGAGCATGAAAATTGGAAAAGTGCTGTTGCTGAATGAAAGATAAGAGTTGAAGATGAAAGACGCCCCAAAGTAATTCAATGTGTGTTTAATCCCAGGAACTTGAGAAAAGGAATGATCTCTCAAAACTGAGGTAGTCTGGGAAGAATTACTTGATGAAGAAATTAAAGTGGGCTGTGAAATTTGATAGAGTTGATTTTTAAAATGTGCTGCTTTAGTGATGCTATTTCTGAAGTCACATCCTACATGTTGAGTGCCTTTTGTGTCTTTCCCAAGTGGAGATGTCTGAAGAGAATATTAGGAAGCTGCAGGGTCAGAAAAAATATATAAATGTAATATATATAAACATAGAACATATAATATATATAAACATAAAACATAATATATAAAAACATAAAATATAAGCATGCTACATTGACATCCATCAATTATGATTATATTGCAAACATAATACATAATATACATATAAGTGCACAAACACCACCGAAATCTTAGTGGCTTACAATTACGATAGTTTCTTTCTTTCCCATTTCATGCACCTAGGGCGTGTTGCTACGTGTTGGCTGAAGACTGCCTGTGGAGCTGTTCAACTTACCGTCTTTACTCTAGAAAGAAAAGATCACTGCCTCTTTGAGACATGCTGCTTTTTTAGAGCTGGAGACCGTGCAGCAGGGTCCTGAAAGTCTGCTCAGACCCCATGCATCATGTTTCCTCACATGTGTAGTGTAGCAAGGCAGAGGGTGAGGGCCACATCCATGGGGCATGGATACATCATCCTGCCTTGGGAGGCACTGCAAATTGTATGGCCATGTGAGGCCATGTGTAACTTTATAGGAAGGTGAAACAAATATTTGGGAATGACAGTGCAATGTTAAAAATCCTGTTTTTCTTTCCTAATGGGCTAACATACGACAGTGAAAATGAGTTAACTACAGCTAAAAACAATATAAGGTTGTTTTTACAAATATAAGGTTAAACCATAACTACAAGACACTAAGGAATATATACAGTATATTTTCAATTCGATTTATATGAAGATTGAAAAAGGACAGTTAAAATATTTTTAGAAATGCATACTTGGGTAGTAAAATTACTTTTGAAAGCAAGGAAGTATTTATCATAAAAGGTTAATTTTTTGTGAGGAAGAGTTGCAATTGGGGCATCTGTGTGACAATTTTCTACTTTTTATCTGATTTATAATGATAGGAGTGTTATATAATTATGCAAGTGTTTATAATTATTCATTATATTCATTTAGTCTACTATATGCTTTATATGCATGTGCATATATACATATAAAATATGTAAGGAAATATATATGCAATGTCGGAATCTTTGACTTGTATTCACAGAAGATGAAAATAAGAAGAAAAACTTCCTGGAACTATGTGAACATCAGATAAAGATGAAATCTACTCAGGTGCTCTGCAGAGAAGCAACAGAACCCACACCCAATGCATCTTATATTTCTATTTTAGATAGATTCAGGCATGTGGCTATCACTTTTGCAACAATTTTCAAATATACCAGGTAATTACAAACAGGATATTATCTAGACAGTAAAGGATGATTCTGAGCAAGCTCTGAACTCTGACGATTACTCTGTCTGAAACTTAAGTCGGTTTTGACCTGGCTGTCCTCTGAGGGTCTTGGATTAACAAAAGACTGTGGAAACCAGCCCTGCCATTGAGTTGGAGGCAAGAACAGCGGAGGTGGAGCCAGCCGCCTCCAAAAGGCCAGGTTAGCCATTTAGCAGGAAAATCCTACCTAAATGCCATACGCTTCTGAGCCTCCTCTCTGAAGTTATACAGTTCCAAGTTAAGAGCACAAACACTGGAGTAAGACAGAGTGGATTCTCACAAGGCATGCAGCCTCACCCTATCCCAGAACCTGCTCCATTGTTAGGAGAAGGGAGCTCTGACTGTGTGCACACCAGTCAGCTAGGGTCACGGTACCTGATATGGTGTGGCTGTGTCCCCACCCAAATCTCATCTTGAATTGTAGCTCCCATAATTCCCACTTGTGGTAGGAGGGACCCAGTGGGAGATAACTGAGTCATGGGGTTGGTTTCCTCTTCTCCTGGTAGTGAGTCAGTCTCACCAGACATGATAATTTTATAAGAGGAAACACCCCGTTCACTTGGTTCTCATTCTGTTGTTGTCTGCCACCATGGGAGACCTGCCTTTTGCCTTTCACCATGATTGTGAGTCCTCCCAAGTCACGTGGAACCATGAGCCCAATAAATCTCTTTTTCTTTATAAATTACACAGTCTTGGGTATGTCTTTATCAGCAGCAGGAAAATGGACTAATAGAGGATCCTAGTCCCACTGAACACCTGCCTTAAGAGGAAATGAATTCCCTCCCAGTGGGGGAGGTCAGAGGTCTGAGATGAGTGTGTCAGCAGCTTTGGCTTCTTCCTGGGCCTCTTCCCTGGGCTTGCAGACAACTGTGGTCACCCTCAATGGATCAGTGCCCATGCTCATAACGTTTTAACTCAATCACCTCTTTAAAGACTGTCTCCAAAGGCAGTCACATTCTGAGGTACTGGGGGTTAGGATTTTTTCACCCTAGGAATTTGGGGGGACACAAGGCAGCCCATTGGAAGCAGCCAGGGTTGAGGGGGAAGGTCTGACTTGACTTCTGGGAGCAGTTACCAGCTACGTCCTTCTGAATGAGCAGAAGGGACCCAGTGGGGCAGAAAGGGTTTCCCAGGGAAGGGACGAGCTCCACAAAAGCCATCACAGGACAGAGCTACGACAGGCAGCAGAGCCTGCTCACCTCCCCAGTGAACTCTGGCCCAGGTCTGAGCTGCCCCAACAAATGGCTGTCGTTCCTCACCAGCTACAAGGGAAAGAAAGGTCACAGGAAAGGCCATGCAGCAGCAGGGGCGGGTTGGCAAATGCCGTCCTTCACTGCCAGCATCAGCCTTGGCACACACTTCTGGGTCCCACTGCACAGGCAGGGGCAGGAGCACCAGCCACTCTTGCAAAGATCCCAATGGCCATTCTTCTGCCCATGAGGGGGCTACTGTGCAGGACAAATGGGGCTGGAATGCATGGTGAAAGGAGGAGAGGCTTGAATGAAACAGGACGGCAAGGCATAGGACTGAAGAGAAGGGAAACAGAGGCTGTTCTATTCGTGACACCAACATGTTCTGGTGGAGAAAAACATCTCCAGGAGTCCTCAGGCACAGTGAAAAGAACCTTGGTTTCCCAGAGACCCATGCTCTTTTCCTGCCTCTCGCCTTGCAGACCCCATGACCCTGGGCAGTGCCTCACCTTAATAAACTTCTGGTTGCTTCTCTGTAAAATGCAAGTGATAGCAATCACCTGTAAGAGTTCTAGTGCGAATACATGGGTAGCATCTCCACAGCAGGTGTGTTAGGTAGGTATGCAAAAAAGATCATGTCCTTCCCTCCCTTTTGAGTTCCTGAAGAGAAAGGCAAACGGGAGAGCCACCCAAGAAGGAGGAAAGGCTGTTTGCCAGGAAACCAGCCCACCCTCGCCAAGGCAGCAGAGTGCATGAACAGCTTCCTAGGCCACCAGGCACAGGCACCTCAGGTCAATTTTCCCCAAGCTAAGTTCTCCCTGTACATCTCTGGCTGCAGTTTCCCATGAGCACTTAAACTTGTCCAGAGGTTTGGGGCAACATATCATACAAGTATCTGCTGCAGCTGAACATGGAGCCAACCAGAGATCGAATGCCGGTGTAGGGGGAGCCTTGTTCATTGCAGCCGGAAACCCCTCCTGGCACCAGTCACCCCAGGCCCTCTGGCTACAAGCCTGTCTCCATGTGAACGCCTCTGAAGGTGAAACCAGAAAGAACAAAACCTATTGACTTGTCTGCAGAAAGATTTGCGGCTGTTTGCTTTCTTGTAATGTAAAAATAACAAGGTTGATGTGAGCAAACAGAAAGACATAAAGTAGCCAAAAGCTGTCAATAAAAAAGACAAAGCATTGTCTGCTGAAGCTCATTCCATTCCATCGAGGACTCTCTGTAAAGCAAGCTTTGTTTTCCCCGCAGTGCTTAAAGAAAAAAAAAAAAAAAAAAAAAAGAAAATGCTTCCTAAATGATTCAGAAACTTCATAGGCTTACCTATTCATAGGTAAGCCTATGAATAGAGTTCTGTGATTATTTTGGACATATAAAGAATAATATGTGTTTTTGTAGTTTTCTAATTTACAAATGAAAGTTCCTAAAAATAGTAGACTTAGCATATAATTAATGTCTCATAAAAATAAAAATATATGTATGTAAGATAGAATCCTTTGTGTTTTTCTCATAAATTACAAAAGTATATACATAAAAACTATCTTTCTGAACTCTGCAGTTTACCGTCAAACTTTGCCAGGATTAGGACTCATAAATTTAGCTGAACAAGATAATATCACATTATCTCCACTAAACCAATACAATATCAATGTAACAGAAGAACAGACAAATAAGTTATTCTTATTTATAAATCTAAGATAAACAAAGTCTTAATTTAAGTACCAAAAAACCCCCAACTTCCTACCCTCCTTCGTCTTTATGTTAGTGAAACTAAAATACTTTATTTTAAGTGAAACTCTCCATTTTCGTAGGGGTTAAGGGAAGTGGTTGGCTCTTGGGTTTGACTCTCAATATGAAGTCCTGCATCTGTGTCTCCCTTCCCAACTCAAATGTTCAGAAGGTGATAACAAAGGGGTGAATTTCACTGAACTAAAGAAAACTTGGAATTATCCTTCTCAATCTCTTTCTGAACTTTTTGTTAAATTTTTGGTCCTGAGAAAAACCTGGTTTCTTAACAACTTGCACTATCACCTAAAAGTGGATACCAGCCAAAAGTCACTTATTTGAGGAACCCAAAAGTGATTTAGTACATTTAATGGCTTTGTATTGACTCATTTAATATTAGGAATATAGGCATGATTTGTGTTCTCCAAGGGAAGCAAAGCAATCCCACACTTAAACTATCCATGCCAGTGACAGCTGCCAAGGGTATGGAGGACTGCACCAAGCCACCAAAGAAACTGCCCCAATTTTTCTTTGTCATTCTACAGTAACCCTTTTCATGATTACTGATATCTACGTATTTCCATAAAATACTTCCACCAAATTTCTATAGCTCTTCAAATCTAATAGAATCAGGATAACACATCAGTGTGACAATCCATAACTTATAGTAAGGACATGGAGCACCAGCCATCATGCAGTAGAGAATACACCCTACTTCTTTGATAAATTTTTCATCACAATCCAAATTTACATGAAGAAAATATTCCAAGCATGTATTTTTTCCATAAGGTAAATATTACTACTTTCAATAAATTCATCACCACATTCCCATGGTGGGTGCCATTTTTTTCCCTCTAACCTGGTTATTTGACTTGTTCATATTTAACAAAACAACTCTACGAAGTCAAAGAAAACACACTCCAGAGGACAGTAGCAAAGCATATTTCTAGTCCACCCATCCCTTTGGTTAAGAATTGGACTGCATCAGCCAGGCGTGGTGGCTCATGCCTGTAATCCCAGCACTTTGGGAGGCCAAGGTGGGCGGATCACGAGGTCAGGAGATCGAGACCATCCTGGCTAACACGGTGACACCCCATCTCTACTAAAAATACAAAAAATTAGCCAGGGGCGGTGGCAGACACCTGTAGTCCCAGCTACTCAGGAGGCTGAGGCAGAAGAATGGCGTGAACCTGGGAGGCGGAGCTTGCAGTAAGCTGAGATCACACCACTGCACTCCAGCCTGGACGATAGAGCAAGACTCCATCTCTAAATAAATAAATAAAATTGGAATGCAACAACCTGTTTTTGAGAGGACTTAAGTCACTTTAGTAACTAATTTTCACATTAAGCAATTTTTCATCATTAATTTTGTTTTGTCTACTGAACTTTCACCTTCCATACTGGTGACCAACATAAAGCCACGCTGTGAACAGGTGTTCCCCACCCAACTCCCATGCACGTGAGCCATAGGTTCTGCCTGATCCCACCACCCCCAGCAAGATGGGATCCTGTCCACACCTTTGCTAATACTGAGCTCCTGATTTGGTGGGGAGTGGGTCCTATTCATCTGTCTGTAGCAGCCCTGCCTAAGGCATAGGGTGTATTCTCTACTGCATGATGGCTGGTGCTCCATGTCCTTACTACAGGTTATGGATTGTCACATTGATGTGTTATCCTGATTCTATTAGATTTGAAGAGCTATAGAAATTTGATGGAAGTATTTTATGGAAATGCGTAGATATCAATAATCATGAAAAGGGTTACTGTAGAATGACAAAGAAAAATTGGGGCAGTTTCTTTGGTGGCTTGGGGCAGTCCTCCATACCCTTGGCAGCTGTCACTGGCATGGATAGTGCCCTCAACTCCCAGGAGGAACCTGACCTGCATCCCCACCCTTCCTTTGCTTACCACCCTTGTTCCTCACCTTGCCTCTCTGGCAGTCTCTCTGACTTCCTGCAGTCAGGACATAACTGTGTGTCCCTCTCCCCCTTCCTGCCTCCACAAACATTCACATATAGAAAACATTTACACAGAATAAAAGCCAATTTAAAACAAAAACAAAAGCAGCACTCCACTGCAATGGCCAGCCACTCTCCACAGGAACACACTGTCCTCAGAGAGAATCCTGGCACGCCACATCCCACCTCGTCCTGACCTCGAAGCCGGTCTACAATCCACGGCCTACCAGGATCCCACTCCACTCGCCCTCTCCTTGACATTTTCTCTTTCTCTGTCGGTCCACACTAACCTGTCCTTTGCATGACCCTCCTCTAGCACTTACTGGTCACATCACGCACTTCCCCATTTAATCATATCTGACTCTAAAATATTTCTCAACCCTGACTTTTTCTGGTCTTGTTTACTACAGAGACGTGCAGGGAGACCTTAGCTTGGGGAAAATTGACCTTGAGTGCCTGTGCCTTGCGGTCCAAAGAGCTATGCGTGCACACTGCTGCCTTGAAGCAAGCAGGCCGGTTTCCTGGCACGCAGCCCTTCCTCCTTCGTGGATGGCTCTCCCATGTGCCTCTCTCTTCAGGCACTCAAAGGGAGGCAAGACATGACCTTTTTGCATGCCTCCATGGCATACCTGTCTTGTATGTGCTGTTCATTTATTCTCACTAAAACTCTTAACGGGTGATCGCTGTCACTTGGATTTTGCAGAGCGGCACTGTGAAACCCATCAAGGTGTGGCACCACCCAGGGTCACCAGACCTGCAATGGGAGGGGCAGAATAGGAGCATGAGTCTCTGGGAGACCAGAGTTCTTTCCGCTGTGCTGGTGGACTCCCTGGCTTGCATTCCTCTTGCAAATTCTGCCTGTAACAATTTGTGAGTCCGTTCTGATCAAGAAACAAGATCTCATCTCACCGTAAGACCTCACCCATTGATCTTGGGCCTTTTCTCCCATTCTTTGTTTATTGATCCTACCATTGAGACTGGACTTGCCTTAGTTCCCGGGTCAGGCAGGAGTCTTCCCTGAAAGCAATGCCTGTTAACTGCAGGCCTTGAAATTCCACTGATTTCATACTAACAACACTCTCTCACACGCACACCCCTTGAAATGTATCCTTTTCCCAAAACCCTCTATTTGATTGAATTATAACTTCAGGTTAAATGAATGACCCAGAAATATAATTTCCCTGCTTCTTTTAGCATAACCACTCCCTGCACATCGGCACTGTGCTGTCCACCACCTGTTGGCCTCTTGGTTAATGCCAATTTGGCCAGTCCTAACACCAAATCCATTCTCCCAATGCTGGCATCCATTAGATCAACAGTGAGGTCTTAGCAGGCTTTACCAATCCTATCTGAGTAGTAGTATAATTTTCTGATTTTGACAAGCATTAAGTAGACCATGGGTTTCTTTGAGACAGCAAAAATCTAACACTTCTCATTGCACATGTAGTCAGTAATGACGGGTGCCATTTGCTGAAAACCTCTGTGTTTCATGTACTATGTGAGGTGTTTTATAAACATTACCTTTTTTCATTGAGAACCCTTTTTACAAATAAGGGAAAAGAAACACAGATGCTAATTGCTTTGCCACAACCCATTCATTTAATACATGTTTTACTCAGGATTTAAGCCTGAATTATACTGGCTCCAAAGTATGCGCTCTTTACCCTGGACAAAGCTCCCACTTTGTAATTCGTGTCAGGCTGTGTAATACTATTCTAGAGTTCCTGTGCTTAGCATCGATGTTCCTTAAAGAAAGAGACTCATTTGTATTTTCCTATACTTCCCTTAAAAAGCTAAGAAATTAATAACACAACTGACAATTTCTTGATTAATTTATTAAGCCAAAACCATAGTGCAAATAAACTTCTAAGTTAGGCATATAGTAAAAGTATAATACATACATGTTGAATGAAATCTGAGAAATTAATGCCACTTCTTCAAATTTATATTTACAGGATGTAAGAATATCCAAGCTAAAAGTCATCTAACTCTCAAATAATAAAATGGAACATTCTCTACTGCCCAATATTTACAAATAGGCAGCAGAAAAAATACTTGAATTTTTACTTTCTGTATTGAAAATGGTACCCCTCATTAATGATGGCTACAACACTCTGGGCTTTATATATAAACAAATTCAAGAAGACTCTGCAAGGTGAAGAGAGGAAGACCTACTGGACAGGAACCTTGGGGCCCAAGGAGGAGCAAAGCAGTGAGCTCCATAGAATTCTTCCTAGTCTCATGTATCCCACACCAGATCTTGGAAAAGCTAGCAACTCAAAAGCACCAATGGCCTCCAACAATAAAAATTAAAGAATGCCATGTGAATCTTGTTCTCTCTCACCACAAGACAAGGAATGTGGCAGCCAAGCAACCCAGAAAACCTTTAGATGATAACTATGCTATTCTAGGCAAATGCTATAGGAAATGGGACGTGGGGCATATATGCCCCCTCACCTTGCTGTGAAGGACAGGAAATCCATCTATAGACCCAAGAAGCTGAGAAAATAACAAAAAGGATAGGTCCAAAGAAATTCATGTCAAGACACATCATAATCAAACTTTCAAAGATTAAAAAAAAAATCTTGAATGCAGTGAGAGAGAAAAAAACTTAGCTATAAAAAGAAATAATTTGAAAGAGAGCAGATTTCTCATTAAGAACCACAGAAGCTAGGAAGATATGACGCAATATTTTCCAAGAGATCAAAGAAAAGAACTGTCAACCTGGAATCATGCAAAATCATCTCATCATGCAAAATCATCCTGTAAAATGAAGAGAAAATCAAGGCTGTCTCAGATGAAATAAAAAAAAACTAAGATACTTTGTCACCAGCCAAACTATCTTAAAGGAATGGCTAAAGAAAGTTCTCTAGAGAGGAAGAAAATGACAAAAGGGGAAACCTTGGAATGCCAAAAAGAAAGGATAAAGTAAGTAAAAAGATTATTCTTCTCCTCTTTTTAAGTTTTCTAAATTATGTTTGAAGGTTGAAGCAACAAATCATAATATTGTGTGATATAGTTCCCAAAGTATGCATAGAAAATATAAAAATAAAAATATTACAAATGGAAAAGAACAAAGGGACTTATAGGTGGATAAAGCATTTACAGGACTCAAAATAATAAAATGTCAATGCCAGCAGACTGTAATAAGTTATATGTATACACAATTTAATACCTAGAGCCATTAATAATTTTACACAAAAAATACACTAAAAAGTAGTTGACATAAATCCAAATGGAATTCTGAAAAAGATACAAATAAAACACAGAATGGCAGGGAAAAAATAACAAGAGACCAAATCAGAGGGAACAAACAGAAGAAAAATGCAATGGCAGAATGACCTTAAGCCATAGGCATGCTTAATCTCTAAAGATTATTTTATTAATTAGTTAATTAAAAGTTGGTCTTCAAAATGAAGCAATTAAAAATAATTCTAATATATTTCATTATACATTTTAGTTATCACCTGGAAAAGAAGAATTAACCAAATTACTACTTGATATATTGCTAAGGAAATCATCAAATTACTACTTTATGTATTTCTAAAATTTGTATTAATTTCTAATTTGTAGACTAGGTGATAAATTGTTTATTTTCTACTATAACTTTGATCAATCAGAAGTCGAACAAAGTAAAGTAAGATATTCATAAGCCTGATGAATATATCTTGAGGCTTACTTTTGTTCTAGGTAACAGAACTTACGAGTTTAGGTGGTAGACAACCAGTGCTTTTGTTACTTTTTATTACTCCCCCACCACCACCCCAGAAGACTATAGCCCCATATGGCTTTGGAAGCCATATTCAATTCATCTCTCTATGGGTGTCCTGTGGATTGGCTTAACCCTAGATACAGGAAAAGCATGTGGCTCTGGCCTGGTCATTCAGAGAAACTCAGACCCTTGGCCAGAGTTGGCTAAGAATATGACCCAGTCCCACTAAAGGAGACACAGAGAGATGGTTGATTGACAAGTGAGGAACAGGTGCTCTAATTATCTCTGGACTTGGATCCAGGCATATGAAAACTCTTGACAGATAACTTACTTCATGTGAACACCAAGAATAAAGCCACCACTGATGAAAGTTGAGCAACACAGATGGGAGAAGGTCTTTATTTGGCTCCTGGATTGAGTCATTCTTTTTTTTCCCAACTTTTATTTTAGGTTCAGGGATACATGTGCAGGTTTGTTACAAAATTTACATGGGTAAATTTTGTGTTGCAGGGGTTTGGTGTACAGATTATTTTGTCACCCAGGTAATGAGTATAGTGCCCAACCCAACAGGGAGTGCTTCTATCTTCACCCTCTTCCCACCTTCCACATTCAAGTAGGAATTTTGTTCTCTGTATCTGCATTAGTTCACTTAGGATAATGGCCTTCAGCTCCAAATGGAGCTTTGCTGCAAAGGACATGATTTCACTATTTTTTTATGGCTGCATAGTATTCCATGGTGTATACATACTACATTCTTTTTATCCAGTTTAATGTTAATGGACATCTAGGTTGATTCTATGTCTTTGCTATCATGAATAGTATTTCAATAAACATGTAAGTGCATGTGTCTTTTTGGCAGAATGATTCATACTCCTTTGGGTATATACCCAATAATGGGACTGCAGGATCCAATGGTAGTTCTGCCTTAAGTTCTTTGAGAAATCTCAAAACTGCTTTCCACAGTGGTTGAACTAATTTTCACTCCACTAGCAGCATATGTGTTCCCTTTTCTCCACAACCTTGCCAACATCTGTTATTTTTGACTTTTTAATAATATCCATTCTGACTGATGTGAGATGGTGTCTCATGGTGGTTTTTATTTGCATTTCTCTGATGATTAGTGATGTTCAACATTTTTCATATGCTAGTTGGCCACATGTATGTCTTCTTTTGAGAAGTGTCTGCTCAGGTCCTTTGCATATTTTTAAAATGGAGTTGTTTGTCTCTTGCTTATTTAAGCTCCTTGTAGATATTCTGAATATTATACCTTTGTCAGATGCATTGCTTGCAAATATTTTCTCCTATTCTATAGGTTATCTGTTTACTCTTTTGATAGTTTATTTTGCTGTGCAGATGCTGTTTAGTTTAATTAGAGTCCATTTTTCAATTTTTGTTTTTGTTTCAATTGCTTTTAGAGTCTTCGTCATGAAATCTCTACCAGAGCCAATGTCTGGAGTGGCATTTTCTAGGTTTTCTTCTAGGGTTTTTAAAGTTTTTAATTTAAATCTTTAATCCATCTTGACTTTATTTTTGTATATGGTATAAGAAAGGGTTCCAGTTTTAACCTTTTGCATATTGCTAGCCAGTTATCCCAGCACCTATTTATTGAATAGGAAGCCTTTTTCCCCGTTGCTTGTTATCATTGGCTTTGTCAAAGATCAGATGGTTATAGGTGTGTGGTTTTCATTCTGGGTTCTCTAACCTGTTCAGTTGATTTGTCTGTGCATCTGTTTTTGTACTGTTGCCATGCTGCTTTGGTAACTGTAGACTTGTAGCATAGTTTGAAGTTGGTAGTATGATGCCTCCAGCTTTGTTCTTTTTGTTTAGGATTGCCTTGCTATTCAGGCTTTTTTTTCCATATGAATTTTAGAATATTTTTTCTAATTCTGTAAAAAATGTCATGGGTAGTTTGATAAAAACAGCATTGAATGTATACATTGCTTTGGGTAGTATGGCAATTTAAACAATATTGATTCTTCCTATCCATGAGCATGGAACATTTTTCCATTTGTTTATGTTGTCTCTGATTTCTTACAGCAGTATTTTATAATTTTCATTGTAGAAATCTTTTACCTCCCTGGTTAACTGTATTCCTAGATATTTGATTCTTTTTGTAGCTACTGAGAATGGGATTACATTCTTCATTTGGCTCTCAACTTGGACGTTATTTTTGTGTAGAAATGCTACTGAATTTTGTACAATGACTTTGTGTCCTGGAACATTGCTGAAGTTGTTAGTCAGTTCTAGGAGCCTTTGGGCAGAGATTATGTGGTTTTATAGAAACAGAATTATATCATCTGTGAAGAGAGAGAGTTTGACTTCCTCTCCTCCTATTTGGATGCCTTTTATTTCTTTCTATTGCCTGATTGTTCTGCTTAGGATTTCTAGGTCATTCTTGAATACTTACATTTTTCATGATGCAAGTCAATAAATTCCCTTTTTTCATAAGCCAGGTAAGTCTAGGGCTTCTGTCATCAGCAATCAACAACAATGTGGTGACTAACCTAGTACAATGTGGAGTGAGAATTTTTCCATTTACTTACTACTTTCCAAATTATCAGTATTCTTTATTTAGTGAAGGGCAGAGGGTGGTGATGAAGCAGATACCAAGACTTCGTAAAGACTCAGAGCAAAGAATAAGGTAGTTGGTCAAAATATGACCCAATTTTTGAGTGTTCCTTCCTGCCCTTCTTGAAGTGAACATGTGTTCTTCATTTCCAATACAGAGCTTCATTAGCTTGAAATGCCTATTTAGGAGTATCCTTGTAAGAGCAGGACAATGTATTTTTTTTTTTGTATAAAAAGCTATTGTATTCAATTCTGCTCAGTGTCAACACCAAAGACATACTCAAACATGATTGCAATTTACTAAAAATTTAAACATGTTATATACAAGGAAGAAGTAATTGAAACAATACCAATGGAAAGATGGATTTGAGATGAAAACAGCAGAATGTAGCAGAATTGTGCTATTAACCCTAATAAGTTGTTTCTGTTTAAACTTTGTAGAATAGAACAGCTTACCATTTTATTTTCTCAGAGTTTAAATGACAAGGTCTTCTAAGTAAGTAAATAAATAAATATATATATGTATATACATATATATGTATGAATAAACTAATAAGAAACTTTGATATTTCTAGCAAGTTATACCAATTTGAAGAAATAACTACAAATTAAAAATTTTAAATGCAGTTGATTTTCATAGAGTCTCGGCAAGACACAGATTGTCATTTGGCTTTCTATTTATCCATGAAGCCTGTTAAATCCATATAATCTCTGTGTGATTTATTGTCAAGCTTGCTACATGATTTCACAATGGAAGGTTGTCTTACCAAAACAAGGAAAGAATTATAGTTTAGGATCAAGTGCAATGACATAAAATATTCAGTGTTTCAGCTTTTTAAAAATTTCAGATTATTTAAGCCTTTAAAATACATGTAATTATCTTTTACATAGACAACGTTACTTCAAGTTGAAGGAATGTGGTAGAAGACAAAACACTTTCTATTATCTTAATCCCGTCTAGGAAAGACTACTTGTTGACAGGGGGGTAAGCAAAATAGTGGGGACAACTGGAGGAGTAGTTGAAGACAGTATAATTCAAGTACCAGGGTTCGGTATGACACCTGGGTCACATTTGTGTCCCTATTATATTTCTTACTCAGTGTCATCTAAATAATAAAAAAGAAAATGTGTTACTCTCTTTATATAACCATTTGCCACATGTGAACACACAAGCGCATACTCATGCTTACGCACAAGCAGCACAGCATAACCATAGTAGGAAGACTTTGCAATAAATGCATGGTGACTTTAATAAAATAAGCATATTGTTCTTGTACTTCTAAGTATCAACATAAATATCACCTTTTCAAATATTCACTCACCTACCAAAGGGCCTTCTTCCAGTGCACGTGCCCTTCTCTCATGCATAATAAGAAACACGTAAATGCAGGGCTGTCCTGATGGGCTGGTTCTTGAAAATACAGTGTGAAGTAATCAGTGTAAATTCCTTCCTGGTTGTTGGTGACAGGAATCCATTGACTAGAAAGGTTAACAAAAAATTCTTGCTAATAAAACTGAATGAAGATCATGAACTCTAAACGTCAGTATTTAAACCAATCAAAATGAGCACCTCTATAAAAAAAGCAACATTTTGTTAAAATCAAGGTCCCCAGCTGGTTCATACTCAGCAACCAAAAGAATCAGGTACTTGATCATTTCTACATGGAACTGGAATGAAAGGACAATCATTCCTTTTTTTTTTTTTTTTTTTTTTTGAGACAGTCTCACTCTTGCTCAGACTGGAGTGCAGTGGTGCAATCTGAGCTCACTGCAACCTCCGCCTCCCGGGTTCAAGCTATTCTCCTGCCTCAACCTCCCAGATAGCTGGGATTACAGACATCCACCACCACACCCTGCTTATTTTTGTATTTTCAGTAGAGACGAGGTTTCACCATGTTGGCCAGACTGGTCTCGAACTCCTGACCTCAGGTGATCCACCCACCTCGGCCTCCCAAAGTGCTGGGATTACAGACGTGAGCTACCACACCCAGCCCAACCATACCTTTTTGATAAGAACCAAATGTTTCATTTATAACTATCAAAGATTCACAAAGTTTGTTTTAATTGAGAGACTTTGCTAAATTCAAAATAAGTGGTCACAATTATGATCGACACAGAAGTACCACACATCTGCCTAGTATTTTAAGCACTACTCCATTTGCTTAAAAAGTCACATAATTGTGCTACACAATACATTTTTACTCATTAGGTATTTGTATGTCTATTAGACTGAATCACTTTCTTTCAGGCTTTGAGGCCATTTCTAGTTTCCATGCTGCATTATATTTTAGTATTTATTTATTTATTTATTTAGCAAATATCTTTGAGAACCTATTTGGTGCCACACACCATTCCAAGAGTATAAATAAGAGTAAAATATTTCCCTGCTTTTAAGGACAAGGAGAATATATGCAATGTCTGCAGTCCAGTGACATAGACTTGCAAAACAGTCATACGATAGCACACAGTAGCAAACGATTCATTCTTTCTATGACATGCAGTATTACAGTATTTAAACTGGATTCATCCCAACAGATGTACTGCAGGTATTTAGGATATGGGGCATTGGTTCCAAGCAAAGGAACAAAGACACAGAAATGAGATTAAAAGTGTTCACCTTCCACAGTAACTGAACACAGGGAGAATGGAAGACTTGGTGGCTGGTAGGTTGATACAAAAGTCAATGTTTTTTCCCCTGTTTTAATGAGAGAAGAAAAGACAGAGAGAGGAATAAAAATATATTGTAGCACAGTTGTCTTCCAAAAAAGAATTTGTTGTACAAATAAATCTTTATGAAAAGAAAATCCTTCAACTTTCCAGAAAATCATGGTATGAGGACATCAGACAACTAACATCCCATCTGCATTGCTTAGGCAGGAAGTGATGCTGGGGTAAAGCTATTGGCAATTAACAGCATTTTATGGGTCCTAGCATGGTGCTTTCTTCAGTCCATTCTATTGACCTCAGAGAATTCTACTCTGTTTTCATAACACTCTTTTACACCGGAGAGGAAGTGCAGGATGCTGATACCTAGAGTCCTAGAGGTGTCATTGAGATGAACTCATTTACCCAGTGAACATGTACTTTGCACCTGCTATGTAGCAGCCACTATGCTACACCTAAAGGTATGGGAACAGATGAAATACAGCCCTTCCCACCAGTCTATTCTAAATTCATTTCTTCCTTCCTGCCAGAATCCCAGTTAGGTTCAGTCTCCCACACACCCCGCATAAGCAAATGCATTAGAAAAATATTGAACCCTCTTTTCATGGAGTTTTAGGGGTTGTTTTTGTATAAGAGAAAAGTTATAAATACTAAATGGGTTTAACTGTGAACAAAAGAGCACTCAATTCTCCTGACTAAATGTTTCTGAAAATTCTCTGTTAAGATCCAGATGGAATACATTTGATCAAGAAAGTACTTCATCCAGTAGTTTTCCAAAGCAAAGGTCCTACTTGTTAACATAGGAAAATCATTTTTTAAAAAACTTAAAAGGAAGCATTTTAGCCAGTGATTATATATATTAAAATTTTTTAAAAACTAGAAAAATAGTCACCTAGTGTACCATAAATACCATGTGGAGAGGCTGTGATGGTTACCCTATCGACTTAGGAGAACAGCTCACTTCATTCTTGTTGAATTAAAATTGTTTTTAAAAAATCAATTTCCCAGCATGTATTTGAGTTTCTCTTCAAGTATCCACTTAAAATATTTATCTTAAAATAACAAGTTATCAAATAATTGCATATTGCTGATTACAGAAATGATGCCTATCTTGATGGATTCAAACATAATTCAAACATGACATATTGGAATTTACATTGCAGATAAAATACATCTATTTATCTCAAATGGCACAGATATTGGCTAAAGCAATGTTTTCCAAGTCATGAAAATTTACTAATAGCAAACTTGTATGAAGAATGTAAAGGCCTGGCAGCTTTGGAAGCTCAGAGCCATGTAATTTTCTCTTCATTTTGCAGTGGGGAAATATTGATTATTTGCATGCCAGGACTACCTGTATCCAATTTATTTGTGTTTTTCTTTTTTTTGTGGACTGTGGTGAAATTGGGCAGTACAGCCCCTGAATAAGTACCATCAGCAATGTCTAATTTCGTTCCATATAAGAAATAAACCAACAAAACACACACATTTAAAAAAAAAGACAATTATTGTAAAGCTGAAGATCATTTTTTCCCTTAAAACATATGGTATATAATAATGCTTTATCAAGTGAAAATTGCAAAATAACACCAGGCATTATTGTAATCCAAAACAGAACTAAAATAGAAAACAAAAATAAGCACAAGTCAAGCCTCCTCTTTGGGAACTACAGTAGGAAGTTACCAACACTTTCTCCATAACCTTTTGGCATCACCATTCCCTGCAACACACCCCTTTCCTAATGCTTCAGATGCAAGCCTAGCTGCTGCCCAAGAGCTATTTGGCCACTGGAGCCGTCTTGGCCTGGACAACATAGTCTAAAAATGCTCTGAAATCAATGCCCTGGGAGCAGCCGCCATTGACAAACAATGAATGGGAGATGGTGGATAAATACTGCACCCCCCTCACCGTCACCCTTGGGCAGGAGAACTGCTGGACACAATCTGCACTGTCCCACAGTCCAAAGAAGAATGAAGTCCTGCTGAGTGCGGCAGTACCCTCTCTACATCCTTTGTCTTACCTCCCTACCCTCCAACCAGTGTTTCCTAGGATGGCTTCCCAAATAAAGTATTTGTATGCAAATTTTTACATTAAAGTCTATTTCCTGAGGGCTGAAACCTGAGACAGAAATGTTGAGTATTATACTATAAAAATCCTATGCTTTAGAATAAAGACAAGACTACGAACCCCAGCTCTGCTAGTGAGTAATACTAGGATTGTACTACAAAGTGCTCAAGAATGCAGTTTTGAGTTGATAGTTCTCAGAGTTTTAGGGGTCATCTTTGAAAAAAGAAAACAAAGTTATCAATACTAAATTGAGTACAAATGTAAATACTTATTTTGAATAAAAATGAAGCCACAATGAATTATAAATGTTTAAAAATTTTTTAAAAATCACAAATACAAATACAGAAACGGATTTTTTACTAATTAAGCACCCCATTCACCTCTATAATACTTTTGCTCTTGTGTATTTTGGTTGAATAGTGTTTGAATGTCTTTTCCTGTGAAAATAAGTTTATAATATTTTCTACAGAAAAGTACTATGTAAAAACTAAAGGGATAATTTGTTTGGTATTACCGCTGTAGATAATTAATTCTTCCTAGATTGAATATATTGTTTGTTCATAGTTTAATAACACTTCTTCCTGTGTCACGTTTCATTTGTTTTAATGCCATGGAAAAGTTTAGGATTTTGATCAAACATAGGAAACTTATTTAAAAGATCTTCCTGTGTGTAATACTAGTAACTGCTCTTTCTCTATAAACATGAGAATTCTGATATATTTTATCTTGCAGAATTTTTATAAAAGTGGTGTTGTTTAAACTGCATCTGATGCATTATACAGTTGGGTAGGGATGGGCTGCACACTTCCATGTTGACAAGGTGTTGATAAGCACTACATCTTTTTGCTTAGAAGTTTCCACAGACACATTTCTGGGTTTGTTTTTTTCAAACCTTGTTTCTCCTCTACAAGCTTCATGTGTCTGGTGCTGAGTGGCTTGGAATGTGTTTTTATATCAAAAACAGCCGAATATGAGTTGATATAGAAGGTAATAGGAACACCCTGGAAGGTATTCCTACTCTGGAAGGTCAGCAACACCTTAATTCTGCACAATGAAGGCAGCCACATAAACACACCTCACTAAACTCAAACAAAACCTATCCCCAAGCCAACCTCGGGGCCAAATCTCGAAAACATCCACAGCCAGTCCAGTGCAAATCAGCCCAAGAAGGGGCAACCCAGAGGAAGCTGGAGTCCCAAAAGACAAAGATCCTCTATGCAGAGGCACATTTTCTTTCCAAATTTCACACAGTCCTATGGCAACAGGAGCACAGGGGATCCTGCCGAGAGCCTTGGAAGGTTCCACGTAAGTGAAGGACCCTGAAGCTTAACTTCATGGCAAATCCTGTGACAGCCATCGGTAAAACAGAAAAGACAGCGCCGTATCCGTCAGGATGCTGGGGAAAGCAAAAGGCACAGACAGAAGACTCAGATGGAACGATTTCATTAAATACTTTTTAGTAGAGGAACTGGATATGGAGATGTTAACAGAAGTTTAGGAACAAGAAAAGTTAAAGTTGGGCGCTAATGACCTACCAGCGTTGGGAAGATGGATAGGGAAAGGGGAGGGAATAAGTTACTGGGACATAGGGAGGGCAGGGGCCCTGGAGGAAGGCAACTAGACAGCAGCTGAGGCCACCGGTAAAGCACACGCTACCAGAACCACGTGCCCTCTGCCATGTGAGTGTGGCCAGAGCCTTCATTAAGAGAAGGCAGCAGAACTCAGCCAAGGGAGCCTGAACGAGGCATTCCATAGAGGCCATCTTACTGGACATGGAGCAGGGTAGCGTGGGGCACAGCATGGATCTGAGGGGGCACAATTAAAATAGCCCATACGGTACAAGTAACTTCACAGGGTAATACTAAATCCATATGCGTACATATATGTGCATATATAAACAGCACAGAGTCAGACACATACAATGATGCCGATTTTGTCATTTTTGGACAAGATACCAACGTATGAGTTCTTCAGCGACCTTAGAACAAGAAAACAACCCAACCACAGCACTGGATGGTGACAGAAATCTAATCAGATTATGCCACAAGTGAGATGTGTTTTTAATTCCCATGATTTTCAGCAAAGCTCCACTCGATACTGCATTCCCTAGCAAAGGCTGAATTTACAGAGTACCAAGCCTTCTCAAGTGACTGGATTTTCACTATCTATGCATGATAGGCAGCTCCCTTGAACAGAGTAGGGATTCCTGGTGTAGATTTGGAAAGTGAGGATGCCTGAGGGACTCAGGCTCTCGGGCAGAAAGAGCGTATCAAGGCCAGGGTGACCATGAAACACCCAGGACAGTGGAGAGGAAATGTACTCAGATCCTAACAAGACCAGGGGTACGTGATGGAGACTGTTTCCCCTCCGGCTGTAGCATGCTCCTCTACAAGTGGAGTGCTGGGGTAAGAACATGGATATTAAGCTGTCAGCCATGCCGCCCTCAGGGCTCACTCCGCCTCAGAACTCTGGGGACCTTATTCTTCAATTGAGGTTATCTCTTCTTTTATCCATTCATGCCATCGTCACAAAAAAGAATCCACAGTGAAAAGAAAAGTTTGGAAACTACACAAAATCACAATGCTCTTCTCTTGCTTCCAAAAACAGAATGTCAAGACTCAACATTTTTCAGAAACCTATTTTTTAATGGCCCAACATTTTATTCTAATTTATGTTGCATCTAAGTAACAGATAGCTTACTCTTCATTTAAAATGAATGGATATTTATTACATGTTCACACTCTGCAAAGCACAGATAGAAGGATATGACTTCTTAGATTCATGCCAGTTAAACAGTACAAAGGCAAAAAGACAGGCATAGAAATTCTAAATTCCACCTAGAGGTCAAACAATTTATAAGCAACGGCATTAACTTATAGATAATTTCTAATATTATAGAAAAATAAATAAATCCAGTTCTATGATTTAAAACTTTGTGAGAACTCAGTAGTGTTATATAGGTAAAAAATATAAAACATTTTTTCTGAAATCTTTAGCAAATTAGCAAATAACTATCTTCTTTCTCAGTGAGGAGCCTATGTCTCCAACCATGTAATTAAAATAACTGACTTGTTTAAGCACAGCCTGGTTGTGCTAGTTAATCCCTGTGCTAAGAAGCGGCATGCAGAAACATGGCAACATAGTGAACCGAGGGGACAGAAGGGGCTGAGCTTTGGTTTCAGGAGAAACAGAAACAACACCCTGAAAAATAGTCGTATGAAATGTTCTTGAACTATTAGGTTGGTGCAAAAGTAATTTGATTTTTGCCACTGAAAGTAATGGCAAAAACCATAATTACTTTTGCACCAACATAATACATGTGACTTGGTATTAATTGCTTTACAAAATTTGTGTTCAATTGCTCTGTAAAGAACTGACTTGCATTTTAAAAGGCCTGGAAGAAAGCAAAAGTATTAGCCATTATCAAAAAAAAAGCGATGTATCAAAAAATGGTGCGATAGTTAAGACTAAAGACAATTTTGCAAATAACTGTCAAATAACGTCTGGCAGAAACCGCTTCTAAAATACAGACTGAGGATTTAAGCCTGTCGTTTAATGCCCTGGCTTTGTTGAGGCATGAAATAACGCCAATAGTTGAGTTCTGTGTGTAATAAAATTTTATAGGGGCTAAAATGGGAATGGTTCCTTTAATTATCTGTTTCTGTATTGCTAATCAAGATCAAGTTCACAAAAGACTAGTTGACTGGTTTCAAACTTAACCCTTTCTCTCTCCTTCACCCCGGCCACTGCCTCAGGCAGCCTATTCATAACAAGGCCACCACCCAGCCCCACTGAGTTCTGGATTTGTTCCTTGAGGAAATGGGTCCCACTGTCATGGCATTCTGAAGGCTAAGAACACTTGTTCCTTCCTCACATTGTACTGTTGGACAAACACATCCCAGTCAGCCCTGCGAGATGCCAGTCCGTGCTGGGATGCTAGCTGCAGATGCTCTGATCGCTCCTTCCCACCCCATTTAACCACACAAACCTCCATGTGATTTCTGTGTTACTTGTCTTTGTCATCGTGAAGCCAGCACACGCGACCTATTTAGATTTTTATTCTGAAGGCAAGGAATTAAAATTCCTTTTTGAAAGATGCCACATTTTTTCTGTTTTTCTCAAATTCTAACATGACCATTTGTTGTTATTTGTTGGTCTGTGTGTATACATACATATAACAAACCTGCAAAATGAAAACAATTTACAACATTTATAACTATTTTCTAAATTACAGAAACAAAATTCTGTCCTTATGCATAGGTTATCTCTATTATTATAAGTATGACAATTCTCTGTGTTTATAGGTCAGTTTTACCTTCAGTTGTAACCTTCTTTTACAAAGGGGGCAACTGTAGCTTAAAGAAGTCATCAGCCTGGCTTCAGGTCACACAATACTAACAGGACAAGTTTGTGGTCCAACTTAAGCTAATCCAATTAAAATGTCTGTGTGTTTTCAAGTAGTAAAATAACGCACATAGAATTTCAGTAGAAGACAATAAGTGTGTCTCATGCTTTCACAACACAGAAATACTTAAAATACTACCATTGTGGAGGCAACTCCCAGCTAAAGCATTTGCTTGTATCCCTGAAACCAGCAAAGATACATGAACCACATGAAAAGGAGCCTTGAATGGTACTGAGGTCAAAATATTCCCTGACCCTGAATTCCAGCCATTTGCAAACAATTCTGTTAAGAGGTTGTGGGACCTCATGGATCATACAGGGTTTCTCCTGGCAGAGGTGGCTTTTCAGATAAACACAGTAGAGGCTGTGGGACCTCATGGATCATATAGGGTTTCTCCTGGCAGAGGTGGCTTTTCAGATAAACACAGTAGAGGTTGTGGGACCTCATGGATCATACAGGGTTTCTCCTGGCAGAGGTGGCTTTTCAGGTAAACACAGTAGAGGCTGTGGGACCTCATGGATCATACAGGGTTTTTCTAGCAGAGGTACTTGTCAGGTAAACACAGTGGATATGATTCTGTCCATTCTCTTTGAACACAGGTGTCCTGCTGGCTATTAAACCCTGAAGGTTGGATAAAATGGTATTCTTATTGACATTAACTAGACTCTTTCTTTGGGACATCTTTGAAATGCAGCACATTAAGGTACTTACCTTGTCTAGAGGAAGACAGACCTAGGTTCAAACCAACACGTCCCAATTCTACTAGCTGTTCTACCACATAAGAATTATTCTAGATTTAATGTTATCATCTGTAAATTGACGGAACAAGTAGGCATAACTCCCACGAAAATGAAATAGGTTGTGTAAAGTGGTTAGCACAGGGCATGGCACTATCACCATTATTGTCAGAGTGAAATCTACCCTCTGACCCAGGCCCTATGCCTGTCTTAGCCTTGCTTCCTGTACTAGCTTCTCACCTTGGCAAACGTATATGTACCCTAGAGGTTTGGGGCTTATTGTGTCAATAAATTGGCAAATGCCATAAATTCAACATGTTTCTTAAAAACATCTCTAATATATACTTCAGATTCACTTATTAGATCTAAAACCACATATTTCAGTGCTGAGAATATATTGGCTGCTGCTCACATGACTAAAATCCTGCAAATGGATTTGAAACACTTCATTACTTCAGAAACCAAGGACCTGATTAATATCTCCTTCAAAGATAAATCTCCAGAATCTTCACGTATAGCCAGAACTCAGGCATGGTGAATACTAGTTGGAAATATGGAAAATATTAAGTATAGACCACTGCTGGTTGAAAGACTAGAGTCAGGCTCGCTCTTGGAGACACAAAAGTGCCATCCCACACTCCAAGTCCCTGAAGTCCTGGGATGATGCAACAGAAACATCCCCAGAATGGGAGCTCTAGTCACTTTCACAGTAACTTCTGTCTGTAGCCCCTTTTCATTCTCAAAATTCCCACTGGAGATGTTAGTTGAGGTGTACACAAAACAGACAGGGAAAGCTCTTATCTGTTAAGAATTATCACATGTAGGTCACAATATCACCGAAAGCCCAAATTTTCTAGGAAGGGAGTAAAATAAACTCTTGCTGCTCATTAAAACTCCCCAAATATTTTTCCTTAAAACAGAAGTGAATAAATAGAGGCAGCCAGCTGAACTGCTTTCTTCAACAGCAGATGTAGAAAGTTTCTTCAGAGCAACTCTTTGTAGAGATGATCTCCACCTCTTTATGGTAAGTCTAAAGAAGGACTCAAGATATTGATTCATGGCCGTGAGACAGTGAGTAGCTTTGCAGAAAGATCAATTCACAAAAAACATAATTTGATCCCGAAGACCTGTGTATTGCAGAGTTTATGGGAAACATTCTGGTGTTACTGAAGGACAAAAAGACTGGGGGCAAGAAAATCTGATTCTTTATTACCAGTTTTCTCCAAGCTCTGTGCTATTGAACAAATCAGTTAACAATCCTGGACCTCAGTTCCTCCTGTATACAACTGAACCTTTATTGATTGTTCCCCCTGACTCTCAGACTTATGCAATAATCATCTCATATTACACATAACAAACTTTGAAAAGTATAAAGCTGTCATTATTACTATTTATTATTTCACTGTTATTATTGTTATATTATTGTTATATCTTAAGTGAGTTTGCATTAAACAAAACATGACACAGAGATTGCGATTAATATAGGGCCAATATCAGCTCTTATAGCTGCATCGAGAAAACACATTGATTATTGTAAAATACAACCAATTAGCAATTTTTCCAGGCATAAGTTATTTTGAAAATTATAAATGCATACATTAATTATGATAAACATGACAACATAGTCCAGGAAACAGCATAATTTTGCCATGTCAATAACTGTAGTGTGAAAATATACCACCGCTTTCCTCTCCTCTGAGTAGGTACTTAACTACTAAGAATGAACTTTGATTCTTCTAGAATCAAAGTTCTTTTATATAAGAAGAAGAAGGTTTATAATATATCGTTATCAACTTAGGTTCAGGCAGTGCTATTTCTTTTTCATTGGAGACCTGAACAGAAATATAACTATAGAATATATCTGGTGAAGAAAGAACTAATTGCTTTGAGAGAAATAACTAACCAAAGTATTGGAGCCCAGAAAAACTTCCTGTATGCCATATGTGTAATAATTATGATTACTACCGTATAAACAGAAATCAATTATGTTACGAGGAGCAAATAGAGAATTAATAAAATCACAAGACCAGACAAATCATGTGAGTCCAACTGCACAACAGCGTCTTTGCAACAGTTATCCCAAACTCTGCTTGCTTGACTCCAACAAGAGAAAACAGTCACCTCCAGGAATCCTACGTTTTGTTTTCTCATAGCAATGAGATTTCAAAGAAAATTTCTCCTGCTTTGACCTGAAATCTGTCTTCTAGCATCTTCCCGTCACGTGAAGCCGTGCACAGAAAACCCTAGTGGCCCCTTTGCGACGTGAGCATCTCACACCTTTGCAGGCAGATGCTCACAACTCCCTGGATTTCCGCTACTCACAGCCAATACCACTGACGTTTTCAAGCATTCCTTAGTTTCAAATGAATTGCTTTTATCCCCTTCTCTCTAAACGATTTTTTTCTCACTTTAAAAAAAAAAATTGCCTAAAATGCATGCTTCCCAATCAGATGTTGAAGGTGAAAGCAAAGATCCTGACGATACACAGGAGAAAAGGAGAAAAAATTTTAAAACATTGAGGAGTTCATGGATCAAGATTTCTGTGGAGGGAGACCCACTCAGAAATGAGCTCACGATACCAGCTGTTTCCCCCCCCATTAGCATTTACCAGTTCTGAGCATGGCTGTTGTTTCTGGTTTGGCCCAAGTCGAAGGCTGTTTTCAGGGGAAAGAGGAACCAGCCAGGAGTTTAATGACCAAGCAGGTCTGGAATAACAAATTGGAGAGCCTCAAATACACAGCTGGTTTTCACTAAGAGATGTGTGCTGTATCTTGAGGCTGCACAGGGACTGAAGGGCTAGGTTGGGAGCTTCAGAAACAGCCTGAGATTTTCCGTGCTCTCACAGCACCCGGACACCACGAGGCTCCAGAGGAAGTTGTGAACATAAAAAACCTATGAGGCAAAAGCCCTAGGGGGGCACTGAACTAAGACTGAACTGGGGCATCTGCTGCTCATGGATGTCCAGAGAATGAGAATCCAGGAGCCAGCAGTGACCGGTGGCAAAAGACTATTTCTGAAGGAGAGAAACCAGGCAAGAACTGGGGTTCTCTTGGCAATAGACATGTCTTTACCAAGACATTTACCAAATCAGATGCTGTTTGTGACCAAAAAAAACTCATCTGTGAAAAAAATAACTGACTCTTTCTTAGTTTGGGGGCTTGGGATGATCAACACTGGCCAGGCTGCCAGTTGAAAAGCTGGAACATCGTGCCTCAGAAACAGGGGGACCCAGAGTCTTCAAAAAACTGAAACCCACCCTTGACCAACTAACTCCCTGACTTGATGAGATGACAAGCTCCCATGATGACATCTGCCAAACAAGTAGTTGAATTTCACCATCACCAGAGCTTCCAAAGGTCTCTGTAATACATAGTCCAAAATATAACTAGAAATGACTAAACATGCAAAGAGGCAAGATTATATGACTCAAATAACATAAGGAAGAAAAACAAAAAGAAACAACTGAAGCTGTCTTCAACATGATCTATATACTGAAATTAATAACAAAGAATAAAAATTACTGTGAATAATATATTCAACAAATATTGCAAAAGATAAAGATGTAATATATGCTAAATGATTACCACATAATTAAAATATGTATAAAATATTAAAATGATCATCTGAATCTAAAAAATATATCTGAAATGCACAACCTCAATGAATAAATATAATAGCATATAAAAATAATAAATGTAATAGCATACAACAATAGCAAAGATAATGCGATCTGGAAGTCATGTAAGTATTAAGTACCTAAACTGAATACTAAAGAAATTACAGAAAAAAAAGAAAGCACGCAGAATAGAGGGTAATAAAAATGTGGAACATATCCCAAGTGAAACTGGATTCTCAATGAGAGAGAATAGAGAGAATGGCCAAAAGAAATAGCAGTGAGATAAAGACCAAGGATGTTTTAAAATGGATAAACACACACACACACACACACACACACACACACACACACACACACACATATTAAAATAGAGTTTAAGAGGCTCAGTAGGAAAAATACAGAGAAATAATACTTAACCGCATCATAGTAAAACTGTTTGAAATCTGATACAGTTTGGCTGTGTCCCTACCCAAATCTCATCTGGAATTTTAGCTCCCATAATTCCCTCACCATGGAAGGGACCCTGTGGGAGGTAATTGAATCATGGGGTTGGGGTTTTCCCATGCTGTTCTCATAATAGTGATAAGTCTCATGAGATCTAATGCTTTTATAAAGGGAAGTTCATTTGAACACTCTCTCTCTTGCCTGCCACCACGTAAGACATCCCTTCACTCTTTGTCTTCTGCCATGATAGTGAGGCCTCCCCAGCCATGTGGAACTGTGAGTCCATTAAACGTCTTTCTTTATAAATTACCCAGTCTCAGGTATATCTTTATTAGCAGGGTAAGAACAGACTATTACAAAATCAAAAGTAAAATCTTAAAAGTTTCAAGTGGAAAAACACACAAGGCCTTTAAAAGAGAAGCAGCAGGATTCACAGTGGACTTCTCAAGAGAAAAAAAATCAGAAGCCTGAAGACTTTTAAGGAATGATCTCTTTTAAGCATACAGGTCTTTGTGTGGACATATGTCTTCATTTCTCTCGAGTAATAATATGGTTTGGATCTGTGTCCCCGCCCAAATCTCATGTTGAATTGTAATCCCCAGTGTTGGAGGTAGTGCGTGCTGGGAGATGATTGAATCCTGTGATGGTTTCTCATAAATAGTTTAACACCATCCCCTTTGGTGTTATTCTCGTGATAGTGAGTTCTTGTGAGATCTGGTTGTTTAAAAGAATGTGGCACCTTCCCCATCTCTCTTCTCCAGCTCCAGTCATGTAAGATGTACCTGCTTCTCCTTCACAATCTGCCATGATTGAAAGTTTTCCTGAGGCCTCCCCTCAGAAGCTGTCATGCTTCCTGTACAGTCTGTGAGCCAATTAAACCTCTTTTTAAATATAAATTACTGCTATAAATAGCAGTGCAAGAACAGACTATAATACAGGTAAATATCTAGAAACAGAATTGCTTGATTTAATGAAGCATTGGATTAACTTTACAAGAAACTGTCAAACTGCATATATTCCTATTCCATGACTCAGCAATTCTACTGAGATATAACTAACAGCACTGTGGACATTTGATTGCCATAAGACAGGCACAAGAGTGGTTATAGGTTTACTACTTTTAATAGTTCTAAACTGGAAACATTTCAATGCCAATCAGTGATCAAATAGAAAAATAACTGTTAGGATGTTTACCTAATGGACTATGTTATATATACAGCAGTTAAAATAAATGATTTATAAATATACACAACAATATCAACAAATATCATTAACATAATGTTCACTATAGAAGCCAAACACAAAAGAATACATACTGTAGGATTCCATTTCTGTAATGCTCAGAAACAGAAAAGCTAACAAATGCTACCAGAAGCCAGGAGGAAGGCAGAGGGTGGCAGAGGCAGAAGAGAACATCGGTTTTGTTTATTATCTGGGTGCTGGCTACATGAGAGCAGTCCATCTCCTAAAGCAAATGTCACAGGAGCCAAGATTCAAGGTGTAAAAGGAGTGAGGAGGATGTTCCAGACCAAGAGAGAAGCATCTAGAATATATGGAGGAAGGAAGCAGAGGGTGATGCCCTTGAGAAGGTGCAAGGAGGGGCAGGAGGACAGTGGAGAGGCAGGTGGGGTAGGAGAGAATCAAGTTGATTGAGAGACAGAGACTGACCCTTAGCCCCTGGTCAGTAGATGCTGCTGCTTCAAAAACCAGCAGCGGAGTATGGAAGGAAGAGGACAAACTTAATAGCAAAGAAAACTCAAGGCACTGCATAATAATCAGATATATCTTCTAATAATTTAATGAATTGTCTTATCTTTCTCATTCGAATACAACTTTCTCTTCAGTCTATGGACTCTGTGGACTGTCTCTTTTGGTTATATATATTCCAGTATAATATTCTACACACTGTAAACACAAGATGAATACTTATACAACGCCTCATTGAATTAGAGCTGGACATCTGTTTTGTGAAATACACTGTGATTATTACATACGCTGATGCTGATTCAATTCGTGCTCTTTTCCCTGTCTGAGATACCTTCTCCACCTCCCTACAACCTACCTGCCTGAGAAGTTTCTATTCATCCTCCAAATTCCAAAGAATGCACAGTGCTTTGTCTCTTGAATTCCCGTAATGCCTCGCTCACCCTTCTGTGGGACACCTACCGTGCTGTAGTATTTTTTAATCAATTCATTCCGTAAACATCATGGCTCATTCACGTTTCTATATTCTGGGCCTACCAAGGTGTCTGCTATTAAGTAAAAGCTCAGTAAACATTTCTGGAAAGAAGTGTTGCAATCTCTTTTCCAGTTGCTGGCAAGAGAATGAGTGCTATTTATTCTCGAATCTTAAGAAAAGTTATAAATTAAATATCCAGAGACACCATTAGATGACTTTTTGTCCTATCAATCAGATAATTGAGTAATAGTATAAAATAAACTTCAGTTAGCATTCTATAAACCTCAAGTCATGCATGGAAAAAATAATTTCAAATTTACAATACAATTGGAGATGATTACGGTATTTTAGGCTCAATCATTTGCCCCTTAAGGGAAGCTCTGAAAGGACTCATTCGGATAACTTTTCTGTCTGCTGTTACCTTTAAGTATTTTTTTATTCCTCCATGATGAGGCTGGGCAGGATCCAGTGATTATCATTGATTATGGAGAATTGAAAAGAAGAGACATTGAGAATAGTCACTAGTTATGCTTATAACCAAGATGATTATTATAATCCTCAGAGGGAGAGAGTAATTTTTACCAGCAAGCAGCCAGGTGCTAGAACAATGTTTGCAGCCTGCATGAATCAGCTTCACACCACTGAGCTTACCACATACTGGCGCATTCGAGAATGTTTAATGAGAATGATTTATTTAAAGAGTGGATCATAAGCTTAACACAAAAATGCTGTCACAAAAGTGTTTAGGCTTAAAGTCAGGAAATTCATTTCATTCTCCAAAACATACAGGAAATCATTTAAGAAAATAACAGATCCATTAAAGAACAGAAAGTTACTTCCAGTTAATTATTCCTGTAATTAACCACCCCTTTTCTGTAAGATTAGGACTCCTTTCTGCATGTTAATAAATTATTTCCCTTGTCATACCAATTGTAAAAGATTCGCTTCTGTATTTCTAAGTTAATTATGAGAATTGAGTTATAAATTTCAAAGCTACCTAGTTCTTTAGTTATCTGTAATAATTTTTAAACGTTTTTTGTTGCAGGTACTCTTTTTAAAGTCTCATTTAGTTTCAACTGACTTTTAATTATGCTCAAAAACTATTTCTTTTTCAGGTTTAGTCTTGGATTTGTGTTTTTTCCTTTTTAATGACCACCACATGCGGCACTTTTCACGCATCCTACTGGGCTCTTGAAGTATCTTGACAGTGTTAATACTGATTCTATTAAAAGCACAGCATTTGGGACCACAAAAGGAAAAATTCCCTCCTGTGAAAAGAAAAGTATTTTGTATTTTGATGAGGTATGACTAAATAAACTGTTACAACAGAAATAGCTTTTCTAGTGATAAAGCCAGAAAAGCTACAAAGCCTCCAAATGTCAGACACACTAATAATCAACCTTTAAGTGGGATAGTGTAAGGGGGAAAAAAAAGGCAATTAGAATTTGGCCATCAGAATCTAGTCCATAATTAAATTGATGGATGTCTATATTTACCTTTTCTCTTCAAATAACATCTCAATATTTCATTATTTTATTAGGTACCTTATAAATGTACCTGATAACTTGTAAAACCACAATACATTCTTTCTGTGGGTAACTTTGGACCCTGACCACTTTACTTTAAAGATTTAAACCATTATTCACAGTAAATATTTTTCATCACTTAAGTCCCAGCCTACCAGTTAGTCTAGTAATTTTTCATCAAAAAATAATTTCTTAAAAAAAATCATGTATGACTTTAATTAAAAATCACTTGTATATCAAATAAAATATACTCTCTTAGAGACAAGTAAGTTATATACAGAAAGGAATAGCAATAGTATTAATTTCTTATCTACCTAAAGTCTCAAATATTATAATAGATTCAAACATATGCTCTATTGTATAATCTTTACAAAAATGTGAGAGCATATATTATTATTTCCCTTCACATATGGGAATCTGAAGTTCAAAAATGTTAAGTGCTTTGCCTAAGGCTCTATGCTTTAGGCAGATCCAGAACTAGGGAGTTTCTGTGTATTCTAACTCTGAGGCTATTTTTTTTTTTCACTACAGAAACTTATTTGCTAATATAAATGCAGACTTATTTAAAAAAAAAAAAGCTTTATTTGGAAAGCATAATGAAAAATGTGATGTATTAATACTTACTGATACTCCAAGAAAAAAATAATGAAACATTTAGAAAGCTTCTCCCATCATTTCCTTCGGCTTTTTAACTCTACCAGATCTTTGAGAATGCACGTTGTTGCAGGTTTACCAGATGAACCACCCTTTCCTTACTAGTCCTGCAAGATTCAATCTCATCCGTTCCAGCACTCTAGAGTAATCATTACTAGCTGTTAGGAAAATTGTGGTATTTCCTAAAAAGTTTCTTTGTGACAAGTGAATGAACCAAAAGGATAAAAAAATAATAAGAAGATGTTCCAGTTCGGGAAAAATAACGCCATGAGTACTGCATCTGATGCACCATTTAAGAAAGAGAGAAGATATAAAAAGGCTCATCTCCAACTGTCCTCATTTCAGCAGCTTCCCAAATATTCTTCTATTTCTTTCCTTTTTTTTTTTTCTTTTCTTTTTTTTTTTTTTTTGAGATGGAGTTTCACTCTGTCGCCCAGGCTGGAATGCAGTGGCACAATCTGCAAGCCCAGCCTTCCAGGTTCACACCATTCTCCTGCCTCAGCCTCCAGAGTAGCTGGGACTACAGGCGCCCGCCACCATGCCCGGCTTATTTTTTGTATTTTTAGTAGAGACGGGGTTTCACCGTGTTAGCCAGGATGGTCTCGATCTCCTGACCTCTTCCGCCTCCCAAAGTGCTGGGATTACAGGTGTGAGCCACTGCGCCTGGCCTATTTCTTTCTTTTAAAGTAATTACCACATTATCTTATTTGCTGAATCATGAAGAAACCACCACATTATTTTCCTACCAGAGTGTTTTTGTTTTTCTTACACTCCATTTACAAAACCGCTTACCATTTGGGGGAGATTAGACTAATTACTTAATTATTTTCAATCTTCAGTTTTCTCATCGGTGAAATCCAAGCTATGACAATGACGACAATGATTCTGATGACGATGATAATAATGTCCCCTACTTCATAGAGGTGGTTGTGAAGATGAAATAGGGTGTGTACCTCCCTTAGTATGTGAGCTGGCACAAATGACTTCTCTATCAGTGTGTTACAGGAGGTAGAAAAAGAGAAGTATTCTTAAAATGATTGTCATAAAGATAATTTTAAAAATTGTTGCATCATGATGCAATAATTTTGTATGTGTGTCTTAAATATTTGGTAATGCTTCAGATGATATCTTCTTAAGATCAAAGTAAGTATCTGGAAAGATCTGCAAGAAGCTTCTAAATTTCAGTTTTTCCATAAATTTTTACTGTGAGCTCAAAGGTCACAACATTTTAATTGATAACCTTCAATAGCCGCATGAAGTTTTAATTTTGACCTAGTTTTAGAAAAGCCTAATGAAATCTGAAGGATTGTAGGGGATTATAATGCTAGCGGGGACTGATTCCTTTGCTGAAGATAAACTCATAGCAGGACCTGTCTGGTGAAAACCCAGGATTATGGTGATGAAGGATCATTGCAGCATTTCTCTGTTAATCTAACCAGACATTACCTCCATGCTCCTAACACATCTACAAGGATCAGATAATTTTACACCTTCTTGCCCCTATATAGGGTTCTTCTAAATGACAATATAGACCACAATGAAGATTAATTTTGTTTTTAATACTAATTACTCTTTATTATTATCTTATCTAGCAATTGAACACAGTTTTCATAGTTATTGAGTTCAAATCCCCGATGTGGCAATTATTAATTTTACTCAGAAATTGTCAACTAAAGTAAAAATGTACATCATTTATCTCTAATGTATGTTTTCTCTAAATAAAATCAAGTAATTCAGAGATACTGGTTCATTTGTGTATTACAATACAAGAAGCAAATATATATATTTTTTCTTGGCTTTATCAGTGACAAAACTTGCATAAGCTGATATGAAAATGAATTTGTGGCTGGGTGCAGTGGCTCACGCCTGTAATCCCAGCACTTCGGGAAGCCAAGGCAGGTGGATCACAAGGTCAGGCGATTGAGACCATCCTGGCTAACGCGGTGAAACCCCGTCTGTACTAAAAATACAAAAATTGGCTGGGAGCGGTGGCGGGTGCCTGTAGTCCCAGCTACTTGGGAGGCTGAGGCAGGAGAATGGCGTGTACCCAGGAGGCAGAGCTTGCAGTGAGCTGAGATCGTGCCACAGCACTCCAGCCTGGGTGACAGAGCGAGACTCCATCTCAAATAAAAAAAAAAAAAAAAGAAAGAAAATGAATTTGCATTCTAACATAACTCAAACACATTTATCAATAAACATATATGTGGAGCTTTTACAAGAAGCAGCCAATCATGGAGAATTATCCCGTCAGGTCTAGAAAGTCAAAGTTGACCTAAATTTATGTTCTTATGAACAGGAATGCTCCCATAAGTTTTTAGTTCATTCTGGGGGGTTGGGTTTGTTTTTTTTGGGGGGGTGTGTGTGTAGTCAGTCCCCATTTGAAGGGAAAGAGGAATTCTGCAGGTTAATTCTCTGAAAGTGAAATCCAAATCAGAGAAACATCAAAGCATGTAAAAACTGTCTCAAACTTTGCAGCTACAATTTGAAAAATCATTAAACACTATTTGGAGCTGTAGGACTTTGAGAAAGCATGGTCATCTACACTCTAGCCTCGGTAAATTTGGGATTACCCCATTTTGACAGAGAAATGGGAAGAATTTTTTAAATTAATAGTAGCTCCTAGAGGCCAGTCACGGTGGTTCATGTCTGTAATCCCAGCACTTTGGGAGGCTGAGGCAGGTAGATCACTTGAGACCTGGAGTTATAGACCGGAATGGCCAACATGGCAAAACCCCATCCCTACTAAAAATACAAAAAATTAGCCAGGCATGGTGGCAGGTGCCTGTAACCACAGCTACTCAGGAGACTGAGGCATGGGAATCACTTGACCTGAGGGGTGAAGGTTGCAGTGAGCTGAGATTGTGCCACTGCACTCCAGCCTGGGTGGCAGAGCAAGATACCACCTCAAAAAAAAAAAAAAAAAAAAATCAGAAAATCTCCTAGAAATAGACCCCTGTAAACCAGAACTATCCTTAAAGTTTCCTTCCCAATATCATACAGTTGGAGGCAGTAAGAACCATCTCCAAATGGAATATCACTATCATATTTGAAAAATAAGGAATAGAACATTAATACAGGCTGAGGGTCTATACTGCTTCAGGCATTGAGCAAAGTGCTTTACTTTTGCTGTCTACATACAATCTTTCAGATTAAGTAGTGGACCATTACCCTCATTTGAGAAGGAATAAATGTGAAGTCCAGAGTGGTTAGCTGATTTCCTCCAAGTCACACAGCTAATGAGTACGTACACGCTCTGATTTCACTTTGTATTCTACATGGACTTTACAACAAAGTTCATGATAGGAAGTATCTCAACAATAATGGAGAAAGGGTAAATATGTTTAGACAGGGCTCTCTTCTCAGATATATATATATATATATTCTAACAACAAATAAAAAGCAGAAATAGAGGAATGAGTAAAAAGAAATGTTTATCTAATCAAAAGTCAGGTTAGAGAAAACCATGAAAAATTTACAACATGTGTTATAAGGTCCTTTCTGGCTCTACAAATATCGCTACTCCAATTTCCTGGTGTTCAACACAGATAGGTATAAGAATTATACAATGCTCCAATAGCTCCCAAGAAAGAATGCCCTAAACTCAAAAGAAGCCAGGGTCAGGATTCCAACAGTGGTAAAATCATGCACAGCAAGGTGGTAAGAAATAAGACTAAAAAGCTGGGACACACTAAAGGTATAATAATATCACATTTTAAAATAATGCATTGGATGTTGAAAGCTCAGGTGTTAAGGTGGGAACTGACACAGGATCAGTCAGGGTGAGAACAAAGGCTTTCACTTGGAGTATGGTTAGTGGCCATGAAACATTTAACATGGTCACAGCTGGGCTCACTTAAGGAAGGCAGCGCGGCAGCCGGAGGTGAGGAGCCTGCTGCTGCTGGATCGCTTCCTTTCTGTGAGGCAATGGTTCTCGAAGGGCAATTCTTTAAACCAGAGCCTCAGCATCACTGAGGAACTTGTCAGAAATGCAAATTCTCACAGACCTATACTGAGTCAGAAACCCTGAAAGTGAAACCCAGCAACCTGTGTTGTAACAAGCACCCCAGGCGATTCTGTTGCACACTAACATTGAAAATCACGGGTGTGTGGAAAGCTGCAACTCTAAAATGTTTTAATAACTCCATGCAGTCTACAAGACAAAGTCCAAGCTCCCCATCATGGTGTATAAACAATGATTCTCCATGACTTGGTCCTGCCGTAGGCTCCAGCCCGACGTGTGCTTTCTCTGTACCTAACAATTTGCACTTGAATTCTTTTAAACTATTGTAATTCCCTACATTCACATCGCTCCCCTTTGACATGAAGGATGTTTTGATGAAAGATTAAGCAGCATCAGTTATAGTAACATCTAGCTTCTCACCTACTTGTGAGACTTCTCTTACAAAGCTGGAATCCAACAGACAATGTAGGTATTCGTCTTCTCCTCTTCTTAGCAGTATTTGACCCTGTTGATCAAATTTGCCTTCTCCATTCTCTTCTTTTTGGTTATTCTTTCCCATTTTGTCTACAAGATATGCCTTCAATGTTTATGTTTCCCAAGTCTTGGCTCCCTGTTCTTCTGAATATTTCCTTCCTCAACCCCCAACCCTTGTGACCACACATGTGACCATATCATTGTAAATGTTCCGATCATCTGCAATCCAGACACCCTCTCCTGACCCGGCACCTCCTTTTTCCCTTACAGTTTACCTGCTGTCCTCTGCCTGCTCTACCATTTTAAAAATCTCACTCAAATCCTCATTGCACTGATTTTATCAATTCAATTTGTCACTCTGTTACATGTCCCTATGTTCCCACATTCCTCCATACCCAAAGTATGTCCCACGGTCCCTCATAATAATTATTTCCTTGCAAACACACTTCAGTCCTTCACTTCTGCCTCACTACATAGAGCCTGTGTGATGTAGACTCAACCTCAGTTAAATCCAGCCATGTACCTGCTCCATCCCCGCACACAGCACTGAACATCTTCCTCTACAATAGCTGGTGTTTTCCCCACCTTCTTTTGTTTTCAGTGGAGAGCCTTCATTTCACTCCCTGCTTTGGGCATTAAGTGCTTTTGCTATATCTGGTTTAGGTATCCTAGATATTTGTAGGAAACTCAATTTATTGATTTATTAATAAATTGATTTGTTAATATAAATTTACATATTTATAATATAAATAACAATAATTTATTAAAAGTCTTTGCTTTATTAACTTATCAGAGGACTTTTTTTTTTCATTTTTCCACCCTGTTTTCTAGGCTACAATGAAAGAAATAAGATCTCCCTGATGTCTATCCTAAAATGACTGAAACTATAGTTTTGCTCTTGTGTTTGGACAGACTTTCTTTCTTTCTTCCTAATAGCCAGAAGATATGATAAGGTGAATCATATTTCCAAAAAGAAAACAAGCTTTTAATAGTATAATTTTACTATAGTTTGAGCATCACAAAAGTCTTCTGATTGGAATGTTTCTGGTTAGGAAGATACATTAAAACAAATTTATTTCTCAAAAACAGCACTTCAAGTGATTACTGGTACTGCATGGAGCATTTTATCCCTTTCCTGCTTTTTTTTTTCTTTTTAACTTTTTTTTGAGATGGAGTGTCCCTCTGCCGCCCAGGCTGGAGTGCAGTGGTGCGGTCTCGGCTCACTGCAAGCTCCGCCTCCCGAGTTCACGCCATTCTCCTGCCTCAGCCTCCCAAGTAGCTGGGACTATAGGCGCCCGTCACCACGCCCGGCTAGTTTTTTGTATTTTTAGTAAAGATGGGGTTTCACCGTGTTAGCCAGGATGGTCTCCATCTCCTGACCTCGTGATCCACCCTCCTTGGCCTCCCAAAGTGCTGGGATTACAGGCGTGAGCCACCGCGCCTGGCCCCTTTCCTGCTTTTTACCTCACCATTTCATTTTCTTTTGTCTCAACTGCTGACCAATTTTGAAGAAGTGAAAATATGGAAGGATTTGACTTCTAATCTATTTTCAGTTCTCTGTTACTTTTCTAGTGATTTGTGACAATCAGCAAACTAAACCAGGTCTCAGGATATATAACCAAAGTCTCAGATCATTACTCTATTTAGTTAACCTTTTCTCCAAGGTCTTGGAGAGCTTCTATAATGTTCACTTACATTTGGTTATATAGGATCTAGGATGCACTGAGGGTTACACTATAGAGGTTAATCCATCCAACCTCTTCATATTACAAATGAGGTAATTATGCTAGACAAGGGACTTGGTGGCAGTGGGAGGGTGTCATGGCAGGAGCCAAAGCCCAGGTCTCCTGACAGTCAGTCTGGAGCCTCTTCAGTTCATTCCAACCATTCCTAACTAGAAACAAACAGATTTGCTTTGCAGTTTGGAAATATAAACGGTAGAAATCATGAGTACAATTTGACAGTGCAAGTGACTTTTTCTACTTAAGCTCATAAACTAAGCTCAAATAAGCTCAATAAATTAGGGTGATTGTTGTTTAACAGAAAATCTAGACAAGCAAGCTGTTTCCTCTTGTAAATTTATGTCATGAAGTAACCTTCACTTGTAGCAAATGTCTTCTCATTGATATATGTCAATAATTCCCTGCACCACACTTCACCACTCACACTCGTGGAGCTGTCAGCTCAAAGCAAATCTGACCTGTCATTATCTGGGCAAACATCTCTATTAGCTCCAGAGTCAAAGTTCATTAGCCTCGAACCCAGGACCTTCCTGGGGGGTTACCAGCCTCCCCGTCAAGGGTGCATGGCTCTCCCTTCCCTGCCGCGTGCGCACACGCGCTGCCCAGGCTTTGCCTCAGGCAGTGTCTCCCCCTTCATGGAGCGTGTTCCACTGCTTCCCCAACTCCCCACTTTCCGGGAACACTTTGATACAGGCACAAAAAACAAATAATCAAACTCTTTTTTTTTTTCAAAATGAAGATAGCTTTAAATCTTCAATTATGAATAGTTTATACAATTAAAAATGTTTTTCTTTTTGAGATGGGGTCTCACTATGTCGCCCAGGCTGGAGCACAGAGGTGCGATCACAACTCATTCCTACCTCCGCCTTCCAGGCTCAGGTGATCTTCCTGCCTCAGCCCACCACGTAGCTGGAACCACAGGTGCGCTTCACCACACCTAATTTTTTTGGGGGGAGGCATTTTTTTTAGACATGGGGACTCACCTGATGTTGTCCGGACTGGTCTTGAACTCCTGGGCTCAAGCGATGTGCTCATCTCAGCCTCTCAAAGTGCTGGGGTTACAGGCATGGGCCAAGACTAAAAATGTATTTCTTAAAAAAGTGAGAGTCATTTGTGGTGTTCATAGATGATCAGAGTTTTCATGTTGGGAATGTCTTTCCAAATGTTTTATACACATCTTTACACAGAATTACAATAGAGTGGTTTTCTGATAGAGAGCACCTTGTCCCTATATAATTCTATCCCACCCTCTGCAGTGAGAGTGAATAGTAATCTAACTGGTAAAATTCTAGGAAACTCATTGGAGGAAGTTTCACTAATGAACTGGTCACTGCATACTATGAGGCCCCTAACGGAGGTGTGTCTCTTCGATTACTCTCCTGCTTCCTCCTCTGTGCCCCTCAGCAGTCACAGGATTAGAACTTTCCCTGGATGGGAAGAGGCCAAACCATTCATTTGTCTGCATTATAAGCAAGGATATTACCTTTTCGGATTTCTGTTCTTTGTGTATCTGGCAGGTGATGCTGGACTTAGAGAGAAGGAGAGTATCTCCACAGCCTCACTCCCAATCCACCCTGGTAAGTTGTCAATATCTATGTTTGTTTAGTCATGAAAGCAGACTCAAGATTTCTAAGTCAGAAATTAGACAATTACTTACAGCAAGAACCCTGCTGACTCCTCTTGCATCAACTACCCTGAGGCAATATGAAGAGGACAAATGTCAGCTGCTCATGGCAGGGGCTAGGCATCCAGACTGTGCGAGAGGACCCAAAACTATGACTCTGGGAGCTTATGCAGTAGTTGGAAAGTCCACCCCTCCCCTCCAACCAGTGAGAGAGAGAAAGAGACAGAGACAGAAACAGAGAGATGGAGACAGAATGACAGAGAAAGAGAGGGAGAGACAAATAGATACAGACAGACAGCGATAAAGGTAGAGAGTGAAAAAGAAAAAGAAAGGAAAAGGCAGAGAGACAGGACAGAGAAAGACAGAATGAGAAAGAGAGAGGGAAAAGAAAAAACAGAGAGAGAGGCTCTGTTTTACTTTGGAACCTAAACAGATCTCTCTTGGAAGAAGAGGAGATGCCCCCTGCCATGGAAAGTGAGCATTTGGCTTTGGGATGGTGACTAAATAACCTTCAGCCTGGGAGCCAGTGACGGCCACAACACCTTTAGAATGTGAGGAGCTGAGGGGTCATCCGTCCCCTATCAGTCCAGTGACCGACTGCCCAGAAAGCCCTGTATGTAGTCTTCTGAACACACTTTCCCCACCGTGCTCACCACCCCTGCGGACCCACACACTCAGTCCGGCTTCCTAAGGCTTGCACAGGAGCGATGGCCAGTCAGTCCTCATGCACTCCTGGGTCCCTTGAATCTGATGCTGCTGCAGAAACCCCAGTGACACCCATTCCTATAAAACGTGGTGAATCGGTACTATTTTGACCTCTGTTTCAATTGAGGCCTCAACACTAGAAACCGTACAATGGATGCATACACCTCCACATCCTAAAATGAGGCAGGAGGCCACCTGTATGGGATAGGTGGGAAGATGTGAGAAGACGACATCAGCCGGGGTACCATGTTACAGCATCATCACTGCCATTGTCATCACCATTGTCACAGTCATAAGAAAGCATTCTCTGCCCCATTTCTTTCAAATGCTACGTCTGTCATGTTATAAATTATTATATTGGGGCCTTTTCTGAGTTTTCTGGTATTTCCATTCATAGTGGATTTGCTGCTGATAAAGGTTTTAATTTTTGTGGCTTTACAATATGCTATAATATCAACTAGCATATGGCATATCCAGCTTTTCTTTCACAAAGCGTTGGCCACAATGATGAAGTTTTCTTCCACATAAACTTTGAAATTATTTTTTCCGGCTCAAAATATCACTTAGACTTATATGAATGGCATTAATGTTTTAGAATTATTTGGAGAATATTAATATAAAATGTTACTTTTCTCATACAAGAATCTCACATTTTCTTTCTTTTTTCTCAAAAATAGAGGTTTTTATGGTATTTATAGAATTTTATATTTTGCTTCTGTTGTGATATGTACTTTATTTATACCATTAAATGCTATTACTCCATGACTATATAGAAAAGCTAATAATTTATCTGTGTTTATTTTGTAACAAACCGCTTTATTAAATTCTTTTTAGCCCAGATATAATTTGTCACTTTTCTTGATTTTTTATGTAATAATCGTATTGACTGCACATAATAGTAATTTTGCTTCCTCTTCTCCAAAACTTATACCTAATTTTATTTTAAACTTTTTGTTAATTTTTAGGGTGCTTATACAATGTAAATAATAAATCACACCAAGTATCATTTTTCTGTTTGTGATTTTAGCAGTAGCACCTACTTTTTCAGTTAATCATATTTTTAGTTAATAACATTTTATTATCACTCTGGTGTATGTGACACACATCTTCTGTCACGTGCACCTCCTCGAAAGATGCGCAGATGTGGGTGTGTGGATGCTTTTCATCAAAGTTAATATAAACATGGTTTTAGTGTGCTCCTTTTTAAATGGCATTATATGTGTATGTCCACAGGAGTTTATGTGTAATTTATACTTAAGTTATGAAACAAAACAATAAATGACCATTAGTGAAACCATCACGTGCCTAAAGAAACAGAACAGAATCATCCAAGCCGCCCTTTCTTTCAGTTCTTTCCCTACTGCATTCCTCCGCTTCCCATCCATAGGGCAACAGTTAGCCTGACTTTAAGGTTTATCTTGTACTTGCTTTTTTTCCTTAATCCTTTTATCATCGTTATATGCATCTCAAAACACTGTGTAGTTTGGGTTGTATTTAAACCTTATAAACATGGATTCATGCTGCTCATCTTCACCAAAATCACTACGAAGAAGACTGTATTCCGCTACTTAGTAAGGCTCTTCTGCTGCTTTCAAGGATCTAAGGGGAAAACATCGCTGCCCAAATAAAATAAACAAGTGTTTATCGAAAAAATAATTTCTCCCTCCTCGTAATGATTTATATTCTCCCATCCCCAATTTGTGAAGCACATATGCAAAATGCATTTATCTATATCTGCCCTGAGAAATTATTAAACAGATTTTTATTCAAAATGACTTACCAGAAAAGTTCTCAAAGGTCAACTATACAGTATTAAACTAAAATGTTTCCAGAGACCAAAATCAAATTCTCCATTTTAAAAATTTATTTGAAAAACATTTACTTTTTGAACTAATGAAATGGCCATGTATTTGTATATATAGACCTAAAAGCAATTTCAGAACAGAGTGTTACTCTTCCCTCAATCAGGTTATGAACTACAAAATACGACAGCATTTCTCATATTTCACTGAAGCTTGTCAGCTTTCGGCAGCATGCTACGCATGATGTACACACGTAATCAGAAACTGTTCATCTATCAGCGAATTAACTTGTACCTAGCCCATCTATTTTCCTAACTCCAGGAAAATTGATTTTGAAAACACCCCCTTGCAGTATATGTTTATCTGACTAACTTGAAACATCTCCAATGCAATTTGAGAAAATTTCATGATTATCACTTTTCAAGGCCCCGAACTGCTCTTCCTGGGTGGGCTGGAGTGTGGGGATGCCACTCACCCTTTGGTCAGGTCATCTACCTGGGAGTCAGTTATTTTGATGTCTGTCTCTGAACTCCACATCATCAGATCCCCAAAATTCTGACTCAAAATACTCGCTATTCAAAAAATCTTCATTTCTTCCACTCTACACCCTAGTCCAAGTCCGGTCCTCCTGTCATCAAGACCACTGCGACAGCCTCCCCATCAGTTCTTCTGCTTGTATTTTCCCCCCATGCCAGATACTCTCTACTGGGCAGGTCGAATCATTCTTTACAGAACCAGATCACACTTCTTTTCTGCATCAGCTCTCAATACCTCTCCACCATGGGCACATTAGAAGTCCAAGTCAAACACTGACCTACACCCTGCCTTGTCTGCCCCTGCCTGCCTCTCTGATCTCAGCTCTTTCTCTCTTCTCCCGCCTTCAGGTGAGGCCATGCTGGTCCCTGGCTATTGCTATGTCATGCTAAGAAGCAACATAATATACAGAGAATTTCCTGAAGACTCAGAAATTAATAGCACCGGTTTCCTTTGAAAATGAAGATATAAAGAGGGGTTAAAATAAGGAGAATTTGAAGAATGTGTGTTCAAAAAAAAGTTAAATTTTCAACTTTGTTTCCACTGTATACAGGTAGGGTGTGATAATTGCACTTGTATCTTAGCAAAAGACTCAAAGTTTATTCTGGATAAAGAAAAATTTCTGCGAGGGGCGGAGCAAGATGGCCGAATAGGAACAGCTCCAGTCTCCAACTCCCAGCGCGAGCGACACAGAAGACCGGCGATTTCTGCATTTTCAACTGAGGTACTGGGTTCATCTCACTGGGGAGTGCCAGACGATCGGTGCTGGTCAGCTGCTGCAGCCCGATCAGCGAGAGCTGAAGCAGGGCGAGGCATTGCCTCACCTGGAAAGCGCAAGGGGGAAGGGAATCCCTTTTCCTAGCCAGGGGAACTGAGACACACAACACCTGGAAAATCGGGTAACTCCCACCCCAATACTGCGCTTTAAGCAGACAGGCACACCAGGAGATCATATCCCACACCTGGCCGGGAGTGTCCCACACCCACGGAGCCTCCCTCATTGCTAGCACAGCAGTCTGTGATCTACCGGCAAGGCAGCAGCGAGGCTGGGGGAGGGGCGCCCGCCATTGCTGAGGCTTAAGTAGGTAAACAAAGCTGCTGGGAAGCTCGAACTGGGTGGAGCTCACAGCAGCTCAAGGAAACCTGCCTGTCTCTGTAGACTCCACCTCTGGGGACAGGGCACAGTAAATAATAACAAACGCAGCAGCTCTGCAGATGCAAACGACTCTGTCTGACAGCTTTGAAGAGAGCAGTGGATCTCCCAACACGGAGGTTGAGATCTGAGAAGGGACAGACTCCCTGCTCAAGTGGGTCCCTGACCCCTGAGTAGCCTAACTGGGAGACATCCCCCACTAGGGGCAGTCTGACACCCCACACCTCACAGGGTGGAGTACACCCCTGAGAGGAAGATTCCAAAGCAAGAATCAGACAGGTACACTCGCTGTTCAGAAATATTCTATCTTCTGCAGCCTCTGCTGCTGATACCCAGGCAAACAGGGTCTGGAGTGGACCTCAAGCAATCTCCTACAGCTACAACCTACAGCTGAGGATCCTGACTGTTAGAAGGAAAGCTATCAAACAGGAAGGACACCTACACCAAAACCCCATCAGTACATCACCATCATCAAAGACCAGAGGCAGATAAAACCACAAAGATGGGGAAAAAGCAGGGCAGAAAAGCTGGAAATTCAAAAAATAAGAGCGCATCTCCCCCGGCAAAGGAGCGCAGCTCATCGCCAGCAACGGATCAAAGCTGGACGGAGAATGACTTCGACGAGATGAGAGAAGAAGGCTTCAGTCCATCAAATTTCTCAGAGCTAAAGGAGGAATTACGTACCCAGCGCAAAGAAACTAAAAATCTTGAAAAAAAAGTGGAAGAATTGATGGCTAGAGTAATTAATGCAGAGAAGCTCACAAACGAAATGAAAGAGACGAAAACCATGGCACGAGAAATACGTGACAAATGCACAAGCTTCAGTAACCATCTCGATCAACTGGAAGAAAGAATGTCAGCGATGGAGGATCAAATGAATGAAATGAAGCGAGAAGAGAAACCAAAAGAAAAAAGAAGAAAAAGAAATGAACAAAGCCTGCAAGAAGTATGGGATTATGTAAAAAGACCAAATCTACGTCTGATTGGGGTGCCTGAAAGTGACGGGGAAAATGGAACCAAGTTGGAAAACACTCTTCAGGATATCATCCAGGAGAACTTCCCCAACCTAGTAGGGCAGGCCAACATTCAAATCCAGGAAATACAGAGAACGCCACAAAGATACTCCTCGAGAAGAGCAACTCCAAGACACATCATTGCCAGATTCACCAAAGTTGAAATGAAGGAAAAAATCTTAAGGGCAGCCAGAGAGAAAGGTCGGGTTACCCACAAAGGGAAGCCCATCAGACTAACAGCAGATCTCTCGGCAGAAACTCTTCAAGCCAGAAGAGAGTGGGGGCCAATATTCAACATTCTTAAAGAAAAGAATTTTAAACCCAGAATTTTATATCCAGCCAAACTAAGTTTCATAAGTGAAGGAGAAATAAAATCCTTTACAGATAAGCAAATGCTTAGAGATTTTGTCACCACTAGGCCTGCCTTACAAGAGACCCTGAAGGAAGCACTAAACATGGAAAGGAACAACCGGTACCAGCCATTGCAAAAACATGCCAAAATGTAAAGACCATCAAGGCTAGGAAGAAACTGCATCAACTAACGAGCAAAATAACCAGTTAATATCATCATGGCAGGATCAAGTTCACACATAACAATCTTAACCTTAAATGTAAATGGACTAAATGCTCCAATTAAAAGACACAGACTGGCAAACTGGATAAAGAGTCAAGACCCATCAGTCTGCTGTATTCAGGAGACCCATCTCACACGCAGAGACATACATAGGCTCAAAATAAAGGGATGGAGGAAGATTTACCAAGCAAATGGAGAACACAAAAAAGTGGGGGTTGCAATACTAGTCTCTGATAAAACAGACTTTAAACCATCAAAGATCAAAAGAGACAAAGAAGGACATTACATAATGGTAAAGGGATCAATTCAACAGGAAGAGCTAACTATCCTAAATATATATGCACCCAATACAGGAGCACCCAGATTCATAAAGCAAGTCCTTAGAGACTTACAAAGAGACTTAGACTCCCATACAATAATAATGGGAGACTTCAACACTCCACTGTCAACATTAGACAGATCAACGAGACAGAAAGTTAACAAGGATATCCAGGAATTGAACTCATCTCTGCAGCAAGCAGACCTAATAGACATCTATAGAACTCTCCACCCCAAATCAACAGAATATACATTCTTCTCAGCACCACATGGTACTTACTCCAAAATTGACCACGTAATCGGAAGTAAAGCGCTCCTCAGTAAATGTACAAGAACAGAAATTATAACAAACTGTCTCTCAGACCACAGTGCAATCAAATTAGAACTCAGGACTAAGAAACTCAATCAAAACCGCTCAACTACATGGAAACTGAACAACCTGCTCCTGAATGACTACTGGGTACATAACGAAATGAAGGCAGAAATAAAGATGTTCTTTGAAACCAATGAGAACAAAGATACAACATACCAGAATCTCTGGGACACATTTAAAGCAGTGTGTAGAGGGAAATTTATAGCACTAAATGCCCACAAGAGAAAGCAGGAAAGATCTAAAATTGACACTCTAACATCACAATTAAAAGAACTAGAGAAGCAAGAGCAAACACATTCGAAAGCTAGCAGAAGGCAAGAAATAACTAAGATCAGAGCAGAACTGAAGGAGATAGAGACACAAAAAACCCTCCAAAAAATCAATGAATCCAGGAGTTGGTTTTTTGAAAAGATCAACAAAATTGACAGACCACTAGCAAGACTAATAAAGAAGAAAAGAGAGAAGAATCAAATCGACGCAATTAAAAATGATAAAGGGGATATCACCACCGACCCCACAGAAATACAAACTACCATCAGAGAATACTATAAACACCTCTACGCAAATAAACTGGAAAATCTAGAAGAAATGAATAATTTCCTGGACACTTACACTCTTCCAAGACTAAACCAGGAAGAAGTTGAATCCCTGAATAGACCAATAGTAGGCTCTGAAATTGAGGCAATAATTAATAGCCTACCAACCAAAAAAAGTCCAGGACCAGATGGATTCACAGCTGAATTCTACCAGAGGTACAAGGAGGAGCTGGTACCATTCCTTCTGAAACTATTCCAATCAATAGAAAAAGAGGGAATCCTCCCTAACTCATTTTATGAGGCCAACATCATCCTGATACCAAAGCCTGGCAGAGACACAACAAAAAAAGAGAATTTTAGACCAATATCCCTGATGAACATCGATGCAAAAATCCTCAATAAAATACTGGCAAACCGGATTCAGCAGCACATCAAAAAGCTTATCCACCATGATCAAGTGGGCTTCATCCCTGGGATGCAAGGCTGGTTCAACATTCGCAAATCAATAAACATAATCCAGCATATAAACAGAACCAAAGACAAGAACCACATCATTATCTCAATAGATGCAGAAAAGGCTTTTGACAAAATTCAACAGTCCTTCATGCTAAAAACGCTCAATAAATTCGGTATTGATGGAACGTACCTCAAAATAATAAGAGCTATTTATGACAAACCCACAGCCAATATCATACCGAATGGGCAAAAACTGGAAAAATTCCCTTTGAAAACTGGCACAAGACAGGGATGCCCTCTCTCACCACTCCTATTCAACATAGTGTTGGAAGTTCTGGCTAGGGCAATCAGGCAAGAAAAAGAAATCAAGGGGATTCAGTTAGGAAAAGAAGAAGTCAAATTGTCCCTGTTTGCAGACGACATGATTGTATATTTAGAAAACCCCATTGTCTCAGCCCAAAATCTCCTTAAGCTGATCAGCAACTTCAGCAAAGTCTCAGGATACAAAATTAATGTGCAAAAATCACAAGCATTCTTATACACCAGTGACAGTCAAACAGAGAGCCAAATCAGGAATGAACTTCCATTCACAATTGCTTCAAAGAGAATAAAATACCTAGGAATCCAACTTACAAGGGATGTAAAGGACCTCTTCAAGGAGAACTACAAACCACTGCTCAGTGAAATAAAAGAGGACACAAACAAATGGAAGAACATACCATGCTCATGGATAGGAAGAATCAATATCGTGAAAATGGCCATACTGCCCAAGGTAATTTATAGATTCAATGCCATCCCCATCAAGCTACCAATGAGCTTCTTCACAGAATTGGAAAAAACTGCTTTAAAGTTCACATGGAACCAAAAAAGAGCCCGCATCTCCAAGACAATCCTAAGTCAAAAGAACAAAGCTGGAGGCATCACGCTACCTGACTTCAAACTATACTACAAGGCTACAGTAACCAAAACAGCATGGTACTGGTACCAAAACAGAGATATAGACCAATGGAACAGAACAGAGTCCTCAGAAATAATACCACACATCTACAGCCATCTGATCTTTGACAAACCTGAGAGAAACAAGAAATGGGGAAAGGATTCCCTATTTAATAAATGGTGCTGGGAAAACTGGCTAGCCATAAGTAGAAAGCTGAAACTGGATCCTTTCCTTACTCCTTATACGAAAATTAATTCAAGATGGATTAGAGACTTAAATGTTAGACCTAATACCATAAAAATCCTAGAGGAAAACCTAGGTAGTACCATTCAGGACATAGGCATGGGCAAAGACTTCATGTCTAAAACACCAAAAGCAACGGCAGCAAAAGCCAAAATTGACAAATGGGATCTCATCAAACTAAAGAGCTTCTGCACCGCAAAAGAAACTACTATCAGAGTGAGCAGGCAACCTACAGAATGGGAGAAAATTTTTGCAATCTACTCATCTGACAAAGGGCTAATATCCAGAACCTACAAAGAACTCCAACAAATTTACAAGAAAAAAACAAACAACCCCATCAAAAAGTGGGCAAAGGATATGAACAGACATTTCTCAAAAGAAGACATTCATACAGCCAACAGACACATGAAAAAATGCTCATCATCACTGGCCATCAGAGAAATGCAAATCAAAACCACAATGAGATACCATCTCACACCAGTTAGAATGGCGATCATTAAAAAGTCAGGAAACAACAGGTGCTGGAGAGGATGTGGAGAAATAGGAACACTTTTACACTGTTGGTGGGAGTGTAAACTAGTTCAACCATTATGGAAAACACTATGGCGATTCCTCAAGGATCTAGAACTAGATGTACCATATGACCCAGCCATCCCATTACTGGGTATATACCCAAAGGATTATAAATTATGCTGCTATAAGGACACATGCACACGTATGTTTATTGCAGCACTATTCACAATAGCAAAGACTTGGAATCAACCCAAATGTCCATCAGTGACAGATTGGATTAAGAAAATGTGGCACATATACACCATGGAATACTATGCAGCCATAAAAAAGGATGAGTTTGTGTCCTTTGTAGGGACATGGATGCAGCTGGAAACCATCATTCTTAGCAAACTATCACAAGAACAGAAAACCAAACACCGCATGTTCTCACTCGTAGGTGGGAACTGAACAATGAGATCACTTGGACTCGGGAAGGGGAACATCACACACCGGGGCCTATCATGGGGAGGGGGGAGGGGGGAGGGATTGCATTGGGAGTTATACCTGATGTAAATGACGAGTTGATGGGTGCAGCACACCAGCATGGCACAAGTATACATATGTAGCAAACCTGCACGTTGTGCACATGTACCCTACAACTTGAAGTTTAATAATAATAAATAAATTAAAAAAAAAAAAAAAGAAAGAAAAATTTCTATAAGAGAAAACATGAGATGTAGTTAAGGTTGATGGTTTTATCAAGGGTTGTTACTCCCTTCACTCTGCACTTCCTGCTGTCACCATGTGAAGAAGGATGTGTTTGCTTCCCCTTCCACCATGAATATATGTTTCCCAAGGCACCTCCTCAGCCCTTAGAACTGTGCCTGAATTAAAACTCTTTCCTTCATAAATTACTCAGTCTCAGGTTTGTCTTTATTCACAGTGTGAGAATCAACTAATACAGTAAATTGATACCAGAATTGGGGTGCTGCTATAAGGATACCTGAAATGTGGAAGCAATTTTGGAACTGGGTAACAGGCAGAGGTTGGAACAGTTTGGAGGGCTCAGAAGAAGACAGGAAAATGTGGGAAAGTTTGGAAATTCTTAAAGACTTGTTGAATAGCTTTGGCCTAAATGCTGATAGCGATATGGACAATAAAGTCCAGGCTGAGGTGGTCTCAGATGGAGAGGAGGAACTTATTGGGAACTGGATTAAAGGTCACTCTAAAGGTCACTCTAAAGGTCACTTTAACTGGATTAAAGCTCTAGCAAAGAGACTGGAAACATTTTGCCACTGCCCTAGAGATGTGTGGAAATTTGAACTTGAGAGAGATGATTTAGGGTATCTGGCAGAGAAATTTCTAAACAGCAAAAAACTTAAGAGGAAGCAGAGCATAAAAGCTAGGAAAATTTGCAGCCTGAATGATGCAATGGAAAAGAAAAACCCATTTTCTGGGAATAAATTCAAGCCTACTGCAGAAATTTGCATAAATAACAAGGAGCTAAATGTTAATCACCAACACAATGAGGAAAATGTTTCCAGGGCATGTCAGAGACCTTCACAGCAGCCCTGCCCATTGCAGACCAGGAGGCCTAGGAGGAAAAAGTGGTTTTGTGGGCTGAGCCCTGGGCCCTCCTGCTGTGTGCAGCCTCAGGAATTGGTGTCCTGTGTCTCAGATGCTCCAGCCATGGCTAAAGTGGGCCAAGGTACAGCTCAGGTTGTAGTTTCAGAGGTGCAAACCCCAAACCTCAGCAGCTTTGACGTGGTGTTGAGTCTTCAGGTGCACAGAAGTCAAGAATTGAGGTTTGGGAACCTCCACCTAGATTTCAGAGATTGTATGGAAACACCTGGATATGCAGGCAAAAGTTTGCTGCAGGGGTGGGACCCTCATGGAGAACCTTGGCTAGGGCAGTTCAGAAGGGAAATGAGGGGTCACAGCCCCCACACAGAGTCCCCACTGGGACACTGCCTAGTGGAGCTGTGAGAGGAAGGCCACTATCCTTCGGACCCCAGAATGGTAGATCCACAGACAGCTTGTACCATGCACCTGGAAAAGCCACAGACACTCAACACCAGCTTGTGAAAGCAACCAGGAAGGGGCTATACCCTGCAAAGCCACAGAGGTGGAGCTGTCCATGGCTGTGGGAGCCCACCTCTTGCATCAGCATGCCCTGGATGTGAGACATGTTATCAAAGAAGATCATTTTGGAACTTTAAGGTTTAATGACTGTCCTATTGGATTTTGAACTTCTGGGGGGCCTGTGGTCCCTTTGTTTTGGCCAATTTCTCCCATTTGGAATGGGTGTATTTACTCAATGCCTGTACCTCCACTGTACCTAGGAAGCAACTAATTTACTTTTGATTTTACAGGCTTATAGGTGGAAGGGACTTGCCTTGTCTCAGACAAGACTGGACTTGGACAGTTGAGTTAAAGCCGGAATGAGTTAAAACTTTGGGGGACTGTTGTAAGGGCATGATTGTGTGTTGAATTGTGAGAACATGAGATGAGGGAGGGGTCAGGTGCAGAATAATATGATTTAGCTGTATCCCCACCCAAATCTCATCTTAAACTGTAGTTCCCATAATTCCCATGTATCATGGGAGGGACGCAGTGGGAGGTAATTGAATCATCGGGGCAGTTACCTCCATGTTGTTCTCATGATTGTGAGTTAGTTCTCCTGAGATCTGATGGTTTTATCAGGTGCTTTCCCCAACTTCTCTCTGCACTTCTCCTTGCTGCCACCATGTGGAAAACAATGTGTTTGCTTACCCTTCTACCATGATTGTAAGTTTCCTGAGGCCTCCCCAGCCCTGCAGAACTGTGAGTCAGTTAAACCTCTTTCCTTTATAAATTACCCAGTTTGGGGTATGTCTTTATTAGCAGTGAGAGAATGGACTAATACAGTTTCTAAAACTGGAAAAATGAGAAATGGCCAAAGAATCATGTTTCATAGATGTCTTCATTGGCTCACGATGCCATAACAGAATTTTACCGACTGGGTAGAAAAACAAAAATTTATTTTCTGGAGTGTGAGAAGTCCAAAACCAAGGTGGTTAGCCAATATGCCTCCTGGCAAGGACTCTCTTCCTGGCTTGCAGATGGGTGCCCCTCACTGTCCTCACATAGCAGAGAGAGCAGCTCTGCTATCTCTTCCTCTTCTTATAAGGACACCAGCCCTATTTGGTTAAGGTTTTACTCTTATGACCTCATTTAAACTTCATTATTTTCTTAAAGGCTCAATCTCCAATACAGTCACACTTAGGGTAAGGGTTTCAACATATGAATTTGGAGGAGACATAATTCATGCCAAAACAATAGAAATACATAGATTAATGCCCAAGGAATCCACTAAACGTTTGCCTCCAGTGCAGGGAAAACAGAAAGGAGTAGGAAATTGCAGAGTTTTCTTTAAAGATTTATAACCACTAAGTGATTAAACTATATGCATGTATAATTTAGTTAAAAATAAAATCTAAAGAAGCAGCAGACAGATCTGAAATGAATCAACAATTGCAGGTGATTTTTTTCCCTTTATTTAGAACATTTGTCTAATTCTAAAGGCTGACTAATACCGAAGAAAAAGAGAGAGAAAAGAAAAAAACTACTTACTTGACAGGAAATTCAATTTGAGTCAACACTGAACATTGTGAAGAAACTTCACAAAACGGATTATGTTATCTTACATTGCGTTCAAGGAAATCAAGTGTATAACCTGAGGAAGCCATAGCGCCACTCTATCTAGCAGTGGTGTGCAGGTAAAGAAGCTCTAATTTGTAGTGTGTGCTAATTTCCAGTGTGATACTGCCCATGGCCTACTTCAGCGACATCACTGAACGTGGACTTGGGAAAAGGCAGACATGATGAGCTCCTGCAAGCTGGGGTGTGCCAACCCCAGTCCACACTATAACAGATCAGAGCAGTTAGAGGAATCCTTTTCTTCCTTTATAATTTTTTCTAGTGCAATTTTAAATTTTGAAAATGAGAGTTTATGTATTTTCAGAAAATGAAGATGCTTAAAAAGTCAAATCACATGAGTCATAGTTCAAAGAAGGGGTGTTTAAGCTGAAGATAGTGAAAAGTTATAATTTTTGAATTGCCGTGATTGGTTTACAACATCAAGATCTCCAGGCACTTGATGACTGCCTTCAAATATCTGAAGGTTTTATTGGGACAATATATTTGAAAATCCATTTTTACCACCCTGTACACACACACGTGTGCACGTGCGTGCACACACACACCCCCTCTCCACACACACACAATTGCAATGTTCTTATTTATCTTTCATAAGCTAGCATAAATATTGCCTCCTCCATGGATCTTCTCTGATTTAATTAATATCCAGACTCTCTTCCTGTTTTCCAGAGATTTCTATTGCTTCCTACAACACTTTATGGGTAATTTACCTCCTTATATATCTGTCTCTCCTGCTAATATGAGTGCCTCTTAAGGACAGGGAACACATCTTATTCATCATATTTCCTGACACATGTAGAGATTCAAAAAGCTTTGATTGGAGGACAACTTGAAGCAAGTTTCAGTTCAGTAAAAGGAAGTTCTGAATCATCAGAGATTTTTTATATAGGAACAAGTTCCCTTGAGGAGTATAATTCTGATGACTCTGGATGTCCTGGCATAAATTGGAAGCCCCATGTGGTAGACAAGTGCATGGACTAGATGACCTCATGGTGCCTTCTGTGCACTAACTGTGTAACTGACCTTGAACAGGCTGCCCTGGCTTTAGTCCTGAATTGCATAACATTGACACTGCCCTTTCATCACCTGTAGGAAACACATTTTCTGATGTTCAGATGGATGTTAAGATATTTGCTTATACTTTCTGAAAGTTTTAAAGTTTTGCCACTCACATTTCAGTCAGTAATTTCCTTGTCATTCATTTCAGTATAATGTTAAGTAGGAATTTAATTTCATTTTTTTCTTATTGAGAGGTAAGGGCTCACTTGTCCAGGACTAATTTCATTCAGGGGAGTTTATCTTCTGAGCAGGATTGTTATCTGTACCTGAGAAAGCATTGAGGTAGTGGAGCAGGGATAAAGATCATATGGGTGCCATGCCATACAATTATACCCTAGACATGGGGCCCAGCTCCTGATCACCCCAGCAAAGGGCCTGGGTTTCTCCTAACCACGCGTCTTTCGCCTTCCACAGCCAGTAGCCTCATCACGTTTCATGGTTGGCCACGATGGAACCCCATGCACTGCCCCACAGTGGGGGCACCATGCCTAGGTAGGATTTCCCCAATAAATGCTGTTTCTTCCCTGGGGAATGTGCTCTTGGGTAAGCATCCTCGTGTTCTTGACATATATTGCAACAGAATTTTCCAGCACTATTTATTTTATTGACTAGCCAGCCTTTTCCCACAGACATACAAAGTGATCTTTTTTGAATTCATGCTGTATACACACAAGTCTGTGTTGCAGATTAATTGTGTTTCCCAAAAAGATAGGTTCAAGTCACAATCTCTGGTGTCTGCGAATGTGACTTAGTCCCTTTGCATTACAGCAAAATACCACAAGCTACGTAATCGATAAAGAATAGAGATGTATTTCCCACACTTCTGGAGGCTGGGGGGGTCCAGGATCCAGGCACCAGCAGGCTCAGTGTCTGGTGAGGGCTTTATTGCTGCTTCCAAGATGGTGCCTTGTGGCTGCATCTGCCAGAGGGATCAGGCCGTGTCCTCACATGGCAATGAGCAGAACGGCAAGAGAGGGGAACTCTATGAAACCTATGAAACCTCTTTTATAAGGGCATTAATCTAGGCTCTGCCCACATGACTTAATCACTTTCTAAATGGCTCTACCTGTTAATACTACTATAATGGGAATTACATTTGAACTAGAATTTTGGAGAGAACACACATTTAAACCACAGCAGGGTCTTTGCAGATGTAATCATATTAAGATCCAGACATACTGCATTAGGACCCAAATTCGGTCTCACAGGCACACAGGGAAGAAAGCCATGTGACAATGGAAGTAGAGATAGGAGTGATGTGTCTACAGGCCAAGGAATGCCAAAGGCTGCCAGCCACCACCAGAAACTAGAAGGGGTGAGGACAGTTCTTCCCTAGAGCCTTCAGAGGGTACATGGTGTATTAGTCTGTTTTCACATTGCTGATAAGGACATACCCAAGACTGGGCAATTTATGAAAGAAAAAGGTTTAATGATCTTACTGTTCCACGTGGCTGGGGAAGCCTCACAATCATGGTGGAAGGCAAGGAAGAGCAAATCACATCCTACATAGATGGCAGCAGGCAAAGACAGCGAGCTTGTGCAGGGAAATTTCCCCTTATAAAACCATCAGCTCTCATGAGACTTACTCACTGTCATGAGAATAGCATGGGAAAGACCTGCCCCCATGATTCAATTACCTTCCACTGGGTACCTCCCACAACATGTGGGAATTCAAGATGAGATTTGGGTGGGGACACAGCCAAACCATATCACGTGGCTCTGCCGAGTTGCTGATTTGGGACTTCTATTTTCCAGAACTGTGAAGCAATACATTTTGTTGTTTTAAGACACCTAGTTTTTGGTACTTTGTCATTGCAACTCTAGGATACTTATGTGGTCTAATTCTAAGCTCTGTATTCTGTTCATTGTTGTGTGTTTCCTTTTCTGCAATAATACAGCAATTACTAGGGACTTATCATAAAGCTCAATAGCTAGAAGGGCAAATTCCTCACCCCTGTAATCCTTCAGTTTCCTAACTATCCCTCCCATTCTGCTCTTCCCTGTGAATGTGAGGATTAGTTTACAAAGATCTATGAAACACTTGTTTTAGATTTCCGTCACAATTTAATGGAATCAGAACGCTGACTTAGATAGTATTAATAGATTTAAGGTAAACTGTTTCTAGCTATGAAAGTGGAATGAGTAGTCAAATATTCAGTCATATTTTATTATTTTCTCTGTAAAGATTTTGCACATATTTGGTAGTTTTATTTCTAGAGCTATATAAATATTGTTGAAACCATGAATGGGATCTTTGTTACAGTGATCATTACTAGTGTATAAAGCAACTATTGATTTTTGTATTGGTCTCACTCTCAGCAGAGGTGCTGGAAGCCAATTTGATTACTTTGTATTTGTCTACAGACAATCAGCACTGGCATAAAAAGACATTTTATTCTCTCATATCTAATTCTTATATTGCTTTTTACTTTTGTCTTGTTAAATCAGTATAAACTTTAATAGAAGCAGGGATAATACACATGTTTGTATTATTGCTGAGTTTAATGTGATCGATTCTAAATTGCCAGCGCTAATGATGAAGTTTTGAATATAAATTTTAAAATGAATACTTTTTATCTGCATGAGAAAGTTTTCTTCTATTAAGACCTTGCCAAGACTTTTTTTTTTTTTGAATAATGAAATGTGTGGAACTTTTTCAAATAACTTTTATATATGTCTATATAATAATGCTTTCACCTTCCATTTTTTATCCTAACAAATGTGATAATGTATACTCGCATTGGTGAATGTTAATAAGTAAATAATTCTGTAATGTCTAATAATTCTGGAATTTCTAGAACTACATAGAGTTCTCTCTGTTTTGCTTATAGGGACTTATAAGTGGGAGTTGAACAATGAGAACACATGGACACAGGGAGGGGAACATCATACACTGGGGCCTGTCAGGGGGTGGGGAGCAAGGGGAGGGATAGCATTAGGAGAAATACCTCATCTTTGCAGCAGCCCAGGTTCAAGCACCCTCTGACTCTTTTCTTTCTAATTTCACCCAAGTATATAGCAAAGTATTAGGCCCTTAATATAAATCAATTCCCATTGAATCAAGTCAAGGAATTAATCTGTGGAATGAATCGAGAAGCTGGATGCGAAATAGTGCTGGCGAATTTCTGATTCTCGCTAGTGGAATTGCCAGCAGCCCACTTCCATCCCTGTACCCGCAGGCTCACCGCCAAACAGGCAGCTGGCCAGGTGTGGGGGTGCTAACACCGCAGCCTCACAGAGAGCCAGCCTATCGCTTTAGAAAAGAAAAAGAGAAGATCAAGATGACCTACCAAATGAGCCCAAACAACTAGTATGATGTTGTAACAAAAAACAAACAGAAAAAGGATAGTGCTCACATTTCTAAATTAATATTGTTGTGTTCTGTAGACTCCACTGTTTAAAATGGAAGTGCTCACAATAATTTGATGAAAAGATGGGGTGGCCCAGGTATCTGAGCTAGCATCCTTCTGGGGATTAAACTGTGCAGACAGGAAACAAAACACACTCAAGGAGGAGGCGGTTTTCAGAGTGTCCTGAGAGCAGACATCTTTTTTCTATTAAAAAGAGAGGAAGTTTTGTTATTATTTGACTAGAGCTAATTTATGAAAAACAGCTGAAGTATCTGGTATGGATTTGTAAGGTACATATTTAATTAGGGCATTGTAAGCTCAGGTGTGTCAAAATCACACAATTGTAAAGATTTCATTCATTTCCACACAGAAAATAGTATGGTCAATTGTCATGTGCAAACATTAAATTATCATTTAAAAGGATCCTGTGATGTCTTAATATTCACCAATTTCAGCCTGAAGTAAAAAGACATTTTCATTTCTTAAAGGCAAGAAAAGGGGTTTATGCAAACCTCCGAATGCCCTAGCTCATTAGCTTCTTCCTGCCATAAAAAGTTTCAAGCTCACCAATCAAGAGCACATGGCTAGAAAGTACACCCTTGAGCTCTTTTGCAAACCAGACAAAACAAAACATAGCTGGGTGCAAAATTGCCAGCTCACCTCAGAGACCCTGCAGGACCCTCCTCCTCCTTCCTCCTTGCAGCCTGGCAACAACAACCAATCGGAGTCCAGGGGGAATCCCAGGGCACGCACAGGAGGCCCCCTGCACCTTCTCAAGGCTCCACATTCTGAACTCCAATTTTCAGACTTTCCTGAGCATGAGGGAAGATTTAAGGCATTAAAAAAGTCACAAGCTCCACAAAATAATACCTATATTTTTAGCAACTATGGATTGAGAAAACAGATGATGACAGTTGTTAAGAATCCAGTAATAATCTTATATGGTTTTGTATTTTTTAAATTACAACACAACCTATATTTCAAGAAGGTAGAAAGCGGAGGGAAAAGCCTGTGATCCTGTGCAGATGACGTCTATTTCCCACACCAACCCATGGAATCTCACGGCGGCTCCCTGCCCACAACACACCACAAGGACCCAAGTCTACAGGTGAGAATTCCATCCCAGAAAGGCAAGCAGAGCGGCCGAGGATCTAAAGTGCAGGTGTGAGATGCTTCCTTTCCTCAAGGGTCCTGGCATTGTTTTAGCAGCCACCCAACTGTATGAGTAGCGCTTACTGTCTCCTTTATTTGGGAAACAAACCACAGATAAATCTGTATTCGTGGATTTCCTTGTATCCTTTTTAGGCTAATATTATGCCCAAAACAAAACAAAAAAATGAATAATACTTGGAAGCCTGGCCACTTTGGAAAGCTTCCAGGAGCCATGATTTTGACTATCGACTCCTTCTGTTACCACTGGCTTCTTCCACATGCTAATAATAGTCATAAACCATAGGCCACCTTTTCCTTTCTTCTGGAGCCCAGGGTTCGCAGGACTAGGTACAAGTGTGGATATAAGGGTACTTCCTCATCACTGCTTTAAAGATCAAGGAAACTATTGGTGACCAGTAGCAGGTATTTCCTAGAATTTATTTTTGTTTTTATTTTTATTTGTTTGTTTATTTATTTATTTATTTATTTATTTATTTTGAGACGGAGTCTTGCTCTTGTCACCTAGGCTGGAATGCAATGGCATGATCTTGGCTCACTGCAACTGCAACCTCTGCCTCCCGGGTTCAAGTGATTCTCCTGCCTCAGCCTCCCCAGTAGCTGGGATTACAGGCGCTTGACACCACACCCAGCTAATTTTTTTTTTTTTTTGTACTTTTAGTAGAGATGGGGTTTCACCATTTTGGCCAGGTTGGTCTTGAGCTCCTGACCTCAGGTGATCCGCCTGCCTTGGCCTCCCAAAGTACTGGGATTATAGGCGTGAGCCACCACACCTGGTCCATTTCTAGATTAAAAAAAACAGGGTCTACTTCTAGAAATACTCTCTAAAATATATATATATAACACATTTATTTGCATAGGAAAATGGATAGAGAAAAAAATTTCCATGGATTTCCTGAACTGCTTTAGCAGATGAACGGCAACTCTAAAGAGTCACTATGACATTCATTACAGGTCTATAAACAAGGGCATTCACGTATCCAGCACCAACGTGAGTTGCTCCTGACGTAGGGTATATGTCTTGGTGTGAAAAACGGAGTAGGGAAAATGAAAATAGAATACTGCAGTTTGACAAGGGTGACCTCACTCCGAAGACGGGAGTCAGGATAATTCAGTGTTGATGTTTTGGTAGAAAAACAACAGAACTTGTTTGTGGGGCTTTTTGCCTTGAAGATACAGACAAATGTGTCCAAGAGAAACAGGCAATATTTGGTGTCATAAGACTTGTCTAGTTAACTTTTAAACTATGAATACCTTTTCTTTTCCACAATTTCTCTCCAAAAGTCAGCTGCTTTTAGAACAAAACACACTGCAAACTACAGTTCGGCATTTTAAAATACAGCAGCAAAGTGGGTGTTTGTAGTTTGTAGTGTGTGTGTGTGTGTATGAGAGAGAAGATAGTTTGAGAGAAGAGAAAGTGGAAAGTGAGAGGGTATTCTTCCCACGGTCCTTCTAAAGGCTCTTGGCTATCTTCACAGCAATTCTGAGCTGTGTCTGGACTGTGCAGCAATTAGGCTAACACCATCATTTTGTTGTCCTTTTTGTTCCTGACGCTTGCTCTTTCACATGTGTCCAAATAATTGAAATTATGGATTGTATGCTGAGCAAGTTCAGCAAAAGTGGGGCAGGAATCCCATGAATCTTAATGTCCCACTTTACTATAAGTCCCTCTACATTAGTAAAAGAGACTTGCCAGTCCTTTCAAAAAGATCCACCACAATCTATAGCCTACAGCTCCAGATGATAATAGCTAGATTAGTTTGCATTAAATGCTTCCATAAATGATGTGCAAAAGTGCTATTATTTCTAAATATCTGCAAGACAATTTTGAATAGCATTAACTCAGCTAAAACAAAGAGAAACAGATATTTTATTTTCCACGATAATTTCACAGTGAACAAAGTTGAACCAGCTAGAAGCAATGAAAAAACAGAAACCTTCTATAATTGTTAAATGTGGTTTTCATCTTTAGAATTTATTCTTTAAGAGAACTGACATTTTACCAGTCCAGTGTCTTCATCCATTTACTGAAAGCAGCACTGGAAAAGACAAAGTGATTTCTGTTCCTAATAAAATGCACGGGGCACCTCTGTGAGGAAATCAGTGTTTCAGGCCACACAGCATATGGTGGGGTTGGGAGGAGCCGGGGAATGCAGGGAACAAGGGCAGGGACTGAGGGTATCCAGCGAAGAAGGAGGAGCTAGAAGAAAAAGAAAAATGAAGCTTAAATTTAGTCACAGGTGAGCTGTATAGGATAGTCACTTACTACTGCCAAATACACAAGCAATCTTGATCAGGATGCTTAAGGAATACTTTTTAGTTAAATAAAAATGGAATGTACAACATTGTTTTAATTCGTGCTAATGAAGGAAAAGTGTAAATAAGTCAACTTTCCTTACCAAATCTAATAAAAAAAACTCACATATCTAATAAATGAAGATCATTGTCCTAAACAGCAAATGTTTTTATTCTAGAAGACAGGAGGTAGAGATTTTGCAAGTCTAGGGAAGATGCTTTAAGGAGAGCTTTCAAAAAATATCCCTGTTTTATCAATTCATTATGTTAAGATTTGTTTCTCTGATTTTACTGCTGTGTTTTTTAAGCTGATAAACAGGATAGAAGAAAGATAAAGAAAGACGACAAAAAGAGAAATCAAAGAAAAAGAATCACCAAAATGAAAGGCTTACTTAGGACAATGTTTGTGGGGACACAGTTATGAATCTTCCCAAATCAATACATAAAAGGAGGCAACTACTAGGATGGTAAAACCCAAAACCAACAGGCAACATCTACAATAAAATGAGGGGATAAGGCATCCATATGAACTCCAAATAGGAGCAGATGAGGCAAATCTCCACAATTTCACAACCTATGTGGTCAGAAACCACACAGTAGAAAGCAGAGGAAGGAAACAGATTACCACCGGCCTAAACTCCTGTCAGACACACAGGTAAACTCCGCAGTACATGCTGAGAGCTGTAGGAGAAACCCGAAGTGGGCTGTGAGACTAATTCCTGGGACAAATCTCACTTTGTGGAGAAACTGCTGGGAGTGGAATCCAAACCAAGCAGGACAAAGGCAATGTATACAAAGAATAGTGAAGATAAAAGGCATTTGGAACAGCAGAGGTGGATCTCAGAATGGATGCCACCTGTATTTGTCCATTTTCATGCTGCTGGTAAAGACATATCCGAGACTGGGCAATTTACAAAAGAAAAAGGTTTATAGGACTTACAGTTCCACATGGCTGGGGAGGCCTCACAGTCACAGTGGAAGGTGAAAGGCACATCTCATATGGTGGCAGAGAAGAGAGCTTGTGCAGGGAAACGCTCATTTTAAAAACCATCAGCTCTCGTGAGACTCATCACTATCACAAGAACGGCACAGGAACGACCCACCCCTGTGATTCAGTCACCTCCCACCAGGTCCCTCCCACCACACGTGGGGATTATGGGAGTTACAAGGTGAGATTTAGATGGGGACACAGCCAAACCATATCACCACAATATTTTTAAATTTATTTTTTAAGTCGCAGTAAAATATGCATAACTAAGGTTTACCATCTTAAGTGTGCAGTTCAGTGGCATTAAGTGCATTTACACTGTTGTAGCACCATCGCCATCATCTATTCACAGAAACTTTTCTCTTCCAGAACTGAAACTTCTTACTCATTAAACAGTGACTCCCCATTCCCTGCTTTCCTCAGCATCCAGCAACCGCCATTCCACTTTCTGTGCTTATGAATTTGACCCAAGTATCACAGAAGAGTGTCCTTTTATGTCTGGCTTTTTCACTCCCAGAATGTCCTCAAGGTTCATCTATATTGTAGCATGTGTCAGGATGTCCTTTGTTGTAAGGGACAAACAATATGCATACATATATATATCACATATTGTGTTTACCTATTCATGTGTACCAAAAGATTCAGCAATTCTACCTCGGAATGTGTACACAAAGGAATGAAAAGCAGTCGTGAAGAGATATTTGCACACAAATGTTCACAGCAGCAATATTCACAACAGCCACAAGGTAGAAGCGACCTAAGTGGCCACAGTGTTTTTTTTTTATCACAGCAGAAAAACAAAACGAGAGGGAGCTCCCACATGTGAAGCTGGACTAGGTACCTCTGGCATGCTTGTCCTTTATTTTTAAAAAATCATTTTAAACAACAACTATACGAAAATTGAGGCATAGAAAATAAAAACTCTACCATGATAACACACTATAAAGGCACACCCACAAAACAGATGAAAAGTGTAAGATAATATTCCTAAAGAAAAATTGAAAAACAGAAGCTGTAAAAATGACATAACTAAGATTATTTAGAAAAACTCAAAAATGATATGATTGCAAAAACAGATTTGAGAAGACAGAGAGACGCACTAAGGAAATAATTTAAAATAAATGGATACTTTTGCCAGAAATGATGGGTAAAATAGTATTAATACAAGAGTCAATAAACACAATTGATACATATTAAAATTTAGAGATAGGAGAAAAAAATATTCTAAATAAATTTAAAATATTTTTAAAGTCAAAAGAAAGTTGCTATAGAAGAGAAGCAAAGAAGATAATTTATACTTGTAGAAAAAGTCAGTGAAGAAGGAAACCAAAGCAAAGAAACAGAAATACAATAAAATGTTTCTAAAGGTTTTATTTTCAAGACATAATTCCATATTGAAAGGGCCTCCATATTCATTGGGAAACCTAACCATAAGGGATATCACTAACAGATATTCACCTAAAACTACTGAACTTCAATTAATTGAAAAGAAATCCTCAATAAATCAAAACACACAGCCAAGTCATTCATAAGAGACAAAACTAAAATTGTAATCGGAATTTTCAACATAAACATTTAATGACAGAAGACAATGTTGTAAGATGTTTCAAATACCTGAAAAGAAAAACTACGAGCTAAAAATTTTATACCCAGCCAAATGGACCTAATGGGTGTAGAAAACTACTGTAAGGATACATCAACTCAGAAAATGTTGCTGCCCTGAGCCTCTGTGATGTAAGCTGATAGACAAAAAGCATTAAACAGCAAAGGAAAGGGCAGGTGAAAGCATAATGGCTGTAAGCAAGTGGCAAACTTGCAATTAGTGTAATACAATGATTAAAGGGTAATCATACATTATGTGATACAGTATGTAAGGGCTCTATTCTCTGACAAGATAGATGCAATGTGATTATCAAAATTGGAGGGGAATGACAACATATAAAAATTAATTTAGTTCATGGAGAGTGTTATGGAAAGTGGCAGAAAATAATATTAAATTATTAAGTAATTTTATACTTATATAATTAACAATCAATTAATTAAGAGAGAGAGGAGATGTTAGGGGGTGCCATGTCAGAAAGGAAAGGAGAGAGGGAAAGAGGTTAGTAAAGAATTTTATTATTGTTTACAATAGGAAACCAATTGAAAACAGACAAATAAGAGGGGACCTAGAGTGTTACATAAATATGTTATTATAAAGATAAACATGTAAACAAAAACACAAGCCTTGCTAGATAACAAATGCATATAAAATGAGAGGAAAAAAGCCAACAGATCAAATGGTGACCAATTATATAAATAAAAATATATTTATACACATGAAACATAAAACCCTATGACAGAGCTAAAGTAAACATAGTGAGTAAATCAACATATGTCCATTGGTTTAATTCATTTCCTGTAAGATGTAAAGAATAAATTGTGGTATCAGATCACAAAAGACTAATTTCAGTGGCAGTTTGGAGCCATGGATAATCTCTACAACCTCTTTAAGCTAAAACAAAAATGGTAAATTTTCTGAACATACAACAGTAGATGATGAATTAAAAATTGAAACATTATACCTCATAACGGTGTTAGAGATCAATTATTGTTTTATAAAGATATTTCTAAAATACAGTTTTTAAGTTCAAGTTTAAAAGTATATAAAAATTATTCTGCTCTTCAATATTTGGCCCTGTCATTCTGTTCCCCAGGGAATGATTTATCTCTTCCCTTGCCTCTGCAGATGGCTTGCAGGTAACTTTTGACTGAACTCTGGGACCCTCCAACCATAAACATTTCCTGGCTGCCAGTCCTCTTTACATCATGCCATTCTCAGCTTTGCCATCTCCCCTGCTTAAGCTGTGGATGCATAAATGCTTTCTTCACTAAAAATTCAACAGTTCTGTAGGTCACTGACTCTCTAGGGCAATGCTTAGTGTGTAAGGAAAGTATCAATGTGTGTATGTGTGTGTAAGTGTATGTGTGTGTGGTTTCAGTATGTAAATATTTTTTCTCTCAAGTTCAAACTTATTCTAATACTATGATGTTATCCCTAGAAATACATGAGATTTTGCCTCTTTAGGATTTCACTGAGGAAATAAGAAATAAATTTTATTGTAGTTAGAATTTGTAAAAATATGACAGAAAAGTAACTTAAGAAATTTCTGCAATATCCTCTTTACTGGCTAGCAATTCAGTCAACATTAAGAGAGTAAAAGTCAAGAATATCCTCCCTTATTTATGCCATTGTCCAAAACTTTGAAACTCAATACAGAATTATTACATGCAAAAGATGTGCTTCCTATATCATTTGGAATCACTTAATAATATAGATGTTTAATTATATAATTAGATTTTGAAATCAAGTGCCACTGAGGATTAACTTAATTTGCAATGTAAAATTGTAAAAATAGCAAAGAAATCAATTTTTTAAGGGTAAACTTACATTCTAGGATTATAAAAGACACTTTTCATATAATGTGCCAAAATATATTGAGCATTTTAAAAAGAACTAAATACAAATTAATAGAAAATTTGTTTTATATGGAGAGTCACATATCAAATTTATAGATTACTTAGTTTGCTTAATAGAAAACTAATTATGTGAAACGAGAGCTTACAGTATGCCATTTAAGATGTAAATACTATAAAATATCACTATAAGCAAAAAATGGGAGTAAAACACAAATGAGTAAAATAATATTCATAGTAATAATAATAAATATAGCATTTTTGGTACAACTCCTATACTGAGAATTTAGATGATGATTAAAACAGAGTTTGTCATCTTGTAATGTTAATATAAATCCAAATATTAGCTTACATCAAAGATGTAATCAAACCTTGTTAGTAGTTGGAAATACGATGGTGAGTGCCTAACAACACTGCCCTCCCACAAACTGCAGCTATAAATCTTGCACAAAGCAAAGAATTTCCTGAATGCCCTGAAGACTGAACAAAAGCATCCAGATTGTGGAGATAGTCAAAACTTGGAGCAAGCAATTAGCTGGGAGTGAGTTCCCTGTTTTTTGTGGTTGTCCTGTAGGCAGGTACTTTTATGGCAGGTGGCTGGGTCGGGGGAGCTAGAACTCTAATAAAATGTCCACTGTCTTTCTGTCTGTAAGAACCAGGTCAAGGAGAGCTGGACAACCAAAGCAACAAAAAATAAAGGGAAACTTAGAAAGAAAGAAGTAGAGCCCCAAATTATTTGTTTAAACTAAGCCTAAGTCTCTGGCTGATCCTGAATCACGCAAACATGGCAAACTGAAAGCTGCAGTTCGAGCTTCAAGTACTAAACAGAGACCTGTGTCACCACTCATTGTAGGCCCAGCAATTTCCAGTTTGACTCTAATCAAGCTAATTGCAACCTGAAGCAAAACTACCAAAACTGTTCAGAGTAACATAAAAAATTTTGGCATCCCTACCACATCACATTCAAAATGTTCATGAAATAATTCAAAATTATTTGACATATGAACATACAGGAAAATGTAAATTCATCTCAAGAGAAAATATTATCAATGTATGACAACATTAAGAAAACCCAGAAATTGGAATTATTAGAAACTGGAAAAATAATCAATATATTCCAACCCTGGAATGACTCATAAAATGGACCCTATTTATGCTATTTATTTATATGTAGATACATATTTATATTTATATAGTTACATATGTGTATATGATATATGTATATATACACATCTATATATGTGCATATATTATATGCAAATAAGAATGTACAATATATTGTATACATATACTTCATTCTTACATATGTATATATCTTGCTTTATAGAAATATATTTGTATTTATAAGAATGTATAAGAATACATTTCTAGAAGCAAGATACATACATATATAAAAATAAAATTACATACTGACATATATACATTTATAAAGGAATATACATCTACACACACATGCACATATACACATATAGGTTTAACCTTAATGAGAAGTGTGTGTGAGCCCCTATTTCACAATGACAGGGACTTTAAGGCAACCATTATAATGACGCTCAATCAAATGAAGGAAAATAAATTTGTAAATTCATAATAGATAAAAAGATAAAAAGATAAATCCCAGCAAAAAGGAAAACAAATAAAATAACCAACTGGAAATTTTCACATAAAAAATACACCTAAAATTTAAAAAAATTCACTGGATGGACTTAATTGCAGAATAAAGATGATATAGAGAAAAGCCAGTATACCCAAAGATGAATCAACCAAAATTAGTCAGTCTGAGGAAGAGCAAGACATAATATTTTTTTCAAAATGAGTAAAACCTCAGGGTCCTATAAGACAATTTTGAAAGGCCTAACATAAAAGACTACAATTTTGAGAGTGGTAAAAAAAGCAAGATCCAACTCCACATTGTTTATAAGGGACACACTTTATATATATAAATGTACAGGTACATTGAAAGTAAAGGGATGGAGGAAAAAATCTTGAAACTAGTGAGTACAAGAAAGCAAGAGTAGTTAAATTTGTAGATTTTAAGATAATAAATATTACCAAAGATAACAAGGGACATTTTTAATTATATGAGAATAAAATCACCAGAAAGAGAAAAAAAATCGTAATTGTGCATGCAACTAATAACTGATTCTCAAAAATATGTGGCAAAAATCAACAACATTAGACAATTCTACAACCACAGTATTTTCATACCATTTCACAGTAATTGATAGAACTAGACAAAAATGATCAAAAGAATAGAAACAGTAAACAAAACTGTCAACCATACAGACCTAATTGATATTTATAGAACATTACAACTCACCAGGCATTATCCATTCTTGTAGTAAATATGGTATGTTTACTAAGTAGGACTATATTCTGAGCCATAAACGAAGTCTCAAATTTCAGATGCTATAAAAATATTTTGTATCTAATTAGTCAAAACAAATATTTTAATATTAATACATTACTTGAATTAATAACTATATTTCTTGAATAGTACAGCTTAAGAAAAATATATTTATATTTGTGTACATATGTATGTAGGTATATGTATATATGGATATTTGAATTTCTTTCAAAATACATATTATCCTCTTTTTAAAATGTGGAACTATATGGAATCATTTCTTGCACTGCCTGAGATCTACACTCCTGGCACGTGGCTTGCTCTGCCATCCACCCTGTATCCTCTGTTTCCTTTCATCAACTCCCACCAAGTTAGTTTTATTCTTAGAAAAGTCAGTTGCTGTTTTATTCCTCAACTGTTTGTATCACCTTTATATCTTATTATAATTAAATAATTGATAAAAATAGTATGCAAACCAAAGAATTAGAATCACAATAAAAGTTTTTTATATGAGATATAAGTGAATGTTTTGTAAAGTCTTAATTTGAAAAAGCAAGGGAAAAAATAAATCACCGTACATTGGAAGTTCCAAAGGGAATAAGTATTATTCAGAAAGTTTCTGAAATCGGATTTCTTTCCAAACTCTGTAATGTATCCTGTCTCATTCCACTTTAAAGGAAATGTCATAGAAAATTACAAATAACCCATATGGGGTGTGTGTGTGTGTGTGCGTGTGTGCATGCACGCGTGTGTGTTTTCTTTTTTGTGATAGAGTCTCGCTCTGTCACCCAGGCTGGAGTGCAGTGGCGCCATCTCAGCTTACTGCAAGCTCCACCTCCCCGGCTCACGCCATTCTCCTGCCTCAGCCTCCCAAGTAGCTGGGACCACAGGCACCCGCCACCACGCCCGGCTGTTTTTATTGTTGTATTTTTAGTACAGACGGGGTTTCACTGGGTTAACCAGGATGGTCTCAATCTCCTGACCTCGTGATCCACCTGTCTCGGCCTCCCAAAGTGCTGGGATTACAGGCATAAGCCACTGCGCCTGGCTGCATGTGTGTTTTCTAAACAAAGCTGAAATTATCAATTATCAAATCTATAATCAGGAAAGTTGGCTTTGATAAATAAGTCTATGTGCTCAAATTTGTTAACCTAAATGAAATGGACAAATTTATTAAAAGAGACAATTTGTCAAAACTCACACACGAAGAAATATATAATCTGAATATACATATGTATATTAAATAAATTGAATCAATAATTACCTTCCAAACAGAAAGTACACAGCCTAGCTGGCTCATTGGTGAATTTGACCAAACATTTAAAGAGAAAATTACATCAATTTTTACATAAACTCTCATAAGATAGGAATAGGAGTATTTCCTAACTCATTCTATGAAGCCAGCATCACACTAATATTACAACCAAAGACACTACAAGAAAATTATAGACCGATATCACTGATGAGCATGGATGCAAAAATCCTCATCAACATATTAGAAAATCAAATCTACCAATGTATAAAAGAATTATGTACCACAATTGTATTAATCAGGGTTCTCTAAAGGGACAGAACTAATAGGATAGATGTATGTATGAAAGAGAGTTTACTAAGGAATATTGACTCAAACAGTCACATGGTGAAGTTACACAATCGGCTGTCTGAAAGCTGAGAAGCAAAGAAGCCAAAACCTCAAAAGTATGGAAGCTATTCAGTCTGTGGCTGAAAGCCAAAGAGCCCCTGGCAAACGTTACTGTTGTAAGTCCAACAGTCCAAAAGCTGAAGAACTTGGAGTCTAATGTTTGAGGCCTGGAAGCATCCAGCATGGGAGAAAGATGAAGCCTGGAAGACTCAGCAATTCAAGCTCTTCCACATTGCTCTGCCTGCTTTATTCTAGCCACACTAGCAGCTGATTAGATGATGCCACCCAGATTGAGGGTGAGTCTGCCTCTCCTAATCCACTTACTCAAATGTTAATCTCCTTTGGCAACACCCTCACAGACACAACCAGGAACAATATTTGCATCCTTCAATCCAATCAAGTTGATACTCAATATCAACCATCACAAGCCCACCCCTTGTCAAGTTGAACCTATATGCATCTCCTGAAATCATACATAATCTTTAAATAAAGATAATAATGTCATAATTATGCCTAACATAATACAACTATCTTTTGTACAATCAGAAGCACACTAATCCTTAACATAAATACCATTACATAAAGTTAACAACACTTAAGTGCTGATATGAAGTTAATATATCTTATGATGCATGATAAAGAAAAAGAAAGGAAATAAAATGAAGATATTTTTGATACAGGAGTTAAGAAGAAATTACTTAGGCAGATAGTGAGGGTACTGAAGTCCTCAGCAAGGTTTTCCTTTTAGTGAAAGGCAGCCCCAAATTATTTTCCTTTCTAACAAACAGCAGCCTGTAAACTCAGACTGCAGACATAGATGCCAGCAGCTGTGCCAATCATGTTCAAGATGACAGATCCATCTTCCCTTCTCTTTGTCAGCCACATATACAATAAGGAGCAGACCAGATGGCACTGGCTAAGAGGAAAGTTCATTTGCTTGATAAGATTATGGTGGGGCAGCCAGTCTTCCCCACACACTATGTAAACGTCACACTTGATCGAACTAATCTGTGAGCACTACGTGAATCAGACACCACCTCCTCAAGCCAGACCATAAAATCTGGCACATCTACCACCAGCTGATCTTTTCTATTGGAAGTCCCCTCTCTCTCAATAGAGAGAGAGCTGTTTTACTTTCTCTTTCTTCTGCCTATTAAACCTTCACTCCTAAACTCCTCATGTGCATCCATTTCCTAAATTTCTGATGTGAGATGAAGAACGCCAGGTGTATACCCCAGACAAAGTAGCTGCTTTATACTGGGGGCTCGTCCAGAATACCAAGGTAGAACATTCATCAAAACAGTGAGTAGAGGAGTGGACTCCAACTTTGTCCTTTCATTTTGGGGCTCTCAGACTCCATTTTAGAACCAAATCAAATCAATAACAGGCATCCATCAGTCAGTTAAAAACATGATTACTGTGGCTGCCATTCTTAAAGACTTGGATGTGAGGTTTACTGGGGAGAATATGGAGAATCCGCCAGCATCCATGAGTTACTGGGCATGTTGACCATATTTGAACCAGCTTCTTTCCATGGAGGACTTAGTCATTGCATGGGACTGAAAGAGGTCCTGGAACAACTGAGAATTTCTGGCTGGGGTTACCCCCTGGTGTTATCCAAAGGCTTCTAGACTGACTCCAGCCTCCAACTGCCCAATGGGGTGTTGGCAACAGGATCTCCCATGTTTGTATCATAATTTCCTCCTTTCCTGTCCATGATTGCCATATCCCCTATCCTCTCTGTGTATGCAATGTGTGGGAAGTTTTACAGTTCAGGGAAGTAATCTCGTTAGGCAAGGTCAGGGAATGCCATAGTAACTGGGGATATAGCTCAAGCGAATGCTCTCTTTGTGATTCCCCACTCCCTACAGTGAGGTCTGTCTCTGCCCTTGATCTGGAGAGCACATGGCATTTCTAGGTCACTCTTTGCCCTTGGTCTGGTAAGCACATGCCATTTGCAGCTCTCTCTCTCTGCCCTTGGTCTGGAGAGCACATGGCATGTCAAGGTCACTCTACCCTTGACCTAGCGAGCACACGGCATTTCTAGGTAAACAGTGCCACCTAGTGGTGTAGGAATCCTCTCCATTAGGCACATTGTGTCTGGCCTCTCATGAAGGGATGTTAGGCTGCTCCTAAGCCAAATCCTAACTGTGGTTGAAAAACAGGCAGCTCTGCAGGAAGCTGAGAATTTCAGAGATGAGCAGTGTATCTCCTATAGTAGGCAAAAAGGGAAAAGAGAAAATAGGGAAGGTGAAGAAATAGAGGAAACACCATTGCCAGTAGGAAGGGAATCAGTGCCTCTTGACAACTCTAGTTAGAACCCCCAAATTTCTCTATGGTATTTTTTCTTCTGTTATGGTTAAAAATGGCTCCTATCTAATTTTATCATGTTCTTCCAACATGGGAAACATTAATTTCCCCAAACCTTAAAATGCCTGGCTTAGGATTGAGCTAGGGGGAAGGGAGCCCAGAAGCCTCACATGCAAGCAAAAGAATAAAAGACTTTTTTAAATTTTTAAATTTAATTTGGTTTTGTTTTGTTTTGTTCTGCTTTAACCAGTCAGGCTTTTGGTGTCTTTCTCCCTGTGCAAATAAAACAAATAATAAGTAAAACAGTAAACAAATAATAAGTAAAACAGTAAAACAAATAATAAGGATCACTCTTTATATTCTCTGTAAAGTTTTAATTAATGAAAAAGAACTTCTGAGGTTGGTCTTAAGCTGTAGCCAATCTGTTGTGCTTTGTGTATGGTTCTGTCAAAAGAAAGGGTACCTTAGGCTAGGGTGCAGAATCTTGTAAGCCTGATATTCAAGCCAGCCCAACAAAATGGTCAGTAACAAACTTGGCTATGGGCCTCCATGTGGTTTCATGTCTTTGGAAACATGACCGGTAACCATTAGGCAATACTTTGTTTTAGTCTCCACCATTTTACAACAGTGACTGTCTTGTTCTAAGTCAGTTCCTGAGTGAGGGCCACAGAATCAGGTTTATCAGTTTGGGTGGGGCCTGCTAATCCATCAAGGGCAGGGTTTACAAAATATCTTAAGCACTGATCTTGGGAGCAGATAAGGAGGGTCAAAATCTTGTAGCCTCCAGCTGCATGAATCCTAAGCCATGGTTTCTCTTCTCATGGTGAGTTCCTTGGTCTTGTCCCCAGGCAAGAGGGAAGTATATCTTAGGAAGAGGCTGTTATAAGCTTTGTTTTGTACTATAAACTGTAAACCAGGCTCCTCCCAAAGTTGGTTTGACCTATGCCCAGGGTTGGGCAAGGAGAGCTTGGGGGCTGGAAATAAAATGGAGTTGATTGGGTTGAATCTCTTTCACTGTCTCAGTCACAATTCTATAATAAGAATTTCAAAAGCTGCTTAGCACCCCTTTAAAAATTCCTTGTACACTTGTGGCTAAGTCAAAACCTAATTATGGCTTGTTGGTTTCACCTGTGAGGTTACTTTTTGTAAAGTTCAAAAGCTGAAAATCTTCACTGCTTGGCACGGCTAAAGGAGAGTAACAAGAGATTTAAAAGGATTTTCTTAAAGAGTGCTCAGCGTAATTAAGAGTGGGTATTCAAGTTATATGGATATTTAAAAGGCCTTTATGTTTTTCTCTTCTTGGATCTTGTTTTTCTGGTAAAAGGTTTTCTTTTTCATTCTCAATCAACTGAATTATTTTTTCTCCATTATTTGTCTTGCCATTCTTAATGCACACATGAGAGGTCCTAAGACAAATTCTGGTAGCCTGGGACTCCTTGGGAAAAACAGGAGTTTCCACAGACTCCGTTTTGGGAAAAAAATCTCTGTTTTCCTCATGAAACCCCAGGAATTAAAAGCAGATAGATCCCTCTCAAAATTAAAGGAGCTATTCTGTTTTGCATTCTGTTTTGTGACAGTTTTGAGTTTTTGGATTATCAAATTACTTCACATTATGAGAGAGATTTGGTGTGTAAAAACTAGGTAGGAAATATACTTTAAGGAATGGCTCATGGTAGTTACGGAGGGATACTTAACTATTTGCACATTTGAATCAGAGAAGCATGCTCTTGGTCACCTGAAAGATACAGAAACATCGCTACTCTCACTGAGAGATAAGACTCCCATGGGGGATGGGCTGATTACAAAATAAGCCAACTGGCTTTGGGTTGCCTTGCAATAAAATGCATGGTAGAAGCACTGCAGTGTCTTCTCCCATAGTATCTCCCAATTTGGGGGATCCAAGATCCAGTTTAAAATTGCACTTTTAATTTTGGGGATGTCTTTGTCTTCAGCTGTGCCTGCTTATTAGGTCCTAAAAGTGCATACCATCCTGGCCCTGTTCCTCCAAGGGCTCCAGCCTGCCAAGTAAAAAAATGGCAGATGAAAAATTTTACAAGTGCTGAATATTTTATCTGTTTGTGTCACTATATATGCATTGTGTGTAACATCTATAAAAAGAGCTCTAATTGATTGGCTTAAAAAAATAAGCACTTAAATCAAATATTGTTTAGCTCATATGACTTTAATCTTTAAGAAATATAAATAGTCTTAACAATTATTGGTAAAATGCAAATATTATCAAAATGCAAATAGGTGATCTAAATGATACAACTTAGATACCAGGTTTGCTAAAGGTTCCAAGGTAGTATACTGCATGCTTTACAGATAGATGAGGCCTGGGACACATATAGTTACATGCTGCAAAGAGTTAGACCTTATCTTCATTTCTGTCTGGGTCCCAGGCTCCACATCTGGTACATAATTAAAATCACTTACTAATCAGGTGTTTCACCAAAAGTAAAAGTTGCTAAGACTTAGCAGTGCAACATGTATCTAAGACCACTAAACAGTTTTACATGCAAGGCATATAAAAACAGTAAAATGTGTTTCTAGTAAAAGATTATGAGAAGACATGGAAATACAAATATTGCCTAGTCATAAAAAATTGCCTTAAATTAGATAAGAAAGCTGAAGGTTTAAGCAAGTTATAGAAACATTATAAAAATTATTCTTGCAAAAAATGTGTAAACATTAGCTAAATTCAACAGGGTATTACATGGTATTTTCATAAATTGAGCACTGAAATAAAAGCACAGCAAGGTTGTTGTAAGACGATAATCTGCCCTTTAGCAAAAATGGTTATAAAAGGTTTGTAAAAATTTCACCTCATGGTCAAACTGGTTAAGATTAGTTGGAATCATCTATAAGGTTTGATTTAAACAAATTGGGGTTAAAATTAATAAATGTATGCAAGGGTAAAATTTGGCTTTGAACAGGATTTTTATGTAATAGTAAAAACTAATGAAAGGTTTTTGCCTTTTGCATCATCATTTTGGCAAAATAAATAATTTATGGCAATCTGGAATTCTGTTTCATAACATCGAGTGTTTTAAAACTCTAACATTTAACAGGTGTCCCCAAATCAAACTTCAAGATTTAAAATTGTCTTTCCTGTTGCCTGGCTTTCTGATGGTTCTGAGGGCCCTGGAAACATTCAGAGAAGAGGTAAACAAGATTATTTGACATGTTTAGTCACATGAGATTGCCAAACTGATGTCCAAACTAAGTTATATTTTGGTGAATACTAATATATGTCTCAAACTTGTATGGGATTTCTAAAATTTTAATGTCTAAGTATATGCTATCAATCATAAAAGTTACTAAAGTTATCGTAAACTACTGAGACAACTAACTTCTTTGTCAGTCATGCTTTTAACTGTAACTACTCTGGAAATTTTGTCATTCACAGACAACTGTTTTCTTGCTTGTTTCCTTTAAAAGATGGTTTATAATCAAGCTACAGAAGTTTAACAGGTGTTCTCAAATGTGGGTTTTTAATAGCTTTGAAGATTATAACATTGAAATAGAGATAGAAAACAATACAGGAGTCATGAAGAACTGAAACATGCATGAATATCAAGCAAAACAAGAGTTAACTAAATGGACTGCATGCAGAAAGCTAAAGCAACCTTTTTGACTTTTGCTTGGAATATTGCTGATCCTTGTTTTTCAGAGTCAAGGAAATGTATTTTGAACTATTTACAGCCTTTAATAATTGAGTAAGGTATACTCCTGTGAACAAAATTTGGAGCATATTTGTTTCTCTCTGCCTGGTTTCACTAGAATTTGGAAACTATCTGTGAGTATTCTTAACTTACAGCAATACAGTTTTTTGCATCAGTGCAATAAGAATCTTTTTTTGTTTTTTTCCCCAACAGGACACAATTGGGAAAAAACTGCTTATTTTACCAAGGCTTTGACTGGAAAGGTGTGTTTTCCTTTAAGGAATCAAGCTTGACATGCAAAGCCAATAAAAGTGCCTTGGGGAAGATTGGCCTCATACCTTGTCTACATAGTCCTCATTACAGGGTTCCTAACCTGTGGTCAGTCAAGAATATAACTTTCTAACAGGTACAGAAGCTCCAAATTTATCTTGGGACCTTAAGAGAAAAGGATCACCCAACTCACAGGTATTCAAGGATACAAACCCATGGCTGAGCTTGGCTTTAAAAGGTCTTATCTAAGATTCCTTGTGGAACCAAGTCCCAACAAAGCCAATCCAAAAGGCCTATGTAGACATAATTATTATTCCTGTACTTTATGCAAATAATCAGGCCAAGTATAAGAATAAAGTTTATTCTATGAACAACATTCACAGCCCCATCACAATTTGTTTTTACCAAAAAAAATGAGGACCAGAGAGAGAAATTGTGCTCCAAAGATTATCATACATTTGTCATTAGATTTTAGTCTCATTGATTGTTTTTAAGTTGTTTGCATATATTTTAGACTAACCCTGCTTATTCCTTTAAATCAAATATTGATCTTCTGCAGCTCAGAAGAAAACAAAACAGATAGGGAATGTAAAATCTGGATCAATATGCTAGTTCTGGACAATTATCCTGCAAATTCTGCCAGATAAAAAGTGAGTAGGATGCCCATAACCCAGAGGTTTCTTTATTTGGGAAAATAAAACCAAGGAACTTCACAGACCCCCAAAGGGAAATTCTATATTTTGGTAAGTAAAATTTTAGATGGATATAATCTACTATAACACCCTTGCAGGAATTGCTATACTCACTCTACTATTTCCAGTAGAGCTATACATGGTAGTATCTTCTAACTGAAATATTGGACAGAGAGTTTTCATTGCTTTAGTATTTTACTATAGCAGGGATAATAGTTACCACAAAAGAATAGTGAAAGCTTTATCATCATTAGTGAAAGTTTTATTGTCATTGAGTCTGCTGGAACTTCTTATTGTGTTTGGTAATATGTCATACCTTGGCCATGCAAAGAAGGATATAATGGAAAGAGATTTTTATAAGAAAGAATATTTTATGATAAATACTTGTCCTAAAGAGAATAGTTGGTTGTTTAAAAGAGGGATGTTTAGGACAAGTCAGAAGGTTTAAGCATGTTGTCAATGGTTCATGGAGGTCATGAAAGGATTATAAGGATGGTAACTACTTGTTCTAAAAAGAATAGTTGATTGTTTAAAAAGAAGGATGTTTAGGACAAGTTGGAAAGTTTAAGCATGTCTTAGATGGTCTGTGGAAGTCATGAAGGGATTAATAATTGCAGGAAAGATTTAGCCAAGGTTAACACTAAAGTTACTCTAGGCACCCAAATCCAATGCCACTTATCCTAAAAGGAATTTTACTTCTATATTAATGTTTCAGCAACATCTGATGGAGGAAAACCAGTGTTACAACCTATTGGAATGGTTGACAGCAATCAAACTCCAAATGGTGCTGCAGAGAGAATCATGCGTGGACATGCCTTTCTTATGAGGACCCTTAGATCAGCCCCAGGAGAAACCTTAGCTGCCGCTCTCCACACAACAGCCCTTTTCAGCAGGAAGTAGCCAGAAAATGTCCTCATCCACACAATCACAAGCTGAAATCCCACAATAGGCCATCTGCAAGCTGAGGAGCAGGGAAGCCAGTTCGAGTCCCAAAACCTCAAAAGCAGGGAAGCCAGCAGTCTTCAGTCTGTGGCTGAAGGTCCAGTAGCCCCTGGCAAATGACTGGCAATCCACTCGTGTAAGTCCAAGAGTACAAAAGCTGAAGAACTTGGAGTCTGATGATCGAAGGCAGGAAGCATCCAGCACGAGAGAAAAATGAAGTCCTGAAGACTCAGCAAGTCAAGTCCTTCGCTGTCTTTCTGCCTGCTTTATTCTAGCCATGCTGACAGCTGATTAAATGGTACCCACCCAGATTGAGGGTGGGTCTGACTCTCTTAGTTCACTGACTCAAATATTAATCTACTTTGGCAACACCCTCACAGACTCACCTAAGAACAATACTTTGTATCTTTCAATTAAGTTGACACTCAATATTAATGATTACAACAACCAAGTGGGATTTATCCCAGATATACAAGACTGGTACAATATTCAAAAATAATTAATTAAATTTAATTTATCACATCAATAGAGAAATCACATAGTCATATCAATAGATGCCAAGGATTTTATAAAATCTCATGCTTATTCATGACTAAAGCTCTCAATAAATTAAAAATAGTGAACCACTTCCTCAACTTGATATAGAATATCTATAAAACATCTACAGCTAACATTATCTTTTATAGTAAGAAACTCAAAGATTTTTCACTAAGATCAGAAACAAGGCAACAATGTTCTGTCTCACCATAGCTTTTCAACATTGTACTAGAAGTTCTAGCTAATGCAATAAGGCAATAAAAGGAAATAGAGGTATGCTGATTGGGAAGTAAGAAATAAAATTTTCTTTAATTGCAGATGACACATTTATCTATGTAGAAAATCTGAAAGAACCAATGAAAAAATTTCTGAAACTAATAAACAATCATAGCAAAGTTAATATACAAATGTCAATAGTTTTCCTATAAACCAGCAATAAACAGGGATTGTTTTAATTTAATTTGAAATTAATTAATACACAATACCATTTCACTAGCACTCCCCAAAATGAAATACATAGGTATAAATATAGCAAAAAAATGCAGAAGATCTATTTGAGAAAAGTGCCCAAAAACTCTGATGAAAGAAATAACAGACGAACTAAATAAGTAAAAAGATATCCTGTGAAACTCCATCTCTACTAAAAATACAAAAAAAAATTAGCTGGGCGAGGTGGCAGGCGCCTGTAGTCCCAGCTACTTGGGAGGCTGAGGCAGGAGAATGGCGTGAACCCGGGAGGCAGAGCTTGCAGTGAGCCGAGATCATGCCACTGCACTCCAGCCTGGGCGACAGAGCGAGACTCTGCTTCAAAAAAAAAAAAAAAAAAAAAAAAAAAAGATACCCTATATTCATGAAGAGGAAGACTCAATATTGTGAGGAGGTCAGTTCTTCCCAATTTAATCTATGTCATCAAAATCAAAAATCCCAGACAGTTATTTTACAAATATTATCAAACTTATTCTAAAGTTTATGTGGACAGTACAAAAACAAAAAAAAACAAAAAACAGAATAGCTAATGCATATTGAAAGAAACAGGCTGGCGCAGTGGCTCAAGCCTGCAATCCTAGCACTTTGGGAGGCCGAGACAGGCGGATCATGAGGTCAGGAGATCAAGACCATCCTGGCTAACACGATGAAACCCCGTCTCTACTAAAAAATACAAAAAACTAACCGGGCGAGGTGGCAGGCACTTGTAGTCCCAGCTACTTGGGAGGCTGAGGCAGGAGAATGGTGTAAACCCGGGAGGCAGAGCTTGCAGTGAGCTAAGATCCGGACACTGCACTCCAGCCTGGGCGACAGAGCGAGACTCCATCTCAAAAAAAGAAAAAAAAAAGAAAGAGAGAAACAAGATGTAGGACTGACACTACTCAACTTGAAGACTTACTATAAAGCTACAGTAATCAAGACAGTGTGGTTTGGTTGAAGAATAAACAAATAGGTCAATGCAACAGAATGCAGAGCTGAGAAACAGACCCACATAAATATAGTCGACTAATCTTTGACTAATCAATTTGCCTTTGAACAAAGGCAATACAATGGAGAAAAGATAGTCTTTTCAACAAATGGTGCTGAGACAACTCAACAGCCACATGCAAAAACATGGATCTAGAAACATACCTTAAACTCTTCAAAAAGTAGCTCAAAATGGGTTATAGATATAAATGCAAAATGAAAACTATAAAATTCCTGGCAGTTAACAAAAAAGAAAATCTGTTATAGATGACACTGGGTTTGACAATGATACAACACCAAATGTACCCAGTAAGGGTAATAACAATATATACTCCAGAGGTTTTATGTTAGGATTAAATGAGTTAAAATACAAAGCACTTACTTGAATGGGGAGTAACATACAGGAAGTAATCAATAACACTCATGAATGATCCATGAAAAAATTGATAAGCTGGACTTTATTAAAATTAAAATTTTCTGCCCTGTGAAAGACAATGTCAAGAGAATGATAGGACAAGCAAGAGATGGGAAAAAATAGTCTGCAAGAAACTTATTTGGCAAAGGACTATTATTCAAATATACAAACAATTCTTAGAACTCAACAATAAGAAAATAAACAATCCTATTAAAAATGGGTCAATGGCCTTAGAAGACTCTTCACCAAGGGAGTTATACAGATGGCAAATAAGCATATGAAATGATGTTTCATATTATATGTCATCAGAGAAATGCAGATTCAAACAATCTGATGCCACTACACACCCACTTGAATGGCCAACATCCAGAACACTTACAACATCACATGCTAATAAGGATGTAGAGCAACAGGAACTCTCATGCGTTGCTGATGGGAATGCAAAAGGGTGCAGTCACTTTGGAAAATAGGCTCCTACAATACTAAACATACTCTCACCATATAAACCAGCAATCACATTCCTTGGTATTTACTCAAATGAGGTTTAAAAACACAGTAACCTGCCTATGCCTACAAATGTTTAGAGCAACTTTATTCACAATTGGCAAAACTTTATTCATAATTGTCAAAGCAATCAAGATGTCCTTCATTAGATGAATGGATAAATAAACATCTAAACAATGGAAAATTATTCAGAAATGAACTGTGGAGCCAGTAAAGAAACAAAGGAAGCTAAAGTGCATATTAATAAGTGAGCATAGCCAATTCACAAAAGCTGTCTACTGTATGATTCCAACTATGGGACACTGTGGAAGAACAAAGCTGTAGAGACAGTAAAAAGATCAGTAGCTATTGTGGGGGCTGGGAGACGGAGGGATGAATAGGCAGAGCACAGAGGATTTTTAGGGCAGTAAAAATTCTCTGTGTGATACTACAATGGTAGGTACATGTCATTACACATTTGTCCAATATGATAGAATGTACAAAATAAAGGACAAACCTAACGTAAACAATGGACTTTGAGTGATACTGATGTTGTCAAAGCAGGTGCATAACCTGTAACAATGAACTGCCGTAGTGCGGGATGTTGCTAATGTGGGAGGCTGGACATGTATCAGAACAGGGCAATGTATGGAACACTGTGCAACTTCCTCTCAATTTTGCTGTGAACCTAAACTTGCTCTTTTAAAGGGTCTTTAAAATAAGTTACCTTTGGCTATACACCAAGAGATTGACTGATGATATCATCCGTATGACTTAGAGTAAAAATGCTTAATAAATTTATTGTGTATGTGTTTAATAAATTATAGAAATTATAATTTATTACTTTTTCAAATGATTTATTATTTCTATTTTTATTAGTATTGGTAATACTTTGTGTTTTAAAATTTCTCCTTACTGTAGCTTTTTTAAAAATTGAGGTTATGCTAGTGCTGGCACAGTGTTAAGTATGCTCTGTAATGTTGTATTAGTTTCTTGGGGCTGCCATAAGAAAGTACTAGAGACTGGGTGGTTTACACAACAGAAATGTATTCTTTCCCAGTTCTGGAGGAGAGAAGTCCATGTCATCAGGGTTGGTTTATTTTGAGGGCTGTGAGGGAAAGATCTGCTTCAGGCCTCTCTTGGTTTATAGATGCTTCTTCTCCATGCGTTTTCATATCATCTTTCCCCTTCGTATGTTGGCTCTGCATCCAGTTTTTCCCATTTTATAGGGACACCAGTCATACTGGATTAGGCCCACCCTAATGATGACATTTTAACTCAGTCACCTCGGTAAAGACCGTATTTTTTAATAAGGTCACATTTCGAGGTACAGGGAGTTAGGACTTCAGTCTCCTTGGATGGACACAAACCCATAACAAATGTATTTTAACCATCAGAGCAGTCTTGAGAAGTAGTTATAATTATCCAGCAGATGAAGAAACTGCCTGGGGGACCACAGTATTTTATCTGCAGGATGTGGAGAAGCGAACACAAAACACCAAATAAAGACCAAGTTCTTAAACATGACAGCACACAGCACAGCCTTCCCCTTGGAAAAGTCGTCTTTACCTGGGAACACACACAGACACACACACACGTAAACACACATGCACACCCTCTCAAGCCATCCTAGAACAGCTGACACAGGCAGAGACAGAGACCTTAAATGGATACTCTGAATTAAAAAATATTTCAGTGAGAGAAACTTACTTAAACATTGCATTTCCATTGTTGTTTTGATCCAAGGATTCTCTTCTCTAGCATTTCAAGAGAATTATCTGCAAAGCATTTAATACTTACTAATGCCCATAACCCTTCACAGATCAGACTTTTTTTTTAACTCTTCAGGTATTTATAATATTCAGCCAGGGCTGAGAACATTATATCATTGGTAAATATAGTGAGATATGCTTTTTGTCATATGAACCTGAAGAATTAAATCCCCAAGAATAGAATCTATGTCAGTCATGAATCAAAACTACTATCCAATGAGGAGGAAAAATTTAATTACTGGACACATCTTCCATATCAAGTTTCATGCCAAGAACATTGTCTTTTCTTTTTACATTAGGAAAAAATAAGTGGTGGTGATAAAATGTGCTTTTCTCACACTCTGTCACAAATTAGGCATGTGACCTAGGGCCATTCCTTAAATGTTCTGTTCCTTTCATTTCTCTCCAGTAGAAGAAAATTATAAAACCAACCATTTCTATCAAGAATATGTAAACAGTGACTGAGAAGAGGAAAAAGACAGCATTTTGCAGGTATAAAGCACTCTACAGAAAATTACTGGCAGCTAGGATTATGATGATTGTCACCCTATGAACTGCTATATTATTGTATCTAGCATTGTTATAGCTTTTGTGTGCTACACATCTTTGCAACCTAACAGCATTGAGAAATTAGAGAAGAAAGACAATTATTAATAAGGAAAATGGCCCTACAGCATTCATACTTCTAAATTCAGTGGGTAAATATATTGCTTTTATTTTCTATGATATATGACATCAGTTGAAAACATCTTGTTTTCTACTTATATCCCAAAATCTACTGATGAAAGATGGAAGAATTGAGCTCTTAATGAAAAAATGCAGAATCCAAGGGAAAGGAGGCAAGGTGTCAGGAAGGCATAAATAGGAAAAAAATACAGGAAAGAAATTGGTACTTATTAAGTACCTACTAGGTAGTACTGTCCTGAACACTTAATATTTAATCACCCCAACAACAATAAAATTCTGGAAGTTTCTCTCTTTTTGATAGGCTCTTCAAAGGTGCTCTGATCTTAGTTCCATTACCAACCTCTTAGTGCTATTCTGCTTGATGCCAGGAGCCTGCATGATATCTGGCCATGAAATTCAACAAACCAAAAGCTATCTTTGCCACTGGAGCCATGTCCATTGTGGCCTGGGAGCAGCATGGTCAATAAAGGAAGGATTGTTTTGGAGACTACAAACCACACATGAGGGCACCATCTTGCGTCCCTCTGTGGTTCATCGAGCCCTAGAGAGTGCTGTAGTACTCTGCATGTTGCTCTGTGTGCACGATCAAGTTCCTAATTATTAGTGAGTCGATGGAAATCAGCGCAGTCCTCTTCTTATCAGAAATATAAACAAGTCTGATGACCTCCGCAACAAATCCGATCCAAGAGTACCTAAGAGAGCAACACACATGACTCTAGAGCATGATCCAGTGTCATGCTTGGGGTCACGAACCATTTTGAGACTCTCATGGGAGATATGGATCTGCTAACCAGAAAAAAGTGAAAATTGATGCCCATACTGAAAATGTTACAAGCAATGTTTGGGAATTCATTAGTCACTTGCAGCACACCGTGGCAGACAGGGCTTGCTGCGTGACCACATCCACCCTGCTCTTCTCTATTACATACAGAGCTGCAGTTGGACTTGGAGTGCAGTGGGCCCAGCTAAATGATGCCCTTTTCAGGTCTCTCTTACAACTGTAGCAAGACAATGAGATGCAAGCAGAAACAATTGAGTGGGGCTTCTGTGAAACTTCCAGAAAAGCTAGAGATGCTCACATCTACCTTTTATTTCTTTTCTTTGTTGTCTGGGAAATTCACAGATATAATGACACTAGTGTGAGCCTAATAAATTCTTAAGACAGAGCATAGGAGGCAGAAGAAAGTGTCTAGGGTCATCTGTACTTTACAAGTTTGAAGAACAAGGAGACCAGTGGGCTAGAGTCAGGTGAGTGAGGAAAGAGGTGGGCAATGTGGTCAAGGTGGGAATAGGAGGCATGATCCTGCAGGGCCTTATGAGCCCAGGAGAGAAGGTCTCTGAGTTTTATTTAGAATGCTATGTAAAGCCATTGCAGCATTCCAAACAAAGAAGTGACAGGATCTGATGTTCTAAAGTATCATTCTGTGGCTTATGCAGTTAACAGACCATAAAAAGGCAAGAGAGAGCTCCATTTTTAGATAATCACTGCAATATACAGGGAACAACATTAATGTACATAAAATTCCAAACATGAACATGAGTGCCCACCAACACATGCACATATACATATTCAAAATCAAATCATGTTTTAGGTTAGATGGAATCCTTAGAAATATGGTCTAAGCCCCAGCTCTGCCTTGCCCCCTCATCTCCAGATAAGGAAACCTAGATCCAGAAAGAGGTTGAATGGATGAGGTCTAGAACTGGAACTAGAGTCATAAACTGATGATCTGAGTAAAATGAGATAAATGTGGTTCTTAAGCACAATTTATTCCCTGAAATGAGACTTCTAAATGTTACTAGAGTAACTTGAAGAAAGAAATGTACACCGATTTACTACAGGGCCCACTAAGGCTTCATTTTCTGGTGACTAGATAGGTAGGTAAGCAGGTAGATAGGTAGATAAATGATAGATGGATAGACAGATGATGGGTGGATGGATAGATAGATACATATAACTTGTCCCTGGTCTCTGTTTTCAAATACCTCAGCTGCATGACCTCAAAACCTTTTAATAGGAACAATTACTTTCCTTCAACCTATCATAACCTTAGCCAAAGTCCAGCCCAATCTCGTGCACATGCAGCACCTGAACATGAAGTTCCCCAGCCTTTGCTTGACCATCTTCATAAGCAAGAAGCACACTCATAGACCAGTGGTTGATTTTTGGACAGCTCTGGATGATTGAAACTGTCCTTAATACTGAGCCCATTTTTCCTCCCTGTAACTGTCATTCAACTTACTCCTGCACTCCAAAGCTGTACATCTGAATCCCACTCCCACCTGACCTCACTTCAAATATTTAACAAAAGTTAACACACCCTTTCGTAGTCTTCTCAGTTACACAATCAATACTTTCAGTTTTTATAAACATTTTCCAGATAATGTGAGACTATTCTACATACAGCTTACTCTCTTTTGTAAGGGATCTTGAGTTTTCAGCTTACTCTCTTTTGTAAGGAGTCTTGAGTTTTCAAGTGACATTGAGAACTGCCCATATGTTTCTTGGAATGTAATGTGCATAGAGTAGAAAACAGGTTTACAAGAAATTCTACAACAGGGAAAAAAGAACATTTACCCCTCGCTTCCCAATCCTGAGGTATGGTGATGGGAGAGGATAAACAGCACCTGGGAGGTCCATAGGACATCCTAAGAGGAGAGCTCTTTCTCACTTAGGGCAAGAAGATGGAGGATCATTTGGAAAAGAGGTTGAGGATGACAAGCAGTTTGCTGACTGAGAAGCATTTCCAGAAGGCAGAATGGATGGCTTCAGAGTAAGGGACATTGAGAGTTGGGTCAAGTCTAGAGGCTGTCATCACTCTTGCTATTGTTGGTCCTAGGACAATGTACTACTTTTTAAATTAGCTTTACCAGCTCTTGCACTTACCTGTAAAATGGCCCTTTATTAAAGTCTTCTCAAATCAGTCTGTTGAATGTGTCATCTATTTTCCTCTGAGTGCATGAAGGGCGTACAACTCTAAGTATCTGTTGATTAAATGAAGAGCTCGCTTTTACTGTACAACTGTCACATTACAGTCTAAGAAACATATGGCCCATACTCAATGTCACTCCTGTGTTTAATAAGGGAAAGAACAGATACTAGAGAATATGAAATGTTCAATTTAAATTCCACTTTAAATACCAGAAACTTTCTCCTGATTCAACCAAACAAGCTGTATAACAAGACCCCTCACACTAATTTGATCTCCTCACATGTATCAATAGTTGGATTAACACAAGTAAATCAATAAATACAATCTCTTTTGACATTAGCAAGACTTTTGACTAAGTTGTTGACAGAAGAAAACTCAAAACACTGAAAATGTGGTCATGACACAAAGTTTTGTGCCAAATAGAACATTCGCAGCTACATCAGCATTACCTTGTATTCTGTAATATTTTCTTCTTTAGTGAATGAGGGTGCCCACAGCTCAGAAGAGGGGATAAAAATAGAAATACAAAATAAATTATTACAGAAAGAATATAATTGCCTTTTTAGAGTTATCAAAAAAGTGTCAATGGCTCAAAAGAGGAAAGGTAAAAAAGGCTAGTTATGTCATCAAAGGTTTCACCAAAAAAGTGGAATCTCAGATGGTGCCAGTTGTAAACTTTAAGTAAAAGTATACACATTCGAGCTTAAAACAGTGATTTCCACAAAATAATGTTTTTTAAAAAAATATACATATATAGCTATTTTATATATATATATATATATATATATATGGCTATTAAGAAGATGCTGGTGATGACAATGACTTGAAGGACAGAGTGTCCTATAATTAGAGTATCATGGCAGAATACGAGCAGGGGACAAGTTAAAGGTCTTGATTGGTATTTGAATACCATTGTTTTAGAATTAGCCATCAAAGGGAGGCAGGTGTGGTTGTGAGTGCAGTTGTGGTATCATGGTGGCTCTGCTTCCAGACAAAAGCTGTCAGTGAGCCAAGCAGTACATCCCGGTATGAGGAGACCCGGAAGCAAGCCCCCAAGAGGCAGCAGCAGCCTAGACTGCAGTGGTGGTAACACAGGGGTAGGGGAAGATACCTGCAGAAACACAGTTGGTGCAGGACTTACAGACTCTGTGTTCTGCATGTGGAAAGGAAAGAAGAGGTCCAAGATGACTCTGTGGTTTCAAGTCTAGGGGGATTGAGAGAAATAAGGCACCATTCACAGAAACAAAATGTGAGAAGACAGTTTGCAAAGGAATAGGAGTAGATTTTGTGCCTACATTATTAGCATTATTTTCATCTTACCTTCGTCCAGAAGGCCTCTGCACACACGCAAACACACACACCACTGCATGCAGAAACACCGTAAATGCAATGCAATTAAACAATCCCTTGTCAGACCCAGTGATAGCTAGAAATAATGAATCTACTCCCCTCTCTTTAAAAATAAATACAGCAATTGTCCATCATTTAGCACTCATTTTTTAATCAATAACTCCCCCTTGCTTGGAGGGAAGCACTTGCTTGCAAGCATTCTGGAAAGTAATATAAACCAATATATTTTCAGCAGCCTACCAAATAACTTCCTATATACCCATCCAGAGGTTAGGTAGCTTCAAAGGTAATAAAAACCCAAAGTGGCTCCCAAACCCTACTCGATCTTTAAACCTCCTATAAAGAAAAGGCTCCCAAAGTTACTAATTAGGAGCAAGTACTGGAACACTATTAAGAGCTGAGATGCCCACAAGAAGAGAAGGAACAATAAGGTTTAATGGAAGGAAAACTGAATTGGGACTTCTATTTCAAGATCTCTAATTAACTTGCTAGGTGACCTTGTGTAAATACCTTAATCACTCCTCACTTGTGTTCTTCCCGCTGTAAAAAGGAGTGACAATGGCATTTACCAACAATGTACCTCCTGGGGGTATTGCAAAAATTAACAAGATACAATTTATAAAGCACCATGAGCCCTACTCTGAAATGGGCTATGGAAGTCCAACTTTATCCATGTTAAATCTCTGCACACTCAAAATGCATTTCCTCTTACGTAGTTTACATAATGTTACCTATATCTCTGACTACATGAACTGTCCATGCACATGCATGAGTAGTTTGTCCATTAAGTCCCTTCTTGCCTCACCAACTGTGATTCCCCTGCCCTGCTTAATTAGCTAAACCCTCATGAATGCTGCTCAGGCCCTTTTCTTTATGAACCATGTTAAAATAAATGGTTTCTCCACCAGTTTTTATTAAAGACTTCAAATAATTTTTTTAAAACCATAAAGAATGGAATCAAAAGCTGCTTGAAGTAGAATGCATTTCTTCCATTGCTCAATATTTCATGTATCTAAGACATATATTTGACTTTATGTAATTGGCAAACGCTCACTTCAGTTCTTTTGGATTAGACAGAATCCCTAGCTTCCAGCTTCCCACAGCTGTTTTTTGTCTTTTTACTTTTAATACACTATGCTACAGACAAAGATTTGTATAGCAGAAAGGAGACGCTTTTTCCTCAATTTTTCTCAACAATAAAAAATGTCACCTAATAGCAAGAATAGTAACTTACAAAAGACAGTGTGCTATTGAGATCCTCCATAGCTAAACTGTTGATAATGAAAAGCAAATTCCAGTGAAAGATAAAGAGAGAAAAAAGCAGGCAGGCAGGCAAAAAAGAAGCAATGAAAAAGGAAGGAATGAAGGGAGGGAGGGAGGAAGGGAGGGAGGGAGGGAGGGAGGAAGGAAGGAAGGAAGGAAGGAAGGAAGGAAGGAAGGAAGGAAGGAAGTTAATTTGATCTGCACACACATTCAGGTCTATGGTTTGCCTATAGGGTACCTACATGATACCTCAAAATTGTTGCTATCAATTAAACTAGAAACCACTGGCCAGATCTTAGCCAAACTGATGTGGCCCTGAGAACTGCCCAGCTGCCCCTGACTGTCTCACTGAAGTGATTAGAACCACCTGCAAGTCTGTCATCATTGTCCTTTGTCCAGGCCACTGTGTGGAGTGGGCATACATAAACACTCCCTGCTGAACCAGGAAATTGGGTCCACAGGATACATTCTGACAAGGAGTTGAAAGAAGACTGTTCAGGCCAATTTAAATGACCCCCCTTTCATCAGAAAATTAGATTACCACAGAAAATGAATGTCTTGAAGACGACTGTTTAATGAGTTCACTTCATTTGCAAAATGCCATTCATGTTATGTGCCTTCCTGTAGTCCCAAACCAACATACTTCTCCCCGTGGCTCAACATGAATACTTATCACTGGCTGAGAGGAGAAAGGGAAAGAAGGAAAAGAACGGGAGAAAAAAAGCTGTATCTTAGAATGTTCAGCTTTGTGCATTTTCTAAGCACTTCAAGATGACTTGCTCATAAGCCTCTCAATATATCTGTGTAAATTAGGATTAAAACTAAAGGAAAAGGCACTTGCAGCTTCAATTTGGAGATCAAAGTTCAAATCAAGATTGGAGAAGAAAGTAAATTAAGGTTTTTTTAATCACAAATCCCTGGTGATTATTTTTTCACAGCTGAAAGAAGTTAGGATTAGTATGTGCTGATGGATGTAAGAAACTCTAATAGCTCATTAGCACATGAGTTCAACCCTTCCCTTAGCATGTACATTCTAGGATTCATGACATTCACAAGGGTTGAGGCAGCTAAACATAGATGTGTCCCCTTTGTCAAGAAAAAAAAAGTTATATAGTTAATGACAGAATTAGAAGATGCCAGATAAAATGGCCTGTAAAATTATTATATCATGTTTTACGTTTCTATTCAGTAACTTTTTCACTGGACTTTTTCCTAACTATGCTATTCTAACTAAAACACCCACACCAATATACTTTTTAAAGATGGAGTGAAGGGGTCAGAAAATCTTCTTCCCCCAAAAATAAATATTGAATGGGAAAAATATCAAAACAACTATTTTAAAGTCTCTGATAACTGACCAAAATGGAGGAATATTTACTTATGAAAACCACTGAATTTTAGATAACAGCAGTGGGAGTCCATAGTGTTCTTACCTGGGGCTGCTTTCATCTCCCCTGCCAGCTTGGTGAACGTGGCAGTGCTTCTAGGACAGGACAGGAAGGACACAGCAGAAAGGAGACATCTAGCATACTTTAAAACTGCCTGAACATTGAATACACTCAGATCCATTATCAGAGTAGAAATTTCACTGGCATAGAGTTTGGGCATAAATTTTAAACAACTGCCAGCTAAAAAAAACAAGTAATGCAGACTCTGGAGAAATCTTTAGGAAGCTAGACTTGAAAATGATCATTTAAACAAAAATGAGCAAAGACATCATCAGCTCCACAGAGGAAATAAATACTGGAGATTAAGTCCAGGCAAGTTACAATTAAAAACAAAAACAGCAATAGCAGTAGTAACCCTCAAGAAAAAAATTCACTAATGTCTTGTCTAAAATGTCTAAAATGTCAAGATCTTCATAAAAATATTATGAGAAATGCAAAAATCAGGAAGTATGACCCACATTTAGGGAAAGAAAACAGTCACTAGAAATTGACTGTGAGTTGGCCCAGATATAGAATTTAGCAGACAAAAATTACAAAGCAATGTGATGCTTAAAAAATTCCAGAAACTATGTATATTCAAATAATTAAATTAAAATATGATTAAAATGACTCTACAAATAGGTATTCTCAATAAAGATATAGAAACTATTAAAGACATCAGTATAAATCCTGGAGTTACAATAACTGAAATGAAAACTTTGCTGTATGAGCTCAACCACTGAATATGGAATAGTAAAGGAAAGAATCAGTGAATGTAAAGAACAATTAATAGAAATAATTCAGTCTAAACAAGAAAGCAAAAAATTTTAAAAAATGAATAAAAATGGATTAATGAAAGATAGATGTAGAACAGCAACAAGCATATCAGCATACATGTGATAGGAGTTCCAGAGACAGAGAAGAGTGAGAAAGGGGAAGAAAAATAACGAAAGAGTGGCCAATAGCTTCCCAAATTGGATTTAAAAAAAACACTAATAAACAGATCCAAGAGGTTCATAACTCACCACATATCATCACATATATAGAAGTATTGATACAATTAATGTCTAGTTTTTCAACTGAAACAATGGAGGCCAGAGTGCAATGGAATGAAATTTTCAAAGTACTGAAAAAAAAATTCAGACAAGAATTCTATATCCAGTGAAACTGTCCTTTAAAAATGAAAGTGAAATAAAGACATTCCCAGACAAAGATTGAGAGAATATGTTGATAGCAGATATATCTTATGACAAAGACTAAAGGAAGGCCATTAAACTGAAAGGAGATGGCATCAGATGGTAAATTGGATCCACAGGAAGAAATGAAGAGAACTGCAAATGTTTAATAGGAAACTTCATATCAAAGACTTTATTAAGTCTTTCTCTTCTTAACTTTTTTTAAAAGATACGATCAACTAAAGTAATAATTATAACTGTGTATTAGGAGGTTTATAAAAAATATGTACATCACAGTCATAACAAAAAGGAGGGGGCAGCGAATGGTGATATATTAGAGCAAAAGTTTAAGGTGTTATTAATCTGATACAAATTGTTCTACTACATGATGAATATTATAATACATAGGACAATAATTAGAAAAGTACTTAAAAGTATAGCAAAAAAATAAAATGACAAACTAAAAATATGTGTTTAATGCAAAGTAAGACAATAAAGATCAGAGGCAAAAAAGGAGACGTGAAACATACAGAATACAAACAACATATGGCAGCTGTAACTATAACTATACCATAGTTACATTAAATGTTAATGGATTAAATATCCTAACCAAAAGGCAGAGATTGGCATATTGGTTAAAAAGGCAAGATTCAACTATATGCTGTCTACAAGAGACAAATTTATGATTCAAATACACAAACGGATTGAAAATAAATGAATGGAAAAAGATACTTCACGTAAAACTTAACCATAAGACATACATTGATTTAGACAAAATATAATTTAAAACAAGAAATATCTCTAGAAAAAGGAAGGGTGTATCTTAATAAAAAGAGTCAGTACTTCAAAACATTTTAAGATTATAAATATATGTCCCTAACAATAAAACCCCTAAATACATTAAACCAAAATTGACAATTGAATAAAAAACTAAATGATTCAACAATTGTAGTTGGAGTCCACATCTACTTCTAAATAATTGATGGAACAGATATACAGAAAATCATCAAAGATATAGATAACTTACACTATCAACCAACATGACCAAATTGACTATGATAGAACACTCTGCCTATACAGAATACATCACATTTTTCAAGAGCATAAAGATTATTCTCCAGGACACGCCATATGATAATCTAATAAAAAGTTGCAAATTTAAAAGGATTTAAACAATTTAATCTGACTTATCAGATTATAGCAAAGTTAAACTAGAAGTCTATAATAGAAGGAAATTAGGGGCATCTCAAATACTTGAAAATTAAAGAAAAAAAAAATTTTTTTTGAGATAGAGTCTCACTCTGTTGCCCAGGCTGGAGTACAGTGGCACGATCTCAGCTCACTGCAAGCTCCACCTCCTGGGTTCATACTATTCTCCTGCCTCAGCCTCCCAAGTAGCTAGGACTACAGGCACCTGCCACCATGCCCAGCTAATTTTGTTTTTGTATTTTTATTAGAGATGGGGTTTCAATGTGTTAGCCAGGATAGTCTCGATCTCCTGACCTCATGATCCACCTGCCTCAGCCTTCAGAGGTGCTGGGATTACAGGCATGAGTCACTGTGCCCAGTCAATAAAATGTATTTTTAAAAGGCCTAAAATATTTTAAACTGAATTAAAAAAATATAAAATATGAAAATTTATGAGATGATTCAAAAGTAATGAAGAGAAATTCATGCCTTTAAACACTTATTTAGAAAATGAGGTCTCACTTAAAGTTAGACCTAAAACCATAAAAACCCTAGAAGAAAACCTAGGTAATACCATTCAGGACATAGGCATGGGCAAGGACTTCATGTCTAAAACACCAAAAGCAATGGCAACAAAAGCCAAAATTGACAAATGGGATCTAATTAAACTAAAGAGCTTCTGCACAGCAAAAGAAACTACCATCAGAGTGAACAGGCAACCTACAGAATGGGAGAAAAGTTTTGCAATCTACTCATCTGACAAAGAACTACAAAGAACTCAAACAAATTTACAAGAAAAAAACAAACAACCCATCAAAAAGTGGGCAAAGGAAATGAACCGACACTTCTCAAAAGAAGACATGCATACAGCCAACAGACACATGAAAAAATGCTCATCATCACTGGCCATCAGAGAAATGCAAATCAAAACCACAATGAGATACCATCTCACACCAGTTAGAATGGCAATCATTAAAAAGTCAGGAAACAACAGGTGCTGGAGAGGATGTGGAGAAATGGGAACACTTTTACACTGTTGGTGGGACTGTAAACTAGTTCAACCATTGTGGAAAACAGTGTGGCGATTCCTCAAGGATCTAGAACTAGAAATACCATTTGACCCAGTCATCCCATTACTGGGCATATACCCAAAGGATTATAAATCATGCTGCTATAAAGACACATGCACACATATGTTTATTGCAGCACTATTCACAATAGCAAAGACTTGGAGTCAACCCAAATGTCCATCAGTGACAGATTGGATTAAGAAAATGTGGCACATATACACCATGGAATACTATGCAGCCATAAAAAAGGATGAGTTCGTGTCCTTTGTAGGGACATGGATGCAGCTGGAAACCATCATTCTCAGCAAACTATCACAAGAACAGAAAACCAGACACCGCATGTTCTCACTCATAGGTGGGAACTGAACAATGAGATCACTTGGACACAGGAAGGGGAACATTACACACCAGGGCCTATTGTGGGGAGGGGGGAGAGGGAGGGATAGCATTAGGAGATATACCTAATGTAAATGACGAGTTAATAGGTGCAGCACACCAACACGGCACATGTATACATATGTAACAAACCTGCACATTGTGCACATGTACCCTAGAACTTAAAGTATAATAATAATAATAATAAAAAGAAAGAAAGAAATGAGGTCTCAAACCAATAATCTAAGCCTTGACCTTGAGAAACTGGTAAAATAAGAGAAAATTAAACCCAAATCAAAAATATAAGAAATAAAAATATATCAGAGTGAAAAACACAGTAGTAAAGAGAGAACAAGTATAATTAATGGAAAGGAAAGTTCATTCTCAGAAACAATCGAAACATTGATAAAACTTTAGCTAGACTAACCAAGAAGATAAAAACAAAAAGACTGCACTCATACATTATTAAAGTCAATATAAAAGTGTGAACATTTTAAACAATGCTATAAAATTTAAAAGATTATAAGGGAATAATGTGAAAATTATACATTTTCATAGCATTGTCTAAAAATTACACTACCTAGATATAACACAAATTTCCAGAAAGCCACAAATATCAAAATGGACTAAAAAACAAAGTAAAAGTTTTGCATTGACCTATAACATGAAAAGTAATTAAACTAGTAATTAAAAATCTTTCCAAAGGAACACACAGGCCTAGGTAGCTTCATGCGTAAATTCTGTAAGATGTTAAAGATCCTCTAATACTAATTCTACTATAAACTTTTGTGAAAATAAAGAAGAATGCCAAAGTCATTCCCTGAGGTTATTATGTCCCCAAAAGCAAAATCAGATAAAAATCTTACAAGAATATAAAACTGCCATGAAAGTTATTCATAAACATAGTTGAAAAAATAATAGAATATTAATAATGAAAACAATATTTACAAAACAATTCCACGCCATGACCAAGTGGTATTAGTATCAGGAATTCAAGGTTAAGTTGGCATGGAAAAACAGTTAGTGTAATCACAATATTAATATTTAGGTTGGTGCAAAAGTAATTGCGGTTTTTGCCATTAATGGCAAAAGTAATTACTTTTGTAATGCCATTACTTTTGTAATGCCAGTAATGGCATTAATTTTAACGGTAAAAACCCCAATTACTTTTACACCAACCTAATAGAACAAGGGGAAAAAATTCATAATTGTTTCAATAGATGTAGAAAGGCATTTTGATAAAATCCAATGCCTATTCATAATAAAACCCCATTGGCTAAGTGAGAATAAAAAGGGAACTTCCTCAACTTTGTTAAAAAAATCTGCAAAGAACCTACAGCTAACAAATTACTTAATGATGAAAGACAGAATTCTTTAAGATCAGAAAGAAGAGAAAAATTTCTGCTCTCACCACTGCTGTTCAACATTGTACTGGAGGTTCTAGACAGTGCAATAAGGCAACAAAATTTAAAGATCTGCAGATTGAAAAGAAAAAAGTGAAAGCTGTCCTTAGGTGCTGATGACATAATCTTATATGTAGAAAATCATAAGAAATTCTCAAAACACCTACTAGAAAGAATAAACAATTTTACCAACATTGTAGAGTACAAGATCAATATACAAATGCAATTTCTATACATCAACAACATTCAGAAATATAATTAAGGAAATAATTCCATTCATAATAGTATAAAACATTAAATACTTCCAAATAAATTTAACAAATGAAGTACAAACCCTATACAATAAAAAACTATGAAACATTGCTGAGGAAAATTATAGACATTATAAACCAATGGAGATACATTCCATGTACATGGATTAGAAGATTCAAAATTGTGAAAATGACAATTCTGCCCTAAGTGAACTATATGTCCAGTAAAAAAAGAAAAAGAACAAAAGAAAACAAACAAGAATCTTTTGTATAAATTGGCAAGCTGGTCTTAAAATGGATATGAAAATACAAAGAACCTAGATTTGCCAGAACAATTTTGAAAAATAAATTAGGAAGACTTACATGAACATATTTCATAAACTACTATAAAGACATACTATATTCTATATTGGCATAAGAATAGACAAATAGATCAATGAAACTGAACAGAAAGTCCAATAACAAAACCCTTACATTTATGGTTAATAGATTTTCAACAAAAGTGCCAAAGCAATTCGATGAATAAAGGATAGTCTTTTCAATAAACAGTAATAGTGCTGGGATAATTGGATATCCAAATGTAAATATATCAAGATTTGTTAGCTATGACATCAAAAGTACAAGCCATTAAAATAATTGATAAATTGGATCTTATCAATATTTAAAAATTGGCTCTTCATAAGATGCAAATTTAAAAATTAAAAGGCATGCCACAGACTAAGAGACAATATTCTCAAGTTGTATCTGATAAGGATTTGTATTTAGAGTATATAAATAATGCTTATAACTTAATAATAAGAAAACCACATGGTTTAAAAATGGGGAAAATATTTAAGTAAACATTATAGCCAAAACGATTTTTAAATGGCCAAAAAATAAGCACATAAAAAGATGATCAACATTTTTATTTTTCAGTCAACAGGAAAACTAAAACCATAATAACAACTACATGCCCACTAAAATGACTATAGTCAAAAAGATGGAATACAAAATGGTCCAGCGAATTTGGAAGACAGTTTCCCAATTTCTTTGAAAAGTCAACATAAATGTATCATAAGACAGAACAATTTCACTCCTAGGTATTTACCCAAGCAAAAGGAAAATGTTCACACAAATACTTGTATGCCAGTGCTCATAGCAGCTGGCCCATATAGCCAAATACTGGAATCAAACCAAATATCCATCAACTTGTAAGTGATGAAAAAATGTAGCATGACAAGTATTCAGCAATTAAAAGCAATGAACAGCTACAATACAGATGAGCCTCAAAAACATAATGCTATGTGAAAGATAGCAGACAGACGTTAAATACTACATATTGTATGATTTCATTTACATGAAATTTTTTTGAAAAGCAAGTCTACAGACACAGAGAGAAGATGAAAGATTGCCTGGGGGGGAGGGGCTTGGGATTGATCATAAGAGGGATTTACTAAAAATTACTGAATTGTACACTTATAGTGGGTAAAATTGTGGTATGTAAATTATACCTAAATAAAACTGTTAAAAATGAGTAAAAGAAAATCATCATTACCAGAGAAAGCATTCATGTGTGAATCTCACAGTGGCACCAGTCCATAATACACTTACTTAAAAAGCACTGAACAAGGAACCAGAAGTCTTTCCATCCCCTGGAATGTGTCCTCAAGAAAGTAATTTGATATTTTAGAGCTTCAGTTTCTCCACTTGTAAATCAAGTGCAACACCAACCACTGTGCCCCACTGGACTTTTTCATTCACTAAAGTCAGTCCTTCATTCATTCAGCAACTACTCATGGGCTGTCAACCACCCTGCAAGGAGTTAGAGGTGCAACCCTGAGAACATAGGGCATAATGGCTTCCTATAAAGGAAGCTTCCTTGGAAGAACACACAAGATATGTGACTATTCACAGGAAACTGTAGAGTCTCATACAAATGGAAGTGAATATTATTATGAAAAAGGCTTGTGTTGGAAATGGAGCACTTCTATGACAATATGAAAATGATATTTGCCCTCAAACCTGGAAATACCCAAATTGTGCCTGAAAAGGACAATGTGAGAGCCCTCTACCTATGATCCCAAGGAAAGGGAATATCCCTGAGAGACAATGCACACCAGGGTGTCACTACTGGGTGGGATTTTTGACAGAAAGCCCAACGTAGACTTAGGTGAGGTGGAGCCCATGCAGTGATCGGGAGCCTGAGGGTGTCTTTAGTCTTGGGCCCAAGGTTGCATCTTACTTTAACTTTTGCTGGTACTCTAGTAGAAAGAGACCAAAAGTGGAAGAATGCCAGAAAACTTAGCAATTAAGCCAAATATGGAAAAAAATTGAATGCACCCTCAACTACATGACTTTTTAATGCATGCAGTCTACATCAGGTTGCGGGGGTAGTTTGCACCTGCTTCACACTGGTGTGCTCTCTTCTCTGAGGAGAGGCCACGTGGGTCAGAGTGGTTCCTCCATCCAAGGCTGAGAATGTATGGTCCAGTTCTAGGTCCTAGGGTGAGCTGTGTCAGGAAAGCACACCTTGAAGAAGTTATTCAACCACCCTGTGCTTTATGTTGACTTCTTCATCAAACTTCAAAATGTAAATAATTACTCGTTGACTACTTCGTAATCTCACAGAGTGCATATATGTGTGGAACTCAATGTAAAGAAAGTCTTAAGTAGGTGTAAAATGTTCTCTTCTTTTCTTCTATAGATGAATGCATGCATGGATTCTCAATGTATTTATTCAACAAATATTTAGTGAGTATCTGCAATTTTCTAAGCACCAAGCACAGTTATATTCACTCTCATGGAAGAAACAAAAAATGGTGGGGAACACAGTGATTCATCAAATAATCACAGTAGTGGAGGCATAATTACAAAACAAATGGAATATTCCAAAAGAAAGGGAATCCAGGTCTCCAGGAGTGCATAGGAGAGGAAGCAGGCTGAGCCTGGGAAGTAAGGGAAGGTGTCCCAAAGAAGGACACCTTTGAGCTGAGCTCTGGTGGATGAGTAGGGTGACTGAACTGCACTGGCTGAAGATGGAACAACCAGGAGTGCAGTGAGGGGAAGGAAGGGCAGCCAGGCACAGAGAACAGAATGAGGTAATGCGTCCATCCAAGCCAGAGAGAATAGGACTCTGCCAAGGAACTGGATAGAGGAATATGCACAACAAAGGAGAGAATGGATAGAGAGTGGTAGGAATGGAAGATGGACAAGGAGGCAGAGCCCTGGTTCACCCTGGCTCTGGGCTTGGAAAAGGTTTTGATCTTCATCTGGCAGCAACAGGATGCAATGAGAGTCCATGTCAAATGCAATAACTACCTTTATACTTGCACTCAATGAGTGCAAATCATCATTATTTATTCATATTGTTCAGAATCATAGATACGGAAAAGATGTAACAAAACATTCAGTGCAAATAACTCACTGTACAGATGAGGTAATGAAGCAATGAACCTCATTATCTCAGCTGCTGGCAGAATCCAGGCTTTCTGGGTTCCGATCAAATGCTCTGACTGACTTGTAGGCACCTTTTCTCTTATAATTTCATATGACATTATGGGGATTAAACCTTATTTATATGATGAACCTCATTTTTAATTCAATTATTCATTTATTTAATAAATATTTATTGAGCATGTATGTGCCCGTCTCTGTGCTTAATAAATTATTAAATTTTAATTATGGTGTGCACGGACAAGTGCCATGGATATGAAAGAGCCTAATACTCCCACTTATTCTCTCATTTACGACTGGAATTGATATTAGACCATCAGAAAATTACTGATAATGGCCCAGTTCTTCCAATTATTGCAGTGCCATTGAATTATCTCTATAGAAGGAAAATATTTTATATAATCCAGGCCTAAAGAGTACTTAAAACATCTTTTGAAAAGGAATTTCCATACCTCATTATAAAAATACTTGTTCATTATAAAAATTATTAATACAAAAATATAAAGAAAAAAAACCCCTCGATTCCACCACTGAAAAGGTAAGCATGAACTATATATTAGTGTATTATTCCAGTCTTTGTCTCCTATGGGTTAGTTTCCTCAGACGATATCTTGATGTTTCTCTGGCTTTTTAAATTTAATATTTTTACAATAGCATTTCCTAATATCATTAAAAACTCATGGTAAACATCAACTGATTTCCCAAATATAAATCTAATAAAATGATCAAGTTTCTCTAGATTTTCTTACCTTTTTTTGCCATTATCAATTGTACAGCAAAAAGTGCTTTGTTGATAAAATGTTTTGCCAGATGTAACAGCCGCTCACATTTGTGTTCACTACATGCTTTGCACACATAATCGAAATTCATCTCCACAGTAATCTTTTTAGATAAAAGCTGTTATTATCTATATTCTATACATAAGCAAAGTAAAGCTAGGGGAGACAGCCAGGAGGATTATCTAACTTTTATTGAGCACCTGTTATATGCACAGCTGTGTGCTACAGGCTTTATATGCTCTCATCTGTTCCATCAAGTCACCTTTATTGTCATTCCCATTTTACAGATGCGGTGACTAAGGCAAGAGCTCAGTAGGAAACTTCCCCAGGTTACACATGCCACATATGTTTGCACTGTGATTTGAATGGCAAGCTGGCTTTGCAGCCTGGCTCTTTAGCAGTCCTAGGCGTGCACAGCTAGTAAATTGGAGGAATTTACAATCATCCCCTCAGGATGTAGTCCCAGAAGTCAAATTACTGCTCTTCCCAGAAGTCAAATTTCTCTAAGCCACTTTACAAGCGTTTACCAAGTTACACTCCTGTAAGGAAAGTGAGAAAGTGCCCACTTACGCAGGGCCTGTCCGTTTGTTTTTAATCTTGCAGTCATGAAAGAGGTATATTCTTAAAAGTCTAAAACTGAGCAAAATAAGCCTTCTGGCAACATATACCTCTTGATTTCTATGTTTTACATGTATCTATGGCATGCTCTGCTTCTGTAACGGTCACTGTCACCGAGCCTCCCCTCGTCCCCGTGACGAGGTTCCTGGTGACCTCACAGATGCGGCCCTCAGACATACAGGCACCCGTGTCAGGGCTCCCACTCGGCAAGGGAGGAGAATGAAAGGACAATCAAGTGAAGGGAAAGGAGAAAGGAGGCAGCAGAGAACACAAGAAGTTCCCTTTCACAGGAGGAAAAGTAAGTAAACCTCAGGGCTGAATGTCTGAAACAGACACTAGGCATTTCTAATTGGAAATCATGAATTAGTGTGCTGGGGGAGTGCCTGCTGCCGAGCTGCTGGGCACAGCCTCATGCCTGCCGGGGCAGCCACGCGTGTCACCTTCCCAGCTCCTAGGGAGGGCAGGGAGAGGTGAGCTAAGTTCCAGGCTAATCAGAAGGCACCGCTCCACAGCTCCCTACAGACACCCCGAGTCAGTGTGGAGTTTATTTACCTTTGGGAAAAGGTGACATGGAATATTTAAGTAAAGAAACAGTGAGAAAAGGCGTTCACAAATCAGCTCACTTCACACTTTAAGGACATCAAATAGAACTCACCAAACAACACCTGAATGATTTCAGTGTGAGTGAATCAGAAGCAGATAGATCGAATTTCTCCTCAACTGCACATGCAGTTTAAAAAATCAAAGTGAAAACTGCCTTGGCCATAAGTCATTTATTTTTATTTTGAATTTAAAAATCAATATGTTCTTCATGGTAGCCTCTGGGTAAAGATACAATAACATAAATAAAATTAATGAACAATCAGCAGCAGAACCCCACTAGACTCAAACCTCATCCCCCTCATTCTTGTCATTTATTTGTCAAAATATCAACCTCCCATAAGATGGAACAGCCTTAAACTCCAGCTCACTGGTTTAGAAATAGCACTAACCTGACGGGCATGTGGTGAAACCAGAGCTAATATTTGCAGAACATTTTGACCACCTAATAGGCTATACTGGCAGCAAATATAATTGTGAACTTTCTCTCTGAGATCATTTAAGCCAGTGTTTGCATAATACCAAGATCTAAAAATGCAATGAATCATTTTAAAAAATAAAACAAAAGTGAAAGACTTTAAGTGATTAAGCTGATAATAATTCTGTCAACTGGCCATATTGCACTGTTTCTAGGCACTGTGTAGAAGTTTGCTGGGAATAACACTGACATAGTAACTGTATAAAGGTATCATACACTTCAGTTGCATCTTCCAATGGCTGACGATGGTCAATGGTTGGAACACTTGTGAGGTGTGCGAGATTCCCCAAGTGCTCCAGGGCAGTGGACCTCACACTTGGGCAAGCATCAGCATCCACTGGAGGGCTGTTCAAACCCAGAGCCCATGTCCAGGGTTCTGGTTGAGTAGGTCTGGGGTAGAACTTGAGAATGTAAGTTTCTAGCCAATTTTAAGGTCATGCCGATGCTGTTGTCCTACGTACTATACTTTGTTGTTATTGTTGTTGTTGTTTTTGAGACAGTCTCGCTCTGTTGCCCAGGCTGGCATGCAGTGGTGTGATCTTGGCTCACTGCAGCCTCCACCTCCCACGTTCAAGTGATTCTCCTGCCTCAGCCTCCTGAGTAGCTGGGATTACAGGCACTCACCACTACATCCCACTAATTTTTGTAGTTTTAGTAGAGACAGAGTTTCACCACGCTGGCCAGGCTGGACTTAAACTTCTGACCTCAGGTGATCGCCTGCCTCAGTCTCCCAGAGTGCTAGGATTACAGGCACAAGCCACCACACCCAGCCCCTATGTACTATACTTTGAAATTCACTCTTCTACCAAATGCACATTCTTAAAGATGTTGTATAAGTCCATTATGGCTACCATAACAAAATACCTTAGACCAGGTGACTTACAAACAACAGAAATTTATTTCTCCCTGTTCTGGAGGCTGAGAAGTTCAGGATCAAGCCACCAGCAAAGTAAATGTCTGGTGGTAAGGATCCAGTTTCTGGTGAACAGATAATACCCTCTCACTATGTCTTCACATGGTAGGAGGACAAACAGGCTCCCCTGGGTCTCTTATATAAGGGCACTAATCCCAGTCAAGAAGGCCCCAACCTAAAGGTTCTACTTCTTAATGCTAATGCATCGGACATTAGGTTTCAACATATGAGTCTAGGGAGACACAGACATTCAGATCATAGCAGATAGGAATAGATCTTATTTCCACTTCTCTTTATGATCAATCAATAAAATGTTGCTTCCTCTAACAGGAGCCATTTAGAGAAGCCGTAAGGCCAGAGAAAGGAAGCACACATGGCCAAAGGTGGGCATTAGGTATGGGGGCACATGACTTGGCCACCAGGTCCCTTCATCAGTCAGCTGACAGCATTCTCGACCTTGGGGCTTTTAACTTTCTTAGAGTCTTAATTGATGCTTTTGTTCCTTGTCTTAATCTTATATTGCTTATTTCTTGTTTCTCACACAAGCCCCACAAAGCTGAGATTATTAACTCATCTGACAGATATGGTGCCCGAGTTTTAAGCTGCTTAAGCCATTTAACTATGTTTACCTAGCTAGTATCAGACACTAAGTGTCAGAGCTGGGATTTAGACTTGCAACTGCATCAGTCTGACCCCAGTGAATCTGTCCATACCCTTGTACTTTATAGTACTATATATATAGTATTATATATATAGTATTATACATGTACTATATTATTATGTACATATATAGTACTATATATGCAAAACTATATATATGTATAGTTATACATATATGATTCCGATTTATGTGTTTATTTGATGCCCCTACTATGGTAGGGAGCCTGAAGGTCATACCTCTATCCTGTGTTGCTAGCTCCTTGCCCAATGCTAGGTACATAACAGGTGCTCCTTCATTCAGTATTTCTGAATTCCTCCTACATGCCAGATACTGCCTTAAGAAAACCAGAGAAGGAAAGAAACTCAGGGTGCTACCTGGCGAAAGACTGACAATAGCCACAATAGCAAAGTCACACATCATGTTAGCAGATGAAAAGTGCTGTGTGCAAAACTTAGAGCAGGGTAAGAGGGGCCTGAATGGACAGATGAATGGATGAATTATTACTAATTCCTAGAAAATACACCTTCCAAATAGGAGCGTCCCTTTTATATTTCTACGGACATTAAAGACACTCAGATTAGGTTACAAATTGAGTTTCCCTTTTCCCTATGAAAACACAGCTTGAGACGTTTTCTCAAGTCACTTTCAGTAATTACTTTCATATTTTCAATTCTGCTCTGTCTCTATCTTATTTTTGTTAAACACCAAGTGTTATTTTTAAAATATTTTATACTTACACTAACTTCCTCTTTCATATGTCCAAGATTTCAGCAAATATTTCATTTTCCCCTACCTTGCCTTCCAACTCCTTTTATCCAAAACAATCTGTTTCTTCTAGAATGCCTAAGGTCTCAATACAGGTTTACTAAATCAATCACTGTTTCCATTGTACCTCTGGGAATGCGGCACGTTATTGTTAATGGCACATGTGACAATTTCTCTCATATTAACAGTGGCTTTTTAGGAAACAGTGATAATCTAAAGGACAAAGAAGTTGATTCTACAGAAAACCATGAGAATCTACAAATTCCATCCTTAAAGGTCAGCTTCACCTGTTATGATTAAAGTTAACAGAGAAATGGATATCAACAGGTAAGCAGTCTCTTCTCTTCTCTTCTGTTTGTCATTCTCTGTGGTTTTCCAACATGTGAACTAGCTCCTTTCATTTATTCAAATTTTATACACATTCTCTTTACATCTTTCCATCAGGTTTCCAGGAAATAAGCCTGATAATGCAATCACAAAAGATGATACCTCACTTTAAATCTGATGCCTTCAAAGTAGGCCTGAGATGACTGCCCTCAGACAGGTTGATTTTGGCATCAGTAGCACTATAGGTAGAAGCATGCTTAAAACTGAGGCACAGCCTGCACATTTGCTTCTGTAGTTCAGCGTTTAGCTTGTCTGGTGCAGAATGGTTTTAAAAATATCCCAGAGAAGATGACACCACTTACACTCTTTGACAAATGACTTGGGAGATGAACAGACATTGAAAGGAATATAGGAAAGGTATCATGTTGTTTAAAAATAAAGTCAAAAACATCATTTAGAAGCTTCAGAAAAAAAAGCAGTCATGTATTAAAAAAAAAAAAAAAAACAGTCGTCATTGTCATTCAGCAAATATGACCAAGCGCCCACTTGGTACGGTGAGATCTGCGAAGCATTCGGTCATCTGAGTTACGAGCATGGGACATCCAAGCAACATGTTCCGCCTGTCCCCGGATGCAGCATCCTCAGCCTGGGCCCTCTCCTCTGCCTCTGCCGTCTCTGTCACCAGCATCGTCTGCTCCATCCTCGCTCTCCTAGTTCACACCCTTCACTTCTAACCAGCACTCTGACTGTAGCCTGGTCTAAATTCTACCCACCTCTGACATGCTGGGTCATGCAAAACCATTCAGGAGTAGGTCATTTCTCGTCCAACTAATGTCCAACTAATTTATCATCGTATGCAGGAACCTCCTCCGCTTTTGTAGGGTAAACAGTCCCCGTGCCTTCACTCAAACTCCTTTACAGTGTATTCTCAGCATTTTCTTCTTTTGAATTTTTAGGAAGTGAACATAATTATGGGACCAGAATGGACAGCTATACATAAGTCTGGAGTTTTTATGTTAAATTGTGAATTGTTGCTCTCAAAATGGGCTGGCCTTGATGTCACTGCTCCAGTGAGAACCGAAGCCAGGGCGGCAGCAGCAAAGCACCTGTTCCCTGAAAAGCAGATCTCAGAACAGGAGGAACGCAGCCTGGGCCTGCAGGTGGGGATGTGGATAAGGAAGCCATTGACACTGCAGCACTCCTCAAAGAAACAGCTTACCAGGCCCGTTGGGAGGGCTGTGTGCCAGTGGGTAGATGCTGCCAGGAGGGAGAGCAGGAAATTCAGGGTAGGCTGAGTGCCCTAACAGGAATAAGCTCAGAGTTCAGAGAAACTCTCTTACTATGTTTGGGCCCAGGCATGACATTCCACTCTTCTCTATCACCATTCCAAAACAATAAATCACCTCTCCCTCTCCCTCCACCTTGCTGGGGAGCAGCAGGGAAGATGATCCAAAAGACCAAGGCACAGAGAAACCTTTATTTATTTTATTTTTGTTTTAGGAAAACACCCAGGAGAGAGATGAATATTCTTTGACAACAGCTGCCAAGAATTACAAGACTCAGAAGAAATTAGGAGGCAGCAGCTATAAATGTACAGCATAAGAGGAAATGCATCCCACAATTTTAAGGGGAAATGGGGCCTACTGCACTCAAAGGTGAACAGTAAAATTCATTTAAAGGCACGGGGCATCCCACTGGAGCACTGAGGGGAGTTTCACAGGCTTATCTTTCATGGCAATCAGAGAAAAATATATACTAGATAAAATATTTTTCTCAAGTTAGTTAAAAAGTGGCTGCCATTAGTATCAACTTTGGGGGCACCAAAAATTGCTTTATGACTCATGCATTAATTTAATAAATTGTCAGTAAGAACATATTATGTAATGTGCCAGTTGCTAGACATTGAAAAGCCAATAAGAAATGGCTTTCATTCTTGTACTCTAAGAGCTCACAGCCTCACAAAGATCAAAGTATTTAAATTATTCCATCCTGTATCTCTTGAGTTTCCCAAGTAATCAGTTAAAATAGCGAGCCCAAGTTTCTTGGTCAGTGATAATGAGTCTTTTTGGAGAGACACATTACATAGTGGTAATTCCATGGATTTGAATTCCCCCTGTGCCATGCAGTGGTTGAATGACCTTAACAGAGTTTCTCAACCTCAGAACTGTTGACATTTGGGGCTAGAAATGGAGACACGGGACTTCCCTGTCAAAAGGGCCATCCTGTGCACTGTAGCGTTCAGCAGCATCCCTGGTCTCCACCTCCCAGACACCAGGAGTACCTCCCACTATTGAAAACAAAAATGTCTCCAGACTTTGTCAAATGCCCCCACCTCCCCCTGCCATTAACTGCACTAGTGCACAAAATTTTTTAAAAATCAAGGAACTAACGTTGCTTCCTTTTACTTTCCATGGCCTTCTGTAAAAAGAGGAGTTGAAATGGATTATTACAGTAGTCCACGATTTTGAACCCTTAAAGATAGAGTGTTGCGGGGGAAAAATCATGGGTTTAGATTCCATTCCAATTCCATCAATTTCTGGTTGTTGGCTTTGGGTGAATTCCTTACTGTTATTGAGGCCTGGACTCCTGTGCAAATGTAGGAATGGCGGGGGGGCTTAACAAGTGTAAGCCAGAGTGCCCAGCGTACCAGAGATGCTCCGCAATTCAGGGCTAAGCTACGGCAGCAAGTCTCAAAAACTAGTCTTTCTGATCTAATCTGATGACTGCATATTCCTACTGATAAATGTATCCGTGAGAAAGATAAAACAGCTGCTCTAACAGTCTCAAAATGAATAACAAAATTAAAGTTTTCTCTTGCTATATGAAGTCTGGTATAGATGTTCCTCACAGGCTCTGCTCTAAAAAGTGTGAGGAATCCAGGCTCCCTCCATTGCTAACATGGCCATTGATGGTCTCTAAGCTACCACATGTGAGCCAGGTGCACAGACACCCCACTGTGGCCTGGAGGGGACACATTCTGTGTTCTCACGTACCAGCGGCCAGGAGAGCCACACGATGCCACCGGCACACAGGAAACTTGTGGAGGGCAAATAGTTCTCTCTGCGAATTAGGCACTAAAAATAAAAATAAAATTATAATGCTGGCTTTGTTACAGTTTATAGTATAAAGGGAAACAAATGAGAAACAATATAAGACACAAATATTAAGTGATGTATAAACTTACACTTAGGTTGTCAAATAAGATTGAATTATAAGCTCCTTAAGAGAAAATTGAAAATGCACTACCAGTAACTCTAGAGCAGGCAGGCGAGTGCTCTGAGGGGTTCCCAAGAAAGCCAAAGATAACATCTAAGGAAGCTTCCTCTGCCCTTCAGTAAAGCTTCTCAAGACAGCTGATCTCATCTTCAATCACTCTAGAAATGTTAAACCTACATTCACAATGGCATAATCTTTAGTAAGAAACTGATCTGAATATAAAAAATAGAAATAATAAAAAATACATAAGTGATAAATTGCTTTAGGGATATGTATAAATGATTAGATCTATTATGTGCCATTTTTAGAAGTGAAGGTTAAAAAATGCCACTGATAAAATAATGTTGGTGACTGTATCAGTTTTCTATCACTGCCATAACCAAATACCACAAAATTAGTGGCTTCAAACAACACAAATTTATTATCTTACAGTTTGGGAGATCAGAAGTCTGAAGTGGGTTTCCTACACTAAAAGCAAAGTATCAGCACAGCTGCATTCTTTCCGGAGGCTCCAGGAAGGGATCCACTTCTGTGCCTTTTCCAGCTTCCAGAGGCTGCTGGCACTGCCTGGCTCATGGTCTCTTCCTCCATCGCCAAAACCAGAAGGAACACCTTCTCTTTCTGACTCAGGCTCTCACCGCTTCTGCTGTCACCTAGCCTTCTCCTCACACTGACCTTCTGCATCCTCTTGGAAGGACCCTTGTGACTACATTGGTCCCCTCCAGAAAGTGCAGAAGCATCACTTATCTCAAGATTGTCAACCTAGTGCCATCTGAAAAGGCCCTTTTACCATATGTGATAACATATTCACAGGTTCTGGGATTTAGATATGGGCATCTTTGCAGGTCCACTACTCAGCCTGCATCAGTGACTGATGTACAGATATTATTACTGCTGCAGCTCATCCATATATTAAACATAAACACATTGCACAATTTCCTCAAGTTTAATTAAACAGTAAATGACGGCAATGTTTATGATGATGCTGACCTTTGTACCTTTAGAATAGTGGAATATGAAGAACTCTATTTTCACAATCTTTCAGAAGGGCCCAGCTACAAGTAGTCATGGCGAGTGGGTTGGCTGCAGAGACAATCATCAAACCTAGACAAAATATTTAAAAGGCAGGCAATAACTGGAGGATTTTTTTAAGACCTCCAAAGACAGCATGTAAAAGATAGTAACCCATGCCTGAAATACAGGAAAGCAATGGAAAGGTTTATGAGTTTGCAGCTTTTTGCTAAAGGGCATTCTCCCATCCACATGTGGCTCTGGAGAGAGCATCTAGAAAGTTAGGGTGAAATCCTGAAAGAGAGGGAGACACCGAAGAGGAAGCACTAAAACATTCACATAAATTCTGCCCAACTTATTGGTGGACTGCTAAATACACAGGCGCAGTGGGAGATGCTCCATGGAGCCCAATAAAAACGAAGCAGCAAGAAAGTGAAGAACTGAGGGTTAATTTCAGCTGCTGCCAACTGCAGAAGAGCCAGAGGGTGGAGTCTGAGTTCAGAAGAGCTCACTGCCTCCTAAAACAAGCTCAGCACACTTCAAGGGAACAAAAACCCAGAGTCTCCACAATGTATGACATGTGTTCAAATTACAATCCAAAATCACTAGGCATAGGAATAAACAAGAAAATGGGACCAAAAATCAAGCAAAATAAGCCAACAGAAATTAAACCCAGAAGGCTACAGATGTTGAGCAAAGTCTCTAGAGCAGGTATTATAAATATGTTTAAGGATTTATAGGAAACATATTTTAGAATGAATGAATGAGGAAACCACATGGAAATTCTAAAGTGAAAAGCACAATATCTGATAGGAGATTTTTAGTGGGGGTGCTTAACAACAGAATGAGTGACAGAAAAAAGAATAAGTGAACTTGAAGATTGAACAACGGTAATAACACATTCTGAAGGAGAGAATCACGGCTATATTAACAACAAAAAAAAATAAGCATAGTCTTAATAAACTGTGGGAAAATGTCAAGCACCCTAACATATGTGCTGTTGCCACCCTTGATCTTTCATGATAAAGAAAGAGAAGAAAGATACAACGGGTAAGAAAATAAAATATTCAAAGAAACAATGGCTGAAAAAACTCCCAATATAGTATAACCTAATGAGTCCAAAAACTCAATGAAACCTAAGGAAATAAAAAGAAAACCACAACTGCCCCATCATAATTATTGCTAAACTATAAATTTGCTAAAGCCAAAGTTAAAAAGAAAATCTTGTGTGTACCTACAGAGAAACAACACTTTTCATACAGAGAAACAACACTTTTCACTAAGAGAAAAGAGAGGAGTAGCAGATGACTACTCATTATAAATGATGTAGGGCAGAAGACAATGGAACACAGTTTTAAGGACTAAAATAAATCTATAGCTAATGGAAAATATTCTGGAAAATGAAGTTGAAAACGACACATCAGATTTTTAGAAACTGAGATGATTCACCAATAAACCTGAATTTTAAAATTGCTAAAAGGAAGTTCTTCAGGACTAAAAGAAATAACATCAGGAAGATGGTAACATGGATCTACATAAAGTAGTAAAGAGCACCAGAATTGGAAAATATTTCAGCAAATTTAAAAGATTGCAAATAGGCTTTCTTTTTTCCATAATTTCTTTAGAAGACATATTACTGTTAAATCTATACTTATAACAGTGTATCTGGGGTTAATAATGTTTGTACAGATTATATGTAGATACACAATACCAACACAAAAGTATTGGAGATGCCTGACCAGTGCAGTTCAAGAAAAGGAAGTAGTATATGGAAAGAAAGAACTCCAACAGTCTTTATTTACTGCTATTGTCATTGTCTATGTAGAAAAACTTACAACTTTTTTTTTTTTTTACTCAGTATAGTATTTTAAAGGAATTAATGTTAAACATTTTGGAAGCCACTCCATGTCACTGAAGATGTTCTACATTTTTCTGGTCCTAGTCCATGGAGATCAAGCTTTCTTGTCAGGCCATGTCTCTCCCAGGTGACTTTATGAAATCTGCTCACAAGGAGAAGAGGTTGCAGCAACTAGCCATTTACTCTGCTTAATCGAAAGCAAAGCTCCTCTCAACTACAGAAGACAGGGTCGCTGTTATCCATAATCTGCTAGTAATCATTTGACATGACAGCTTGCAACGTATAGGTTAATGGGCTCAGTAAAGAAAGAAAATGTGATGAAACTTTCTTATAATATTGGCTGACTAAAGAGATGCCAGAGGACATGAGGGAGAAAAAGTTCCCTCCTCTCAGCAAAGCTGTTTGTGTACATCATTCATTCAGATAGGCTCTAGAAGTATCCAGGCCATCACTGAGGAGTGCTCACAACAAAAGTCATTCTTCTAGAGAGACGTAGAGAGTAGCCTCAGATTTCCAGCTCACTTACTTATGCCATCACTAAAGAAATCCATGAGGAACATGGATTGGAATTCTGGCAAAACCAGAAGCCACTGTCAGGTCACATTCAGGCGATGGCTGTGAGACCTTAACAATGACTACTAAGGTTTGACCTGATCCATTCAGTCTGAAGAACTATAGTCTTCATTAGAAAATACATTGAGTCACTAAGCTGGCTTATTTTTGTTTATTTACTGCTGTTGTAACTGTCTATGTAGAAAAACTTAAAGTATCTTCAAATATGAGGTCATATACAAAATGAAGTTGTATTTCTCATTCCAGCAAAATAAAGAAAATAAAATTTTTAATATTAATATACAGTAGACTCAAAATAATAAAATACTTAGATATAAGTTTAACAAAAGTGAATTTTTATTTAAATAAAGTAGCTTAATACCAAATCTAAGTAGACAGTAATAAAGATGTATAGTGTAATACATGAAACAGACACTTTAAAAAGTACAAAAAAAAATATGTTTAAAAAGAATGAAAATGTATTTGATTCATCCAAAAGCTTGTGAGGAGAAAACAATTCGGAGAACAAAAATTAGATGAGACCCTCCCATAGAAAAATGTAAGTAGCAGTATGATAGACCTTAATCGACCACATCAATGATCACATTAGATGAAAACTGATAACACATCAAATAGAATAAAGGAGGGAGAAATGGATGGAGCTAAGTGTGCAACTCATTCAGGGCTCAATATTAACCTGTTTCATAAAAATGCATCAATGCAGAGTTGCATGAGTTGAGATTGTTTTATGTAGCATCAATACGGTTTAAAGGATTTCATTAAATAATGTAACATTCCGAATTTTTGAGTCTTTATTGTGGGTTCAGTCTGTTATTTAATAGACAGCACAATATTAGAAAAGAGTTGACGTTCTCCCACTTCCATTCACAATTTTAAATCCAAGGTGTGAGCAGGAACAACAGCAAAAAGAAGCCTCCAGAAAGCACCGAACTGATGTAACCACAGTAGGGAAGGGCCAGCTGCACCGCTGCCTCGCAGAGTCACTGGCCTCTCGTTAAAGTCGAAAGATAATCATCCATCTTTGGAAATGAACAGTAGCCAGAAAATGGCATAAGCGCCATTATACAATATGTTGATAATATAAATTTTTAAAATGATAAAATATGGAGAAGACGACAAACTTTTGGGTGCTGATAATATGCTTTAGAATGTTAGAGAATGGAAAAAGTTAACCACTGGCTCCCTCAATGGCATTTTGAAAAGTTCAGTAGGTTCATGAGGGATTAAAGGGAGGAAAACATGACTCCATTATTTTTAAAAGGGCAAAACTATAAACCAAAGGTCTCTAGGCCAGCAAGTGTAATAACAGCCACCAAATGAACTTGGCAAAGTCTGTGAAAGACACAGTTGGAAGAACCCCTGGCAAAGCAAAGTTGAAGATGACTGGGCAGGAGAGGCCATGCTGAGATAACCTGGAGGCACTTTTGAAGTCATTCTCGCTGCGAAGAGTAATAACACTGCATTTTCAAAGTAGCATTTGACAACGTTCAACTTCACGGATTCCAAGGTGAGCAAAGGAAAGCATCAGGTATGGGATCAGACAGCTGATTTGTGAAGTCTAAAGGGTAACTGCATAGCAGCACGCTGCAGCTCCCCGTAACTTGAATTCTGGGACACTTAAGGCATTTTTCAGCTTCCCGTGAAGCCAGAAACACAAGTTGAGAACCAGAAACATTTCCTGGTAACCTAATATTACTTGTTCAAGATAAGCAACACTTAATGAGGAGCGAAGGCAACTAGCACAACCAAGCGCTACTTGTGAATTCAGAATAAAACTCGACTTAACCCTAGAAGGTAATTGAAACACTGTTAATCCATGGAAGGCTGCCAGGAGTCTCTAAAGCTGGTAGGCAAAGAGCCTGGGATAAAGACCAATACCCCAGCACCACCACAACCAGAGACAGCATTTCATTATCCACACAAGAGCCCTGCAATTTCTACCACACCCCACACTGATAAAATCTCCTGTTCTCCAATTCAGCAATACAGCAAGATTGAAGGGCACAGTCAACTAGACTACGGATCCTTTGAGACCTTTTTCACAACAGTCTAATTTTTAACTGCATCTAAGGAAAAAATAATATCCACAGGCTAAACAATCTTACTATTCTTAGGAACTTCTGGACACCCCTCTTTAAGTTGCAGAACGTATTGCCATAGCTCAGTTCTCCACTTTGCATTGTAATGACTGCAGCATTCACTGGGCATTTACTACGCCTCAGGACACAGTCATTCACTTACCAGTTTATGCACTCCTGTGGAGATGGTGCTATTACTGCCCTATACAATGAGAAAACTAAGCCACTCAGAAATTAAAATCTTCACACAAAATATTACAACATTTTGTTCTAATTTATTCAGCAGTAATCCCCAACTGTGGTCTGTATTGATCACTGTGTTCAATTTTGAATCTACCCAAACAAAAAACCTAAATAAGGTAGTTGAGCTCCTGAAACTTGCAATCTGGAAAAGCTTATAAAAGGCAAACACACACTAGCTATATGGCCAAGGACAACTGTTTTTTGTTTTGTTTTGTTTTTTTAGAAATTGACAAATATTATAATTGCACGTTTTCATGGAGTACATAGTAATATTTTGATACATAGTAATATTTGATACATATTTTGATACATATATATGATACAGTGATCAGATGAGGATAATTAGCATATCCATCATCATTACTGAGCATGTTGGGAACAGCCAATATCCTCCTTCTAGCTTTTGAAACTGTATATTATTGTTAACTGCAGTCATCCTGCAGTGCTCTAGAACACTAAGACTTGTCCTCCTATCTGGCTGTAATTGTGTACTCTTCAACAAATCTCTGCCTTTTCCACCCTTCCAACTTCCCTTCCCAGTCCACAGTTTCCTCTGTTCTTCTTTTTATTTTATGAGATCAATTTTTTTTTTTTTTTTTTTTTTTTTTTTTAGCTCTGGGACAACTTTTTAACTTTTCTGAGCCTCCTTTCTTCATGTCTAAAAATAACATAATAACAATAACATTATCTGTGCCTTCTTTATTCATTTCTAAAAAGAAGATAATAACTACCTCTTCAACTTGAAAAGATTAAATAAGCTCATGTATAAACACTAAACTATCACCTGTTTTTTAGTGCTCCATAAATATTAGATGGTAGTAATAATAGTAATAACAGCAAGATTATAGTAGCAGCAAAAGCACCAATAGTAGTAGAAGCTGTAGCATCAGCTATAATAGTAGCAGTAGCAGTAATAAAAGTACTACTAGTAGTAGAAGCTGCTAGCAGCAGCAGTAACAGTAGTACTAGCAATAATAGTAATAGCATTAGCAGTAGAAGTAGAAACTTCAGCAGCAGTAGTAACTGTAGTAATCATAGAAGCAGTAATAGTTGGTTCCTCTAGAACTGTTGGACCGCAGGCCTGCAGCACAGAAGTTGCAGCATGAGGGTAAGCATCAAATGCAATGGAAATCCCTCAAGAAAACACCTCAAGCCCAGAGGTAGGAAGGTTAGAGAAGACGTCCCAGACCAAGTGAAATGTAAGGTGATGGTTGAAAGGTGAGCAGGATTTGCCAGGAGATGAAGGGGCATTGATATGAGAGGGAAGGGGAAGCGCACACCACATAAGAGAAGATGGCAAATGTCCAGAGTGGTTCACAAGTGAAGGGTGCAAAGGAGAGTCAGAGCCCAGGCCAGAAAGGTCTTGGTGCCCAAGTTAGAGGTGGTCCTTTTTCAAGGGTAGCTGCTGTCATAATGAGAATTACCAAAGTGAAGAAGAAAGGGTACCTGTTATTTTAAAGCTCCTAGAGGACACCAAATAACACACTTGGCATTGCATTATTTCATTTAAACAGCTTGCCTAGTTTTACCTACTCTGTCACATAATCCCCTAACTGCAAAAGTGAAAAACAGGGTAGCAGGCAGTCCCTAAGATGTCCCCCATGATCTATGCCTCCTGATAATCACAACTTTGTAAAATCCCCCTGGGGTTACTTCTCACCAACAAATGTGACAAACTTGAGGGAACCTCTGTTCCTTAATTTGGTTACAAAAGATTGTGACTTCTATCTTGCTGGCTGATGTGTTGTCTTTTGAGCTTTGATGAAGCAGCTTCCCACTTTGAAGAATCCTGCATGACAATGAACTGAGGGTGCCTTCTGGTCAACAGCCAGGGACAAACAGGCCCACAGTCCAACAGCCCTAGAGGAACCAAGGCCTTGGAACTGAGCATGCAAGCAGCTCTTTCCCTAATCGAGCATTCGGATGAAACCACAGCCCTGCCCAACACCTCACTGCAGCATCATGGAGGAGCACAAAGCAGAGGCCTTGCTATGCCACTTCCAGACTTCTGAGCCACAGAGACCATGAGATTGCCAATGCATGCTGTTTTAGGCCACTGTGTTTTGGAGTAATTTATTACACAGCAATAGATAACTAACACAAGTGACCTACCTAAGTCAAGTACCTTGAGATCTTATCTAAACTGAGATTAAATGAAGACAATGAAAGGATTAGAAAAGATTGAATCCACCAATCTCATCTAAGAAATACACTCAGCAAATTTAAACATAATTACATGCAACAAATGACAAAAGGTGTCCAGTAGGCTTCTGACATTAACTTTCAATTCCATCCCAAACAAATAATTTTTAAAAATTAGTTGCATATAAGAGTCTTTGTTCTGGTCTTCTCTGAATTCCACCTTTCCATGTTACTCAGATTCTGTGTGGCTACCACCACCACGACAGGGTTTTCTTAAACTTGTTTCTTGTGTCTGAATCTATTTCTATTTTGGAAAGAAAAACTCTCATTTTATGTACTATGTCTTTGCCAACAGAATTCCTAAGAAGGATTTGCTTTTCTCTCATAATGCTTGCAAAATGTCTGCCACTATTCACTGATCCTCTGGGACTGTTCTGCCCTGTGTTTGCTGCTATGGTCCTACTCACTAATGGAAACACTCAGACCTCCATGCCATCAGTCTTCATCCCTTCACGTTCTGAGCTGCCTGGCAAATTCTGGCAAAGGCTGATGAATGGGGTGGACTTTTTCCTGCTCACTCCTCACAAGACTGACTGGGGTCTGAAGTTTTAAAGATTTCCCTTTCTATATCTATATCTTAACTATTCCCCAGCACTCCCTCATCCATTTCTCTTCCTGACACACACACATACACACATACACACACACACAGGAGATAAACATGGACGTTCCTGTGAACTGCCATTAATTATTCTCAGTGGGTATAATAGTTCAAGACTGGTACTGCTTAACCCAATACTATGTTGGCTAACTAGTATTATGCTGGAACCTTGCAAACAGGTTACTAAGACTAGAGGTTTTGCTGAAAACATTGGAGAACACCACAAAAGTACATGTGTACAGGTTAAATTGGGTGATGTACTTCATAAGATCATTTTATTTGAGGGGAAAGAATCAGATATTATTGCCCCTGGTATTTCTTAATTTTCTTTACATGCATTTTACAAGTAAAAAGCATAATTGTTATTAAATAAAACATGGTTCAATTTTAAGTCAGCAAAACAAAAGCAGTATCAAGGGCTTTATCGTTGTCACTAAAAGTCAATCCCTGGTCCATCTTATTTCCAGGAATGTACAATAGTTTTGACAGTCACTTTGTGTTTCTGAATAATATTGATCACTCTGTATGTCTCTAGCATACAACTATGGATGTCCAGACTTAAAATTCAAATACTTATTAGATTTCCAATCAATACAGATTGATACATTTCTAATTTGAAGCAAATAAAAAGAGCCAAGTGAATTTTCTGCAGTTTTCAAATTTACAATGAACACCTGCATGCTGTTTTTGCTCTGATGGATCTAGAAATGTTATCCAGTACGTTTCAAAATGTAGTGAATGACACTTTACTGGACTATTTTGTAAAACTGGTAGTAAAAATAGCATACATTCTGCTAGCACTTACTATGTGTTATGTAGTGCTCTAAGGGCTTTAGATATTTTAATTTGCTTAATCTTAGCAATAACACTATGAGATGAAGGGCTATCCTTAACATCCACACTTTGCAGGTGAAGAAATGGAAGCAGGGAGAGGTTAAGTAACTTGCCCAAGGTTAATAATTGGTAGGGCTTGGCTTTGAACTCAGGCAAGCTGGTTTAAAAATTGATGTGCTTAACAATGCTACCATAGTTTTTCTCAAGAGCTTACTAAGTCTTTTAACTGTATTATTTATTTTAGAGAAAGAGAAATGGAGGGAGGGAGGAAGGATGAGAGGAAGGGAGGGAGAGAATTACTAGGAATTATAATTTAAGAGATGCCAATTCCATCTGCTGGTTCAATTACTAGATTCTATGAGGACATCCTTGTAGAAGGACCAAAGGCATTAACTAAACCTATGCCAAAGGATAAACTGAGTAAAATTTTGGGAAGCAGTAGGATAATATATTACTTGATATGAACTGGAACCTAAAGGGAAAAAGAAAAGGAATCAAAATTTTAAAAGGCAACCACATTGGCTTCAGTTATAGCCAATGGCCCAGGGTTCTACTGATACGACACTCATGGCTGAAAATGAGTGTCCCAAATTCCCAGTCACAGGGAGGTGGTTCAAAATCTCCACATGTCCCGGATACTATCAACCTAGTTTCCAAATAGCCTAACCTGAAAACCAAGGGCTATTGTCTAAGGATGCTTCTTTTTGAGGATCTTCCATAAGATGATGCAACTGCAACAAGCTGTAAGAATAAACTAAAACATGTATTTGCACAGTGACATATCTGGCAGCCAAAGGCCATGCTAAAGTGGTATTCTTACACCATGTTCTTGAATAAATCAACATTATAACTTTACACCACAATCAGCAAAACAGTTAGTATGGCCCCAAAGTAGAAGGCTTAATACAATAGCCATTTAGTGGGGACTTTACCAAAGTCAACATAGGAAAAACAAAACAAAACAAAAGGAAGCAAGAAAATAACAGTCTGTGGCTCTGACAGAAAGCCGAAAAAAGTTGTGTCAGTAAAGGAAAAGTAAAGTAAACCAAAATCACTCAATAAATAATATGGTTTATATACGCCAGTAAAATGTTTACAAGAATCAGTATCTGCTTGGGTTTGGCTCAATTCAGAAGAAGGATCTTAAAGAAACATGTAATTATAACCGGAAGATTTCATCAGAAAAAGGTATTTTAATTGACTTGGTCAAAAGAAACAAACTTTATTTTAAAATTAACAATTATTTCTCATGAGATGTAAAATAATTACTCTTCAGACATTTAAAAAGAGCCCTTTTCTTGGTATCTCTTGGTATGTTCTCACTAACTTTATCTTACTTTTTACTTAATCACGTCACAGAAAAAAAGGAAGATGAGATTCAGCTTTACCATCAATAAAATGTAAATAATTTTCTGTTTTACAAAACCATTGTAGAAAGGAAATAGAACAATGTTCATGGAAAACTTGGGCACTTATTTATGTAATACTCATCAGCTATTCATACCCTCAGCTGTTCATTCACTCATTTTCTAGATTAAATGAAGCAACTAAAGATGAAAGAGATTGAATAACTTACCGAAGTTCTCATATGTACTTTTTAAAATTCATCTTTCTCTTTATATGCATGGTGACTCTTTGACCTGAAATACTTATTTCACATTTGAGTAAATAAATTGTATACTCTCTAACATGATCTGCAGCAAATATTATGTGAATTACATGTTTACAAAACACAAACTCTTTCCAGAATAGAATAGTTACACAAAAGGTTGTTTCATTAGATGCATTTTGGAAATTTTAAAATGCACCTTCAATCAAAAAACTGTTAGACAATAATTTAAACCAATCTCTTTGGTTATTTAAGGAAAATTAGAAGAGATGATATTGTTTAATTCTGTAAAACAGCATTCAATTTCCCTTGCACTGTATAACAAAGGCCATAGGATTTTTTGTTTTGTAGCTAGTAGTTTTCTACAAAGTTCTATCTTGCACAGATGGCATGATATAAAACTGCTGGCTCATTATTTATTTCAAAATATTTCAGTAGAAATAACAGACAACACATCTCCATTTTAAGAATGTCCTAGGGCAGAAAGAGAATAACAACATCTAAGATTTTAATTTCTAAAACTTTTGACAAGGGACATTTTATAAATAATCACAAACACATCAGCTATTCAGACAATAAGATTTCAAAACCTTTACAATAAATGCCCCCCCCTTAGGAATTCTATTGGCAAAGACATAGTACATAAAATGAGAGTTTTTTCTTTCCAAAATAGAAATAGGTTCAGACACAGGGAACAGGTTTAAGAAAACCCTGTCGTGGTGGTGGTAGCCACACAGAATCTGAGTAACACGGAAAGGAGGAATTCAGAGAAGACCAGAACAAAGACTCTTATATGCAACTAATTTTTAAAAATGCTTCATTTGGGATGAAATTGAAAGTTAATATCAAAGTCTACTGGATACCATTTGTCATTTGCTGCACGTAATTATGTTTAAATTTGCTGAGTGTATTTCTTAGATGAGATTGGTGGATTCAATCTTTTCTAATCCTTTCATTGTCTTCATTTAATCTCAGTTTAGATAAGATCTCAAGGTACTTGACTTAGGTAGGTCATTTATGTTAGTTATCTATTGCTGTGTTATAAATTACTCCAAAACACAGTGGCCTAAAGCAGCATGCATTGGCAATCTCATGGTTTCTGTGGCTCAGAAGTCTAGAAGTGGCATAGCAAGGCCTCTTCTTTGTGCTCTTCCACAATGCTGCAGTGAGGTGTTGGGCAGGGCTGTGGTTTCATCTGAATGCTCGATTAGGGAAAGAGCTGCTTGCATGCTCAGTTCCAAGGCCTTGGTTCCTCTAGCGCTGTTGGACCGAGGACCTCAGTTTGTCCCTGGCTGTTGACCAGAATCCACCCTCAGTTCATCATGAAGCCACATTGGAATGAAACTAGAAATTTATCAGCAGAAAGAAAACTTAAAACTTCATGAATATATAAAAGTTAAACAGCATAGTTTTGAATAAACAAATGGGTTAAAAAATAAATTAAAAGGGAAATTAGAAAATATCTTGAGACAAATGAAAATGAAAATAAAACATACCAAAATTTATGGGACACAGCAAAAACAGTACTAAGAGGGAAGTTTCTGGCAACAAATGCCTACATTTAAAAGAAGAAAGATCTCAAATAAACAACCTAACTATACATCTCAATGAACTAGAAAAGGACCAAACTAAGGTAGTTACTATTCAATACGTATAAGGAATTCCTACCAATCAATAGCAAGACAACTAATAACCTGGTTAAAAGGTGACTAGGAACTTGCACAGACATTTATCTCAAGACGACAATCCATTGCCCAAAAGTCATATGAAAGTATGGTCAATGTCACTAATAATCAGAGAAATGCAATCAAAATCACAATGTGATATCACCTTATACCTGTTAGGATATCAATTGTCAATAGAACGAAAGACAAGTGTTCATGAAGACTGGAGAACTGGAACTCTTTCATACTGTTGGTGGCAACACAAAATGGTATAGCAGCAATGGAAAACTGTATGGTGGTTCCTTAAAATTTTAAATATAAGACTGCCATATGATCCCACAAACCCATTTCTGGGTATTTATCCAAAAGGATTGAAATCAAGATCTCAGAGATATTAGCAATCCCATGTTGACTGCAGCATTATTTACAACTGCCAAGATGTGAAAATAACCTACAATGTTTATTACCACAGGAATGGATACAGAAAATGTGATATACATTCAATAGAATAGTATTCATCTTAAAAAAAAAATCCTGCAATATGTGACAACATAGATGTTCCTTGAGGACATTATGCTAAGTGAAATAAAACAGTCATAGAAAGAAACATAGTGTATTATTCCACTTACATGAATTATCTAAAACAGTCTAACTCATAGAAAGCAAAGTAAAGGAAGACGGCCGAATAGGAACAGATCCAGTCTGCAGCTCCCAGCGAGATCAACACAGAAGGTGGGTGATTTCTGCATTTCCAACTGAGGCACCCAGCTCATCTCATTGGGACTGGTTAGACACTGGGTGCAGCCCATGGAGGGGGAGCGGAAGCAGGGTGGGGTGTCACCTCACCTGGAAATTGCAAGAGGTTGGGGAATTCCTAGCCAAGGGAAGCTGTGAGGTACTGTGCCATGAAGAATGGTGCTATCTGGCCCAGATACTACACTTTTCCCACAGTCTTCACAACCCACAGACCAGGAGATTCCCTCCAGTGCCTACATCAACAGGGCCCTGGGTTTCAAGCACAAAACTGGGTGGCCATTTGGGCAGACACTGAGCTAGCCACAGGAGTTTCTTTACATATCCCAGTGGCACCTGGAACGCCAGTAAGACAGAACCGTTTACTCTCCTGGAAAGGGGTCTCAAGCTAGGGAGTCAAGCAGTCTAGCTCAGTGGTTCCCACCCCATTGGATTGAAATTCTCGCCACCAGCACAGCAGTCTGAAATCAACCCGGCATGCTCCAGCTTGGTGGGGAGAGGGGTGTCCACCATTACTGAGGCTTGAGTAGGCCATTTTCCCTTCACAGCATAAACAAAGCTGCCTGAAAGTCCCAACTGGGCAGAGCCCACCACAGCTCAGCAAAGCCACTGTAGCCAGACTGCCTCTCTGGGCATGGTATCTCTGAAAGAAAGGCAGCAGCCCCAGTCAGGTGCTTATAGATAAAACTTTCATCTCCCTGGGACAGAGCACCTGGGGGAAAGGGTGGCTGTGGGCACAACTTCAGCAGACTTAAATATTCCTGCCTGCCAGCTCTGAAGAAAGCTGCGGATCTCCCAGCACAGTGCTCAAGCTCTGCTAAGGGACAGACTACCTCAAGTGGGTCCCTGACCCCCATGCCTCCTGACGGGAAAACACCTCCCAGCAGGGGTCGACAGATACCTCAAACAGGAGAGCTCCAGCTGGCATCTGGTGGGTGCACCTCTGGGATGAAGCTTCCAGAGGAAAGAGTAGGCAGCAATTTTTGCTGTTCTGCAGCCTCTGCTGGTGATACCCAGGCAAACAGTGTCTGGAGTGGGCCTCCAGCAAACTCTGGCAGACCTGCATCAGAGGGCCCTGTTAGAAAGAAAACTAACAAACAGAAAGCAATAGCACAAACATCAACAAAAAGGACAACCACGCAAAAACCCCATCCGAAGATCACCAATGTCAAAGACCAAAGGTAGATAAATCCACAAAGATGAGAACAAACCAGTGCAAAAAGCCTGAAAATTCCAAAAACCAGAATGCCTCTTCTCCTCCAAAGGATTACAACTCCTCGCCAGTAAGGAAACAAAACAGGACGGAGAATGAGTTTGACGAACTGACAGAAGTAGGCTTCAGAAAGTGGGTAATAACAAACTCCTTTGAGCTAAAGGAGCATGTTCTGACCCAGTGCAAGGAAGCTAAGAACCTTGATAAAAGGTTACAGGAATTGATAACTAGAATAACCAGTTTAGAGAGGAACATAAATGACTTGATGGAGCTGAAAAACACAGCAAGAGAACTTCGTGAAGCATACACAAGTATCAATAGCTGAATCAATAGAGAGGAAGAAAGGATATCAGAGATTTAATATCAACTTAATGAAATAAAACGTGAAGACAAGAGTAGAGAAAAAAGAACGAAAAGGAATGAACAAATCCTCCAAGAAATATAGGACTATGTGAAAAGACCAAACCTACGTTTGACTGGTATACCTGAAAGTGGCGAGGAGAATGTAACCAAGTTGGAAAGCACACTTTAGGATGATATCCAGCAGAACTTCCCCAAGCTAGCAAGACAGGCCAACATTCAAATTCAGGAAATACAGAGAACACCACAAAGAAACTCCTCGAGAAGAGGAGTTCACCAAAGTAGAAATAAAGGAAAAAATGTTAATGGCAGCCAGAGAGAAAGGTCCAGTTACCCACAAAGGGAAGCCCATCAGATTAACAGCAGCTCTCTCTGCAGAAACCCTACAAGCCAGAAGAGAGTGGGGGCCAACACTCAACATTTTTAAAGAAAAGAAATTTCAACCCGGAATTTCATATCCAGTCAAACTAAGCTTCATAAGTGAAGGAGAAATAAAATCCTTTACGGACAAGCTGAGGGATTTTGTCACCACCAGGCCTGCCTTACAAGAGCTCCTGAAGGAAGCACTAAATATGGAAAGGAAAATCCGGTACCAGCCACTGCAAAAACATACCAAAATGTAAAGACCATAGACACTGTGAAGAAACTGCATCAACTAATAGACAAAATAACCAGCTAGCATCACAATGACAGGATCGAATTCACTCAAAACAATATTAACCTTAAATGTAAATTGGCTAAATATCCCAATTTAAAGACACAGACTGGCAAATTGGATAAACAGTCAAGACCCATCAGTGTGCTGTATTCAGGAGAACCATCTCATGTGCAAAGAAACACAAAGACTCAAAATAAACGGATAGAGGAAGATTTACCAAACAAATGGAAAGCAAAGAACAGCAGGGTTTGCAACCCCAGTCTCCGATAAAACAGACTTTAAACCAACAAAGATTAAAAAAAAAAAAAAAGACAAAGAAGGGCATTACATGATGGTAAAGAGATCAATGCAACAAGAAGAGCTAACTATCCTAAATGTATATGCACCCAATACAGGAGGACACAGATTTATAAAGTATGTTCTTAGAGACCTACAAAAAGCACCACATAGCACTTATTCTAAAACTGACCACATAATTGGAAGTAAAATACTCCTCAGCAAATGGAAAAGAACAGAAATCAGAACAGTCTCTCAGACCACAGTACAATCAAATTAGAACTCAGGATTAAGAAATTCACTCAAAACCACACAACTACATGGAAACTGAATAACATGCTCCTGAATGACTACTGGGTAAATAACAAAATTAAGGCAAAAATAAGTTCTTTGAAACCAATGACAACAAACACACAACATACCAGAATCTCTGGGACACAGCTAAAGCAGTGTTTAGAGGTAACTTTATAGCACTAAATGCCCACAGGAGAAAGCAGGAAAGATCCAAAATCAACACCCTAACATCACAATTAAAAGAACTAGAAGAGCAAGAGCAAGCACATTGAAAAGCTAGCAGAAAGCAAGAAATAACTAAGATCAGAGCAGAATCGAAGGAGATAGAGACATGAAAAACCCTTCAAAAAATCAATGAATCCAGGAACTGGTTTTTTGAAAAGATTAACAAAATAGACAGCCAGCCAGACTAATAAAAAATAAAAGAAAGAAGAATCAAATAGACACAATAAAAAAATGATAAAGGGAATATCACCACTGGTCCCACAGAAATACAAACTGCCATCAGAGAATACTGTAAACACCTCTGTGCAAATAAACTAGAAAATCTAGAAGAAAGGGATAAATTCCTGGACACGTACACCCTCCCAAGACTAAACCAGAAGTCGAATCCCTGAATAGACCAATAACAAGTTTTGAAATTGAGGCAGTAATTAATAAACTACCAACCAAGAAAAGCCCAGGACCAAACAGATTCACAGCCAAATTCTACCAGAGGTACAAAGTGGAGCTAATAACACTCCTTCTGAAACTATTTCAAACAATAGAAAAAGAGGGACTCCTCCCTAACTCATTTTATGAGGCCAGCATCATTCTGATACCAAAACCTGGCAGGAAAACAACAAAAAAAAAGAGAAAATTTCAGGCCAATATCCCTGACGAACATTGATGCGAAAATCCTCAATAAAATCCTGGCAAATCGAATCCAGTAGCACATCAAAAAGTTTGTCCTCCACAATCAAGTTGGCTTCATCCCTAGGATGCAAGACTGGTTCAATATACACAAATCAATAAACATAATCCATCACATAAACAGAACCAATGACAAAAACTACATGATTATCTCAATAGATGCAGAAAAGGCCTTTGATAAAAATCAACACCCCTTCATGCTAAAAACACTCAATAAACTAGGTATCAATGGAACATATCTCAAAATAATAAGATTCTGGCAAGGGCAATCAGGCAAGAAAAAGAAATAAAGGTTATTGAGATAGGAAGAGAGGAAGTCAAATTATATGTGTTTGCAGATGACATGAATATATATTTAGAAAACCCCATTGTCTCAGCCCCAAAGCTCCTTAAGCTGATAAGCAACTTCAGCAAAGTCTCAAGATACAAAATCAATGGGCAAAAATCACAAGCATTTCTACACATCAGTCATAGACAAATGGAGAGCCAAATCATGAGTGAACTACCACTCAAATTTGCTATAAAGAGAATAAAACACCTAGAATTACAACTTACAAGGGATGTGAAGGATATCTTCAAGCAGAACTGCAAACCACTGCTCAATGAAATAAGACAGGACAAAAAATAATGGAAAAACATACCATGCTCATGGATAAGAAGAATCCATATCATAAAAATGGCCATACTGCCCAAAGTAATTTATAGATTCAATGCTATTCCCATCAAGCTACCATTGACTTCCTTCATAGAATTAGAAAAAACTACTTTAAATTTCATATGGAACCAAAAAAGAGCCCATATGGCCAAGACAATCCTAAGGAAAAAGAACAAAGCTGGAGGCATCACGCTACCTGATTTCAAACTATACTACAAGGCTATAGTAACCCAAACAGCATGGTGCTGGTAACAAAACAGATATATAAATCCATGGAACAGAATAGAGACCTCAGAAATAACACTACACATCTACAACTATCTGATATTTGACAAAACTGACAAAAACAAGTAAGAGGGAAAGGATTCCCTATTTAATAAATGGTGTTGGTGAAACTGGTTAGCCATATTCATAAAACTGAAACTGGACCCCTTCCTTACACCTTATACAAAAATTAACTCAAGATGGTTTAAAGATTTAAACGTAAGACCTAAAACCATAAAAACTCTAGAAGAAACCCTAGGCAATACCATTCAGGACATTAGCATGGGCAAAGACTTCATGACTAAAAAAACCAAAAGCAATTGTAACAAAATCCAAAATTGACAAATGGGATATAATTAAACTAAAGAGCTTATGCACAGCAAAAGGAACTATCATCAGAGTTCAACAGGCAACCTACAGAATGAGAGAAAATCTTGCAATCTATCCATCTTACAAAGGGCTAATATCCAGAATCTACAAAGAACTTAAACTAATTACAAGCAAAAAACAAACAATCCCATCAAAAAGTGGGAAAAGGATATGAGCAGACACTTCTCAAAAGACGGCATTTATGCAGCCAACAAGCATATGAAAAAAAAAAAGCTCATCATCACTGGTCATTAGAGAAATGCAAATCAAAACCACAATGAGATACCATCTCACACCAGTTAGAGCAGTGATCATTAAAAAGTCAGAAATAACAGATGCTGGAGAGGATGTAGAGAAATAGGAATGCTTTTACACTGTTGATGGGAGTGTAAATTAGCTCAACCATTGTGGAAGACAGTGCGGTGATTCCTCAAGGATCTAGAACTAGAAGTACCATTTGACCCAGCAATCCCATTACTGGGAATATACCCAAAGGATTATAAATCCTGCTACTATAAAGACACACGCACACATATGTTTACTGTAGCACTATTCGAAATAGCAAAGACTTGGAACAAACCCAAATGCCCATCAATAATAGAATGGATAAAGAAAATGTGGCATATATACACCATGGAATACTATGCAGCCAGAAAAAAGAATGAGTTCACGTCCTTTGCAGGGCCATGAATGAAGCTGGGAACCATCATTCTCAGCAAACTAACACAGGAACAGAAAACTAAACAACACACGTTTTCACTCATAAGTGGGAGTCGAACAATGAGAACATACGGGCACAGGGAGGGGAACATCACACACTGGGGCCTGTCGGGGGTTGGGGAGCAAGGAGAGGAATAGCATTAGGAGAAATACCTAATGTAGATGACAGGTTGATGGGTGCAGCAAGCCACCATAGCACATGTATACCTATGTAACAAAGCTGCATATTCTGCACATGTATCCCAGACCTTAAAGTATAATAAAAATAAATAAATTTTAAAAATAAATTAATTAAAGAAAAAAAATCTGAGTCAGTGCTCTTGCCTTTGCCAATAATACTGGGACATCTTTTGTAATAAAACAGAGGTGGGCTCTGAACTGAAAGTGGCATTTATTTAGTTATTTATTTATTTTAATGGAGTTTCGCTCTTGTTGCCCAGGCTGGAGTGCAATGGCGTGATCTTGGCTCACTGCAACTTCCACCTCTCAGGTTGAAGTGATTCTCCTGCCTCAATCTCCCAAGTAGCTGGGATTACAGACATGCACCACCATGCCCGGCTAATTTTGTATATTTAGTAGAGACGGGGTTTCTCCATGTTGGTCAGGTGGGTTGCGAACTCCCAACCTCAGGTGATCTGCCCGCCTCAGCCTCACAAAGGGCTGGGATTACAGGCGTGAGCCACCGTGCCCAGCTGAAAGTGGCATTTTTGAAAGTGAATTGCCCTGTACAGTAAGAGGTAACTCCGGATCACTAATGACCCCATACATACAGTAGATGAAAGCTAGTATTTTTAGGTTATGTCTCCCTAATTGTCCAGGTTGCCTGGCAAGGGTAGAAATGCATCCCACATTGCTAGGCCAAGCCAGATTCTTACTAATAATTTTATATTTTTTACATGTACATTTACGTACCTTCTTCTGCAACTATAAATCTTCAGAAAGTATTGAGATGTCATTTCAACAGAACTTTGTTTCTACATTTCATTTTGGCAGAACTGTAAAATAACCAAATATTTGGCAACACAAAGTGCTATCGAAGGGAATTTCTTTTTAGTTTAGTATGTTTTTCTTCCTAATTCCTTCCTACATGCCTTGTCACTCTGCAGCCAGAAAAACCTTTCAAAATACGCCACTGTTATGACATGCTTTACTCACCAGATCACGTGTGGTACACAGTAGGTGCACACGTATGTGCACACACACTCTCATGCACCTCTGCAATGTTTACAAGCAGTGGTGATCTTATTGTTGTGACCCCGAGAAGTAAATCATAACTGCTTATGGAAGATAAAATGGTGAGATGTGCTTTGAATCCTGATCCCTCCACTCCAAGTCCTGTATGCCTTCCAGGTCATGGTGGTGCCAACTCCTGTATGCCTTCCGGGTCATGGTGGCTCCAAGTCCCGTATGCCTTCCGGGTCATGGTGGCTCCAAGTCCTGTATGCCTTCCGGGTCATGGTGGTGCTCTGCAGACTTCAGCTCAGGAACTCATGTGGACGTCAACATCCTGGAGTGCTGCCCTATCCACCAGCTGTTTCAGTCCTCTACTAAAGCCCATATAGCAATAAGGATGTCTCACAATTCCCCCACACAGCTTTTCATTCATCTAGATCAAGTTGCTGTGTTTCACACCAAACCCTTTCACACACACACAATTAGCTGTATGATTCTCCCACCAAATCTCAGCCTTACAGACGTCAGTCAGTAAGCATTTTCAGACTACCTCCCGCAGGGTAGGCATTTCAGAGGAGATGCAAAGAGGGCTAGATGGAGCTCCCTGTCTGCAATGAGCTTGCGATTGTGCAGCGCCATCTTGGAATCCTTTCCACCTGTCCCAGCCCACGTGCGGTCCTCTGCTTCGGTTATCCTGTTATTCCTGGTAGTTGTGGCAGAGCTAGTGCTTTAATTGCTCTTTAATTGTATGTTTTGTAGTTTGTAGCTATTTCCTAAACTCAGTTGGGAAACTCCTTAACGGATCGTATACCATTTAGGAAAGAATTTACCTAGGTTTGGGGGAATTAGATACATTCCCCATCAGTGGAATGCTCAAATATGGCAAGCTTACCTCTCTGAAAACCAAGGCCTTAAGAAAAATTAACCATGTGGGATGGAAATCCTTCTAAAACATTTTACACATGGAATGGCCTTAAGAAAGAGAACATTTGAAATATATATTATCCTGTTTCTCCTGACTCAGGTCTTCATGAGCCCCAGCTGTTACATTCACACATATGGTGATTTTCTTCCCTGCTGATGAGAGGGGAGGTGCGGTGAAAGCAGACAGCTCGTGGCCTCAGAATGTGCGATTTCTTTGCTCTCATGATTCAGGAGAATCGGCACCTCGCTCTCCACCTGGGTATCAATGGGTCCTCAGCTGCTGGTCACCAAGGCCGCCAGATATCCTCTGCCCACTTCCTCCTCACTCCCAATCTGCTTCCAGTTGTTGCAGCCTAGGAAAGCAAGGGTCAAGCTCATTGGAAATTTTAAAGATTTTAAATGAGAACAAATGGGCCAAAAGCCGCTTTCCAGGAGTTAAATGCACACAGGTTAGCACAAGGATTTGGCATGGATTTTGCAAGCTCACTGGCCCCTTTTTGCTTTTATTTAGAAAACATGGCAATTGTGCATCTCTGCAATGTTTACAAGCAGTGACAATCTTAGTGTTGTGACCCCTGAGAAATAAATAATAACCTTTTAATGGAAAATAAAACAGTGGGACAGAGTACCTAAGCGCTACACCCAAAGCTTAGCTCTGGCGTGTGATTTGAAATTTGAACTCCAGTCCCTCGGCTGCAAGTCCTATATACCTTCTGGGTCATGAGGGTGCTCTGCAGTCTCTGAACAGCCACTATAGGCCAGGTATGCAGGAATAAAGAAATAAAGAAGACACATAAAAATTCCTGCCTTGATGAGGTTCACATTCTAGTGAGGGGGGAAACAAAGGTAAATCCATAAGGTATATGTTACTTTAGCAAATGATGAGGGCAATGAAGAAAAATAAAGCATGGAAGAAACAAGGAATGTTAAGAGCCATAGAAACTGCAACAGGCATGTCTGAGCAGGGACCTGAATGAAGCAAGGCAGCACAGCTGCAGGTATCTGCAGGAAGGAAGTCACAGCAGGAGGGAGAGGGCAGGGCAAAGGCTACAGGGAGCTCAGGAGATGATGGAGGCCACTGGCGTCCCCTGGACCTGAAGCAGGTCAGCCAAGATGGAAGGAGGGACCCTTGCAGGGTCTTGTAGGTGACTCTTACAAGGTCGGTTTGGACTTGGAGTGAGATGGAAAGCTATCAGAGTTCTGAGCAGAAAAGTGATGTGAAAATTTATGTTTTGAAAGGATCCCTTCCAGGCACAGTGGCTCACGCCTGTAATCCCAGAACCTTGGGAGGCTAAGGCGGGCGTATCACTTGAGGTCAGGAGTTTGCCCAGCCTGGCCAACATGGTGAAACCCTGTATCTACCGGAAAAAAAAAAATGAGCCGGTCATGGTGGTACACGCCTGTAATCCCAGCTATTTGGGAGGCCAAGGCAGGAGAATCATTTGAAACTGGGAGGCTAAGGTTGCAGTGAGCTGAGATTACACCACTGTACTCCAGTCTGGGTGACAAAGTGAAACTCTGTCTCAAAAAAAAAAAAAAGAAAAAAATTCCCCTGCCTGCCAAGTTGAAAATACAGTAAAGTAAGGAAAGAAAACATGAGAAAATCCAAGGAAAACAACTTCGAGGCCACTGCTGCCATCCAGCAAACTGGACCTCAGTGGTGGCAATTAAGGTGGGAGTAGGCTGTCTGAGTCTGTGTGGAAGGCAGACCCACTACGGCTTGCTGCTATGTTCAATATGGGATGAAAGAAGAAGAGGTGGGAAAAAAGATGACTACAGGATTTCGGTCATGAGCAGCTGGAAGAAGAATTAAGCTATTTACTGGGATGCAGGTGGAACTGATTTGAGATGCCCTCAGGTAGCCAAGCAGACAGATCAACAAGCAGTTTCTGTGTGATTTGGGATCTCAGGGAACATATCTGGGCTGGGGAGTTGTCAGGGGCAATGGTATAGAAAGCTGTGATACTGAGGTTCAAAAGGCAGAGATTCCCTAGGGTAGAGTCCTGGGCCACTCAACGTTCAGAGTCCAAGGAAATGAGCAGCAGCTGAGAAGTCTGAGAAAGAATAGGGAGTGAGGCCGAGACAGAGGTGAGGAAGCTGGAGCCAGGGTCACCTGAAACGACCAAAAAGTGGGCAACAGGAAGGTCATCAGGAACCAAGACTTACACAGCTCAGGCGTCCATGAAGGAGTTCAGGGAGAGGATGCAGACCATGCATGTGTATAACTAACTGCCCACAAGCACTGCTACGAAGACGAGGACAGACACATGGGAGTGGTAGGAGGGAAAACAGTCAGAGAAGGGATATGTCTGTGTGCTGAGGGAAGGTCCTATAAAGAGGGAAGCATTCATGCTGAAGAGAAATACAGGAAAGAAAAAGAGAGAAGGAAAGGGAAAGGAAGGAAACAAGGGAGGGAGGGAGGGAGTGGGGAGGAAGTGGGGAAAGAAAGAGAGAGAAAGAAAAGAAAGAGAAGGAGAGAAAGGGAGAAAGGGAGCAAGAGAGAAGAAAGAAAGGAAAGAAAGGAAAGAAAGGAAAGGAAAAAAGGAAAGGAAAAGGAAAAGGGAAAGGGAGGAAGGAAAAAAGAAGGGAGGGAGGAAGGAAGGAGGGAAGGTGGGAGGGAGGGAAAGGAGGGGAGGGAAGGAAAGAAAAAAGATGGCTGAAGCGATGTCCTTCAAAGGGCGAGTAGAGCTCAGGTGCTTGCCCCATAAGGAGGGTGGTCTTCACTGCCAGCAGAGCCCACCCCCGTCACAGAAGGAGGGCAGGAAATGGGGCATAGGTTCAATGCCAGCAGGCACGTTGTGCTAGGGTTAGGGTAAAAGACTGAGAAAGTTCTCTATTTTCTACTAGTTTCTCACTAAAATAGAAAGCAGGGTCATCGGCTGAAAAGATAGTTTGAGAGAGAGAATGATATTTTAAAAATCACATAGAAGGAAAGCAAATGTACTAAGGAAATTCAGAATACCCGACCAAGCAGTGCAGTGCCCCACCACCGGTCAGTGGCCACCGTGCTACAGGCAGATGGGCAGCAGGCAGCTGGCTTTTCCAGAGGCACATTCCACTGTGTGGTGCAGGTATGAGCAGGCATGGAGGTAGATATTATTCCAACTAGGCAGGAGAGGAGTGTGGAAGAGAAAACAGCCAACTCTTGAGAAGAATGGAGGGAAGCAGATCAAAAAGGAAGCTGCCTGTGGGCCGGTGGAGGAGGCAGAGAAGCATTCAGAGAACAGCTGACGGCAGAGGAGACTTTGCAAATGGCTCTGTGCAAAGAGTTATGGTTAATGCAATGGCGTGCTTGATATCATTAATGTAACATAATGTAATGTAACATGAAATATATGACATAACATAAAACATAAGAATCAGTGTTCAAGGAACATAAGCGAAAGCACTGCCGATGTTAGGTTACCAGAAGGATTGAGCCGGTAAAACGTGAGCTGGCCTCACAGTAGACACCAATGCCACGAAGGCATTGCAGTTACTGGCAATGGCAGAGTCAGGGGTGTGACCTTGTGAACAAGTACTTGAGATGGGCTGCACAACAAATAGGAGGCAAAGAGGTCAAGGAAGTAAAAGGCCAGGAATTGCAAGAAGTTCTGGGAATGATTTTGAAATCAGCAACAATTCAAACAACCGCGGTTGAAGAGAGTAACAGTACTGGAGCCTAAGGAATGGGGGTGGGGGTGGTAAGCCCAGCATCTGTAGATGACAGTGAGCACAGGCTTGATGATGTGAGATTCATACCTGGGAGTTTTAGAAAGGAAGAACAGAGAATAGTCCGCAAGTGCAGTGGGGAGCCGGGATGACTGAACCCCATTAACATCCAGGCTAATGGCGAAAGAGCATGGGGAGAAAACAGCCCATCCTTAGTGAGACTGCAGGGAAGCAGAGTCCTTCAGGACAAGGCTGCTGTACAGAAAGCAGTGGGAGAGTTGAAGAGGTCAGAGAGTTTGCAAATGACACATGCTGGGGGCACCCGGTGTGGGTTTTAGGAATCAAGAAGTCGGAGTTGAGGGTCGGAAAAGAACTAGCTACAAATGAAAATTCCTTGTTAAAGATGATTAAGACGTTCAAGATGGCAACCTCAGCACATTAAACCGGACCTTGGTCTGAGGGCAGGGCTCTCAGTTAAAACTTCACGTTACACATGCCCTTGAAGGATGCCCATGGAACCAGCCTGCGTCCTGCGTCAGAAAGGGGGATTCCAGTTCACGGGGAGAGAGATGCCCTGGAAAGCTACAACAGCTTTCTGAGGTGGCCCATAACACAGGACAAGGGACAGCAGAAGTTATCCCGATGGCTCCCAAATAGATAATGGTGGCATTTGACAGGGGACAGGGGAGGCAGGGGTCATTCCAGGAACAAGCAGAAGCCTGGGATGTGTGTTCTGCTCTCCCTGATGCAGCCTTGAGAGCTGGAAGAGGGTCCCTGATGGAGCCTTGAAAGCCAGAAGAGGGTCCCTGACAGGGCCTTGAAAGCCGGAAGAGGGTCCCTGACAGGGCCTTGAAAGCCGGAAGAGGGTGACTTCACTCTGGACCCAAATGCTGCCCTGATGAAGCAAGGGTTCCCCTGCCTTTTAAATTGTGTTCCCCACAGAGGAAGCTGCAAGGCCTGCAGGCGACCTGGAAGGGACAATGTTCTTCCCTGGTCCCCAGGGCCCACAGGACATCCTTGGGTCCTTGGAAGGGTTTGAATAATAAATACTCTTAATACATTGGAGGTTTTCAAACATTTCCCTTCCTTGTATTGTTAGACCATGGGAGGTAGTGGCAAAAATCATCAGAGAGGTCATCTAAGCATCAGAGTAGGGGGCTCTGCAGTTACAGGTATCATCTTCTAAATCTCCGAGCGGCTCAGGATGAAAATCTCCAGAATAAACACTGTTTTTTTTCACATAAACACTGAGAGCACTGGGTATTGGCTTGGGAATCAGACCGATCTGGATTCGATTCTACGCTCTGCCAGGTACTACCAGGGTTTCTTAAGTTACCAGGTGACTGACTCAGTTCACTTCATGGTTGAATCAAATAGATTAAATGAAAATGGGAGAATGTATATAAAGTTCCTTACTTCTTGAAGATGGGCAAAATGGTAATTGTTAGTACCATTGCATTTATCGGGGGCAGAGGTGATGAACGTCTTCCAGTGGGAGGTCTTCTCCCCTCTTGCAAGGAATGGGAGGGACCCTGTGCCCCTCGCGGGCATTCCCCAGTTGTGTGCCCTGGCGAGTGACTGGGGATGATATTGGGAGCCTAACCCTGAGCCCCGGGCTGCCCCTCTTCTTGCTGACTTCCCTTGCTGCAGCATGATTTGTATTTATTCCATTTTAATGTCACTCACCCATTTAGAGCCACTAATGAAAACAATTTATGTAAGTAATGAAAACAATTATATAACAAATGGCTAATTATGTGACACTTGGAGAAGAATTAAACATTCAGAACATGAAATTCAATAACGTGTACATCTGATATCCAATTTACCACAAATGCGGGAACCAGGGACAGATTTTAAATCAAGTTGATTTTGTTGGCTACCGTCAGAATGACCTGAGAGCTCTTTCCTTTTCTGCAAACCAGCCCCACATCTCCCCAGGGGGTGGCAACCTTGGAGGCCGGAAAGAGCATGGGCCCAGCATGACACGGACCTGGGTGCTAACTCCTACTCTACCACTTTCCCAGTCTGCACCTTTGGGGAAGGCACTTAAGTTTTCTGAGTCCCTGTGGGCTCATACATCTGCTTTATAAGGTGCTGGTGAGGATTGGTACTTTACCATGTCAGTAGAGTACTGAGCGCCTGGTCCGCAGCAGGAAGCTGATAAATGTGAGTGCTCTTCTCTCCAGGGTGTGGGCTTCGGAGTGGATGCCACTTAGTTTTCTGCACAGCACACTCATCCCCTACACACACAAGCACACGCACACACACACACAGAGAGATAAAGGTAAGGCGGCAACCAGGTCAACTCCCATGAAGAAGACACCTCAAAGTCAGCCTGAAAGGCAAAGGCGGCACCCGAAAGCATGGTGTCCAGAGGACTCCCTGCAGAAGTGAAGTTTAGCAGACAGGCCGGGGGCTCTGCCCTCTTCCCCAGGTGTTCCTGGGTGTCAGCTAGAGACAGTTCCAATGGTACCATGAGTCCCTGCTGTCCTCTTACTGGACTCTGAGTGGCAGGTGAGGAGCAGCAGGGTGTGTGGCGCTGCATCCCAAAGCAGCCCTCAGCTAAGGAGAGGAGAGCGCCCTCCGATGAAACCCCCAGCCCTCGCCCTCAGGGCCCGGCTCTAGGCATATTCCATGTATGCTTTCAGAGGACACTGAGGCACCCCGTGCCACGTCTCCTACATCCATCACCTGCTCCATAAAGTGCCTCTTGTTGACTTTGCTCCCTGTCTTACTTCCCCAACCCTAGAATGCTTCCTGGAATCCTTTCCAAAATCAACCAATAGAGCCCTAAGCCTGAACTAAGGGCAGTCTTGGGTTGGGGGATGTTCCGAAGAAGCCATGGTCAAGCCTGCATTGCATACACAACCTGCTGAGAAATCTCCATAGAGGCCTAAACAATCCCATTCTCCAAAACGAATCCTAGAGGACCTCAAGTCCTGGATCCTGTCTAAAAGGATGGCTCCTGTAAAAAGAAATGCGTTCATGAAGGGTCCATCCCAGACACCTTCCTGAGAAGGGGCACTTCAGATGTGCCTCCCAAAGCACCCACTGGCCAAACGATGGGACCTGTTAAAAAGGAACAAACTACAGACAGAGGCTGCTGAGGAGCAGGAAGATGAGGAAGTTCAGAGCACCGTCCTGGCTCTCGCCTAGAACAGACCGGGCTGCGCAGAGTATCGGCGGGTGTGCAGGGCCATCCATGGTGACAGGTGCCTGGCCGTGGAGAAGTCACAGGACCCCACCCCCTCAACACACACACAGGGACAACAGTGGGCTCAGCCACGCCAAGGCTCTAACACTTTCACTAACCCTTGGCTGATCTCATTTGCCACTTTCTGTACCTAATAATGCCCACAGGAACCAGTGAGGTCACATTACTGATTGCATTATAGACTCAGCCAGACGTTGGTGACAGGTCAGCCGAGTCCCTCCCTGCTGTGACTAAACCTCTCTGAACGGGATTAAAGGGTCCAAAGTCCTAACTGGAATAGTACAGATAAATTTGGCACTTTATACTCCTTGAAACATGTCCCAGGGAGACAAACCCTGACACTGCTTCTGCCTGCGTGCTGAAGAGCTCACCCTGTCACTCCATCCCCTCAGGAACACAACCCATGCCAATGATGACAATATTATCCCAGTTATCCCTGCACCCCTTACAAATGTACATGGCTGTACGTGTGTATATTCTACAATTAATAAGTATTTCAAAGCTAAATGGAAACTAAATTGTAGAGGATCAAGTCAGACACTGGAGCCCCCTCCACAGCTGGCTCTGCTGCCTCTGGAAGGGCTAGCGCAGGGCCCCGGCACCTGAGTCCTGCAGCGAGCCCATCTGAAACAGGAATAAGCACCTGCTCTGGGTTTGTGTGAGCCACACTTTCATATGATTGGACGGAGGGGAGGAAGCCCAGCTACACTGGATACACAGCTTCTGTAGTCAGCCAGGTCACACCAAATCGGCAAATGTGACCACAGAAGGCAGCTTTTGCCTCTCACTAGTGCGCCAGGGCACTCCAGGCTGAAATGAAGTTCCTACTGCTCCACCCAATATGTTCATCAACAACGTCTTCCCCAAGGTGGGTCACCATGCCCTGCAGGATGTGGCGCTGAGGACAGAACTGTGCCCCACTGATGGAGTGGCCAAGTGTGAGGTTGGAGCCCTTGTTGGGAGAATGAGTCTGACTAGTAACAGGCTCTGAGGAGGAAGGGTGTTTGGTCTTATGGTTTCTTCTCTTTCTTTTGGGGGTGACACTCAGCCAGAAAACTGCACAGTTGCTAAGCTGGATTGTTTCCAAATGAATAGCTAAGGCCTCCAATGTACTTCTACCTGGAGAAGTGTTTTGATTCATGAATAAAGCTCTTATAAAATTAGAAGAAAGGGGAACAGCTGTAAACCTACAGGGACAGCTTCTGTGGCTGTTGTGGTCTTCATGTGGCCATGTCCCTTGTCCACACCTGGAAAGGGGCAGAGTTTCTCTGGCCACTTCAAAAAAGCACATTAACAGACCTCGCTCTGAGAATCAGGACCAGGAACCTATACATTTTAAGGCATCACATTCTCACTGTCAGGTTCCGGGTTTAATGGGTAAAATTGAAACGCCCTCGTCCAGCATCTGAGGACTCCCTCGTGTGGCATCAGCTCCTGTTCTCACCTCTTCCTCCTTGTTCTTGACATTTTGTCCCCCAGATTCTCTATTTGCACTGAGCACCTCCACTTTTCCCTCTGTTACAGGTTAGGTTGTGTCCACCACATATCTGGAAGTCCTAATCCCCAGCACCTGAGAATATGACCTTATTTGGAAGTAGGGTGGGCCCTAATCAATGTCTGGTGTCTGATAAGAAGGAAGAGGACCACATGAAGACACAAAAACACAGGAGATGGCCACGTGACCACAGAGGCCGAGATGGGAGAGAGGCATCCACAAGCCAAGGAATGCAAGGAACAGAGCAACACCAGAAGCTGGCACACAGTGCGGCTCTGCCAGCCCCTGGTCCCCTGTGCCTGTGAGACCAGGCGTCCTTTCTGTTTGAAGGCACCCAGCTTGTGGTATTTTGCTACTGCAGCCCTAGGACACAAATCCACTCTCCTTTTTGAGAATCTACCTCAACTCCCTACCACATTCCCACTCACATCAAAGTCAAGCTCCACGTGCTCTGTTTCCAAAGCTGTGTCTCTGTTCTGTCCCCACCTTCCTCAGCAGCACCCACTGTCTAGGGCCCCTCTGGCCCAATCATGAGCTGCATCCTCCTGCACCTGCCCATTATCCAACATTTCTTTTTTTTTTTATTATACTTTAAGTTCTAGGGTACATGTGCACAACGTGCAGGTTTGTTACATACATGGGTGTGCTGCACCCATCAACTCGTCATTTACACCAATGCCATCCCTCCCCCCTCCCCCCTCCCCACAATAAGCCCTGGTGTGTGATGTTCCCTTTCCCGTGTCCAAGTGATCTCATTGTTCAATTCCCACCTATGAGTGAGAACATGTGGTGTCTGGTTTTCTGTTCTTGCGATAGTTTGCTGAGAATGATGGTTTCCAGCTGCATCCACGTCCCTACAAAGGACATGAACTCATCCTTTTTTATGGCTGCATAGTATTCCATGGTGTATATGTGCCACATTTTCTTCATCCAGTCTGTCACTGATGGACATTTGGGTTGATTCCAAGTCTTTGCTATTGTGAATAGTGCCGCATTAAACATACATGTGCATGTGTCTTTATAGCAGCATGATTTATAATCCTTTGGGTATATCCCCAGTAATGGGATGGCTGGGTCATATGGTATTTCTAGTTCTAGATCCTTGAGGAATCACCATACTGTTTTCCATAATGGTTGAACTAGTTTACAATCCCACCAACAGTGTAAAAATGTTCCTATTTCTCCACATCCTCTCCAGCACCTGTTGTTTCCTAACTTTTTAATGATTGCCATTCTAACTGGTGTGAGATGGTATCTCATTGTGGTTTTGATTTGCATATCTCTGATGGGCAGTTATGATGAGCATTTTTTCATGTGTCTGTTGGATGTATGCATGTCTTCTTTTGATAAATGTCTGTTCATATCCTTTCCCTACTTTTTGATGGGGTTATTTGTTTTTTTCTTGTAAATTTGTAAATGAGTTCTTTGTAGGTTCTGGATATTAGCCCTTTGTCAGATGATTGCAAAAATTTTCTCCCATTCTGTAGGTTGCCTGTTCACTCTGATGTAGTTACTTTTGCTGTGCAGAAGCTCTTTTGTTTAATTAGATACCATTTGTCAATTTTGGCTTTTGTTGCCATTGCTTTTTGGTGTTTTAGACATGAAATCCTTGCCCATGCCTATGTCCTGAATGGTATTACCTAGGTTTTCTTCTAGGGTTTTTATGGTATTAGGTCTAACATTTAAGTCTCTAATCCATCTTGAATTAATTTTCGTATAAGGAGTAAGGAAAGGATCCAGTTTCAGCTTTCTGCTTATGGCTAGCCAATTTTCCCAGCACCATTTATTAAATAGGGAATCCTTTCCCCATTTCTTGTTTTTGTCAGGTTTGTCAAAGATCAGATGGCTGTAGATGTGTGGTATTACTCCTGAGGGCTCTGTTCTGTTCCTGGGTACATAACGAAATGAAGGCAGAAATAAAGATGTTCTTTGAAACCAATGAGAACAAAGATACAACATACCAGAATCTCTGGCACACATTTAAAGCAGTGTGGAGAGGGAAATTTATAGCATCTCCAACATTTCTCATGCACAGACCCCGCCTCTCTAACCTCACTCCTCAAGGCAGGAACGACAAGTTTCATTTATCATTCTCCCTCATCTTGCCTAGAACTTATGCATCCAGTAAATAATGAACACTTGTTTAACACCTTATTTTGAATCAAGAAGTGGAATTGACAAAGCTGCTTCTCTGGTGGAGGAGTTTTTCTGTTTTTGTCTTCCTTTTCCTCTCCATTCACTGAGACAAGGCAATAAAAAGGCCCCAGCCACTGATCATGCAGAGTGTAGCACAAATGCGCTGTCACTAAGCATGGCCCATTAAATACAACGTAACGTGTAGTGAAAATTACAGCCTCCTCTTCCATTCCTGATCATGGAATAGTCTATTTATTTATAAAATGGTTGACATCATGAATAGCTATTTTGCCTTTGATTAAGGTGTGGCTAATATTTATCACTTAATTTTCCTGTCCTAAGAAAAAGAGAAAATCAACATTTGTGTGACTTCAAAAATTACAAGGGCAATTCATATTCAATAACAATCTGAAATAGTCCTTTACAACAAATGGCGTGAAATCCATGCAGCACCAGCCCTAAGTCCAATTTCATTATAAATAATTGTGGAAGACTCCTGCAGTGTGAATAACTGAAGTCCACAGAACATTCCAAATTGGGGGCATCACTATTCCTGGGTAACAAGTTGCTCTGTCTCTCCTCAAACACAATTGTCACCAAATCATGTTTTATGATAATATTATAAAGCTATCCTATGATCAAAAAACAAAACAAGAAAGAGAGCCAAAATAGGAATAATTCTTTTATAACAGTTAATATAAGAACAGGATTGCATTTTAAATAATAAAAGGTTTGTTTCCAGCCAGGCGCGGTGGCTCACACCTGTAATCCCAGAACTTTGGGAGGCCAAGGTGGGCGGATCACGAGGTCAGGAGATCGAGACCATCCTGGCTAACACGGTGAAACCCCGTCTCTACTAAAAATACAAAAAAAATTAGCCGGGCGAGGTGGCGGGCGCCTGTAGTCCCAGCTACTCGGGAGTCTGAGGCAGGAGAATGGCGTGAACCCGGGAGGTGGAGCTTGCAGTGAGCCGAGATTGCGCCACTGCACTCCAGCCTGGGCGACAGAGCGAGACTCCGTCTCAAAAAAAAAAAAAAAAAAAAAAGGTTTCTTTCCATATGAAAATAGTGACTATTTTGAGAAATGACTAAAATTCTTTTTTTCTTGCACATATGTATAAAGCTTTAATGTCACCCTAGCAGCACAACACCATGATAGTGAAAGATTAGCTTGTTGTGTTTTTGTTTGAACTTTCCAATGGTTGGCTTAAATTGTGAAGACTACACAACTTTGTAAGGCTTCAAATAATTAAGAATCTCTTGTACAATCTACAAAATACTAATATGAAGTTAACTAGAGCGGAGACATCTATACTCTTAGACTTCCTCTTAAGAAACACCTTTTTCCAGTTATGATTTTACAACATGCAATGCAAGAATATCCTGCATTTTATGTAACATTTTCAAGTTTCCAAAAGTAGCTGCTGTATGTTCCATGAGCATAGATGTGTTTAGAGCATCAAAATTATTAATATATTTAAATTCATAAGTACCTGCTCCCTCCTCAAATGCAGGCCCAGCGTCAATCATTTTGGGGTCCATCATTCTTACCCCATGTACAGAAATCAGGAAGCCGACCTTAGGTGGTCTGGAAGTAGGGCTGTCCTGTGAATCTGGGTCAGTAGTGGTGTCCTGTGACCCTCTGGGTCAGTAGCGGTGTCCTGTGACCCTCTGGGTCTGACCACATGAGGTGAGACTTAGGGGAAGAGATTTCTGAGAATGGCACCTAAGACAGTACCATGTACAGAATGCAGGTCCCACTATGTGGCATAAACAGCTGTATAAACCTCAAAGAGAAACTAGATCCCCCAAGCATCTGGCAATGCCCTGGTTTAACCGGTACTTCATCCTGAGGCTTTACCGCAGCTTTACGTATTCTGAAGATTCCACTCTTGGCTTACTTATGCCACTAAAAATTAACGGAAGGAATAAGATTTTCACCATACCAAAATTAGAGGGTTAGTAGTTTTTCTTAAGTAATGAAGAGAGATCACCAAAAGAAAAGAGAACTGAAAATCTCTCAAGCCAGGAATCAGGCTGGGCACCCCTGTGGTGTGTAACCCATAGCACGCTCCCACACACTGACACACATACACTTTACTTCCACATGGGGGAAAGTTACATGGTGGTTTAGGTTTCTGATTACACTCCACTAATGTAGATCATTCTATCAATAAAACAAACAAACAAGCAAAACATATTAAGCACCATACCAGCTCCTAGGGACCATAAAATGGCATAATTTTCTAAGTACCTATTGTATCTGGATAATTACAAAGAACTATCATGGCCAACAGCAGCATTTTTTACATACATGACTCTGTAATGTAACTACTTGAATTATAGGAAAGTGACAAAATTCTCTAGAGTATTTGTGTTACTAGAACAAATCTAGCACAATTTGAAACCAATCTAGAATAATAATTTTTAAAAGAAACAGAATAGGATTTCTGTTTCTAGGTATGAAGGGGAACAGAAACGTAAGATTATGCAACTGGTCAAAATAGAAGCAGCAACAGCTTTCGTGTCTGGGCAGCAGAAAGTGCAGGATTGCAAAACTTGGAAGGAGAGCAGGGGGTCCACGTACTCCCCAGGCTCCTTCAGTCACACAGGGTAGAGCCCATGTCGCCGTGCTGAGGAGGTCCACACCATAGCCTCAATTACGATGGCACAAACCAAACAGTCTAACAGACGTGGAATTTAGTCCCCACATGATAGGAAAAAAAATGGAACGGACAAAATATATGAGGAAAAATGGCTTAAATTCCCCAAATGTGTTGCAAAACATCCACCCAGATATCTAAGAAGCTCAGCAAAGCCCAACCATAATAAATATAAAGACAACCACACCTCACTCAGCAAACTCTTGAAAACCAAAGAGAAAAAAAACTGAAAAGTCACAAGAGAAAAGAACTATTTTTAATACACAGGGAAACAATGATATGAATTTGAGCTGATTTCTCACTAACACAATGGAGGCCAGAAAAAATGGGATGAAATAATTAAAGGAATAAAAGAAAAAATATGGTAAACCCAGAATTCTCTAATCAGCAAAAAATATCCCTCAAAAATTAAGGTAAGAGAAATATCTTTTAGAAAAATGAAAATTAAGAAAATGTGTCACCAACATATCTGCATTAAAAGAAAGAGTAAAAGAATTTAAAAGAATTTCTACAGGATGAAGAAAAATGACACCAGTTAGAAAAATTACAAGAGAGAAGGAAGAGCACCAAACACAGACGTAGAAATAGAACACAGACCTAAAAATCTATGATAAAGAGTATGTATTTACCCTTCTCAATTATTTAAAAAGACTATTTTCTTAATGACTTTTGGCAGTTTAAAGCAAAAATAAAAATTTGCACCGTGGAGTTTAATAGAATATCGTGTAAAATATGAATACATTGTACCATGAAGAAACTGTTACGTAAATGGATTACATAGTTATAAGATTCTTAAACTTTGCATTAAGTGATACAGCATAGATTCTAGATAGACTATAAAAAATTAAGGATGAATATTAAAATTCTAACAATGACACAAAAAATGCAACACAAGGAGATATAGCTTAAAAGCAGTAGAGGAATTGTAATGGAATGCAATAAATCAACAAATAACAACAGAAGGGAGTGGAAAAAGAACAGAACAACAAAATGTAACAAACAAAAAGCAGCTGGGATAAGTAAAACAAATAGCAAAATGGTAGACTTAAACAAACTACATCAACAATTACCTAAAATATCAATAGACTGAATGCCAATTAAAAGGCCGAAATTGTCAGGATAAAAAAAAAAGCCAACTGTTTGTGGATGTAAACAATATATATTAAACATTAAGACAAACATATCATCTTAAAATATGGTAAGAAAGACCTACAAGGTGAATTGTTTGCATAAGAAAGCTCACAGAGGCTGGGCATGGTGGCTCACACCTGTAATCCCAGCACTTGGAGAGGCCAAGGCAGGTGGGTCACTTGAGGTCAGGAGTTCAATACCAGTCTGGCCAACATGGCAAAACCCTGCCTCTACTGATAATACAAAAATTAGCCAGGTGTAGTGGCACATGCCTGTAATCCCAGCAACTCAGGAGGCTGAGGCAGGAAAATCGCTTGAATCCGGGAGGTGGAGGTTGCAGTGAGCTGAGATTGAGCCACTGCACTCTAGCCTGGGTGACAGACTGAGACTCTGTCTCAAAAAAAAAACAAAAAAACCCAAAAAACACACAGGCTTGTTCATATGACACAGAGCCTAAGTCAAGGCAAAGAGAGATAAGGAGAGAAAATGCATAATGAAGGGGTTAATGTTGCCAAATGTGAGTGTTCCTACTAACAGAGTTTCAAGATGTCTGAGGCAAAATATACTCCAATTAAGAGAAAAATAGAAAGCTCAACATCATAGTGATTTTTACATAGTTCTCTGTTACATGAAGTTCAAAAAGTGACAAAGCTAATCTATCATCATAGAAGCCAGGATACATTGTCTATGGGGATGGGAATGGACTGGAAGGAGCATTAGGGAACCTCAGAGGTTAAACTATATTGATCACATAAACGTGTATAAATGTGATACATAAATGTGTATGCATGTTTATGTGATCAGTATAGTTTAACCTGTAAAGTTTAGAGGTAAAGTTTAACCTCAGTATAGTTTAACCTTTATCAGTAGAGTTTACCCTCTATATGTGTGTGTACGTCAAAATTAGTCAAGCATGCATTTGATTTTTTTTACAAAAGGAAAAGATATTAGATAACAAGGGGTGGCAGAGTGGATGAGTTAAGAGTCCCAGACTGGACAGCTTGAACAACAGAAACCTGCTGTGTCACAGTTCTGGAAGATGGAAGTCAAGATCGAGGTGTCAGCAGGTTCGGTTTTCTGCAAGGGAGGATCTGCTCTGGACATTGCTCTTTGGCTTGAGGATGAAATTGTCACACTGTGTCTTCACATGAGCTTACCTCTGTGCCAATCTGTGTCCTAATTCCTTTTTCTTAAAGGACACCGGTGACCCTAATGACCTCATTTCAATTTAATTGCCCATTTAAAGGCTCTATCTCCAAATATGGAGACATTCTGAGATCCAGGGGATTAAGATGCTGACATATAAATTTTGGGGGAGATACTATTCAGCCCACCTGACTAAGTAGAGAAATCACAATCGAGTAAGACATCGGAAAAGAAGAACTTCACGATAATCCAACTACAGTCATCAAAATCAGTATTATTTATGGCTTAAATAAAAGCAACCTAAGTTAAACAGAAATCAGAAAAATACTTCCTAAAATAATTCACATGTATATCTGCACTTTTTTCCTTTTATTTAGCTTTTAGGGTTTGTTTTTCTTGCTGATAATTTTGGAATCCACAAGAATTTTTCAAAAATCGTATTACTGGTTCTGATCCTGGTAATGGGGATTTTTAGACGGGGATGTGGGGGATGTGGAAGGAAGGCTTGTGGGAAGATGTTAACACTGACAGAGACTTGCTTGAGCAAATGCAAGAATGCAAGCCTGGGCCAATGGGGATCAGGAGGACAGGAGTCATCCGGAATGGCAAAGTGGCTGTTGGTATCCTCCTGGGATAGTGACCTTTCCCTTAATTTCAGTGGCAGATTAAGGTCTTTTTCCTCACTGACTGGCACTTCCTCCAGAAGTTCTCCACGCAGATTGGAGAGAACCATCTTCCCCAGCGTAGAAGAGCCATTCTGCACGCTCAGGTGGAGCCCATGCACCAGTGCAGTGAGAGCACTGTTCCCAGCCTGAATAACATCTTCCAGAGATTGCCTGGGAGACCGATGAATAAGCCTTTTCTGTGTTGAAAGAATTAAAATCACGTGGAGCATTCAGAAGGCGATATCCAATGTAGAGTCAGATGCCAGGGAGGGTTTTGTTGTTTTTTTTAACCATCCATAAACCTGCACGGCACAGATGTTCCACAGCAGGGGTCCTGGGTTGTAAAATATGCAAGACGAATATGGAAATCTTGAATACTGTGGCCAAATGCAGGCAGGCAAAACCTGCTATAACGAATGCAGACTCGTTTCACTGCCGTGATTCCAAGTCAGTCATCTGGTTTGCGTAAAAGTACCTAATTTGGGGTACAATGTACATTATTTGGGTGATGGTTCCATTAAAAGCCCAGACTTCACCACTACACAATATCTCCACGTAACAAGATGGCCCTTGTACCCCTTACATTTATATAAATTTTTAAAATAAAAAAGTAAATAATGTATTTAAGTCAAGAGGTGTGTTACCTTTAAAAATACATCCCTGATAAAATTGTTCCATTGATAGTATTTCACAAAACTGTGCCACCCCAAATTCTGCTCTCTCCACTGCCACCATTAAAACTAGTTTCTCATCCCAATACTGCATTCTGAACAGCAGGGATTTTACTTGCTAAAAGGGTTGGGGGTCAACAAAGCCACATGATGACACATGAGGTGTGTTCCATTTAGGAAATCTAATGAACTGGGGGCTCGGCCATTAACCTTCAAGGAAGAAAAGCTGGGTCTGGTGCTTTCAAAATTAGCGAGGCCAATATTTCACCATGACAAGCATTAGTCATGAATAATTAAGTGTTTAATATAATGTTGCTTCGGTGAAAAATGATAATTTTACAATTGATGGGCCTTAAACCTATTCTATCCTATTACGTGGCATTAAAATGAAAGGGAGGGAGTGCTAATGAAATAAATGGTTTTCTGATGGCTGAGCTGTAGCAATTCCGAGGTTAAAAATCTTTTCAGAACCCAACAGTGACCCTGCTGAGAGAATTTCATAAAACATTTAAGAGGAAAATTTCAACCTGGAACAAGCTCATGTCTCACGCCAGCTCGCCTGAGGTCAAACAGTGTTTTTTTCCTATAATGCTTAGTTAATGTCACAGATATAAATCATTCAGCAGATGCAGATGTTGCCATATCTTAAAATGAAACTTTAGCTGTCCTTCAAATCCTATTTTTATTAGGTGCTGGAGTTATTTAGAACAATTTAACAAATGCATTCATGCATAGCTTCCTATAAAAAATGTTTATTGCAAGATCTTTTTTTTTCCTCTCTCTCTCTCTCAGTAAATAGAGCTACTACTCCGAGCGGCTGGTCTGTCACTCGAACTGTTGCAGAGCATGCTGGCGGGTGGCCATGGCTGTCAGCAGCAGCACTGTCCTTGCTGAGAATTATCACCGCTATCTGAAAAGAAAAATTGCATTTCAAAGATCATCTATTTCTTCCCAGTAACATTTCTTTAAGTAAGGGGAAGAGTAATTTCTTTAATAAGCAGGAAGCGCTAATTAGAATCTGCATTTTTATTCATTCATTCAAATTTCGTTGAAAAGTACAAAAGTTCTGGAGAAAGGTTTAATTAGGGCGACATTTAGAAGGCAGAAATTAAGAGTTAGCCACAAGGAATCACACCAGAGATTTCTATCGGAAGTAAATAAAAATATGCTAATTGTTTTCTTTGCGTTTGTTGAACTGTAACTTAAACAGTAGAATCAAGTTCTGTGCCTTCCGTCTGAGACATGAATAACTTAATTTGTCAAGAATCTGACCTTCAGAGAATCAGCCCTCAACACAGAAAGAATGGAGATACTTGGATCAACATTATACTGACCACCTGTGCTGGTACAGCTCTTCGGGCAAAGCTGGTTCAATGTCCAGGACGGGGACAGGGACACCCAGATGTCAGGTTTTAGTGCAAAACAGACTCTGCTTCTATCTGTCATGACTCCCCTTGGCCTGAGGCTCCACACCACAGCAGGTGGATGCCTCCAGCCCTGGCTGCCACAGGGTTGCTGGCTGGGCACACACACCCCGCTTCTCTCTCATGCTCACCAAGGCTGCTCCCCAAGGCCCTGCAGCTGCCTGGACTCCCCAAGGCCAGTCACCCTTCCCTCCGCAGTGCTCCATTCATCCCTCAATGCAGTGGCCCTGGCCTGATGGGATTTGCTATTTTCACTCGTCCATATCCCCGCCTTCCCCAGAGGAGGAGCTTCCTTCCTCTTCTAACTATGGTGCCTAAATGAATCCAAAGCTTCGAGATTACAAGCCAGGGGTCCATGCTCATGGACATTCAGGTAACAAAAATTCCCTGAGTGCCCCGCAGGCAGCAGGCACTCACAGGGTCACATGAACATGAATCACTCAGTTTACAGTGGCTTGTGCACCCACCTGCAAAATGCAAATCCTCTTAACAATTCTTACCCTTTCCTCCAGCCCCCCAAATTCTCACAAACTATGCGGGTTCTTCCAGGGGCTGGTGTTTCAAAGTTATCACAAGTGGCCTTCTCAGATTCTACACTCCAGCCCTCCACAAAGCCACTTGCAAGAAGCTCACCTCCACCCCAGATTTCTCCTCCAGGGACACCCAGGGGAATCCAGATATCTGTGCTGGGGCCCTTTCTCACTGTTCCCAATGCTATAGGCTCAGGGCCAAAGATCAATGGCAAACAGTTTATCCCACCTTGCACAAAAATAGAAAAAGTTTCTGCCCAGAAGTGAGGCTAGGGTCCCTCTAGCCTGGCTTGTTATGCCCTTTGCCACAGTCCCCAAGGCTACATGGCTCACATCCTCCTTCTTCTAGACTTCCTTAGGGAGCTAGCATCTCCCCTTCTCATGATGAACCTTCTCTCCACAGTTAAACATGAGTTAAGGGCAAGCCCTCAGACAGCCTCTGCCGTCCTTTCCTTCCTCCACGCTTCCCCTAGGTGCCCACAGGCCTTTCCTCTGCTGTGAGCAAATCGCTCATACAGATGCCTGGTGACACTTGCCCTGTGAACAGACCAGATACTCTCAGGAAGGCCAGAGTCCAAGGTACAGGCTCAAAGACACATTTGACTACACAATGAGCATTTCTTCTGTCCCAAGCACAGGGCTCAGTACCCACCACGACCCTAGGAAGGAGGTGTAAGTAGTCACGCCTTACGGATTATGAAATGAGTCTCAAAGAAGGTAGGACATTTCCCCAAAACAGAATCACAGAACCATATTGCACTAGGATTTCAACCTGGTCTATCCAACTCCAAATTCCACGTTTCTCACACTGATGCAATAACACTCCTTGATACAAATACTGCCTACAAGACATGCAAAATTGTACTGACACCAATACAAAGTAGACAAAAGCTTGCTATTTTCATTTATATTAGGAGCAGCACAATACAGCAGCAAAGATGACGAAGGGGCTGGGAAGCAGAACTCTGGGGTTCTGGTTCTGGATCCGCCACGTATTAACCTGCATTACCGTGGGCAAATCTGTGTAAACTTTCTGAGCTCCAGCCCCTTGGTCACTAAAGCAATGATAAATTTACTCATTCTATCACCTCTTAAAATAGTGAAATTCAAGTGGCATCATGTTTGGGAAAAGCCTTTGAAACCTGTAAAGCCAGTGCTACCATGAGAAAATGAGAATAACAGTGATGACTTTGCCTGGAGAGAATCAGTCTCCTTCCAGTGTTTCACTATGATGAGAAGCATAACGTCCCACAGGAACCCAGACACGATCAAGTGACTACAGAGGAAAGAACAAGGTGTAATAGACCCTCTTCAGCTAACGAGAATCTATTTTACGCATTCCACATGGACCCTCAGATTCCTCTCTCCGAGGCTTCTTCCGACATACTCCTCAGACCCTTTCCTTACACACTCCATGACTCTTGGTACACAGGACGCGTATCTGCCCCGTTCGTGCTGTGCGCAGTTCATGGCGAGACACTCTGATCTGGACATTTTATGTGTCTGCTTGCCATGTGAAGTCTCAAGAAGCTTGTAGCTACTCATAAATGTAGGGGCGTAATTAAAAAAAAATAAAAATAAAAAAACAAAAAAACAGAAACCAAATATAAAATGTTTACTTCCAGGAAGTACACTGTTGGATCCACTGTAGAAACTATTAAAACATTCTGCTTTTAGGAACCAGACTGTGTTAGCCACCTGGCTTCAAAGAGTGATTTTTTATTTGTGCTCATGAATAAAAACAAAGAATAGCTGTCGGCATTTTGCTCATCAACTAGCAATTCTTTGGCCACAGCAGTTACATTAATATACAGGCTCCATTTACATTTATTTAAAAGGGAGTGCGTACTAAAGCTTTGCATTTTCCTCTGTGGAGCACGTGGCCTCAGTGAAGACAATGATGCCCATATTTCCCGGAAGCTCTGCAACTGCCGGAATTCCACTTGCCAACAGCTCTCAGTGAACACCGACGACCCCCAGCCACAGGGTAATATATTGGCATTTATTATTCTGCCTTGTTGTCCTGGACCACAGAGAAGTAGGCGCGGCCTCTTATTCACTTCCGCTTCTGTGTCTACTGGGGTGACATGAAATGGACAGTATTGATGGCACAATTAAGAATTGCGTGGTTCCTTATATCTGCAGGAAGTTGTGCAATCATCGTGAAATAATGTGAACTCAAATTTAACACACTGGAGGCCAGTGAGCAGGCAAAATAACACAAAAGCAGAAGCTCTCCTGGACGCCAGTTTATAACCTGCCCTGAAGCCTAGGAGGAGAGCTACATCTTGTGGCATCAAGGTGACCCAGCTCAAACTCCCTCCCGGAAGCTGCAAGTAGAAGACTGACTGGGGAGAAATGTCTGAAGCAGGTGGTCCGAGCAGAGAAGTTGCTAATTAACAGAATAATCTATGACTGGGTTCTCATTACTTAGTGGTAACAAATCTCTGCAACAAGTTTCAGGTCTGAAACATCCACAGAATTGCAGCCAAATTAAAAGAGCAAGGTGGAATTACAAAACTGTGATCATCAGGTAGGTACACAGAATTTTATTCTAGGGTATTAGACCAGTCCTCTCTCCATCGTCCTGCCCTGTCCCAGAGAGCCCCGCGGGGCAGCCAGCCCAGAGCGTGTTGAGATGTAAAAGGGTATTTTTCCTGCACCAGCATATCTTCTTTTAAAATAACTGACACCAGCCATGTAGTCATCAATACAAACTACATAATTTTCTATGACTTCTAATATTACATGAACGCATAGAAGTATCTTTAAGGCTGTCTAAAATGCTTGAGATAAGAATTACAGATGTTAGAAAACCCAAGGAAAGGTACTTTTGAGAGCAATGGCCCGCTTCTGAAGCCACGCCACTTTCACAACTACTTGCCAATAATGAAGTCAGCACCACCATCCTTTTCTAAGAAAAATAACTATGAAGCAAGCCCTTGGCTTTCCTTTCTTCTGGGCTCTTCTGTTCTCATTCTTTACGACACGCAAACACACACACACACACAACGCACACTCAGATGAATGTCTGCATGCTCAAATCTTCTTCAATTCAAGTGCCTTAAAATATTTTTGAAAATATGAACAATCAAGGGCTTTTCAGACACTCTTACCTTTTACAGGGTGCAAAACAAGGAAATAAAGTACTTATTTCAAAATAATTCATCAAAAAATAGCTATGTAATTGCTATGTTTAAAATGCATCTTCCTAAGTGTATTGACCAGCTCTAACCAGAAGAAAGCTAGAGTCTACCTTTCAACTGTAAACCAAAGACCAGACCTGTTTTCTTTTCTACTGTTTTGTAGTTACAAAGGGTTGGACCCATTTTGTTTTGTCTGTATGCAGCATACTTTGAGTTTAAAAATGCAAATCATCATAGAAAATCATTTAATGGTATCAACAGGAAAACAAGAAAAGATTACACTCCATCTTGTGCAAAATTGGAAAACAAAGGTAAGCCTGAACAAAACACCTTTGAGAATATCCTAAGGCCAGGAAAGCATGCCCATGCCATAGACCTCAGATATAACCGGCAGAATGCATCTCAAATTTTCTATGCACCAGGTAGCAATCCTGGGCTTTATATACTTGTTCATGTCTCCTTTTTCAATTACATGAAAAAATGCTCACCATCACTAGTAATCATGGAAATGCAAGTCAATACCAGAATGCAATATTATCTCACCCCTATTAGAATAGTTATCAAAAAGACAGAGAATAACAAATGCTGATGAGGGTGTGCAGAAAAGAAAATGTTTATACCCTATTGGTGGGAATGTAAACTAGTACAGTTATTATAGAAAATAGTATGAAGGTTTCTCTAAAAACTAAAAGTAGAACTACCACATGATCCAGCAATCCCATTATTGAAAATTTACTCAAAGGAAAGAAAATCAGTATGTTGAAGGGATATCTGCAACCTCATATTTACTGCAGCACAATTCACAATAGCCAAGATATGGAATCAGCCTAGATGTCCATCAACAGATGAATGGATACAGAAGATGTGGTACATACACACAATGGAATACAATTCAGCCATAAAAAAGAATGAAATCCTGTCATTCTTGGCAACATGGATGAACATGGAAGACATTATGTGAAATGAAATAAATCAGATTCAGAGAGGTAAACACCACACATTCTCACTCATATGAAGGAGCTGGAAAAAAGCCGATCTCATAGATGTAAAGAGTGAAATTATGGTTATTACATGTGGGGAAGGGAAGGGGAGAGGAGGATAGGGAGAAGTTGGTTGCCAGATACAAAATTACAGCTAAATAGGAGGAATAAGTCCTAGTGTTCTATATAATACTGTAGTGTGACTATAGTTAACAAAGGTTTATTGTATATATTCATAAACCTAGGAGAAGACTCTGAATGTTCCCAATATGAAGAACTGACAAATATTTGAGGTGACAGATATGCTAATTACCGGTTTGATCATGATACATCGTGTACATGTATTGAAATATCACTGTGTACCCCATAGATGTGTACAATTGCTACATGACAACTAAAAAATGAAATGAAAAAATGAAAAAAATCCCTCTGAAAATATTTTCCTTTTGTTGGATGATCTGCTGTGAGCTGATGGCTGCAAACCGAGAATGAGACACAGCAACACAGCAGCTGCCCGTCATCTTTAACTTATTGTGACTGTGACTACGCTCCTGCATTTACCTCTCATCTCTCACTGACTCTTTCAGGAGCCATTCCCAGGCTGTATCCTGCACCTTGACACGACAGGACCGAGGCTGTCACAGGCTCTCCCTGATCTGACAGCAGAAACGGCACTTGCCCCAGGTCGTCCACTGGACCATCTGAGGAAGAGCTCAAAGAACATTAGCCTGAGGATGGTGTGTGCAGAAAGAATGTATTCCGTGCTCAGAGTCGGCCATGTCCTGGGGTCTGTTTAATTTCTGCTCAACAAACTATTCTCACCTTTACCAAGGCCCCTTCCGAGCTTGGAATCGCTCTGGGTGAATCGATAGCTTAACGTGTCGCCATGGCAACAGGAGAACCCCACAAGCCTAAGCACAAATTGTATCGATTTCTTTTTTGTTCAGTCCAAGATAACACAGAGCTTGAGTGTCAGAATAACTCCCTTCTTTACAGCATGGGCTGCTACTTCTCTTAAGAGAGCTCTGCTTTTGTGAAGATATAATTACATTAATGTATCTGGAAAAAAAAAATACAAACTCCTCTAAACAAAATGTACTGATGCTGGCTAGACTCACAGCTTTAATAACCCCTGAGTACAGAACAGCAAATGCTCTCATAAATCCCAGGCATCCCGGCTCCCTTTGCTCCCATCATGTCCTCTGACCGGCCACCCTTCAGCACCTGGCCTGCTTGGGTCTTGCTGGACCCTGAACAAGCAACAGAATCCCTGGAGACCACCTGTGGCTCTCAAGGCAGGTCTAAAACAATGAGTGTTATTACATGCAACTAAGACTTGAAAGGGTTTAAGGATGCAAAGGAAGACTTCTCCCAGCCCACCACCTCTAACATCCTTGAAATCAATCTCAAGTCCTTATACAGCCTCCAGCTGTCCCAGAGCTGGCAACAAGTGGGAACCTGGAGCTCAGAGATCGCCATAGCCAGCCGTGTGCTGCGCCCATCACAACCGACAATGAGTAGAAACCACCACCCTCCCCTCCCCCGAGGGAAACAAGTCACGTACACAGCCTGATGACAAGCCACTTTCCCCCAGGCCTGGTCAAGGTATTTTAGCTGTTGTTATGTCCTTGCAGTTTTGGGTCAACATATCCTAAATCCCCAGTGGCAGTGAATGCTTCTTAAGGAGGGTATGACGCCTCCTGTGACTTCCTGGGTGTCCTTAGATCCCCGATTCAGACTCGAGTGCATAGAAAGCACTCAGTAAACACATTCACTGCTTTTAAGAGCAGCATAGCAAAACATACCAACGTAAAAGACACCATGAGACTTTGAATCATGTCTTTTTTAACCCTAGATAGGCTAACGTCTAAGTTGGAGAAAATAAAAAGAAAAGCTACCATTGACAGACGGCTTGCCATTTACTCACATTGGATGCAATGTTTCACTTAGTTCACACCACAGCCCATTTTGCCGAATAGGAAACTGCCAACGGGAAAGGCTGCATAACCAGCCCAGAGCCAGCCAACTTATAAATTGTAAAACAGGATGCAAGAGGAGAAGGAAAGATTCCCAGGCTCTGACTTTAAGCCTGGCTCTGAGTCATTACGCTTTGGAAGAAGGAAGGGACACCCAGAGCCACCATGGCCTCACATATCAGCATTATCAGTGGGTCAAATCAGAGGCCATGGCCACAGATGGGAGCCCAGGGAGTTGCCTGGGTGGGCGGAGGCTGGAAGCAAGCCTCACAGCCCAGGGGTAGCTCTGGGGGAAGCACCAGCACCCTAGAGGGTGAGGGGGCCGCTGAGGGGAGGGGAGTACCTGCATGATGTGAGGGTAGCAGTGAGACATTCACAGGAAAGGGCATTTGGAAACAGAGGTTTGTATTCCTAGGGCTTCCACTCCACTCTTGCTTTGATGATCTCCACATCTGTCTCCTGTCTATTCCTTCTGTCCCATGCACATCCAACTGTCAACGACATCACTATGTGAATGTCCCACACATACCTCAAACTCAACCCATGCCAGACAAAACCACCTGGCCACACACTCCCAAACGCCTCCTCTTTATCCTCCTCTCTCCATGGCTTCGTGTTCCACCGTGCCTCAGCCTACAACATCTCAAACGCCTCCTCTTTATCCCCCTCTCTCCATGGCTTCGTGTTCCACCGTGCCTCAGCCTACAACATCTCATGGTATCGGTCACTCCTCAGCTGCCTAATCCATCCAAGCCATCGAGAACCCCATTCACCATATCTTCAGAAAGGTCTCATGGTTCTCCCAACTTTCCATGCATCACATGTTGTGGCTTCAGCCCTTTTCTTCCCATTTTAATTGCTCACAAAGTTTATTCTCTTAATCTGTCTTCAAACCAATGCCCAAAATGTCTTTCAAAACACACTTTTTCATGTTGCATCTCCACATTTCAGAAACGTCTAGATTCCCCGACACATGCAGAACAAAGCCCACACCCTTTGCCCTGAAGGACACAAAGGCGCCACAGAAATGGGACCCACGGGTCTCATCTCCTCACACCCCTTCCCAAGAACACCCACATTCCAGCCCCAGGGACCACATGACCTGCCAAGCAGAGAATGACCACAGGTTCACGCCTGGACTCCCACTCTTTCCTCTTCTGCAAGCCCCTCTCCCGCTCTCTGGCATACCCATTTCTATCCCTTAGAACCCAACTCAAAAGCAATTCTGGCGAGGGCTGGGTCCCATGGCAGCACCAGTTGCTCCATTTTCTGTGATCTTTCAGGACTTTCATATTGTCTAGTGAGGCACTTGTCAGGTACACAGCAGCCATTCTCCCTCTTCCTCCGAGAGTCTAAGGGTAGGCTTCTGAGTATCACTACTCGCCCTTCAGTCGGACATGAGATGTCGTGTGTGACTGATCTTTCTAATGAGGGAAGCTCTGAACAACTACATCGGTCCATAAACTTCTAGGGAGGGATGTGCCTACTGAGGCTACTGTGTAGGTACAATGTATGCTTATTGAATGAATGAGATTGTGCAGAAATGCTGGGAAATCAGGCTGGACAGGAAGGCTGAGACCATAAGACTCAGGGCCTTGAAAACCAGTAAGAGGAGTCTGGCCTTAACGTGCTAGGTTGGATTTCATTGGAACTGAGGATCTATTTGGGCTTCCTCCACAGTCAGCAGAGGCCAGACTTACTGTGCAGCTCTTTGAATAAGTAATTGTAAAGCTCAATAGTGTTTTGGAATACATTTTCCACTCCCTTGCGGTGATTCATGTGGATATGGAAGTAAGGCCCAAGCACTTCAGTGTTGAGTGGAAAAGCCAGGTCTTTGAGCACTTTCAGTCCACTCAAGGCTGAACTCAGGTCAAACAATGCCAGGGCAAAGAGGAGAAGGGTGTAACACACACCTGGAGGGAAGGGGCAGTTGGCAATGACAACAGGCTTACCCCTCTCTCCTGACAATGCTGCCCACATGCCCTTGCTATGCATACAGCCCATCAGGTAGCAATGACAGATAGATGATAGATCTAGGTAAATCAATCGATCGATTGATAGGTAGATGATATATGAGTAGATGCATGGATGGAAGAATGGATGAACACATGCTTACATACATACATAGATTTAGACATAGATATAAAATAACGAAACCAGGAATTTTGGTGCTATGTTGAAGTGAAACTGAAATGAGAAGATTGCCTACACATGTGTTATGTGTTAGGTATTATCCTACTGAGTACACCTACAATTATACAGCACCCCACTGAGAAAAGCTGTTTCTTATGAGATATACTGGTCAAAAATCTGTACCTCTGAGATGGTTTATCTGCCGGCTCCTGGCTAGCCCCTGGTCGTGAACATCACTGCATTTCTGAAGAAACAACCGGCTACATCAGCCTCTGACTGTGTAATGTAGCTCCAGACCATCCAAGAGTGAGACCTCCAAGGCAGAGCATAGCTGCAGGTAAGAGGCAGAGGCAGAGGCGACAGGGCATCTTCGCAGGTTCAGGAGCCAGGAAGGATGGTGTGGCACAGTGAGAACAACGCTGAGCTCAGACAAGCTTGGATTTGGATCCCAGCTTCTTTTATTATACTAACTGTGTGATCTTAGTCAAACTGCCTAACTCTATTGAGCCTCAATTTACCCATCTGTAAAATGGGTATAATTTTTCCTATAAGGCAGCTTAGTTGTCCCACCTATAGAGGAAATCCTTTCGTGTGTGTGTGTGTGTGTGTGTGTGAGAGAGAGAGAGACTCTGGCACTTCTGTTTTTGTTAATAAACATCTTCAAGCACGAGGCCAATTTCTTTTCTGATTAAATGTATGTAGATTTGTCATGATTTTACTAGCAACTTAATGATGAACCTATGCTATGTTTATGCAAATAATCAGAAAACATGATTGATAACTACATCATCCAGTGATTCATCAATAACTAGAAAATGCCTTGAAAGTTCAGGGAGTTCTTCTCTTTTATTTTAATACCACTTTCTTTCTTTTCTTTCTTTCTTTTTTTTTTTTTTTTTTTTTTTTTTTTTTTTTTGAGACAGAGTCTTGTTCTTTTTGCCCAGGCTGGTGCAATCTCAGCTCACTGCAACCTCCGCCTCCCAGGTTCAAGCAATTCTCCTGCCTCAGCCTTTCAAGTAGCTGGGATAGCAGGCACCCACCAACACGCCTGGCTAATTTTTTGTATTTTTAGTAGAGATGGGGTTTCACCATGTTGGCCAGGCTGGTCTTGAACTCCTGACCTCAGGTGATCCACCCACCTCGGCCTCCCAAAGTGCTGTGATTACAGGCGTGAGCCACTGTGCCTGACCTTTAATACTACTTTCAATGATACCTGTGTCATTTACAGGGTTCTTCAGGGCAGACAATATTGGAATCTCTTTTGCACAATAGTGCAGATTAGACTTCTGGATGTGAAGACAGTGAGGCCAGCTGTACCACGCTTCCCAGCAGCCGCCTCCATGCCGTGGGCTGAGTGTGTTCCCAAAATGTGTTCCCAATCCATGTGTCAAAATCCTCACCCCCGAGGTGATGGTGTTAGGAGGTGGGGCCTTGGGGTGATGATGAGGCCATGAGGGTGGGGCCCTCATTATGGGATTAGTGCTCTTGAAAAAGAGGCCCAAGGAAGCTTATTCACACATCCACCATGTGTGGACACTAGAGGTCAGAGCCGTCTGCAGCCTGGAAGAAGGCCCTCTGCAGAAGTCAAACATGCTGGCACCCCAGTCTTGGACTTCCCATCTCCAGAACTGTGACAAATGAATTTTGGTTCTTTATAAGTCACTCAGTTTACAGTAGTTGTTACAGCAACCCACACAGACTAAGACACACAATCTCCTCACTTCACTTCTTTTAGCCTCAAACTCTCCAATGGAGACCTGCCTTTCCTATCTCAGAAGATTCATGTAAATGTCGAATAAAAACATGCTCACACTTGACAACACGTGGGCACTGTTATCATCTACATGAAACATTCTTAAGGAAGTATTGTTTTGTGTGTTTCCATCTGAAGTGGAAGAGGGCTGGCCACTTTTTCTGTAATGACCCTTTATGTTTTTGAAGGTTTAGTAAAATAAATGGATGACGGGAATTTGTAGCTCTCCAGGGGCTTCACCTGCATCTGTTTTGTTCCTTTGGCAGAAAGTAAAACCAAAATAATTATCCAGTTAACTCTCACCTTCAGCAGCAATGAGTCATTTTTTCTTAAAAGTAACTCTAGAAAATAAACGGATGATTTCTAGCAGGGCCAATAATTTATGATCACATCTAATAGAAATAACTGTGCATAAATGTAATTTACTGAGATAAACCCAGTTGCTGATGTCACAAAGGGACAGGGGAGCTCTGTCCATCTGTGACCCCCAGTAATCCCAGCCACAGTGTGGCATCCCGGACACTGAGCCCCTCCTCAAGCTCCAGGGAAACAGGCTACAAATGAAGGTGCTAACAAGAGCTTCTGAGTGGTGGTCGGTGGAACCTAGGGCCCCACGAGTGGGCAGCAGCTTCTCCTTGTTCACTGGGCAGCGGGGACCCTCAGACACAACAGACATCCCAGGAGCTCTGATGTGTCTTAAGAATCAACACCAGCATTTCCCTACACTCCCCACAGCAAGAAAAAAACACTGCTACGAAACAGACAGCTTTTAAAACAGGACGTGCCTAAAGACAAAGGAAATGTGCTTTTACACAGTCGTCAGCTTCAGTCACAGTAACACACATTTCCTTGTCATCAAAAATATCTCCCAAGAACTTGATGTGATAACACACAGGTAAAATGCAATGAAGACAGTTGTTCCTTTAGAAGGCTTAGGCAAAAACTCGAACATGCAGAAAAGCCTAGTAGGTAGACAGGGAGGAACTCACTGAACGCCATACATTATATCTACTGTTTGCATTCCACTCGGAAATGGGATGAGAGCGCTCAATAAGGTGATAAGGAAAATAGCAAGGGGGCGTGGAGATGGAGCCCACGCACGCTGACTGGCAGTGCACAGAAAGCAAGGGTCTATGTTAACATTCATTGAAAGTGTTCACTGCCTTTGGGCAAAATTTCCTAACATGTATTTTTTATACGCTTTATGTCAGTACATCGTAAATTACAAAATGGCAAGAATAGAGATGAAATGGCTTTGAGAACTCACTATGTGCAAGGGACTGTGCTAAGCACATTAACATGCAAGTGATTTTAAACTTTCTAAGAGACAATCGATTTTTAAGCTGCTTTAGTTTTTATAAAAGTGAGTATCCTCTCCTTTTGTTAGGAAAGTAAATGAAAATGCTTTGAGGAGATTTGCTCTTCACAACATCAGTGAAGGATTTAACTAATTTTTTTTTTTTTGTCTTTGTGGTCTAGGCCCTGAAAACAGTGGATTTCACAGCAAACATAGTATCAGTCCTAAAACAGTGAAAAAAATCATGGGCTTTAGCAAACTTGGGTTCAATCCCAAATTCATCTCCTAGCCAAAACTCAACCTTAGCCAGAGCCTCTGCTTCCTCATCTTCTAAAACAGACTTGTAATCTTCACACACTGAGTTACTTCTAATAATAATAAACACCAGTAGCTAATGCTCATAGAATGCTTACTGTTTACCCGACAGTTTTGTAAGCATTGCATTATTTGGCTCATTTATTCTCCATAACAAACCCATAGCATGGTTAGAGACGTCTAACCTGCGTCAGGACCGCACTATCTTTTTATTCTGGGCATATGGGTAGAATCCATCCCCAGACTCCCTGCATGCCAGATGAGCCACGGGACTGACTGAGAGCCGGCAGGGTGTGAATGGCAGTGAGGTGTATCCTCTTGCAGACCTGGCCTGTAAGAATAGCCCACCCACCTCTTCCATCACACTCAAGCATCCTCCTAGAAATGTGGAAGGAAAATGTTCCCGGAGCAAACCAGAAAGCTACATGCTGACGTGGGCAGAACTTTCATCAGCTCAGGCTCCTAGATGACTGACAAACGGGAGTGAAGTGAGCAAGAAAGACACTTCTATTGGGTTTGAGCCATTACACATTTTGAGTCTCCTGTTAGCCCACCTTAATCTAAGCCCATACTGAAGGACAGGCGTATTAACTTCCCTACGGGCATACCATTACCAATGGCAGAGAAGGGATTTGAATCTAGTCTAAATGAGATCAGATTTGCAAGACTCCTGGCAAACAGAATGTGTCCAATGTATACCACCCATTAATGTACACTGTGTTCACATGAGAACGAGATCCTAGCCAACAAAATCAGAAAGGTGGGTGCCTCGAGGAGGACAAAGCACGCCAGCTTAAGGGTCCAGCCTTTCCGAGCAGGACGCACAGCTCCTGTCCTGGCACTGGGGACATGGCATTGCCTAAGTAGGGCTCTCTGTGCAGGGAGCGAGGTGGCTTTAGAGTTACAGACTTACATGGGGTCAGCGAAAGGATGCCCCAAGCATTGGAAACGTGATGCAGCTGGGAGACAGGTTTGTTTAAAAGCCAAACCAAGATAAAGACAGGAAAGGATGAGTTCACTGGAGCTGACTTCTGGGAAAAACCAGGTCATCCAAAATGCTCATCAGAACCAACTTGTGCCCAATTTTAGAGAACAAAGACAAGACTATAAAATTGCAATGTGTCGGCTCTGAGTCCCTCCTTCCAGGCCATCTGACACCACCACCTGGCATGAAGATATGCGACTGTGGTTTTCCTCCTCTGTTGCTACACAGCACTTAAACTAAAACAAGTGGCCGTCTTGGGCTGGAAACTCAATCACATCGATGCTGCCCTTCTCCTCTGCTCATTTGCGCTCCATCTTGCTGTTGATTTCCTCCCATTTTGAATTTTATAACACAGTAATGTGTAATGTGAAAGAGCCCTTTTGCCCTTGTGGATAGAGATTGTGATTTGCAAAAGCGAGTCTATCTTTGCTCGATTTGGGGACTGTAGATCCTGGTCTGCATGTCATGTCAGGACCCTGCATAAAGTGACAGAAGCCTCCAGCAGACTGGCTTGCTTCCACACCATCCAGGCTGTGTTTTTGTCATCAGGCATTTAGAATATGTGCAGATGCCCATCAGAAAGCACATGGGGGTGTGGGCTGGGCCCCTGTGAGAGCCCGCAGTTTTTGATAAAAACGGTTATAAAATCTCAGGAAACACAGAGCTGAAAATTCATTGTTGGGGCATCACTAACAGTCACTCTCTCTCTTCCCCTCAAGTGACACGGGAAAGCTTAGATTGCCAAACCAACTCCCTCCTGGCTGTTCCATCTGGTACTCACCACTGTCACCAGCAACGCACCTCGCTGAGCCGAGAATCCTGCATGCCCAGGCGGTCTCATAAGATGGCCAAATCCTGTAGCTCTGTGAAGAGTCACTTCCAGGGGCACAAATGTGTCTCCTCTAACTCCTTTCTCTGTGCCAGATTTCCTAACATCCGCAAAAATATTTAGAATACAGACCTATTATTAACTTTTATTTATACCATTATATTTCAAGATGATAAACTCAGTGCATATCACAATAGCTTTTACAATGGACTTATTTTGAAAGAAATCACAGTCAATATAAACAAGAATATATATTTATAGAAAAATTACAAAATATTAAGCATTACTGTTCTTTGAAACCAATGAGAACAAAGACACAACATACCAGAATCTCTGGTACACATTTAAAGTCGTGTGTAGAGGGAAATTTATAGTACTAAATGCCCACAAAAGAAAGCGAGAAAGATCTAAAATCCACACCCTAACATCACAATTAAAAGAACTAGAGAAGCAAGAGCAAACACATTCAAAGGCTAGCAGAAGGAAAGAAATAATTGAGATCAGAGCAGAACTGAAGGAGATAGAGACACAAAAAACCCTTCAAAAAATCAATGAATCCAGGAGCTGGTTTTCTGAAAAGATCAACAAAATTGATAGACCACTAGCAAGACTAATAAAGAAGAAAAGAGAGAAGAATCAAATAGATGCAATAAAAAATGATAAAGGGGATATCACCACTGGTCGCACAGAAATACAAACTACCATCAGAGAATACTATAAACACCTCTACGCAAATAAACTAGAAAATCTAGAAGAAATGGATAAATTCCTGGACACATACACCCTCCCAAGACTAAATCAGGAAGAAGTTGAATCCCTGAATAGGCCAATAACAGGCTCTGAAATTGAAGCAATAATTAATAGCCTACCAACCAAAAAAAGTCCAGGACCAGACAGATTCACAGCCAAATTCTACCAGAGGTACTAACAGGAGCTGGTACCATTCCTTCTGAAACTATTCCAATCAATAGAAAAAGAGGGAATCCTCCCTAACTCATTTTATGAGGCCAGCATCATTCTGATACCAAAGCCTGGCAGAGACACAACAAATAAAAAGAATTTTAGACCAATATCCCTGATGAACATCGATGCAAAAATCCTCAATAAAACACTGCAAACTAAATCCAGAACCACATCAAAAAGCTTATCCACCATGATCAAGTTGGCTTTATCCCTGGGACGCAAGACTGGTTCAACATATGCAAATCAATAAACGTAATCCATCATATAAACAGAACCAGACCAAAACCACATGATTATCTCAATAGATGCAGAAAAGGACTTTGACAAAATTCAACAGCCCTTCATACTAAAAACTCTCAATCAACTAGGTATTTATGGGATGTATCTCAAAATAATAAGAGTTATTTATGACAAACCCACAGCCAATATCATACTTATGAATGGGCAAAAACTGGAAGCATTCCCTTTGAAAATGGCAGAAGACAGGGATGCCCTCACTCACCACTCCTATTCAACATAGTGTTGGAAGTTCTGGCCAGGGCAATCAGGCAGGAGAAAGAAATAAAGGGTATTCAATTAGGAAAAGGGGAAGTCAAATTGTCCCTGTTTGCAGACGACATGATTGTATATTTAGAAAACCCCATCATCTCAGCCCCAAACCTCCTTAAGCTGATAAGCAACTTCAGCAAAGTCTCAGGATACAAAATCAATGTGCAAAAATCACAAGCATTCTTATACACCAATAACAGACAAACAGAGAGCCAAATCATGAGTGAACTCCCATTCACAATTGCTACGAAGAGAATAAAATACCTAGGAATCCAACTTACAAGGGATGTGAAGGACCTCTTCAAGGAGAACTACAAACCACTGCTCAACAAAATAAAAGAGGACACAAACAAATGGCAGAATATTCCATGCTCATGGATAGGAAGAATCAATATCATGAAAATGGCCATACTGCCTAAGATAATTTATAGATTCAATGCCATCCCCATCAAGCTACCAATGACTTTCTTCACAGAATTGGAAAAAAACTACTTTAAAGTTCATATGGAACCAAAACAGAGCCCACATTGCCAAGACAATCCTAAGCCAAAAGAACAAAGCTGGAGGCATCACGCCACCTGACTTCAGACTATACTACAAGGCTACAGTAACCAAAACAGCATGGTACTGGTACCAAAACAGAGATATAGACCAATGGAACAGAACAGAGTCCTCAGAATTAATACCATACATCTACAGCCATCTGATCTTTGACAAACCTGACAAAAACAAGAAATGGGGAAAGGATTCCCTATTTAATAAATGGTGCTGGGAAAATTGGCTAGCCATAACCAGAAAGCTGAAACTGGATCCCATCTTTACACCTTATACAAAAATTAATTCAAGATGGATTAAAGACTTAAATGTTAGACCTAACACCATAAAAACCCTTGAAGAAAACCTAGGCAATTCCATTCAGGACATAGGCATGGGCAAGGACTTCATGACTAAAACACCAAAAGCAATGGCAACACAAGCCAAAATTGACAAATGGGATCTAATTAAACTAAAGAGCTTCTGCACAGCGAAAGAAACTACCATCAGAGTGAACAGGTAACCTACAGAATGGGAGAAAATTTTTGCAATCTACCCATCTGACAAAGGGCTAATATCCAGAACCTACAAAGAACTTAAATAAATTCACAAGAAAAAAATCAAACAACCCCGTCAAAAAGTGGGTGAAGGATATGAACAGACACTTCTCAAAAGAAGACATTTATGCAGCCAACAGACACATGAAAAAATGCTCATCATCACTGGCCATCAGAGATATGCAAATTAAAACCACAATGAGATACCATCTCACACCAGTTAGAATGGCAATCATTAAAAAGCCAGGAAACAACAGGTGCTAGAGAGGATATGGAGAAATAGAAACACTTTTACACTCTTGGTGGGACTGTAAACTAGTTCAACCATTGTGGAAGACAGTGTGGCAATTCCTCAAGGATCTAGAACTAGAAATACCATTTGACCCAGCCATCCCATTACTGGGTATATAGCCAAAGGATTATAAATCATGCTGCTATAAAGACACATGCACATGTATGTTTATTGTGGCACTATTCACAATAGTACAGACTTAGAACCAACCCAAATGTCCATCAATGACAGACTAGATTAAGAAAATGTGGCACATATACACTATGGAATACTACGCAGCCATCAAAAAGGATGAGTTCACGTCCTTTGTAGGGACATGGATGAAGCTGGAAACCATCATTCTGAGCAAACTATCACAAGGACAGAAAACCAAACACTGCATATTCTCAGTCAGGTGGGAATTGAACACTGAGAACACTTGGACACAGTGGGGAACATCACACACCAGGACTTGTCGTGGGGTGGGGGCAGGAGGGAGGGGGGAGGGATTGCATTAGGAGAAATACCTAATGTAAATGACGGGTTGATGGGTGCAGCACAACACAGCACATGCATACACACGTACCAAACATGCATGTTATGCACATGTACCCTTGAACTTAAAGTATAATTTAAAATTTTTTTTTAATTTAAAAAAGCATTACATGAAAACAGGCATATTGGACAATAAAGAGGTAACCCACATAAGAATATTTAGACAGCAAATTACATTCGAAGTATAAAACAATTGGATATTGGGATTTTGGACAAATGGAGCCTTTCTAGGAAAATGTGTGGCCAATTCCAGGTTATACCTTAGTTGAGAAATAAAGTTTTTGTTTTATTCAATAACTAGAAGAATGTAAAGCTAGCTGGGCACTTGCTCTTTGTAAGATACATATCTCTCCAGTTCTGGAACTTATATATTTGGCTCAAGGGAGGTTGTTCCCCAATGGTTTTGCTAAGTAATGATAATATTTTTCTATTGAGGGGAGTTAAAACTTTTTACTAAAAATGTATTAGTCATGGCAGAAAAATGAAATGTCCCAGGCACATGTTCTAGCAAAAGTCTTCATGGAATTTTATAAGAATAAGACTTACCTGACACTTATCATCATAGCCTCTCCATGTCCAAAACATTGTACACACATCACCAAGCGGTTGTCATTAACAAGGGGTTTCATATGTGGAAGACCCCAGAGGCCTCTCTTACCTTCCAAGCAGCTCAGTATTTCTGTGGAGTCTCCTGATGAGATTTTTCAATACCATGGAGTAACATATGTATAATGGGCCCGTCTATCCTCCTCCCCACATCCCAGGGCATCTGAGACACGCAGTGTTCTCCATGCCAGGGTTCTCCAGTGTGATTGCCACTTGGGCTGAGCTGAGCTCTCTCATTATAACCTAAAGAATAAATAAATGCAGTTATTGGGAACATTTAAGAGCTAAAACAAATAGCATGAGGGCAGCTACAATTATCATTTAAAAATTTCTGTTGAAAGCTATGTTCTAAATTCAATTTGTAAATATTACTTGCCTACCTTTATGAAGACCATCTTTCCCATTTGGTTTCAGCATTACCCATGTGAAACTCCTGCCACTGAGATCATTTAGAATATAGATTTTGAAATCTTAAAATCAAGGCTAACTCTTGAGATGTTTGACCATTTTACCTTGGTTCTCTAGACCATAAAACAAGAGCCAACAAGTTTTGAGAACTAGGGTTATAAAGTTCCAGAAGTTGGAAAGCTGAAAATTAATTTTTGATAATATCTCTAACAGTATATCTCCTATTTTTTTTTTTGACAAGTAAAATGGGAAACTTTAGTGATAAGTAATAAAACAAAGATTGATATTCATGATCAGTGATAAAACAAAGATTGATATTAAAGCAGAGAACATAGACTAAATATATTTTATAAACCATAAACCTCTCTATAAATGTTACTTCTTATGCTACTCTGATGCTGGTCATTTATCATGGATAAAAGGGTGTGGCAGGATATTTGAGTTTCTAGCAAAAGACCAACATGTGTAGAACAACATTGTCTGTGCTCTACAAATTATTTTTTCTGAATGCAAGATTCATGTGTGCTTTTCCTAGAGTTATAAAAAGAAATATGTCCCTAACATTGGGTCCCTGCTTTGTTTCTGCTAACAATGGACCACTGAGCTACACATACTCCTTAAAGTCACATAATGTGATCAGCGAATTAGATAAATAGGAGGACAAAAGGTTCAACTTTGCGGATTTATGAACTCTTTGATCTTTTAAAAGCAGCATTCTGAGTATAGTATAGTTGCGCTCAAGGTATTGGATAGAGGAGACTGGCTGTTTGCATCCATGGAAGTGAGAAATTGGGGGAAGGAAGGACGCAGACACTCAGGTGGAGCTGAATGAAGCAGTGGGTGATAAGAGGGGAGGTGGTTGAGGTGGCTGCCGCCCTAATCTTCATGTATTTACAACCTGGCATTTGGCTGCTCTCCAGTCATTTAATCTGGCATTCAATCACAAATAATAGTTCTATTGAGTTCCACAAAGTCAATACTTCTTACACTCTTTCATTCAGCCAAAGCTCCAATAGAGAGTATTCTGTGTTTGTTTAATGCTTTCGATGTCTATTCAGTTGAACCAGATTTACAAGGTTATGGTATTCCCAAGTCACTTCAGAGCACTCTCTTACCTTGCAGTCTCTCTCTGCTGAGGAAATATGCTTGTCAACTTAAGTAGCATTTTCTTAAAAAAATAAAACAGGAATATGGTCGAATGCTTATGTCCTCTGACGTCCTAGGGGCGACCACCCCAGCATTGACATCTCAAGGCCACCCATGTACCAGCCCACAAGATTCATAGTATAATTCTTTGATTTATATAGAATCTAGAAATGTTAAGAAAACAGCATTGGAGGGTAACTTCCAGCCTGAAAGCAACAAAGAGTACATAAACTCTGGTTCCTGGCAGTAAGTGGGCTAATGACAATCTCCACTGCAGCTGAGGCTTCAGACCCAGAGAAAAGTGGTTGGAGGTGGAAGGGGGTTACATACTGATAAATCTTTCCTATGTATTAAAAAAAAACACCCACATTCTCACGAAAGAAAAAATAAGAGGCAAGCAAAAAGAGAGTTAAAAAAAATGCTTACAATACCAGATACACCCTCTGTTGGCACCTCAGTGTAGAATTTTATGTTCACATGTACATGTTCTTACCAAAATGGAATTGTAATATAAATAATATTTTATAACCCATTTTACCTTTTGAAACTTACAACTTTGTGAACAACATTCCATGTCAATAAATACTCATCTATAAAATTTTGAAATGGTTGGATAGTATTTCAGTGTATAGGTGGGCCATATTTATTTAATCATTTCCATATCATTGCTTAGAAAATTCCCCATTTCAAATATTATTAACATCCAAAATTAAAAGTTTTGCCTTTAAATGTTAATTATTTCCTTTGGATAGTGCCTAATCATGACGTTTGCAGATGTATTACAAACACATCTGAGGGCCAAACTGTCCTTCAGAAGAACTGCATCAGCACCTAGGCCTACCCAAGTAGAAGGGAGTGCTCACTTTCCTACACAGGAAATGATTATTTTTATATTTATCAGTATTATACATGGGAAATGCTATCCTTACTGGCTTAATTTTTATTTGTTCGAAGAGTATCCAGGGTTAAACTTTTCTCCCTATTCATATTAACTGTCAGAACCGCATCAGGGCACATTGTCTGACCACAGAGAAGATTCACCTTTACGAAGCAAGAAGACTGCCCTGTGTGCTCACATCCTTTGTTACGAGTGTATAATCATAAACAAACAAAAGAGAGAGAGACAGAGAGAGAGAGACAGAGAGAGAGAGACAGAGAGAGAGAGAGAGAGAAAGAGAGAAAGAAAAGGAAAGAAAGAAAGAAAGAAAGAAAGAAAGAAAGAAAGAAAGAAAGAAAGAAAGAAAGAAAGGAAAGAAAGAAAGAAAGAGAAAGAAAGAAAGAAAGAAAAAGAAAGAAAGAAAGAAAGAAAAGAAAGAAAGAAAGAAAGAAAGAAAGAAAGAAAGAAAGAAAGAAAGAAGAAAGAAAGAAAGAAAGAAAGAAAGAAAGAAAGAAAGAAAGAAAGAAAGAAAGAAAGAAAGAAAGAAAGAAAGAAAGAAAGAAAGAAAGAAAAGGGGAGGGGGAAAAGAGGGAGTCACGGAGGGAGGGAAGAAGGAGAGGAGGGGAGGAGGAGGAAGAGACAGAGGAAGAGGGGGAGGCAGGGAAAAAGGAAGGGAAGGGAAGAGAAGGGAAGGGAGACAGAAAAAAGCTTACTGGGCCTTCTATAGGCTCAGTAGGCTCTTATAAATGTAAATGAGGTTATATATTAGGCTAAAAGTATAAGGACTTCTGAAGGACTAAAAGAATATTCTTAACCAGCTCTGATGTCAGAAATGCGTAATAAAATTGTAATGGGTTGAGTTGAGTTCCCACAAAATTCCTATACTGATGTCCTCACCTAGCAGAGCCTCCAAATGTGACCTTATTTGGAGGCAGGGCCTTTGCAGAGGTAACCAAGTTGAAATGTTATGGAGGTGCTAATCCGATATGACTGGTGTGCTTATAAAAAGTGGGAATTTGGACACACACCCTAACAGCACCACAGGAACATAAAGACAGCCATCCCCAGGCCAGGGAGAGGGCCCTGGAGCAGCTTCTCCCCAACAGCCCTCACTCAGAAGGAGCCCACCCTGCTGACACCTTGACCTCAGACTTCCAGTCTCCAGAACTGCGAGAGAGCAGAGTGTTGTCACTTAAGGCCCCAGTGTGCAGTATGTTGCTGCAACACCCCAAGGAAACTAATATGAATTCACCTTTATTTCAAACAGATACTAACAGGTAGGATTTCAGTCACCTGGTCCCTCGCCACAGTTAACAGCAACGGAGGTATGAAATACTGTTTATGAGGAACCTCACACACGCTACCTCCAATTCTAGAAGAATTTTCCAAAATAAGCATTGGGCTCTCAAGTTTCCAGGTGGTAGAGTGAAATTCAGGGGAGTGAAGCCATGTGTCTAAGGCCACGTAAGCAGCACAGGTCTGAGCCCGGTTGTAGTCACACCAGGTTCCTGTGATCCCAAGACATGGGCTTTGAGTTCCGATATGCTGACATCATTCCTGACTATGTAAGAGTCTAAGAATATGAAATGAGCCTTTGTTGTGTTTTTATTAGTAAACACCTTCTAAGGATTTTAAGACATGAAAATGAATACTCTGTAAAGCAGCTGTCCCCAACCTTTTTGGCACCAGGGACTGGTTTTGTGAAAGACAATTTTTCCATGGGCAGGGGTTGGGGGTGAGATGGTTTCAGGATGAAACAGTTGTACCTCAGATCATCAGTCATTAGATTCTCATAAGGAGCACACAACCTAGATCCCTCACACACACAGTTCGCAGTAGGGCTCTGATATGGCTTGGCCGTGTCCCCACCCAAATCTCATTTGTAGTTGAATTGTAATTCCCACAATACCCACGTGACATGGGAGGGACCCGGTGAAAGGTGATGTAATCATGGGGGTGTTTACCCTCATGCTGTTCTCGTGATCGTGAGTGAGTTCTCACGAGATCTCATGGTTTTATAAGGGGCTTTTCCCCCTTTGGCACTTCTCCTTGCTGCCACCATCTGAAGAAGGACATGTTTGCTTCCCCTTCCCTTATGATTTTAAGTTTCCTGAGGCCTCCCCAGCCATGCTGAACTGTCAATTAAACCCCTTTCCTTTATAAATTACCCAGTCTCAGGTATCTCTTTAATGGCAGCACGAGAATGGACTAACACAGGTTCACACTCGTATGAGAATCTAATGCAGCCACTGATCTGACAGGAGGCAGAGCTCAGACAGTAATACGAGTCATGAGGAATGTCTGTAAATAGTTATGAAACTTCACTCCCTCACATGCCACTCACCTCCTGCTGTGTGGACGGGTTCCTGACAGGCCATGGACCACTATCAGACAGTGGCCTGGGGGGTTGGGGACCCCTGCTGTAAAGGGAAGCCTAAAACATGTTTAGACTCGTCTATTGTAGAATGCCTTGAATATCAGCTATAAATTACATTTTCTGTAGCCTAATTAATTTAACGAGTGTCCTATCTTCTTTAAAATGCAGACTTTGGTGTTTTCTCAGGACATGCTATGGAGCCCATGGGCTGAAGTTCACGAGCCCGATTATGCAAGCAAAGATCACATCACAGTGACAGGGAAACGCTCATGGCACATAGTGGTGCCAGGTGCTGCTTGGAGCATATTGCACATGTGAACACATTCCACTGCCCACACACCTGCTGAGGTGGATGCCATCCTGTTCCCCATTTCCCGGGCAGGAAATGAGACTTGTTTGACACGCAGTGACTGGCACAGGCAGAATATGGGTGCAGGCCACGCTGCCTCTCCACCCTGCCTTCACCCCATGGCAGCAGGGCTGTCTGCTCCAGGCTGTGTCCCCTCTGGCCTCAAGGTCTTCGGCAAATCCCAGGTCCTGTGTGAACCTCAGCATTCAGTTGGTAACTAGGAAACCCTTTGTCCTGACCTGAGTGCCTGCTGCACAGCCAAGCAGGCCTGTGAGTTCATGGGTTAAAAGTATCTTCACTTTAACAGAATCCAGCCCTTTTCGAACTGTGCGGTGCCGCACACGGGGCCACAATGAGTCTGCCTGAGGCTCTCGTGCTGAGGCCTCTCTTGCTGGGCTTTAGTTTGGCTATGGGGAGACCTGGGTCCTAGAGGCTCCTCCCTGATCCCAAGCACAGGCTTTCTTGGCTTCCCTGGCAACTGACCAGGACCCAAATGTGTTACCTCCAGGCACAAAGGACAGCTTTTCCATTCAGTTAAGCTTCCCTTAAAGAAAGAGGGCAAGGCAGAGTCTCCACTAAAGGGAGCAATGCTGCTTATGTTTGCAGTTTTACAGAAGTTAAAAAAAACCTCCCACAAACAGGAGCTAATTTTATAGCTGTTCTCTCTCTCTGTCTCTCTCTGTATATATATATGTACACACGCAAACAGATATCTGCTTTTATCATCATTGTGATGTATATTTTTAAATATATATATCTATATATAATAGAGCATCTCTCTACATAAACATATATAGCTAGATATAAAAAACATATCTATATATTTTTAAATATATACCTCATTATCGCCCGGGGGGCTGTTCATCTGAAAATCTGTTTCTAGGTTTATTCTACTAGGGTTACTTACGTTTTCTGGTTTTCTGATTTTCCACATATGGATTTGGTTTTTTTCTGAATAACCCAATCAATCTGAAGTTACAAAGTAATTATAAATAAGTGGGTTTGATTTATGTATTATTCTGATTCAAACTTAAATAGTCCAGCCTACGCAATATAGCAAAATCCCATCCTTACAAAAAAACTACAAAAATTAGCTGGACGTGGGGATGCATGCCTTAGTCTCAGCAATTCTGGAGGCTGAGGCAGGAGGATACTTGAGCCCAGGAGCGTGAGGCTTCCATGAGCTGAGATTACACTACTGCACTCCAGCCTGGGCAAGAGAGCAAGATCCTGTCTCAAAAGAAATGTATAGCAAAATCTTACATTTTGAAAATGTAAGTGAAAAAACTTAAATCGCCTCGCTTTAGTCTCCCCTTTCTATGCCTCATCTGTCCCCCAACCCCCCCCCCACCACACACACATGCACAGTGGCAAACAAATACGTCTTTTATTGCACTTCCACCTTCCAGTTTCCTCCACCCAGTATTCACTGAATCCATGAGTCAAAAATAAATACTTTGCCTTCTAAGACATTGTAAGCGTTCATGATTTGAAATGCATATTTTGTTCTAGCAGAGGGTACTACTTGTCATTATTGGTAAGCCTGTCAGTATTTCTGTGTTCTGTAGTTTTATTCATTTGTTTTGGTTTTCATTAAATGCTCCTGTTGAAAACAAATCCGTGATATCTGATTCGCACTATTTGAGCAGGTTTTAGCCAGGCAGAAGAAAAATACTTCATGTATAGTCCAAAGAAAGACTATAGTCTTAGTCCAAAGAAAACGTGGAGAACACCAGCTCTGGGCACTTGCATCAGGAACGCAAACCAAAAGCTATTCAGCCTGGGATGTGTGTGGTGGGGCAGGAGAAGGAATTCATGTAATACTCAAATGGATTATAAAAAGCAAGGCATTAAGTGTTGGAAAAATCTAGCAATTGGTGTTCGAAGTAAACGGTGAAGTCGTTTTCACTCTAAGCAGGTATGAGAATAGCCAGTGCCAGTGAGAGAGACCACCCAGGAATGGCCAGCCAGGCCACGTTGGTTGTAGCCTAAGGCGTGGAGCTGCGGGCATGGGAAAGGCACACGCTGGGCTGCCTCACCCTCCCTCCACCTCCGAAGGCTGAGACGCAGGCTTGCAGGGCTGTTTTGTCTACTCCGCGCCCTACGTTCACCCCTGAGTAACTTTCTGCCTGGATGTAAGAGAAATGTTTGTGCTTCAGTTTCTGCACTGCAACTATTCCCATCCGCAGCCAGCAACTTCACAAGGATTCTGAGAAGGTGGAAGAATCAGATGGCAAGTTCCACCTGACTTTTCAAAAAAAGGGTGCCATGTTATCGCACCAACTTAATAATTAGTTATTAACCATATTATCGGTCATTATTAATCATAATTTTATCATTAGAATGTATTTAATATAATATTGGTAGTATGTTGATATGTTCTATATTAATGCTATATTAGTATATTCTCTGTATTAGATGATTAACAATTGTATATTCGTATATTGTATATATCATGTGTCATATGTATTCATATTACATATACTATTAATACCTAATATGTGGTATATATAATGGACAATGTTAATGCATATGCCACATTAACATAAGTTATACTATAATTAATTATAGGTAATTGCTAATTATTATTAGTTTTTTATTAGTCACATTAATTGTGGGTATATGATTTAAGAAACCCCAATAAAGATTTGTAAAAGAGACCAAGTTTGGTTTTCCAAACTTCCAAAATGATTCTTAAGGATTTTTACAAAAAGCAGTCTCTTTTGCGATTTCCCTTTACTTAGTGCTTACAAAAGTGGCTGGGAAGACAAATAGAGCAACAAAACTGAAATAATGGCCCCAGTGGCAATTACAGATCAATCAGATACTAAGTCATCATTGACATAAAAATCAAAATGAAAATATAATTTAATTTGGTAAAAAGAGTTACACATTTTGATTAACTGCCTCTATTTTGTGAAGCAGGAGGCAGGGCAACGTGGTGAGAAGGACGCAGGGTTCAGAGTCCATGAACCTTCCTTCAGGCACCCAGCTTCCTGGCATCCCTGCTCAGTGACATCCGACCCCTGTCACCCACCTCAATTCCCAGGACTCTCCCAAGCACAAATGTGAACACTCATCATCTACTGCAGCATTTTGTGCAAACCCAGGACATGCCTGAATGCCGGCGCAGCGCGCTGGTGGTTACTGGATCACTATTAAAGAATTCCAGAAAGCACAAGTAAAAATGTGTCCTTTCTGTTGAACCTTGACAACTCTCCTTTTTTCCAACAAAAAGAATGCCTGCTATGATCCCTAATTAAAGCCATCAGATCTCGTAAGAACTCACTCACTAATAAAAGAACAAAATTAACTTAGATTTTGTAAGTCGCCTCAACAAATCTATGAGAGATTCCTTTGCAGCCACCTGAGTTCTCACCCATGAAGTACCACCTGGGTCCATAAATTCTTCATGAGAACAGATTGAAGGCTGTGGGCTTGGACGGCATGAGAAACCTCTCACGACGCATCATTGGCTCTAAATGGAACCTCCGCTTTGCTTAAAATGTGGAGTGAAATATACTATTCAAATTTTGTCTGGAAACAATTACAGGATTAAAAATTTGGTGGACCTAATGTCTTTATCAACATATGGCAAACAAATGGATTACTAAAGTATGTTCAGTCTGAAGGCCACTCCATACAGAAATGGCTGTGGCAAAAGTGATGTCATATCTTGAATAGTCAAGAAGAAAATGACCTTCAAACTCCCTTGTCAACGTTTAGACTAATTAGCTGGAGTCATTATAATTTTGTGAAAATATACATGAAATGAAAAAGAAATTAGGCATAAAATCGCTGACCTTCCCTGAGTGCTCGTTCTGCTGTAGGCACTGTTCTGATCACTCTCTGCACAGGTGACAATGGAAGATTTTATTGGCTCGTTTTCACACTGCTATGAAGATACTACCCAAGACTGATTACTTTATAAAGGAAAGAGGTTTAATTGACTCAGTTCCACATGGCTGGGGAGGCCTCAGGAAACTTACAATCATGGCAAAAGGGAAGCAAGGACCTCCTTCATGTGGTTGCAGGAGAGACAGAAGAAAGCAAAGGGGAAAGAGCCTCTTGTAAAACCATGAGATCTCATGAGAACTCATCCACCATCATGAGAACAGCATGGGGGAAACTGCCCCCATGATCCAATCACATCTCTCCCTCGACACATGGGGATTACAAATTTTTTTTTTTTTGAGACAGATTCTCACTGTGTTGCCCAGGCTGGAATATAGTGGCATGATCTCAGCTCACTGCAACCTCTGCCTCCCAGGTTCAAGTGATTCTCCTGCCTCAGTCTCCCGAGTAGCTGGGATTACAGGCACCCACCACCATGCCCAGCTAATTTCTGTATTTTTAGTGGAGATGGGGTTTCACCATGTTGGCCAGGCTGATCTCAAACTCCTGACCTCAGGTGATCCACTCGTCTTGGCCTCCCAAAGTCCTGGGATTACAGCCATTGGCCACTGTGCCCAGCCAGGGATTACAATTTGAGATGAGATTTGGTTGGGGAACACAGAGCCAAACCATATCAAAGACTCAGGAAGCATTGACCTGACCTCTAAGCATGGCTCCTCTCCTGTGGCTTCCAGCCCTGGCCAGGCTTCTCCTCCTTATCCCCCAAGAGAATAAGTTAGATTCCTCCATGACCTAGTTGTGAAATTGCTGTTTCATTCTTCAATTTAAATTATTCTCATTTTTAATAAATATAATCATAATCCAATTTTACATGCTGGGCTGGCCACCCATAATTAATAGAATTAATCCAGTGGAACTATTCCTGTTCTCACGGAACCATTTATTAACAACTGAATTATGGTTCACAGCACTGAGGGCCTCTTCTTTCTACTGCATCATGAATTGTACAAAGTATTTTAATCTTTATTCCAAAACTGCCATAGGAAAAAAGGAAAGAAAGTGCTAATGCTAACTGAGGAAAGGATGCACACTGGAAATTTAAGAAGAAAACCTGGCAGTCTAAGTCCAAGTGTATTACACTATCTGTGACAAGTCCCTCCCCATAAAACAACAGAAAAGACCGTGAGACAGAAAGTTGGTTTCTACTCCAAGTAAATTTGTAAGAACTCTGCAGTAGCTTGGCATGAAAAGGATGTTCATCTGTTAATAACGTAGCTATCACACAATATGAAAATGTTTTAGTTTTATACCATTTTAATAAATCATATTACCCCAAAAAATCGATGTGTATAACTAGATAACCAAATTTAAACATACAATTAAAACCTCCCTGGGTGGAAGGAAACATCACACACCAGGGCCCATCAGCCGGTCGGGGGAAAGGGGAGGGAGAGCATTAGGACAAACACCTAAGGCAAGTGGGGTTTAAAACCTAGATGACCGGTTGACAGGTGCAGCAAACCAGCATGGCCCATGTAACAAACCTGCATGTTCTGCACATGTATCCAGGACTTAAAGCAAAACTAAAAAACAAAAAAACCTCCCTGGGTTTCCCTTCTAAGTTCCTGTATATATAGTATTCAATTGTTATTATACTTTGAATAAGGGAACCATTCTCATTGTGATATACTTTGGGAAAATTCAAATTACCTAAAATCCTTTAAAAATTTTTTTCTGTGATGGGCTATGCAGTAATGATGTGGATGTGGGAAATCTGAACTCACCAAGAGAAAGGGAAGAACAGAGGAAAGTCTTCTAGGGTGAGGAGACCACAGAAGCCAGTGCCCACGTGGCCTGTGGCGATAGTGAGGGCTGGAAGGCCAGGCTGGGGACAGGTGATAAAGGACCAGGAAGGGCCTGTCCAGTCAGTGTCATTGGCCATCTCTAAGTCTGGATACAGTATGAGCAGCTTTATCCCAGCAACTGAGCTCCAGTGGAATGCGGACTGTCGGGGGTGGGAGTAGGGGGCTGGATTAAATGGAGGAATAAACACGAGAAAGACACATTAGCAGGTCATTCTGCATGGGGGCCTGGTGCCATTGACCACGTGCTAGCCGTAGGCTGAAGGAAGGAACAAAGCCCAGAGTGATTTCATTTTCTGTATCAGTTCAGTCGGTGATCAACGTGATGGCAATTGTTAAGAAGTCAAGGGTGAGTTCCATCTGCCTCAGGCCGCCTGAGAACTGTGGGTGGGTGGGGGCATCTGCAGCCTCCATCCCACCTGCCTGCTGGGAGCGCTCCCTGCTCTCCCTTCCAGTGGCCCCCCCTTGGAGCTGGATTCCTTTCCCCAAACCTAAAATAATCTCGAATCGAGAAGTGCAGGCCTGTTACCATGCTTTCAAATCTATTTTCCACGTGTGTAGAGGGCAAACAAATCAATAACGTCTGAACAAGTTGAATATGCAAATATTTGCAATGGTAGTTATTAAAACTCGTAATTCAGTCTCCACAGTCTCCACAGTTTGCACTGCCTTTATTAAAGACGTTTCTCAATTCTTTAGCCGGTATATAATGTGAGCTAGAAGTTAATGATATTCATTGCCAGGTCTGACAACATTCCCTTTCATTTGAAGGATATAAACACTGAATATTTATATTTTAAAGAAAAGGATGAGTTATGCTATATTACTTTTCAATAATTTTATATGAATTCAATAAATAGATTATGAATATCATAAATCTCATTTTATTAAAATAATGATTATCTGCTGGGTAAAGTGACAGGTTATTTAATCAAATAAGGAAAATATCAATGTTTGACCTATAACACCTTTTTCATTGATCATGGTGTTCCATTTGTATTGGTATCTATGGACCTAATTTTATGATCTTCCATCTCTACAAAGGCACATGAGAGAAAGCACTCAAGCATCAGCAGCTCACAGGCATGCCTCACTGGGAGGCGAAGTATAATACCAAGGAATCAGAAAACCCTCATTAGAAAACCTACTCCTGCCTCTCCGGGTCCAGAGGTGAGACATGCATGTTCCCCAGGCCTCCTTCTCCTCTCACATGTGCTTTTACAGTTTCAGGATTCTATTTGCTTTCTGGAAACCCTTGGGTTGCAGTGCATCTCTGTTTCCTATGAGCCATCTCCATGCAGGGAAACTGATAAAGGAAGAAAAACTGACAATCTTGACCTCAATCCTGGAAACTTTTTATAAGTCCAAAAGAGCAGAGCTCTGGTGTGGAAAGAAAACAAGGGAAGAAGGAAGTTAAGTAGGAAAAAAGAGAAGCTGGAAACACTCCTCCAACCCCGCTCAGATCACACTGGTTAAATAATACTCGATGCTTGGTGAAGAATTTAGAGACAGAAAGGCTGATACAGTTTTTAATAAAAGAGTGCCTACCCAAATAACAATCAAGAGGAAAATAAATTCCAGTAGATTTACAAAACAGAGCGTTAGACATATGACAACATAGATGAATCTTGAAAACACAATGTTGAGTGAGAAAAGCAAGTCCCAGAAGATAATAAAATATGTTTCACCATGTTTATGGTGCTCAGAAATAAACAAAAGAAAACATGTTTTTAGACTTACGTACTACTTGTCACTCGCGTCCCTGTGAAGAAACCACCAAACAGGCTTTGTGTGAGTAATAAAGCTTTTTAATCACCTGGGTACAGGTGGGCTGAGTCAGCGAAGCGAGATGGGGGTGGGGCCATTTTATAGAATTTGGGTAGGTAAAGGAAAATTACAGTCAAAGGGGGTTGTTCTCTGGCGGGCAGGGATGTGGGGTCACAAGGTGCTCAGTGGGGGAGCTTTTGAGCCAGGATGAGCCAGGAAAAGGAATTTCACAAGGTAATGTCATCAGTTAAGGCAGGAGCAGGCCATTGTCACTTCTTTTGTGGTGGAATGTCATCAGTTAAGGCAGGAACTGGCCATCTGGATGTGTATATGCAGGTCACAGGGGATATGATGACCTAGCTTTGGCTCAGAGGCCTGACACTACTGCATTAGGGTTGCCATGACAAAGTATCACATATGAAGTGGCTTAAACAACAGAAATGTATCATCCCACAGTTCTGGAGGCCAGAAGTCTAAGGATCAAGGTGTTGTCAGGGCTGGTTCCTTCTGAGGTTGAGAGGAAGATTTGGTCCAAGTCTCTCTCAACAGCTTGTGATGGCCATCTCTATGTTCCCATGATGCTCTCCCAGTAATGCCTGTGTCTCCAAATTTCCCCTTTTGATAAGGACTCCAGTCATATCAGATTGGGGCCCACACTAATGACCCCATTTTAACTTGATTAGTCTTATAAAGCCCCTATCTCCAAGTGAGGTCACATTCTGAGATACAGGAGGGAAGATTCCAACATAAGAATTTGAGAAGGAACAAAATCCAACACACAACAAATACATACATTATAAAACCACTGAAAAGGACAAGTGGATAATAAACACACAATTGAGAGTCCAGCTCCAAGGGGCTGGCACGAGAATGGTTATGAGATAAGGGACAGAGACTAAAGTAGGTTCTAGCCCTCAGGAAGGTGACGGGTTTACAGGTGTTCATGACAGTGTCACCATTTATAACTTCAGTGTGCCATGAATACTGGTTTATGTATGCTGGGTCTATATTTTAAAATATAATAAAGAAGAAAACAGAAGAAAGCAAGACAGTGATTTGAACTCTGTGAAAATGAAAGAAATGAAGTCCCTCAAGCATAAAGAGAACTCCCCTCCAGTTCAGTCGCTACGAAGTCAGCAGTGAGTCTTCATAAAACCTAACAAATAATAAAGGTAAATAGAGTTCCATCTGTGAAACAGTTCCCTTTTTCTAATTATTTATAACGATCATGGTTAGCACTGTCGTAAAACACATACCCTCAACTTCATTTAAAGGATCTGGGAAATAAGTCATCCTTGATGGTACTATTGACACAAACTGGTTGTTGCCAAGCATCTTCCTGAAGAGGAAGGTAAACACCACTGCTGGAACTCCAGCTTCTTGATCAGAAGCCTCAGGACTGCTTTCAACTTTCAAATGCACCTTGTGAAGCCCTCCGGCATAGTCCCTGCCCCACAGAATACTCCAGGATCCTAGGCTCACGGCTCCCTGAGGCCCATTTGTATGGGTGTGATTCCCGGAGTCTCAGAACTGTTTTTGTGTTTTTGCTTTCTTCATGGAGGGGTATTTATCCTATTCTGCTAAATTCTGAATAACAATAACTAACACTTCCATAACATTTCCTGTGTTTCAGGGAGAATTTAAACACTTTGCACAGATTAATTTACTTAACAACTCAATGAAGTAGGTGCGATTAGCATGCCCACCTCACAGACGGAGAAACAAGATGATTAAGTGGCCAAAGTCTCACAGCTAGTAAGTAAAGAGACTGGTGTTTAAATCCTTTATCTAAAGATTTAAAGCACACACAAACCTACAAACCCAACTTGAGGTTCCAGCCTGACTCTCAATGCTAATTTCAACATCCAGGAGACTGGGTTATCTTGTGTAACATTTAAATTCTTCCTGAAGGAAGCAAAAACTATTCAGATATTACTCAACAAACAGAGAACTGAATTGAACTTATTTGCTTTATTGACCAAAATGAGTCTTTTTGACATGACTGGCCTTTTAACGTGACTACTCAGCTTTCTGCATGTAACTAATAATTGCATAAAATATGTAGTACATGGTGCTTTGCCCAAACAGAACTTTCACATGGTCTGGAAAAAATGGCCAATTCCTTGAGTCACCCGCCTCTGAAAATCACAGAGCAGAAAGTGAATTGTTATCCAAGGAGATTCATGAAAGTGCCTTTTACATCCATCTTCACCATGGTCCCAGGCCTATGTGTGAGTTTCACCAGACTCCAGAAGTTTCCAGTGGCCACAGTGGACTCTTAAAAGGTTTGTTATGGTCAGGCACAGTGGCTCATGCTTGTAATCCTAGCACTTTGGGATGCCAAGACAGGTGGATCACCTGAGCCCAGTCTGGGCAACATGGCAAGACCCAGTCTCTACAAAAAGAAAAAAAAAAGTAAAAAAAAAAAAAAAAAAAAAGAAAAGAAAATCCAAAAATTAGCCAGATGCACACCTGTAATCCCAGCTAATTGAGAGGCTGAAGTGGGAGGATCCCTTGAGCCTGGGCAACAGACATTGCAGTGAGCCAAGATCACACCACTGCATTCCAGCCTGGGCAACACAGCAAGACTCTCAAAAAAAAGCAAAAAAACAAAGACTTGATGTTGTGCCCTGAGCTACCGTGCATCCACCTACAACATGGGCACGACTATCAGGAGCTTATCCTCCATGTGAGTGACAACAATAGGCCTACCTTTTCTGGTCTCCTTCTGGCGAGACTCATGGCTGTTTTCGTGTTCCTTTAACATGGGCTTGATCCAAGTTCCCTTAAGCCAGCTGGAAAACATTACTTAATTTCCCTATGCCTATTATACATGCTATTTGGTAATAAAACAATTGTTCATTCTAGTTTTTTTAAATAACATCCAGGAGAATGGTTTGGTTGTATGCTTTAGATGTGGAGGAATTACCTATGTGTGTGTGTGCACATGTGTGTATACATATGTATTAGGGTTTTCTAGAAGGATAGAACTAATAGGATAGATAAGATATATATATCCTATTAGTTCTATATATATTCGTTATATATATATATATATATATATAGGAGTTTATTAAGTAGTATTAACTCACATGATCACAAGGTCTCATAGTAGACTGTCTGCAAGCTGAGGAGCAAGGAAGCCAGTCTGAGTCCCAAAGCTGAAGTACATGGAGTCCAATGTTCAAGGGCAGGAAGCATCCAGCATGGAAGAAAGATGTGGGCTAGGAGGCTAACCACTCTAGTCGTTTTATGTTTTTCTGCCTGCTTTATATTCTAGCTACACTGGCAGCTGATTAGATTTTGCCCATCCAGATTAAGGGTGGGTCTGCCTTTCCCAGCCTACGGACTTAAATGTTAATCTCCTTTGGCAACACCCTCACAGACACACTCAGGATCAATACTTTGCATCCTTCAATCCAATCAAGTTGCCACTCAGTATTAACCAGCACAAGTTCACCCTTTGTCAACTTGAACCCATACACATCTCCAAAGATCATACATAATCTTCAAATAAATGCAATAAGATCGCAATTATGCCTAACATAATACAACCATCCTTTGTACAACTGGAAATGCACCAATCCCCAAACCAAATGGTATTACGTAAAGAAAACAATACTTAAATGCCGATATGAAGTCAATAAATCATATGTCACATGATAAAGGAAAAAGGAAATAAAATGAAGACATTTTCTTAGTACAAGTATACACATACAGAAACATGTTTTTAACAAAAGAAGGAAATACTCATGACAATTACAATCCCCATTTCTGCAACTGGTCAGGTGGTCATAGCTGGTATTGATGACTCCCTTCTTCTACTGCCCATTCTGTATTCCCTTTGCCTTCAGCAAGCACCTCAGCAGGCCATGGTTTTTTTCCTGGTAGAGTGATCCCAACCTTCATTCTTGAAGGGTCTGAGCCATTTATAGTCCTGCCTGGATTGGGCTGTTGTAGTTTCCCATTGATCTTAATCACACGGCATAGTAATACTAGGAGACACCCTAATGGATCTCCCACATTCCATGCATACTCTTCCTTACCTACATTGTGGAGCAGTAGACTGATTTCATCTTGATACTCCAGGTCAATCACCCCAGCCAACACTGTAACTCCCTTCTTAGTCTCTTGACTTAAAGTTAGGAGGAGCCCAAAGTGTCCAGGTGGCAATCTTAACTTCCAGTTTAATGGAATTGTTGTTGGATCTCCTGGTGGCAGCATTCCTCCCCCTGGAACTAAGACCTCCAGGCCAGCAGAACATAATGTTGTGGCAACAGAATGCAAAAATCTTGCTAGTGCATCACTAGGGGTGATGGTGAATGGTGCCACTTCCACTTCCATCCCGATTCTTGGACCCGTGAATCCTGGCTATGGGAGAAACAGGACCATATATTGGACACTGATTCAAAGCATACACAGCCTTCTGGAGAACTTTGCCCCAGCCCTGCAAAGTATTGTCACCTGGTTGGCATCGTAATTATGACTTCAAAAGGCCATTCCACCATTCTATAAATCCAGCTACTTCAGGATGATTGGGGGAACATGGTAAGACCCATGAATTCCATGAGCATGAGCCCACTGCCACACTTCTTTAGCCATAAAGTGAGTGCCTTGGTCAGAGGCAATGCTGTGTGGAATACCATGATAGTGGATAAGGCATTTCAAAAGTCCACAGGTGGTAGTCTTTGCAGAAGCATTGCATGCAGGATAGGCAAACCCATATCTGAAGTAAGTATCCATTCCAGTGACAACAAACCTCTGCCCTTTCCATGATGGAAGAGGTCCAATATAATCAACCTGCCACCAGGGAGCTGGCTGATCACTCCAAGGAATGGTGCCATATCGAGGGCTCAGTGTTGGTCTCTGCTGCTGGAAAGTTGGGCACTCGGCGTTGGCCATAGCCAGGTCAGCCTTGGTGAATGGAAGTCCAAGTTGCTGAGCCCATGTGTAACCTCCATCCCCTGCCACCATGGCCACTTTGTTCAGGGCCCATTGGGTGATGACAGGGGTGGCTGGGGAAAGGGGCTGAGGGGTATACCCAGAATGGGTCATCCTATTCACTTGGTTATTAAAATCCTCCTCTGCTGAGGTCACCTGTTGGCAAGCACTCAGATGGGATACAAATATCTTCACAGTTTTTGACCACTCAGAGAGGTCCATCCACATACCTCTTCCCAAAATTTCTTTCTCATCAATTTTCCAATCATGCTTATTCCAAGACCCTGACCATCCACCCAAACCACTGGCTACATGAATAAGTATATAAACGCACATCTGGCCACTTCTCCTTCCATGCAAAGTGCACAACCAGGTGCACTGCTCAAAGGCCAGTTCCATTTGGGAAAGGCCAAATGGAAGCCATTAGAGCTGGCTTTACTTAGAGAAATAGTAAATAAAAAACAATATCACATCTCAGGAGGGAATGTGAAGATTAGTGTCACCATCAAGGAAAATTTCCCTTCGCCGCTGTCCTTCAGAGATACCCTAGACAGGGGCTGTAGTGCCGCAGCTGTCCACTTTCAGATGGTGCCTGCATACCATTCAGAGCCTTCTGTAAACCAGACCCTTGTCTTCTCTTCCTCTGTCAACTGATCATAGGCAACTCCTTGTAAGGCCATCAGTGCAGGCTGGGGGAGAGAAGGCAGGGTGGCAGGAGTGGAGCCCATGGGCATTTGAACGATTTCCTCATGTGATGTACTTGTGCCTTCAGGACGTGCTTGAACCCAATCACGTATATTACCACCTCCATTTGATGATTGAATGCTGCGGTGCATGACCCACTTTATGGCTAGATGGGTCAGAAAGCACCCAGTTCATGATAGGCAGTTCAGGTCACATGGTAACTTGAAGACCCATAGTCAAACATTCAGTTTCGACCAAAGCCCAGTAATAGACCAAGAGCTGTCTCTCAAAAGGAGAGTAGTTATCTGCAGAAGATGGCAGAGACTTGCTCCAAAATCCTAGAGGCCTCTGCTGTAATTCGCCTGGGGGCGGGCCTGCCAGAGGCTCCAAACAGCATCCCAGTCTGCCACTGACACCTCAAGCACCATTGGATCTTCCGGATCATATGGCCCAAGTGGCAGAGCAGCTTGCACAGCAGCCTGGACCCGTTGAAGAGCCTTCTCCTGTTCCGGACCCCACTCAAAACTGGTAGCCTTTTGGGTCACTTAGTGAAAGGGCAGGATTAACACACCCAAATGAGGAATGTGTTGCCTCCAAAATCCAAATGGGCCCACCAGGCATTGTGCCTCTTTCTTGGTAGGAGGAGGGGCCAAATGCAGCAACTTATCCTTTACCTTAGAAGGAATATCTCAATAGGCCCCACACCACTGGACCCCTAGAAATTTTACTGAGGTAGAAGGTCCCAGAATTTTTGTCAGATTTATTGCCCATCCTCTGGCACACAAATGTCTCACCAAGAAGTCCAGTGTTTTTCCTACTTCTTGCTCACTGGGTCCAATCAACATAACGTCATCAGTGTAATGGAGCAGTGTGATATCTTGCAGAAGCAAAAAGCAATCAAGGTCTCTCTGAATAAGATTATGACACAAAGCTGGAGAGTTGATATACCCCTGAGGTAGGACAGTAAAGGCATATTGCTGGCCTTACCAGCTGAAGGCAAATTGCTTCTGGTGGGCCTCATGGACAGGAATGGAGAGAAAGGCATTTGCCAAGTCAATGACTGCACACCAGGTCCCAGGAGATGAGTTAATTTGCTCAAGCAATGACACCACATCTGGTGCAGCAGCTGCAGTTGGAGTCACCACTTAGTCAAGCTTATGATAATCCACTGTCCTTCTCCAAGATCCGTCAGTCTTCTGCACAGGCCAAAAGGAGAGCTGAATGGGGATGTAGTGGAAATCACCACCCCTGGGTCTTTCAAGTCCTTGATGGTGGCACTAATCTACACATTCCCTCCTGAGATGTGTATTGGTTTTTATTTACTATTTCTCTAAGTAAAGGCAGCTCTCATGGCTTCCATTTGGCCTTTCCCATCATAACAGCCCTCACCCTACCAGTCAGAGAGCCAACATGGGGGTTCTGCCAGCTGCTAAGTATATCTATGCCGATTATACATCTGGAACTGGGGAAATGACCACAGGATGAGTCCAGGAACCCACTGGACCCACTGTAAGTCAGACCTGAGCTTTCATTAATTATGTGACCTTCTTTAATTGGAGGACCACAGTGATGTTCTGGGTTCCTGGAATCAACTTCAGCTCAGAGCCAATGTCCATTAGTCCCTAAAATGTCTGATTATTTCCCATTCCCCAGTGCAGTTACCTTGATAAAAGTCTGGAGGTATCCTTGGGGAAGGATGGGAGAAAGATTAACAGCATAAATTGTCAGGACCCCGAAATTGTGGCAAATCAAAGATCCCCTTGAGGAAGGACCTGGTCTCCCCTTCATTCAAGGGGTTTTGTGTCTGTAAACTGGCTCAAGTCTGGAAATTGATTGAGGAGCTGTGATATTCTGTTTTTCTCATTCAAATTAGTCTTTTGTCCATTTGACCTGGACATTTTTTGCTTATATAAATTAAGTAGGAATGCAGTAGGCTTCCTAACAATTTCACCTCTAGAAACACTGTGATTAATTAGCCAATGCCAGAGACTCTTCTGACTGCTGCTTTGCCTCTGCTGTCCATTACAGTAGCTATGCCTACCTTGTTGTTGACCGTTGAGTGCCACTGCCTGGCCCCTGCCACCTCGGGATACAATTATTCCCATTGTATTTAAATTTTGTAGTTGAATGACTGTGGTTCCCACTGCTAGATCTGATATACAGAGAAGGGCAATTACAGGACTCTTCAAAAATGCAGGTGCTACCCTCACAAATCTATCTCACAAAGCATTGGTTGAGGGTGTATCTTCTGACCCTCCAACTGGGATAAATAGGTCTAAAGTCCCTAATCCACTTCACCATCCCAATCTCCCTAAATGTTTGCATCCCTTCCTCTACATTAAACCAAGGGAGATCAGGCATTTCCAGTTCACTCTTAGAACCTTATGTAACTCCCTGAACTGCAACATTAAATGCAGAATCTCTACTTAGTGGGCCCAAATCAATAAATTCAGCCTGATCCAACTCTATGTTTCTTCCAACATTATCTCACACCCTTAATATCCACTCCCATGCCTGTTCTCCAGATTTCTGTTTATATAAATTACAAACCTCAAGCAGTTCTTTTCAAGTGTCACACACCTCCTCATGGATCACACTCTCAATCTCACCTCTAGGGGCCTGCCAGGACTTTAGTCAAGTTACAGGTCTAGAAGCAAACAAGGGTGTTGGGGTTGGTTCCTGAAGACAATCAACATTATCTTGCCTAGCAACTGCCTCAGGGGTGGCCATCACTGTTACCTCAGGTAGTCCAAGGTTTGTCTCCTCAGACAAAAGTGAGAAGGCTGATGGAAGCATGGGTCAGGTAGGGGATGTTGCCACTACTGAGGATGCGGAAGCTGTTTCTTCTGGCAAGAAAGGTTCATCAGAGTTTATAAGCTCAGTGTCCCCAGCTTCATCAGGGTCCTCCCACACGTCCCCATTCCAAGTTTCAGGGCCCCATTCTTTTCCAATCCATGCCCTCGCTTTAACAGTAGACACTTGGCAAGGCTGTGTATGCACATTAAGTTGCAGGTTAGCCACTCACATGATAAGAGCTTGTGTTTGATTTGCTACAATTTCAACTCTTTCTCTACAGGAAATAAGACTCTGACTCAGGGCAATCTTAGATTTGAGGCTCAGTATCTGCTTCTGAAGCCAGGAGTTAGAATCTCTGAGTTCATCATTTTCTTTCATCACTTTGTCCAGTGAACTTAGGAGCAGCCAACCAGCTTCATTATGTTCCTTGGTTCTCCACATATGGTCAAAGGTATTATGTATAGAGTCAGTAAACTCCTTGTCTCTCACGAACAGTGAATCAGGAGTGTCAAACGCATTTATTTTGCAAAACTCTCTGAACAGTTCACACCAAGGACTCTCAGTGTTCTCCATACCATTATCAGTAGAGTCCTTAGCATTTTTGGGTCTAATCGTACTAGACAGCCAACTGCAGAAACTGCAAAAACAACTGAGTCCCAAACTGAAGTCCCCAAACTGAAGAACTTGGAGTCTGATGTTCAAGGGCAGGAAGCATCCAGCCCGGGGGAAAGATGTAGGCTGGGAGGCCAACCAGTCTAGCCTTTTCACGTTTTTCTGCCTGCTTTATATTCACTGGCAACTGATTAGATGGTACCCACCCAGATTAAGGGTGGCTCTACCTTTCACAGCCCACTGACTCAAATGTTAATCTCCTTTGGCAACACCCACACAGACAAACCCAGAATCATTATTTTGCATCCTTCAATCCAATCAAGTTGAAACTCAGTATTAACCAACACAACATATATATTCAATTATATTCAACAGATGATGAGTAGAGATTACAGAAGCAGATAACATAGGTAGAGATAAGGATATATAGATAAGCACAGGACAGAGTCTTCATGAAGCAAAACTCACTTTAGAGTAGGGAAGATGCTTTTAAAAGAAGCTTAAAAAAGAACAAGAAAATATTGAACTGAAAAGAAATCTATTCAAAATGCAAATGGAAGACATTTTAACAGAATCCATAGGCATCATCTCATAGAAGGGAGATGCACACACAAATATACACACACATATGCATACACATACACACACAGGCATGCACACACACACGCACACACAATGTTGGTCTTGACCAGTTATCAGATAGACTTTAAGAAAATGACAATTCTGTGACGTTATTCTCTTGATCTATTGGGCGATATCCAGTTATGAGTTCTGGCATTTGAGAGAATCCTGCTTCCATTTACTTTGAAGAAGGAGGAATTTGCAATCATACATTCTCATAATTCACAGAAAATGTTAATGAGTAATAAATGAAAGTGTCATCAACAATCAAAATATGTGGGATAGAAGGAAGAAAACTTTGCTGAATGAAGTCTTAATTCTAGACTGGAGACAAAATCTAAAACCCTTTCTAGATAACCGTTGGCTTCTCTGCACCATGCATGAGTAGTTAAAATAATTGTTTAAATTATATCGAGCTTTGAAGCTAAATATTTTACCTATATTGTTAAAGTGTAAGATAGAGTCTAAAGCCTAACCACATGGCAGAAATTATTTGTCTCCGATAAGCCATGGTGAGAAATGAACCAAGCATCTAAGAGGCAGAAATCTTGTTCATTTTCTTTCTCCTTGGACATCGCGACCTTCTTATCAATACTAATCATGAAGTAATAATATACATACAGTATGCCTGAGCTTTTTCAGGAAATGAATGTGTATATCTGCTTAAAAGTGATTTTATTATATTGTTTAAAATGTGTAATGTGATCGGCAGAATGACAATTTTTTTAAAGCAAGCAAAGTCACTTGCGTGGAGGATGCCAGCCCTATGAGAAAGTCAGATGATATGACGTAGAGTAATTAACGTGCTTCCCTGCTTTCACAGAAAGGAAGCCAGAAGCTGTAGTCCATGGGAAAAGTGCAGCCAGCCCTGAGCCAGCTCCTTATCTTTTCCATCGTTTGTGTGATACCAGTAATGTCGGTTATTTGTTGACAGTTTAGTAATGGAGAATGTACTGTGTTATGTTAAACTCCTATTATTTCTGTCTCTGAAACCTCTAATGCATTTCAAGAAGTGTAGACATTTTACACATTTTGAATTGAGGTCATCCAATCCTCATAAAAAATTTTGGAAAATAAATATAACCAACACACAGAGGGAAAATTTAATAGCTTAAGGTAAAGTGAATTTTCTCAAGGTTATAATTAATAAGGTGCCTAGGGTAGGGTTAGGCAAGAGTCAACTCGGTGCGGTCTGAGGTGGTCAGAGGTCACTGGAGCATCTGGAACACATGAAGCCACACACTGTAACTGTGAAATGTTTGCTTGCTGTCTCATCTTGGAAAATACAGACCCTCAAGGATCCTGTGTGAAAACAATTTGAACTCAGTTTGTCTTGCACATCACACTTTTGTACAGTTTGTGCGTTCTTTGAGTTATGCTTCATTTTGCCAGTTATTTGTGTTGTTTCTCTGGCCCTTGGGATTACAGTTCTACTAATTTTTCTCCTGAAGCTAAAAGTCTAGTGCTAACTCCCTGACTTGTTCTCTTCTCCCATCATTCAAACAATTTTCAAAGCACCTAATTTTCTTTTTTTTTTTTTTTTTTTTTATTTATTATTATTAAACTTCAAGTTGTAGGGTACATGTGCACAACGTGCAGGTTTGCTACATATGTATACTTGTGCCATGTTGGTGTGCTGCACCCATCAACTCGTCATTTACATCAGGTATAACTCCCAATGCAATCCCTCCCCCCTCCCCCCTCCCCATGATAGGCCCCGGTGTGTGATGTTCCCCTTCCCGAGTCCAAGTGATCTCATTGTTCAGTTCCCACCTACGAGTGAGAACATGCGGTGTTTGGTTTTCTGTTCTTGTGATAGTTTGCTAAGAATGATGGTTTCCAGCTGCATCCATGTCCCTACAAAGGACACAAACTCATCCTTTTTTATGGCTGCATAGTATTCCATGGTGTATATGTGCCACATTTTCTTAATCCAATCTGTCACTGATGGACATTTGGGTTGATTCCAAGTCTTTGCTATTGTGAATAGTGCTGCAATAAACATACGTGTGCATGTGTCCTTATAGCAGCATAATTTATAATCCTTTGGGTATATACCCAGTAATGGGATGGCTGGGTCATATGGTACATCTAGTTCTAGATCCTTGAGGAATCGCCACACTGCTTTCCATAATGGTTGAACTAGTTTACAATCCCACCAACAGTGTAAAAGTGTTCCTATTTCTCCACATCCTCTCCAGCACCTGTTGTTTCCTGACTTTTGAATGATCGCCATTCTAACTGGTGTGAGATGGTATCTCATTGTGGTTTTGATTTGCATTTCTCTGATGGCCAGTGATGATGAGCATTTTTTCATGTGTCTGTTGGCTGTATGAATGTCTTCTTTTGAGAAATGTCTGTTCATATCCTTTGCCCACTTTTGGATGGGGTTGTTTGTTTTTTTCTTGTAAATTTGTTTGAGTTCTTTGTAGGTTCTGGATATTAGCCCTTTGTCAGATGAGTAGATTGCAAAAATTATAGTAGCGGTTAACAGATGTGTGTCCCCTAGTAAGGTCGTCTCTCATTTTATAATAAATTATTCCAATTTACATAAGATGACTTTTTAAAAAATTAAATGTCTTTCAAATATTAGGAAAATATGTTTTTGCCAACAGGTGGCAACCTCTCTGAATTGTAAATCCAAAACCCCAGAAAAATAACCATCCCTCAGATAGCCGATTCTTCCCTCTGTCTGCCCTCAAAACTACCTACAGAATGTTTTAAAAGTAAAGATGCCTGAACTCCACCCTCCAATACTTTAATGCAGTGGTTCTGGGGTAGAGTCCAATATACTCTTTTTGTAATGCAAGCCTGTGTTTTCTATGGAGAAGATCCAGAGGCAAGGCAGACAGGAAAAAGGTCCCTGAGGAATGACATGCACCCTCACCCCAGCCTGTGTGCAGAACACAGGCCAACTTCTACACCCAAGCCGGCTGTCAGAGGTTTCTGCTGTGGAAAAAGAGAAGGTTTAGAGGAAAGATCTCCAGATACTGGCAGCTGGGGATCCCCGAGCAAAACCTCAGGAATCTGCCCCCATCACCCTCATGGTCAAACATCTGTCTATGCACACACGGGTCTCAAAAAGCTTTTTTAATACCATGAGCTAATTTGAATCTAGGGCTTGCAAATTTATGGCAGGCTAAATCCAGCCCACAGCCTGCATTTGTAAGTAAAGTTTTATTGAAACACAGTGATGCCAATTTTTTTTGTTTATATCTGAATTCTCACTGTAACAGCAGAGTTGAATAGTTGTGACAGGGACAGGATAGCCACAAAGCATAAACAATTCACTATCTGGCCTTTTACAGAACGCATCTGCCAATCCTGGCCTAAACTATTAACTAATATCTAGGATCCTCAAATATTCAATGGAAACCAATGATAGAAAAAGATAAAAATCAAATGAATAGAAGAAAGGACACAAAGATGACGCTTGAAGTAGAAGAAAACAAAAACAACAGAAATAACTGATTACTATTCAACTTGATAACATATACTTCAAAGAGACAAAAGATGATATCAAATCCAAAATTTAAACAAACAGAAACAAAAAAAAGCCAGGATCAGGCATCTTTTAAAAAGGATCAATCTGCTGGGAAGGAGGACAGTGAGGATGAAGGAAGGTTGGCTAATGGTGCAAACACAGAGCTAGATAGAAGGAATAAGTTCTAGTGTTCGATAGCTCAGTAGGGTGACTGCAGCTAGAAATTTATTATATATTTTAAAATAGCTAGAAGAGGAAAGTTAAAATGTTCCCAACACAAAGAAATGATAAATGTTTGAGGTGATGGACAGAATATTTATACATCTATGTTTGTATATGTACATTTATGTTGTAATATTTGTATATACAACGTTTGATCGTTAAACATTGTATGCATGTATCAAAATATCACATGTACCTCATAAATATGTACTTATTGTATATCTTTTTTAAAAAGTAAAAACTAGAAAAAGAGCAATATGACAAGAAAAAAATTCTGAAATTTGTAAATGGTACTCCCATAAAATAATCAGTAAAAAGGTCAGAAATGAAGTCAAGCAAATATCTCAAAAAGCATAAATAAAAGACAAAGAAGCCAAAAATATAGACCAGAAAAGATGAGACAAATAGAATCATCACCAATAAACCACCAGAAAAATAGTTCAAAGGAAAAGGTATTGAGAAAATTATCTAAGAAAATGTAAAAAAAAAAAAAATCCTATATAAAACTTTAAGATATAAGTTTTCCATCTAAGAGATCTATCATATACCCAATACAATAGAAGACACAAATACAGTAACTAGCTGTAGTTATGTGAAATTTTAGGAGATCAAAAGGCACAAGGCATTTAATCCGTAAAGCAGTGTCTTTGAAGATAGCCATGCTACAGACCTAGGTAGAACTCAGTCCAGATTGGAGAGGAGGCTGGAGGGCTATGAGAAAGAAAATTTCCGAATGAAATAATGTGGTTCTTAAAAACGTTCTGTGGCTAGCAAATCATCCAAGTGAAGAAATTTGAGAAAATCCAAGAAAAGCAAAATACTACGTAGAAAAGGAAATGCAATTTTAAAACACAATGCAATTTTGCAGTAAATAATATTATATAATTATAATGAGTAAATTCTGATTTAGGTAAAATAGTGTTATTTTAGAGGCTTAGAAGAGGGACATAAAAGCAGAGAGAGCTAACTTCTCATCTACTGTAGCAGGAAATCAATTGAGTATGTTTCAGCTTAATTAAGTAAGAAAAACCAATCAAACCATATTATATGGAAATAAAAAAGAAACCACTAAAAGAAATACAAGAGTTACATTCAGTTATCACTGGGAAGCTGGTCTGAGTGCAGAGAGGTTTTTTGTTTTTTGTTTTTTTTATCATAAGTCAATGTTACTGTTTGTTTTTAGGTATATGTGGGAATTTTCTTTTTTTAGATTTTTTTTTTTTTTAAAGACAGGGTCTTGCTATGTTGACCAGGCTGGTCTTAAACTCCTGGCCCTAAAGGTCCTCTCACCTCCACCTTCCAAAGTACTAAGATTACATGCAGGAGCCACCACACCCAGCCTATATTTTTAATAAATAAATACAAATACATAAAGACATTACTTCAATGCTATCCAAATTTTTCTGCTGCATGGTCAAGTTTAAAGGCAATCATTACGGACTTTATTTTATTTTATGGTGAAAAATATTGCAAGACCATTTCAAATGGACACCATGATCTGTGTGGCATCCTTCTATGAGTCTAATGTTTGCTCACATTTTATTGACTGACTTCTTCCAAATAATTATTTTTATCAACAGATACATTAGTTACAAGATACAAGAAGGTAACTTAAATTAGTCAGACTTAAGAAAACATCTTTGTGGTCTATTGGTAGTTTTTGCTCATTTGCTGTTTTTGAAGAATAAAGACATAAAATGTGACTAATTATAAAGCCTATGAAAATATGTACTAAAGGTTTTATGTTAATAAAGTTAGACAAAAAATAGCTTTATATTTCTGTGAGTCACAATTATACAATTTGCATACTTAATAAGATAAAAACAAACCAGTTGCTCAGAAGATATGCAACTATTGAGAAAAGGCATTTCCAGAGAGGTAGGGAGATACCCCAATTTATAAGAAATGGACTAGAGTTAGAAGTATTGATCTCTGTCCAGTGAAGCTTCTCTGAGTTTGTAAGAGCTATGAATGTATGAAACCCACATAAGATTCCTTTGGCTATAAAAACAGCCTGTTTCATGTCTGGGAAGATGATAACAATTCAATAAGCAAATGTCCAGAGTCTCAGAATCCTAGAACTGGATGTGACCTGAAAGGCCATTAGTCCACTCTCCTGTGTGCTTTGACAAATTGGCTGCTGAAACACTAGAATGATGGCCCTAAATAAACACCTTTGCAGCTTTCCCCAAAATGATTGTGTTCAGGGAGCACTGGTTTTTCCACCTTCTGGAACCTAATGCTCTACCTTCTCCCTCTAAGCATCAATCTTTCTTCCATTTTGGTGTCACTCAAACTTTGTGGAAAATGGTATGAGGAATCTGATCAACAGCATGCATTTCAAACAGACTCTTGAAAATTTAATGAAATGATGCTGTAGTGATAGAATACCAGGTAGCAGGTAAATTGTCCTCATTCATGTTCCACTGAATTCTGGGAACTTTCAGAATCACTTCCAAGCTCGCAGAAGTGGGCACAAAAAAAGAAGTAAAAAATGAAGCTCAGAGTTAACAATATCCAGTCTACACCCACTCAGACTTGCCTGCCCCTCGCTGCAAAGCCACCCATTACCCATTCTCTGGTCCCATCTGCTCCCATCCTAGGGTGTGGCTTCTTGGTAGCCAAGAGGACAATCTTGCTAATCACTACACCCTACCCGTCAGACTGCTGGGCTCACATTCCTAGGACACTGCTTGACATCCCGTCCCATGCCAAACCCTGTACCCCCATTCAGGACACGTCCCGGATACTTGTTGCTGTTCTGATCATACCATGTAGATGTTATCCCATCCCAGGCTTTTCACCTAGGCTCAAGCTGTTCCTGGAACCAAGTCAGGTCCAGCTGCATTTTCTCGAGGTCCAATAATGAGAAGCAAAAAAACTAGGAAAGAAGGGAATTTATTGCTATAACCGGATACAGGGAGAAGGCCAGAGATAATTCCACCAGTCCAACTCAAAGTGTTACAATTTTCTTAGTGCTTACGTAGGTTGGGGTTATGTGCCTACGTGCAGTATAGCATTTGCCTAAGTCTATTGGTAACTAATTTTGTTTCAACTAGAAGGTCAGAGGCAAAAAATGCTTGTGAAGTCTGATTAAAAGGGCCCCAGTACCTTCAAGGCCTGTCTACTGTGGTACCGGAGTGATAATTTCTATCTTATCTTCTTTACAGCTTGATCCGGAGAGCTGTCTTAGACCCTTCAATGAATCTATTCAAACAGCTGCCTCTGTTCCCTTGACTTGTCTCAGATTCCATCGACCCGAGACAGGTCCTGGCACTAGAAATGTAAGGTTGTCTCTATTATTTTGGCTTGCTCCAGGTTAGGGAGAAGCCTATGCAAGGCCCCTGCTGACATTATGTTTTATTTCTCGCTTTGATGTCTGGGCACTGACTTCCCTAGGTTTAATTATTTACCCAACGTCAAGGCAGTGCTGTGGAAATCTGTCTGTGTATTGGAGTGTCTATGTGATTGTCAGGGAGAACTGGCCTGCCACGAAGCCACCCACTCAACGGCACACATCTCTCATCCTCTGGAAGTCTTCAGGCCACCTTCCTACAGGCCATGCTCCACTTAGGCTCCCTCCCTGATTCTTATCCCAGACCCCTTTGCTGAACACACGTCTTGGATGAGCCTTCGCAGCACCACCTCCGTGTTCTCCCTCAGGACTTGATTCTGGTACTTAGCGCCCTGACGGATCTGCCGGGAGGCTCAACACTTGCTTTTGATAATGGTCCAAGATCACACATAGATGGACCAGCCTACCTCCAGGCCTTCCCATCAGCAAGTGTTTTCAGGCAGGGGCCAAACCGTCCCTGATAAGGGGCAACAAGCAGAGAAAAGCCCATGAATGACAGAACTCTGCAAAAGTAATTCTTGGTGTGCATCTGGTCTTTCAGCGGTGTCCATGTTGCTTTCACAGGCATCGTTTTGTTGTCTCTTAGGAGATGTGCTGCAAAGGGATTGCATTCTTCTTTGACAAATAAAGTAACTAAACCTAAAGACCAGTCACTGTTTTATCTAAAGCTGCACAGATACAAAACAGTGACACAAACTAGAACTCATTTCTCACCAAAGTCTTTCCACGATGCCTGCCTGTCACTTAATTCAGTTAGGGACCTTCTCGATCCCAAATTCCCAGGATGTAAGGAACAGTTCAAAATGGGAGAACTCAGAAACACAGGGTGAGAGCTAGAGATGCAGAACGTAAACGAGGCACGCAAGTACCAGCAAGTGAACCACAGAACATTCACCCAGTCCCCATCCTGCGAGGGCAGGCAGGCTGCTGCCTGAGAACCAGAGCTGCTCTCACTGATGGTGTGGAAATGTGCTTTTCAGGAGGAGATACAGACTCCTATTTACTAGCGAATTAATATACAGCTACCTGGGTTGCCAATTTTCATCCATTACAAAAGCAACTTTAATATAAAAACTATACAAAATATAACTTATCTTTTATGATGCAAAGGCATTTCTTGGTCCAAGAGGCCCCCTGTCTCATTGCTATGAGTATCAATTATCACTTCCACGAAGGTATGTGCTTCTGCTAATTAATGTCAGTTTCTGCCTATCAGAGAGGTTGCCCCAATGCTAACAGAGCCATGCAGCTAACAGAACTGGCTAAGATGCAGACAGTGCAGCAGAGATAAGCTTAGCTACTAGCACAATTGCCTTCACCCTCCAATCACATTCATAGCAAATGTATAAGCTTTTCTTTAACCCAATAGGGATGGTCCAGGATCAGATCTAAAGACCCGCCTCCATGCTATCCTCTGATATTCCCCGCTCTCAAACTCTTCAGGGCTCACATGATTCATTGTCCTTCTTTCCCTACCTGAGACCTGCCAGCTCACAGAGCCAGCTGTCAGCCCGTCCTAAGCACCATGTTTCCCAGGGTGACACTGACGGACTGCAGAGTCATCTCCTCTGGGAAGCTGTGAGAAGCAAGTCGCTCTTGTTATTAAAAACTGAACTGGAGATGGGGCCTTAGGACCACACCAGAGGGACCAGGCTGCTTGGGAAGGTGTTGCGAATATCACATGCACAGGCTGCTTTAAATACAGCAGGTAATAAGAAGCCAGTGAATCCACACAGGTGCTTAAAATCGAGTGTGCATACTGTCAGGATGCCCACGTGTTTGAAAGCTAAGATAATACTCTGAATTGCTAAGCGTGGTACTTCATTTCAGGAGGGCAAGTGGCCAATGGGAAGCATGACTGTGTATAATGGGGGCTGGGAGGGTGAGTGTCCATTGAAAACATGATAAGCAGAGTTTGCTCTTTTTAGGTTTGTATCTGTTTGATTGATTCATTAAATCTTCACTGATCACCTGCCAAGTGGGTAGTCCCATGCAAGGCAGTTTGAGAGACACAGAGCAAATATAAGGCAGGGTCTCTATACTCCAGAAACCTAACACACCGGCGTGAAGATGCGTCACATGTACCCAGAGCCATCAGTAGCAGAAGAGTGTGAGTGATTAAACAGTCTGATGCAGGGGTCATGGTAGGCAGTGCCAGTGCTGTCTTCACCACTCAGGGAGCTGACTGATCTGCACATGACACTGTGTCCTGTGCCCAGTTCCTGCAACAGAAAATCAGTCCTAAGACTGCAATAAAGCTAAAAAACAATGAGATGATATAAGATGAAATAAAAAGGAAACAGCACGTAACAGGAACTCAAAGGAACGATGCTAATAATGACAATGACTGTGATGATGATGATAGTGACACAGTGTGTGTCTCCATATGAGATATGCTGACATGTTTGATCCATGGCAGATGTGCACCCACAGCCACAAAGTTGTGACATACACAATGGAGATGTGGAATCTATGGGTTCCGACTTATATCCATCCATTATTATTCTAATGGCATCATGAAACACAAATTCTACAAATACAGCGGTTTCAAATGCTTAAAAAACAATCAAAAGCTCAAACTTAAAACCTTATTTAATATCTTTCCAACCAAGAGAACAGGGAGGAACCCAAGAACAAAGTTCGGAATGTACCACTGCACAACTTTCCAGAGATCGCAGATGACCGGATCGCTTACCCAAATGTACAGCATTCGCTCAGGAAAAATTTCCACATCCATAAATGCCTAAAGCACAAAGTTCATTTTTTACTGTATCTCAACACTCAGATTTTACAATGGAAACATATTAGGAACCATACATTTTGTATTATACACAGGAACTATGAAGAACACATCTTACATATGTGTGCATGTATGTCATGCACACATACACACACACACATGCATCCTATATAAGATCAAGTAAATGTATTATGTATAAAATTATTATATGTTGCAAATCATGCATCACACTGTTTGAAGAGTAGAGGAAATGCAGCAACTGAATTTTCATTCCAGGTTCCAAGCGGTATTTCACTAGAGAACCTCTTTGATCTTTTTTTTTATTAAGTTTAGACTCCTCTTAATTACAACAACAAAAGTTCCTATTAAACAGTGCCTTTCAGCTCAGTCCCATTTTCGCAGCTATTGCAGGAGCCCTCCACGTTGAGCCAGAGGCTTGGGCAGGCACGAGGTTCTGTGTATGTATCATTTTTGTTTTACATCCCATAGTCACCCTGGCATTCATCTCAAAGCAGGCCAGCTTCAACAAAGCCGAGGTGTCTAATGTCATAAGGAATCAGCCAAAAAAAAGAAACTTTTCTGGACCTGGGGACCTGACGAAAATCCCCCCAAAGGAGTCAAAGTCACTGCATTCAAGATAGAGATTTTTTTTACATGCTGTTGATAAACGAAAGAGTATGAACTTTTTTCTTGCAGCTGCCAGATCACAGATGTGAGGTCTCTGCCCTCCACACCTGCTCTTATGAAGCGATTGCAGGACCAAGGTACTACCAGGGAGACTCAAGCCTTGCCCAGAAAGAAGAATCCGTAAGAATGAACTTACTGATCATTCAGCAAGTTCAGCTGGTCTAAGGAGAAAACGGAATTAAATTTGGAAACAAGAATCATTTGTGCCTTGTGACCCAGGTGCTTTGCTGTGCCACTACCTACTTTCAGACTGTTGAGTTGAAGAACATGGAACCATCTTGTCACTGCTCGTTTTTGAGCATTAACCAGCTGGTCCCTACCTTGTAAGAAACCGGTGCTTCTTGTTCCAGAAAACGTAAGAACGAAGAGGTGCTAACTGGAGCAAAAAAGGCAAAAGAAAAGTGGGCAGAGATTCACAGTGCAGGAAGCCACTGAGAGGAGTGAAGGCAGCTGTCCCTGCATGTGTGATTCAGTTAAATAGAAAGAGCTCATTTCATTTTCTGTTTCACCATCCAAGGCCTCTTTCTTAAGCTCGGCACATGTGCCATGTCAGGACCCATCACCCACGTTGCTGGGTGCGCAGTGTCTAGCCAGAAAGCTTGGAAGTGACTTGGTTCATTCGTTCTGTCTACACCCTCACTACTCCCAGCAGAGACCCTGGGACAGCAGCACCAGGGTCACCTGAGAGAAATGCAGGTTCCGGGGCCACCCAAACCCACCAAAGCAAAAGCTGCCTTGTAACAAGATCCATGGTAGTTTCTGTGCACAGTAGAGTGCAGGGAGCACCCCAGAAAATGTCCTCAAAACCCCAAGTCCTGTGCATCTGCTCAGAGTCTGTGATGGCCCCCGACCCCCAGCTGTACTAACGTCTGGGAGGCTCTGCAGGGGACATCTCGGCCATGTGCCAAGGAACACGTCCCAGTGTGCCCATACCCCATGCCGTGAAGAGGGCACACACAGAGCCACAGAATCCAACTTTGGACTGTAAAGTAACAGGAGTGGTCACCTCTCTGGTCCAGTGCTCTCACCATATAGATAAGGAAGCTGAGTCAATCCCACAGAACTGAGATCTCAAAGTTAAGCATTCACACAGCTGAGGACAGAGCCCACAACCTCCTTAATTTCTCATCTGCTTTGCTGCCTCCTCTGTCACGAACAACACTGGGCTTGTAGCTCAGGACGAAGGTGTGAGGAGTTACTTATAAAGTGAAAAGTTAGCAGGAATCTTGGCGACAGCCCAGCCTCTCCATTTTCTACAGGCAGCAGGGCCCCAGGGAAGACGAGGCATTCCACACGCATGCCAGAGAGTGGCAGAACCTGAGCTGCAACCACATCTCCCGCATCCCAGGTGACTCCCATGCACCCCATTTTCCTGACACATTTTTCCCTACTCTATTAGCCAAGACGGGTGCCCAGGTAACTGAAAGACTCCTGCTTACCATCTCCTTCCCACAACCAGCAACGTGGGACCTCCAGGGAGAAGACATCAGCTGCCTGCTTGCTCTTATTTGAGAAGCCCTAAAAATTCTTTCTTCTGGGCCTCAGACATCCTCCAGACACCATCCACCAGGGTTCATATATTTTTCTACCTTTTGAAGTCTTAGGGGAAAAAAATACATTTCTTCTTTCAATCACCATAATAACCACCACTATCCTCTACCCTTCTACCTCTTGCTCACACTGCCAGATTAATTTGTATAAGATACATGTTCGACAGAGGAGGGAGAAATCTATTCAGTTTATCCCCTGTCTATTCCTGTGAACTGCATAGATAAATTCTACATGGAAGCTTCGGTCCATTGCTATCATCAAAGCTGCTCCCCCTCATTGGGAGATGGGGTGAAACTGGCTCACTAACTGTTCCAGTTAATTTTAACAGAAACCTTTTTAAAAAATGGAAAGTCAGACTTCCTGTTGACAATGCGTCATTCCAATTTCTCTCCTTAATCATGAGGAAAACCAATGTTTTAAGTGGTTAAGGGAGGTTGTATTAGTCTATTCTCATGTTACTAAGAAAGACATACTAGGAACTGGGTAATTTATAAAGGAAAGAGGTTTAATAGTCTCATAGTCCCACATCGCTGGGGAGGCCTCATAATCATGGCAGAAGGCAAAGGAGGAACAAGGGCACAATTTACATGGCAGCAGGCAAGAGAGCGTGTGCAGGGGAACTACCCTTTACAAAACCATCAGCTCTTGTGAGACTTACTCACTATCACAGGAACAGCATGGGAAAAACCCATACCCATGATTCAATTACCTCCCACAGGGTCCCTCCCATGACACATGGGAATTATGGAAGCTACAATTCAAGATGAGATTTGGGTGAGGACACAGCCAAACCTATCAGAGGCCAAGCAGAAAGGGCCAGGTCAGCAGGACAGAGGGGAGGGAAGACCAAGCAGGAGGGAGCATCCTAAAGTGGAGACAAGAATCAATTCTGCCCAATGGTTCAGAGGTCGACTAAGCATAAAACCAAAAAATGTTGTCCGAAAAATTCTGTCTTCGAGTCCCAGGACTGCTAAAACAAAGCCTCACAGACCAGACAGCTTCAGCTGCAGAGGTCCATCTCCTCCTGCCCTGGATGCGGGAGCCTGAAACAAAGGTGTCCGCAGACCCCGCTTCCTCTCAGGCTCTGGGTAGACTCCTCCCCTGCCTCCTCCAGTGCCTGCCTGGCAGCCCTTGGTGTTCACAAGTTTGTGGACATCACTTCAGCACTTGCCTCCATTTTTGCATGGCAATCTTGCCTTCTGTGTGTTTGGGTCCACATTTCCCTCTTCTCATAAGGACACCAGTCATTGGATAAGGGCCCAGCCTAAGCCATTATGACCTGACTTTAACTTGATTACCTCTGGAAAGACCCTGTTTCCAAAAAATGTCACAGCCACAGGGACTGAGAGTTAGGGCATCCACATATATTTCTTGAGAGGCATAAGTCAGCTCACAACAGACATCTACCAGACTTGGGTATAAGGAAGCCACTGGTGATCTTCCCACTATGCTTTATCATGCAGCCAGAGAGAGCCAGGTAAGGAGAGTAGAGACGTAAGGAAGTCGGGAGAGCAGGGGAAGAGTCTCTTTCAAGGAGCCTGGTTGGGGTTGGAAGAACAATGACAATTGTTAACGAGGACATACATGTTGGAGGTAGAATGTGGTCTGTGTGTTTGTTTTATAACAGATATGGGCATGTTGAAGGGAAGGACCTGATGGAAAGCGAGAAGTTGGAGATGCATAAGAGAAAGGTTTACTGATGGAATAAGTCTTGATGGAGATGAGTGTGGGTGAGGGAAGACCTTAGCCTCGGGCAGAAGAGGCTGAATGGAGGTGGGAGTTGGTCCTGGGAAGAGGTGGCAGAACCAGCAAACAGAATCGATTTGGAGAGAGGAGTGCAGGGCCTGCTAATCTACTCTACAAAGGTGTACCCAGCCAACTGGCACATCAGAGCTTCTGGGTGCCAGGAACCAACAAGGAACAGAACAAAAAGCCCTTCAGTTCTGCTGGTAGGGGGAAGGGAGGTGAGGAGTGGATGGGAGTGGGGGTGGAGATGGGATGTAGATGCATTTTAAAATAAAGTTAACTGTCACAATATTTTAGATGGGGAAATATCAGAAGAAAAATAAATGAGCAGGGTAAGGGGAATCTGCTCGTGAGGGTGACACCATTTGGAAAACGTTGGTCTGGATGAGACTTTTAGGGAAAGGCAGAGACTGCCAGGGAAGGAGGCCACGTTCTGAAACCATGCCAGGGCTGTGTGGATGTTGAAGAAGCATTGTTCCAGGGACAGAGACGTCCACCCACCTGCCTGCCTGCCTGGGAGGGCTCCTCGCTGGATTAGCTCCCTGCACACCAGGTTCCATTTGTCTGGAGGGCCTTCCTCCACACCCCATCTACTCTCCTAGCTTCTGATCACCCTCAAGACTCGGAGAGACAGTCTAGTCTTCCAAGCACCTTCCCAGTCCCTTCTCGGGTGGATCAGAATTTGGGACCCGTCCTCCATGCTCTCCTCAGCACGTGCTTAATGTCCATCAGCCGGCCGGGCACAGTGGCTCATGCCTGTAATCCCAGCACTTTGGGAGGCCGAGGCAGGTGGATCACGAGGTCAGGAGATCAAGACTATCCTGGCTAACACAGTGAAACCCCGTCTCTACTAAAAATACAAAAAATTAGCCAGGCGTGGTGGTGGGTGCCTGCAGTCCCAGCTACTCGGGAGGATGAGGCAGGAGAATGGTGTGAACCTGGGAGGTGGAGCTTGCAGTGAGCCGAGACTGCGCCACTGCACTCCAGCCTGGGCAACAGAGCAAGACTCTGTCTCAAAAAAAAAAAAAAAAAAGAAAAAGAAAAATGTCCATCAGCCACTGCTCCATCCCTCTGCAGAGCGTGCTCCTCCAGGCCCATGGGTGTGCTCCACCACTGTCCTCGTCTGTGCCTGGTACAGGGCACAGCACTTAGTTGCAGTTAGATTCCACAGGTAATTGCTGAAGAAACAGGTGATGGAGAGGGAGGGTAAGAAGGGAGGGGAGGGGAGGGGAAAGTGAGAGACAAGGAAAGAAGGGAAAGACAGACAGAAGTGGTCCTTGTGAACGGAGGAGGTGTCAGCCCTGTGCAGGATCATGAACCATGAGAAAGAAGTAGGACCGGCCAGCTGAAATGTGAAGGGGGCTTCCTGACTCCCATCTACCCATTCCAGTCCATTCTCCATAGACAGACAGATCTTTCCAAATCATACCTTAAGATTTTTTCTCTCTTCATCAACCATCTTCAATGTCTCCCCTTTACCTACAGACTAAATTAAAGCTAATCAGCCAAAAAGAAAGACTTTCATCATTTGGCAGAAACTTACCTCTGACAACTCCTCCAGGTCCAGGTGAAACTGTAGGACTTACTGATATTGGAGCATGCTCTTCACACTACTGCTATGACTTTGCTCACGCTCCCTGGAACGCCTCCTACAGCTGACACTGAAATTCTGTTCCTCTCATGTGGCTAAACTCAAAGAACGGCCCCTCACGAAGTCTTCCAGGATCTTGTCCTTCACCCTCACAGCCTCATTCCACATTTTGTTAACCTCGCCTTGGCTTTTATCTGACTCTGTCTTAACGCTGGGACATTTGAATGTGGCTACATCTGTCTCATTAATCCACATGTTTCAGAGAGAAATGAGCACATTTTACGCGTCTTTGTTTTTCCTTCAAGGTTCAGCATAATAAAAGATATTTCATAAATGGGTTTGTACATGAATGAATGAATGAACGAATGAACATGAGTCAAAGGAGAGACGATGGAATATGATGGAGGCAGCCTAGAGTTAGAATTCAAAAGACAAATTCTGGCCCTCCTACCTACTGACTGTGTGACCTTAGATGATCACTTTAATCCATACTAAGGTGCATCTACAAAACATAGCATTTATAATATATATTCTCTAAAGTTTCTACTCCTCTAATAGTTCACATACAGTAAAAATTCCAAGCAATTGAAAGCTGGCTTCCAGTTCACCAATGCTTCACAACATCCTATTTCAGCATTTTTTTTTACAAGGTGGGTTTAATCATTCTGAATTACAGCAAGAAAATGAATATGACACCATGTAGGTATAAAGTCTTTGAGGCCAGGAAATCCCTGAGGCCTGTGACAATTCCAGGATCGGTATATCCTGATAATCAACATGGTAATGATGATAGCACCCAGACATAAAATTGCCAAATGCACAGAGAGCAGCATTGTCCACGTTTGGCGGGTAGCAAATTGAAATGCAGCTGGACTCTTCTATTCCCAGTAAGGACACCATTTATCACGAGCCCGCAGGTGACCCTGTGGCGCACCTCGCTTGGGGGAGGGGATGCTCAGGGGTGTGCACTTCTGCTCTACCCGTGTTGTGCGCTGGAAAATGAGGTTGTAGGCATGGGCTCCAGCCACCTCTGGAAGTCATAAAGGCTGAACTGACACTCACGTGCTTGTAACACTCAACGCAAGGCGGAAAGCGAAGTGCTGCCGCAGCACAATGATCTGCCCGCAGAGAATGCCGGTTCCATTTCCACCCTGAGAGCTATAGGAATGTGTCATCTACTTAGGACAAACGAGGGGCTAAGAGAGAAGGTGTGAGATATTCTGGGTAACCTAATGAGGAGAGGATAAAACATAGGAGGCATTTGGTCTGTTCATTTTCCAGGCAGTAACTGCTAGTGCAAGGTTACTTCTGCACAGCGAAAGGAAAGAGAATAAATCTACACTCTCTGTCAGCCAGGAGACAGTCTCCATATTCTATGAAGGGCGGAAATAGGCTCCCTTGGGAAATTAAACCAGCCATCTTGGTGAATCTGTAGGAAATCATGCAATTAAAATTACAATTTTTAAAATGACATTAAATGACATTTCCATCTCTGTGCTGTGTAGCTAGCTGTGGGAAAAACCCCTAAAGGAAGCTCTGCCCTCCTTCACCAGTCGTTTGCTAACAGGGCACTCACAGTCCACTGTGGGCGGCTGCGGGGAGCCTATATACCTTTTTCGTAGTTAAGACACTTGGATTAAAAAATAAGCAAAGGCGATCAAATCACCACATTAAAGGAATAACTACTAGCAAACTTATTTTCCCAGGATCAAGATCAGCTGAAACTAATGAAAATGAGCATTCCAATGTGTTGAGATACCATCTAAAGATTTGCTGTCCCAAAAAAGTTCAAGATAATTGTAATTACAGCGAAATGTTCCCTTCACAGAATCTTTAAGTTGGCAGTTAAGTGACAAAAGCTCAGGAATTCAAATAAGATAAAAATCTTGATGACCGCCCCAGTATAAGGGAGAATACAAATGAGGAACGGAGGGGAACTCTTCCTGCTCGGCTTAAATCCTTTTCACATTCATCATTACTTCTTTCTCCTTCTTTTACCCCTTTACATTCTCCTTCTTCAAAATGTTTCCATTTACATGATCTTTTCTCAATTTTAGCAAAACTTCAGCGTGTGTGATCGCCGGAGAGCAAAGGCGGTACTTTATGTTCATATCAGCGAAGTCGTTTGAAATGCCCATCATTTGCTGCTTTAAATTTTTTGAAGATTTTCTTACAAAATTTATCATTCTCATTTACACCCTAGTTTTTCTAATTCATTCGTTTTGATTCTAATACTATGTATTGGCACAATTGCTATCATTAAGTCTAATTATATAATTAGCATAACATATGTGATCATGTAATTAGAATGTGCAATTACATAATTACAACGTGTAATGGCATCAGGGTGTAAATATCTTGCTGAAATGTCAGGAAGAAATATCCTCTCTTTGCTCAAGAGGTAGTTTTAAAGTTCAGTTTAGCATTTGATTCCAGAATGGAAATTCAAATATTATTTGAATCAACCACTTTAATTATGCTTAGGGAATAAAAGCTTTATTTTCTCTTCATTTAATATCTTTTCTAACTGAACTGCAACGTAAGAAACTCTGCAATGTATCAAAAGTGTTTATTTAATCTTTGTACATTACTTGAGTTGGGAAAATACAATTATTAGAACTCCTGGCAAAATGAACCAATCCTCAAAATGTATATACTTGGATCTAGCAAATTTATATCTAAAAACGTAATATTTCCCTTAATCACCAGTTAGCCCCACAACTACCACATGCTAGGTATGGTCTCCTGGATGCTTCACAGCCTTCTCAAGCCCCAAAATACACAAAACCAAGCACATTTTTCATCCAGACCTGATTTTTCACCCATATTACCACCCTCAATGGTTCTCAGACTTCAGCATAAATGAGAATCACCTGAAGGGCTCCGTATACCAGATTTCTGAGTCTCATCTGAGAGTTTCCGATTAGGTAGTCCTGAAGTAAACCAAAGAATGTGCAATTTTATCAGATTCCCCGGTGACCTGTGGCTGCTAGTCCAGGGACCACACTTGTAGAAATATTGTCTTACCCATCACCAAGTTTCCCACGCTAGAAACCCAGATTAATTATTGCCTCCTCTGTTGTTCACCTCCCATCCACTCATCCACTCCCCCGATCTCCGAGTCCACTGGGTTCCACCTCAAGACATCTCCTGAGTTACTTCCCGACCCTCCTCTCCACCCCTGCTGGCCAGGCTGCGTTCAGCTCTCCTGTGCTAGTACCGTGCTGGTACCAAGAGGGAGGTGCTCTTCTCATTTCTTCCCCCAGTCAAACCTCAAACTAGCACCAATTTAGTTACACTTCAACTCTTCCTTTTTGAGAATGAATTGCTCCCCTGACCTACAGAATGACTTTCACTTCTTAGCACAGTGGCTGCCTCCCCGAGCACTCCACTGCACTCCCACCACTCCCACACCATGACTCCTTTTGCTAATGCTGTCCCCTTTGTGTGGATGGAGGGTCTAGGCAGGGCCTGACCTGTCACGAGAAATCAGAGACTCATGGAATGAATCACACTGTGGACACAGGAAACCTTGATTTTGTGCAACTCCGGATGCAGAGACAAGATGAAGAATATGGTCGGGGAGGCGTTGAGTAAATGTAGGCAACAGGAAGGGAGGATGACTTTCTTAGGCAGGACAGTGGGCCCAATGCTTTACCCATTATCTCATTTAGTCCTCACAAGTATGTGTTTTATAAGTTACATTTGCTACATGAGAAAACATGAGGCTCAGGAAGATCACACAGCTTTTTTAAGGTCCAATATCCAGCAAGCAGCACCATCAAGTTTGAAACCTACGTTGTAACAAATATGCTGTCTGCCTCTGAAATCCATACTTGTTTAACACGTTTCCACTGTTGGATGATTTCATGGTTAGAGGAAGAAACATATTCAAGTAGTGCTGAAGAGCTGATGGATGTGGAACTGGAAAGCAACCTCTGAGGCAGAAGTCCCAGGCTTTTTGGCACCAGGGATGGATTTTGTGGAAGACAATTTTTCCATGGACTGGGTTGTGGGGGATGATTTCAGGATGATTCAAGCACATTACATTTATTGTGCACTTTAATTCGATCATTATTACATTGTAATATGTAATGAAATAACTATAAAATTCACACGATATAGAAGCAGTGGGAACCCTGAGCTTGTTTTCCTGCAGCTAGATGGTGGGGGTGATGGGAGACAGTGACAGATCATCAGGCATTAGATTTTCATAAGGAGCACACAACCTAGATCCCTCATATATGCAGTTCACAATAGGGTTCATGCTCCTATGAGAATCAAATGCTGCCACTGACCTGACAGGCAGTGGAGCTCAGGTGGCAATGAGAGTGATGGGGAGCAGCTGTAAATACAGATGAATCTCTGCTTGCTTGCTTGCCCACTGCTCACTTCCTGCTGTGCAGCCCAGTTCCTAACAGGTCATGGACCAGTACCAGTCCATGGCCCAGGGGCTGGTGACCCCTGCTCTAGGGGACCCACAGTATGGATCTATCTCAGGCCCTGCCCTTGTCAAAGTTCTTAGTAAACCCTCTAAGACCTGGAGCCTGTGGTTCTCAGAGTTCAGAAAGTCTGCTAATGAATCACTAATTCATCAATCACAGCATTATACAGGAATGAGGGCAAATGCAATACAGCACATTTAGTTCTAAAATAATTGGACAACTTTCAAGATTCAAAGAAATTTCATGTTGACAGCATATAATTTGTGAAGGATCTTGGGATTTCTCTTGACTGCAAACTTAGCAAGGGTCATCAACATGACATGACTTCTAAAAAATACGTAAAAACAAAATTATGCTTGTTTTCAACATGGCACTTGATTCAATCTTTAAAATGACTTCTCTTCTTCAAGGCAAAGTATCTCAAATTATGGGAAAGACTTATCCACACTCAACAGCAAGAGAAACATACCCATAGTTTAGAAAGGAAAGAAAACACCATAGAGCAATAAAAAGGAGAAAAGCCATTATCCTGTGGGCTCTTAGTCCAGGTACATGAAAAGGCACAAACAGGTACAGATAACACCCAGCATAAGGTAAAGAACTAGAACCAAGGTGGATCTTTGGTCCTGGTTCCTGTAGTGGATATATCTTATATATCTATATGCTATATCCTTATAATACAAGGATAATACAATATCCTTATAATATAATGTAAACATAGTGTATAGATTTTACAAAAATAAAATCCACTCTAAAATCTCTTTTCCACTCTGAAAGGAAAAGAGAAAAGTCTCCAAATTCAGGCCTTGGCTATAATTTATATAAATATTCATACCTGAGATGTGAAAGAAAAAAGATCCAGCTAAGCAATGAGCTCCTAAGCCCAGGTACATTGACTTAGTGACAGCCCTGAAGATGCACCTGGAGCCAGCACTCTGAGTGCTTCTGTACCCCTGAGGTCTGGTTAGAAGGAACCCTGTTATCTCCATGGAGGGGTAGGGCTAAGCACAGATTGAGAAAGAGAAAAAAGAACCAGAAAACTAAAATTTCAAAACACAAAAGCAAAAGAATACTAAGAAAAACAACCAAAAATAACAACAATGAAAAGGCAAATTCATTCCAAGCAAATGCAAATAATAGAGCAACATAAAAGTAAATATAAAATAAATGTTTGAAATCCTCAAATAAGTAAAGAATGCTATAACAATCATAAAAATAAAATAAGTAAGAAACAACTGAGATTTTAAAAATGTAGACGTGAAAAATAACTGATTGGAAATTTTGGTATTAAAAAATGTATTCACTGAAATAAAAATTCCTAATAAGATAAACTCTAAACTGGATATGTCAAAGAAATAATAAGTAAAGTAATAGATATTGCTGAGCAAATCATCTAAATATGGGTTAAAATATGATAGCACAATGAAGAGATATGAGTAAGAGTTGGAGCTCCAAAAATTCATCTAGAATAGAATAAGAAGTTCCAGAGGAAGAAATACGACAGAATTTGAAAGAAGCAATATTTTAAAAGACAAAAGCAAATGAGTTTTTTCAGAATTGAAGAATCTTCAGATTGAAAACAACCACCAGATATTAAGCTTATTAAATAAACATATAAAAAATATATCCATATGAAACATCAGAAAACTGTAGATGAGAAATGCATGAAACCAACCAGAGAGAAAACAGTTTGCTTTCCAAACAGCAATTAGATGTCAGCAGAATTGTCATCAGAGTGAAAAATGGAAACCAAAAGATGTTGACTGAAGTCTTCAACGGGAATATAATTTTCAACCTCAAATTGTATGCCCCGCTAAACTAGTTTTAAAGTGGGGCAACATAAAAAGACATTTTCAAATATGCAAGAGCCATGATGAGTTGCAACTTACACAGTCTTTACTAAAGAGTGTTCTGAAGACACAGAAGGAACCCATGGAAAGTGAGAAACCACAGTGAGCACGAGTTAGTAGACCATATTACTGAATCCACTTAGTGAGTAGAGGAAATAATCCTAAAAGGTATGTTTAAAATATAGAAGAATTTTAAATAACAATAGCAACAATGATAGAATGGGAAAATATATTTGGTAGATATGTTTTATATATATGTGTATGTATATATTTAAAAGTCTACTTCTTTAATCTAATTCAAAAAGATTATAAAAGATAATGAAAAAATTAGAAGATTTTAACATAATTCATATTATGTTAAGGTGCAAAGTAAGCATAAAATCTATAAATATAGCCTACAGATTTTACAAAAATAACTATTTACAACCTATGGAAATAAAAATCTAAGCAAAAGAGCAAAAAAAAGTACAGTAGTTCAGTTAAAATGCATTTATATAAAAATAAGAAAAGTAATTATATGTCATTAATCATTTAATAAAGTAAATTAAATTTATAATTTTTTTAAAAAGCTATTATCAGCTCAGACTTATTTTATAATCCAGAACTAACATGCTTACAAGTGACACATGGACAATAAATGTATAAAGAAAGGGAGAAAATGAAAGGAATGGATAAAGATTAACCAGGCAGATAATATAGCCAAATAAAGAAAATGTAGTAAAGTTAATAATAAAAAAGCTACATTTTAGGTAAAAATTATGAAGAGTGATGAAAGAAAGCACCTGATAAAACAATAGAACACTAAGATAGAGCAATTATGTATCCAAGAACATAACTTCAAAACATGCAATGCGAAAAAATAGTATTACAAAGAATAAATCTATAATCATGAGAAAATTGAGTGCATCTCTATTCAAAATTAATAAAGCAAACCTAAAATATAAGAAGGATATATGAGATATTTTATTTGTTTTGGTTTGATTTCAGCTTTTATTTTAAGTATGGGGGCACATGTATAGGATTTTTACACGGGTATATTGGACCCAGGTAGTGAGCATAGGTAGTTTTTCAACCCACACTCCACCCCCTCCCTCCCACCTTTAGCAGTCCTAAGAGTCTATTGTTTCCATTTAAATGTCAACATGTGCTTAATGTTTAGCTCCCACTTTGAGAACATGTGATATCTAGTTTTCTGTTCCTATGTTAATTTATTTCGGATTATGACCTTGAGCTTCACCCATGTTGCTGCAAAGAACATGATTTAATTCTTTTTTATGGATGTGTAGTATTCCATGGTGTATATGTACCACATCTTCTTTATATAATCCACCACTGATGGACACATAGGTTGATTCCATGTCTTTGCTATTGTGAATTGTGCAGTGTTGAACATACAAATGCATATGTCTTTTTGATAAAATAATCTACATTACTTTGGGTATATACCCAGTCATGGAATTGCTGAATCAAATGGTAATTTCATTTTAAGTTCTTTGGAAATCTCTAAACTGCTTTCCACAGAGGCTAAACTAATTTACATTATCACCAACAGTATATAAGCGTTCCTCTTTCTCTGCGGCCTCACCAGCATCTGTTGTTTTTTGGCTTTTTAATAATAGCCATTCTAACTGGTGTTACAAAATGCTAATGACTCCACCAAAAGGCTACTAAAATGGATACATGATTTTAGCAAGGTTTCAGGATACAAAATAAATATACAAAAAATTAGTAGCATTTTTACCCATCAATAACATCCAAACTGAGAGTCAAATCAACAACACAATCCCATTTACAATAGCCACAGAGAAAATGAAATATGTAGGAATACAGCTAACCAAGGACATGAAAGATTTCTACAAGGAGAACTACAAAACACTGCTGAAAGAAATCAGAGACGACACAAATAAATGAAAAAACATCCTATGCTCACAGATTGGAAAAATCAATATCATTAAAATCACCATACTGTCCAAAGCAATTTACAGATTCAATGCTATTCCTGTTAAACTATCAACATCATTCTTCACAGAATTCAAAAAAAAAAAACTATTAAAATTCATATGGAACCCCAAAAAGAGCCCAAATAGACAAAGCAATCCTAAGCAAAAAGAACAAAGCTGGAGACATTGCACTACCTGACTTCAAATTATACTATAAGTCTACAAAACATTGTGGTATTGGTACAAAAACAAACACATAGAGCAATGGAACAGAATAGAAAACTCAGAAACAAAACCACATGCCTACAGCCATCTGATATCTTCCACAAGGTCGACAAAAATAAGCAATGGGGAAAGGACTTCCTATTCAATAAATGGTGCTAAGATAACCGCTTAGCCATATGCAGAAGAATGAAACTAGACCTGTATCTTTCACCATATACATGAAATGGATTAAAGACTTAAATTTAAGACCTCAAACTATAAAAATCTGAGAAAACTTAGGAAACGCCCTTCTTGACATCAGCCTTGGCAAAGATTTTATGGCCAAGTCCCCAAAAGAAATTGCAATAAAAACAAAAATTGACAAGTGGGACCTACTGAAACCAAAGGACTTCTGCACAGCAACAGAAACTGTCAACAGAATAAATGGACAATCTACGAAACAGGAGAAAATATTCACAAACTATGCACCAACAGAAGTCTAATATATAGAATCTACAAAAAAGTAAATGAATCAACAAGTGAAAAACAAATAACCTCATTAAAAAGTAGACAAAGGATCTGGACACTTCTCTAAAGAAGACACACAAGCCGCCAACAAACAAATGAAAAAATATGCTCATCATCACCAATCAGAGAAATGCAAATCAAAACCACAATGAGATATATAAGATTTGAAAGAAAAAATGAAATGAACAAGATTGTTCTAATAGGATTCTTCATGGAACTTGGCAAATTGATTTTAAAGGTGAGAACAAACATAAAATGTTCAAGAATAGTTCTGAAAATTCTGAATAAGAACAACGAGGACAAGAGGCTTGCCCTCTAGTTGTTAAGATTCATTATAAAGCAATAGCAACTGATAGGGTGGCATGAGCATTGGGATAGACATAAAGGTCTTAGACTCACTCATGTGGTCTTGGAATATGATGGAAAAGTTACTACAAATCAGTGGGGAAACAGTGTTAACATAGTCACTACTCACAGGTAAAAACAATAATAAAATTAAGTACCAAGCTCACATTATACAGTGAAATAATCTCATAATGGCTGAACAAATCATATAGGAAAAAAATGCTTAAAATATTAGAAGAAAATATTGGTGAATATTTTTATTTAACATGAATGAGAAATAAAGCTGTGTTGTTGTAAACCCCTGAGATGTTAAGAATTTTGCTATCACTGAGCAACCTACGGAAAGCTGACTGACACAGGACTGAGCAGAATACTGGTGATTTCCATTATATCCCCAGTGCTTATTTTTTAGAGAAAATATGAAAGAAATGTAAACAAAAAATAATATTTATTAATTCTGAGAAAGAGGTACAGGGATGTGATTATCTTTTCTCCTTTAATTTTAAGTAATGAAAAAGCATATTCTTTTTTAAAATTTTGGGGTTGCATTAAAACAAGTGAGATGCTAGGTAAGGAGATGATACTGTCTCACCTATGCCACTGAAACCCCCTAAGGAATACTGCATTCAGTTCTGGGAGCCACTCAGAATGGGATGATGACAAACAGGGAAACCAGGGTGCCTTCTGAGGAACAGCTAAGCAAACCAAAAGTATTTAGCTGGAAAGAAAAGACTGAAAGCAAAACCTATCATCAAAAAACTACAACCTACCAGAAAAGAAGAGGGTTCAATATTTCCCATATTGACTCAAAAGGCGCCTTTCAACTCAGCATAAGGAAGAACCTTTGAACAAGCAGAGCTCCTGCAAACTGGAGCAGTCCTCCTCCCCAGTTTCTGGAGAACAGCGTTGGGGATCTGCTGCTACCTGGACTTCCAAAGGATTTTGTTAATAAATATCTCACAAAGGTTCTCACCATCTCTTTCCCACACAGAACAATTCCTCCACAAACTCTCACCTCCTGTGCACGCATGTATCCTAGGCCATTTACATTTCCGCACCCAAATATGGGTTCACTAAATCAACTTCACACAGTTGATTGGAGTAGTAAGGATTTTTAAAGCCTTCTCGGTATAAAACATGTCAAAAACTGAAATATTATCTCACCTTTTAATACACAATAGGACATTAAGAATGAGCAACAATTAGAAAATAAATATGTAATTTTGAGGGATGATTTTAGTATACGCATTAATGCTAAATACTGGTTTTAATAGATTAAAATATATATGAATTACAACTATTTGTGTTCTTGCATTGCAAAAGGTTGCAGAGAATCTGACAATCAAGAGCTCCCAGTGTGAGCTTAGTATTCATGCTTCTGTGTAAGGACAAGTGAGCTTTGAACAAGCAACTAGAGAACAGCAAAGAGCTGGAGACACCGGGGCAGACCTTAATCATGGCCTGGGCAGGGGGTGCAGGCTGCTTACCAGGGTTTCCGATGTTGGGGCTCAGGGTCTGGGCTCTGACTAACCAGCAGGGTCACCTTAGTCAAGGTCCTCACCCTTCAAAGTTCAGGTTTCTCACCTGCAACATGGAGGTGAGGACAGCACCTACTTCATAAGAAGTTTAAAGATTAAATGAAATAACTCATCTGATAATTGCCATGGTACCAGATACATAATAAAGGTTCCATAAATGTTAGTTCATGTTATCATTTGAAATCAAACAGATGTCACGTAGTAGGGGTAAACCCTTAATCAATGATTATTATAATAGTAATAGTATAGTTATTATTTATTGAATTCTTATTGTATGCCAAACACTGTACTAGGTGAGTCCCACATATTGTCTCATCCAATTCTCAGAACACCACCACTTAATAGGTAATGAAATCAAGTATTACATGCTAATTAAGTAACAAGAGATCTACTGTACAACATGGTGACTGTAACTAATTATAGTTTTTTGGGGGATTTTTTTGAGATGGAGTCTCACTCTGTTGCCCAGGCCGGAGTGCAGTGGCACCAACTCGGCTCACTGCAACCTCCACCTCCCAGGTTCAAGTGATTCCCCTGTCTCAGCCTCCTGGGTAGCTGGGATTAAAGGCAAATGCCACCATACCTAATTTTTGTATTTTTAGTAGAGACAGGGTTTCACCATATTGGCCAGGCTGGTCTTGAACTCCTGACCTCAGGTGATCTGCCCACCTCAGCCTCCCAAAGTGCTGGGATTATAGGTGTAAGCCACCACCCGGCCTAATTATGTATGTTTGAAAATGGCTAAGAGAGATTTTAAGGGTTCTCACAATAAAAAAAAAAAAAATTAAGTATGTGAAATAGTGCACATGCTAATTAGTTTAGTCATTCCTCAATGTATGCATATTTCAAAACATGTTGTGCACAAGAAATATATACAACTTTGTCAATTTTTGTAATCTATTAATTTTTTTTTTTTAAGTGTGCTGCCCAGTGCTCAGTGAGATCAAATCCCCCGGCTGCCTGATTCTGAAGCAGGGGCTCTGTTGTGTGTCACTTACGCTCACTGAACCTTAGCTACTTTATCTACAAAAGAGGGAGATATTAGAGGCTTTTGTGCAGACTGAATGAACTGATGTCCTCTGCACACCTGGCTTCCTCACACCCTTCCGCCACCTCTGTGAGATTCAGGGTGGCCTCTAGCACAGGGCCAGAGAACTTAGTTTTTACCTCCATTCAAGACTAGCTAGGGGTGAACCCAAAGTCGGGAGGCACATGAACTCCCCTCAAAGTGCAAAATAAAGGTCAGGAATGCCAAAGAGTTTCCTCTCTCACTTCCTGGCTCAAAGTAGCAGCCAGCTCACGTCCCTGAAGCCCTGGAAAATGAGGAGCACCCGATGGCTCCTTCCAACCAAATGAAACAAAGTGAATTTCTTGTGAAAAGATTCTCTAGAGCAGAAAAAAGCAGCTTGCCAGAAACAGCACCTGAGGTTCTGAAGCTGTTACAGGTGGGTACATCATACAACATGACACGTGCTTTCAGCATTGAGGAGAACATGGGTTGGAGGCTGTATGAGGCCGTTTTCACGCTGCTGATAAAGACATCCCCAAGACTGGGCAATTTACAAAGAAAGGTTTCATTGGACTTACAGTTCCACATGGCTGGGGAAGCCTCACAATCATAATGGAAGGCAAAAGGCGCATCTCACATGGTGACAGACAAGAGAAGAGAGCTTGTGCGGGGACACTCCCCTTTTTAAAACCATCAGATCTCGTGAGACTCATTCACTATAATGAGAACAGTACAGAAAAGACCCACCCCCATAATTCAATCACTTCCCACTGGGTTCCTCCTGTGACCCGTGGGAATTGTGGGAGTTAACATTCAAGGTGAGATTTGGGTGGAGACACAGCCAAATCATATCAGAGGACCCAAGCATTTCAATCACCTTTGCTTCTGGATTTTACAGGTGTAGAGGAGAGGCCTCTTGGCACAGGTGGCCATATTAAATCTATGTTTTATCATTTTATTATGCCCAGGTCGATAGCCAGGCAGTAAGGGGATGGGTCAGGTGCTGGTCCTAGGCTCTGCTGTAACGAACAGATCTCTTTGGTCGAATTATTTCCTCTCTCTGGGTTTAGTTTCCTTGTAAGATACAGGACTTAGATGTCATGATGCCCAAGCTCTTTTCTAGTCTCAATATGTATGATTCCAAATGGAGGGTTATAATGGACTGAATAAACGAGATATATGAGGAAAAGCACATATTTGAGCCAGATTTTGTCTGGAGGAAACGTGAATGTTGTGTTGGGTAATGCTCTTGTTAACAGTCAAGAGCATTGTCTGGTTCCCATAATGGGCAGTAATAGATGAACTAGTGTTTCCAGGAAGACTGGCAGCCTGGTAGAGGCCATGGTGGGGCTCCACCATGTCTGAAGCAAGCCCTAAATGTCCCAGTCTACTGCTAACAAAGCAAAGGGCCTAGGCAAATTTATGTCTCAGAAGAGGAGAGAATTATCTGCAGGAGGCAGAGTTTGGGAGCAATGTCCTAAAGAAACGTACTCACTGGGAGTGGGCTCTCTGCTGCAGTCAGCAGCCCCTTGTACCCCAGGGACACCCTGGAGCACCTGGGGGGCAACAGGATTCCAACCTCAGGCGTAGTGAAAGACCACCATAGAAGGTGGGGCGTGGGAAGAATGAGAATAAGTATCCTTAGTAGAGTGAGCTCCTCTACTAAATCAGTGACTCACAAACCTGCCTAGTCATTAGAACACTCCGGGAAGCTTTTTAAAAATCAGATTCCCAGACTCCAGCCCAGTACAAATGTCTAGATGTCTGGCCCAGGAATCTGTACGTTTTTCGGGCCTCCCAAGCATTTCTGATGATGAGTAGGTGAGTACAGAATCTCTTCACAGACGGTGCCTGGCACATTTAACCAAACTCAACAGAAAAGGGAAATGGGTACTCCAGGTTTTACTTGTTTTCATTTTTTGGAAGAAAGAAGGTAGAAGAGGTAAAGAGAAATGCAGGGTGGAGTTTCAAACCTTCACAAATTATTTCTCAAGAATCCTCCATACTACCAGCCTGGGCAACAAGGCAAGACCCCATCTCTACAAAAAAACACAAAAATTAGCTGGGAGTGGTGGCATGTGCCTGTCATCCCAGCTACTTGGGAGGCTGAGGTGGGAGGATCTCCTGAGCCCAGGGAGGTTAAGGCTTCAGTGAGCCATGACTGTACCACTGCACTCCAGCCTGGGGGACAGAGGGAGAACCTGTTATAGAAAAAAAAGAATCCTCCCTGTGGGCGAGTGGAGGAAACTCTGGCTCTAGCTTGTGGCCCAGCCTCTCCCAACAACTCTGCTCTTGCCAAGTACTTCCTAGAGCCCTCCAGCTTCCACTCAGCCAGCCTCAAAACCGAGGTCACCAGTGTCAGCAACCTGGGAGCAAAGAACTCATGAGAAGGTACCTGTCCAAAAATGTCCCCATGCTTGCCACTATGTCTTCTCTTGCCTTATAGTCCAGAAAAACTTACCTTGGGAAGACATTTTCACAAAACTCAAAGGCAATACCGTATTTCTTAGCCCCCCTCTATGGGCATTGGGTCAGCTAAATTATAGAGATTAGAATTGCCCCCTGTAAAATATTTACAAGCTCCCATCTCCAAAACAATACTCTCTATCCTTCCGAAGCTCTTCCACTCAGTCTGTCTGCACTGGTTCTTTATGAGCATGTTTGTGTCTCTAGGACCCCAGCCACCCACTCTTCCATCTCATCAAGTGTGTATGTGTCATGGGGTAGCCATGTCACAAATGCTGGGGTCACAAAAATATGAAGATGTCATCCCTGGGCTTAACAACTCTACAACCTATCTTCTCCAACTCCGCCTCTAACACATTGAGCATCTATGATAAACACACTCTCTGTAATGTATAAACAGTACCCACTTCCTTCTTCTGTGCCTCGGGGAGTAGGACTAAGACCGAGGTTTTAAAGTTATGTTCTATGTAGACCTAGTTCTGGAAGGTCTGGGGGGGGCTGTTGGGGGGCTCATGGTGAACAGGGCACTTAACAGTGAAACCCTTCTCTTCCCCACATCAATATTTTTACTTCTTGTATAAATTGTGTAAATTATTTTTTTTAATGACGTGATTTCAAAATTACTGGTGCAGATGATATGTAAGGTTCTTTCCAGAGTTTGCATTCTATAGTTTTGAGATCATATTTGGAGGAGCTTTGAATAAAGAAGACTTGGGTTGAAGACAGAGGTAAGAGGGAACCATTGTAAGAAACCATCTTAAAGCTACACATGCTGAAAGGAAAGTACTAGTTTTGAGTTACTCTCTTGAAACTAAGCACGGGCAGAGGATGAGAAAATGTCCAAATGCTTTCACATTACCAGAATAGATTTGAATGATCCCCTGGCAGCTTCCAAAATTACAGGTGTTAATGGGGTTATTTTTATCAGATGACACTCGTCAAAAGAAAATCTGATGTGTTCTGTGTTAGGTAGATGCTGATGTGCACATTCCATGACTAAATTATTCATCATTTTCTTATTCTAAGTGTCTAAGTGAATACTGCATGCCCAGTGTATTCATTCATTTTCATGCTTCTGATAAAGACATACTGAAAACTGGGAACAAAAAGAGGTTTAATTGGACTTACAGTACTACATGGCTGGGGAGGCCTCAAAATGACGGCAGGAGGTGAAAGGCACTTCTTACATGGTGGTGGCAAGAGAAAATGAGGAAGAAGCAAAAGCAGAAACCCCTGACAAACCCATTAGATCTTGTGAGATTTATTCACTATCACCCAAATAGCATGGGAAAGACCGGCCCCCATGATTCTATTATTCCCTCCCTCTGGGTCCCTCCCAACACATGTGGGAATTCTGGGAGATACAATTCAAGTTGAGATTCGGGTAGGGACACAGTGAAACCATATCACCCAGATATTTAATAGTAATCAAATACTTAAATATTTGATCTGTTTATGCAATTTCCCAGGAAATAGCATGTCTTTATGTTTTACAAAGCAGAAATAGTGGGGCTTAAAATAATACAGACATTAATTTTTTACATTTTCTAAATTGTCTTTGTATTGAGAATTAGCTTGTTGAATAGTTGTGATGATGTAAATTTTAGGAAAGAATTCTCTGTCTTCCAATGTCACATCACAATGCAAATTATCAGACTGCAATAGATTTGCCAAAATTATTGGTCTTATATTACTTACACAATTTTCAGAAATAAGAAAACATACAGATCGGTGGAAGCGTTCCAGTTGCCACAACTATAAAGGCCAAGTTTCTGAGGCTCATGGCACTCTCCCTCCTTTTTGTTCTCTTGAATGGACAGTATTAAGGAAATGGCTTTCATTTTATGGAAGATTCAATCATTCTGACAAGACAGTCTTTTTTCCCACTTATGACAACATGCATAAAATGAAAATGGGAGGAAAAAATTGATTTTGACTAAGAACTAAATTGGCAAGTGTAAATAGCATCTTGAATGCAGTAAGGGCTTCCATGCCCTTCACTTTCCTCTATCCAAACCATCTTGTCAGAGCATCTCCTGCCTGGCCCTGCCCCACACCCAAGGCTGCACATGCCTGTGGAAGCAGCATGGGGGCAGAGGGCAGTGAGCCCCAGCTCGGGCCGGCGGCTGGAAGTCAGGACTTGGCTTGCACTCAGTCGTGCTGTGAGGGTGGCCCATGTATCGCGAGCCATGTGGGGGCCTCAGCCGGACTCTACCTGCATGTGCAGCTGTTTCCAGCTTCTATCCCTAGTCTCAGTTCTTTCCTCTTTACCCAGAAACTGGAAAATAAACACTGCCAGGGTCCTGGTTCCTGTTGCTGTCCTCTGGGGCTCCTTCAGGCCACCGTGGCAGGGCTCACTGGCTGTGTTGGGTTCTACCACAGCTGGATTCAAAGGTGCTGGACACACAATGCCACACGCACTCCCTTGGGTCAGTAGATGTTGAATCCAGCATTTCAGATTGACCTGAGGGGAAGGTGTTGAGGCTGCACTTCTGCCCTTCCTGGTGGATTCCTCTGTCTCCCGTCCTCTCCACACTTTCTGGTTTGTGCAAGGGTTTCCTTTGTCAGTAGAGATAGCATGGGCCACTTTACATGGTCCATGTTTTCTGATCCTAGTGATAAGAACAGGAATTGGGAAGATATATAAAGTACTTCATGGAGCTTAAATAATTCTTTCACTTGAATTAACTCATTTTTTTCTTCACACAAAAAGGCTGAGGATGCAGGCAGAAGAAAGAAATGGCATTTATTGAGGATGCCTACTCTGTGCCAGTTGTATTTTTAGTCCTTATAGCAATACTGCTAAGAACATGTCCCTTGCATTTCACAGAAGGATAAACTGCCACCCACAAGGTGAAGGAGTGTGTCCGTGGTCAGGGCTGTGGTGAGCGACAGCTGAACTAGAATGCAGCCTGCCATCCTCCAAATAGCATGATTTTCCTGCTTTACATGTCTGCACTCATCATCCAAATGTCACTGGATGAAAGCATCCAGTCTTCACCAGCTGGTTTCTTTGGCCCCTACTATGAACCTACTCACGCCTGCAGCTCAAGGACGTTTCCAGAAAGCCTCCAGCACAAGTGAGGAAGCTAAGGATATGACAGGCTGGCTGAGCATGGGGGAAGACAGAAATTTAGCCTCTAAGCCCTCTAGGCACAGAAGGCATCTGAATATCTTCCACCCTAAGGAAGCCCTGTAGGCCACGGGGAAGCCCTGTAGGCCCCTGGCAGCCTTTGGTGCCAGGGCTGAGGCCAAGAGGCGGGGAAGTTATGGTACCCAAAGGAAGTGTAGTCAGGAATTTATTCCCGCAGTCCATCCAAACCAAAGTGAGCAGATAGCCAAAAACACAGGAGACCAGATGCCAGTGCCAAGATCACAGGGTGACACTGAGCTGGCTATGGCAAGCACAGTGAGCAGGATAGTGCCTTGCAGGACAGGACACGTCACACCCGCCTGAGGGCAGCATCCAGAGAGTTAGGAAGCCCCCCGGTCTCCCACTTCTCACCCCAGAACATAGTCATAGCAGTTTGAATAGTTGGGGAAATAAGTAGTTGAGAAGTCTGGAGGTGTATTTTTGGGAGAAAGAAGAGTGAGTGGGCTCCTAGGATTGAGTGGGTTTTGGGAGTTCAGGGTTGCCTTTTCCCTTTGGCTCCAGGGAACTGCTGCTGGATTTGAGCTCTGCAAAAAAAAAAAAAAAAAAAAGGCTGACTCTGGATTCAAGGGAGGCAGGTGCAAGGAGACCCAGGGAGGCCTGATTCACAGGGTTCCATTCCCAGGTCCCTTCCCTTCCTCCAAGATCAGAGTTAGGGTTGAAATGTGAGGCAAATTTCCTGGCTTCCTTACCTTACTGTGTTTGGAACTAAAAACAAACTAATGCCTCCAAGAGCCATGACTAGGAGAAAAGCGTGATTCCAAGGACAACTGTGGCTATGATTTGAGTGCCAGCATGAAACAGGAGGCAGCTTAATGGCTGGAGAAGAAGACTTTGAAGAGCTCTCTGCTGCTTTTTAAATAAAAATTTGCAGAGGGAGACTATGGCTAAGAGAGTGGGTGCCCAGAGGCTGACCTTGAGCCCCCAGGAGTCATGTGGACACTGACTTTTGATGACAATGACAGCATGAACAGGTGGCATGCCCACAGCCCTGTATCCATTCGGTCCTCGACTTGATAAAAATCAGTCACTGACCAAGAAAATCAGGGGTGATCTGTAGGAAAAATGGGGAGAGAAGACTAGCTTAGCCTGTAACCTGAGTAACAAATCTAATATCTGCTTCCATAAAAAAGGAAGAATTGATAGTTCACCTCCTTTACCTTGTTTGCTCAGCCTGCAAACCTGGCAATGGGGGAACTGTCTAAAGTCAACCTGAACAGCACTGATATCATCCCTGCGGACACAGGAAGGCCCCCCTTTATATAAATCAGCCAAAGAACATCTGCATTCCCAGGACAGTCTAGTTGATTTATAAAACAGTGACTAATGGGCCCATGCAGACAGAATCCTAAAAGAGAAAAATGTAGAACAGTTTCACCATTAACAAAACAAACATTCATCAACTATGCTTCATGCTAGGAAAAGGCAGTTTCACTATATTTACCAATATGTATAAATTTTTAAGATTTTTCCCTCCATCCTGTTTCTCAGCTTGTGGGCTCCAACTCCACAGGCTCAGATGTCTTCCCTCCCTGGTGGGCCTGGCTCTGCCATCTGGTATTGGCCTTCCTGATCCAGCCCCTCCTCCCCAGCACGTCATGTTCCCCCGTGACTCCCACCTACACTGCCCGCTGCGTCACACCAGGTCTGAATGGTTAGGAGAGCAGCACATCCCATCTCTGGCCCCTCACCCACACTCCGCCTCCCTAATTCCTCACTCAAAGAGCTCGCTCAGGTCAGCTGGTTCCTCGTGCCCTCCACGCCACTGCCTTCATTTCCTTTGTCCTCCAAGAACTCTTCATGCATGTAGCCCCCCAAATTCATATTTCAAATCCTAACCCTAGTTCATATTTGGAATCATAACCCCCAAATTCATATTTCAAATCCTAAACCTAGTTCATATTTGGAATCATAACCCCCAAATTCATATTTCAAATCCTAACCCTAGTTCATATTTAGAATCACAACCTTCAAGTTCATATTTGAAATCCTAATAATACCCTAATATGAGGGTATTGGGAGGTGGGGCATTTGGGAGGTGATGAGGGTGGAGCCCTCACAAATCAGGTTAGTGCCCTTATAAAAGGGACCCCAGAGAGCTGCCCCACTCTTCCACCATGTGAGGACACAGCCAGAAGCCACTGTCTGTGAAGAACAGCCCCTCCCCAGACACCAGATCTGCTGGTGCCTTGATCTTGGGCTTCTAAGCTTCCAGAACTAGAAGCCATAAATTCTGTTTTTCATAAGCCAATCAGTGCATGGTGTTTTGTTACGGAAGCCTGAATGGGTTAAACAGTTAATGTTCAGATTCACTCTCTCACACCATCCCCCCAGTGTTCCAGGCATGCTCCAACTGGAGGACTGGCAGGAGAGCCTATAATTGTATTTGATTTATTCACTTCTCAAACATTTGGAACAAAAACATGATGCTGAGTGCTGTCCTCAGGGGCACAGTCTGGTGAGTGACACCAAGACTCGGCCCTCAGAAGAACCATGAGGACACAGGTGGGGACTGAGGTGGATCCCAGGAGCAGAGGTCAACTCGCTGATTCTAGGGCTCTGTGTGGATCTCGGCCCACAGGCAGCTTCTAGCAGGACTTAGTGGCTGACTCTTGTGGCACACAAGTGGAGGGGACACTGGAGCACAGGTACTGGGAGGCGAGGTTCCTGAGCATCAAACGAAGAATTAACATGAGGGTGAATTAACCTGTGGGTTAAATTCTGTAAATTGGAGGGAAATTCTGTAAATAGAAAAGGAAACTGCAGGTGAAGAAGTTAAAACTTATACCAGTGAGGGTCAGTCCGGAATTTAAAGCCAGAGTTTCTAACTCCAAATCCTGTGTTCAGAAACTGGAAGGAGAAACAAAGCCAGCGATGGATGGCTACTGGATAGCGTGACGCCTCCACCAGCCACACAGGCCGGCACAGCAGGGTCGGTGTCAGGTTTATGGCTATGCCAAATGTCATGCTGAGGTCCGAAGGGAATAGGTGGATGAGCAGAAAGAACTCTGGGGTGTTGGGGGTGGTGCTGGCCGTAGGCAGGTGAAAGATGATTTTATTCGGCAGCAGCTCTCATCAACAGCTTTCTCACACTGTCTGCCCTGTCTCGACTGCTTGAGCTAGCTTTGGCTCCTTTCAGCAGCTGGCTCTCCCTTGCCATCAGGGTCATCAGCTTACCTCTTTCTCTGGGCACCAGCGAGCCGAGCTGTGTGCTGTCTCTCTACTGTCCATCCAACTTTGGCTCTCTCTTTCTCTCAGTGTGAACACCTGCACAGTGTCAACAGTGCAATTATACCTTTTACAGAAAACAGTGGCTTAGAGCCAAGTAATGACCATTCCCTATGTTATGGCTGTGGTGGTGGGCTTCTCTATGTTATGTCTGCATGGCTGTGATAACAAGTGGAGTTACATGCCTGCACTCTAGACTTGCTGAGTCACTCTGGGTGTTAACCTTGGCCTATCCTTGACCAAGGCACAGCCCTTACCTTACAGCCGGGGCTGCACTTTCTGCCATGTCTGCTTTCAGTTTTCTTGACAGCAGCTTGGTTTATAACAATTATTTCACACTAAAGCCTATTAATTGCAGTCCCACCTCCTTTGGGAGCTCACGCTTAACCAAACAGAAGCGAGGACTTGCTGCCACTCTGGCCTGACTCCCTGCCCACAGTCAAGCCCACACAGGAGATATGTGTCACCAAACAAACCACCAGGAAGAAAACCCACATGAAGTGCCAGTGGCTGTAGATTTGTTTGGAGCTGCTCTCCATTTCATAAGCTCAATGAAAAGTCAGCAGCAGGTGGTGGAGAGAACGCAGGATTTGGACTCAGAAACCCTGGCTTTAAGCTCCTGACTGACCTTCACTGATTATGAGATGCCATAAGATACTTAACTTCTTCACCTGCAGTTTTCTCTTCTACAAATTGGAGGGACATCACTGAACCCACATTAATCCTTCATTTGAAGCTTAGTGGATATGGTTCAGCTGTGTCCTCACTAAAATCTCACCTTGAATGATGATAATCCCACAGTCCAAGGGTGGGGCCAGGTGGAGACAATGAATCATGGGAGTGGTTTCCCCCATACTGTTCTCATGATAGTGAATAAGTCTCCTGAGATCTGATGGTTTTATAAAGAGGAGTTCCTGCATACATGCTGTCTTGCCTGCTGCCATGTAAGACATGACTTTGCTCCTCATTTGCCTTCTGCCATGACTGTGAGGCCTCCTCTGCCATGTGGAACTATGAGTCAATTAAACCTCTTTCCTTTATAAATTACCCAATTTCAGGTATGTCTTTATTAGCAGCATGAGAACAGAATAATACAGTAAACTGGTAACAGTTAGTGGGGTGCTGCTCTAAAGATACATGAAAATGTGGAAGCAACTTTGGGTGGCAGGCAGAGGTCGATAGGACGCAGGTTGATAGAGGCAGATAGGAGAGGTTGATAGAGTTTGGAGGACGCAGAAGGCGGCAGGAAGATTTGGGAACTTTGGAACTCCCTAGAGACCAGTTGAATGGCTTTGACCAAAATGCTGTTAGTGATACGGATATTAAAGTCCAGGCTGAGGTGGTCTCAGATGGAAGTGAGGAACTTGTTGAAAATTGAAGCAAAGGTGACTATGTTTTAGCAAAGAGACTGGTGGCATTTTGCCCCAGCCCTAGAGATTTGTGGAACTTTGAACTTGAGAGAGATAACTTAGGGCATCTGGTAGAAGAAATTTCTCAGCAGCAAAGCATTCAAGAGGTCACTTAGGTGCTGTTAAAAGCATTCAACTTTATGTATTCAAAGATATGATTTGAAATTGGAACTTATGTTTAAAAGAGAAGCTAAGCATAAAAGTTTGGAAAATTTGCAGTCTGATGATGCAGTTGAAAAGAAAAACCCACTTTCTGAGGAGAAATTCAAACTGGCTGAAGAAATTTGCATAGGTAGCAAGGAGTCAAATATTAATCACTAAGACAATGGGAAAAATGTCTCCAGGGCAAGTCGGGGATTTCCACGGCAGCCCCTCCCATCACAGGCCCAGAGGCCTAGAAAGAAAAAATGGTTTTGTGGGCCTGGCCCAGGGCCTTGCTGCTTTGTGCAGTCTAGGGTATTGGTGCCCTGCATCCCAGCTGTGGCTAAAATAGGCCAAGGTAGAGCTCATGCCATTGCTTCAGAGAGTGCAAGCCCCAAGCCTTGGCAGCTTCCATGTGGTGTTGAGCGTTTGGGTGCATAGAAGTCAATAATTGAGGTTTAGAAACCTCTGCCTCAATTTCAGAAGAAGTATGGAAATGCTCGGATGTCCAGACAAAAGTTTGCTGCAGGGGCAGAGCCCTCATGGAGAACCTCTGCTAGAACAGTACAGAAGGAAAATGTGACATGGGACCCCCACACACAGAGTCCTCACTGGGCCACTCACTGCCTAGTGGAGCTATGAGAAGAGGACTACCGTCCTCCAGACCACAGAATGTTAGATCCACTGACAGCTTGCACTATTCACCTGGAAAAGCTGCAGACACAACACCAGCCCATGAAAGCATCCAGGAGTGGGGCTGTACCCTGCAAAGCCACAGGGGTGAAAATGCCCAATACCATGGAAACCCACTTCTTGCATCAGTATGACCTGGATATGAGACATGGAGTCAAAGGAGATCATTTTGGAGCTTTAAGATTTGACTGCCCTGCTGGATTTCAGACTTGCATGGGGCCAATAGCCCCTTCATTTTGGCCAATTTCTCCCATTTGGAATGGCTGTATTTACCTATTGGCTGTACCTTCATTGTATCTAGGAAGTAACTAACTTGTTTTTAATTTTACAGGCTCATAGGCGGAAGGGACTTGCCTTGTCTGAGACTTTGGACTTGGACCTTTGAGTTAATGCTGAAATAAGATTTTGGGGGACTGTTGGGAAGGCATGATTGGTTTTGAAATGTGAGGACATGAGATTTGGGAGGGGCCAGAGGCAAAATGATTTGGTTTGACTGTGTTCCCACCAAAATCTCGACTTGAATTGTAATAATCTCCACATGTCAAGGGAAGGGCCAGGTGGGGCTAATTGAATCATGGGCATGGTTTCTCCTGTACTGTTCTCATGGTAGTGAATAAGTCTCATGAGATCTGATGGTTTTATAAAGGGGAGTTCCCCTGCAAAAGCTCTCTTGCCTGCCAACACATAAGACATTACTTTGCTCCTCATTTGCCCTCTGTCATCATTGGGAAGCCTCTCCAGCCATGTGGAACTGTAAGTCAATTAAACCTTTTTCCTTTATACTTTACCCAGTCTTGGGTACGTCTTTATTAGCAGCGTGAGAACAGACTAATACAGTGAAACATGAAGGTAATGTTCTGAGTTGGGTAGTTCTGTTCACACGTGGTCTTGATCATTAATCCTGGGAATGAAATTAACTCACAGTGTAGACCCTGGGACGATTATTTTTGTTCCATAATTTCCCTTTATGCCTGAAACAGCATGATGCTTAATTTCATGTGCCAGCTTGGCTGAATCATGGGAGCCTGTAGTAAACATTTCCGAGTGTGTCTGAGAGGGTGTTTCTGGAAGAGGCTAGCATTTGAATCGGTGGACTCAGTAAAGAAGTTCCCCTCCCAGCACAAGTGGGCATCACTTAATCTGTTGAGGGCCTAGACAAAATGCAGAGGAAGGGAGAATCCTGGCTCCTCCTGCCTGCCTGTTGAACTGGAACCTGGGTCTTCTCCTGCCCGTGGACTAGGATTTACACCATCCACTCCCCCAGTTCCCAGGTGGGACCCAGACTGAATCACACCAGCAACCCTCCTGGGTCTGCACCTTGCACACAGCAGATAGTGGGACTTCTCAGCTCCATAATCACATGTGCTAACTCCCACAAGCAATCGTGTGTGTGTGTGTGTATCTCGCATCGGTTCCATTTATCTGGAGAACCTCTTACTGATACAAATATTGAAGATGACATCTTCCCCATGTTTAAACCTTCCAAACTCTGGAAGTTTTGCCTCTGGGGAGCAGACATGCAGCAGCAGGAGGAAGGCTTCCTGTTTTCTCCATGTCTCTAGAGAGTAAGTCATTTCTCTTCCCTATATCCTCCCTGCCCTGTTGTGGGTGAAATGGAGCCACCACATCCAGGCCCCCTTGCTGAGCATCTGGCTGAGGGCAGGGGAGGAGGACTAACCACTTGAGTGAAACGCCTTAACTTCCAGGTGGTCTGAAGAGCAGCTCATGGCAAGGAGCTTCTTCACAGTCAGGGAAACACTGACTCCAAATGGAAAGAGCCCATCGAGGTCCACCTGGACGTCCTCGCTCTTGATTGCAACCTCTGTGGGGCTGTTACAATCAGAGCGCAGCCAGCCACGGGGTAGAGGTATCCACTGCACACAGTCTCAGCTGCAGACCTTCTCAGCATTTTGCACAGGTGAAGCGGTCAAGGCTACAGCAGCCAAGTGAGATCTTCAAACGTTCTTCATACCGACACATTTCCAAGTGCCTCTCCCAGGCTTAATGCCCCCTATTGTCTGACTCTGTAAGGCCATAATTCCCTCACCTCTGAGCAACCTAAAGTAAATTTTTACCTTCAGCCCAAACAGTTGATTCACCAGCAGTGGTTGCGGGCTTCCTGACATTTTTTTCCAAGTTATAATGATTTTAGCCTGTTGCTCCTATTCATAAACTAAAATCTCACATAGAACCCAGAAAACCCTGATGCATCTTTACCTCTTAAGAATGACTGATTCTTTATATGCTCACTAACTAGGAAAATGTTTTCACTTTATTTTTCGAGCTTATGTTTACACACATAAAATTCTGTTTTCAAAAGTAGCTTTAAATCAAAATGTTTAATGTATTAAAAGTGCACATGCCTGAATGTGTGCCTAGACAATGTCTCAACGCAACAGACCAACTGTGTCCTGCAGCAAACTGAGACGGTGTGCATGGGACATGACGTCCTTCAGGAGCTTCCCCATGCCGTAGCTGAGTTAGCACTCGCATGGTTCTGTGGGGTTTTGCTGGATGACTCTCGTCTATTGGCCTCTCAGCATTCAGGTGTACCTCTTGCACTCACTAATCACTCCCCACTATCTTCCCCCACCCCACCCCCCAGTACTTCAGGAGTTGTAAGACTAAAATCTAAACTTACCAGGCCCTCATGGCTCAGTTCCTGGATACAGCTTGGGTTCTGCAACGAGATGCAGCTGCAGGTGGAGGTGAAGGCCACTTCCCAGCTGTTCTTGTGCTTGACCAGTGTGCTTATTTCCTAGGGCTGCAGTGATGAAGCACCTGCTGTGAACTGCACTGTGTTCCCCAGAACTCTTATACTGATGCTCTACCCCCAACCCCAATGTGATGGTATTAGGAGGTGCAGCCTGTGGGAGGCAATTAGTTTGAGATGAGGCCATGAGGGGTGGCTCCCAGGAGGAGACTGGCACCCTTATAAGGAGGCACTACCAGAGCTCCATTCCTCTGTCTGTCTCTGCCCTGTGAGCTTTCTGCAGCGAGGCTGGGACTAGTACCTCATAAAATAGCGTAAGGGGACTGACTAGGTGCTCTTGCCCTTTCTGCCTTCCGCCATGTGAGGATGCAGTGTTCACCCCCTTCTGCTATATGAGGGCGCAGCAACAAGGCACCACCCTGGAAGCAGAGGACAGTCACTGCCAGACACTGAACCCACCAACACTTTGATTGTAGAGTTCCCAGCCTCCAGAACTGAAAAGAACAAATGTCTGTTTTTATAAATTACTTAGTCTTAGGTATTTTGTTATAGCATCAGGAACGGACTAGGACAATTAATCACCAATTACTGTGTAATACAAAAAAAAATACTGCACATCTCTTTTATCCAATGCATCAACAAGCCCCACAGCTCTGCCTCCCACACACATCATGACCATCAATTACTTCTCCATTGTCACCCTTTCCAGGTCCCATCATCTCTCATCCAGACATGGCCCCAATTTTTTACTCTCCTGAGGACACAGATTGGATTATGTCAATCACCTGCCTAAATCTCCCAGTGTCTCCACATTGCCTCTAGATCAAGATGTCCAGGACTTGCTGGAACATACAGGGTCCTACACGACCACGACCTGGCCCTGGCCCCATCACTCATTGCTCTGTTCTTCAAACCACCAAACAAGTTTCTGCCGCTTCCACTACCTACTATTCCCTATCTCATCCACAGGTGCGGACTGGCTCCTTCACGTTACTCAAGGCTGATATCATCTCAGAGAGGCCTTCCTTAGCCACCCAAATTAAAATAACTCCCTCCCATACCAAGAGTCACTACCCACCCCATTCCTCCATTTTTTGTCCTCATAGCTAATGGCACTGTCTTTGGCTTCAATAGCAAGACCTTTCTTGCCCTGTTCCTAGGGTCTGGAATAAAAATGTGTAGAATGAATCAATCAAGGAAAATCCCCTAACTCTAATGAGCTGGTCTACTTGGGAAAGCAAGAAAGGCAAACAAGTGAGACAGTCTTCAAGGGTGTTTACAACCAAGTGAGAAGTGTGAACAAGTTTTGTTTAACTCAAAAATATTTTAAAAAATAAATCAAAAAAGAAAATAAGCATCATTGTATAGTTTAAATCTTGTACAAATGAGTTCTAGAAGGGTCTAAGGGACATCACAAGAAGGCCTATAATGGCCACATAAAAATTGGCTTACAATGGCCACCAAACCCAAAAACTACTTCCGCAGTTGCCCTGGAGAGGGCAGATACTCACACTAATGAGAAACTTTGATGAACCGGAAAAATAGACTAGTGGTGTTGATACACCGTTCTGTCATGACACTCTGATTGCTGATTCAGGGTACAGATTACTGACCCAAAGACAGACATGCTTCTGGTTTTGATGGTTACTTAACAAGTGTCTGGGAACAGGCATCTGCACACTTAAAAATAATTGAGGAGGAGATTAATATACACTCCCCCCTCTGTGCCGTCCTCAAAACACAGCACTCATGACAATCGGTGACACAAACAACCCCTCATCTTACATTTACAAACACTTCTGCTAAGTTTATCCCTCTGGTTTTTACCATGTGCTTGTACCTGGTGTGAGGCAGATAAAATTATGCCCATTTTACAGGTGAGAGAAACTGAGGCTCTAAGAGATTAAAATGCAGTCTGAGAGTCAGAATCAACAAATGAAGATAAGTTGGAATAGCTAATTTGCATCAGAAATTTAATTTAAATCTGGAACTTCTAGCCTTAACTCTGGTACTTTTGCCAGTGGTAATTTCCAGAATTTTTCTTATTTTTCTGTCTCCCTAAACACAGTCTTTGATTCTAAGAGAAAGTGGCAATAGCCAACTAGACATCTGGAGGCATCTGATTCCAGAGTCACATTCCGCTATCCTTGTTATCCACGGGACCACCTTCCACCTCCAGGAACCATGGCTGCCAGTGTTTCTAAACAACTCCTTTGCTTTCCTGACAACAGCCCTGGTGTCAGATGACTGGCAGACGTTGGCCACTGCCTGTCATGTGTGCACATTACTGGAGGGGAGAAATGATGACAGACTGAGCTCTGTGCTCCTCCCAAGCTCCTCACTGGGCTGTGCACCTAAAGCCTGTCAATCAGAGTTCACCTGAATAAACTGTACTAGAACCAGCGGATGAATGCACCAAGCATGCACTGACGAGCCATTGGCTTAATAACCAATCTGAAACACAGGACAGAGAGAAGACTGTGATAGAATTTCCTTGCTAAATTCTCATCTCACTGTAACCATCTCCAACGGACTTCTCGCTGGTAAAAGGCCATGGTTCTTTGGAACAGGTTCTTGCTGCCTTGCAGAGTAGGAATTTAAAATGTATCTGTAATATTCATATTTACTTATAATATATACCATATATCATATATTTATAATTATATGCAAATATATGATTATATAATAAATATACAACGTAATTATAAGCATAGATATTTTATATATATACATATATACACACACAGATTCCTGGGTGCTACCTCATAATGATCTCTGGGCAGCTACACGTTTTAAGAGCCGGTCCAGTAGTGATGTGGTTTGGAAGTCAATGATTTAGTGAACTCTTGGTATTGTACATCAAGAACTACACAGCAGCATATTGCAACCATCTAAGGGATTGCCCCAAAGCCATTATTATGTTATAGATGAGAAAGAGCTAACCAGGATATTTGGAAACCGAAGTTAGGATCTATCTAGTTTCAGGAAGTGACAGGTAGAAAATAGTTTTCTCTGAGGAAACTTTCACAGAGACCATGATTGGGTGCCCTTTCTGTATTTTTATGACTTCTCTCATCTTACAAATAAGTTTTCTCTTGCATCAGATGCTAACTGGTTGATAAGGGTACAGGGGTGATGATGGGCATATTCAGCAGAGAGCTTGAAAATTGTGTCTGTCCTACTGCCAGGATATGGAGGGGGCCAACAGAATGAGGAGGAAACTGAAGGGGACAGTCCTCCTGAAATTGGGCAGCCTCAATCATTACTCTTGTACTAATTACTACTGACCTTGAAAATTAAGGTTGACTCAGATCCTTGCACACCAATGTTCATTGCAGTTCATTACACACAGTAGCCAAAAGGTAGAAGCCAAGAGTCCATCAGCAGATGAATGGATCAACAGAACATGGTCTATGCATGCAGTGGAATATTATTCAGCCATGAAAAGGAATGAAGTTCTGACACAGGCTACCACATGGGTGAAGCTTGAGGACATTATGCCAAGTGAAATAAGCTGGTCACAAGGAGACAAACATTGTAGATCACACTTATGTGAAATATCCAGAACAGGACAAGTCACATAAACAGAAAACACATCAGAGGTTATGAGGTGGTTGAGGAGAGGGGGAAATGGGGAATTATTGTTTAAAGAATGTAGAATTTTTGTTTGGGATGATTAAAAAAAAAAGTTTGAAACTAGACAGTGGTGGTGGCTGCAAAACATTGTGAATGTAATTAATGCTACAAAAATAGGTGAATGGAAAATTTTGTTCCATATATTTTATGATACATTTAAAACAATAAAACTACTGAAAGACATTGAATTAGACACTTTAAATTAGTGAATTGTAAAGTATGTGCATTTTATTTCATGAAAGCTGATAAAAAGAAAATGATGATTGACTTTTGAGGTTCAGCATGAAATAGGATCTTTAACCCGTGGTCCAGCGTTCTGGATGTTGGGTATAAAAATATCCTCTCAGTTTTAAAAATAACAAGGAAATCCCTTCAAGATGCAATTATTAGTTGGAAAACATAATCATGTACTGCATCGGCTTTTGGATTTTGTATTAGTCTGTTTTCACACTGCTCATAAAGACATACCTGAGACTGAACAATTTACAAAAGAAAGAGGTTTAGTGGACTCAGAGTTCCACGTGGCTGGGGAGGCCTCGCAATCATGGCAGAAGGTGAAAGGCACGTCTTACATGGTGGCAGACAAGAGAATGACAGTCAAGCAAAAGGGGTTTCCCGTTATAAAAACCATCAGATCTTGTGAGAATTACTCACTACCACGAGAACAGTAAGGGGGAAACGACCCCCATGATTCAATTATCTCTCAGCAGATCCCTCCGAATGAGGGAATTATGGGAGCTACAATTCAAGACAAGATTTGGGTGGGGATACAGCCGAACCATATCAGAGTTGGTGCATAAAGAGGTACTTAACCTCACAGGCAGGACTTCATGGGACATTCATTCAAACTGTCAGAAACACGGCGTGCCCGGTTCTTTCATTCCATAGATGCTGGAGAGGCCTACTAAGCCCCACACTGATTCCAAGAGAGGTTACTACCTAGGAAAATGTCTAATCAAGTGTTTCATATTTGATTCATTTGAAAATTTTATTTTCAGAAATTTGTTCCCAAGTAATCAAGGTAGTGTCACCTGGGTGCCTTGTGTCATGGAACAAGTGTGATTGTTCTCCTAAATATTAGTACTAGATAATTGTGTCCTTACTTATCCTCAGAGTTCACTCAAAAAAGTATGCAATAGGTGGAAAATCAAAAAGGTCAAAATACATGGAAAGTGAATGTGGCAGTGCTGAGGCAGCCCTCGGGTAGTCAGAGAATGCCCAACACCAAAAGCTTCCCTGGGGTGACACGGTGCTGAGGACTGAGCTCCCTGTGGCCTGATGCCAGCACCAGTTTCTGCTCTGACTGGGTTTCTTACAACCGGTAACAAAGCCCCAGCAATCCCTTCCTTGGGATGCCAAAGAGTTTTTAATTTTTTATAACCTGAAAGGGCAGCTTCTTTGCACGGGCAAACGCAAACTCCACAGACATAACTGTTTCTGGGCACAAGACAATGTGAATGAAGCCACTCACCAGTGCCCAGAGGCTCAGACCCTTTACTGCAGGGGTTCCAGGTGTGTGCCGCTCCCTCAGTCACAGAAGTCATTACACGCACATGCCAGTTCCTGGGGATGGTAACAAGCGAAATGGACGCGGCTCCTTAAACAATGGAACACCTAATGCTGCATCATTAGTCTGCTAACTTTTGCAACCTGTTCGTCTTCTAAGCCTTTGCAAGGTGTCTTTTTGAAGCCAGGCTTCATGGGTGGGTATCAAGAACATGATGGTAACAAACATAAAAAAAATCTCTGCCACACAATAGTTACACCATAGAGCATTAGCTAAATGACAGCAAAGAGTCACATGGCTGATTCTCCCCATGTCCAGGCTGCTCAAGCTGCTTAGGATGTGTCGGGGAGAGGAAGACAGGGATAGGTGAGGAACTGGGGAATGAGCAGGGCAGCAAAGCATCTGCAGGAAATTAGCTTATTTAAGGATTCCTGCACCCCGTGTTCATCACAGCAAAATGCACAAGAGCCAAGGTATGGAATCTACCTAGGTGTCCATCAACAGATGAAGGGGTAATGAAACTGTGGCACATATACGCAGTGGAGTGCCATACAGCCCGAAAAATAGTGAGATCTTGTCATTTGTGGCTACATGAATGAGCCTGGGGGTTCTACGTTATGTCAAGTAAGTCAGGAGCAGAAGGCTGCATACCACAGATTCCCACTAATATGCAGAAGCCAAAGAAGTGAATCCAGGGAGGTAGAGAGAAGGATAGTGGTTCCCAGGGACTGGGAAGGTTGCAGGGAGAAGAGAAGAAAGGAGGGAGGTTAATGGGTGCAAAAGTACATTAGATGGGAGGAATAAACTCTAATGTTCAACAGTGCCATTGGGTGACTACTGATAACAGTAATTTATTGTATATTTCAGGATAGCTAGAAGAGATTTGGAATGCTTCCAACACATGGAAATGATAAATGTTTGAGGTGATGGATATCCTAAATACTCTTATTTCATGGTTACACACTGTATGGATGTATCGAAATATCTATAGACATGTGGTCTATGAATATGTAGAGTTATTATGTATTGATTTTAAAAAGTGTCTGCAGGAATGAAGGAGTCTTTAGACAATGAGAGCCTCACCTCAGGAGGTCAGTAGGGACCCTTCCTACCCTCATCATTTCCCACCCTGCCAAAAAGCCTGCACTGTACGTGCACCTGACCCCAGGATGAGCAAGGAGTCCTTAAGAAAACAGAAGATTCCTACAAATTCCCTCAGTGCAGTTCTGCTAGTTCTAAGTAGGGAACACAACACACAGATACCTGGGGCAGGAGGTTCAGCACACAGCAATGGCAACATGGCACCCACAGTGCCAGGCAAGCATCTCCCTTCCTCTTCCCAAGAGAGAGTCCCTCCTCCACCCAGCAATGGCAACGTGGCACCCACAGTGCCAAGCAGCTCTCTCCCTACCTATTCCCAAGAGAAAGGTTCCCTCCTCCCTCCGTTCTTGCCTCCCTCCTTCCTTCCAGGAACATGTGCACACCTATTACATACCCCACACTCTCCTGGGTATGTGTTCAGTTCAAGCAACGAACAGAACCAAATCCTTGCCCTGTGATGCTAGGATTTTAACTGGAGAGACATTTCATAATAAACAAATAAATAAATAATAGATTCACAATTTAATATTGTAAAGTGATGTGTTCAGTGAAAGGCAAGAGAGGAAGTTGGGTTTTTGTGGGGAAGTGATGAGTACTCCACCTGTCAATGAAGAGAGTGGAGGAGTGACACGGAGGACGGATCCAGGCATGGGGCCTCCCTTGCACCAGGGCACTGTTGTGCCTGGGTCCCCTGCAGCAAGGAGAAGCACCTCCGTGGAGGAGAGCCCTGCTGCATACGACCCCATGGGAGAGGCCCAGCCTGGCATCAGGCTAGAGGAGACAACCTTTTGATTAATTCATTCATTGAAAGTGTTCTATGGGGGCAGTCAGATAGAATATTTGAAATCTCAGAAAATCTCAAACCTAAAGTTGACATCACTAGTAACAAACTTCTCACATCCTAGAATAAAGACCCTTTCTAGAACCAAGAGGTGAAAAGGTAGTTTCCTACCTAGCAATTTCTGAGAACCACTTCCGCCAGTGAAACTGGTTTCTTTCTTGTCGTTGGACTCAACCAACTACTCAGCCTGCTCTTTGCAGGTCAAGCCGACTTGGGTGGCCTGGCCCTTGAGAAAGCCTTGGGCAGCAAAGGCCTTGCGTCCAGGATGCCCCAGGCTCCTGTCCTGCTGCAAGCATGGATGTCTCTCCTCCTACTTAGCTTGTGGACCTCCTGGGGTTCCCAGAGTCCTGACCACTTACTTGGCCATGAGCCTCCCGATCCTTAGGTGTGAATCCCTAGCACACACCTGTTTCCTGATCCTCAGAATTTGATTCCCCATTCCTTATCCAACTGAGACAGTGTGAGTCAGAGAAGATACACACTGGAACCACAGAGCCAGGTCCTTGACCTCACAGAGCCTAGACTCTGCAGTGGGGTTCTTAGCCTCAGAAGTACATTAAAATCAACTGGGGAGCATTTTTAAAATATTCACATGCTGGCCCCACCCCAAAACAGGGAAACTGGTGTCCTCAGGGGTGAAACCTAGGCACTGGTATTCTTTAATAACTGAGATATTTGATATACAACCAAGATGACCTACAGACGTTCCTTGGTGTATATAGGCATAGATACTTTTAAGAGAATTTATTCCCAAACCCTTGACTTTTAAGTAGTTTTTCTGAATATTTATTTCCCTTGAAATGGAATCTGTGGCTCTCCTTTTCCATCAGGTCCATTACAAACCCTTCTCCCACTTACAGGACAGAAGCACGCCTCTGCCTCCCTCGCACTGGAGCTTCGCAAGGGTGCATTGCTCTGGGATGGGAAGCCTTACAGTTGCCAGGCAAGGAGCAGCTCTAATCCTCTACACTGGGAAAGCGACTGGTTCTAATTATCAGGCAAGAAATCCTGTTGCAAGATATTTTCTGCATCTTGGCTTTCAACAAAATTGAAGGAGGATTTGATTGAGATGTTAACTAATTGATTATGATAATCTATTTTGATAATACATCAATTGCATAATTTTTAGCTTCTAATTAAGGAGTTGAGAGAGATGCATAGCACCTATGAAATAACTCTGTTTTCATCAAGTTACTTCCCTGAACAGCATTCATCACTACTTACATCTACAACAAAAATAAGAATACAGTTGATGCTAAAATAGATCTCATTCTAGCAATAGGTAATAGCACACATGAATACATGACCTAAAAGGGGGAAAACAGACAAATCAGAGACCCATCAATTAACAGAGGCATTTCCAATAACACGCTTTGTATATTTAATAATTGATAAAATCAATATTTTAGTTGTTTTTATCAATTTTGCACTAATAATTATAATTAATTCCAAAGAATTTTAATACTTTGTTTATTAGTCAAAAGAATTTTTAAAAATCAGTCTATATGCATGTTTTTACTATAAAGAAATAGGACAGCATAATCAATAAATGACCTTTGCTCTTTAAAATATTGTTTTAAGATATAATTCTCTACAGAAAAGAGAATAGAATTATGAGCTCAAGGAGAAACAGCATGTAATATTTCTAATTAATGAAAAAGATGTTCATGTGACTTTTAATCAACTAATGATATCAAATCTCCATGGTATCTTGATTACATTGTATAAAAGTAATAAAAATTATATTTTAAAGTGTTAATAGTTACAGACCCTGGAACTTAATTGCTTTGTAAGTATTTGAAATTATAACAAAACTATTTAGAAGTCAATCTAAAAATGCATAAATGGGGACATAATATTTCTAAAGTATTTTTAGAGTATATATGAACAAAAGTGCATAAAGCCCCTGGTCAAGAACCTCCATTCCCATCACTCACCATCTAATATGAACACAACTGACACTTCCTAGCTTCAATCCACCAATTCTCTCCTTGGCTCTTGTATTGATATTTCATGGGAGAGGAACAGCAGCCTGACTAGCTCCCTTCTGAAAAGGAGCGATTTTCTGGAATTACAAAATCCAGGGAGAGAACAAGGATCAGAACCATGAAACACTGATGCCCAGGCTTTCCAACACGGAGAGGTCTAAGTACTTTCTGCCATGGAGTGAGAGAGAAAGGTAAAACAGAGTCAGAAAAGGGGCCACATTCTCTTTGCAGTGCCTTCATTCTCCTTGAGATCCTTTTTACTTTCTGTGGTGAGACAGTCCACCAGAAAATTGTCTTAATAAGGACAAATAAGCAAAGGCTTGATATATCATCAATCTTAATCAAAAGACAATGTTTAAAGTTCTCCAGAACCTGACTGAACAAAACAGAGTCACATAAAAGGAGGACTGACTGTGTGTTGGCAGAAGGAAAGTGTCAGACAGATAGCGAAAGAGAGCATCATTTCCAATAGTGCAGGGGACCCCAGATGTGCACATGGATGCACACACACACATACATACCTATACGCACACACACACACAGAGATGCAAATGCCCACAGATGCATAAACAGACACATACACAGACACAGAGAGAGATGCACACGCAGAGAGAGATGAAGACACCAAGAGGCACACACAGATGCACATGCACAGATACACAGAGAAAGAGAGACGCATGAACACAGGTGCACCCACACACAGAGATGCACACGGTCATAACACTAGACCTCATGGACCGCTGTCTCCTGCGGCTGCATTGGACTTCCCTCAACACCACCAAGAAGAACGCCTATGTGACAGGCTACACCCTGTATCAACCAAAAGAGCAAGTGTCAGACCTGAGAAAGTAATAAAGCCCACCTAGGGACAAGATGTAGCTGATATGTTTGGGGGAAAACGCCTTCTGACACTCCATTTTTCCAACAACAGCAGGTGTGGAATGGGACGGTTAGATTACAGAAATATTTGGTAAGCCACCAAAATACTTCCCTCAATGGAGATGGTACAGGCATAAAATGTATTAGCAAAGCAATTGAAACAGACAAAGTATCCATGAGGTGGATCAGCCCTGTGGGAGCAGTGGGTGAAAAGCCCATGAAAACAGAGAAACAGAGTGAAAAAATCCATTCTGAAATGTAATAAAGAAGGTCAAAAACAAAGCACCTTCATGAAGCATATTCCTAGTTTGTGCTCTGCCCTGTGCCAGAGTCTCTATAGGTATCAGGTGGAGAAGCTCTGAAACTTTGGTAAGCCATAGAGTAATTGCTGAGATGCTACTGGGGCTCATAGCAGTTGTGGGAACATCATTCTGAAATCATTTTCAAGGTAATCAAGAAAACCAACCTGGTGCAGTCCTCAAAAGCCAACTTTGGAGCCATTGGCATGGTTCAGATCCTGAACTTGGAACCTTGATAAAACTCCTCCCAAGTTAGTGTCCCTGTGCGTACAACTGGAAAAATGTAGGAACTGCCTCAAAGGGTTGCTAGAATAATTAATTTTGTCCCCTAGAACAGTGCTTGACACAACGAAATGCTCTAACGTTCTTTCAGTATAAGAAAGACTCTTTCTTTGAAGATAACTATTGAAAAGATTAAGACATAAATCAAAATAATTTTCACTGAAAAAGTATGGTGCCCAAGCCAGAATATGCTGCTGTTTGGGATTAAGAAAAAAATAACAAAGCTGGTGTGTGTGTGGTCGGGGCTGGGGGTGGGGGACAAAGGAGAAAAGATTTATAAATGGACTCAGAGATTTGAAAGGAAGGGCTCCCAAAATGTCTTGAAGCCCAACACCTTCACTAGCATGATTCCTTCAGAGCAGGGCAGCTCTGGAAATTCCATAACACGTGCCATAGGTCATTCAATAGTCGGGGAGTAATAGAAGATCAACAGCCATGTCTAACGGCTGCCTTTTCTGGGTAAATGTTTCAGGTTTGGTTCTATGCTCATCTGGAGCACTCTGAAGCTAGTGTATTTGAAGTCCTTGAGGGAAGGCGTGTGGATGGGGGTATCATTTCAGTTCCCCTTTGGTTGCAACCATTGGACAGAGGTAATTATTGGAACTTGTTCATTCATTCCACCAACATTTGGGTAATTTAGTGTGAGCTGGCACCATCCATTGAGACAAATATAGAATTGGAAAATGCATGGTCATGCCTCCGAAGAGACCTGCCTACACGTCCCCATGGATCACACGGACAACATAACATGCCTACACGTCCCCATGGATCACACAGACAACATAACATGCCTACACATCCTCATGGATCACACGGACAACATAACGTGCCTACACGTCCCCGTGGATCACATGGGCAACATAACGTGCCTACATGTCCCCGTGGATCACATGGGCAACATAACATGCCTACATGTCCCCGTGGATCACGTGAACAACATAACGCGGAGTGGTGTGGAGGAGGATGGGATTAACTGTATGGGGGCAGAGAGAGGGTGTGCAGGGGTTGAGTAGCTTCTGAATGAAGTAACAACTCGGGTAGACTTTAGGGACATAGGAGGCAGGGAGTAGGAAGAAGGCAGCAGGGGTGCATGTATGTAGCAGTCTAGGCAGATGGAACTGCAAGAGAAAAAGGCACAGGGATAGAATGGAACAGTCTGGGATGTTCAGAGGTTCTGAAAATCTTGGTATTTCCAAAGTAACAGTGCAGAGAAGCAAGAGAGGTTAACAAGGAGAGGGGAAGAGGGATAGGAGATGAGCTTAAAGAAGCAGAAAGGAGAGAAGCCATTGCAGGAAGAAGCAGCTGACATCTGCTATGTTTGTTTCAAAATCACTACTTCTATACCTTTAGAATCACACTTCATTCATTATTTATCAATAATTCATTGAAAAGTTTGCTTTCCTGTGTTACTGGTATTGGAAATGTGCCTAGAAAAAATGCAGCTCATGGTGTGATATTATTCTTCCAGACACTCTGTCCTTTTGTTCTAATTAAAATGGTTTCCATTTTCTTCCTCACTCCATAATAATCTCTTCCAATTTACACAGCATCTACCTCCATATCAACATGTAATGTTAGATATCTCTAGGTGAGTTTTTGGCTCTGCAATTTCAACTGAAAAGTCAGTTTTGCTAATAATTGACAATAATGAACCCATTTTTGTATTCTTACTTGCTTACTGGTTTATAGCATTCGCAGCTTAATAAAATATTGATAACACTTGCAGCTTATTAAAATGCTTAAATCCTTAAGTACTATACATGGGGAAAAAGAGTAAAATTGCCACATAGTTCCAAGAAAATAATTTCTATATTTTAAGTGCTAGTATTTCAATGACTTTCTGCTCATCCCTTTTGCCATTATGTTCTTATCATTTGAGTTAAAAATAATAGTCATTCTTTGTGCATCTTCAGATGACTGTAAAAGCAAATATGTTACCAAGATTTTCTCAGAACATTAGACATTTTGAAGTTATAGTTTGCAAGTTTTTGATGAAAACAAAAAAATATATTTTTTAAATGTGGCATCTTTTCTCTTCTTGAAAACTATTGCTTATTACAATCAGAGGGTGGTTATTTTCAAACGATTAAGTTTGACAAGTTTATTCTATCACAGAAATAAATCTGAGATTTAATAATTTCCAGCCTGAAAAACATTGTTCAAATTCCTGATTTCAATAAAAAGAATTTTTTTAGTTTGCTTGCCTTTTGTGCAACTAGATATGTTGGTTTAGGTAAAATCTTCTTACCCCAGGGTTTTCTCCCTGCACAATTGCAGCAAGGAATACAGGGAAGAATTTGTGTGATGAAAGTATTTAGCAGCTGCACCTGTTACCCTTGCCTGAAAAATAATGCAGTTTATAAAATATAACAGATAAACATCTTATTGTTTTATTCTTTGATGCCAACATCTCCTTAAAAACTCTACCAAGGTCAAATAAGCATCTTCTATATTTAGAACACTATGGATGGTGGCTTCTCATATGTTAAGGAAAATCCAGAAATCTAAGTATGGTGGTGAAGTCTATGAGTGTCAAGTCCCACAGACTTGGATTCCAATTCTTCTTCCATGTCCACCAGCTGTGTGAACTGGGGCAAGGGTGTACCTGTCCCAGTGACACATTAATAAATAATGGTAATGTTATTAATACATACTTCATGAGACTGAGTGAAGATTAAATTAAAGGACCCTTGTAGAACATTTAGTTCAGGATTTGGCAGGTAGTAAGCATAGTTAATTTTATGTGTCAAATTTAGTCGGTGACAGAGTGCCCAGATGAAACAGTGTTTCTAGATGATATGGGCATTGAAATGGGTGAACTCAGTAAAGGAAACTGCCCTCTCCAGTGAGAGAGTCATGCAGTCCAAATCCACTCAGAGTCTGAAAAGGACAAAAGGCAGAGGAAGCAGGAATCTGCCCCTTTTGTCTCCTGCCTGCCTGCCTCAGCTGGGACATCTCTTCTCCAGTTCCGGGAACTAGCATCTGATTCACACCATCAACCTGCCTCATTCTTAGACCTTTGGATCTGGGCTGGAGCTGCACCAGCAGCCTTCTTGCATCTTCAGCTTACAGATGGCAGATCATGGGATTTCACAGCCTCCATAATCACTTGAGCCAATTTATCATAATAAATCTCCTTTTGTATCTATGCATAGAGATATAGGAATATCCTATCGTTTCTGTTTCTCTGGAGAACCATAATATATTGTGTCAATGATTGTTTATCATTACTATTCCTATTACTACTGTGACCACAATTATAGCAGATAATGAAGTTTTTATTCACTCTATTCAGCTTGAATGGGAAACTCTAAGGATCACACAGAGCACCTTTAAGTGAAGGTTTAAAGATTTATCAGAAAGACCAGCTGTTCTTTCTACCTGCCCAGTGACCTTGTGATGGGAGGAGGGGCCAGTGCTTGAAATAACAATTGACCAATCAGCCAGGCATGCCTCTGGCCATGGTGGTTGGTTACAGAGAGGCAGATGACAAATGAGACCAAACACAGAATTTTTCCTAGAAAAGAAGGCCAAGCTAGCAGGACATAAGCCTGAGGGTCTGACGCCTGGGGGAGAAGCTACCTGGGAAAGAATATAAACTCTAGAAGGGCAGTAAATTTTAACTCTTTTGTTCACTGTTGTAACACCAGTGCCCAATATATGATGCAAAATGCCCGATACATTATTTAAGTGTTCAAGAAATAACAAAATAAAAATATATTAAATGAATGAATGAAGTCAACACAGAGCACAGCAGAATTGAGAACAGGAGGAATTCCTATTTCTGAAACGTCTTGTGAGCACTCATCTCCTTGGCCTAGAGACTGCACTTTGACTGTTAGGTTTCTTAAACCAATAAATACCACTCCCTTTAAAAACAATTGATCATAATCATATAAATTTTATTTTTGTCACCTGCAACAGAGTCTTGACTAATACAAAAGATGTTTATAATGTTTCCGGGATTTACTGTGATCTACCTTCTCAGTCCTGAGAAAAATAGTTGGTTTTTACCTTGTCTTCAGAATAATGGATAACAATCCTGGCTTTAGAAGAAAACATGTTTTATTGAAAAATAGCGTCATCCGCCTTTCAGCTATTGATCGCGCCTTAATGGTCTGAGGGTTATACCACATGTGGAGCCTCATTTTGTTTAGATCTTCCCACTCTAAAGTGACTTTACTTAGGAGTGCAAAAGAATCATTGTGGGGATTTTAAACTAGCATCTCAGATGATCTGAACACAGGTGGAGCAGCACTTTTTATGGGCTCCTCTCACTGATTTAGAAGCCTAGGTGACTGCCTTCAGAGATCAACTCTGTACAGTGAATAAAACTCTACTGCACAAGATTATGATCTAGAAAGAGAACAAATATTACACAGGTGATGGCAATTGAGGAATAATTAAACAGAAGCTAATGCCCATAAAAGTTCAGTTAGTAAGCACAGAAAAAGGACAAATGCACACTAGTTGGGGACAACATGGCAGAGCACTCTTCAAAAAGGAGGAAGGACTAGACCCCAGATTTAAAGAATGAGAAGGAATTTGATAGAAAGGAATTTGAGGAAATAGCATAAATCCTGAGGCTTGCTGGCAAATGGTATCTTCAGATGTGCTGAGAGCATAGGGCATGGGGTTCAGAGACACAGTTAGAAAAGGGCCGAGGAACCAGATCACTGAGGATTTTAAAGATGCACTAAGATATTTGCACTCAATGAAGAGACCTGGAGCCAAGAAGGGTTTGTTCAAGATTCAGAGCAATGGAATGACTTAAACCGATGAGGGTTTCTAATGATACCTCTTGGGGAAGAGTGGAGAGAGAACTGGAAGATCTGGAAGGTCATTATGTTAGTTCATTCTCACACTGCTATAAAGATACTACCTGAGACTGGGTAATTTATAAAGGAAAGAGGTTTAATTGACTCAGTTCTATATGGCTGGGGAGGCCTCAGGAAACTTACAATCATTTGGGAAGGCCAACCAGGCACCTCCTTCACAAGGTAGCAGGAGGGAGAAGAGTAAACAGTAAAGGGGGAAGAGCCCCTTATAAAACCATCAGATCTCACGAGAACTCACTATCATGAGAACACCGATCCAATCACCTCCTACCAGGTCCTACCATCAACACATGGGGATTATGGGGATTACAATTCAAGATGAGATTTGGGTGGGGACACAGCCAAATCATATCAGTCATAATCCATGGGCAAGGTCAAGGATAGAGGAAACTGATCATGGATTTACACGTGAGCATGGAAACTGAGCATGGACTGATGATCTCAGCCCTGTAGGAGAGACTACATAGCACTGAAGCTGCCAAGATATTCACATCAAGTTAGGATGGCCTCTCCTGTGCTCTGCAACATCATTCATCCAGAGTTGTCATCAGCTGATGGGAGTAAGCTGAAAAACACTATGGAAAATATGTGGACACCCCAACTAACTGTGATGTCATGTCTCATAGCAACTTTTGAAGCTGCACTAGTAAAATTGAAACTCATAGCTAACAGTCACTCTTTATTTTTGCAACTTCAATGGGAACTTCTAATCTGATTAACATCATCTACAAAGTAAACTTGTTTCTTGGTCTCGGGGAGAGTGTTCTTCACTGATCACTGTGGAAGCTCTGAATTGTCCCATTTTAATAACTGTGAAGCATGCTGAGCATACATTTTGGTACATCAGTCTTTCCCTCTAGTCTTGCTATGTTAACTGTATTTGCTGTTAGCCATGATTTTGGCCAAACAAAAAACTTAATCATTTTGTATTAAGCTGTTGTAAATCCTTCTTTGGAACAAAATAGTAATTTAAATTTTAAAATATACAAATAAGCAAAAATTTAAAAGAGCAGTATACAGTCCTATCCAAATTGTCTCAATGCTCTTACCATTCTTTTCCATCCAAATTTGTGCACGTGAGCACCTATATGTACTGTCTTGTGTTAACACCTCATATTACCTCCTTGTGCCCCTTCAAGTCCTAGTTCTCTCTATATATGTGAATGTACCTTGACTATTCTCTTCTCTGCTCTCATTGGTGCCTTTGACACCTTGCCTTCCATCCCAATATCCCAGGACTAACCTGGTGATAACATTATATGGGAAGCAAGAGCTGCTATAGCAGGTCTATGCTCTTGTTTCCATTATGGCCAGAAGCTCCCACCCCTTTTCCACTGGGGAGATGTTATCTAAGAGAATACTCCTGGTCATTACGTTACATACAGAAAAACAAAGATCAGAATGACAGCAGATTTCTTACTGGAAACACAGAAGCCATACAATAGTAAAAGAACATCCATGAACTGCTAACAAAAAAGCTGTCAACCTAGAATGCTATAATCAAGGGATATATTGTTGATAAATAATGACAAAACAAATATTTTTTGAATATACAAAACCTGACCAATTAATAAATGGTAGGCATGAACTATAAGAAATAATAAATGGAGAAGAAAAACTATATGATATGGAAATCTGGATCTACAGAAAGGAATTTTTAAAACTGGAAATTGTAACTTGTGTATTGTAACAACAATGTTAAATAAGTTTTCCTTATAATTTAAATCCCTTTAAAAGAATTGATCAAGGCGAAAATAATAGCAATGGATTGCACAGTCTATACCACATGGAGACTTAAAATATATCGCAATAATACCACAAAAACAAAGAGAGAAATGTAAACATTTTTTCATGAGTTCTTATACTACACATTTGAGTGGAATAGTATCACTTCAAATTATACTGAGATAAGTTAAAGGTGTATACTATAAACCCTAAAGCAATCTATAAAATGAAAACAAAAAGAGTTCTAGGTAATAAGCCAACAAATGAGAATAATTAGAATGAGAATAAAAATGCTGAAATGGGGCCGGGCGCGGTGGCTCAAGCCTGTAATCCCAGCACTTTGGGAGGCCGAGACGGGCGGATCACGAGGTCAGGAGATCGAGACCATCCTGGCGAACACGGTGAAACCCCGTCTCTACTAAAAATACAAAAAATTAGCCAGGTGAGGTGGCGGGCGCCTGTAGTCCCAGCTACTCGGGAGGCTGAGGCAGGAGAATGGCGTAAACCCGGGAGGCGGAGCTTGCAGTGAGCTGAGATCCGGCCACTGCACTCCAGCCTGGGAGACAGAGTGAGACTCCGTCTCAAAAAAAAAAAAAAAAAAAAAAAATGCTGAAATGCTCAAAAGAAGGCAGTTAAAGAGAAATTTTTTTTTTTGAGACAGAGTCTCACTCTGTCACCCAGGCTGGAGTGCAGTGCTGTGATCTCGGCTCACTGAAACCTCCACCTCCCAGGTTCAAGCAATTCTCTGCATCAGCCTCCTGAGTAGCTGGGATTACAGGCACCCACTGCCATGCCTGGCTAATTTTTGTATTTTTAGCAGAGATGACGTTTCACCATCTTAGCCAGGCTGGTCTTGAACTCCTGACCTCGTGATCTGCCCACGTCAGCCTCCCAAAGTGCTGGGATTACAGGCGTGAGCCACCGTGCCTGGCCAAGAGAAAATTTTTAAAGTATAAATAGAAAAAAATAGCAAAATGGAAATTTAAATCAAGCCATCAACAATAATTGCTTTGAATATAAATGGTCTAAACACTCCAATTAAATTATGGCAATTGTAAGATTGGATAAAGAAGCAAGACTCAAATATATGCTGCCTACAAGAATGTCACTGTACAAATAAAGACTAAATATAAGTAGAATGAAGGGAAAAGGTATAGCATGGTAACACCAATCAGAAGCATGCTGGGATAATTATGATTTCAGGCCAAAATGTGAAGAACTTGGAAGTTGTCACTTCCGCCCTTATAACAAATAATAATAAAAAAAAACTATACATCAACTTTTTGAATCCACCAAAGAGGTTAAGTTGGTAGAGAAAACTATCACCATGAAATCTGCAGAAAATGATAAATTCAGAGAGTCAGAGCTGAGATCTGTTTACCAGAAGTAGAAGCCACTTAAGCCAAAAAACTGGCAGAAACATGTAATTAGGAAGTTAGATGAATTGCTGGAGGCTAGATGCAGACTCTCAGGATTTATCATTTTCTGCAGATTTCACACTTTTACAGATCTTAACACAATGAACTTCACTAGGTTTGCACGGTGACGATCTCAGAAAGATCCCATGGTAGCACTGGCAGGGTAGGGTTGGGGGAAGTCATTGTGAAATACGCCCAGAGCAATCTCCTTAACAAAGGCTTATGGTGCACAGCAAAAGGCTTTACCAAAGATTTATCTCACTGGGGGGAAGGGCATTTCTGCCACTTCAGACCCCTCCACCTTTCCTGCCAAGGCCAAGAAAAAATAAAAACCAGTACTAATGGAAAAACACTTGTGAAACCCATAGCCCAGAGACACAGGTCCAGGAAGAGACTGAGACTTAATCATAAGATTACAGAATGTTTCCCTCCCTACCCCCTACAGTTTACTAACAAACCATCAAGGCTCAGGAATGATAATACTGGACTACAGCTGAAAGAGCAACAAGACATAGCAACACTCTCTGAGGAAGAGTACTTAAGCCCAGAGACAAGAGAGAAGATAGAAACAAGAGTACTAGAGGAGTTTGAAGCCTCTGGCAACTAGTCATAACAAACATAAAACACAGGCCAAGACCTAACCAGATTAACATAGATCCTCACACTAAAGGCCTATTTACCCGAGTTCCTATTACTTGATACAACGTGCCCAGGCTCCAACAAAAAATTATAAGGCATACCAAAGAGGAAAAAAGCCACAGTCTGAAGAGACAAAACAAGCACTGAAACCAGATTCAGATATAACACAGCTGCTGGAAGTGTTAGATAGGGAATATAAAGTAACTAAGATTAATATGCTAAGTGCACTAATGAAGACAGTAGACATCACACATAGACAGATAATGTAACCAGAGAGATTAGAGTTATAAGAAAAACTTTTTAAAAATGTTAAAAATAAAATGATGAATGAACTCCCATTCATGATTGCTACAAAGAGAAAAAGATACCTACAAATACATCTAACAAAAGAAGTAAAGGACCTCTCCAAGGAGAACTACAGACCACTGCTCAAGGAAATCAGAGCATACACAAACAAATAGAAAAACATTCTATCATTCTATGCTCATGGAGAGGAAGACTCAAAATCATAAAAATGGCTACACTACCTAAAATAATTTATGGATTCAATGATATTCCCTTTAAACTATCATTGACATTCTTCACAGAATTAGGAAAAACTATGTTAAAATTCATATGGAACCAAAAAAGAGCCTGAATAGCCAAGACACTCCTAAGCGAAAAAAGAAAAAAAAAAACTGGCGGCATCATGCTACCCAACTTCAAACTATACTACAAGGCTACAGTAACCAAAACAGCATGGTACTGGCACAAAAACAGACATATACACCAACGGAACAGAATAGAGAACTCAGAAATAAGACCAAACACCTACAACCATTCAATCTTTGACAAACCTGACAAAAACAAGCAATGGGGAAAGTAAATGGTGCTAACAGAACTGGCTAGCCAAATGCAGAAAATTGAAACTAGACCCCTGCCTTACACCTTATACAAAAATTAACTCAAGATAGATTAAAGACTTAAATGTAAAACCCAACACTATAAAAACCCTAGAAGAAAATCTAGGCAATACCACTCAGGACATAGGCATAGGCAAAGATTTCATGATGAAACACCAAAAGCAATTGCAACAAAAGCAAAAATTGACAAATTGGATCTAATTAAACTAAAGAGCTTCTACACAACAAAAGAAACTTTCATCAGAGTGAACAGACAACCTACAGAATGGGAGAAAATTTTTGCAATCCATCTGACAAAGGTCTAATATCGAGTTGACAAGGAACTTAAACAAATTTACAAGGAAAAAAAACAAACAAAAGATATGAAGAGACACTCCTCAAATGAAGACATTGATGGGACCAAAAAATATATTAATAAAAGGTTCAACATCATTGATTATTAAAGAAAAACAAATCAAAACCCCAATGAGATACCATTTCACACCAGTTAGAATGGCAATTATTAAAAAGTCAAGAAACAGCAGATGTTGACGAGGCTGCAGAGAAACAGGAATGCTTTTACACTGTTGGTAGTAATGTAAATTAGTTCAACCATTGTGGAAGACAGTGTAAAAAAAAATAAACTAAAAAGTATCCATACTGGAAAAGAAGAAGATAAATTCTCTGTTTGCAGATGGCATAACCTCTTATGTAGAAAACCCTAAAGATGCCACCAAATGTTGTTAGAATAAACAAATTCCCTTAGTTTCTGTATATTTAACAAGATTTCTCAGCTTGTTACAATATCTACAAAAAATACAGTTTTCTTAATGGTGAGAAATTGAACTTGTTCGGCCTAAGACTGGGAACGAGTCAAGAATGTCCCCTCTCATCACTCCTATTTAATATCATACTGATTCCTACCTAGCCCATGAAATAAATGAAAGGAACTAAATAAAGAAATAAAACTATTTCTAGTCACAGATGATTTGATTATCTATGTAAAAAATTCTAAAGAATCAACAATAACACTTCTGGAACTAATAAATGGGCATAGCAAGGTCACAGGAGACAGTGTTAACCTATAAAAGTCAACTGCCGTCCTATATATGAGAAATGAATAATTGGAATTCAAGAATTTTTTTTAAATATCTGTTCCAATGACCCGCTCCTCTCCCAAAATTAAATACTTACATATATATACAACAGGGTATGTACAGAATCTATACATTAAAAACTACAAAGAAAATCTAAATAACTGGGGAGATATTCAGTATCCATGCATCAGAAAATTCAATATTGTTAAGGTATTAATTCTACCCAACTTGACTTATGGACTCAACATGATTCCAATCAAAATCTCAGAAAGTTATTTTATAGAAATCAGTAAGTTGATTTTAAAGTTTATTTGAAATGATGAAACCTAGAACAACCAACAATACAATAAAATAGAAAAAAAAAAGTTGAAATACTTAACACTACCAATTTCAAGATTTGTTATAAAGCTATGGTAATCAATACCACATGATACTGGTGAAAGAAAAGACAAATAGATCAATAGAGAACAGAATACAGGGCCCAGAAATAGACCCACATAAATACAGTTAGCTGATGCTTGACAAAGGAGCAAAGGCAATTCAGTGAAGAAAGGGTAGTCTTTTCAACCAACGGTGCTTTAACATTTGGATGTCCATATACCAAAAAAAGAACCTATACACCGACATTACACCTTTCACAAAAATTAACTGAAAATGAGTCATACACCTAAATGAAAAATACAACACTAAAAAACTGTTAAAGGGAAACCTTTGTCTCCTTGGATTTTGTGATAAATTTTCAGCTACAACACCAGAAGCACTTTCATGAAAGAAAGCATTTAGGTTGGACTAATTAAAATTTAAACATTCTGCTCTACAAAAAATACTATTAAGTGATTGATAGCACAAGCCTCAAACCTGGAGAAAATATATAAAAACCACATATCTAATTACAGATTTGCATCCAGAATATATAAAGAACTTTTACATTCAATAATAATAAAAAAAACCCAAGGAAAAAGTAGACAAGATATCTGAACAGATACCTCACCAGAGACAATATACAAATGGCAAATAAGCATATAAAATGTTCTCAATATCACTTGCATTAGAAATCTGCAAATTTAGACAACACACTTAAGGCCAAAATCTTTTTTTAAAACTGACAATGCCAAATGCTGGCAAGTTCCTATAGACTTCTGGACACCTTCTGTGCTGACAATTGGAAGTCATTAAGAAAGTTTCTCAAAGGTGTTTTTGTGACTTCAATTCTTGATAGGAATCACATTCTTATATAAAGGCTGTTGGCCACAGTAGAGAACATTTGAACAACTCATAAACAATCTTAACTAAATAGACATACACAGAGAATTTTAACCAAGAATTACAGAATATTTTTAATGCATGAAACATTTAATTTATAAAAATATCTTAAAAAAAACCACAAGGCAAGTTGTAGCAAATGGCAAAGAATTGATATTTTACAGATCACACTTCCTAACTACAGTACAGTGGTGCTAGAAATCAGTGACAAGCCACAGTAATGCCCAAACACTGTTTTTCTATTATTTTTCTTGTAACATTTTTAATAAATCATAAAGAAAAATCATAATAAAAATGAAAAACTATTTAAGATTGAACTTAAGAAAATACTATATATCTAAATTTGTGGTATGCTGATAAAATACTGTATTTGAGAAGTTTATATTCCTAAGTACTTTTATTAGAAAATAAGAAAAACTACAAGTAATCATCTGATATGGTTTGGCTGTGTCCCCACACAAATCTCATCTTGAATTGTAGTTCCCATAATTTCCATGTGCTGTGCAAGAGAACTGGTGGGAGGTAATTGAATCATGGGGGTGGGTTTTTCCCATGCTATTCTCATGATAGTGAATAAATCTCATGAGACCTGATGGTTTCATAATGAGCAGTTTCCCTACACATGCTCTCTTGCCTGCTGCCATGTAAGACATGTCTTTGCTCGTCTTTTGCCTTCTTGTGAGGCCTCCCTAGTCATGTGGAACTGTGAGTCAAGTAAACCTCTTTTTCTTCATAAATTACCCACTCTCAGGTATGTCTTTATTAGCAATATGGGAACAGGATAATACAGTAAATTGGTACAAGAAGTGGGGTGCTGCTATAAGGATACCCAAAAATGTGGAAGTGACTTTGGAACTGGGTAACAAGGAGAAGCTGGAACAGTTTGGAGGGCTCAGAAGAAGACAGGAAAATGTGGAAAGTTTTAAACTTCCTAGAGACTTGGAGGGCTCAGAAGACAGGAAAATGGGAGAAAGTTTAGAACTTCCTGGAGACTTACTGAATGGCTTTTACCTAAATGCTGATAGTAATAAGGACAATAAAGTCCAGGCTGAGGTGGTCTCAGATGGAGATTAGGAACTTTTGGGGAACTGGAGTAAAGGTCACTCTTGCTATGCAGAGAGACTGGCAGCATTTTGCCCCAGCCCTAGAGATCTGTGGAACTTTGAACTTGAGAGAGATGATTTAAGGTATCTGGTGGAAGAAATTTCTAAGCAGCTAAGTGTTCAAGAGTAAGCAGGGCATAAAAGTTTGGAAAATTTGCAGCTTGATGATGCAATAGAAAAGAAAAAACATTTTCTGGGGAGAAAATCAAGCTGGCTGCAGAAATTTGTGTAAGTAACAAGGAGCTGAATGTTAATCATCAAAACAATGGGCAGATGTCTCCACGGCATGCAAAAGACATTTGCGGCAGCACTTCCCATCACAGGCCCAGAAGCCTAGAAGGAAAAAAATAGGAAACTTTGGCGGTTTCCACATGGTGTTGGGCCTATGGGTACACTGAAGTCTAGATTTCGGAGGGTGTATGAAAATGCCTGGATGTCCAAGCAGAAGTGTGCTGCAGGGTTGGAGCCCTCATGGAGAACCTCTGCTAGGGCAGTGTGGAAGGAAAATGTGGGGTTGGAGCTCCCATACAGAGGCCCCGCTGGGGCATAGCCTAGTGGAGCTGTGTGAAGAGGTCCATCATCCTCCAGACCCCAGAATGGTAGAACCACCAACAGCTTGCACCATGCACCTAAAAAAGCTGCAGACACTCAACACCAGCCTGTGAAACTGGCCAGAAGGCAGGCTGTACCGTGCAAAGCCACAGAGGCAGAGCTGTCCAAGACCATGGGAACCCACCTCTTGCATTAGCATGACTTGGATGTGAGACATGGAGTTAAAGGAGATCATTATGAAGCTTTAAGATTTGACTTCTCTGCTAGATTTTGGACTAGATGGGACGTGTAGCCCCTTTGTTTTGGTCAATTTCTCCTGTTGGGAATGGATGTATTTACCCAATGCCTGTACCACCATTTTATCTAGGAAGTAACTAGCTTGCTTTTGACTTTACAGACTTATAGGTGGAAGGGACTTGCCTTGTCTCAGATGAGACTTTGGACTATGGACTTTCGAGTTAATGCTGAAATAAGACTTTGGGGAACTGTTGAGAAGGCATGATTGGTTTTGAAATATGAGGACATGAGATTTGACAGGGGCCAGGGGCAGAATGATATGGTTTGGCTGTGTTCCCCCGACCAAATCTCATCTTGAATTGTAGCTCTGTAATCCCCACATGTCATGGGAGGGACTCAGTAGGAAGTAGTTGAATCATGGGGGTGGGTTTTTCCCATGCTGTGGGATTGTGAATGAGTCTCATGAGATATGCTGGTTTTATAAAGGGCAGTTCCTCTGCACACGCTCTCTCTTGCCTGCCCCCACGTAAGATGTGCCTTTGCTTCTCCTTCACCTTCTGCCATGATTGTGAGGCCTCCCCCAGCCATGTGGAACTGTGAGTTCATTAAACCTCTTTTTCTTTATAAATTACCCAGTCTCAGGTATTTCTTTTTTGTTGCTGTTTTGTTTTGTTTTGAGATGGAGTCTCTCTCTGTCGCCCAGGCTGGAGTGCAGTGGCACAATCTTGGCTCATTGCAAGCTCAGCCCCCTGGGTTCACACCATTCTCCTGCCTCAGCCTCCCAAGTAGCTGGGAGTACAGGCACCCACCACCATGCCTGGTTAAATTTTTTTTTTTTTTTTTTTTTTTTTTGGTATTTTTAGTAGAGACAGCATTTCACTGTGTTAGCCAGGATGGTCTCAATCTCCTGACCTCGTGACCTGCCCACCTCAGCCTCCCAAAGTGCTGGGATTACAGGTGTGAGCCACCACACCCAGCCTAGGTATTTCTTCATAGCAATGTGAGAATGGACTAATACATCATATAAACACCCTACTTAATAAGTTCAAAACAAGAATAACAATGGGTAGCAAAAGACCAAATAAAGTAGAAAGAAGAAAATAATAGCTGGATGGGCATGAACTAAGGACTGAGAAAAGGTGCACACAGCAGAAATTCCACACTGCCAAAGCGCCATTCCATGAGAAGATTAAGAAAATTGTTCAAAACAACATGTTGTACATCATAATTACATACAAGTTTTGTCAATTAAAAATTAATTTTAAAAATAAAATTTTAAAAATAAAATATTTTAACTTCTACAGGATAAAAAAAATAAGTGAGAAGACACAAGCAAAGCGGGTATACATCCATGCCACAGTGCCTAAAAATACTACTATGTATAATTGCCTGCCAAAAAATAAAAAGATAAGAAATGGACAAGTTTCTAGATAAAATGTAATTGGAGAAATTACTTTAAAAAATTAAAACCTGAATAACCCTATTAAATAAAGCAAATTAAATGTTAAATATTTCCCCATAAACAGTACAGCATGCCTAACAACTTTACCAGACAGTTCTAACAAATTATAAGAGAGCAAATAATTTCTGACTTAAACTATCTCCAAGAATTTACTTGTCAATTCATTATAAGTTCAGCAAAACCTTGACACCAAAACTAGACAAAAACAATATGTGAAAGAAAAAGTCTCAAGTCTATCTTATTCATTAACAGGGATTTGAAAGTAATTTTTAAAAATTGAATCTGAAATGTATAGAAAACTAAATAAAGTATGACCAAATTAGATTTATGCTAGGAACACAACATTGATCTATCATTTAAAAATCTATTAATGTAAATCATGGTATAACAGAATAAATGGCAAAACTCACAAGACTACCCCAATAGATACAATTAGAGAATTTTATAAAATTCAATATCCATTAAGGATAAAAATTATTAACCAACTAGGATCAACCTAATTGAAGGTTTTTAAAAAATTGCTTCAAAAACAAGTCAACAGTAAAACGTTTGAAACATTCCCTTTAAGAGCAAGAATAAGACAAAAATATCCACTGTTCCCACTTTTATTTAAAGCTGAACTATAAAATAAAAAACTAAAAAGTTATAAAAGGATATAAAAGAAACAAAATTGCACATAAAAAGCCAAAAGAATCAACAGTTAAATTATTAGAATTAATAAGGGTTTAGCAAGATTGCTGGACATAGAATCAATATGCAAAAGTCAATGCTATTTCTATAACCAGTAATAAACATTAGAAAAGATAAACTTATGATTCTCCATAGCAACAATAACAAAAATACCAAAGAAAAACATCTAACAAAAGATGTACAAGATCTTTACAGAGAATATTAAATGCCATTGAAAGATATTGGTCATCTTTTTGGGAAGTATCTTCCTGAATATTGAGGATATCTTTTTTATTGTATATTTTAATACACGAAATATCTAATTAATTGAGAGAAATATTCATGTTCATGGATAGGAAACATAAATTCTTCCCAATTTTTCTCTGTTTAAAGCAGTCTCCATCAAAATTCCAATAGACTTTTGCACAACTTACAAAGCTAATTATTAGCAGGTAAAGACAGACAAAGGTTCAGAAATAGCTAAACTCTTATGAAGATCAATTGCAGGGGCTATGGTTGTCAAGGAAACTGGGGGAACTGCCCTAAGAGAGACCACATTTATAAAACTATAGTAACTCAGATGGTGTGGGTTTGATGCAGTGAATAATATAGACCAATGAAACAGAGTAGAAAGTCATGGAACACAGCAGTGAGTATATTAAAATTCAATTTATGACAGAGCTACAAATGCAAACTAAAGGCAATGAGACAATTATTCATTATGCATATGAAAGAAAATGCAACTGGATCCCTACCTCAAATCATGCACAAAATCTACTTCGGTGCAATTAACAATCTTAGTGTGAAGTCAAGGCATATGAAATGCAAAAGGCAATATTCCCCCTTACCCGCAGGCATTAATCAGGAATACTACCAACCCCTATATATACTATGTTTTTTCCATACATGCACACTTATGATAAAGTATTATTTATAAATTAGGCACAGAAAGAGACTAACAGCAATAACTAATAATAAAATAGAACAATATACTGTAATAAAAGGCAAATGTGTTCTTTCTCTCTCTCTATATATATATATCTTAATGTTTTCGGACTGATGGTAACTGAAACCACAGAAAGCAAAGCTGTGGCTAAGGGGAAACTGCTGAATAGAGGAGTATCTTCATGAACTTCAGGAAAATATGAGGTTCTATCTTCTCAGCTTGGGGTCTTTCTTCTATGCATTCTCTCAATTTATCTGACATTCTGAATCAGTGAGGGGAAAGGCAGTTCTGGTAGAAAAGGGAGATAAATCAGTATAGAAAACACCGAAATGCCTGAGAGTAAAAAAAAAAAAAAAAAAAAAAAAAAACCTTAAATCTGACATTGTTTTGAAATAACTAGTTTCCAAGAAAGGAGCCACAAAGAGCCACACTGTCCGTGACTGAAAGAATGCACCCAATACCGGACAAGCACTGACAGTAGAAAACCCTCTCGCCAGGCTCCAAGAACAGAGGGAAGCCTCACAGAGACGGTGTCTTACAAATTAACCTGCATGACACCAAAGTGCTCAGTGTTCCTCTGTTCTTTTTTTTTTTTTTTTTTTAATTTATTTATTATTATTAAACTTCAAGTGGTAGGGTACATGTGCACAACGTGCAGGTTTGCTACATATGTATACTTGTGCCATGCTGGTGTGCTGCACCCATCAACTCGTCATTTACATCAGGTATAACTCCCAATGCAATCCCTCCCCCCTCCCCCCTCCCCATGATAGGCCCCGGTGTGTGATGTTCCCCTTCCCGAGTCCAAGTGATCTCATTGTTCAGTTCCCACCTACGAGTGAGAACATGCGGTGTTTGGTTTTCTGTTCTTGTGATAGTTTGCTAAGAATGATGGTTTCCAGCTGCATCCATGTCCCTACAAAGGACACAAACTCATCCTTTTTTATGGCTGCATAGTATTCCATGGTGTATATGTGCCACATTTTCTTAATCCAATCTGTCACTGATGGACATTTGGGTTGATTCCAAGTCTTTGCTATTGTGAATAGTGCTGCAATAAACATACGTGTGCATGTGTCCTTATAGCAGCATAATTTATAATCCTTTGGGTATATACCCAGTAATGGGATGGCTGGGTCATATGGTACATCTAGTTCTAGATCCTTGAGGAATCGCCATAGTGTTTTCCATAATGGTTGAACTAGTTTACACTCCCACCAACAGTGTAAAAGTGTTCCTATTTCTCCACATCCTCTCCAGCACCTGTTGTTTCCTGACTTTTGAATGATCGCCATTCTAACTGGTGTGAGATGGTATCTCATTGTGGTTTTGATTTGCATTTCTCTGATGGCCAGTGATGATGAGCATTTTTTCATGTGTCTGTTGGATGTATGCATGTCTTCTTTTGAGAAATGTCTGTTCATATCCTTTGCCCACTTTTGGATGGGGTTGTTTGTTTTTTTCTTGTAAATTTGTTTGAGTTCTTTGTAGGTTCTGGATATTAGCCCTTTGTCAGATGAGTAGATTGCAAAAATTTTCTCCCATTCTGTAGGTTGCCTGCTCACTCTGATGGTAGTTTCTTTTGCTGTGCAGAAGCTCTTTAGTTTGATGAGATCCCATTTGTCAATTTTGGCTTTTGCTGCCGTTGCTTTTGGTGTTTTAGACATGAAGTCTTTGCCCATGCCTATGTCCTGAATGGTACTACCTAGGTTTTCCTCTAGGATTTTTATGGTATTAGGTCTAACATTTAAGTCTCTAATCCATCTTGAATTAATTTTCGTATAAGGAGTAAGGAAAGGATCCAGTTTCAGCTTTCTACTTATGGCTAGCCAGTTTTCCCAGCACCATTTATTAAATAGGGAATCCTTTCCCCATTTCTTGTTTCTCTCAGGTTTGTCAAAGATCAGATGGCTGTAGATGTGTGGTATTATTTCTGAGGACTCTGTTCTGTTCCATTGGTCTATATCTCTGTTTTGGTACCAGTACCATGCTGTTTTGGTTACTGTAGCCTTGTAGTATAGTTTGAAGTCAGGTAGCGTGATGCCTCCAGCTTTGTTCTTTTGACTTAGGATTGTCTTGGAGATGCGGGCTCTTTTTTGGTTCCATATGAACTTTAAAGCAGTTTTTTCCAATTCTGTGAAGAAGCTCATTGGTAGCTTGATGGGGATGGCATTGAATCTATAAATTACCTTGGGCAGTATGGCCATTTTCACGATATTGATTCTTCCTATCCATGAGCATGGTATGTTCTTCCATTTGTTTGTGTCCTCTTTGATTTCACTGAGCAGTGGTTTGTAGTTCTCCTTGAAGAGGTCCTTTACATCCCTTGTAAGTTGGATTCCTAGGTATTTTATTCTCTTTGAAGCAATTGTGAATGGAAGTTCATTCCTGATTTGGCTCTCTGTTTGACTGTCACTGGTGTATAAGAATGCTTGTGATTTTTGCACATTAATTTTGTATCCTGAGACTTTGCTGAAGTTGCTGATCAGCTTAAGGAGATTTTGGGCTGAGACAATGGGATTGTATCTAAATATACAATCATGTCGTCTGCAAACAGGGACAATTTGACTTCTTCTTTTCCTAACTGAATCCCCTTGATTTCTTTCTCTTGCCTGATTGCCCTAGCCAGAACTTCCAACACTATGTTGAATAGGAGTGGTGAGAGAGGGCATCCCTGTCTTGTGCCAGTTTTCAAAGGGAATTTTTCCAGTTTTTGCCCATTCAGTATGATATTGGCTGTGGGTTTGTCATAAATAGCTCTTATTATTTTGAGGTACGTTCCATCAATACCGAATTTATTGAGCGTTTTTAGCATGAAGGGCTGTTGAATTTTGTCAAAAGCCTTTTCTGCATCTATTGAGATAATGATGTGGTTCTTGTCTTTGGTTCTGTTTATATGCTGGATTATGTTTATTGATTTGCGAATGTTGAACCAGCCTTGCATCCCAGGGATGAAGCCCACTTGATCATGGTGGATAAGCTTTTTGATGTGCTGCTGAATCCGGTTTGCCAGTATTTTATTGAGGATTTTTGCATCGATGTTCATCAGGGATATTGGTCTAAAATTCTCTTTTTTTGTTGTGTCTCTGCCAGGCTTTGGTATCAGGATGATGTTGGCCTCATAAAATGAGTTAGAAGGATTCCCTCTTTTTGTATTGATTGGAATAGTTTCAGAAGGAATGGTACCAGCTCCTCCTTGTACCTCTGGTAGAATTCAGCTGTGAATCCATCTGGTCCTGGACTTTTTTTGGTTGGTAGGCTATTAATTATTGCCTCAATTTCAGAGCCTACTATTGGTCTATTCAGGGATTCAACTTCTTCCTGGTTTAGTCTTGGAAGAGTGTAAGTGTCCAGGAAATTATCCATTTCTTCTAGATTTTCCAGTTTATTTGCGTAGAGGTGTTTATAGTATTCTCTGATGGTAGTTTGTATTTCTGTGGGGTCGGTGGTGATATCCCCTTTATCATTTTTAATTGCGTCGATTTGATTCTTCTCTCTTTTCTTCTTTATTAGTCTTGCTAGTGGTCTGTCAATTTTGTTGATCTTTTCAAAAAACCAACTCCTGGATTCATTGATTTTTTGGAGGGTTTTTTGTGTCTCTATCTCCTTCAGTTCTGCTCTGATCTTAGTTATTTCTTGCCTTCTGCTAGCTTTCGAATGTGTTTGCTCTTGCTTCTCTAGTTCTTTTAATTGCGATGTTAGAGTGTCAATTTTAGATCTTTCCTGCTTTCTCTTGTGGGCATTTAGTGCTATAAATTTCCCTCTACACACTGCTTTAAATGTGTCCCAGAGATTCTGGTATGTTGTATCTTTGTTCTCATTGGTTTCAAAGAACATCTTTATTTCTGCCTTCATTTCGTTATGTACCCAGTAGTCATTCAGGAGCAGGTTGTTCAGTTTCCATGTAGTTGAGCGGTTTTGATTGAGTTTCTTAGTCCCGAGTTCTAATTTGATTGCACTGTGGTCTGAGAGACAGTTTGTTATAATTTCTGTTCTTGTACATTTGCTGAGGAGTGCTTTACTTCCATTTACGTGGTCAATTTTGGAGTAAGTACGATGTGGTGCTGAGAAGAATGTATATTCTGTTGATTTGGGGTGGAGAGTTCTATAGATGTCTATTAGGTCTGCTTGCTGCAGAGATGAGTTCAATTCCTGGATATCCTTGTTAACTTTCTGTCTCGTTGATCTGTCTAATGTTGACAGTGGAGTGTTGAAGTCTCCCATTATTATTGTATGGGAGTCTAAGTCTCTTTGTAAGTCTCTAAGGACTTGCTTTATGAATCTGGGTGCTCCTGTGTTGGGTGCATATATATTTAGGATAGTTAGCTCTTCCTGTTGAATTGATCTCTTTACCATTATGTAATGTCCTTCTTTGTCTCTTTTGATCTTTGATGGTTTAAAGTCTGTTTTATCAGAGACTAGTATTGCAACCCCTGCTTTTTTGTGTTCTCCATTTGCTTGGTAAATCTTCCTCCATCCCTTTATTTTGAGCCTATGTATGTCTCTGCGTGTGAGATGGGTCTCCTGAATACAGCAGACTGATGGGTCTTGACTCTTTATCCAGTTTGCCAGTCTGTGTCTTTTAATTGGAGCATTTAGTCCATTTACATTTAAGGTTAAGATTGTTATGTGTGAACTTGATCCTGCCATTATGATATTAACTGGTTATTTTGCTCGTTAGTTGATGCAGTTTCTTCCTAGCCTTGATGGTCTTTACATTTTGGCATGTTTTTGCAATGGCTGGTACCGGTTGTTCCTTTCCATGTTTAGTGCTTCCTTCAGGGTCTCTTGTAAGGCAGGCCTGGTGGTGACAAAATCTCTAAGCATTTGCTTATCTGTAAAGGATTTTATTTCTCCTTCACTTATGAAACTTAGTTTGGCTGGATATAAAATTCTGGGTTTAAAATTCTTTTCTTTAAGAATGTTGAATATTGGCCCCCACTCTCTTCTGGCTTGAAGAGTTTCTGCCGAGAGATCTGCTGTTAGTCTGATGGGCTTCCCTTTGTGGGTAACCCGACCTTTCTCTCTGGCTGCCCTTAAGATTTTTTCCTTCATTTCAACTTTGGTGAATCTGGCAATGATGTGTCTTGGAGTTGCTCTTCTCGAGGAGTATCTTTGTGGCGTTCTCTGTATTTCCTGGATTTGAATGTTGGCCTGCCCTACTAGGTTGGGGAAGTTCTCCTGGATGATATCCTGAAGAGTGTTTTCCAACTTGGTTCCATTTTCCCCGTCACTTTCAGGCACCCCAATCAGACGTAGATTTGGTCTTTTTACATAATCCCATACTTCTTGCAGGCTTTGTTCATTTCTTTTTCTTCTTTTTTCTTTTGGTTTCTCTTCTCGCTTCATTTCATTCATTTGATCCTCCATCACTGACATTCTTTCTTCCAGTTGATCGAGACGGTTACTGAAGCTTGTGCATTTGTCACTTATTTCTCGTGCCATGGTTTTCGTCTCTTTCATTTCGTTTGTGACCTTCTCTGCATTAATTACTCTAGCCATCAATTCTTCCACTTTTTTTTCAAGATTTTTAGTTTCTTTGCGCTGGGTACGTAATTCCTCCTTTAGCTCTGAGAAATTTGATGGACTGAAGCCTTCTTCTCTCATCTCGTCGAAGTCATTCTCCGTCCAGCTTTGATCCGTTGCTGGCGATGAGCTGCGCTCCTTTGCCGGGGGAGATGCGCTCTTATTTTTTGAATTTCCAGCTTTTCTGCCCTGCTTTTTCCCCATCTTTGTGGTTTTATCTGCCTCTGGTCTTTGATGATGGTGATGTACTGATGGGGTTTTGGTGTAGGTGTCCTTCCTGTTTGATAGCTTTCCTTCTAACTGTCAGGATCCTCAGCTGTAGGTTGTAGCTGTAGGAGATTGCTTGAGGTCCACTCCAGACCCTGTTTGCCTGGGTATCAGCAGCAGAGGCTGCAGAAGATAGAATATTTCTGAAGAGCGAGTGTACCTGTCTGATTCTTGCTTTGGAATCTTCCTCTCAGGGGTGTACTCCACCCTGTGAGGTGTGGGGTGTCAGACTGCCCCTAGTGGGGGATGTCTCCCAGTTAGGCTACTCAGGGGTCAGGGACCCACTTGAGCAGGGAGTCTGTCCCCTCTCAGATCTCAACCTCCGTGTTGGGAGATCCACTGCTCTCTTCAAAGCTGTCAGACAGAGTCGTTTGCGTCTGCAGAGCTGCTGCGTTTGTTATTATTTACTGTGCCCTGTCTCCAGAGGTGGAGTCTACAGAGACAGGCAGGTTTCCTTGAGCTGCTGTGAGCTCCACCCAGTTCGAGCTTCCCAGCAGCTTTGTTTACCTACTTAAGCCTCAGCAATGGCGGGCGCCCCTCCCCCAGCCTCGCTGCTGCCTTGCCGGTGGATCACAGACTGCTGTGCTAGCAATGAGGGAGGCTCCGTGGGTGTGGGCCACTCCCAGCCAGGTGTGGGATATGATCTCCTGGTGTGCCTGTCTGCTTAAAGCGCAGTATTGGGGTGGGAGTTACCCGATTTTCCAGGTGTTGTGTGTCTCAGTTCCCCTGGCTAGGAAAAGGGATTCCCTTCCCCCTTGTGCTTCCCAGGTGAGGCAATGCCTCGCCCTGCTTCAGCTCTCGCTGGTCGGGCTGCAGCAGCTGACCAGCACCGATCGTCTGGCACTCCCCAGTGAGATGAACCCAGTACCTCAGTTGAAAATGCAGAAATCGCCGGTCTTCTGTGTCGCTCGCGCTGGGAGTTGGAGACTGGAGCTGTTCCTATTCGGCCATCTTGCTCCGCCCCCCGTTCCTCTGTTCTTGATTTTGATCTTCGTTTTATATTTTTTAATATCGCTTTTTCATTATTATTTAACAGAATAGTTACTTCTGTTTTACAGTTTACACTAATTTTTACACAGTGATTTTTTTATACCTTTGATAGTTTTATCTTATTTCTGACAGGCAAATACTTGCTTTCGGGGGAGGAGAAGAGCATGTGAATCCTGCTTTTCTATCCCCCACATTGTCATGAATGTGATGATAGACATAGGTTTAAAAGAATGGGGCCGAGGGTATAAATTCTATCCTGGAGAAGACAAGGGTCAGAAACAACTCACTCAGGGGCTGATGACTAAACCCGTGGTTCAAAGATGAGCAGAAAGTAATGTGGCAAAGTGAGTTGATGGAAGTGTTTGAGACCAAAGAGATTTCAGGAAATGAACAAGGTTAGACAAGTACCAGGGCAAGAACAAACATCTGAGCTAAACGAAGTTACTAAACGCTTGGCTCACACAGATCTGGATTCAAATCCTAGCTCCATAACTCACCATCCTTGTGATCTCATGTAAGTGACATATCCTCTTACCTCTGAAGTTGATTCCTCAAGGATTTTATAAGGATTACAAATAACACATGCAAAATACCTGGCACATACTGGATATTCCATCCATGTTAGCTATGACTATTACTATTAGTAAGGTGTAGTGATGCCTATTTTTCTCCACATGCTTGGACAATTACCAGGCCTTGGTCCTCAGTCACTTTATCATTCGTCATTTAATAGTGTATCTTTTCCTCAATGGTTCACATTTCCACATTGGTCATAAAGAAGCTCCCTTATGTGACTGGGCTTATCTCAGGGCTCTACCTACTGTTCCAATTTTTGGCTTTTACCCATGTACCAGTACCATACCTCCAAACTCGTTCAGCTTTATCATCTCATGGGGTCTAATGGAATAAATCCTTGTTCTTCAAATTGTCTGGAATATTTGTGGCAGGTTATATTTTACACGCACACACACACTCACACTCATCCATACACATGACATCCATGCTGCATCTTGCTGACACTACTCCCACCAGCAGGCGGGTGCATATTCCCTTCCGTTCAATCTGTGCAGGGTCCTTTGACTAACACCCAATACAGAGTGGTGCAAATGATGTGATTGTGATTTCCAAAGCTACGTCACAGAAGGATACAACTTCAGCCTGGTTCTTTCGGAATACATGCCTTCAGAGCCCTGAGCTGACACGTAAGTCCAGCCACCCTGATAGTGTGGGAAGATGACCTACAGAGAGGGAAACACACAAGGAGCATCCCCCACACTGCCCCGCAGGGTGCAGTCCTCCCAGCCAAGATGCTGCACACATGAGTGAAAGTGACTTAGATCATCCCAGCCAGCAGCCTGGAAGCCCTAGAGCTGATGCCAAGGAAAGCAGAAATGAGCTGTCCCCACCAGACCCCGCCCAGATCTAATGTGAGTGACATACCCTCTAAAGTTGATTCCTCCAGGATTCTATAAGGGTTACAAGGTAAAGGTTTTGCAGCACTGAGCTTTGGGGTCATTTGTTACACAGCCCTAGTCACGGGAACACTATTCTGGGCCTTTTGCTGCTCCATCAGCTGGTTAAGTTACAGAAGAAAAAAAACCCCGTGGAAAATATTTCATAGAATTGCTTGAATTTCAGATAAACACAAACATCTTTCCAATACTAAGTCTCCCTGACAGGATGTGCAATAAGCCAAATTCTTCTTTGTATCTCTCAAAGTGATATATCCTTTCTTCTCTTTTAATCATTTAATAAGTTACATCTACACTTCTAGTTGCAAACAACTCAGCATTCCCATGATAATCCCACCTTTGTCAGCCTGCACTTTTACACATGTTTCTGGATTTGATTTGCTAATATTTTATCTGAGATGTCTCAGTCTACATACATAAAAGAGGTATATAACTTTTTATTCTTCTCTGATTTTGATAAAAGGTCATATAAAGCACACAAAATGAATTGGTTCATATCTCTTGTTATTCTGCTCTCTCAAAATTGAGATGTTGAATTCCTTAACTATTTGCTGGAACTTGCCTATTGAAGCCATTAGGCGTGGTGATTGGGAGAGGTAATTTGTTTTTGGAGGAAATTTAAACTATTAATACAATGGCTTTAATGTTAGAAGTATGTTTATCTATTCTTGTTTCACATTGGGTAAACCTTTTATTTTCTAAGTAAATGAAAACATTTCATTTTTGTTTTATTACTGAACAATGGTTTTCCTACATACAGAATTCTATCTCATATCTACTATTGTTTCTTGTTGACACTGCTGTCCTTCTAGCTGCAGCTGTTACCTATTCTCTCTTCTAACAGTGTGCTTTGGAGTTCTTCTGTTTCATTCGCACATATCGAGATGCAGACCCTTCCTTGGGCTCATTGAAATAACAGAATCTGAGTGGCCACGGCTCTCTGCACACTGCGTGCTCTGTATTCCTCCCGTGCTGTATTGAGTTCCATTAGACGTGCATTTGATCATCTCACTGTCCACAGTGTCCCAGGCTTGCTCTGGTACTTCCCATCTCTTCTCTGCTCTGCAGTACATTCTGTGTAATTTTCTCAGTTTCACATTTCACATCCCCAATTATTCATTCCAGTTAATAATCTGATCAGTATTTTTTGTTTCAGTGAGTTTACATTTTATTTCTAAAAGTTCTGTGGCTTATCTTGCATGTTTTATTACAATTCCAAGACTTCTTTGACATCTTTAAACATCCTTAAGGATTGGATCCTGTTGTCTTTCACGTTTGACTCTTCGCACAGTAATTTTCTTCCTGTTTTGTAATTTTAGATTGCATGCCTACTGTGCTGGGCTTCATCTGGAATGGACTGTGCACTCTCAGCTGAGGATCTGTGCCTCCAGGCAGTTTGTGTTTCCTTCTGCCAGGCATCCAGTGGTATCTTCAGCCTCTATTACTTTTGTGTTATTTTCCTCAGGCCAAGGATTCTCATGTCATGTGGAAAGAAGAAAGTCAACCTCTAATCTTCATGAGCATAGGTTTATGGCTACAAAATCTCAGGGAGGTTATTTTTCATCCCCAAACCTAGATCAAGGAAAACAATGTTCCTTCATTTTTCGAATTTCTATTTAAAAAATTTTCAAACTTCCAGAAAAGTAGGAAGAACAGTATGATTGCACATATACCCACTCCCTGGATGATCAACATTTTGTCATAATGGTCTCATCTACATGTTCGACTGTATGTATACATATTTGCTGAACCACTAGAAAGTTAGAGAATAATATTTTAACCCTGAATACTTCTGCATGCAAATTCTAAAAATAGAATATTCTGACAATATTATTACATTTGAGAACATTAACAAAAAATTCTTAGTTTGATCTACTATCCAGTCTATATTCAATTTCCCCAATGACCCACAAAGCGTCTTAGGTTCTTCTGTGCGTTGGTCTTTGTTTTCTTTTTCTTAACCAGATTCCATCAAGATTTACACACTATATTTGATTGTAAATAATCTTTACTTTTATCTCCTAATGAAGGAAGGTGGGTTTCTAAAAGTTCTGTGGCTTATCTTGCATGTTTTATTACAATTCCAAGACTTCTTTGATATCTTTAAACATCCTTAAGGATTGGATCCTGTTGTCTTTCACGTTTGACTCTTCACACATTAATTGGGTTTATTTTATCTTTTCACGAGGCTTCATTCAGAGATAAATCCATTTCCCCACTGTGCATCAGCCCAGGACGTCACTTATTTTCCCTGAGTTAGCATTGCAGCCCAAGGCCCAAAGGAGCAGGTGGCAATCACTGCGCCCTCCGACCCCATCTCAGGATGCCTGGGCACAAGGTGGTGCTGTCATTCTGGGGGTCCATTTCCTCTTCTGTTTTGGCCCTTGGATATTTTCATTTCATTTCCTGAGATCTCAGCTACTCACTAAAAACACAATATTTAATTAAATATGTCTAAGTGTTTCATAGGTGGCCCTCTCCACTGCCATGTCTGTGACCTCTTTTTATACCCCCAGCACCTAACACCATCCCTGACACATTCAGGAGTACCCCAAGTGTTTTTGAATGGAACAGATTAAATGAAATCACACCTTTATTTTATCATGATTAAATCCACATGTGCCCACTTTAAATTTTTTTTAAACTGTCAATTACATTAATTCCTTAGTTCCAAACTAAAGAAGTGATTTTGAAGAAATAGGACCCACACCTGCCTGTGCCCAGACATTTCACTCTACCATCATCTATGGTCATTGACAGCATGGCCTAGAACTGCAGAGGGCATCCGTTCCAATAAGCTAATCTCAGATCAAGTTTCCTGTAGAACACAGATTGTTGATATTCCCAGATGCAGAGGAAAAATACATTTTTGTTTTATTAAAATTGCCATGTCAGCAGCCCTAGCTCACTTTGTATCCTAATAATATACACAAACCAAGGCATGCACTTAATTTTTTGTTATTTGAATCATTATGCTATTATTTCACAACAGCATAGAACCTCCGAGCTTTGCACTTAAATGGCGTCTGAGTTCAAAAGCACATCATACTGAGTTTGATCCTCAAGCCTCCAAATCAGAAGTCTCCCTGGGTTAGACACAAGAGCACCCATTCTAGCAGCTGCATCTGTCCTGGAGCACGAGCTTGCCTTTTATCAGCCACTGTGAATACCAGGTATAAAGTCTTGACAGATTTTCCTCACATATCTACAAGGACTGACAATTCCAAATAAGTATGGTTCTTCAAAGCAATTGTCTTTCTTTACAAATTGTGCCTGGGATCTTTATTTTTCAATTTCCTTTACAGTCACACACAAACATATATGGGTCTCGTGACTACTTTAGTTCCAGAATGCCTTCACTTAACTCCCTACCTCTCTTGTCCTCTTTCATTTCTTTCATTTTCTTCCTCTTTCCTAACCCCTTATCCAACTGTCAAAATAGCTATGGTGGGTGGAATTTGCTGCACTGGAAGACACTGAAGATCATGGGATGAGGCAGAGAATTGAGAGCTGGGAGGTTCCTCAGGGCCCTTCACGAAACAAGTCCACTGATACAAGCGTACTCCTGCACCACCCACCAGCCTGCAAGAGCTGTACATGGGGACATGGGTGCAACTGACTGAGACTGTGAGTGAGACCAAGCAGAGGGCAAAAGTCCAGACCATGAGTTCTGCCTGCCTGGAGTCCCATCTGGAACGTGGTGTTATCCGAAATGGGAGTAACTTTGGGAACCACCACGGGCTGGAGGTGCTGTTGCTTGTATTGGCATAGCCAAACCCACTTTGGTTCCTGAATATCTCTGAGTTCATCCAGAATTTGGGCAACTTCCAGATTAAATTCAAAACCATCACTCTCTCTCTAAAAATTTGTATCCCCATGAATAAATTTAAGAATGGTTTCAGCTCCCTAGCACTAACTGTGACTTGTTTCACTAAACTTTTGGATATCTGGGGTATCAGAATTAAGAATCTGAAGGCAAGACACAGCACTAGCATTTGCCAAACTGCCTTGCACCTGCCACTCTTCTGTGTTCTGTCTTTGATGCTGACTTGACCACATAGTCCACACACTATGCGTGCGTGTTGTCAGTCCCGCTTCACAGATGACAAACTGAAGCTCAGAGTGGGGCTAATGGACCTGCACAAATAGCCATTATTTAAATGACAGAGCTAGGATGCAAGCCCAGATCTGTGCAGGAGGCAAATAGGTCTACACAGCTCTGAGCTCCAGACCTCTTTAGTCCATGCTCCTTCTACAGTGTCCCCACTTTGGACTGAGATTTAGGACTTGGCTTCCTGTCCTGGATCTACCATTGTCCAGCCACACCACCTAATTTTTTCTGAGCTTCAGTTTGCTAATCTGTAAAAGCAGGAAGATTACAGCCTACCCTGGCTCCTCCAAACAGCTGTCATCAAAATGCAGTGACTTCCTAACGTGCACATAAGAGGCAAGCTCTCAAGAGGTGCATACATGGAAAGCACTGAAGAGGTCACCAGAAATGCCTGCCAGTGCTTTCCTGGGCAGCTCTTCATCTGACTTCAGAAATAACACAGCTAGGGAAAAAAATATTTTGTTCAGGTAAGGTAACAAGGCCAGGCAGTGGACACAGAAAAAAGGAATCACAACCCAAGTCTAGCAGAGTAGTGATTTGTATAGCTGTTGATTTTACAAATCATTAAACATAACAGCAAATATAAAGCAGGGGTTTCCTGCCAGGATTTAAAATGTGGAGTCAGAGGGTAACCGTCTAATGTTTGCAGTGAGTGGCCATTACACGGGGCATTGCATGCAGAGCTGGTGGCCATCATTCCAGTCTCGGGTCCTCCAGCAGCAGCTATGGCTGCTTACTGTGGCAGGGGCAGAAACCAGAGTGCCTCCTACAGTCAGAGCCAAAGGTCTCCCCGGGTCCAGAGCTCACATCTGCTCCCAAGAAAACACTAGTGAGGTGGCCACAACAGAGCTAGAGGGAAGTGCTGGGAAGATGCAGCCTATATCTGTTCTTTGTCATGTAAGTCAGCAGAAACACCTTTCTTGTTGCACCCATCAATACGGTTTCCAAGCTTGAATAGACCCTAACAACCCGCATTTGCAAGTAATGTCCACACCGAGCCTCTCTCCTCCTCTGTCCGAGACTTCAGTCCCTTGTCCTGTCCTTTCCATCTAAAATGATGTCTGGAATGAGGCTGACTCAGAAACTGTTTATGAAGGGAAGGAAAGGAAGAGGGAGGAAGAAAGGGAGGAAAAGGGAAGAAAACCCCATAATAGAATAAAAACCTGTACTAAATAGCTCACAATCAACTAAATAATGCTAATAAAAGTAAAGCTCTATTTAAATATGAATGATTGCTGCTAGCAGTAGTAGCAGAAGCAGCAGCTCAGCAGCACTCTACCTGCCTAGTGGATACTCCAGACTGGCCCTCCCTGGGGCTCAATTTCCCAGAGGAAGCTTTGGCTGCCTCTAGCTCTGAGTATGAGTATCTTTCTAGATCCTAGATTCAGTTCAAATCCTCTATCCCCTGCCCTACAGTACTAGGAAGATATGGGCCAGGTCCTGTGTCCTGTGAGTCAGCCATTGTCAGTCACTAGTAAAACAGGGCTGTCTTAGTCCATTAGGGCTGCTATAACCATCACAAACTGGGTGGCTCATAAACAACAGAAACGTCTTTGTCACAGCTCTGAGGCTGGGAAGTTCAAGCTCCAGGCACTAGGAGATTCAGTGTCTGATGAGGGCTCGCTTTCAGCTTCACAGGTAGTGCCTTCTTGCTGTGTCCTCATAGGGTGGAAGGGCCAACACAGCTCTCTGGAGCCTCTTTTAAAAGGGCACTAATCCCATTCATGAGGGCCCCACCCTCATGACCCATTGCCTCCCAAAAGACCCACTTCCAACACTATTACATTTCAACATATGGATTTTCAGGTTTCAATGTAGGCATTTGAGGAAACACAAACATTGACCACAGCAAATGCGATTTCTTCAGACAGCATCACAGAGTGCAGACTGCACACGAAAGCTAAATGAAATTTCTACAATATATTTAACAACTTGGGTCTTTGTTCTCTCATCTGTGAAATAGGACCAATGAAACAACCTTGCAAAGTTGGGAGGATTCAGTAAGACCATGCATACAAAAAGTTCAGCCTGGTGGTGCCCAGCGCAGAGAGGATGTCCAAACATTACGTGCCTCCTGCCTCCCAGAGAAGATATCACAAAGGGGATGAAAACAAAGTATCTGAATAAGATAGCTACTTTTGTTGTCTTTGGGCAAAGTGGAAAAGAACTCTTTCGTCCCCGTCCCTGGAGAAATGGCATTGCATCTTACTTAGCATAAGCTGCTTGACACATTTTGAAAGCATTGTCTCATACTTTACTATCTGTGACCTGGACTTGGAGGAAAGAGGAAGAGCTGCACAGAGGAGAAGCCTTTAAACAGGAAACCTTGCGCTATCTACATCATTGGTTACCTCCAGGCTATTTGCCTTCTCATATGTAGAAGCAAACACAGAACTAGTAATGAGAATAAGTACTAACATTTTCTCTTTGCCTTATTTTAAAATGTCATTGAAGTGGCTTCCAAGGGCAAAGGTAACAGACTGAGATGAAATGTATTTAAAAAGTGAATTAAAAATGAACACAATTAGAAAAAAATGGAAGAAAGTAAAGTAAGTCAAATCACTTCACAAAATGTAAGCCCAGAAAGTCTGAATTTGCTAGACAGATGCTACAGACTAATGACTAAGCATCCCAGCATCCAAAGCCAAGCACAAGGTACCACTGGCTACCAAATTCTAAGATGAAATCACCACTGAGACTTATGAGTCCAATTGATAACTCTAAGTTTAATTTGCAGGAGGGATTTATTATACGCTGAAGAATGACATAATATTTTGAGCACTTTCCGCACTCTCATGTTGTGGTCGTCTGGTTGCTATTTGACTTATCCAGACAAAAATAGAAGTGCCATTTTCTTTTGCATACCTGGCACGGCCTACAGATATTCCCAGCGTGGTTCAGGTGATCTATACATTAGCTCATTTCACAGGGCTTGAGTTAAAAACTGCACCCTATGCCCTATGGATCATTCTGGTTTCCCAGCAGTGGAGTTTTAAATACTTTGACAACATGGAAACTTGAAAGGTGATATTTCTACAGAATAAGAACATGCTGCTAAATTGGAGATAGAAAAGAAATGCAAACTATTCCATAACATTTTGATTTTTTTTTCTTAGTTTCTATTTGTTTCTTTCCAGTGGTTCTAAGATCTACTGGGCTGCTTATTTGTCATGATGGACTTACATAAAGAGCTTTCGGATTGTGTGGGGCTCAAACCAGCTCCAGTGGAAGTCTATTTGTTGAGACTACGTTAAGTAACAACCATGTTTTTGCTAGGCAGTACCTGCTACTTTCCATTAGTTTTATTTTGAGGGAAACAAAAAGCATTTCATCTCTGAATTGCAGTACATTTGATTTCTTTGGTTTTTAACTCAGAAAGAGTGACTGTGTGGCTTGAGAAATATTCATGGGAGCTCAAGGGATTAAAGAAAGAAATATCCAGATAAAATGTAAATATAAAAAAAAATTTACAAAACGGTATGACACTGGTTACTTTTTATTTTAAAAAACATTTCTTTTTTTGGAAATTTTTTCTTCCAAAAGAAGACTGAATATATCCAGTCTACACTGGACATAACTTTCCAGGGAAGTTGTTTCCAGCTGCAGACTCTTAGAGGTCACAGGCCACACTTCAGTCTAATATCTGCTGTTCTTCTGCAGTTACATGACTATTACTGTTCCTTTATGCCTTTGGAATATTTTTACTGGAAAGGTGGTTTTAAAATTTTCAAAATAATAAACTGAAGAAGATGTACACATCTCTCATTTGCTGGTTTACATACAACAGATGGCTTGCAACCAATTATCTGCCTTGTTTAGAAATGTTTTTGAAGTGGCTTCCAAGGATGAATGTAATAACAGTACATAGGGCATGGGGCACAGCCAAAGATTCACTGCCCAGGCCACTCATGGACAGGGAGTCACTCCATGAACTCCAGCTGTGATTTCAGCGCCACCCATGGACAGGAAGTCACTCCATGAACTCCAGCTGTGATTTCAGCACCACCCCTGGACAGGGGGTCACTCCATGAACTCCAGCTGTGATTTCAGCGCCACCCATGGACGGGAAGTCACTCCATGAACTCCAGCTGTGATTTCAGCGCCACCCATGGACGGGAAGTCACTCCGTGAAATACAGCAGTGATTTCAGCGCCATTCATGGTCAGGGAGTCACTCCGTGAATTCCAGCTGTGATTTCAGTGCCACCCATGGACTGGAAGTCACTCCATGAACTCCAGCTGTGATTTCAGTGCCACCCATGGACAGGGAGTCACCCCATGAACTACAGCTGTGATTTCAGCACCACCCATGGACAGGAAGTTACTCCCTGAACTGCAGCTGTGATTTCAGTGCCATGAATATGGCACTTGCTATGTAAACACTGTCTGCTGGCAAGTCACCAGAGTGTACCTGTGTTTTCAGAGCCCCAGCTAAATTGAGGTTCTCATTCCAGAGTGGCTCGCAACCCTGCCCTAATGGGAGATGAAGGGGGAGCTGGGTGTCAGCATTTACAGGGCACCTTTCATGGACTGCCTCTTTTACCTGTGGATGGCCTCATGCCTCGTTGTTCAACCCACAACCAGGGAATCCCTCACACGGGAAACGTGTTTATACTGGCAGACACCCTTGTGGCTCTTATCTGACCCGTGCTCAGTTTATGCCTGTCTGGCCATTGCTGTGGTGCTAGAAGTCCAACCTTCTGTCCCCACTAACTGCCTGCCTGGCATCCCAGGCAAAGCCCAGCCTGAGGCAGTCCCTGGTTCTTCAGTTGGAAAACACGAAATCAATTCACACAACAGGAAACTAGCTCAAAGATTTATTACTTACAGATGCAGGCGGGAGGGTATAAGAAATTGGAGGGCAGTCCTCCATCCCCAGGACACGTGCAATGGGATGAGAGTCAGGCAGAGAGAGTGAGTGGGAACTAGCAGTATGTTTACATATATATATATGTGGGTGGGTGTGGCTGTGTGTGGGGGTGTATGTGTAAGGGAATAGGGTGTGGGAATAGTTTACATACTTTAAGTTCTTTGGCAAAGGTCTGAATGGTCCATTTAAAGGAAGACTGGGCTGGCTGCAGTGGCTCGCACCTGTAATCCCAGCACTTTGGAAGCCTGAGGAGGTCAGATCACTTGAGTCCAGAAGTTTGAGACCAGCCTGGGCAACATGGCAAAACCCCATCTCTACAAAATAAATACAATTTTTTAAAAAACCTGGGTGTGTTGGTGCGTATCTGTAGTCCCAGCTACTGGGGAGTCTGAGGTGAAAGGATCACTTGAGCCTGGGAAACAGAGGTTACAGTGAGCCAAGATCTCATCCCTGCACTCCAGCCTGGGTGACAGAGTGAGACTTTGTCTAAAAAGGAAGCCTGGGCAGGAAAGCAGAAGCTCCATTGGCTGGGTGAGAAATGCCTCTGAATTCTGAATCTTGAGCCACTAGCTTGAGCCACTTTAGTGTGGTGTACAACTCGAAACCGTGTCAAGAAGGACCGAGCTTTACTTCTGGTCTGCGAAAGTTAAACTTGAATCAAAACAGATGCCGAGGCCACGCAAAATTATAAGAATTTACCACAACCTGATAATGCAGACAATGTTTTGTTTCCACAGATGTTAATCTGTCTATCCGTCCATGTAATACACACATACCATGTGCAATCTGGGATCAGTAATACTCTGAAATGAAAGCCATTTAACTGTGAGCATGCTACAACCTCCAGAACGTTAGCACATGTTTCTCTTTTAACCTCTGGAGCTCAGCACCTGCCCAGCCACAGAAGGGAACTCAGAGTGTTTCCTGATTGAAAAATATTGGACAGACTATGGCAGCCTCTCAGATGGCCTTCGGCAGTCAACTTCTGGTTCCACGTGGTGAATGAAACTGTGTGGTGTTTGCTGGGTTCTGCTGGGGTGCTGTGACTTGGGCCTTCTTCACTGTGATGGTTCATGAAGTGCCTCATCATGAGAAGTTTGCAGAGACCATATGTCATCCTGGTGGCTTTGGGGGACTGTCTTGGACTCCAACTTTGCAAAAGTAGATCCAAAACAGCCAGTAGTGCATCCTTGATTATAATTTCAGTCGATAGGTTTAAGAAGAGCAGCTCTTACCATCAATGCTTCTGCCCCCTGGTGACCAAGAGCAACCCACCTATGGTCATGGAGCTTGGAACGCCATGATAAGTCCTAATCTGCCCTTGCCGCCTGGGATTCTGAGTGGGGCTTTTCCACGTGGAGATTTCCCACGGGAAGTTTAGATCTCGGGCTGCCCACCTACCCGCAAGGTGACAGGAGGCTCTTTGACTCCTTTCCAAAAGAAGAAACAATATACGATATCAATACATCTGTGTCCATGTAGACAGATATCTAGCCAACTTCTTTACAAAACAGCTTCTCAAGAAAAGCAATCCCAACTAGTTTTGTGAGTAAAGAATGCTGGGAAACACAGGTCATTCACAAAGCTAAATGGGATGGGGTAACTTTCACAGAAAGGGGAAAGAAAATAAGAAAAAGAGAGAGAGAGAGAGAGAGAACAGATGATGATAGAGGGAGAGATGGACACCACGCCCAGCACCAGGTAGCTGCCTCACATGTCACCCAAGCCAGGGGAGCCAATATCACATCCCCTTCATAAAGATGAAGAGACTCATCCTCAGCGGGGTGGAATTTGATGGAGGTTACCAAGGCAGCAAATTACTGACCTAAGATTCTAACTCCAGTCTTCAGATTCCAAAACCTTTATTATTTGCTCCACCCCACAACTGCCTCACAAAGCATCCCAGAGTCCAGTCAGCAGACAGCAGAGGGGACTGTCAGCAGACCATCTTGAAGGGGATGCTTAGAGCTGCCAAATGTGTGATTCAAAGATTAATTCCATGTGTTTGGAGAAGAAGCCCTAGCCTCAAAACAAACATTGGCCACCTTCCAGCCAAGGTGGTATGGAGTGAAGGCCCATGGAGGGACAGCTGGGCTTTTCTGAATTACTTTGGTACACCTACTGTGCCTCGGCCTGCCATGTCTCATCCCCACGGCTGTCCTCAGTGGTGTGCATGGTCACTGCTCCCTTCACCACTGAGAAGACGGGCACAGGACAGTCAGGGGACACGTCCAAGGTCCCACATCAGGAAGGGCTGGAGCCAGAATGTGGTCTGAGACGCTGGATATACAAAGAGACAATGGTGTGACCATCTGTACAGATGGAACTGTGGCCCACGACCTGCAGCAGCCAGCCCAGAAATCCAACACATCACCTGCAGCAGCCAGGCTGGACGCTGGCCTGCCCTCGGTAAGTCACACCTGTGGGAAGCCAGGCCGCTATCTCTGGCCCCAATCTAGGAATCAAGCAACCCGTAAGAGTCAGTCCCAGATGCCCAAGACTTGGTTAATAACTCACAGCTGCCCCGACTCCTGCCCTGATGTCCCACTGAGGACAAACCGAGAAAGACAAACGAGCTCGCCTTAAACTGACATAGGATGCCCCAGTTCTAGTTGCGGCCCCAGCTTCCAGGCCAGCAGCCTCCACTGGGGCTCACCCAGTGCCTTCCCTTCCATTGGGAAGCTCCCACGCCCAGCCTGCCTGGGTCTCTGCAAAAATGCAAGTGACAGTGGCCAGCTCTTTGCTCTTACCCAAGCTGGAGATAAGCAGCTTCTGTCTGTCCTCGTTTGGGCTCCGAGCTCCTCCCAGGAATCTGAGAGACTCTCCTGCCCCAGACTGTGGCCTCCACCACCCTCCTGCCTGCTGTGGGAAATCAGGAGGGTGAAGGTGCAGCTGGGCTTGGCCCAGAGGTGCCCACAGGGACGCCCAGACAAGCTCTGTCCATCTTGCCTCTGGGACCAGCTCTGCATTGCTGCAGAGCCCTCATCAGGGTCAGCTTTCTGGTGCAATAACTGAATACCTGAGATTGGACAATTTATAAAGAAAACAATTGTATCTGACATTTCTGGAGGCTGGAATTCCGTGGTTGGGGGTGCATCAGATGAGGGCCTCCCCTCTGCACCATGACTTAGCCGAGGGCATCACATGGCAAAGGGTGGGGTGTTGCCCTGAGGTCTCTCTTCCTCTTCCCACAAAGCTGCCAGCCCCACCGGGCCCCGCCCTGATGACCTCATCTAACCCTAATCACCTCCCAGAGGTGCCATCAGCATTTGGACTTGAGGATTAAGGTTCTAAGCACACAGGCACACACATGCACACACCACACACAACACACACACAGTCACACAACACACACATACACCCCACACACACAACACACATGCACATCCCACACAACACGCACACAACACACAAATACACAATGCCAACTTACTGACATTTTGTCCACACAGCTCTGGCCAAAGCACTCCTGAGCCGAGGCTCAGCACTGCCCAGCTCTTCCCCTGGTTTAAATGTTTAAACAAAAAAGAAAAACGTAGCCTGAGATTTCACTCTGTGTGGCAGACACAGTCACACACACAACACACACATACACAATACACACTCACATGTACCACACACATGCACACACCACACACAACACACACGTACACCACACACAACACAATCACACACACATTCACACACACACATGCACACACCACACACACCATGCACAAAGCCATACACACATGCACACACAACACGCACATACACACACCACACACATACACACATTTATAACCACACACACAGTACACACATGCACACATGCACTCACATACACATTCGCACACCACATACACAACACACACATTCACACACATACAACACAATGTCACACATTCATACAACACATATACACCACACACAACACATATACAACACATTCACATACCACATATACACACAACACATGCATACACACAGTCACACACGCGCACATATCACACAACATTCACACACATGCACACACACACACATTTACACACACCACACATGCACGTACACACATTCACACACTACACACAACTCACATATTCACACACATAACATACACACACAAAACACACATTCAAACACAAACATACATGCATTCACACACCACATACACAGATAACACACACACAACACACATCCACACAGCACACACATCCACACAGCACACGCATTCACACACACACCATCCCAGTGTCCTCCCCTGTCTTCCCCCTTCCCCTCATGGCCTGCTTAAAAATACAGCCGTGCTCCCTGTAATCTAAGCCCAAACCGCCAGGACCTTCAGGGAAAAGTCCCTCAATGGGGAAGCCAGTTGGAAAAGAAACAAGTGTCTGGCAGCCACACAGAGTGAAATCTCAGGCTACGTTTTTCTTTTTTGTTTAAACATTTAAACCAGAGGAAGAGGCATGTGGCCGCGCTGCATCTATACCGGGGCTGCGTGCACAGCCCCCGTGGCCTTCGCTGGTCTGACAGTGAGGGCTGCCTGGCAGTGCCGAGCCTCGGCTCAGGAGTGCTTTGGCCAGAGCTGTGCGGACAAAATGTCAAGTTGGCCCCACTTGAAAACGTGATAAAAGTCTGAAACTGACACTACAAGATGACTCTAGCCTGGTGTTCTGTAATAGGGAGCGGGGTGGGCGTGGGAATACCAGGCTTCTTTCACCATTTTCACCTGTCCTAAATTGTGTGAGTTTTTCTCTTTAAAACCCTGCTCTTCACCCTTCACTCCCACTTCATCCAATGTCTTTCTTGGACACTGAACATTCCTTCATACAACTTTTTATTTAACTCGGAGCAATTGAGAAAGTCACAGAAAGGTAAAGTCCTCAATGGTACCAGATGATCCGTTTAAGAACAATCCAAAACCAATACGTGTATCACGTTGCCAGAAGTTTCAAGCCCAGTCTTAGGCACTGTGGCCCCTTTCCACATGAGAGGACACAGATAGATGAGCACTTGGATAGACAAGTCAATCAATAGAAAGAAAAAGCCAAACTTTGATGATCTGCATTCACGGAAAGATCAGTATAGATAAGTCAAAACCACAAAGTACCCAAATCTCATTTGAGATTTGATGATTTATGTCAATTTTCCTTCCATCAACCTTTTGTAGGAATATACTGAAGGCGGGGAGGAGGAGGAAAATAGAAATACTACCTTTTTACAAAACAATGCTTAAATACCTTCGTCTTTCCCTTTCTTCTGGAAGTACACCTGTGTAGTCAAGTGGGCGTCCTCATGAACCAAATATTTCCATTCTGGAGTCACACACACCTGATTCAAATCTTGACTGAGCAACTGAATTAGCAGTGAAGCCTTGGAGAAGTTACTTAAATATCCTAAATTCATCTTTTTCTACAAGAGAGAATAATAGTCCTACCTCTCAGGGTGTGGGCATCAACCAGGCACAAGGTAGACACTCGCCAACCACAGCGCTGACCACTGACCCATGCCCTGTGAGGGTGGGCAGTGCCTGCAAGGGGCAGTTTCTAAACAAGCAAAGGCAGCAAGAAACACGCCAGACCACAGTTTCTATTACCAAGGCCAAGCCCGTTGCACGGCCATAAATAAGAGGACATGCATCTTCCCTCCCCTTCCGCAGGGACTCCAAAAGCTGCTCTTTTGAGAACTGCCCACTATCTGGGCGCCCTCGCATTAACGAAACTTAGCTTGGCTACACACAGGAAGGACCAGGAAGCAGCAGTGTTCCCACCTAGGCCCCTACCCCATAGAAAGGACTGTCCTGCATCTGCTGGGGGCAGCAGGGCACATGGGGAGGAAAAGTGTTAACCAGGGCTCAGAGGACCCTAATCCAAGTGCACCTTCATTCCAAAGAGGTGTAGATGTTCTAGAAACTGAAATTGGACCTCCCTGAATTCCAATTTCCTTTGTTTGCAAAGAGCATAATCCTGAGTTATCTTTAAAGCCCTGGCATGGGCTTTGAAGTCAGAGAGATATTTTGAGCCATGGTCTGTGTTGCTATTTACCAGACATGGGGGCTCGGGCAACTGGTTTACATTCCTGAGCCTCACTGTCCCCTTTTGAAAATCCCCTTACCTGAAACCATTGCTATGGAAACAAATAATAGACATAAAACACACAGTAATAAGAGCTCACTCGTTGATAGCTGTTATCGCTGTTATTGACATCTCCATTATCATGATGGTGATGATTACAAACCCAAATAATTAAGACATAAAGAAGCAAAAACACACTGAGCTGACTCCTGGACCTGGCGCTCCATAAACCTTGGCTGTTCTTATTATCAGAGCATCTCGTTACTCCCTGCATAGCCCTCCATGGCTGTCTAGAGGCCAGCATTCCCTCTGTAAATTGTGTCATTTCTCTTTAGTGGGAGCCCCCTTGCAGGGAGATCAGAGCCAGAGGGAGAGGCAACGCTCTGGACAAGGCCAGTCCAGATGGCAGGAGGCAGGACAGCACCTACCTGGAAGGGAAAGACCGGGCCAGGGGGGCTTGGACATTTACTGAAACCCCCCAGCCTGAGCACGTTCTGAGAGGAGATGCCTGCCACTCCTCAATCAACACCCCTAATGCCTCAGCACCTCTGTATTGTCTCCTTCTTGCTCCCTGCCTTGCCCTCAGACCTGGAGCTCCTGGGCCACTCCTTGTCTTTGGCTCCAAGACCTGTGGTAACTTCCTTCAGCTCCTCCTGTCTCCTCCACCGATATCCCCTCCAGATGCTTATTGTATTAATTCATTTCACGCTGCTATAAAGACATACCCGAGACTGGGTAATTCATGAAGGAAAGAGGTTTAATTGACTCACATTTCTACATGGCTGGGGAGGCCTCAGGAAACTTACAATCATGGCAGAAAGCGAAGGGGAAGAAAAATATCTTCTTCCCAGGGCGGCAGGAAGGAGAAGTGCAAGTGAGGAAATGCCAGACGCTTATAAAACCATCAGATCTCCTGAGACTCATCACTATGATGAGAAAAGCATGGGGGAAACTGGCCCCATGATCCAATCACCTCCACCTGGTCCCACCCTTGACAGGTGGGGATTACAATTCTAAGTGACATTTGGGTGGAGACACAGCCAAACCATATCACCCATCCTGCCTCTCAGTGCTTGTTTCTCATGTTCATTGCACCTTCTCTTCTCCCCACCCCTCCCCTTCCTTCTTTTCCTCTCCCCTCTTCTCAAGGGTGCCCTTATTGGAGAACACAGGAGGCCAAAATCCAAACACGGCAAGAGATAACAAATGACTTGTCTGGTGACTGAACCCTGAGATGGGAGCACTGCCTGGAGAAAACTGTAAGCCCTCTGCCATCCTGTGCCAGGCCAGAAGGGACATCACTATAGAATTCAATTATAGCGACAACAACAATCACACGGAATAATAATAAATCAGTGGTTATAGGCCAGGCACAGTGGCTCACACTTGTAATCCCAGCACTTTGTGGGCCTGAGTCAGGAGGACTGCTTGAGGCCAGGAGTTTGAGACCAGCCTAAGCAATATAATGAGACACCGTCTCTACAAAATATACAAAAATTAGCTAGGCATAGTGGTGCGTGCCTGCAGTCCCAGCTTCTCAGGAGACTGAAGCAGAACATTACTTGAGCTGGGGAGTTTGATGCTACAGCGAACCATGATCACACCACTTCACTCCAGCCTTGGTAACAAAGTGAGACCCTGCCCCCAACTAAAAAAAAAACAAAAAACAAAAACAGTTATTACACACCTACTGTTGCAGGCACTATCCAAAGCACTTTGGGTACATTATTATCTGTAATCCTCATCATCTAGAGGCTGAATAGGCAGACCCCAAGCACTGCCATGCTGCAGTGGATAGTAATGAGTGCTTGGCTACTCCAGGGAGCCTCAGGAACCAGAGAGTCTTTGGAAATGGTCTTTGCAGTAAGACCTAGATCGTCTTCTTACAGGTACAAGAGGAAAGTGGCAAGAACTCTAGTGGGTGAGTTGGCAGGCCAAGACACAAGCCCCAGGTTTAGCATCAACAGAATGAAAGGCACTTGGCAAATCACTTGGTCTCGTTGCTAATATTAAATGGGACTGGACAATCTCTGAGGTTTTTAAGGCTTCTAGATTTTTAGAAACTTCTACTTTTACATCCAGAGACCTTCACCTAATTAAACATCAATATCTTCCCTTAGAGGAAGAACAGTGAGGTACCAGCGTCATTATCGGCAAACATTATTTCACACCTCTAGTGCAGCTTGATAAACACATGAAGTGTGTGAGAGATAAATGCTGCTCACTAATGCATCCAATTCACCCCCTCGGGAAATCTAGACTTGTACTTCCTACCTCTCTGAAGTTAGATGTGGCCACATGACTTGCTTTGACCAATGAAACACAAGCAGAAGTAACTTCTGTTTCTTCTAGACAGATACCTTTCAGAATCAATGCACATAAACCATTTCCTCTTCCTCTTGCCTGGTGACAGAGGATGTCCCAGAGCTCCTGCCCACCATAAAGACACACACAAATGAATAAGAGATACACCCCTGAGAGCTGGGGCTTGCTTGTTACTGCAGCATACACAGGCTCTCCTGACTGACACACTGAGCACCTTGCAAGTGCCAGGCACACTTCCAGGCTCAGGAGATGCAGCTGGTGAGGGCAGCTGCTGCTGACGAGCACCCCCTTGTCAGGCAATACCTGAGTTCTTTCAGGAAGACAGTTGAAAAGCTACAGGAGATTGGAAGAGACATCCTGAGATAGTCCACAGTGGAGCTCTGTGGTCAGGACATGCCAGCACCCTCTCAATGTCACACTGCAAAGCCAACTGACTCCATCATAAGGTACTGTCAGTGTGTGTGAATGCCACCTGCAGCCAGTCCTGTCTGCCATAAGGACTATAATGACACAAAGGAGGTGGGAAGGGAGGGCCACTGTGTGATTAGCTCTTACACGCAGTCCCTTAGGCATTTGTCTGAGTGGATCATCTGCTGTAGACAGAACAGACTGGGTCCTTAGTGCACATTCAGGGCAAATGGAACTGACTACCTATATGCAGCATTCATGCTTTTAGCAAAGCTTCCTCACTGCATAGCTATTGGGCTTGTTAAGTCTACAATTCTGGGTCTGGGCCAAGACATAGGGAACAGTGATGCTAATGAGAACACCAAGGACACAGCAGTGAGCAGCAAGTCACAGCTGCCTGTCACCTTCACACCTGCCACATTCCCTTCAGCGTAAGGTGACTCGCCGTCCTATCCATGCTTATCATCTCTCTGGGGTTCAGGTCTCCAGGAATGTCCTGGCCTCTACTCACATATCTATACAACATGACATTGATAAGGCAGACGTGAAACAACTAGCATTTCACATTCCGAAGTGAAAATTAAAAATGCACAGTCCTTTTTAATTCAATTTCTAATTACTGCACTATATATAACCCAGAATGATGGCAAATTGATAAAACATGCAAATGAAGCAACAATTCATAGAATATATTAAAATTTCCATTTAAACTGTTAGTTAAGCTGTATACATTTGTAAATGTAAACATTAACCCTCAGGAAAAATATTTTCTAAACTACAGCATAATTGGAAACTCCAGAATCATATATAACAGAAAAGAGATCATTACACAGACAGGTACCTTTATCGCTATAAATAAAAGAACATTTCCACAGAGTTGTTGCTTCCTCTTGGCTGCCCCCACAGCACTTCCCCTGGCTCTCTGTGGAGCCATTGTTTATACCCTCCTCCATGGCAGGCAGTGGGGCACACATCTGCCTCCCAAGCCAGCAAGCCACACCCTTGAGGGCAGCACCGAGCCTGACCCAACCATATCCCCTGTATTGCCCAGGGCACAGGAGGTGCTTGCCCTTAGCTGAACTGGTTGAAATTGAACAATATGGAGTTGAACTGAATTAGATCAAACGTAATGAAATTAAATGGCACGTGATGTCTGTAGGTTTCCATTTTAGAAGCTAAGTAACAAAGTTCAAATTCCCTCCTCTTCTACCAGATGAAATGCCTCAGGCCAACATGCAAGCAAGCCTGGGATCAGGAGATGCCTGGGACAGAACAATCCACAAACTAAACCAGGCTGCCTGTCCACAGGTGCACTAACCACCTTCCCACCCAGGAAGGTGTCCGAACCCCATTCTCAATGGAGAGAAGGTACTCCTGGACCAGCTGGCACAGTCCTCTCATGAGCCCTCCCCAAACCCCTCAATGTGAAGGATCTCTGCTAATGTGACGCCAAACAACACAGGATTCAGATTCTTCAAAACAGCTGCTGTGACCTGTTATTTTCATCAGTCTCTGCAAATAATCATGTCATAATTTAGGTTGAGGAAAAGGTGGCTTTCATGAAAAGTATACTTAGCTGTTTTTTACCTGACAATGAAAAACACAAACATCTATTTTTACCCAGTTTTGCCTAATGTGCTAGAAAGCTTAGAGCAAAACAATGTACAAGAGTGGTCAGTACCCCTTGATCTCCAGTTCTTGGTTGGGTATTGCCAACTCTCTTCTACTTGGCTTCTTTGTTTCTTTCTTTCTTTCCTTTCTTTCTTTCTTGCTTGCTTTCTTTCTTGCTTTCTTTCTTTCTTTCTTGATGGAGTCTTGTTCTGTCACCCAGGCTGGAGTGCAGTGGCACCTATATCTGGGCTCACTGCAACCTCCACCTCCTGGGTTCAAGCAATTCTCATGCCTCAGTCTCTTGAGTAGCTTGAGTAGCTGGAATTACAGGCACCTACCACCACACCTGGCTAATTTTTGTGTTTTTAGTAGAAATGGGGTTTTACCATGTTGGCCAGGCTTGTCTTGAACTCTTGACCTCAGGTGATCCACCCTGAGGTCTTAGCCTCCCAAAGTGCCTCCCAAAGTGCTGGATTACAGGCGTGAGCCACCATGCCCAGACTCTCATTTCTTTTTGGTGGTGGTTGTTTTACTATATTCTCTACTGGTGTTTTTGTAAATAGCCTCTAGTTTCTTTTGAAAGTATAAAGGCAATAAATAATACACAAACCAAAATAGAACAAATATTAAACTATATTAGAGCTACTGAGCAAGAAAAGCCATGCTACCTACCCAAACGCTACCATAAATTCAACACTTCCTTTCGTCATGTCAAAATTCATAAACAGGTAACAAATTATGTTGGGAAGATAAGATCACAATTTTAGCATTGAAAAAAGACAAATGATTTGGAAAACAGCATTAGTGATTTTCCAAAAGACCAGTGAATTAATAATCTATAAATAAGACCCACATTCCCATGCATTGCCAGGCACTATAATCACCTCTGCAAAAGACTAGTCAATAAAAGGGAAAATAAACTAATTTTTTAAGGGGGAGGAAGAAGCAGAGATGGAAACTCTCATTATTTGAATGCACGTCGTGTTTCAAGTAATGTTTTGTAGAGTATTCTGCATACAGTATCTATGGGATAGAGTCATTATTCTTATTTTATAGGCGAGACTAATTTTACCCAGGCACAGGAATAAGTAACTCAGCCAGTATCCTAGCATTAGAAGAAGTCATAAATGATCCATCCAAGGTTAAGTCCTAAGGTTTTCTCTCCAAAACGTGCCATTGTATCATTAGTGACTCCAAAATACTTTCAAATGTTCTGTGCACTTCACATTGATTATAACATTTTATTCTCCTACTAACTGTAGGTAGTAGTTAGAATAGGAATCTGCCCATTTGGGGAGTGAAGAAACGGAAGCCAAGAGGCGTATGTTTCTAGTTGGGTCATATCCATGCTCTGATATTTCACGGCAGAACCACACTCCAGCTCTCTCTATCCCAGGGCTAGAACACTGTCATGCAGCTTCCTTTGCACCATCCTGTAGAAAAGCGAGGCCGTGAGTCTTAAAGACTCACCTTCTAGCTGCTCATTCCAGGAGAGGGAAGAGTCAAATGTGCCTGCGCACGCATTATCCTACCAAGAGTGTTCGTATGTGATTTTATGCCCCTTCCCTCCACCATAGACTTAACCACAATATTTTTAAAATGTAGATAAGGCTTTGGGGATAAATTCAGAAATGTGTTCTGTCCCCCAGATGCAATTACAATGCATCCGGCCTGTGTGTCAAGCTCCTAAGCCTTCTGAAAATATCTTCCTCCTGACCATTTTGTAAGACAGCAGAGTCAAGAAAACAAAATTCCTGGAAAGAGGAGGTTAACTGGATGTCTGATTGCCTCCAAAAAGCAATTAAGACTCAAGCAGAAAGTTCAAGTTGATACTGAGCCAGTTCAACCCTGCTATCCCCAAGCCCATGAAATCCCAGAGCTGCCCTGCCTCAATATAGCCTGACATGTTTCCAATGGCCATGATGATGCATATTCAGCAGCGTAAACACCATTGGCCTTTCCTAAATCAATATTCATGGAAACCCTCAGGCAATCAATATGCAGAGGGTAAGCCTTCCCCAGGGTAGCTTCTGCTGCAAATGGTAGCAGGCCCCTCCCACCCTCTAAACCCAGGCATCACACACTTCCTTGACACACACTAAGTCTTCAAAACACATGCATGGGGCTGCCTTCTGTACATATACACACTGATTCACATAGAAAACTCTCAACCTCCCTAACAGAAATGTACCTCGCCCACCGCTCATCGGAGATTTTGGCTGAGAGTTATAAACTGAGCAGGCTATTTTAGTTTTGTCTTTCATTTTTTGTAAGTTTAACTGAGCTCCATCAGGTAGTTCTAATAAGTCTAATTCCAACTTGCAAGGGAGGGGTGAGGACTGGGGGACTCATGGTCTCCATGAAGCTAAGCAAGGGGGAAGATAAAGATGCCTTCAGCTAGCACAGTGCCCAGCCAACCACAGCTGCTGAAGAAATCTTTTTTTAAAATCTCGTTTTTAGTATTTGTGGGTACACAGTAAGTGCATTTATTTATGGGGTATATGAGAGATTTTGACACAGGCATACTGCATTTGTCTGTTCTCACGCTGCTAATAAAGACATACCTGAGACTGGATAATTTATAAAGGAAGGAGGTTTAATAGACTCACAGTTTCACATGGCTGGGAAACCCTCACAATCATGGCGGAAGGCAAAGGAGGAACAAAGTCACATCTTACATGGCCACAGGCAAGAGACACTGTGTGCAGGGGACTCCCATTTATAAAACCATCAGGTCTCATGAGATTTATTCACAAACACAAGAACAGTATGGAGGAAACTGCTCCCATGATTCAATTACCTCCACCTGACCACCCTCCTTGACATGTGGGGATTATTACAATTCAAGATGAGATTTGGGTGGGGACACAGCCAAACCATATCACATACAATGTGCAATAGCCACATACGGATAAATGAGGCATCTAGAGAAATGCTTTCAGGAGCAAAAGAGAAATTGAGTGAAATCCTCCTGTTCTTGCAGCTGATAGTCAGGTCTAGTTCCATGTGGCTCCAAACGCCTCCACCATGAGCTAAAAGCAGTGACTGACTGAAAAACCCTCTCTATTACAGACCACAACACTGAACCCAACATTTCCTTAAGTAGGTGAGTGGTTAAAAGCAAAGGAGTCTCTGGAGGTCCTTGTGTTAAGTGAAAAAAGCCAGGCACAGAAAGACAAATATCCCGAGTTCTCACTCAAATGTGGGAACTATTAAAAAAAAAAAAATTGATCTCATGGAGGTCGAGAATAGAATGATGGATACCAGAGGCTGACAAGGGTGTGTGGGTGGGAGGATGTGTGGGTGGGAAGGGTGTGTGGGTGGGAAGATGTGTGGGTGGGAAGGGTGTGTGGGTGGGAGGATGTGTGGGTGGGAAGGGTGTGGGGGTGGGAAGGGTGTGTGGGTGGGAGTGTGAACAGAGATGAGTCAATGGGTGTAAACATACAGTTAGACAAAAGGTGTAAGTTCCAATGTTCAATTCAGAGTGGGTGACTATAGTTAACAACAATGTATATTTCAAAGTAACTGGGAAAAAGGACTTAAAATGTTCCCAAGACATAGAAATGGTCAGTACTTGAGGTGATGGACACCCCAAATACCTTGACTTGATCATTGCGAATTCTATGCATGTAACAAAATATCACATATACCCCATAAGTACATAAAATATCGTGTATCAATTTTTAAAAAGCAAGGGAATCAGAAATCACCAGGTGTTAGTTGGGTGATTTTGTGTAGGCCATTTAACCTCCATTGGTGCTCCAGTTTTCTCATCTGTAAATTAGGGAAAACTTGGAGCATCTCATGGGACTGTAGTGAGAATTAAATGACATTGTGAAAATAAAAAACTGAACACAAGTCCTGCTCAGAGAAAGAAGTCAAGTAATGGTAGCCATCACTCTTCATCAGCCTGGAATGCATTCGATTCAGGAAACATAAGTGCTCTTCTTTTTCTTCTCCCTTTAAAGGAGAGGATACCAAGATACAGTGAGGAATTAGCAGAGCTCCTGCAGGGGAGGTGTGGGCAGGAAAGGAGGGCTGAGAAAGGAGTGGCCAGGGACTAATTGGATTCTTTTTGTTTTCTGCAGGTTGTACTCACATCATTGGTCTTATGGGGAAATGTTAAGACCTCCCACTTGTAAGGTTTTATAGCCCTCTATGGAATGTTGAAGAAAGAGTAAAATGCATCCAAAAAAAAACTAAACTGGATAAATTCTGAGGCCTCTTCAGGTCTTAAGATGGCTGTTTTCTAGGTCCTCTTGTTGCAGCAGTGAAATCCACAGACATGGACAAGTGAGTCAATTACGTGCCTTTCAGAGAAAACTTCTGACTTAGGAATTCCAGCTATTTGGCCCAACCCATATTAGACTGTGTTATAAAGAATGGGTAAATTACATCACGAAGGGAAGAGCAGAGGAAACACAACATTCCTTCAAGACCCACCAGCTCTGATGTTAGCAGAACACCCCTAAGGAGGAAAACAAGAAATTTTGAATTTGAACTTGGTACTTCCCAGCAGCCCCGGGAGTGGGCTCAGAAGCCCTGCTGGGGGGCAAAGAACTCTGAGGATCAAAGATGTTGAGCATCACCTTAGAGGCCAAAGATCAGAAGAGTGGAGGTGGCCTTTGAAGCCCAATCTATGTCTTTCACCAGAGAGTGAGAACGGCCTCTATTTCCAGGAAGCTCACTGCAACAATAATCACGATCCACTGAGCCTGACAAAGTGAGAATTTACTTTCAGCACCTGCAATAGTTTCCTATTAAAGTTACATATGAAACCCTGCCGTCTTGTACCAACTAATGTTCACACCAGCGTTCCTATTTTCAAGATAAATTGCAAAATAAAAACTCTTGTTTTTGTTAGCAAAAGAAAACTTCTTTAGGAGGACAAAAGGGAGATGAAGAAACAGAAAACACAGCTCTCCATGTAAATTACAGAATGCAGAAAATATCCTGACGTGAATAACACAGGAATCACCCTTTTTCCCCCTGAGATAACAGGTTACTTATAAGAAACAAACTTGAAATCTCTGCATCTGGACCAGCTTCCAGAGGCTTTTGTCCTGACCAGGTGAGAGGGGAAAAAAAAAAAAAAAAAAAAACCTGATGGTTGGTCAGTGGGTAAACAGTGACACCCAGTGGTCACTTAGATAACCAGCTGTGCATTCTCCCAATTCAACTATCCACATTTAAAAAAAAAAAATAGTCAAGTAGTATGCAGTTTGTTATTCAACAGATATTTACTGAATAACTAGAAGATGCTAGATGTTATTCTATTCATTTTATACCACTCTTCAAATTACGGATGTTTCCCCACCGAAACCGACCCTCACAAAAGAAAAGCTATCTGGGGCCTTAGATCCCCTTTCAAAGGCTCAAGGTGAGACCCACAAACAAGGGTCAGCAAATTCCAAAGGAGATGAAGGGCTTTTCCCGGGGTCACAATCAAATCAACGTGCCATGTGGCAGCCAAGCGCGAGTCTCCAGAGGCTTCTCTCAGGGCTCCCATGGGAAAGGGTTTGTGCACGTTGATTTCAGGCCACGTGAGCACTGCAGGCGTTGATCATAGTATTAATACAAGGGCAGCTGCTCTTCCTGGCTTTCTTCAACTAATCTCCGTAACTTGGTTAAGCCATGTTATCTTCTACTTTTATGATGAGTAAATTGTCATTTTCATCATTTCTTTGTAGCTGGATTTGGGGAAGGAAAGGAAACCAGGGAAGAAGGGGCTGAAATAATTGGTTTCCACCGTGACCTTTGAACCCTCGGGTGAGTTGCCAACTTCATTGAGGATGAGTGTCCTCGATATCAAACGAGATCACTTTACTCGCAAGCTTGTTGTGAGGACTGAATGAAACCTTTTCTTTTTTCTTTCTTGGAGTTTTGGAGCAACGTCCCTGAGCCAAGCCCCACACCAGCTTGAGCCCTACCATCGGTAAATACACAGTGCTTTCTCCCCTCCCCTCCACACTCCAGCTTACTCTGCAGTCCGGGGGTGGCACCAGGATCCCCTTTAAGACTCTGCCACTTGGGCCAGCTGTGCCTCTGAGAAATTCCCTGTTTCTATTGCGGCCCACAAGGACGAGTTGAGAAATGGCTTCCAGTCACCATCTAGATTAAAAAGCCTATAGTTCAAATATAGAGATATCAATTATGCCTGTGAAAAGACATTAAATCGCACAGGGCTGTAATTCCTAGACTCTACAAATTTCATCTTGCACTAAATTCTATTATTTCATTTATAATTCAGATTCTTCAAATCTAAGAGTGCCTAGCTCAAAATTATAATACCTACAACTATTCCAAAACTGAACTCTTTAATTGCCTTACTGGAACCAGTAGCTGATTCAAAGCAAAACGAAACAAAATTCCTCCTTTCTCTAATTTAGTGAATCAATGATCTAACTGAACTCATTTTTGGACTGAGTTTGCAGCACTTGCAGCCCTGAGGGACACATTCCCCCACCACACTGAGCTTGCACTCCCATCAACTCAAGTGAACATATTGCTTATTCAGACTGGGGGGGTGAAGGAAGTCACAAAAGGGTTAATATGTGTGGCATTTCATTGTAAATATGTACTCACCACTAACTAAATTAAAAGAGATGTGAGTTATTAAAAACTCCATCTTAAGAAAGATAAGTAACAGAAATCAGAGTTCAGACCCGTTGTTACTGAGTTTCCAACCAACACCTGTGAGTTAAACCTATGGCCACCCTGAAAACGGTTCATATTTTCAAAAGCAATTCTTCATCGAAGATGAAATGCACTAAAGATTCATATTACATATCATGCTGCAATAAGAAAAGCAAATAAGGCCTTTCCATATTCAATAATAAAGTTTAAAGAAAAGGAATATTTGTTTAGCCACTTAGCCAGAAATTAGGTGTATCAGAATACATCATTCTCTGAGCATTTTAGAAAATCAGGCTATTTCTACATTGTGTTTTTCTTTGTAAGCCCTCAAAAATATAGAGAATATTCTTGAAATTATAGTGTTTGTCTTCTGGAACAAAAAATACTAATCAAGGAAATCTGCAAATTTAATTGTTCATTGAGCTTCCACAGCAAACACTGTGCGAGGAGGCTGAAGCTTAGAAGTCCAAAAACTAAAAGGATTATTATTATTATTTCGATAATAATATCTTATGTCTGCATAACATCTGAACTCAGTTCTTTGCAGAGGTTCTCTCATTCCTCAAGCAACCTCTGAGGTAGAGAGGGGCGACAATATTGGCTCCATTTTACAGTTAAGAAAACAGAGGCTCACGGAGTCATAAGGCTGGGCGGGAACGTCCGTCCTGTTCTCTGGGTCTGAAGAGCACAGTCATGAAGGATGGAAGTCATTTCACATTTTAAAACGAAACAGATAACTTGTGCTAAATACGTGTCAGGGCCCTGCCCTGAGAGACAAGGAAGTCGAAGCGGGTGAGGGCGCAGGAGGCCGGATTTCCTGTGATGCTGGACACGTGGCAGGAAGCGGGGAGAGCCGACACCGGAAGCCCTGGAAGGTTGCCTGCTCTGCAGCAGCTGGAGGGAGCAAGACAGCCCTGTGGCTGGCATGGTCAGAAGAAATCTAAGCGGACTAAGAGCCATAACCTGCCCTCGATCTCAGGTGTGCTTTCTCCGATTCAGGTGAAACTCGGGGTTCACCACTGAGAGAGGCTTCCCAGCCCTCTTGGTGCCCTCCTCGGGGTTCCACGGAATCCTAACGCATGCTCGTCGTTTCATTTTAGACTTTGCATTAATTTCAGCCTGCTCAAGACATTAAAGCACTCGAGAGTTGAAAAAATTTTGGAGGACTCATTTCAAATGTCATGCTGCCAAGGCTCCCTGCTGGCTTTTCCATATTTCATCAAAAGCACTCGGTTGCCTGCTTTCAAAGTAGTTAGCGCCAAGCCCCCTGCCCAACAGTCCTAAGCTGCAGCCCTTCAAAGTGCTGGGTAGACTGACCTCAGCCAATCCGCCAATCAGCCAGCGCTGAGAAATTCAGACCTTAGTGCTGAGTGAATGCCCAGTGTCATTTGTAGCTGAATGCAGCCGTGTAATGGGTGCTGGGTGATTATCTGTAATGTATGGAAAGCAAGATGAGAATCTCTTTTTACTCCTCTTACTGTTTTCTAATCTAATTGACAAGGAGTTCAGGGAAGTGCAGTAAAAATTCTTCTCTAGTCAATGGGTGATTTTTTTGTTTTTAATGTGAGAACAATCAAAAAGTATGAAGGAGAATGAGCTGGAGTAACCTCGATTTAAGAAAACAGTAACACACTATTTAAAAAAAAAAAAAAAAAGAAAAGAAAAGAAACAAAAGAAAAGAAAAGTAACAAAGTGAGGGGAGAAGGAACAGATGGATGAGACCATCAGATTCCTCTTTCCAGGAAGGAAATTCATTAGTACAGTAATTCAGCTCTTTAATTATGAATGGGTCTATTTAATTCTCCAAGTTTACTACTGATTTCCTGAATAGTATGTTTCTGAGTTGAACATATTCATTAGTCCTTTCCATTCCAGTACCTTGGCAAAGAGCTGAACAAATGACCTCTCAGCAGGTGAGCACCGGCGTGGGGTAACCTACCTGTGACCAGCTCCCCAGAAAGTCTGGACCGCAGAAATGTTCACAATTTTTAATGAATGTGCACAGCTCTTGAATGTGCACAGTAGGACATTTTTAAATGATTAACACTCAAATTTTTGAAATGATCATGAATACAAAGATTAAGAATTGAGTAAAAGAATGCTTCTGCATTTTCATAATAAACCCAGAAGGTTAATATTTCTGGCCCAACTCTATAAAACAGAATTAGGAAATCAATGTCCTGCAATAGTATTTCTGAATATTCAGTAATAATGTTGCTCATATCTCTGTAGTTTCATGGGGAAGACAAATGTTTTCTGTAAATTCAATTGTCATCTGCTTAGAACATAGGTCCCTAGTGGATAAGGCTGTTTTATTATATATATGAAATAATATACATATGAAATAAGATATATATGTGAAATAATATATATATGAAATTTCATATATATGAAATATATATGGGCTTTCAGATATATATATCTTGTAGTCCCTAGAACAGCCCTAGCTTCTACAACCTACATGTTGATGGATAAGAAACTACTACAATTTCAAATGACAAAATACTTACAACCAAATCAGATTTTTCAATATAGGAAAAGCCATTTTTCTATCAAGTGCTTGTTTGCAGTGGTTCACACCATATAATGAATCAACACCTTATATTTTTAGGTTTAAAATATATTTTTAATTCTTAAAAAGCAACAATACTGATATATACATATTTAAATCTGTGTTTTCAACTCAATGAACTATTTGGGAAGACTAATACAATCATACAATCTCAGATTGGAATTTTACATTTTTATATGAATGTGAATAAAGAAATAAGGGGTTCAGGAAGAAGGAAAATGAGACAAATATTTTATACTTTTTCAAACTACAAGAGCTTTTTTTTTTTTTTTGCTATAGTAACAAGAAGAGTAAACTTTCCTGAGTTTCATGTAGATTCTAACTTCATGCTCACAAAAGGGATGGGGAAGAGTGATCATTTTTTAACATTATATTTATATCTATAATGATGGATACATATTTTATTTTTAGATCTTATGCACAAAATCATCAAGTGGAAATATGAAAAGGAGCGTAAAATATACCTACTCACAGGGATTTTAAAGATATGCCTACCAACAAGAGCAAACATTTTATGTGAAACCCAAGATGATTTGCAGAGGGAAACGTGCTGGGCTGTGAAGGAAAGTGGTTGGAGGCTGCAGCCCAGCTTTGAGGCTATGATGGTCCAGTTGCTGTCGGGCTCTGCATCTCACTTTCCTGTTCTGTAAAATCTGACCAGATGATCTGAAAGCTCCCTTCCAGCTCTAAGCCGGCAATGCTTACATAGAGAATAAAATGAACGCCCCACCCCACCAGGGTTACTGCTGATCCACACAGATGCACACTCCCACTTCCCTGCATCTTCACTTTCACTACATTCATCTCCATCTGATTATCAAGTTGCAAACTGGACCAGCGCCAAACAGCAACTTCTGTTATAAAATCTCTCTCAATCTAATTCCCACATGGGAGAAAGGCACCAGGAAGATGGAGCGGCCCCATCTTCCTCCCCAAATGAAACACGACTAAGACAGTCCAACCAGCCTGTGATCCCAGCAACAGCTCCCAGCTCCAGATGTGGCAGCCTGATGTTGATGAGGTCAAGTCACAGATCCAAGACTCACCAAAAAAATTCACCACCGACAGAAAAAGGAAAAACAATTTCTTTCCTTACCCGGAATGTGTCCATTAACCTGGAGGCACATCCAAGAGCCTTGAAACAGTAACCAACGGCATTAGCATGGAGTGCACGTGTGTCAGCCCATTCCATGCCACTGCCAGCAGAGCCAGCTGAGCGTCCCTAGAAAGAAGACCCCTTGACCTTCCCATTCTTACCATGAGGCACGGTTCCTGTTTTGGGGGGAAATCATCCTAAGAAAGGATATTGTGTTGCTATTGACAAAGGAAAAATACGCTTGTGCATTTCTCATGGTAAGCTAATTTGCAAAAGGCCTAATCACACTAAGCAAATATTTTCCAGCCCCAAGAGAGGAGGGAAAGAGGATGAGGACATGCTCACCCCCTGAGGACATGACCCTTCCTCCCTATCCCTGGGAGAACTCAGGGCCAGGGTCATACCTTGTTCCAGGGAACCTGGGAAGGAGGGTCTTTGGCTGGTCCCTGGGTTCAGGGTGAAACTCTGGATGGTCCCACAATGTAGGAAAGGGAAAGTGAATGTCAGGGAAGTCTAACCGTGTCTGCTACACAGCCATGTGGATGCAAGCCCCCTCCCATCACTGTGACTCCAAAGGCTGGAATCTCTCTCATCCTCTTGTCAGCGCCCCAGATCTTAGCACAGACTGAATCAACATGAGAACGTCGCTGAATGGAGTTAGAATCATAAATACCATTTCTTTAGCCTCTGAGACATCATGATTACGATATCATAATGGCCACACAGTCTGAACATTCGCCCATGTCAGACTGGGGTTCGCTAACCACCTGAACGTGCACACCATGAGCCTGCTTCACAGTCAGCATCGGATGAAGCTGCTGGGCAGATCCAGGCCCCCCACAGCCAGGCCCCTGCAGGGCATCCTGCTGCCTGGCTACCCGGCTACCTGTGCAGGACCGCAGTGCTCTCTCACCTGTAGCCACGCAAAGCGAAAACCTCTGCAATTGCTTCTGGAAGGGCCGCTGGCAGAGGCGCTTTTCCATTGGTGGAGGAAGCCTCCCTTAGCTGAGCAACAGCTGCTGAACCCCAGGGTCCTCCTGCCTCCAGACATTCCAGTCACCTCCACATGGCTCTGCAGCAGAGCCCCGCGTTTATGGATTGCAGCCGTGGCCTTTATGGGTGGACTATGAGTGAGTGAGGGGGAAAAGCGGGAAGAAGGAAGCGTGTGCATGTGACTTCAGTGACGCCTGTGCTCAGACCACATAGTTTAAGTGTCAGTCTCCATCTTGTGCTTATTTTTAAACCATTGTTATTAACTTGACCAATGGTCATAATGCAGTTCCCCCCTTGCCATCACAGTATTACCAGGAAATTCGTGTTCAAACTTCAGCAGAACAGAATTCCCGCAAGAAAAAGCACTACCTGGCCGCGTGCGGTGGCTCACGTCTGTAATCCCAGCACTTTGGGAGGCTGAGGTGGGCGGATCACCTGGGGTCAGGAATTCAAGACCACCCTGGCCAACATGATGAAACCCCGTCTCTACTAAAACTACAAAAATTAGCCAGGCATGGTGGTGCACGCCTGTAATCCCAGCTACTAGGGAGGCTGAGGCAGGAGAATCGCTTGAACCCAGGAGGCAGAGGTTGCAGTGAGCTGAAATTATGCCATTACACTCCAACCTGGGTGACAAGAGCAAGACTCCATCAAAAAAAAAAAAAAAGAAAAAAAGAAAAAAAAGCACTAACTGTAGTGAACAGAACTCCTGGCTGAAAACATAATTAGAAGATGCACGGGAGCGATTTCCAGACTGCCAGCAGGGACTGAGCCACTCACCCACCAAGCCCCACAGTCCACGTGTCGTCAGAGCAAACCTTGCAGGGGCTTCTCTGCCTTTTAGATCAGAGTGGGCCATTGGGGTCGTCAGACGACTGCCCAGGTGCTGGCAATTGCCTGTCTCTGTTGAGGGATGGGTACAGGCCATGGGGAAGGTCCACATTTCCTATGCTATCTGGAGAATCTAAATTGCTACAATATTTTAAATATGCCTTTAGTTGCAGGAAGGTGAAGGAGAGGTCACTAAAATGTGGGTTCCACAAGGGCAGGAGCCTTTTTTATTTGGTTCTGAGGCCCTAGAACAGTGTCTGACACATAATCATTGTCAATAAAATGTATTAAATGAATGTTAGCTCTGAAATAACACTAAGATAATTAAATACCCTAATTTGTCTTTGTATTCCTTCTGTTTTGCCTGTGGCTGGCTTCTGTTTGGCCATGTCCAGGCCACCCCAGGCCAATGACCTTCCACAGTCTCCGACTTTCTCCACTCAGTCCCTGCCAGCAGCCCCTGTTCTACCTCTGTTCCACGAGCACACATGGGGTACCGTCGTGCACGGGGGATACCATCTTGCATGGGGGATGCCATTGTGCATGGGTGGTACTGTCCTGCATGGGGAGTACCATTCTGCATGGGGGGTACTGTCCTTCACTGGGGATACTGCCATGCATGGCGGGTACCATCTTGCAGAGGGGGTACCATCCTGCATGGGGGTTACTGTCTTGCACGGGGGTACCATCGTGCAGGGGTGTACCATCCTGTGCTGGGGATACCATCCTGCACGGGGGGTACTGTCCTGCACAGGAAGTACCATTCTACACTGGGGGTACCATCCATCCTGTATGAGGGGTACTGTTCTACACCAGGGCTATTGTCCTATACCAAGGATACCATCCTGCACTGGGGGTACTGTCCTACACCAGGGGTACCATCCTACACAGGGGGCACTGTCCTACACCAGGGCCACTGTCTTCCACGGGGGTACAGGGGGTACTGTTCTACACCAGGGGCACCATCCTACACCAGTATACTATCCTACACTCGGGGTACCATCCTATACCAGGGGTACTGTCCTATATGGGGTACAGGGAGTACTGTCCTCCACTGGGGGTACCATCCTGCATGAGGGGTACTATTTTGCACAGGGTATACCATCCTCCACTGGGGGTACCATCCTGCACCCAGGTTACTATCCTGCATTGGGACTACCACCCTGACAACAACTTTCCAGTCAGGATTTTCCCAGATTCCGTCCCTCAAGAAATAATAAAAAACATTTGCCCAACTAGTTATAGTGTGCAGAGCATTTGGGACATCATTTTATTTGTGAGCTACATTTATCTAAGAGCAGGAAGCAGTAAGGCATGTAGAGAAGGCATGACCTTTGCAGGTGGGGACACGAGATGCCAAATCCCACTTCAGTCAGCAAAAACTGTGTGGCCTCAGGAAAGTTAGTTTAAATGGATTTGAACCTCAGCTTTCTCACGTAAAGTGAGACACGAATACCTTCCTCTCAGAGTTCCTGATAAAGATTAGATATGGATGCAAAACCTAGCATGGTGAGCAGCAAATAGGAACCCAAAACCAGTCATGTGCCTTCCCACCATCGTATTCACTTGCTTGCCAGTATCATCACTTGGCAGGATGCTCCTATGAGACGTGGCCCGTTTCTTCTCTCCCATCAGAGCAGGCAGGCAACAGGGCAGGACGAAGGAAGGCTCTCCAGTCTCTCTGACTTCTTCCCCCAGCAGCTGAGTCCTTGGGGGACATGGTAGACTCTAAGCATAATTTCCCCAAAAACGAAAAGCATGAAGATCTCACGGGTTGTGGGAGCAGGAAAGGTTCACTGGAGGCTCTGCAGGAAGCAGCGTGCCCAGGCCCACCTGCAGAAGACACACCGGCCGGGAACAAAGGACCAACTCCAGCTGCAAATGCACTTTGCTTGCCCCCAGTGATTTTATTTCCAAATGTAAATAGTTGTCAATATAAAATAACATTTGTTCTACAAAAATCTGAATTTCTGGTTTTGGAAAACAAAAGCTGGCCACGTGAAGCCTATATTCCTACATTCAACTGGAGCTGAACAGGTCAACCAAGAGGACCAGGGAGCGAGGTCAGGCACCCCCCTCACCGCTGGTGCCGCTGGACAGAGAACCAGTGGGTGCAAGCTTGTTATGTGGCAGGTCTTAGAAAGTCATATTTGAGCTGTCATGTAAATTAAAAATGGAGCTTTGAACATTCCAGTGGCTGAACTGGAAAAGAATTACACTTTGCTAGCTACATAAATTAGCAGAAATAATATTCAGGTTCTAAGGAAAGAAGCCCTATAAAAAATTGGTGCTCTCTATAAATAAGTAAATAATAAATCATTACCATATAGAATGCCAGCTAGCTGAGAAAAATCATGGTTTAAGAGAAATTTCGATGCTATAAAAATGCCCATGAATATGTTCTAGGTCAAAAACAAATAACCAAAGAGTATAAGCAGCACAACCCCAGCTTTGTAAAAATATGCATGTATATACATAGAAACTCAGAACACAAAACAGAAAAATTTTAACAGCGTTAATCTTTTGGACAGTGACATTTTATTCCTTGTACTTTTATGCAATTTCCAAACTCTCTAAAATGTCTATATATTAATTTCAAAACAAGAAAAGCAATGCTATATAGGCTCTCTGTATTATAAGCCTTCTATATTTCATTCCATTTGTAAGTCAGTGTCCATTTTCTTTAAAAATAAAGAAAATTTTGGCTGGGCGCGGTGGCTCAAGCCTGTAATCCCAGCACTTTGGGAGGCCGAGATGGGCGGATCACGAGGTCAGGAGATTGAGACCATCCTGGCTAACATGGTGAAACCCCGTCTCTACTAAAAAATACAAAAAAAACTAGCCGGGCGAGGTGGCGGCGCCTGTAGTCCCAGCTACTCAGGAAGCTGAGGCAGGAGAAGGGCGTAAACCCGGAAGGCGGAGCTTGCAGTGAGCTGAGATCCGGCCACTGCACTCCAGCCTGGGCGACAGAGCGAGACTCCGTCTCAAAAAAAAGTAAAAATAAAAATAAAGAAAATTTTAATATTGTTTACTGCCTCTTCTTTGGTTCACTGAAATCTGAGCCAAAGCCCAAAGCCTAGAAGATGGCAGCTTCTTGCTCACCAACAAACTCAACATGGAAAAAAGTAGGAACGTGCCTGTTATAGTCAGTAAACACATGTTTCCCAGCCATTTATAAATGTCAGAAGCCACTGATCTTCCATCAGGAAGAATCCTGAGGCTCCTCGCGGTTCCCGGGCTGGCTGGCGGCAGAGCAGCATTGCCTTCCGTCCTCGGGGTCTCAGTGTCAGCTCAGCAAGAGCAGCAAGACCTTCAGGTGCTCACTGAAAGCATCTTCATGCAGTGTCAGATAATGCCATGGAATTCTTTGTAGTCATTGTTTTTAATATGAGTTTCTATAAATCAATCCTTGAATTGCCCTGGTTTTCAAACATTCATGTTTAGGTAGATTTAACATTCATTGATCAGCAATCCTGACTCAGCAATCAGCAATCCTGATTCAGCAGAACTAACGGTGGTCCTCACACTGCCTTTTATGAATCACTGTTGAACTGCCATACGGGTTTCTTAGACACTTGTGCCAATTGTACCATAGTATATTTCAAAACATTTGCCTCGGAATTATATGAAAACTATTGAAGTGATTTTTGGTTTCATGTTTCCCCATTGTGGAAAAGAAAATGGAGTCTAATGTCAACCGTTATGAAGCCCTCACTACGTGCCAGGAACTGTGCGCTAAGGATTTTTAGATCATTTCATTCTTATGGCAACCTGTGGAGCAGGCATTATCGTCCCCAGTCTACGGACGAGGAGACTGAGGCTCGGAAAGGCGTGCTCGAGCCTGCACAGTTACAGAGTGGCAGCGGGAGGGTGCTTTTCTTGTTCTTCTCTCAGAAATCCAAAGGTCAAATATGTTTATTTCTGTCTATTTTCCATTCTGTTGCTAAACTTCATTCTTGTTACAGGACATGTTTCTTCATGAATAGCAGACTACACATTTCGTTCTTTCTCTGTCAGAAAGATAAAAACTGAGCAGAGAAATATTTATCTCAGCCGGAGGAAGGAAGGAAAACACAACGTGAGGTACACCGAGAACACAGCCCCTGCAGACAAGTTTGAGGAAAACCATACAACGTGGGGCTTGACGGCCTGAACACAGCGTCTTGTCAGCTATGTAAAGAACACTGTGAGACAGCTCTCCAGGAAGCACGATACCATCATTCGGTCACACACACCAGGGTAGGTTGCAATGTGATAAAAGTAGATTAGTGCAGCTTTCAGCAAGCTCCTACCTGGGAACAAGCTAAGGTTTCCCAACTTCTTGGCCCCGCGTAAAAATGAAATGCATCAGGGCATGTGGCCCCCCTCAGGGAAACTCTTTTACAAAACCGAGCACATCTGGAAGCAAAGCACAGCACAGCCTCTGGAGACAGGAAGGACAGTCTCACCTAAAACTCAACATTTGGCACATCAGTCAACTGAAAAAGTTTCATGAGGAAGTATCTAAGAGGGACCCAGGACCAGAGCAGAATAGGGAACCAGGCCACCAACTTTCTTTTTTTTTAATTATACTTTAAGTTCTGGGCTACATGTGTAGAACCTGCAGTCTGTTACATAGGTATACACGTGCTGTGGTGGTTTGCTGCACCCATCAACCCATTTTAAGCCCTGCATGTATTACATATTTGTCCTAATGCTCTCCCTCCCCTTGTCCCCCATGCCCCAACAGGCCCTGGTGTGTGATTTTCCCCACCCTGTGTCCATGTGTTCTCATTGTTCAACTCCCAATTATGAGTGAGAACATGCGGTGTTTGGTTTTCTGTTCCCGTGTTAGTTTCCTGAGAATGATGGTTTCCGGCTTCATCCCTGTCCCTGCAAAGGGCATAAACTCATTCTTTTTATGGCTGCATACTATTCCATAGTGTATATATGCCACATTTTCTTTATCCAGTGTATCATTCATGGGCATTTGGGATAGTTCCAAGTTTTGCTATTGTAAAGACAACAAAAAACACAAATGCTGCACATGGGTGCCCATGACTTGAGTTTTGAAAGAGCCCATCAGCCTCAACTCCATAGTGAAAAAGAGCAGGCGCCTTCTGGAATCAGATCTCAAAGCTCTAACTTCAAAGAAGCCTCTTTAAAATGTATGTCATGGTCACGCTTCTCTATTACCTGTCATGAAGGACCAAATGGTACTCTGTTGCTTCTTTGCAGATAACCTTGATGCCTTGAATCCATAACACATCTTCCCCATGAGAAGCTATACTCTGTGAGCAAAAGAAAGGGAGGAGGGGCACAGTGGCCAAGACAGGCGGGCACTACAGATGGCTGCCAGCATCTCAGCTCACAAAGCAAATACAGAGTTGAAGTACTGCATCTCCACCATTAAAGATTTGTTTGGTTTTTTTTTTTTTTGGAAATTCAAACCAATATGTAAAATTAGAAATATTTCGAGTCCTTGGTTTTAAATGTTGGTTTGAAATTGGTTTTAAACATCAATATTGGTTTTAAAGTTGGTTTTAAATGTCAAAGGGGAAGGTTATTAAGCCGTTTCCCTGCACCACCACTTCTCATAGGAGGCCTCATAGTCACATTTATATTTTACATACATCTTTATATTTTACATTCTGTTTAGATGCAACTGATGTCTTATCATGAAATGGTAAACTTCTAAATAGCGTGCATGGTTAAAGAGTTTTTGCTATGGAATAAAATTCTCTATGATTTCATCCCGATGGGGAGCTTTCCGAAGTAACCTAACTTTAATTTCAACCACAAATACTTTCTAGAACCTACTATTTTTATAGAACATTGTAGGATATCATACAAAGAAATACAAAGTGAGCAAAGCCCTGACCTCAGAAAATTTGCGCTCATTGCTGTCTTCATTGCTACTAATAACTATGACCTAACTGGGCAAGAAAGACATCACCACAGAGGAAGGAAGAGAAGGCGCTGAATGAATTGTTCCCCTGCAGCTCAGGTCTCTAGACGTAGGGAAGGAAAAACCCAGGTGTGGGGAGGTGGTCCGTAAGACGTTACCACTCGGAATATTCTTAGCCACCTCCCTGCTTTCAGCTCCATCCCCTTCCAATTCTCTCCTCCCATAATCATACACTGGCTCTCTAAAACTTCTCTAAGTATGTCCTTCTTCCTTCTCACTTTCATTGTTTTCTGTGTCTACAGACACAGGCCACTTACCCTGATCCGCAAAGCCCTCCAGGCCCGGCCCCTGCCCTGCATTTCCAAAGAACTTGGGTCATTCTGCTTCACCCCCTTTGAGCTTCCATGTTTCTGTACATGCTCTTCCCTTAGCATAGCACACCATTCTTCCTCACCTGGGTCCTCCTCATGAACTTATATTTATTCCTCAAGGCCCTGGTAAGCACTTCGCCTCTCTGAAATCTTCCCTATCTTTCAAACCAGAAAAACATACTTCCTCTCCTGAGTCAGCGCCACGGACACCCTCCATGTTTGAATTATAATGAGTCAGCGCCACGGACACTCCATGTTTGAATTATAATGAGTCAGCGCCAGGGGCACCCTCCATGTTTGAATTATAATGATTGTGTCTGCCTTTCCCTCAGACCTGCAGAGGGGTGTGTGTGCATGTGTGTTCCAGATATCCAGCATGGATGGGCACGCAGATGTTCCAGATTTCAAAACTGTGTCTTAAATGAATATTGGTCAGAGGAACCTGTACAAGTCCTTGGAAGATGTAGAACAGCTGAGAGAAGGCAGGATATCCAACATACAAACCAGCTTGAATGCTCAGCATGGATTCTCTCCTGTGGCTGGGAGAGCAGGGAAATAGGAGCTAGACTTGAAAAATCACATTGAATTCAAATTCTGAAAAGCCTTGAAGGTCAAGTGAATGGGAACTTCCTCGTTTGTGCACAATCTTCACTGACATTTGCAAACAAAGGTGTGGCTTGATACATATAGTATCAGAAAGATGAAACCAGTCATGATATCCCAGCGAATCGGGGTGGGTGGGGCATAACTGCAACAGAGCTATCATGAAGAGAGGAGGCAGGAATCCATGACAAGAGATTGCAGGAAATCACAATAGCATGCCTCAGCCTGGCTGTGGACAGGGTTTGGGTAAGCTATGGCTTCTATACATCAAAGGCCCCCTTATATTGGCTATGGTGCAAGGTTGGTGACAAAGCCAACATATTGTGGATTTTGAACAAAGCAGGGGAATGTATTTACAATAAAATATAGATCTCGCCACCCTGATTATGATTCCCATCGCCAATTCGGCATCAGACAATCTAATTTAATTTTCTTTCCAGAGTTGTCAAAACCTTTCCTTATTTATTGGCCTCCCGCTCTCTGGATGTACTATCACAATGCACACATTTCCATATTGAACAATTTGATTCTGACAGGAATGATATTTGGATATATGCTCTTTGTTTATAAAAAGGTCCAATTAGCATGTGAGGGCAAAGGAGGGTAGGCGCGGCCCCAACGAGGCCGTGTTATAAACTAGCACATGCAGTTATGTGTGCTTCGTGCTGACAAGGTGTTATGAAGGCAATTTCTCCAACCAAAGTAATCATGATGAGCCCCTGGCTGGATACACGAAGCTAAAATATAAACATCATATTTATGTAGTGTATTTAGGGTCTTTCATAACAGAAATTATTTATGTGTCAGGTACCATCTATCATAAGAGCACATATTTAGAAAACTTTCAAAATGCATATTAGCTACCTGATAGACTGACTGCAATAGCTCTTTTGAAATTACTGTAGTCTATCATATATAGATGGAGGTGTGGGGCTTTTGAAAAACAAAAATGTATATGATATATCCAGTGGAGCAAAACAGCCTCTCTGAGTCCCCTTGGTCTATTATATTAGTCCTTGTAAATCAACATTTATTTAGCCTTAGCTCCTTTACAAGGCATTGAGACAACTGGACCTGAAAATGTGATAAAAGAAAATGAATTAGGCCTTTGACATGATAATTGGCAATGGTTCAATACCACTTCACTTTATGTTGCAAAGTTATGGTGACATTATCCTCACTTGTTGATTTAATCTTCCTCTTCAGAACATCCTGTCCTCTGAGGGCACCTTACTTCAGTGGAGAGCTCGGGCCCTGTTAATTTTGGCATTGTGTGCCTGGAAACACCAAAGGCCTGGGGAAGGATGTGAGGGAAATGGCAAGGACAGGGAGGTGCCTTCTCTGGAACCTGATCTCCAATGAGTCCCCTCCTGAGGGCTTTCTGTGTGTGCAGTGGCTTCAGGGAGGAGGAAGGAATTTGGGGTGTTGTTTTGATTCATTCATTGGGCTTAGAATTTCTTAAGGCAAAGATTAAAAACTTGTCCATTACCTTATGCTGAAATAAATTTTCTACAGGTAGGAACTTATGGACAGATTTCTATATTCCTATTTCTATGGTTCAATATAAAGAAGAACCTTTGTTTTGTTTTGTTTTGTTTTGTTTTATGAAATCAAATTCCAACACCGCCTTTCTGAAGACCTGAGGATGAAATTTCACTTTCTTTGATCAAATCTAGACAGTCTGGCTGTCGTGTCTAGAGAGGGTTTGGGGTTGAAGTGACATTAGGAGTCTAGTATTTCATTATTTTGTTAAAAGGAGCATTTTTGTCTTTGGCTGCCCCAGTAGGTCTTTCATGTTTCACAAACTTACCCTGCTTTTTACAAGCACACATTCAGAATCAGTCAGCTGTCGTGAATCTCAGCTCACATTTTAGAGATCTGGGCAGCCCGCAGAGCAAGAGATGGAATAGTCTAGTGGTTAAGAATGGGTGTGTTGGAGTCAGAATGACTTAGAGGCAAACTAACACCCTACACCTGCTCTGTGTCTTTGGGGGAGTTACTTAATCACTCTGAGTTTGATCATCCACAAATCCAGCTAATTGTACTGCCTCAGAGGGTAGTGAGGACAAGGTGAGGAAACGCACCCCAAGGACGCACTGCGAGGGAGCTCAGCGAGTGTCCCCTCTCGGAGTCTCTTCTCCCCAGGTGCGCAACAGCAGCCACTGGGCCCACAGGAAACAAAGGTGAGGAACAGGCGGACCCTGGCCCAGGGCGCTTAGAATACAGGGTGGACAAGAAAGCAAAAGTCTAGCTGTTCTGTGAGCACCCAGAGAGGGAGTCCGGGGTGCCAGAACTTCATGTGGTGTCAGTATCGGTACAGGTAGCAGGGAGCGAATGGGCAGAGGGAGAAGTGTAATTACGTCAATCCCTGGCCCTCGCCGACCTCAGGAAGCTCTGCAGAACCGCTGTCTAGAGCCCTGCGTGGCCACAAAGCCTAGGCTGAGTCCTGGCCGTCCAAGCAGGGCGGCGGGGCAGGGCGTGCCAGGCCAGGAGGCTCCAGTGCTGAGGTGGGCCTGTGCCCTGGGCTCCGTGTGCCTGCAGTAGGTGGCACAACCTCCAGAGCAGGACCTGGAAGGCTCGCTTCCAGGCCTGGCACAGAGACTACCACCAAGGTCACGGTGGACGCAGCGGGCCTGAGAGATGGGAGGAGGGCGGCAGCTGGGTCCTCAGCTCCTTGGGTCCATGATGCCAGGCTCTAGGGGGAGAGTACGCAGCTGCAGCCTATAGGACAAGCCATCTGGGGACCCAGTGGAGGGCTGACAGCTGTGGCCCCATGCAGTGACCTAGGACACGCAAGGCCCACAGCCTCGTGTGCCCGCTAGGCCTGGAAGGACTGGGGCACGCGCACCCCTGGGAATTCGCCCGGGCCTTGCAGGCAGCACAGGAAGGAACACTGCAGTCTGTCCGCCTCCAACAACCCCTGCCCACTTGCCCACCTGCCCACCTGACTCCTGGAGTTGGGCTCACTCACCCTGCCTTAACAATGTTACTGTTTGTTATAACACCTTTTATTCTTAATAGAAGAAGAAAAGGACTTAAGTACAATATGTTTGAAATTTAGATGATGGTGGTAGTGGAACCTGCTGCCTCTGGTGATTCTAATTCAACCCATAATAGGAAATAGAAAATCTCAACTTTTTTTCTATTCCTCCTCTCATTTTCAGATTTCAGGGTTACTTAGAGGAGGAGTTAAGTAACAACATCTGGAATGCAGTTCCCAAAGTCATTTGTTGTGGGTGCCAGTAGGAAGCCTATGATGGCATGCATTAGTGTCTGTTCATTGATATCTATTAATTTGCTTAAAAAAAAAAAAAGTGTATCACCTCTCCCAGATTAAATCAGGAAGATATAGAAACTCTGAGCAGACCAATAATAGGTAGCAAGATTGAAATGGTAATTTAAAAATTGCCAACAACAAAACGTCCACGACCAGATTCACAGCTGAATTCTATCAGACATTTGAAGAAGAATCGATACCAATCCTATTGACACTATTCCAAAACAGAGAGAAATGGGGAATCCTCCCTAAATCATTCAATGAAGTCAGTATCACCCTAATACCAAAATCAGGAAAGGGCATAACAAAAAAAGAAAACTACAGACCAATATCCCTGATGAACATAGATGCAAAAATCCTCAACAAAATACTAGCTAACCAAATCCAATGGCATATCAAAAAGATAATCCACCAAGACCAAGTGGTTTCATACCAGGGATGCAGGGATGGTTTAACATCCACAAGTCAATAAATGTGATATGGGAGGGGGGAGGGATTGCACTGGGAGTTATACCTGATGTAAATGACGAGTTGATGGGTGCAGCACACCAACATGGCACAAGTATACATATGTAACAAACCTGCACGTTATGCACATGTACCCTACAACTTAAAGTATAATAATAATAAATAAATTTAAAAATAAATAAATAAATAAATAAATGTGATACACCACATAAACAGAACTAAAAACAAATATCACATGATCATCACAATAGACACAGAAACAGCATTTGACAACATCCAGCATCCCTTTATGATTAAAACCCTCAGCAAAATCAGCACAAAAGGGACACACTTTAAGGTAATGAAACCCATCTATGACAAACCCACAGCCAACATTACACTGAGCAGGGAAAAGTTGAAAACATTCCCCCTGAGAACTGGAACAAAACAAACATGCCCACTTTCACCACTTCTATTCAACATAGTACTGGAAGTCCTAGCCAGAGCAATTAAACAAGAAAAAGAAAGAAAGAAAAAGAAAGAAGGAAGGAAGGAAGGAAGGAAGGAAGGAAGGCAGGCAGGCAGGCAGGAAGGGGCATCCAAATCAGTAGAAAGGAAGTCAAACTGTCACTGTTTGCTGTGATGTAATCATATACCTACAAAACCTTAAAGACTCATCCAAAAAGCTCCTAGAGCTGGTAAACGAATTAAGTTTCAGGATACAAAATTAATGTACACAAATCAGTAGCCCTGATATGCACCAACAGCAACCAAGCTGAGAATCACATTAAGAACTCAACCCCAAGGGGGCGGGGCCAAGATGGCCAACTGGAAGCAGTCATTTGGAGGTTCTCATCAGAAAAAAAAAGAAAAAAGTAATAAACATGTGACTCTTTCACCGGCAACCAAGGTATCCAGGTTCTCTCATTAAAATTGACTAGAAGGCTGATGTGACCCATGGAGAGAAGAGCGGTGTGGTACGGGGTCCACCTGAGAGCCACACAGGGAAGAGGACCCCACGCCGGCAGCCAAGGGAGGCAGTGAGTGAGCATGCTACCCAGCTGGGGACACTGTGCAACCCACGGATCAGAAGATCCCACTGGCAAACCCACAGCACCAGGGCCCAGAACGCACAGATTCTTACAGTCTCTCAGCTAGAATCTGCTTAAGCCTGCGGAACTCCCAGGGGTAGGGGCGACCAGTACCAGCTGTGGCTGCCTGCTGTCTAAGCCCTTTGAGCTCCTTAGGGGAAGGGCAGCAGCCAGCATTGGCACTCCCAACTGCCTAACATGCTAAGCTTCCTGGGCAGGAGAAGAGCAGCACCCATTTCTATAGCTCCAGGCTGTGCTTTTCCCCTGCTGAAGCCAGAGAGGCTGGACAGATTGGTCCCAAGACTTGTCCCCACAACTCAATACACCGACTGTGGCAGTGTGTGGCCAGAGTGCCTCTTCAAGTCTAATCCTGACCCATCCTTCCTGGTGGATGGGGCTTCCCTGCAGGATCTCCAGCCAGAGGCTCAGGGACAGAATTTGGATCTCCCTGGGCCTGAGCCCCTAGAAGGAGGGGTAGCCACAGTCTCTGTGGACCAACAGACTTAGCCTGTCCTCCTGGTAGTTCTGAGGAATTCAGGCATCCCAGGTGAGTGGGCTCCCCCCCAGCAAAACACACCTTCTCCACCAAGGGACAAAGTGCTTCCTTAAAAGGGTCCTGCCCCCTGGGGCCCCCAACTAGATGAGACCCTCCAACATGGGTTGTCAGATACCCTACATAGCAGCGATCCTACTGGCATCAGATGCGTGCCCCTGGAGGTCAGAGGTCCCAGAAGAAGGAGCAGGCACCCATCTTTGCTGCTCTCCAGCCTCCTTGAGTGATATCTCAAGGCACAGATGCGAATCAGATGAATAGGGCCTGAAGTGAACCCTCAACAAACTGCAGCAGCCCTTCAGAACAGGGACATGACTATTGAAAGAAAAACAAGCAGAAAGTGACAACAGTATCGATAATAACAACAACAACAGAAAGGCCCCCATAAAAACCCCATCCAAGGGTCAGCAGCCTCAAAGACTGAAACTAGATAAACTCACAAAGATGGGAAAGAATCAACAACAACAAAAAAGCTGAAAACCCAAAAGGCCAGAGTGCCTCTTCTCCTCCAAATGATTGCAACATCTCCCCATCAAGGGCGCAGAACTGGATGGAGGATCAGATGGACAAATTGACAGAAGTAGGCTTCAGAAAATGAGTAATAAGAAACTACAATGAACTAAAGGAGCATGTTCTATTCCAATGCAAAGAAGCTAAGAACCTTGATAAAAGGTTAGAGGAATTGCTAACTAGAATAACCAGTTTAGAGAGGAGCATAAATGACCTGATGGAGCTGAAAAACACAACACAAGAACTTCATGAAGCATACACAAGTATCAACAGCCAAACTGACTAAGTGGAGGAAGGAACATCAGAGTTTAAAGACCACCTTACTGAAATAGGACATGCAAGCAAGAATAGAAAAAAGAATGAAAGGAATGAACAAAGCCTCCAAGAAATATGGGATTTCGTAAAAAGACCCAACCTACAATTGATTGGAGTACCAGAAGGAGACAGGGAGAATGGAAGCAACCTGGAAAACACACTTCAGGATATTATCCAGGAGAACTTCCCCCAACCTAGCAAGACAGGCCAACATGCAAATTCAGAAAATAAAGAGAACACCATTAAGATACTCCACAAGAAGATCAACCCCAAGACACATAATCAACAGATTCTCCAAAGTTGAAATGAAGGAAAAACTGGTAAGGGCAGCCAGAGAGAAAGGCCAGATCACATACAAAGCAAAGCCCATCAGACTAACAGCAGACCTCTCAGCAGAAACTCTACAAGCCAGAAGAGATTGGGGACATTACACAACATTCTTAAAGGAAACAGTTTTTTCACCCAGAATTTCATATCCAGCTAAACTAAACTTCATAAGCAAAGGAGAAATAGAATGCTTTCCAGACAAGCAAATGCTAAGGGATTTCGTTAACACCAGGCCTGCCTTGCAAGAACTCAAGAAAGAAACACTAAATATGGGAAGGAAAAACCGGTACCAGCCACTGCAAAAAGACACCAAAATATAAAGACCAATGACATTATGAAGAAACTGCATCAACTAGTGTGCAAAATAACCAAATAGCAGCATGATGACAGGATCAAATTCACACATAACAATACTAACCTTAAATATAAATGGGCTAAATGTCCCAATTAAAAGATACAGACTGGCAAATTGGATAAGGAGTTAAGACTCATTGGTGTGCTGTATTCAGGAGACTCATCTTATGTGCAAAAACACACACTGGCTCAAAATAAATGGATGGAGGAAAATTTACCAGGCAAATGGAAAGCAAAACAAAAAAACAAAAAACAACAAAAAAGCAGAGGCTGCAATCCTAGTCTCTGAAAAAACAGACTTTAAATCAACAAAGATCAAAAAAGACAAAGAAGGGCACTACATAGTGGTAAAAAGAACAATTCAGCAAGAAGAGCTAACTATGTTGAATATATATGCACCCAATAGAGGAGCACCTAGATTCATCAAACAAGTTCTTAGAGACCTACAAAGAGACTTAGACTCCCACACAATAATAGTGGGAGGCTTTAACACCCCACTGTCAGTATTAGATCCATGAGACAGAAAATTAACAAAGATATTCAGGACTTGAATTCAGCTCTGGATCAAGTGGACCTAGTAGACATCTACAGAATTCTTTACCCGAAGTCAACATAATGTACATTCTTCCCAGTGCCACACAGCACTTATTCTAAAATCAACCACATAATTGGAAGTAAAAGACTCCTTAGCAAATGCAAAAGAATGGAAATAATAACAAACAGTCTCTCAGACCACAGTGCAATCAAATTAGAACTCAGAATTAAGAAACTCACTCAAAACCACACAAATACATGGAAACTGAACAACCTGCTCCTGAATGGCTCGTGGGTAAACAATGAAATTAAGGCAGAAATCAAGAAGTTCTTTGAAACCAATGAGAGCAAAGAGACAACATACCAGAATCTCTGTGACACAGCTAATGCAGTGTTAAGAGGGAAATTTATAGTACTAAATGCTCTCATCAAAAAGCTAGAAAGATCTCAAATCGACATCCTAACATCATAATTAAAAGAACTAGAGAGGCAAAAGCAAAATAATCCAAAAGCTAGCAGAAGGCAAGAAACAACTAAGATCAGAGAAGAACTGAAGGAGATAGATACACGAAAAACCCTCCAAAAAAATCAATGAATCCAGGAGCTAGTTTTTTGAAAAATATATATATATAATATTATACATATTATATATAATTTATATATATTATATATTTTTATATATAAAATATATATATGTTTTTCAAAAAACTAGCTCCTGGATTCATTGATTTTTTTGGAGGGTTTTTAATAAACTCTCTACACAAACTAGAAAATCTAGAAGAAACTGATACATTCCTGGATGCATACACCCTATTAAGACTAAACCAGGAAGAAGTTGAATCCCTGAATAGACCAATAATAGGCTCTGAAATTGAAGCAGTAACTAATAGCCTGCCAACCAAAAAAAAAAAAAAAAAAAAAAAAAAAGGCTAGGATCATATGGATTCACAGCAGAATTCTACCAGAAATACAAAGAGAAGTTGTTGGTACCATTCCTTCCAAAACTATTCCAAACAAATGAAAAAGAGGGACTCCTCCATAACTCATTTTATGAAGCTAGCATCATCCTGACACCAAAACAGGGAAGAGACACAACAACAACAACAACAAAAACTTCAGGTCAATATCCTGATGCACATCAATGTAAAAATCCTCAGTAATATATTGGCAAGCCAAATCCAGCAGCACATCAAAAAACTTACCCACCATGATCAAGTCTGCTTCATCCCTGGGATGCAAGTCTGGTAAAACATACACAAATCAACAAACATAATCCATCACATAAACAAAACCAAAGACAAAAAACACATGACTATCTCAATAGATGCAGAAAAGTACTTTGATAAAATTCAACATTCCTTCATGTTAAAAAAGTCTCAATAAACTAGGTATTGATGGAACATATCTCAAAATAATAAGAGCTATTTATGACAAATCCACAGCCAATATCATATTGAATGACCAAAAGCTGGAAGCATTCCCTTTAAAAACCAGTACAAGACAAGGATGCCCTCTCTCACCACTCCTATTCAACATAGTATTAGAAATTCTGGCCAGGGCAATCAGGCAAGAAAAAGAAATAAAGTGTATTCAAATAGGAAGACAGGAAGTCAAGTTGTCTCTGATTGCAGATGACATGATTGTATATTTAGAAAAGCCCATCATCTCAGCCCCAAAATTTATTGAACTGATAATCAACTTCATCAAAGTCTAAGGATACAAAATCAATGTGCAAAAATCACAATGATTCCTTTACATCCACAATAGGCAAGCAGAGAGTCAAATCATGAATGAACTCCCATTAATAATCGCTACAAAGAAAATAAAATACCTAGAAATACAGCTAACAAGGGATGTGAAGAACCTCTTCAAGCAGAACTACAAACCACTGCTCAAGGAAATAAGAGCAAATGCAAACTAATGGAAAAACATTCCATGCTCATGGATAGAAAGAATCAACATCATGAAAATGGCCATACTGCCCAAAGTAATTTCTAGATTCAAAGCTATTCCCATCAAATTACCATTGACACTCCTCACAGAATTAGAAAAAACTATTTTAAATTTCATATGGAATCAAAGAAGACCCTGTATAGCCAAGACAATCCTAGTCAAAAAGAACAAACCTGGAGGTATCACGCTACCTGATTTCAAACTATACTACAAGGCTACAGTAACCAAAACAGCATGGTACGGTACAAAAACAGACATATAGAACAATGGAGCAGAACAGAGACCTCAGAAATAACACCACACACCTACAACCATCTGATCTTTGACAAACCTGACCAAAACAAGCAATGGGGAAAGGATCTCCTATTCAGTAAATGGTGCTGGGGAAACTGGCTAATCATATGCAGAAAACTGAAACTGGGCCCCTTCCTTGCACCTTATACAAAAATTAACTCAAGATGGATTAAAGACTTAAATGTAAAACCCAAAACCATAAAAACTCTAGAAGAAAACCTTGGCAATACCGTTCAGGACATAGGCATGGGCAAAGGCTTCATGACAAAAATGCCAAAAGCATTTGCAACAAAAGCCAAAATTGACCAACGGGATCTACTTAAACTAAAGAGCTTCTGCACTGCAAAAGAAACTATCATCAGAGTGAACAGGCAACCTACAGAATGGGAGAAAAGTTTTGCAATCTCCCCATCTGACGAAGGTCTAATATCCAGAATTTATAAGGAACTTAAATATATTTACAAGAAAAAAAAATAAAACAGTGGGCAAAGGATATAAACAGATAATTCACAAAAGAAGACATTTACGTGGCCAAAAAAACATATGAAAAAAAGCTCAATATCACTGATCATCAGAGAAATGCAAATCAAAACCACAATGAGATACCATCTCACGTCAGGTAGCATGGTAATTATTAAAAAGTCAGGAAACAGTAGATGCTGGTGAGGCTGTGGAGAAATAGGAACGCTTTTATAATGCTGGTGGGAATGTAAATTAGTTCAATCTTTGTGGAAGACAGTATGGTGTTTCCTCAAAAATCTAGAACTAGAAATACCATTTGACCCAGCAATCCCATTACTGGGTATATACCCAAAGGAAAAGAAATCATTCTACTATAAAGACACCTGCACACATATGTTTACTGCAGTACTATTTACAATAGCAAAGGCATGGAACCAACTCAAATGCCCATCAATGATAGACTGGATAAAGAAAATGTGGCACATATACACTGTGGAATACCATCCAGCCAAAAAAAGGAATGAGAGCATGTCCTTTGCCGGGACATGGTTGAAGTTAGAAGCCATCATTCTCAGCAAACTAACACAGGGACAGAAAACCAAACACCACATGTTCTCACTCATAAGTGAAAGCTGAACATTGAGAACATATGGACACAGAGAGGGGAACAACACATAGCAGGACCTGTTGGGGGGTGAGGGGAGGGAACTTAGAGGAGGGGCCAATAGGTGCAGCAAACTACCACAGCACACATTATCTATGTAACAAACCTGCACATTCTGCACATGTATCGCTTTTTTTTTTTTTTTAGAAGAAATGAGGAAAAAAATAAGAACTCAACCCCTTTTACTATAGCTCCAAAAAAATAAAATACTTAGAAATATAGCTAACTTTGGGAGGCTGAGATGGGTGGATCATTTGAGGTCAGGAGCTCGAAACCAGCCTAGCCAACATAGTGAAACCCTGTCTCTACTAAAAATACAAAAAAAAAAAAAAAAAAGCTCAGCATGGTGGCAGGTGCCTGTAATTCCAGTTACTTGGGAAGTTGAGGCAGGAGAATTGCTTGAACCCAGGAGGTGGAGGTTGCAGTGAGATCTTGCCACTGTACTCCAGCCTGGGCAATAGAGTGAGGCTGTGTCTGTTGGCCAGGCTGGTCTCTTAAACTCCTGACCTCAAGGGATCTGCCCAACTCAGCCTCCCAAAGTGCTGGGATTACAGGCATGAGCCACTGTGCCTGGCCTATTTCGTCATCTTTCGCAATTCTGGGTAGGCTGGGCTCTGCTGGGCAGCACTTTTGTTCCATGTGAGGTCAGCAGTGGTTGCAGGTACCTGGGGCTCACGTGACCTGCAGTGTCTACAATGGTGGGGTCCTGTGCCTTGACCCCTGGCAGGGCCGGCTGGACACTGGAATGGGTCCCTTTCCCATGGAATCCCTGGTCCAGCTCTTTCTATGAGGACTTTCCACACGGTCCCAGTGGTGCAGCTGGATTTCTTAGTCGGAGACTTGGGGCTTCTGAGAGCTCCAAGGCAGAAGCTGCCCAGACTCCATGAGGCCTCAGCTGGGAACCTGCACAGCGTGGCTTCAGACAACTTCTACTTGTTAAAGCAAGTCTGAGTCAGTGTAGGAGGGTTCCTCCTATGCACTGATCTCCTTCCTCTGTCAAAAGTCCTTTCTGCCCACCTTGCCCATCTTGTTAACTCACCCCCACCCTCATCAGTCTTAACCCCAAAGTCACTTCCTCCACGGCCTTTCTTCTTATAGATTGGGCCATCTTTGCCTCAGCCCACTGCGTTAATTTCAGGTTGCGATGAGACATCTGTCTGTGCCCCCATGTGATCCTGTCTTCCTCCCCGACTTGGCCATGGGTCCATTAGAACCAAGCCCACTGTATCCTCACTGCTCAGTGCCTGCGGCCTAAGAAAACCACAAGACAATTTTCGATAAATGTTTGTTGACTGAGTGGATAGGAAAAGTTATATTTGGATGAAAGCGTTACCACAGTAAAGTGAGTTTGTTTCATCCCCGGAGTGTGTAACTGCACTGTTCTACTTCACACACAGCATATCGTGAGTTTCATGGACTGCCGAAGAGCAGTGTCTTCAAATGCAGTCACCATTCACCTTTTCGGGGTCCCATGCCTTCTGGTCTTTGAGAGCTGTCCATCCTCTACTTAGAAATACCATGGCAGCATATGAGCATGTGAAACATGACATGCGTCTCTAACCAGCTCTGGGCAGAACCCAGGCTAGAAGCTCCTATTCAATGCCTCGGGAAAGCCTCCCTCAGCCATACATAAGACCAGCCAGGCGGCCGGGCGCGGTGGCTCAAGCCTGTAATCCCAGCACTTTGGGAGGCCGAGACGGGCGGATCACGAGGTCAGGAGATCGAGACCATCCTGGCTAACACGGTGAAACCCCGTCTCTACTAAAAAGTACAAAAAACTAGCCGGGCGAGGTGGCGGGCGCCTGTAGTCCCAGCTACTCCGGAGGCTGAGGCAGGAGAATGGCGTGAACCCAGGAGGCGGAGCTTGCGGTGAGCAGAGATCCGGCCACTGCACTCCAGCCTGGGTGACAGAGCCAGACTCCGTCTCAAAAAAAAAAAAAAAAAAAAAAAAAAGACCAGCCAGGCTCTAGGTGCACAGCGAGGGAGCTGGGAAGATGGGGTTGAAATTGTCTTCAGAACAGGACTAACTCAAAACAGCGATTTAAGCTCCTAACATGAGTTCTTTTCTCCTAATTTGCCATTTTCCCATTAAAAAACAAAGGCCGTGGAACGACCTGACTTGCAGGTGCTGGCTGGGTTCTACCTAATCATACTGCTGGTCAAGATTTAGATCACAGAAGCAACCCCAACTCACCAAAAACAAAAACGAAAACAGATGCATGCTTTTGAAAGTTAGAATTCATCTAGTGGAATATTTTTGAGTGTGATAAACTCTATGTAATATCTGAAAAAAATGGTTATGTTATCAAGAAACAGTTTTAACCCAATTGAAAAAGAAAAGTGTGTGCCTAAGACCTGTGACACAAACCCCTCGTGCAAGGGGCAGCCAGGTGCTAGCAGTCCTGTGAGGAGGGGGCAGCCCGGGCTCCACCACTCACTAGAGGAACCCCTGGTAGGAGCTCAGGAGCCTCTTACATCTACCTGGGAGCAAGGTTGAGCTGCTCACATTTACCTGGCAGGGTTAGCATGAGGGCTGGAAACAACATGCCAGGTTCACAGCTCAGTGTTTGGCTCAGAACAGGTTTGCAGCAAAGGTGAGCTATTGTTTCAACTTGCTAGCCAGTGTCACCCTGAATAGCCCGCCCCACGTGTCACTTCAGTGTTAACTGTCATTAAGCCTTGAGAGGAAAACATGGAAAACTTTCACTTTCTTTATCAAACAAATGCAAATTAAATATTTTAGTAAAGCAAATCATGGAGGACAAATAGTTTTCCCATACCAAAAAAGACAAATATATATATGTGACAAGTATAAAGACAAATATATATATCTATATAAATGCATATATCATTTATACACACACACACACAGATTTAGCCAGTTAAAGGAATCAGATAAAACCAATCATGGACGATATTTTTAACCATATAAAGAAATGAGAAGGCCAGGCAAGGTGGCTCACGCCTGTAATCCCAGCACTTTGGGAAACCGAGGTGGGAGGATCACTTGAGGTCAGGAGTTCAAGACCTGCCTGGCCAACATGGCAAAACCTCAACTCCACTAAAAATACAAAAATTGGCCGGGCACAGTGGCATGTACCTGTAGTCTCAGTCACTTGGGAGGCTGAGGCAGGAGAATCACTTGTACCGAGGAGGCACAGGAGGCGGAGGTTGCAGTGAGCTGAGATCATACCACTGCACTCCAACCTGGGCAATAGAGCAAGACTCAAAAAAAAAGAAAGAAATGGGAAATTGAGAGAAGGAATGTTCCTCTCCAATAGTCTTGAAAACAGGAAAAGCAGTCAACAAAATGAGGGGATGGAGAAGACGAGATAAGGGAATATGGTGGCATCAGGCAAACTGTCAACATAAGAGTTCTTTGGCTTTTCTTGTGAATCTGAAGAAATTACTAGTATGTTGGTGAAAATGTGTAACAGCAGGGGAACCAACCCAAACAATGTTGCTTGTGTCCTATTTGACAACATACTACTTCAGGGGACGAAAGGGACATTTCAGCCACATAGAGTAAAACACCCTGACTGTGACTAACTCTCCAGTCACCCCTGCTCGCTGCCGCAATTTGCACTCTGCTCACGTTTCTTGGCCAGGGGATGGTGAGCATATGGGGAGTGCTTCCAGGTTGTGCTCCTATAAGAAAAGGCATACAGTTTCTTGAAACCTAAAGAAACAACAGCAGGTTTATGTCTGGACAATTGAATCAATTACAAAAAAAGAAAAATCAAAATATTAAGTTGGGGACTCCGTAAAACAGTTGACCTACATCCCTCAAAACGTCAGTCACGGAAGACAACAGAAGCTGAGGAAATGTCCTACACCAAAAGAGACACGAGAGTGGAGTGCACTGCATGATGGTTCATCAGATTTTTTGGTTTTCAGACAGGGTCTTGCTCCGTTGCCCAGGCTGGAGTGCAGTGGTGCAATCTCAACTCACTGCAGCCTCTACCTCCTGCATTCAAGCAACCCTCTCACCTCAGCCTCTTGAGTAGATGGGACTATACAAAGGTACCACCACGTCCAGCTAATTTTTATATGTTTTGTGGAGACAGGGTTTCACCACATTGCCCAGGTTAGTCTTGAACTCCTTAAGTGATCTGCCTGCCTCGGCTTCCCAAAGTACTGAGATTACAGGTGTGAGCCACAACACCTAGTCCCCCGTTCATCTGAATTTCTAAAAACCAGCCTTAAAGAACATTATTGGATCAACTGGGGAAATATATTAAAGAACTGTATTAGAACAACATTACATTTCCTTAGTGCAATAGACACAACAATGCTCTCTCCCAAAGATGTTCAAATCCCAATCCCCTGAACCTGTGGATATGTGAGGCTGCCTGGCAAGGAGTTAAGATTGCAGAGCTAATCAGCTGAGCTTCCTTAAGCTGGGCTTCGTGCCTGCGTTACCCAGGTGGGCCCAATATAATCAGCAGCAGCCTATGAAGATGAAAGAGAGATGGAAGGGTCCCAGTCAGGGTGAGATGGTGGGAGAAGTCCTTCAGCCACTGCTGGACTTGAATATGGAAGGGGCCAGAAGTCAAGGAATGCAGGCGTCCCCCAGAAGCCAAGAAATGGGAGTATCCCCTCAAGAGCCTCCAGGAGGCAGCACAGCCCAGTGAGATCCATTTCAGACTTCTGACCCCCAGAACTGTGAGATAATAAATTTGTATTTTAAGCCATAAAGTTTGTGGCGATTTGTTAAAACAGCAACAGCAAGCTAAGAAGCTCCATCACTTTGTGACTATGTAGGAGAGTGCTCCTGCCTTCAGGAATACATATGGTCCTGTTTAGAACTAAGATCCCGTGCCCTCTGCAACTAACTCAAATAGCTCAGCAAGGAAGAGAAGGAGTGGGACACAAATATAATGAAATGATAGTGACTGACAAACCTGGTGAAAGTAATGTGGGTGTTTATTATACCAGTAACTTTCCTGGGGGATGGCCTAATATATTTCAGAATAAAAGTTTGGCGGGGGAAAGGAGTAAGATTGTGAGATCATGTCAGAATTATGTGGGGGGAAAAAAAACGGATTTTAATCAACTAGCAAAGAAAGAAACAATTGACATCTATGGTATACTTGAGGATTCTAGACCGGGATCTCCAGTCCCTGGGACATAGACTGTACTGGTCTGTGGCATGTTAGGAACTGGGCTGCACAGCAAGAGGTGAGCACCAGGCAAGTGAGCAAAGCTTCATCTGCATTTACAGCTGCTCCCCATCACTCACGTTACCACCTGAGCTTCACCTTCTGTCAGATCAGCAGCAGCATTACATTCTCATAGGAGCAGGAACCCTATTGTGAACTGCACGTGCGAGGAATCTAGGTTGCACACTTGTTATGATAATCTGATGATCTAATGATCTGTCACTGTCTCCCATCACCCTCAGATGGGACAGTCTAGTTGCAGGAAAACCAGCTCAGGGCTCCCACTGATTCTATGTTATCGTGAGTTGTTTAATTATTTCATTATATATTACAATGTAATAATAACAGAAATAAAGTTTGCAAAAAATGTAATGCGTTTGAGTCACCCCCAAACCAACCCCCACCCCAGTCCATAGAAGGTTTCCCTGGTGCCAAAAACGTTGGGGACTCTTGTCCTAGACAACCTACTCAATCATTTCAGACCCTTTAATCAGGAAGGAGGGAAGGGAGGAAAGAGCAGAGGAAAGGAAGAGAAGGGGAGGGGAGGGAAACGAGGGAAGAAAGGAGGGAAGGAAAGGAGGGAAATGGCAGAGGGAGTGTCGAGGAGAGGGAGCAAAACGTGACTAGAAAACTCCCAGACCCCCCCAATACCGCCCCCCACCAGCACCTCCCCAGCAGAAATCAGAGGTTTTATTCTCTGGAGAGGGATGGAAGGTCTCTGGCTGGGAGCACCAGGTCGCGTTGAGGCTGGAAACATCATACAGGAAATGGACCATGTGAAAGCTGACTTAATGCCTATGCAGTAAATTTCTCCTGCACAGAGTCCGAGCCTGTCTAGGGGCTCTTCCCCACCAAGCCCCTAGACAGGCTCGGACCCTCTGTGCAGGAGAAACCTCCTCTGGAGAGTCTGACTAGCTGAGAGAGAAGTCCTAACAATTCTACCACTTGGAAGTTCCCTGCAAATTGGCAGCAAGATCACCCTACAACGAAGAACCCCCCATGAGTACATCACTTTCAAGCCTTGTTTTAGGGCTCCCTCTCAAATACAAATGATACTTGAGAAATATTTTAATATGAAAGACTGTCCAGCTGAGCACGTGGCTCATGCCTGTAATCCCAGCACTTTGGGAGGCTGAGACGGGCGGATCACTTGATATCAGGAGTTCAAGACCAGCCCGGCCAACATGGTGAAACCCTGTCTCTACTAAAAATACAAAAATTAGCCAGGCATGATGGCGTGTGCCTGTAGTCCCAGCTACTTAGGAAGCTGAGGCAGGAGAATCGCTTGAGACCGGGAGACAGAGGCTTCAGTGAGCCAAGATAGCTCCACTGCACTCCAGCTGAGGTGACAGAGTGAGATCTGTTTCCAAAAAAAAAAAAAAAAAAAAAATACAGTCCAAAGTCATGCAAAACATTGAAAGCATCCCCCAAGATTTTATTAGTAATACCAGAAAACAAGAGAGAGTACATCCTTAAAGCAGACTACACAAGAATCTTTTCTGAAAAAAGGAATATATGGAGAACAAATACATTTTGAGAAAAATAGCTCTGGGAAATTAATTATATGAGAGTGGAAAATTCAAAAATTCAACAGGAGAGTTGGGATACAGTGTAGAAAACCCAGCGGAAGGTGGAATAGAAGAGTCCCGGGCTCCCCATGCCCCATTTCCATGGAGACAAGCCACGTTTCCCCTGGTGCATTTCCACAGATTATAGTCCACTCTGGCCAGGGGCTGACAAGGAGCATATTCTACGTAATCAGGGTCTAGACCGTTGCACCAGCTTCAGCCAATGCAAGAATCACAAGACCACCCAGGGATCAAGTTCAGGTGACAATGAAGTGTGAAAATCCCACCCAAGAGCCCAAGAGTGGCAGGAAGTTGGAGAAAATGCTGAAGGTGGGGCATTAGGGACCGGGCTGGAAATTCTCTCTGAGAGGAGAGGCATCTGGGCGGCCGTGGACATGCTGGACATCAATGGTGTCCTCTGCAAACCCGCTGAGCAGAGCAAGACACCGAGGCAGCCTGCTTATTTGGATCGCTCTTCCAGCTCTCTTGGTTTCTGATCCAAGATTTAATCGTCAAAAGTCAACCTTGCTATGTGTATTTTAACACAGAAGAAAGAATGGGAATAAAAGAAATGCAGGAAAGATAAACGAGAAGAAATTTTGTTTAAAAATCCAACCTTATTATAGACACTTTTATCCCAAAGATTTAAAAATGCAGGACTGTTTTTCAATAAAACTGCCAAATTTTCCCTTAAGGCAAGGAAATTTAAACATATTGATTAACAATCATGTCTCCATTCTAACTTCATTGCAATAAAGGACCAGGGACACAGTTGTCCTTTTCACAACATCTGCTCAAAAACATCCTCTTTTAGTTCATGTTCAATATTTCTACTGAGGCCCTTGGAATTGGTATTTGCCAAAAATAGCCAGTTACTATCTTTACATTTGCAAGGCATTTCATCTTCTCAATTAATGACAATTAATATTTTCATTTAACAAAAACCTATTGCTAATAAGTTTTATAATCCCATTTCATAATTATTTTTCTAACTAAAAACCATTTTAAATCTGTCAAGTTTGTAAAGAATTACAACAATGTACACATTAAGTAAAAGCTATTAGTAATTTTTCTAGTTGCTGAAGTAATCACAGTGGTAATTCAAAGCTAAAATTTGCATGACTTCATAACCAACTCTTAAATCTCACTTATTTAACGATGTTTTCTAAGTATTCTCTCATTTCAGATGAGACCAGCGCACTCAGGATGCTATGGTCATAGACAACATTCTGTCGTTTCAGACAGTGCCAGATGCTGGCATCAAAACTGAGTACAGCTAGCAAGCTGACTTCTGAAAACTCCTCTCCAGTGCTCCGTTTTCCTAGGAAACCAGGGTGTTGGCCACAGTGGTTGCTAAATGCCCCTTCCAATTTCAGCCTTCAGAAATTTTCGTCCTGCCCCTTGTGAATCTGTCTGAATTTTCTCAGTGTTAAGCTATAGAATCCCAGGGTGTGAAAAACAATTTTTCATGGGGGTCTGATTTGCCGTAAGGAGGTCTTCAGTACAGAGGTGAAGAGAAGGAAGGACAGAGGAGAGGTGCCTGCTGTGGGCGTCCCCGCACAGGCTCTGTGCCCAGCATTGCCAGACACAGCACACTCGTGTGGAACACGCTGATCCCCAAAATCATTCGTTGCTTATCAGAAATTCACTTTTAACTGGGTGCACTGTGTTTTAACTGTGACAATCTCCTGTTGTCAGCCATGACCTGCAAAAGAGCCACCACTGGATTGGCTTCCATGAACCTGATGCCTTCTCACCCACACATGCCCAGTGGCCTTGGTGGCTGGTGTGTCCTCGCCTGTTACAGTCACCCCAGCGTGCCCACCCCGAGTCCCCTCACCCCTGCTTCTCGCTGAGTGTGCAGTATGGTCGTTCTTGCTGATGGACAGCTTTTCTCCCTGTTGTGAGAAGCTGGTGTCCTTTCACCTCATGAATCTGCCTTCTCATAGGCCTTGTAGTCCCAGGAGTGAGCTGGGCAGAGCAGCATTAGCTCTCACCTGCAGCACAGCTCTCACCTACAGTACCAGCTCTCACCTGTAGAACCAGCTCTCACCCACAGCACAGCTCTCACCTACAGAACCAGCGCTCACCTGCAGCACAGCTCTCACCTACAACACCACCTCTCATCTACAGCACCAGCTCTCACCTACAGCACAGCTCTCCCCTACAACACCAGCTCTCACCTACAGCACAGCTCTCACCTACAGAACCAGCTCTCACCTACAGCACCAGCTCTCACCTACAGAACCAGCTCTCACCTACAGCACAGCTCTCACCTACAACACCAGCTCTCACCTGCAGCACAGCTCTCACCTGCAGCACCAGCTCTCACCTGCAGCACCAGCTCTCACCTGCAGCACCAGCTCTCACCTGCAGAACCAGCTCTCACCTGCAGAACCAGCTCTCACCTACAGCACCAGCTCTCACCTACAGCACAGCTCTCACCTACAGCACCAGCTCTCACCTACAGCACAGCTCTCACCTACAGCACAGCTCTCACCTACAACACCAGCTCTCACCTGCAGCACAGCTCTCACCTGCAGCACCAGCTCTCACCTACAGCACCAGCTCTCACCTGCAGCACCAGCTCTCACCTGCAGAACCAGCTCTCACCTACAGCACAGCTCTCACCTACAGCACAGCTCTCACCTACAGCACCAGCTCTCACCTACAGCACCAGCTCTCACCTACAGCACAGCTCTCACCTACAGCACAGCTCTCACCTGCAGCACAGCTCTCACCTACAGAACCAGCTCTCACCTACAACACAGCTCTCACCTACAGCACAGCTCTCACCTGCAGAACCAGCTCTCACCTACAGCACAGCTCTCACCTACAGCACCAGCTCTCACCTACAGCACAGCTCTCACCTGCAGAACCAGCTCTCACCTACAGCACAGCTCTCACCTGCAGAACCAGCTCTCACCTACAGCATAGCTCTCACCTACAGCACCAGTTCCCAGCTGTGCCATGCAATGTTTCCAAGGCAGCCTTTCTCCATTTATTCTTATTCTCGTCTTCACACTGCAGTCAAAACACAAATGTGACCTTGTCATCCCTGAGTGCTTCTCCGCTGCCCCTAGTACAAGACCATGCTCACACCTAACAATGCAGAACTGGAACGCCCCTGGGTGCCTCGGCCTCATCTGCTGCAGTGCCTTCCTTCAGCCCCCATCCCATCATGATGACCCTGGCCCTTTTTGCCATCAGTTCTGTCCAGATGCTCTTCACTGACTGACCCCCACTCATCCTTCCCACCATCCTAAGCTCCACAGGAAGGCTTCCCAGACCCCTGCCCCAGGAGACGTTCCTAGAGCCCCACAAAGCTCTGGCCATGGTATTTGGATTCTCACACATATTTGTTTAGTTACTTGATGCACGTCTCTCTAGAACACAAACTCCACAAGGGCGGATGTTGTGTGTTTTCACTTAGCACAGTGACTGACACAGAGTAGGAGTTTCATATGTATTTTGGGGAGGGAGAAAAGGAGGGAAGAGGAGGAAGATTTATGTATGAGCCTGACAATCACGTCTTGCACTTCTCGTGGAAGGCGGCCCATGCAGGAGGGGAAATGGGCATGCCGAGGGGCAGGAGAGGACAAGTCAGAACTGTTGGATCAGAGGCAGAGTGGCGGAGGAAGTGGATTGAAATTCAAGAGATCCTGGCAAGGGTTCTGGCCATGTCAGTGATTACCAGGGCACCTGTTCATCTCCACTGAGCATCTATGATGTGCTGGGCCCTCTTCCAAGTACTTGAGATACATGAGTTTAAGAAACAAAACACAGACCTGTTCCTTTTCTTTGTGCAGCTGAAACTCCAAAGTGGGCAGACCTAGCATTTTCTCACCTAAAAGACAGGAACAGGCTGGGCACGGTGGCTCATGCCTATAATCCCAGCACTTTGGGAGGCCGAGGCAAGTGGATCATGAGGTCAAGTGATTGAGACAATCCTGGCCAACATGGTGAAACCCCGTTTCTACTAAAAATGCAAAAATTAGCCAGGTATGGTGGCATGCACCTGTAGTCCCAGCTACTCGGGAGGCTGAGGCAGGAGAATCACTTGAACCCGGGAGGCAAAGTTTGCAGTGAGCCAAGATTGCGCCACTGCACTTCAGCCTGGGCAACAGAGTGAGACTCTGTCTCAAAAAAAAAAAAAACAACAACAACAACAACAAAGACAGGAATAATCAGAATAATCATCATTTTTACGGGTCATTGTAAGGACTGCACCTGAATGTCTCCACTGGGCACCTGGACACTGATCTCAACAGAGCAGGAACCAGCTCTCATTGGTGCCGTGGGCTCCTTCAACACACATATCTGCGCCCCCACAATGTGCCTGGCACCACACTAAAATACTGGAGAGACCACGAAGCCACATGGCCCTCATGGTGCAGAAAAAAAGATGCTCAGCATCACTGAGCAGCGGCTCTGTCCCAGGCACGCTCGAGTTGCGTCAAATATTTTTTTTTCTTATTTTTTACAGAGGTGACAGAGCAATGCATGGAACATTTTTGAAGTCTTCACATATGCCAGACACTGTTTTCTCAACAATAGTCTACATTTAATCTTGAGAAGAACCCCGCGAGGAAAGAACTGTCATTATTTCCATTTACAGCTGGGGGACTGCACAGCTAACAGAGTTGAAACTGAGATGTAAACCCAGGCAGGCCGGCTCCGAGACCTCAAGCTAAACCGGCCACCACGCTACCTCCTCACTGGAAGCTGACGGTCAGTTCCAACGCTCAGCAGATGCCTGGAATAGACACAGTACTTCCGAATGCCAAATAGACAAAATGCTGTTCACAGATACATAGTCAAACCACACTACACATGTGAAAATTAAGAGTGTGAAAAATAGTTTACATCCTGTGTGTGCCTCCAAGAGAAGACCCCTCATCTAGCCGCACCAACCTGCGTTTGTCCTCTCAGCTGGCCTGCAATGTTCCCACATGCACATTTTTTAGTCGAATGAGTTGCTGCACAGCTATTTAAAACATTTCATTTTCGTCTTAGGGTAGCAATAGAATAATGAATTTGTGTCTGAAATGAAGCCGATAAAGACTTTTAGCTGAATATAGATGGACATGTGTATTTTGAGTATCATTTTTAGTTCATCGGACACAGGTAGCAGGATTTGTACTTTCAAGTTGATCATCTAATTTTTTAAATAAAAAGTGCATATCTTAAGTATATTTAGTATTTGACCAAAATAAATCAAAAGATTGAATGTCTGAATCTTCTACACTGTAAAATATTAAAGACAGACTAATCTTAGAGAAGCACGCACCTTACTTTGCAGATAGGGACTCTGTCCTCTCAAGAAGTCAAGCAAGCTGTCTAAAATCGCACAGCTAGTTAGAGGCAGAGTTAGGACCACCACCAAAACATTTCCTGTTCACCATGTATTTATTCAGCCTTTGCTATGAATCAAGGATTGTTTAAGGACTGAGTTTCTGTATTCTTTCTAGTACATTGCAAACGTGCCTGTCAGAAGCGTTAACCACTCTGGTAATATTTGACTTGGCCAATGATGATTTTTTTCATGGATTCAGCAAGCATTTGGGGGTCATATGGGAGGTACTGAAGGGTAAATGGAGATGAAGTAAATGAGGTTTTCACCTGTAAAGAGCTTCGGGTCTGGCGGGGTGGCCAGGCGTGTGCACGTGTGCCAACCATGCTGCATGGCTGCAGACCTCATGGGGGAGCAGAGGAGGTTCGGAAGTCAGAGGAGGGAGAGGTTTCTTGCACCAGGAAACTCCCAGCACTGCAGGTCCAGGTGAGGCGGCACCCGAATGGACAGCACCCAGAGACCACTGAAGCACTGAAGTGTGGCAGCAGCCCTGCAGCCTATCCCTGGGTAAGTCACAAAGAGGACGGCCGGGGAGCAAGCCACAGTGAGGACAGGACAGTGGAGGCAGAACTGCAGCTCTTCTACCACGTGAAGTCATGAAAGTCACTTTCCAAGCCTCAGTTTTTCTATTTATAAAATGGGTCCCAGTGGAACAGTTGCTATTGACCTAGCAAATGCTAAACAGGGCATTATTAGTGTTACAGGAATAGAGAAACCTTTCATCCCAAAACCAAGTTAGACCTATGTAGTATTTATGAGGTATTCATGTATTACTGCTTCAGAGTTCATTCCTCATCCGCATCCAGTTCGGCATGAGAAGCCATGGGTTAGAAGCCCAGCTGCGTCAGAAGAGTGGGTATTTTTCCTTCCATAACGAGCACTGTGGACGGGGCTCCCGGTTTAGGGGGTGCCCATGGAAGGAAGAATCACGGACCAGGACATAGGGGTTACATTCTAGATTCTTGCCATTTCCTTCCTGCCTGGCTTCGGGGAGTTGACTCAACCTCTCTGAAATTCAGTCTCATCTGTAAAATGGAGCTGCTTCGGGTCTATCTGACAAGGTAATTCTCAGTACGGAGCGAGACAGGATGTGTCAAGAACAGCAAAGGGCCAGGCGTGCACCTGCTTAGGGGAGGTCACTAAAGTGGAGGAAACACTAATGACCTAGACACCCCGCCTGGTCAGATGACAAAAGCAGACATCAACGTGGAACAGCACCAATGAGGAAAACGTGCTTTTGAGGATCAAAAAAATGTCCTGTTCGATTTACAATCAGCTGGCTCCCCTGTTGTCCTCGTCATAATCACCTGCCTCTGATAAAGGCCAGGGAGTCCAGCCCTCTAAGCTACAGCCCACAGGGAAGCCCAGTCCTCTAATCTATAGCCCACAGGGGAGCCCGGTCCTCTAAGCTACAGCCCACAGGGGAGCCCAGTCCTCTAATCTATAGCCCACAGGGGAGCCCAGCCCTCTAAGTTATAACCCACGGGGAGCCCAGCACAATAAGCTATAGCGAGTTTCTGGTAAACAGCCCACATCCTTGAAAAGTTCTTGCTTATGTTAGCTCTCCCATGTGGTTTTAAATTATGGAGCTTCCAAATCATTGCTAATTCTTTCCTCATTTTATAGGTCAAGAAATCAAGCCAAGAAATGCTGGGGAAGCTGAGATCCCACAGTGGCTGGTGGTGGAGCTATTGGGCTCACAGGCCTGCTTTCCAAAGCTTGTTACAGACTCATTGCTGGGGCGAAGCTGGAGCTGAATCCCTGGGCCACGGTGCTTGGACTCCCAGTCCAAGAATAACCCTGTACTCAGGACAGAGCCACAGTAATGCCTGTGGGGAAGTGGATGGGAAGGATCCTAGAGATGAAGGGCCCCCGAATAGCAACACCGTAAGATTTAGGGACTCCTGCCACCTCCACCCCAAGTCACCCAGCAACCTTGAGCTCTGTAAATGGAGGCTGACTCTTCAGTGGCATTAACAGGAGAAATGTACTTTAGTTATGGCAAATGCCCAGGAACTGCGAACAGATGAGCTTGGCAGGAAGAACGCCTTGCTGAGTGTGACCTCCACCAGACACCCTATCATGCTGCAAACCAGAGGGAAAATAGGAATAAAATATTAGGGGTGAGGAGGGTTAAAATGATTATTCCACCAAACATTATCAAATTTGATGTTACAGACATCAAATGGCACACTGACATTATGGCACACTGTCCTGAGCACTTACACAATCTCAGTTGATTCTCACAGCAGCCATGACAGATCCACTCTCCCCAGTTCCTCCCCCTCTATGGATACGGGAACTCAGAGTACCTTCTGTGTGCTGCGTGTGATACCTGCTCCACTTGGTCTGTGGTGGAACATTTCAGGAGGGTCATTGCCAAATAATGAGTGGTGAAAATTAAATGAGAATATGTGTCTACAGCGATTTTAGCGCGGTGCTATAACGCGATCTCCAAAGTGTTCACTATTACTTGGTGCTCATTTTAAGTTTGACTCCAAAGCAATCACCAGTAGGTCCTCATTAATTTCAAAATTATTTCCAAATTTTGAAATTATGTAAACATAAAAGGATCATAATCTGAGAAGCAAAGAATGTGGGGCCTGGGCAATTTAGAGACTCCTAATAGGTCAGACATGGTGAGGGCTTTTCTTAGCGATCATTCAGGAGAAAGGGAGAAAGGAAATCAAGAGCCCATGAACAAGCAGGCCAGCAGATTTCTTCTGGCTGAGCGCTGAGCAGCCCCGGGGACAGGGCTGCGTCTCTTGAGTGCACAGCTGGGCCTTGTCATCTTCCTGCACACTGTGCCTGGCACACAGCGAATGGCCCCAGGTATGTGGAGAGTAAAGAAAAAGCAGATAGCTTCAAACAGATCCTTGCTGTGAACTCCAGGAAGCTGCCAGAACTTCCCATCCACAATAATTACTATAAAGCCCCGGGAAACAATCATACTTAGTTTCACTCAAAAACAATAGGAACGAAAAAGAAACTGCTAGATGACACCAGTGGACAAGCGTCGCCAGCACTGACGATGTGCAGTGACTGTTTCCACCAGGTTTGTAATTGCAGGTATTACCCACATTCAGAGGCCTGTGGCCATTTCTATGCAAAATCCACGCACCTAAGTGCCTAGAAAGATGAGAATTAAGGAATGGGGGAAAAACAGCCTATTTTCTTCTCAGAATTATATCATTAGAGTACAAAGGCAAGAGGGAAACCTCCCCAGAAATATATAAATATAAAATTATATATACACATTATATATACACGTTATACCTACATAAGCTAATTATAGAACAGAATTGCTACCAGGGGATGTTTCCATTTCCTTACCATTTCACTAATTGCCTTGGTAATTATGCTTATAACACTATAAGGCACTAATGTGGAATAACAGTTTTAAATTACGATGGAAGTTTGAGACTGCGGGGACAGAATCAGGTACAGTGAACCACATTTCTGCAGAGCCTCTTCCAGCCTGTTTGACCACAGACCTATTAAGTTTTCACACCATTACAAACATAGGGGATTAAAGTCTATAACAAGTTTTTAGACTAATTTTTCAAACTGGTGTACAAAAAAAAAAATTATAAGTGTTTGAATGTTTAGAAGTGGCTCATTTCACAGACACATTTTTTTTTTTTTTTTTTTTTTTTTTGACTTTCCAATCGCTGGAATGACGGAACCACGAACTGATTTCAATGTTAAGTCACTTCCCTGTCCTCTGCAGCACACTTCACAGGAAGTTCCTGCCCTTTCGGCTTCCAGCTAAGACCCTGATAACAATGCGTGATCTCATCCCAAAAAAGGCTAAAAACGGGCACTGAAGGTGCCTCATTGTAACTCGATGGAAGCAGAGATCTGAACAAAATCAAACGTAAAAGCTGTTGTGAGGCTCAGCTTTAGAAGCTCGTGAGTGCCACTTCCTTGGAAGCAAAACAAGGGCTGCATTTAATGTCATGCTGCATTTATATGTGATTAACTTCCACAGTCCCAATTTATCTTTCTTAGAAGGAATAAATCGAGGCTCTTGATTTTTCTGGCATGCCTGGGCATGAGGATTTGCTGCTGTGTCCAACTGTCTTTACATTTGAGTGCACATAAATTCAGTCTTGATGGAGGTCTGACCCTTATTAATTCACTTGACCAGGCTGGAAAACTGCTCTTCAAGAAAGGATGAAACAAAAAAAAATTCCCCTAGTTCACAAACTAGGAATTGTAAATGTAATAGGTATTGGGAAAACCAGACCAAAGAAAAGAGTAGTTCAACACTTACCACGCAATGAATGTCCAGGCCCGCTCACAATGTCAATGTAGTGGATAAAACGTTGTTAAAATACTTCTATTAGGATGAAGTTTCTCTTTCCACTACAATTGAGAAACGCTGATAAAATCATGTGCTGGCCTCCACTGCCTGATGCATCCTAAAGCTTGGGATGGCCTTTATGTTTTGAGATTAAATTAGGACACTGAATTGCAAAGTGCTTGTGTAGCATGATGTATTCTCCACAAAGACCCCAAAGAAATAAATATTCCAAGCCTTCTAGCCAAGGTTGACCTATCGATCCAGGAGAAAAGGGCATTCTAAAAGGCAAAGCATTTTAAAAAATTAACACTACCCACATGCACCTTAATGCTTTTAAGAAATGTCTTTGGCAGATGGAACATCAATCTTAAAGAATTAGAGAAGAAAAGTCAGCTTATGGTAGAAAAAAAGAAGAAGAAGAATGCTACTTAGAAAGCACAGCATACCTTCCCATAAGATGATCCTGCCTCAAAGGGAAGGGAAAGCGAAAACAGAAAGAAAAAAAGAGAAGGAAACGAAGCTTTCTTTAAGGATTACAGAATGATCATGCTCCAGTGGGCACGGCGTTCCCACAGCGCTCCTCACACTGGAATGAGAGGGGAAAGGCAAAGGTCACATGGTCTGCCACAGAGGTCTCAGCCTTCGGAAGCACTAGCTCCATTTATAAACACCCAAGGCATTGAATGAAAAGAATGGAAAGTCGTTTACGGTTTGGAAAATATAACTGCGCCTGTGTACTGTAAGGAGAAGGCCACAGGAAGCCAAGAAGAGGCCGACGGCTGAAGCCACCAAGGGCCGGACGCTGTGCACACGGGCGGGCGTTTCTTGTGCAGAGCCCCACACCAAGGACAGGGGAGGGCCTGTGAGGCTTCACTCTCAGAGAGCTGCGAAATGGGAACCCCTAAGCACTGCCCCGGCCTCTCCAGAATCCAGACGAGGTGTGCTCAGAGGTCGTGTCTGTTCCTGAGGCTTGACTCTCGCTTTATGATCTAGGTTTCGACATTCAAGAGCAACTCTGCTGTGAAAAGAAGGCTCCAGTTTTCCATTCTCATCTCCTGGTTCATTTCCCCCTGATCAATCTTGCTTACTGGTGTCTACTCGAGATTTCAGGCCTGTGGTTTGCAATATGATGAGGCAGGGACTTATTTACAGCTGTCCCTCAGCTCAGGACATCATGGTCAGGTGAACCCAGCGAGAAAAGTCACTATGACCATTGCATCAAATGTCACATCAAAAGCTGCTGGTTTCCATTCTGCACGGCCATTTAAGTGGTGTCCCATAGCTGCAGGATAACTCCCCTGTCGCTCTCTGAAAAGTTTAGACCAAAAGAAATGTGTGGCCACGAATGGTGGCTCATGCCTATAATCCCAGTACTTTGAGAGGCTGAGGCGGGCAGATCACCTGACGTCAGAAGTTCAAGACCAACCTGGCCAACATGACGAAACCCTGTCTCTACTAAAATTACAAAAATTAGCGGGTCATGGTGTCACGTGCCTGTAGTCCCAGCTACTTAGGAGGCTGAGGCAGGAGAATCACTTGAGCCTGGGAGGTGGAGGCTGCAGTGAGCCGAGATTGCACCATTGCACTCCAGCCTGGGTGACAGAGCAAGACTCTGTCTCAAAAAAAAAAAAAAAAAAAAGAAAAAGGAAAAAAAGAAGTGTGCATGTTTATGCGTTTTAATATAAAGAGATGCTCAAATTTTAACTACTGTTTCATTTCAACTAACATTTACTTAGTACTTAATATATACCAGGCATGTTGATAAGTGGGCTGCAAATATCAGGATGAAACATACATTCTCTTTGCCTATATGGAGTTTACTATTGTCTGTAGCAATTGCACATCCTAGAGCCACAATTCTATTCTAATAGAGAGTTTGGGATTGCAGAACATCAAGACCCTAATTGAAAAGTTAGTAATTTCAGAGACTGTTACACACCATAATGAAAGCCATCTGATAGATGATGGGCACTCACTTTCCCGTTTGCAAACACAATTCTTTCCACTAGCATTTTATTTTCTTTGACCTTAAATTCCAAGCCAAATTCTTAACATTTGGTCCAGGAAACTCAAACACATAACTAAGACTCTTAGTTTTACCTTGAGATTTCTAAATCCTCTAATGTTTATGAGGCAAGGAAGTCCCATGTGGGTCAGGTGACTTTGACGGGTGCTTGGGCAGAGAGCAGACAATCCCTGGAAGCAACAGGTCCAGGTGGGCATGAGGAAGGGTCCAGCTCACACGGCTGGTGACAGCCTCTCCCACCAGCTCACATCCCTGCCACCAAACCCTTGTGAGTCTTTCCTCAGCCCCTCTCAGGGACTTCCCTGTTGGGACATTTTGAAATGTATAAATGATGGCAGAGACTAAAGTCTGTCCACTTAGCCCCACCCTTCCCAGTTTCTGATTCTTCCCTCTGGCCCATCCTGTCCCCTCTGCCCCTGCTTGTGGCTTTGTCCCCTGGCCATTAATGTCCCCTTCCCCTGCCACAGAGGCAGCCATATGCTCATACCTGGTGGGAGGGAGGGTCTTCTCCATCTCTCCCAGTCTAGTCTTCACCTTCCAGGCCCCGCCACGCCTGGCTAGTCCCTGGAACTCCACCTCTGATGCAAATCAGCTCTGTGTGCTCGTTCCACCGTGCACCTTGCTTTTGCTTCCCAATTTTTCCTACCTATTATGACTTACTGAGAAAATCAGCTCCTGTGGCTGCTTCTGTGCCTGGAGAGGAAAGTTGGATGGAAGGGAACCTGCTCAGTAAAGATGCATGGAGGGCAGGACAGAGCCCTGCTCTGAGAGCTGCCCTCCTCTTTATACTCCAGTTGTAATAAGGAAGATACTCGAGAATGATCATGACGTTCCCATGTGTCACCTCCTCCAAGAAGCGTTTCTCGGCCTCTGAGGCAGAACTCCTGCCGTGGAAGTCCTGGAGCCACTGGGAACTTTCACCTCACAGTGTGCTCAGGAGCAAGCTGGCTGTCCTTTCTAGACAGTGAGTTCTCTAAGGTGGAGCTGTCACCACTGTCACCTTCCCAACCTGCCCCATCACAGGGGCACAGAGCAGTACTTAATAGTTTATACTCGATGAATGAACAAGTCATAGCCTTTGCAAATTCTGTTCAGAGTTTAGAGGAAAGAAGTCTTTTCTGGCTTTATGAAAGATGATATAGTTTGGCTGTGTCCCCACCCAAATCTCAACTTGAATTGCATCTCCCAGAATTCCCAAGTATTGTGGGAGGGACCCAGCAGGAGGTAATTGAATCATGGGGGCCAGTCTTTCCTGTACTATTCTAGTGATAGTGAGTAAGTTTCACAAGATCCATTAGGTTTATCAGGGGTTTCCACTTTTGCTTCTTCTTTATTTTTCTCTTGCCGCTGCCATGCAAGAAGTGCCTTTCACCTCCTGCCATGATTCTGAGGCCACCGCAGCCATGTGGGACTGTAAGTCCAATTAAACTTCTTTTTTTTTGTAAATAGCCCAGTCTCGGGTATGTCCATATCAGCAATGTGAAAACGGACTAACACAGTAAATTGGTACCAGTAGAGTGATGCGCTACTGAAAAGATACCCAAAAATGTGGAAGCAACGTTGGAACTGGGTACAGACAGAGGTTGAAACAGTTTGGAGGGTTCAGAAGAAGACAGGAAACATGTGGGAAAGTTTGGAACTTCCTAGAGACTTGTTGAATGGTTTTGCCCAAAATGCTGATAGCAATATGGACAATAAGGTCCAGGCTGAGGTGGTCTCAGATGGAGATGAAGAACTTGTTGGGAACTGGAGTAAAGGCGACTCTTGCTATGTTTTATCAAAGAAGCTGGCGGCATTTTGCCCCTGCCCTAGAGATTTGTGAAACTCTGAACTTGAGAAAGATGATTTAGGGTATCCGGCAGAAGAAATTTCTAAGCAGCAAAGCATTCAAGAGGTGACTTTGATACTGTTAAAGGTATTCAGTTTTATAAGGGAAGCAGAGCATAAAAGTTTGGAAAATTTGCAACCTGACTATGAAATAGAAAAGAAAAACCCATTTTCTGGGGAGAAATTCAAGCCAGCTGCAGAAATTTACATAAGTAGCAAGGATCCTAATGTTAACTCCCAAGACAATGGGAAAATGTCTCCAGGCCATGTTAGAGACCTTCACAGCATCCCCTCCAATCACAGGCCCAGAGGCCCAGGAGGAAAAATGGTTTTGTGGGCTAGGCCCAGGGACCCCATGCTGTATGCAGCCTAGGGACTTGCTGCCCTGTGTCCCAGCCACTCCAGCCATGGCTGAAAGGGAGCCAACATACAGCTCAGGCTGTGGCTTCAGAGGGTAAAAGCCCCAAGCCTTGGCAGCTTCCACATGTGTTGAGCCGGTAGGTCCACAGAAGTTAAGAATTGAAGTTTGAGAACCTCCACCTAGATTTCAGAAGATGTATAGAAATGCCTTGATGTGTAGGCAAAAGTTTGCTGTAAGGGCGGGGCTCTCATGGAGAACCTCTGCTAGGGCAGTGCAGAAGGGAAATGTGGGGTTGGAGTCCCAACACAGAGTTCCTACTGGGGCACTGCCTAGTGGACTTGTGAGAAGAGGGCTGCCATCCTGCAGAACCCAGAATAGTAGATCCACAGACAGCTTGCACCATGTACCTGGAAAAGCCACAGACACTCAGCGCCAGCCCATGAAAGCAGCCAGGAGGGAGGCTGTATCCTGCAAAGCCACAGGGGTGGAGCTGCCCAAGACCATGGGCAACCACCTCTTGCATCAGCATGACCTGGATGTGAGACCTGGAGTCAAAGGAGATAGTTTTGGAGCTTTAAAATTTGATCGCCCTGCTGAATTTTGGACTTGCATGGACCCTGTAACCCCTTTATTTTGGCCAATTTCTCCCATTTAGAATGGCTGTATTCACCTAATACCTGAATCCCCATTTCATCTAGGAAGTAACTAGCTTGCTTTTAATTTTACAGGCTCATAGGTGGAAGGGACTTTCCTCGTCTCAAATGAGACTTTGGACTTGGACTTTTGGGTTAATGCTGAAATGAGTTAAGACTTTGGGGGACTGTTGGGAAGGCATAATTGGTTTTGAAATGTGAGGACATGAGATTTGGAGGGGCCAGGGGCAGAATGATATGGTTTGGCTGTGTCCCCACCCACATCTCAATTTGAATTATATCTCCCAGAATTCCCACATGTTGTGGCAGGGACCCAGGGAGAGGTAATTGAATCATGGGGGCTGGTCTTTCCCATGCTATTCTTGTGATAGTGAATAAGTTTCATGAGATCTGATGGATTTATCAGGGATTTCTGCTTTTGATTCTTCCTCATTTTCTCTTGCTGCTACCATGTAAGAAGTGCCTTTCACTTCCTGACATGATTCTGAGGCCTCCCCAGCCATGTGGAACTGTAGGTCCAATTAAACCTTCTTTTCTTCCCAGTCTTGGTTATGTCTATCAGCAGCGTGAAAAGGGACTAATACAAAAGACATGGGACTGTGTAAAAAAACTGGTAAGAGGGAAGAGTGGGGATTCCCTTCACTATGGAATGGATTTTGTCTTCCGAGTACCCAGAGCCAAGCCTCTCTGCTAAGCTTCAATAGTTTGCAAAAAATTGCAAGTTAATCTTTGAGTGACTCCTGCACCAATAATTCTCCAATTCAGCTGTAAATTGGAAAGCAAGCACTAGGGTGGGTATGAACAAGTTATCCCAGTATACCAGGCCAGGAAAGAAGAGAGAAGGGGAGAAAGAGGAGAAGAAAGAGTAAGGGAGGAAGGGAAGCAGAAAGGAGGGAAAGAAGGAAGGAAGGGAGGGAGCGAAGGAGGAAAGGAGGAAAGGAGGGAAGGAGGGAAGGAGGGAAGGAGGGAAGGAGGGAAGGAGGGAAGGAAGGAAGGGCGGGCAGAGAGAGGGAAGGAAGGAGGAAAACCCTCCCAGATAGCTCCACCCTCAACCTCTGAATGAGATTCCAATGAGCAAATGCCTCTAAAGCATGGCTGTCCAGTAGAAATATTATGTAAGCCACACAGTTTTTAATTTTCTAATAGCCACATCTTAGAAAGTAAAAAGAGTCAAAATTAATTTTAATTATATAGTTTGTATTTAACCCTATATACACAAAAATATGATCACTTAAACATACAATCAATGTAAAACATCATTAATAAGCTAGCTTGCCTTCTTTTTTCCCACTAAGTCATGGACGTGCTCTCCTGTGGAATTATGGCATAGGAAATAAATTCCACGCAGTGTCTCTCTCTAAACAGGGCCAGATTCTTTTCCTTGAACAAAATCTTTTCACCTGAATCTACAACACTGGTTTTACTTTGACCGGATTTAGAGACCCCTTACTAGGAAAGTGAAATGAGACCTCTCTCCTTAATCACATGTTCACAGGGTCATCACTCGGAGAATGGCCTGCATTTGCACCGTGCTAAAGCTCACGTCATTGAGCGCACCACTGGGCCAGGGCTCTGTGCAGGCCCCACCCAGTGGACTCGCCCTCAAGGCAAGGATCATCTCCCACCCTGGAGGCCTTCACTGTACCCTCTATGAAGTAGCAAGCGGCAATGCAAAACAAAAAGTGCACTTCCGTGTCCCTCCCTCTGCTTTTGCACAATATCTCTAGGTAACTTGGGTTGGTTTATTTATTTTTGTTCTTTGCTAATTTAATCCCGAGACTGCTCTCTCTTTAGTACCAGCAAGGGGTGAGTCTGCCTGTCCCAGGCATCTCCCGGGTGGTTCTGGAGGTTGGTACAGGGGCTCTGCTCATCTCCCGGGTGGTTCTGGAGGTTGGTACAGGGGCTCTGCTCATCTCCCGGGTGGTTCTGGAGGTTGGTACAGGGGCTCTGCTCATCTCCCGGGTGGTTCTGGAGGTTGGTACAGGGGCTCTGCTCATCTCCCGGGTGGTTCTGGAGGTTGGTACAGGGGCTCTGCTCATCTCCCGGGTGGTTCTGGAGGTTGGTACAGGGGCTCTGCTCATCTCCCGGGTGGTTCTGGAGGTTGGTACAGGGGCTCTGCTCATCTCCCGGGTGGTTCTGGAGGTTGGTACAGGGGCTCTGCTCATCTCCCGGGTGGTTCTGGAGGTTGGTACAGGGGCTCTGCTCATCTCCCGGGTGGTTCTGGAGGTTGGTACAGGGGCTCTGCTCATCTCCCGGGTGGTTCTGGAGGTTGGTACAGGGGCTCTGCTCATCTCCCGGGTGGTTCTGGAGGTTGGTACAGGGGCTCTGCTCATCTCCCGGGTGGTTCTGGAGGTTGGTACAGGGGCTCTGCTCATCTCCCGGGTGGTTCTGGAGGTTGGTACAGGGGCTCTGCTCATCTCCCGGGTGGTTCTGGAGGTTGGTACAGGGGCTCTGCTCATCTCCCGGGTGGTTCTGGAGGTTGGTACAGGGGCTCTGCTCATCTCCCGGGTGGTTCTGGAGGTTGGTACAGGGGCTCTGCTCATCTCCCGGGTGGTTCTGGAGGTTGGTACAGGGGCTCTGCTCATCTCCCGGGTGGTTCTGGAGGTTGGTACAGGGGCTCTGCTCATCTCCCGGGTGGTTCTGGAGGTTGGTACAGGGGCTCTGCTCATCTCCCGGGTGGTTCTGGAGGTTGGTACAGGGGCTCTGCTCATCTCCCGGGTGGTTCTGGAGGTTGGTACAGGGGCTCTGCTCATCTCCCGGGTGGTTCTGGAGGTTGGTACAGGGGCTCTGCTCATCTCCCGGGTGGTTCTGGAGGTTGGTGCAGGGGCTCTGCTCATCTCCCGGGTGGTTCTGGAGGTTGGTACAGGGGCTCTGCTCATCTCCCGGGTGGTTCTGGAGGTTGGTACAGGGGCTCTGCTCATCTCCCGGGTGGTTCTGGAGGTTGGTACAGGGGCTCTGCTCATGCCCTTTTCAGGCTGGCCTTGTTAGCAGGACAGAATCGCCCTGCCTTCTGGTGCTTCAGAATTTCACTTACCTTTCTACTTCCCTAAAACAGTGAGTGAGTTCCACACAGGTTTATCTCTGCCTAATGTGAACGGTTTGAAGCTACTGTGCTGAAAACTTCACTGAAATAATGGCACTGTATCCTGAACTTCAACAGTAATGGATATGATCAAAGAACTCAAAACTCTATTAAGATTAACCAAACTTCCACCTGTTTTTTTGTTTGTTTGTTTGTTTATTTGTTTGTTTTGTTTTTGAGATGGAGTTTTACTCTCATTGCTCAGGCTGGAGTGCAGTGGTGTGATCTCGGCTCACTGGAACCTCCACCTCCCTGTTTCAAGCCATTCTCCTGCCTCAGCCTCCCAAGTAGCTGGGATTACAGGTGTGCACCACCACACCTGGCTAGTTTTTTGTATTTTTAATAGAGACTGGGTTTTGCCATGTTGGCCAGGCTGGTCTTGAACTCCTGACCTCAGATCATCCACCTCAGCTTCCCAAAGTGCTGGGATTACAGGCGTGAGCTACCACGCCTGGCCCCACCTTTTTGACTCTGAGCATGGTGCAGGCAGCCCACGGAGAAGTTCTGATGGAGGACGGATGTCTCTGGGATGCCCAGCCATGAGGAATTAGGGAAGAAGTCTTAACCTTGGCACAGGCGGCAGAGGCTCTGCGCACTTGGCTTTGAGAGTGGATGGCGAAGATGAAATGTGACAACAAGGTACCGAGTTACTGCTCTGATCAGCCGGGCACGCTGCGGCTGGCTTCCCTTCAGGCTGTAAGCCTGGTCCACCGAAGAGGCTTGGTGGTTTTTTTTTTTTTTTTTTTTTTTTTTTTTTTTTTTTGAGATGGAGTCTTGCTCTGTCACCCAGGCTGGAATGCAGTGGTGCGATCTCAGCTCACTGTAAGCTCCACTTCCTGGGTTCATGCCATTCTCCTGCCTCAGCCTCCCGAGTAGATGGGACTACAGGTGCCCACCACCACACCTGGCCAATTTTTTGTATTTTTAGTAGAGACGGGATTTCACCCTGTTAGCCAGGATGGTCTCGATCTCTTGACCTCGTGATCCACCTGACTCAGCCTCCCAAAGTGCTGAGATTACAGGCGTGAGCCATCACGCCCAGCCAATGCTTTCTTTTTTAATTAAATGATTCTAACTGAGAAAGAGAAAGAGAAAGAAGAGTAGCCTTTACTTTGGTACTCTGAAAGTGATACTACAGAAGTTGTTATTTTCAGTTATATTTAAGCACAGTCTTATATTTAAGAAATACGATATCCGAAAGAACTCATTTTGTGGTGTTCCCAGCTCTTCTATGTAATAAGCTAAACATTTACATTTACCTCCCTTCTAGGTCAAGAGTAAGCAGCACCATGCCACTTACACAACAGATTTCTCTCACTAGGTAATGAGAATTGAGTCAGAATGCACGTCTGAAACTGTGTCTTAGCCCATTCACTGTATAGTAGCTTCTCTCAGCAGGAAAATCAACCTTGAGAAGCCAGAAGCCAGTCGTGAAGGTCATGAGTGACGACAGACCCATTTTATGTATATTTTGTTTCTTCTGTTGTAATGCTATAAGCCCCCTGCTTTTATATGGCAGTTCTTTGGGAATACATTTTCAACATTTCTCAGAAAAATCAGGCCTACAGTTCAGTGTATCTCTTTTCACGTAATATTCATTCAACAAATCTCTATAGGCCTGAGGCCCAAGATGCCTCCCACACCATCCAGGATGGATTTCCACTGGAATGCACCCACTACCGGGCACTGGACATGTTTTAGAAGCCTCTTGATTACCACAGAAACAAATCTTTTACTTTAATCCACTCTTGTTTTTCTGTTCTATTATTCTGTTCTCACTGCATTATGACATACACCAAATGGGTAAGGTGGAGGGCAGGTCTTCGGGCGCGTGTTACATCACAGACTATATGGGTTTGCTGTTGTTGTTTGCTTGCTTTCTAGGGTTAGGTTAGCCCAACTCAGCAACAAAAGATTGCCAATTAAAGCCTGTGTACTTGGGGGTACCATTATCTCTGGGTCTGTTTGTTTAAAACTGCTATTTAACCCAACATCTTTTCCAACAGTGAAGGTGCCATCCCAGTTGTCGGGGACAGGGGCACCCATTTTAAGTACGTGCTTCATAATAAACAGCGTGATTCACAGCCCCCCCGTAAGCACTTCAATATGACCTCCACCCTCCAAACCAAGCAGGCTGTTTTCGAAGTGGTCACTTTGTAGAATACCATGTAGTAAGTCACCTAGGAAACGACCTCCTAAAATGTCTGTGACAAGAAGTAATTGCAATCAAGAGCCCAATCTTGCCGCTTCATGCTGCAGACCCGCCCGCCCTCCCTCCCCGGTGCGTTGCTTGCTGCTGCTTACAGGGCACCTGCCTCTACCCTGTCTGCTGAGTGCCCCATTAGCCAACTGTTCCTCCTGCTCTTCTTGGTGGAAAATGAGGACAGCCTTCCCTAGAGCGGCGAGCAACTTAAACATCAGAGTGAGAACGCCAGTGTGAAGAAACAGTCAGCAATGTGCACAACGAGAGAAAGGGTGGAAACCTGCACATTAGCAGAAAGCAGAGAACAGACCACGAGGAGGAGAGGGGGAGCTGAGTGTGCACTCCCAGTAAGAAAATCGTCTTCATCCGAGAGAACAGCCTCTGGGGGTGATGAGAAATTATGGGACATTATTGAACTTGGGTGATTCAACCAACCTATAAATTAAACATGTAATGTTTGAAGATTTGCCCCTTTATTCCAATAAAACATCCTCCTGATGTATTATAGACCATTTGCTGTTGAGGGCCCCTGAGCTATGTAATATTCTCCTCCCGATTTCTCGGTGGGGGCTTTAATTAAAAGGAATATGAATGCCAGGCACCCCCAAGAATATAGTTCCGGCATTTTTGCCGGTGTTTGGGCCCCAAAATTATCTCTACTTGTGCTCATTTGAACAACTAAGTCTCTCGAACATCGTCTTTTAACTCCTGAGTGTTCCTGGACAAAGGCATTGGGAGAACTTTGGGGATGGGACACGGAAGCAGAGGAGCTCATTCTGTCTGAGCCCACAGGAGGGCAACTCCAGGAATCACATCTGGGAAGGGTGTCATTGTCGATGCTGGGGAAGTGACCCCAAGCAAGGGCCTCAAACAGTAGGCATGAAGTACAGAATTGAGTGGAGGGCAGGTCACAAACCTAGAATAGCCCAGAATGTCGCAGCATAGAGGGTACAGATGAGAGGCCAGGGGTCGCCACCTGCAGCCCCTTTTCCTGAACCCTCAGCGTGAATGTGTTAGATAACTCATTTAACGGTGTCAGGCCAGCATGAGCATCAAACCTGCATTATGTTTCAAAAACAGTGGCAGAGCAAGACTCTGTCTCAAAAAAAAAAAAAAAAGTGTTATCTCCAAAGCAGAAATATTCACAAATTGACCCTCAAGCTGATAATGTTTCTTCCCAGGAAGTCAGAAATATCCAAAACTAATTCTGTAACGGTGCTTTTCTAATCGCTACTGTTCAGAAGTGTGATAGGCCGAATGTTGATGTCCCCCAAAACTCAGTTTGAACTCCTAACACCCCAGGGTTAAGGGCTTGAGGGCTTGTGAACATTTGTTAACAGTGGCCGCAGGAAGCTAAGCCACTGGCCTTCCGGCATTGAAGGCTGACCCTTCCTCTCGTGGTGACTTCTGTGCCACACTGAAGCGCTGTGTGCAGTGCTCACCACCAGGTCTACAGCTACGAGTCCGGAAGTGCAATGTCACATGTGGCTCTCGCTGCTTTCCCAGAACTGGACTGGACCTTCAGCAAAGATTCTGGTATTAGAAGACTTCATCAGCCCATCACGTATTTTGTCAAATGTTCCAAGCAACAGCTCAAAGCGCAGCTGACGCTGGATGTGGGGAGGAGGCCAGCAGCGCCTCTTTCACATCACACTGGGAGTGTTGGTCCTTCCACATCTGCCAGTAGATTATCAGCTTTCTGAAGCTACTGATGAGATCGTGGTTGCTGTTCTATTCCCAGATGGATGCTGGGAATACAGTAACTAACAATTCACAGGCCCTGTCTATCCTTAAGAACTTCGAGTTTGGCAAAAAGACATTTTTTCCTATTATCTAATCTATGTGACTGGTTCATATTAATACATCCTCAATAAATCTTTACTGAATAAATAAACAGAAATGTTGAAGATGAGAAATTCCCTTAAATGAATGCCTAAAGCACCAGCAGGAGTTCATTACCCAGAAGGGGCGCCTTGTGTGGGATGATTCCCAAACCCCAGTGGCTTCTGCTGTCTCAGCCACAGATTTGCAAATGCCTCAGGGAGTTGACCCCTTAGAGCCTCAGCCAGAAGTCGAGCCTGATGATGGGTAGAAAACGGGATAAAGCGGTGTAGTAACAGTAGGTTATATGGTGCCAATTCTCCTTGGAGAAAAAATAAAAGTTCTAAAAAATTGTCGACAAAGAATCCATATTCTGGCCGGGCGCGGTGGCTCAAGCCTGTAATCCCAGCACTTTGGGAGGCCGAGGCGGGCGGATCACGAGGTCAGGAGATCGAGACCATCCTGGCTAACACGGTGAAACCCCGTCTCTACTAAAAAAAAATACAAAAAACTAGCCGGGCGAGGTGGCGGGCGCCTGTGGTCCCAGCTACTCGGGAGGCTGAGGCAGGAGAATGGCGGGAACCCGGGAGGCAGAGCTTGCAGTGAGCTGAGATCCGGCCACTGCACTCCAGCCTGGGCGACAGAGCGAGACTCCGCCTCAAAAAAAAAAAAAAAAAGAAAAAAAAGAATCCATATTCTAAGTGGGTCAGCAGTAGCTCAGTGGGCAGCGGAGATGGGTTTCATACAGAGGAACTGAGGAACGCAGTTCTGGGATGGAAGGATGCCCCAAGTATTTTCAAGTAAAGGTGGTACTAGAGGAAAACAGGAGCCAGGCTCCTCACCACCCAGGAAGGGACTTACCCACACAAACACGGGAAAATAGGAATGGCCCTGTGGTGTTGAAGGGAATTAGAGGTGTGGCGTGGACGACTGGTTTTCAACATGTACATATAGAGATAGGCCTAGAACATGTAACACGTTCTCTTATTACATGTATGTAACTCTTTACATGCATGTGCTAAGTCTCTGTAAATGTTCCGATTTGACTGTGCAGGCGGTCCTTGTTGAGAGGGGACACAGTTGAAGCCTGAGGAGACAGCATGACAGAGCTCAGCTCAGGTGGGTACAGGCAAAACCAGACCCCATTTGTACCATTCTTACAGCTTCTCTCTACCCTGGAAATTAGCTGTTTCATTCATATTGACGTAGAAACATTGCAGGGAGAGAACTATTTGGTTGGAGTTGGGCTTCCTCTTGACATTATCTGAGTAGCCTCAATTTCTGTCACTGGCGCCTGCTGTAACCAGGGACTGCCGTGCTTGATGCCAGCCCCATGTGGAAGCACTGCCAGGCTGGTGGGTGCTCCAGCCCCAGCTCATCAAGGCTTGTTTGAGTGGGGTCCTGAGTGAGTTGGCACCACAGTGCTGCATCATCCTTGACAAACAGCTGGGCTGCGAGCATAGTGCCCACAGCAAGGTCTGAAAGGGGATACACAGAACTCGGACCACTGGCACACCAGTGGGTCCTCTACCCTGCTTAGCTGGAAGCCACAGGCAGGAATGGATTCATGTTCCAGAAGCCCTACCTGGGCCATTCTCTCCTTGACCATGAGGACAATCGGACAATACCAACAATAACTCAATGCTCTGTGGCCCCCACTTCTCTGTTTAACCACAAACATCAGCCTTTCCTGGGACCCACAGAACTGTGCTAAGACAGATCTCCACCACTTTAACAGGAGTGGTTGGTCCCTGTGAAAACTGGGCCAGCATGGACGTGCCTACACCAGGGACACTCCCAGGTCGATGTGCAAAATGCATCCTTAGACATGCCCAGGGCCACGTGGGTGGTGGTGACCTCTCAAGGAATCTCCTGGGGCCACAGAATGAAAGAAGCAATGACTCCTCTCTGGCTGGCACAGTTTCTGAAGTAGGTTTGCCTATAAATATACAATGTGTGGTGCCCACCCTGGCTCAGGCCCTGGAGATTTCAGTGTAGTGATTTCAGGCGGGGCTAACCTCAGAGTCTCTTTGCGCCAACATGAAACTGTCTTCTGAAAGCATGTTTTCTCTTCCAAGATTTTAAAGGTTGTCCCCTAGTGGTCCAACTGGTTACAGAAATGTGCTAATTTATATAAAACATTGCCAATTTCTCTCTGATTCCATCCTCAATTCCCATCAAATTCTGTGTGGATTTACATAGTAGCTTTCGATGCAATATCAGGAATTTTGTGTTGCCTGTCTTTAGACAATGCTAAACTTTTCCCTGGGCTCAAAACAGATTCAAACCCACTTACCTCCTTCATACACAGTTCAAACAGAAAAGGGAGAAATACTTACTATTGACTGCTTCATGTATATGTGATTTCAATTCCACAAGACCATGGGAAATACTAGAAAAGCAGAGGGGCCAAGACAGCTGATTAGAAGCAGCTGTGGTTCACAGCACTCGTGGAGGGGAATGAAAGAAGTGAGTGAATTCAGCACCTTCAACTAAAATATCCAGGTTCTCGCATTGGGACTGACTAGGCAAACAACTCAACCCACAGAGAATGAAGAAAAGTGGGGTCGGGCAACAGCCCACCCGGGAGTGGCACAGAGCCAGAGGAACCCCTACCCCAGCTGAAGGAAGTAGTAAGTGATTGGGTGACCCTGCCCAGGAAACCACACTTATCCCACAGATCCTTGCAACCCATGGAGCAGGAAATCCCCTTGTGAGCCGACACCACCAGGGCTGTGCCCGATACACAGAGCTGTGTGGAGTCTGCAGAGCAGCTAATCAGGCACACACAGAGACCCAGAAGTTTTATATACTCTGGCCCCAGGAACCCCAGCAAGGTGGGAAATTTGTCTGTGCAAATTCCTAGGAAGGGGGCTAAATCAAGGGAGCCAAGCAGCATCGTTCTACAGGCCCCGCTTCCATAGCAACTCACAAGTTAAGACACACTGGTTTGGAATTCCAGCCAGTCAATGCCAACAGGCTGGAGTCTTCCTGAGAAAGGACCAAGTTCCCAGGGCGTGGGGCGGCCACCATCTCTGCAGTTTGGTAGACTCAGCAATTCCAGACTGCTGGCTTTGGAGAATACACACGGTCCACACGAGGAAGGATCCCCCACAAGCAGCATAGCTGCCTTAGTAGATTGTGGCCAGATTGTATCTTAAAGCAAAACCCCCGATCCATTCCTCCTCACTGGGCAGGACCTACCTGTGGAGGCTTCAGCCTCTCCAGCAAGGGTTCTAGAGGCAGAGCTTTGATCTTTCCCTTGGACAGAGATCCCAGAGATGGGGCCACCCTCTCTGTGGTTCAGGAGACTCCGCCACTCCCACCTGCCAGCTTTGGCGAATACAGATGGTCTGGAAGAGGAAGCCCACCTGCTCTACCATAAAGCAGCCAGACTGATTCTTTAAGTGGGTCCCAAATCTCATGTCTCCTGACTGGGTGAGAACTCCCAACAGGGGTCTCAAGCCACCTCCTACAGGCAGGTTTGGGCCAGCAACCAGTCAGTACACATCTGGGACAGGGCTTCCAGAGGAAGGAGCAGGCTGCCATCTTTGCTGTTTTTCAGTCGTCACTGGTGATACCTCCAGGTACAGGAAAAACAGGAGCAACTAGGGTCTGGAGAAAATTCCCAGCAAACCAGCGGCCCTATGGAAGAGTAGCCTAACTGTTAAAAGAAAAACAAACAATCAGAAAGGAACAACAACATCATCAACAAAAAAAGCCCCCACACACACACAAAACCCATTCAAAGGTCAGCAACCTCAAAGATCGAAGATAGATAAGCTCACAAAGATGAGAAAAAAATCAATGCAAAATTGCTAAGAACTCAAAAAGCCAGAGTAATTCTCCTCCTCCAAATGTCTATGCAAATGGACACCAAAAGCAAGTAGGAGTAGCTATTCTTATATAAGACAAAACAAACTTTAAAGCCATAGCAGCTAAAAAAGACAAAGATGGACATTATATAAGGATAAAGGGATTAGTCCAACAAGAAAACATAATAAATAAAAAGGACTCTAGGCAGCAGAGACAGGTACAGGAAGCACCACACTACCCTATTGACACAGCCTAGATTCAGAGTTCAACAGATCTTGAGATGACGAAAATAAACTTGGTAATAATAATAAAAAAAGAAATCAAGATGGAAATTTGAACATTTTTTGAACTGAATGATGATAGTAACACAACCTATCAAAATCTCTGGGATACAGCAGACGTGTTGCTAAGAGGAACGTTTAGAGCATTGACTTCAACAAAAAGTCTAAAAGACCACAGATGGAAAATCTAAGGCCACACCTCAAGGAGCTAGACAAACAAGAACAAACCAAACTCAAACTCAGCAGAAGAAAAGAAATAACCAAGATGAGAGCAGAACTAAATGAAATTAACACACAAAAAAATACAAAAGATAAATAAAATGAAAAGCTGGTTCTTTGAAAAGATAAATAAAATGGATAGACCAGTAGTATGATTAATCAAAAAAAGGAGAGAGAAGATCCAAATAAGCTCAACTAGAAATGAAATGGGAGCTATTACAACCAATACCACAGAAATACAAAAGACCATTCAGGGCTTCTGGTATAAAAACAGGCAGATATGCACATGTACCCTAGAACTTAAAGTATAATAATAATAATAATAATAATAATAATAAAAAGAAAATATTATAAGTAAAAAAAAAAAAAAAGCAGGCAGATAGACTAATGCAACAGAATAGAGAACTCATAAATAAAGCCAAATACTTACAGCCAACTGATCTTTGACAAAGCAAACCAAAACATAAAGTGGGGAAAGGACACCTTATTCAACAAATGGTGCTGGGACAATTGTCAAGCCACATGTAGAAGAATTAAGCTGGATGCTTATCTCTCACCTCATAAAAGAAATCAACTCAAGGTAGATCAAATACTTAAATCTAAGACCTGAAACCATAAAAAATCTAGAAAATAACATTGGAAAAACCCTTGTAAACATTGGCTTAGGCAAAAACTTCTTGACCAAGAACACAAAAGCAAATGCAACAAAAGCAAAGATAAATAGATGTGACTTAATTAAACTAAAAAGTTTCTACACAGCAAAAGAAATAATCAGCAGAATAAAGAGACAACCCACAGTGTGGGAGAAAATCTTTGCAATCTATACACTTAACAAAGGACTAATATCCAGAATCTACAAAAAACTCAAACAAATCGGCAAGAAAAAAAAATAAATAATCCCATCAAGAAGTGGGCTAAGGACATGAACAGACAATTCTCAAAAGAAGATATACAAATGGCCAACAAATATATGAAAAAATGCTCAACGTCACTAATTATCAGGGAAATGCAAATCAAAACCACAATACAATACCACCTTACTCCTGCAAGAATGGCCATAATAAAAAAATCAACAAATAATAGATGTTGGCATGGATGTGGTAAAAAGGGGACACTCCTACACTGCTGGTGGGAATGTAAATTAGTGCAATCACTATGAAAAACAGTGTGGAGATTTGTTAAAGAACTAAAAGTAGAACTACCATCTGATCCAGCAATCCCACTACTGGGTATCTACTCAGAGGAAAAGAAGTCATTATGTGAAAAAGATACTTGCACATGCATGTTTATAGCAGCTCAACTTGCAATTGCAAAAATATGGAGCCAGGCCAAATGCCCATCAATCAATGAGTGGATAAAGAAAATATGGTGTATATACACACACACACACACACACACACACACACACCATGGAATACTACTCAGCCATTAAAAAAAGAATAAAATAATGGCATTTGCAGCAACCTGGGTAGAATTGGAAATCATTATTCTAAGTGAAGTAACTCAGGAATGGAAAACCAAACATCATATGTTCTCACTCATAAGTGGGAGCTAAGCTATGAGGAAATAAAAGCCTAAGAATAATACAATGGACTGGGGACTCTGGGAGAGGCATGAGAGGGGTGTGAGGGATAAAAGACCACATACTGGGTACAGTGTATACTGCTTGAGTGACAGGTGCACCAAAATCTCAGAAATCACTACTAAAAAACTTATTCATGTAACCAAACACCACTTGTTTCCCAAAAGCCTATTGAAATGAAAAAATAGATTAAAGACTTAAATCTAAGACCTCAGACTGTGACACTGCTACAAGAAAACATTGGAATAACTCTCCATCCAGGACATTGGCCTGGGCAAAAATTTCCTGAGTAATACCCAACAAGCATAGGCAATGAAGGCAAAAATGGACAAATGGGGTCACATCAAGTAAAAAACTTCTGCACAGCAAAGGATACAGTCAACCAAGGGAAGAGACAACCCACAGAATGGTAGACAATATTTGCAAACAACTCATCTGATGAGGTATTAATAACTAGATGACAGAAGAAGCTCAAACAACTCTATAAAAAGTCTAATAATCCAATTTTTTAAATGAGCAAAAGATCTGAATAGACATTTTTAAAAGAAGATATACAAATGGCAAACAGGCATATTAAAAGGTGCTAAACATTACTGATCATCAGAGAAACGCAAGTCAAAACTACAATGCCAAACATAAGATCATCAGAGAAACGCAAGTCAAAACTACAATGAGATATAATCTCACCCCAGTTGAAATGGTTTATATACAAAAGACGAGCAATAACAAATGCTGGCAAGGATGTGGAGAAAAGGGAACCCTCATAAACTGTTGGTGGGAATGTAAATTAGCACAGCTACAAGGAAGAATAGTTTAGAGGTTCCTCAAAAAACTAAAAATAGAGCTACCATAAGATCCAGCAATCTCCCTACTGAGAATACACTCAAAAGAAAGGAAATCAGTATATCAAAGAGATATCTTTACTCCCATGTTTGTTGCAGCACAGTTCACAATAGCCAAGATTTGGAAGCAACCTAAGTGTCCATCAACAGATGAATGGGTAAAGAAAAGGTGGTATGTATTCACAAAGGAGTACTGTTCAGCCATAAAAAAGAATGAGATCCTGTCATTTTCAACAACACAGATGGAACCGGAGGTCATTATGTTAAATGAAATAAACCAGGCATAGAAAGACAAAAATCACACATTCTCACTTATTTGTGGGATCTAAAAATCAAAACAATTGAACTCATGGACATAGAGAATAGAAGAATAATTGTCAGAAGCTAGGAAGGGTATTAGAGGGTGGAGGAGAAGTGGGGATTGTTAACGGGTACCAAAAAAAGCTAGAAGGAATGAATAAGACCTACTATTTGATAGCACAACAGGGTGAATGCAGTCAATAATAACTGTAAATTTTTAAAACTTAAAAAGTATAATTGTATTGTTAATTACACAAAGCATAAATGCTTGAGGGGATGGATACCCCATTCTCCATGATGTGATTATTATGCATTGCATGCCTGTATTAAAACATTTCATGTACCCCATAATAATATATACACACATAGACATATACCATGGAATACTACTCAGCCATAAAAAGGAATGAAATCATAGCATTCGCAGCAATCTGGATAGAATTGAAGACCACTGAAGAATCTGGATGGAATTGAAGACCATTATTCTAAGTGAAGTAACTCAGGAATCAAAAACCAAACATCATATGTTCTCACTCATAAGAGGGGGCTAAGCTATGGGAATGCAAAAGCATAAGAATGATACAGTAGACTTTGGGGACTCAGGGGGAAGCATGGGAGGTGCATGAGTGATAAAAGACTACACATGGGGTACAGTGTACACTGCTCAGATGATGGGTGCACCAAAATCTCAGAAATCACTGTGAAAGAACTTCTTAATGTAACCAAATGTCAACTGTTCCCCAAAAAGTATTGGGGAAAGAAAAAAAAAAGCTTATCCAGCTCAATCAAGTTGACTTCATCCCTGGGATGCAAGGTTGGTTCAACATATGCAAATCAATAAATGTGATTAATCACATAAAGAGAACTAACACAAAAACCACATGATTCTCTCAATAGATGCAGAAAAGGTCTTTGGTAAAATTCAACACCCCTTCATGTTAAAAACCCTCAATAAACTAGGTATTGAAAGAACACATCTCAAAATAATAAGAGCCATATATGACAAACCCATAGCCAATATCATATTGAATGGGCAAAAGCTAGAAGCATTCACCTTGAAAACAGTGACAAGACAAGTGTGCCCTCTCTCACCACTCCTATTCCACATAGTATTAGAAGTTCTAGCCAGGGCAATCAGGCAACAGAAGGACATAAAGCATATTCAAATAGGAAAAGAGGAAGTCAAACTATCTTTATCTGCATATAACATGACACTATATCTATTGCAGAAAACCCCATCATCTCAACCAAAAGCTTCTTAAGCTGATAAGCACTTCGGCAAAGTCTCAGGATACAAAGTCAATGTGCAAAAATCACTAGCATTCCTACACACCAACAACAGGCAAGCCAAGAGCCAAATCATGAATGAACTCCCATTCACAATTGCCACAAAAAGAATAAAATATCTAGGAATACACCTAACAAGGGATGTAAAAGACCTCTTCAAGGAGAACTACAAATCACTGCTCAAGGAAATAAGAGAGGACACAAACAAATGGAAAAATATTCCATGCTCATGGAGAGAAAGAATCAATATTGTGAAAATGGCCATACTGCCCAAAGTAATTTACAGATTCAATGCTATTGCCATTAAACTACCATTGACATTCTTCTCTGAATTAGAAAAAACTACTTTAAAACTCATATGAAACCAAAAAAGTGCCTGAATAGCCAAGACAATCTTAAGCAAAAAGAACAAAGCTGGAGGTATCACGCTACCTGACTTCAAGCTATGCTACAGGGCTACAGTAACCAAAACAGCACGGTTATGGTACAAGAACAGACATACAGACCAATGGAACAGAATAGAGAACTCAGAAATAAGACCTACAAAGACACACCTACAAACATCTGATCTTCAACAAACCTGACAAAAACAAGCAATGGGGAAAGGATCTCCTATTCAGTAAATGGTACTGGGAAAACTGGCTAGCCATATGCAAAAAACAGAAACTGGACCCCTTCCTTACACCTTACACAAAAATTAACTCAAGATGGATTAAAGACTTAAATGTAAAACCCAAAATCATAAAAACCCTAGAAGAAAATCTAGGCAATAACATTCAGGACATAGGCATGGGCAAAGACTTCATGATGAAAATGTCAAAAGCGGTTGCAGCAAAAGCCAAAATTGACAAATGGGATCTAATTAAACCTAAGAGCTTCTGCACAGAGAAAGAAACTATCATCAGAGTGAACAGACAACCTACAGAATGGGAGAAAATTTTTGCAATCTATGCATCTGACAAAAATCTAATATCCAGAGTTGACAAAAAACTTAAACAAATTTACAAGAAAAAAAAAAAACACCAAAGTAGACAAAGGACATGAGCAGACACTTCTCAAAAGAAGATATACATGTAGTCAACAAACATATGAAAAAAAACTCAACACTGATCATTAGAGAAACGCAAATCAAAACCACAATGAGATACCATCTTATGCCATCAGAATGGCTATTATTAAAAAGTCAAAAAGCAACAGATGCTGGTGAGGTTGCAAGAAAAAAGGAATACTTTTACACCGTTGGTGAGAGTATAAATTAGTTCAGCCATTATGGATGACTGTGGTGATTTCTCAAAGACCTAGAGACAGGAACACATTTGACCCAGCAATCCCATTACTGGGTATATGCCCAAAGGAATATAGATCATAAAGATACATGCACACATATGTTTATTGCAGCACTATTCACAATAGCGAAGACATGGAATCAACTTAAATGTCCATCAATGGTAGACTGGATAAAGAAAATGTGGTACATACACACCATGGAATACTATGCAGCTATAAAAAGGAAAGCAATCATGTCCTTTGCAGGGACATGGATAGAGTTAGAAGCCATTATCCTCAGCAAAATAACACATGACCAGAATACCAAACACCATATATTCTCACTTATAAGTCAGAGCTGAATGACGAGAACACATGGACACATGGGGGGAAACAATACATATTGGGGCCTGTTGGAGGGGGGCTGTGAGGGAAGGGAGAGCATCAAAAAGAGTAGCTAATGGGTGCTGGGCTTAATACCTAGGAGATGGGATGATCTGTGCCACAAACCACTGTGGCAAAAGTTTACCTATGGAACACACCTGAACATCCTGCACACGTACCCCTGAACTTAAAATAAAAGTTGAAGAAAAAAATAGAAAATCACAGATTGTCATCTCAAACTCTTCATTTTTCTGAATATGATATAAATTTGTATCTTATAAAAGAAATCATACTAAGATATTTTTTAATTGCTATTGTATGCTGTACATACCAGGGAAATAGTTGATAAAGCTTCAAAACAAGATAAAATCCAAAGTGTTTTTATTTTGTATTATTACCTGGTTATTATACCTATTATGTTTCTATACCTTTACTTTTCACATTTTTTCCCAAATAACCAAAATAACCTTGGAATATTTTTTAGGTAATAGCCCTCCTTCCATGTGATCCTTACTGATTTTGGGGCCATTTAATGAGAAAATATTCTTTCCTTTCAGGATATTATCTCTAGTGGAGTAAAAAAAAAAAAAAATTAACACTAAAATACTTCAAAAATAATAAGATCCCATGGGCAAAGTCCTGCCATGAGATATATGATGGTAACCTTTGCTAAAACAAACAGGAGCGGCATGTCTGTTCTCTAAACATAAAATTTAGACCAGTGAATTTTACTCCAAGTGGACACACCCAATTGCTATAGAGTTGACTTTACACCAAACGACAACAAATAATCTATGACAATCTGGTTGGCTTAAAGGGAATTTTCCTTGATGTCTTGCCATTCCCGTATTTAATCCATAACCATTCTTCCTTTAGTCTAGAAACAAAAGATACTTGAAGGGCTTTAAAAATAGAATCAGCTACCGTTGTTTATGCATAGGGTTTTAAATGGATGGTCAACCTGTTCTGTCTTAACAGTTTTGCCAGAAAATTAGACTCCAGAAAGGGACGATGTGTATGCACGTCAGAGCCCTAACAAGCACTGAGGGTGCCAGGCCCTGACGTTGGGTCACGCAGGGAGGAGGAAGGCCCCCCGCATGCACGGGACTCACAGCCTGGCTATAACTCTGATCCTGTCTCTAATGAGCCGGGGTAGAAATTAAAAATAATAAATAAAGAGTTCAGGAGCAGGAGACGGGCACATTCCTAGTGAGCCAGGCTCTGTCTGGTGAAAACCCAGTTGAAATACAAACAACATTGTCCCATTGTCCAGAAGCACACAACTGGCACAAAGGAGATAGGGTCTGAGGCAACCTCAAAGGGCAAGTAGGTTTTGATTAGTCAAAGGAGCAGGGAAAAGAGCTTCCTAATAGAGAGAACAGCACAAGCAAAGGTAGGGGATATGAAAACACACAGCACATGCAGGGAACAGCCAGACGGCAGCTATTAATCCCACATCTTTGAGAAGGGAGTCCCATAGCACACGCGCACATGAGAGCGGACCCGCGTCACTCCGGTCCTGATCCCATTAATTATAAGAAGCTCAGCGTCCAGCTTCCTTATTCTCATCTCATTAGGTAAAAATGACAGAACTTGCATGGTTAGGAAGAATGTTTTTCACTCCAGCTAGAATGGTTATTAGTCCAAAATTGCTATACTTTCTCCACGATTTAACATACACTTTCAACATCATTAGCTTGTAATATGTCTCACCCTCTACATTAATTTACAGTCATCGACTCAACACAATGACTCTAAAATAATATGAGGAATGACTGCTCTAGTCTAGGATCTGTAAGCAGGAAAACGGAAATTACTTTTTATTTACTAGAAGGGTTGTGATCCAGTTCAGCCAAGAACTCATCTTTGACAAATTTTATGAGAAAAATAAAGTAAGAAAAGTCCAATTGAAATATGAACATGACAAGTATTTGTGAGTTAAAAACCAGATATAAGGCACATGGGTAAAACACATGATTATCTAATTATAGGAGTCCAATAGATAAAGAGATTTCTTACAGTTCCCGAAATTATCTGAATAGATATTGTTATGAAGAAGTGAAAGGAGGAAAGGTGAAAATGGTTTGCTAGGAGGCCTCGTTCAGAAAACCACTGCCGAGCTGAACATCAGTATTTGTACAGAGCTGCAAAAGGGGTTTAACTCTGAAGACTTTAAACAATGTGCACTAATAATTTCCACGCTGTTTACGGTAGAATACACATATACATGCATCTATTTCTGTGTATATGTATGGATATACATAAATCCTTCAAAAACAACAGAGAATTGAAGTGCCCAGAGCTGCTTAGAAAACACGGAATGGTGCCTCCTACCCAGAAACGTCTTTAGCTTATCAATTAGCAGAATTAGCAGGAGGCCAAAAAAAAAAAAAAAAAAACCAGATTTCTGCTTTAGGAGAATATCTAAATTCTGCAGGTGAGTCCTACCACAATCAATGCTGCCATAAAGTACCTTTGCCTGAGGCCATCTGGTAACACTCATTCAGCTAGAAGGGCGGGTAAAAGTGTGTGTTCTAAACACTGGGCAGAGTTTTCATTTTGAAATAATACATAAAGAATGATTATTCTTTACCTCCATCCACAAAACAGACAGACATTTTTCCCTGATTTTCTGCATCTTTTATGGAACTAAATGACCTCCCCCTAACAAATGGTAGGATAGTTGCCTCGACACAAGAATTTCTCCTGGCTCTTCCTGTGCCTACAAAGTGAGTCCAATTCTCAGAGGACAAAAGCTCTGGTAAGCGCCAGATCTAATGAGGATGATGGAGATGCCATAAGCACCTTCCGAAAAGTCAGGGACCTGCGCTTTCTGTGTGCGTGTATTACCTCATGGGATCCAAAGGAAGCCCTGGGGTGGGCCACTTAGTTGCCCCAACTTTAAGATGAGAAAACTGAGAATTAAAGAAAAATAATAGAGTTATTTTTATAGCCCAGAAAGCTACCCTCCTCTAGAGCCCTAAAATGTCCTCTCAAAGTCTTGAAAAGCGGTCATGATATATCAGCCTAAGACAGAATTTTTTTTTCTCTAAAAAAAGAGTCTTGCCCTGTAACCCAAGCTGGAGCACAGTGGCAAGACCAGAGCTCACTGTCGCCTCCAAAGTACCTGTCATATGGTTTGACCGTGTCCCCACCCAAATCTCATCTTGAATTGCCACATGTTGAGGGAGAGACCTGGTGGGAGGTAACTGAATCATCGGGGCAAGTTTTTCCCATGCTATTCTCATGATAGAGAATAAGTCTCATGAGTTTTGATGGTTTTAAAAAGAGGCATCCCCCTGCACAAACCCTCTCATTTTTCGCCCGCTGCCATTTATGTAAGATGTAACTTGCTCCTCCTTGCCTTCCGCCATGATTATGAGGGTTCCCCAACCACATGGAACTGTAAGTACAATTAAATTTCTTTCTTCTTTACATTTCTCAGTCTCAGGTATGTCTTTATCAGCAGCATGAAAATGGACTGATATAACCTGGAACAATAGGTGTGTGCCACCATGCCAAGCTAATTTAAAAAAAAATTTTTTTTTTGTAGAGACAGGATCTCGATATGTTGCCCAGGCTAATCCCAAACTCCCGGTCTCAGGCAATCCTCCTGCCTCAGCCTCCCAAAGTGCTGGAATTACAGGTGTGAGCCACCATGCCTGGCCAAAAAAGGATTTTTCTTAAACGCCTTTTACTCACAGCAATGTGCAGCTGTAAAGTGCACTTACTGCCTGGCCTCGAGCTGCACACACACCGTGGGAAGGGTGCACCAGCTGGTGGGTCAGGCAGAGACAGGACCTGTGCCCATTCACACTCCTCCACGTGCCTCCCACAACATCTCAGGGAGACAAACTGTGAGCGCAGGAAAGAATCAACCGGTAAGCTAATAACAACAGTCAACATGCAGTGAACGCTTAAGATAGGCCAGGCAGTGCCCCGAGTCTTCAATCACCGAGCCACAGAGGACTCTGCTCACTCTAGGCGATGGTTGGTAACAGGTGTCAGTCTGACACTGAGGGATGCCCAGACGGCTGGTGAAGCTCTGCTTCTGGGTGTGTCTGTGAGGGTGTTTCCAGCAAGGGCTACGCATGTGCCTGCAGACTGCAGGAGGAAGACCTGTCTTCAATGTGGGCAGCACCGTCCTGTGGACTGAGGGCCAAGGTTGGAGAAAGCAGGAGGAAAGTGGGAGTGCTCAGCCAGCTCCCTTCCCAAGCAGGACATCTTTTCTCCTCCTGCCCTTGGACATCAGACTCCAAGTTCCTCGGCTTTGGACTCTGGGATTTGCACCAGCAGCTTCCTGGGGGCTCTCAGGGTTTGACCTCAGACTAGGGGCTGCACTGGCAGGCATCCCTAGTTCAGAGGCTTTTGGACTTGGACTGAGCTACACCACCAGCCTCCCTCCCTCCCCAGGAGCTGCACTAGGGAGCCAGGGACACAGCATATCGGTGGTCTGTGGTGGGTGTATTAGTCAGGGTTCTCTAAAGGGAGAGAACTAATAGGATAGAGAGATATATAATGGTGAGTTTATTAAGGAGTATTAAACTCACACGATTACAAGGTCCCACAGTAGGCCACCTGCAAGCTGAGGAGCGAGGAAGCCAGTCTGAATTCTAAACTGAAGAACTTGAAATCCAATGTTCCAGGGCAGGAAGCATCCAGCACAGGAGAAAGATGTAGGCTAGGAGGCTAAGCCAGTCTAGTGTTTTTACATTCTTTTGCCTGCATTTATCCTAGCCATGATGGCAGCTGATTAGATTGTGCCCACCAAGATTAAGGGTGGGTCTGCCTTTCCCAACCCACGGACTCAAATGTTAATCTCCTTTGGCAACACCCTCACAGACACACCCAAGATCAATACTTTGCATCCTTCAATCCAATCAAGTTGACAATATTAGCCATCACAAGTGAGACTTCACCTTTCTGATCATGTGAGCCAATTCCCTCTAATAATCCCCTCTAACGTATATACACATATCTCCTATTGATTCTGTCCCTCTAGAGAACCCTGGCTAATATGTCCAGTTCCTGCCCAGCTAGGAGTCAAAGGTCAGCAGGCTGGCCCACTCCTTGGCTCCTCACCCTGGGATGGGCAGCGTGTCCTGCTGAGGTCTCAGGATGAAACACCTGCTGAGGGAAGCAGGGCTTGTTTCCTTCCTCTGCCATCCAGACATGCCACCTTCCCGTTTATGGGGATGATGGAACAGACAGCCCTGCACACATATTGTGGCTGTAAAACATCAGACTTCCTCCAGGACCATGCCGATGATTAGCCTCAGCAAACTCTTGTCTTTTTGATTACCTTTACAAGTGGAGCCTCCAGACAGACTCTTTACTCAAGGGGATGACATCTAAACAATAGTACCATTAGCTCCGGGTGCTGGGATTAGAGGGATTATTTTACATTTAAAATGTTATGCTTTCGGGAGGCCGAGACGGGCGGATCACGAGGTCAGGAGATCGAGACTATCCTGGCTAAGACAGTGAAACCCCGTCTCTACTAAAAAAAAAAAAAAAAATACAAAAAATTAGCCGGGTGTGGTGGTGGGCGCCTGTAGTCCCAGCATACGGGAGGCTGAGGCAGGAGAATGGCATGAACCCAGGAGGTGGAGCTTGCAGTGAGCCAAGATTGCGCCACTGCACTCCAACCTGGGCGACAGAGCAAGACTCCTTCTCAAAAAAAAAAAAAAAGAAAGAAAAGAAAAATGTTATGCTTTTGCAAATAATTTACACAATCAGCATGCATAATGAATGTGGTTGAATGAATGAATGAGAATGAATGAATGAATGAATGTTGCTTTTGTTACTCAACATTGAAATGTGTTCTGCCTAAGCCCCCCAGTTTGTGGTTTTGGAGCTATGTATATACACATATCTCCAATTGAGAAGGACATTGAAAAGGCACTAATTTAGTGCCTTTTCAAAATAAACTGCTTATGTGTATGATTAAATTTTTTAACCAGATTAAAGTAAATGGTGAAATATGGTTCATTAGACTGCATACTCTGCTTAAGTCATTTAAGTTCCATGTTTGCATTCCAAAGATTTCCATTTTTAGGGCTCAGGGATGTGTCCCTTAAGATGTGCAATGGCACCTAATTCCTCAAAGGTACCCACCCACTTATGTCACCAGAACTTTGGGATCAGGGGAATTAAGTTCCAACTGTGTCCTGAGCTTTTTCAGCCATTGGAAAAGCAAATAAAATGTATCTGTAAGTGAGTTGAGGAATGTTTTATATGCTGGATGCTGAGATAAAACTGACAGGAATACAGCTCATCGTGTTGAAACAACTGAGAAAAACACGTTGAAAAGAAGTAAAACAATATAAAATAGAGCTAGAACTCGCAAATGATAAGTAATTTATTTTCCTCTCACCCCATATTGGATCACAGAGGAGAGTGACGTCATTATTTTATTATTTATAACAACTGGGACTTAGCCATATGATAACTTGGCTGAAGTATCTGGATTTCAGACCATTTTTTTTTCTTCTTTTATCATTAATCATTCCTCCAGCCAAACACTGAAGCTATGGAAATGCAGAGAGCCCAAACTCACAGCTGTTGTAAGTGTTGAAGACTGGCTGCCAAATACCATGCTTGCATGTGCACCGTTTGGGCCAAAGATGGTGCAAACAGAGAACCCTGTGCAGTGCTAGCAGCAGAAGGGGTGTGAGAGGTCATCCGGTCCCACTGCTCATCTTCCTGGTGGCCAGAGGGCAGATGAGGTGGGTGAGGACCCATTTTGCAGTGAGGACATGAGCCTGCGTCCTAACTCTATCACCTCCTAAATGCACGACTTTGGGTGAGTAATACAAATGCTCCTGGTCTGTTTTCCCATTTGCCAAACCATCCTCCTCACCCTCACTCTCCTCCTCCTCATGATGATACCCCTTTCCGACAGGTGCACTGCAAAGACAGAGACGGTTTGTACGAAACATTCTGCAAACTGTGCATCATTTCATAGAGACCGGCTCAGCCAATGGGCTCCAGTCATTGGGGATTTTGTCACTGATGTTCAAAGACAGCACAAATCACTCATCTCAAAAGGCCCGCCTCCCCGTGCTGCCCCAGCGCGGTGCGCCCAATACAGCAGCCGTTGGCCACGTGAACCTACTGAGCGCCAAACTGAGATATGCTGTAAATGGGAAATACACACTAGATTTGAAGGCTTACTACAAAAGGAAGAATGTCAAATATCTCATTCGTATTTTTATATTGATTACACATGGAAATGACAATATTTTGATAAATCGGGTTAAAGAAAATGTATCATTAAAGCCGATTGTACCTATTTTATTCCATTTCTTTTAATGTGGCTACTAGATTTGAAATTGTGTCTGTGCCCACACTCGCACCCTTCTGGATACCCAACCTCTCTGTCATGCTGCATTTTCTTTCAGTGGTGCTCGCTGTAAGACAGCAGGCCCTCTGGGACAAGGTGTGCGGTTGTACCAGGCAGTCAAACCCTTGGCCTCAGTCTTCCAGTTATTGGAATGTTGCCCAGAAGTAAGAACTTATCCAGCCACATCCTTTCTTGCCTTTTGTCCTTGAAACTTTTGTTGGCAATTTTTGGGCTTTCTGTGGAGGGTATCATTTAAAACAAGCATCCCAGAGATATTTAGAATCTTAGAACCATGACAGAACTGAGTGTTATGAGTTGAATTGGGTGTCCCAAAAAGATGTTTTTAAGTTCTCACTTCTGTTATTGGTGCATGAGACCTTAATTGGAACAAAGGGTCTTTGCAGATGTAGTTAGTTAAGATGAGGTCAGATTGATTACGGGAGACCCTAAATCCAACAAACTGCTGTCCTTAGAAGGAGAGGAAACACCACACAGAGACAGAGACAGCAAGAGGGGAGCTTGGAGAAACTGGAGAGACTGGCCAAGGAAGGCAGTGAATGGACAACTAGCACCAGCAGCTGGAAGAGGCAGGGACGCCTTCTGCCCAGAGTCCCAGAGGGAGCATGGCCCTGCTGACACCTCAGTTTGGGTGTTCTGGCCTTCAGATCTATGAAAAAATAAATTGCTACTATTTGAAGGCACTCAGCCTGGGGTGCTTCATTCAGCAGCCCTGAGATGTTAATACATCAGAACCGGGGACAGAACTCCATGTAGAGTCCAGCGTGCTCTCCCAGACAATGGAAAGAATTCATTTTGCAGATTCACACCCAAGTAACAGTGTTTCTAAAAAAAATACATATTGTATCAGCAATTGCAAAATGCCAAAAACAAAACATAAAGAGGACATTCTGTAGAGTTCCACTTATGAATATGTAATTGAGGGACAGAAAGCTGACCGGGGTTCCCTGGGGCCAAGCATAGAGCAAGGAACTAATGACAAGTCAACAGGAGGAACATCTGGGGCTGAGGAAAATGTCCTGCATTTTGACACTTCTGGAAGGTTCATGAGTATATACATTTTTCAAAATTCTTCAAATTACACTTTCAAATAAATATAGTTCATTGTCAGATAAGTTGATAAAAACCTAAACATGGTATTACAATAAACTTCGATATTATACTATAAATTTTAAATAAATGCTAAACCAACAGAATACTCAGTATCATGATTTGGCATTAACATAGGCACTGATAAGGTGTATAACTTCCATATGTTTAGCATCTAGAGCGGTGTCTATACTGAGCCGTGAACACCATTATACCTTGAGTTGCAGTGCTCATGGCATAGCTTTAAATTATTTTCAATTTAAGGGAAGATTTTTATGCTGAAGATAATATGAAAGAAAGTGAAAAATTGTTAACAAAGAACATACTTTTAAAATCGCATTCAGGTTATAATTTTTTACAATAACATTTTTAATATATTCATAAGTACTTTTTCCACTGTTTAAATATTTCACACCATGTATTGTATAATTCTGGTAGGTCACTTAACATTTCATTTACACTTTCTGAACCTTTTTTCACAATTGATTTTTTAATCCATTTGAAGTAACAAGTGGAAATAAGCAAATAAATCACCAAGTGTATTCATCTTTAAAGCTCGTGCCTAGATGGATCAGATTTAAGTCACATTATGAAAAATGACAAAATACCAATACTTCATCTTTAAAAACTCCTAAAAATCAGAGGTTAATTGTAAATGTTCTCGGCTTATCAACAGACTAAGTAAATGATGCAAAAAAATTTTAAGTAAAATCAGATTTTGATGAAATTTTGGTTATCCAAGGGAGTTTTTCAAAGTGAGACACACACATCCAATTCCTAGCTTTGCAACAAGGACACTGTTTGCCACTAGTATAAGATCTCAAGAAGTTTCCTGCACCCTGTCAGCTAAACAGTGACCCCATCTACAGGACTTACAGTTGACATGATGAGCCTTTGTTGTTGCCAATGCTCCTAGAAGAGCTGTGGTACCTTTCAGGAATAAAAAGAAGGAGAAAAAAAAAAAAAAAAGCTGTAGAAGGTCAGATAAGCATTGATAAAATCTCACTGCACATTATCATAATCCAGGAATTTCAATGAGCCCAGTTAGAAATACCTTAAAATTTTTTTTGTAAACACAGAAAACATCTGCATGTAAAAGGATACATTTGACAAACGTAATGATCTACAATGAAATTATTTACATGCTTCTGTCTTTTCTTCTATACTATAAAATTTAACCTTGCAATTGCTTAACCAATTAGAAATTGGGAGAAGGTGGGACTTAGATATTACTTGGTAACTGATAGAATGACTGTTTGCTCCATAAATTGTCAAAATTATACATGCATTTCAATGTTTATGGAATTTCAACTACTCTATTGTTACACAAGCCCAATACTAAAGTAAAATGTGCACGTCAGCATTATATTACTATGGTCAGGTTTTTAAGAGAATTCGCATAAGGTAGAATTCTTTTAAGTAAAATTATTTGTTAGTAATATCATACTGGATATTTAAAATGCATTAATTTTTCAATGACCACGAAACCAATACCATTGAAACTTTCAAACCACCCCAGCCCCTAGAACACAGGGCATGGCTTGCCAGGGCCTAGTAGGTTTGCTTACCTAACTACACAAAACCAACCTAACCAGCTTTGGTTCTAATAAAGAGAGCCTGTCATTAACACATAGGTTACCCTCCTTTACTTTGTGACTCACAGTTTTACTCAAATAAGCAAAACTCTGCCCAGAATTGTGTCGCTGCTGACGTTTATTTCACAGGACTTCTGAGTATAGCTATAGCTGCCCACCTATCATCTTAAAAAGTTCTCACTGCTAGCTGCAGTTCCTTCAGCATCTAAACAAAAGGAAATTCTTGGGCGAAACAAAGCTGATCTGATGGTTTTATCTTTATCCTGGGAAAACTGTGTGGCTCAACTTCAGAAGCGCAATTACCCTTCATCATGTTGATAGCCTGGCCATAAGGAATTCTCCAGGGTAATACCATCCACAGGGCTATCCTGATTGTCACTGTGTCATTGCAGGATGCCGCTAATATCTTTTGAAATAAAAAACAAGATGACAAACGAAATGGTGACAGAACAGCTCATTGTTTCTGTGTTCGGAAGGGAAGAAGCTAAGCTGAGTCTTGATTACAGTTAACAACTGCGAAATGGGGGCTCCTCCTTTCCTCGTTAGCTCACCGTACCGGGAAAATACAAGGGAACTGTGATCATGTCAGAAACTGGTTGGAATGAAATATAATTGGGAAGAAATATGTGTCCTTACCCTATCGAGGGAAACTAACCTTCCTTTCTGAAAACTCAGACAACGGAGGCTATTCTTGTAAGTAGAGTAGGAAAACAGGCTGGGGCCCTGATTAAAGTGCATTTAGAAGGAAGCTTGGTCTGTCGAGTGGCCGTCATAAGCAGACCGATCAGCCTGCTCTGCTTGTCTTGTGGAAGACCATTGCACACACATAATAGGGAGTGAACCCAGTTTCCATGTTTTAAATTACAAATGAGTGCAGTTTCCAAGACTTCACATTGCCTCCATGGTGCTGGTTAATTAGGAACACCTGGATCAGTCCACCTATAAATCACCCCATTTTTGAGGATTATGAAAACCACAGATTAATTCCAAATTTCTTCCTGATCATGAGCTCCGGCAGGAAGATTCTCGTATCTCTTCTTTACCCTGAATTAATGTGTACTCAGGAAATACAAACAGACTACAAAACAGAATACAGCTAGCTTTTGCCACAGAACTGAGATGTCGTCAGCAGAGACTCCTTCAACAAATATTTATTGAGTGCTAATTATGAGCTAGACATAGTTCCGGATGCTGAAGATACAACAGGGAACAAAACAGACCAACATCCCTGCCCTCTGGGAGGTGACGGAAGGAGGCTGTGTCTGAGAACAAGGATCCGTCTCTTAGGCCCGGGGTCCGGATCATATTAGAGATAGATTCCAAATTCAAGACTATGCATTGAGCACTTTCTGAATGCTTGGCACTAAGACAAAGACCGTTCCCAAAAAGCTTATTAAAGTCAATCAAATAGCCACTATTTACTGAGCAGCAACTATAAACTCTGCTAGGCACTTTGCAGTTTATCATTTAATAACAGGGTTACACAGGTTTTATTATCCCCGCTCAAACCTAGAGAGGTTAGTCAGCTTGCCAAAACGGCCAGGAATGGTTGGACTAGAAGAAAAGAGCAAGTTCAGATCTTCTGTCAGAGTCTGTACTCTGTTCCCTCACTACCACTGCCTTCTACTACAGGGGTCCTCAAGCCCAGGCCAGAGACTGGGACCAGTCCCTCGCCTGTTAGGGCAAGTGAGTGAAGCTTCATCTGTATTTACAGCTACTCCCCATCCCTCCCATTACCCCCTGAGCTCTGCCTCCTGTCAGATCAGCCCAGGCATTACAGTCTCACAGCACAAACCCTATTGTGAACTGCACATGTGAGGGATCTAGGTTGCGCACTCCTTATGAGAATCTAATGCCTGATGATCTGTCACCGTCTCCCACACCTTCAGATGGGACCTTGTAGTTGCAGGAGAATAAGCTCAGGGCTCCCACTGATTCTGCATTATGGTGAGTTATAAAATTAATTCATTGTATATTGCAATGTAATAATAATAAAGTACACAATAAATGGAATGTGCCTGAATCTCCCTGAAACCATTCCCATCCCCCACCATCCATGGAAAAATTTTCTTCCACAAAACCACTCCCTGGTGCCAAAAAGGTTGGGGAGGGCCAGCTGTTCTGTGTAAAGAGTGGGGACGCTTTACCTATGCGAGCCCATAGAAATACAGTCGACCCTGAACAACTTGGAGGTTAGAGGAACTGACCTCCTACACACTCAAAAATCCAAGTAAATTATTGACTCCCCAAAAACTTAACTACTTACAGCCCACTGTTGACTAGAACCCTTACAGAAAACATAAACAGCTGATTAACACGTTTTTAGATATGTATTATATACTGTATTCTTACAATAAAGTCAGCTAGAGAAAAGAAAATGTTATTAAGAAAATGATAAGGAAAAGAAAGCACATTTAGAGTTCTGTCCTGTCGTTATTGATCCTGTAAGTTTATGTCTCCTGCTTAGAAGATGAATTGTCTTTATGAAATGCTAGACAACTGGAGCTACAGACCTCAAGCAATTCAATGTTTTCTAATAATGTCATGACGTTTCTGCTTCTTGGGACCAATTCCAGCATCACTAGAGGTACTTCCTATGGGTCCCATAGTGTTACACAACGTGTTCAATATTGCAGGAAGCACGAAGAAAAATATGCAAGATCTGCCAGGATCACTTCTTACTGCAGTGAGAAACTTACTGGAGAGAGAGACTTCTCACACAGAGATGGTGCGTGTCACATGGTGTTTGCGGCGAATACTCCCATCAGTGCAACGGCAATAGGAGGTAGCTACAAAATTACTGTGGCATGCACTACAATTAATTTTATGCAGTTTTGATTTAATTTTACATCTTTATGTTTGTGACATTTTTCCCAACTGTGAATGGCATGCTGTATGGTCTGTGTTTCTATGCGTAAGTTTTGAGATATTTTAACTTTTTATAATAGATTTGTACATATTTTACGGTAGTAAATGATAAAATAGACCAGTATCTACATATATTTTATGCATTCATGACATCTCTAACTTTTTCTTAATTTTTTCAATATTTCTAGTCTATGCAGTTTGTCTATAAGTTCTTCCAAATTGTCACAATCTCCAAAAAACGTTCCATTACATTTATAGGAAAAAAATGCACATATATGTGGATCCACACAGTTCAAACCTGTGTGGTTCAAGGGTCAACCGGATACCCAAATTAAGAGTTTAAATCAAGGTCAGGAGAGCAAAAATGTAAAACTGAAAAAGTGTTTTCAGTTGTCAGAGCTGAGAGAAGAAAGGGTACGTGCTTGAGGAGTTGAGGGGGGTTATGTGTGAAGAGCTGAAGAATGAAGAACAGGAGCTCAGACTCACAGGCAGGTGAGTCACAGTGGCTGGGGGGGGGTCAGGAAAGCACTCAGGCTGACGTCATACACAAAGCAAGAGCCCAGATGTCATGTGGGGCAACAGGCATGCCGAGGTCCTGTGAGCAAAGTTCATAAAAGGAAAGGTGATTTAAAAAACAGATATGGGATAAACATTCTTTTTTCTACAGGGCATTTCAGAAGACAAGTCTATTAACATTTGAAGTGTTCAATGGCGTAGAAGGGATACACAGTCCCTGCAGCACAGCTTATAATTATGCCAAAAGGCAAAGGTGCTAGTTTCTCTCTTGAAAGCCAAGCGACATGCAAGTGACCCTTGTGTTATTACACCCACATTCAGACGACGGCATCATCGTTCTCCAGGACAGCCTCACCAAACACCCTCCAGACCCACCATCCCCACCGGGTGCTGAATTCACGTTCCCATTCTTACAACTACTTTCAAACCTGGAACAGTATCTCCTCCTTCAAATCCAGCTCTCGATAATAGTTATAATTGTCTGATATTCCGGCATTTTTTTAACTCACAAGTTTGAGATAATGGGCCATTCCTCAATATTCAGTTACTCAGCTAAGTAGCCACAATATTAAACATAGAAGAACTTCAATAGTTGAGATTGTGAAGCCAAATTACTGATTTTATAAAATTCAGATTTTTAAAGTTTATGTTTTAGTCTTGCCTTTTTTTCCCCCCCCCATCCACTCTTGTTGCCCAGGCTGAAGTGCAATAGTGCAATCTCAGCTCATTGCAACCTCTGCCTCCCAGGTTCAAGCAATTCTCCTGCCTCAGCCTCCCAAGTAGCTGGGATTACAGGCAGGTGCCACCATGCCCGGTTAATTTTGTATTTTTCAGTAGAGACAAGGTTTCTCCATGTTAGTCAGGCTGTTCTTGAACTCCCAACCTCAGGGGATCCACCTGCCTTGGCCTCCCAAAGTGCTGGGATTACAGTGTGAGCCAAGGCACCTGGCCTAGTCTTGTTATCTTAATATGTAAAATGTTTTCAAAGTACTTACACTTTTAAATAAGTATAGCTCACTTTAGTCACCAGGTGTTTTATATACTAAAAACGTGTAAATTGAGCCACTTTGAAATGTTAATGGCCTTCTTTTCTGAAATACCCTATAGAAAAAAGAATGTTTATTCCGTAGCCCTTTTTCATCACTTTCCTTTTATCAACTTTGCTCACAGCAAATACAGCAGATGTGATCTCAAAGGACAAATACATCTGAGCAGGTTTGCATTCCTGCTGCTCCCTCCCTGGCACCAACACAGAACAGGCTCCACGAAATGGCTGATCAGGTCATGCAGCAGAGCGCCTGCCCCACATGCCCGGCTCTGCCATGCTAGTAGGAGGCCTCTGGAAAAGGCTACCTGGAGGACAGAGGCAGGTGGGAAGGGGCCAAGCATCAGATCTGAAAGAAATTTTTGTCCCAGAGTCCAAAGCACTTGTTGCCAAGCTGTCCTCTCCTAAGTAGGATCCACCTTTCAGAATTCGGGGGTCCTGGTAAACCTGGACACAGGGTGGGGGTTTGTGCACAGGAAGGGCCAAAGTGAAGCCACATCCCCTGACTGGGGCAGGCGTGGTGAGCCCTGGTATCCGGGGACTCCCAATCCAACAGCACACACTGCAGGGGAAAGCAGGCTGTCACGTGTTTGGAGCCATGACTTTCATGTTCTACATGTAGCCACTGTTAGGTTGAGCCTAAAGCTACCACTTTACATATTTTAAACTCAGCCTAAGGGACTTTCCATGCTTGGTGAACTGTCACCTAGCTGGATGTGTAAGCAGACTGTGACCTACTCTTGTGCCCATCACCGAGTTTTGGCAAATCCTAGGCAGCTGACTAGTCAAACCATGTTCTAATAAGGCAAACCCTGAGCTGGAACCAATCCAGCTGTTTCTGACCTCACTTCCATTTTTACCTCACTATCTTTTTTCTGTCCATAGATCTTCCACCACGAGGCAGGCCGGAGCCCCTCTGAACCTATCCTGGTTTGGGTGGCTGCCAGATTCACATCATTCTTGTCTGGGTTTTCCTTTTAACACCATGCTAGAATTCAAAAGGATTTTTTCAAATCATGCTGTAGGAATCCCTCTTATTTCCTCAACACTCACAGAGTTTCTGCAATTCTGTTGCTGGCCCTAAACGGCCACCTGGCACAGCTGCACGGCAGCGAACAGGGATGGGGCCAGGCCTGGGCTTTCCAGCTGGACCTCAACGGGATCCAGGTCAGGTCCCTGCCCCAGGATGAACGCTGTGTGCCCGAAACTACTGGTCCACTGGTCCCTTGCCCAGCTATCCTTTGAGAGAACAGGTGTGAAACAGGAATGTTGGGTGCTCATAGGAGACACAGGAAAATATCAAGCAGCGATTTCTCACAACAGCAAGAAATGAGAGCTGTTAAATCACCTTCCAGGACAAGGGTGAGCCTGGGCTGATGGGACCCTAACAAACAGGAAGGCGTTAAGCCACTGAAATGGGCTGAGTCCAACATGGCATTGGGTTTGACCCATGTCCTACCCCACACCTAATTATATGCTCATTACCATCCTAAATCACACACCCTCCAGCACCCAGAGAGATTGGAGCATGGCCATATTTAGTTTGGAAATGAGTGACACCTGAATTCTAAGAAATCTTTGCCTTTTTCCTAGAAGACCTCGTGATTATTCCACTCCCTAATTAAAAGATCCCATAAAACTCGAAACCCAATCTCCCTAGTGCACGACTCACTCTCCCCAGCTGGCCAGCATTTCACTCTCAAGTGTGTGTTTCACTTTGCAATAAAAGCTTCTTGCCTTTGGCCTCATTCTGACTCGTCCCTGAATTCTTTCTCCTGACAGTGTCAAGAATGTAGACACTGGCTGGGGCTAGGGTCTCACTGACATCTGGAGACCCTCCTGAGCCTTCTGGAAACAGATGAAGCCAACGGAGCCAGAGCCCCCATGACACCAGAAGAGGCCTGGGCGCTGCCTCTTGCACTGAGGATGCATTGCTCATCCCTGTGCAATGTCTTCTTCTAAGGAAATGGGAAGGCTCCCTAGATCCCACCTTGGTCTCTGATCTCCCAATGCGTTCTTCCTGCCCACTACATAGACAAAAGCAATTCACTGGGACTGCATCATTGCAGTAGAGGAATAATTGAATTGACAGGAGGCTGGGCCACATGGGAGAACTGAGTTAACACTCAGATCAGTCTCCCTGAAGGCTCAGAGCTTGGAATTTGTATGGACAACTTTGTGGGCAGCGGGGCTAAGGAATGGGTGCTGCTGATTGATTGGGGATGCAATCATCAGGGAGTGAAAAACGGTCCACATCCCCATGCACTCATTACACCTCTGGATGGGGCTACAGGATCAGCTGAGTCATGAATCACAAGTTTAGGTGGAATCAGTCTGAAAGCTCCAAACACCAACCTTAGGTTCTATGATAGTGATGTCATCTATAGGAGCAACTGAGAAAGTCACAAATCTTGTGAACTCTGGCCACATGACCCCTGAGCAGTGAGGGATTATAGAAATTATGCCTACATCTTAGCAGAGTCCAGGCCCCTCTCATAATCCTTACTTTGTGGCCTTTTATTGGTTTTACAAAGGCGATTTATTTTTGGGAAGGGCTATTATTATCCTTGCTTTAAGGTTAAACTAGAAACTAAATTCCTCCCAAAGTTAATCTGGCCTACACCCAGGAATGACCAAGGATAGCTTAGAGGTCAGAAGCAAGATGGAGTCAACCATGTCAGCTTTCTCTTGCTGTCATAATTTTGCAAAGGCGGTTTCATGTCTGGCATATATAGCGAGGGTTGTTTAGTACAACAAGGTCTTTGGCTAAGGTAGATTTACTAATCTGTTGAAGAATCTTAGGAAAAAGACAGCCTCTTTTTCAGATGAGTAAACTGAGGCTCAGAGACTCCAAGCTGGTTGATGAAGGTCATGTAGCCAGGCACAGAGCCAGACCTGAAACCATGTCCTCTGACTCCAGGTCACTCCTTCCCGCCCTGCTGCACTACAGATCAAGAATGGAGTGTCCACAGTCTTCCCCTTGCTACAGCCCCAAACTCATCTTCTCCCAACAGGTATAGCCATGAGCAATGACACTCAGGGACTTCAGGAAGACCAACCCAAGGCCTCTGTCCTACTTGAATTGGGGGACAAGGGGCTGGTGGGTGTCCAAAGGTGAGAACTGATGTTGTTGGATAATATGTTAGTTTCAGGTGCCCATGGCACTGTGACCTCATGCAAATCATAAACACAAGCAAAACCTCTGCATATTCGATTTTGTCTCTAGCTGGACTAATGTAACCTGTCAGCACAAAAACTCAGTTCACTTCATAAGACACGAGCAGTTCAGTACAGTGCCTCACTGAACATTAGAAATGCAGGAAACAATTGAAGGGTAAAAGGGTAAAAGAGAGAAAGAGGCAAACAGACACAAATGGCATGCTTCATACCACTATTGGCATTTTGTCAGAACGTGAATTGTTTCAAAATCTTTTCCATTCATACAAGTGGACATGTACAGAGAGCAGCTCAGCCTAGGCTTACATTAAATTAGACTTCTAGCTTGGTCTTTCTGATCTAACATTTCTAAACATCCAGAATGATTAACTATTTTTATTTTGTGGCGAGTTTCTAGACTATAAGCAATGAAGACAAAAGGCTGGTTTACCCTTGCAAAGGAAACCTTTCTGGCTTTTTGCTCACTGCAATGTAATGTAGCAGTCATGGAAATATTACATGCAGCTTGCCAGAGCAGCCCGGAATCACAGCTAGCAATGCTTCAATGAGCCAGGCAGAGTCATAATTCCAAATTCCATTTAGGGAATCACTGGGAGCTGTTATTTTCTCTGGAAACCAAATATTCTTGCCCTCTCTAGAGCTGCCTGCAATTACCTCACTAAGGTGAAAAAGGCTGAACTGGAACAGAAGGACTGACTAGCTCTTGTTATTCAGCACTGGTGAAGATCTATACAGCAAGCCCTTTCTGAGAAGTTTCTCAAGAGATGTTAGCCAGCCAACCAGAGGGCAGCGCCTCCTCCTCCCTTCAATTTATTGTATATTGACAATCCATGCCAGCCGTGGTCAAATGGCAGATTAAAACTCCGAATAGCAATCTGTGGTGCTAAGCCGGATGGAGAGGAAAAGGTCATTTAAAATTAGAGTTAACTCACATTCTTGCGAGAGACGGGGGTCCGGGCGGGCCCCGCAGAGAACAAGCACCAGGAAAATAGCTGTATCCCAGCGCACAGAGAGCCTGAGTCCCAGGGGTCTGCGAGCATTGGCAGCTGCTCTGCTGCGTAGGCCCAGGGAAGCAGGGCCCACACCTCTGCGCTTTATCCTCCAAAGGCAGAGCACCTGAGTGCCCTAAAGATGCGAGCTCTGCGTCTGCCACATGGGAGACTGGAGCCAGGCCCCGAGCTGCACGGGGTTCAGGCCGCTCACCTGCCACACACCCCCTTGTAGAGCCTGAAGCCAAGCTCCTGCTGGGGCTTGTTCAGGTTATTAATTAGCATTGCATTAGCAACGGCTGTGCATAGGGGCGGAGGGCGACTCTGTCATACTCTGTAATATAAGCAATTCATTTGACGCTTCAATCTCTCTCTCGTATGTCTAAATTCACTATGAGGGAATTATAACACGGATTCTAGGTGTAGCATTTGTAAAGTATGATAATGATTGTTTATAACCAAAACTAGATACACATTAAACAGCAGCATTAGGAAATGCTTTCATTTTTATAAAGGTATTAAATTTTGTAAAAATTAAATTTTAAATTTTAGTTTATTGGAATAATTTTGATTTTTGAATACTCACTAAATTTTGCCTTTTAATTTTAATTATTTTAAAAGAAAAATAGTGCTACTGAAAAATATGAAAAATAACCTTAATTTTTTAACCTTAATTTATCTAAATTTATATTTTATTGGTAAAATGTTCAAATTTCCTATTACAAATGTAACTACATTTTCCTTTCTAATGCTTTAGATTAGGGTTTGGTTGGCAAGCTTTCCCTGCAAAGGGCCTGCTTCACATCTGAAGAATGGATGAAAGTTGGTATTTTGCTAGAAATAGAAATTATAAAAATGCGGCTTAAAGAAAAAATGGAAATAGTAACAGAAAATACGCAGAGAGCAGCCTGTTTAGATTCTTTAAAACTGAAAATAGTAAAGATGAATAGACTTTTGTCAAGCATGACCCACACAAAATTTGAGAACAGGGCATTACAAGTTTATTTTGTGAAAATTTAGCTATTGATCAAAACAGTAAATGTGAGCAAGAAAATTATTTTAATCAAATCCACAATTTGTATGATTTCACATTTCCAACTTCAGTCATAAAACATATACTTTTACATATATTTTTATTTGGTTTTTATGAACAAATACTGATTATGGACAAATGTTAAGAATTTTTGTTATAGTCATTAATAGGTTGGTTTATAACTTTTAAATGTTAAAAAATATATATAGTGTGTGAGTCTCCATCTGTACCCCTATCCCAGGTCCTGCAATGTTGATGGCAGGCCTGTAATAAACTGCAGCAGAGGCTGTTTTCTGTATGAACACAGATGAAATATGCACTCTCTCATCAGATTGTTCTTCCTTAAAGATGGTTTTTGATCATAGAAATCCCAGATTCAGGTTTCTATATATCCCCATTGTCTCTAGTTCAAATTCCTCAGACTGACAAGCAACAATGTCCAGTTTTCTCCAGAACCTACTTTTCCTTCCTTACTTCTTGACATTCTCTACCCAAATTTTCTACTCCAGTAGACTGGACTTCCCCCAGGGCCTCCTGCCCAGGCATTGCACAGCCACACCCATCTGCAATGGCTATTCCCACCCGCTCCACCCATTTCAACTCTCAGCCCAAGGCCACCTCCTTGATGACACCTTCCCAACTGCCCATGCATATGGGAGACTTCTCTCAATCCTGTGGCATGTGTTCTCTGTACCCCCAGAGGTAGGTTGCTCTGCAGTTATGTTACGCATGAATAATGTCTTACTTGCCCAAGCAGATTATTTTCTTAGATTATAACCTGACATTTTTTTGAGGCACTGACACATGCCAAGTACTGTAAGGAACTTACATTCACTATGAAAGCAAATTCACTGAACTGAATTGACAACTGTCATGGTTAAGTTTAGGTGTCAGCTTGACTGGATTAAGGGATACCCAGATAGCTGGTAAAGCAGTGGTCCCCAACTTTTCTGGCACCAGGGACCAGTGTGTGGAAGACAATTTTTCCATGGACAAATTGGGGGGATAGTTTTGGGCCTAAACTGTTACCACTCAGATGGTCAGGCATTCATTACATTCTCATGAGGAGCTTGCAACCCAGACCCCTCACATGTGCAGTTCACAACAGGATTTGTGCTCCTGTGAGAATCGAATGCTGCTGCTGATGTGACAGGCCACAGAGCTCAGAGGGGAATGCCCACGCACCTGCTGCTCACCTGCTGCTGTGCCTAACTAGCCATGGACCAGTTCCCAGTTCCTACCTGACCAGGGACCAGTACCACTCTGTGGCCGGAGGGATGAGGACTCTGCGGCAAAACATTATTTCTTGATGTGTCTGTGAAGGTGTGTCCAGTGGATATTAGTGTGTGAGACCAAATGGACTAGGTGGGGAAGATCACCTTCACCCAGTATGGGAGGGCACCATGCAGTCAGCTGAGGCCCAGATAGAACACAAAGGCAGAGGAAAGAGAATGTGCTCACTTCTCTCACTTTTGGAGCTGAGACACTCTTCTTCTCCTGCTCTTGGATATCAGAACTCCAGGCTCTTCAGCACTGGGACTCAGGAACTGACACCAGTGGCATCCTCAGGCCTTCAGCCTTGGACTGAGATTACACCATAGATTCTCCTGGTTCCAAGGCCTTCAGACTTGGACTCAGCGACACTACCAGCTTCCCTGGTTCTCCAGCTGGCAGAAGGCCTGTCGTGGGACTTCTCAGCCTCCATAATCATGTGAGCCAATCCCCCTAATAAAGCTCATATATAGATATCTATATCTATGGATATCTATAGATATACACACCTATATATATAAACCTATCTCTCTCTCTCAGAGAGAGACAGACACATGCCAAGTACTGTATCTATACATATTCCTCTATAAATCTATATAGGTTGCATATATATAGGTTTATATATGCAACCTATATATATACATGTATGTTTTTATATATACATTTATATTCATATATACATGTATGTATATGTGTATGTGTATACATTTTTATATATATATGTTTTATTTCTCTGAAAAATCCTAATACAACAACTGATATCCACCACAATGCTACAAGAACCAAATTTTTTCCCACTCTCTTATGTTCCACAAATTCCTGCTCATCAAATCTATGTCTTACACAAACCAACATATTCCACAGCACCTCATCGGATGCTGAGAGCAGAGTGGCCACTCAATAAAAATGCAGTATTGTTGTAGACGTCAAAGAAAAAGAAATCATAGCTAAGCTTCTAGGTAATCATGTAAAAATTACAGCTTATATGTGCATATTTCATTCTTTAAAAACAAACTCCTAGACAACCTTACCCACTTATATATGATGCATACAAAATACTTATTTTTTTCTGCATCCAAAATATAGCAAGTCTTAGAAAATTATTTCTCAAATTAACAATTCTCCTATAAACTCATTAGAATCGAAACCATAGTAAAAGATTAATTATGATATGTAGATTTTATGCCATTTTTTAAAATTTCAATATATACAGACGAAACCAGAAACAGTCTAGACATCTGGTTACTATTTCTCATTGACTGCTAAGCTAATTGTGGTAAAATATGAATGAGAACTCTAAAGTCTTGACTGTCTACAATCTGTAGGATTCTTCATTATTCTGTATAAGATCTCTCTTTATCATAGAAATATGAGTACTCACAGTAAAAAGATAGTTTGAGATAAACTATTTCAAGATACATAGCCTTTAATCCAAAATGTTGAGTCTGCCCCACATTCAAGATATTTAAAAACTGTATCTTGAAATACATGGACCTTTGGGGAAATAAATACAGGAAGCTGTATTTTTCATCTATGCAGTGGTGAGCTGGAGCCTGCTCCGTGGATCATAGAACTGACTGCGCACAGCTCTTCCCAACAGCGTGGTCAGTGATGTCACGTTGGTAACTGAGTGTCCACGTGGGTGAGATGTTTATACTACAGAGGCAGACAAATGTTATAATAGGGCTTCCCACCCCACCCCCGAAAGCTGGTTGTTAAACACTTACTTTTTGTTTTTTGCCAAAATATTCTTGGTGGGTAGAAACATATGGAAAGGAGTGAAACAACGATATAACTATTTTGAAATAACTTTAGAACTCATTAAAAAAACAATATAAAAGGAATTATCATAGGGAAGTTTGTGAAAGGACAATGAGTAGCCTCAGTGACTTTTGGTTAACAAATTAGGTTGTCGATAGGATAAATACAAAGTCAGTTTTCCATGCTTTCATTGACTCATGTCTGCCACCAACCCCACCCTCTGTATTGAAACTTTAATATTACCATTAAAAGTGTAAACTATTTTTTGAGGTTTAAAGAATATGAAAAAGTGAAAACATGCCAAAAATAAGCATTTTGTGAGAAATTCTATGTTTTCATTGGTTTAATTTTAAAAAGTGTTTAAGGGAGATGTCATGACATCCAGGAGCTGTGCCTTGCTGGGAGCTCCTCTGCAGATCTGGGGCAGAGTTGGAGTTCCCTGACATTTCTACCACAGTGAAACGTTTGGCTGTGTCCCCACCCAAATCTCACCTTGAACTGTAGCTTCCATAACTCCCATGTGTTATGGGAGGGAACCGGTGCAAGGTAACTGAATCATGGGGGAAGGTCTTTCCTATACTGTTCTTGTGGTAGTAAGTCTCACGAGATATGATGGTTGTATAAATGAGAATTCCCCTGCACAAGCCCTCTCTTGCTTGCCGTCATGTAAAAGGTGCCTCTTTCCTCCTTTGTCTTCTGCCATGATTGTGAGGCCTCCCAAGCCATGTGGAACTGTGAGTGCATTAAACCTCTTTTTCTTTATAAATTAACCAGTCTCGGGTATGTCTTTATTGGCAGCATAAGAACAGACTAATATACACAGCCATCGGGAATTTGCCTACTATGTGCAGAACATCAGAAATAGGTCAAAATATGTCACCATGAGAAATAAGAAAAAAAAGATTGTCAGTTTTTTAAAATGTTGAGTATTTCCTATATGTCCTTTTTTTCTCAATTTTCAGGGCAGGGATCAGCTTAGCCAGTATGTAAACTTGTTTTCCCACCTAAAAATACGAGACAGAAACTTTTTTTTTTTTTTTGAGACAGAGTCTCGCTCTGTCGCCCAGGCTGGAGTGCAGTGGCCGGATCTCAGCTCACTGCAAGCTCCCCCTCCCAGGTTTACGCCATTCTCCTGCCTCAGCCTTCCGAGTAGCTGGGACTACAGGTGCCCGCCACCTCGCCCAGCTAGTTTTTTTGTATTTTTTTAGTAGAGACGGGGTTTCACCATGTTAGCCAGGATGGTCTTGATCTCCTGACCTCGTGATCCGCCTGATGAAACACAAACTTTTAAGGTAATGTTGATATTGAGAGGTGAAGCCAGCTGGGCTTCTGGGTCAGGTGGGGACTTGGAGAACTTTTCTGTCTAGCTAGAGGATTGTAAATGCACCAATCAGTGCTGTATCTAGCTAAAGGATTGTAAATGCACCAATCAGCACTCTGTGTCTAGCTAAAGGATTGTAAATGCACCAATCGGCACTCTGTAAAATGGACCAATCAGAGCTCTGTAAAATGGACCAATCAGCAAGATGTGGGTGGGACCTAAAAAGGGAATAAAAGCTGGCCACCCGAGCCAGCAGCCACAAGCCTCTTGGGTCTCACTGCACGCTGTGGAAGCTTTGTTCTTTCGCTCTTCATGATAAATCTTGCTGCTGCTCACTCTTTGGGTCTACACTACCTTTATGAGCTGTAACACTCACTGTGAGGGTCTGCGGCTTCATTCCTGAAGTCAGCGAGACCATGAACCCACCGGGAGGAACAAACAACTCCGGGTAAGAGGTGTAACACTCATTGCGAAGGTCTGCAGCTTCACTCCTGAAGTCAGCAAGACCACGAACCCACCAGAAGGAAGAAACTCTGGACACATCTGAACAGCTGAAGGAACAAACTCCAGACACACCATCTTGAAGAACTGTTACACTCACCTTGAGGGTCTGCAGCTTCATTCTTAAAGTCAGCGAGACCAAGAACCCACCAGAAAGAATAAATTCCAGACACAATATTACTGGTAAATGATGCCAAAGTCACACCATATCTAAAATTGCTTTTAAAAGTTACCAGGGCAGACAATTCTCAACCCCCAAGTTCCTATTCCAGCTTCATATTTCTTGTTAAGTATTTTATGCAAGGATTTAAAATGGGAAATGCTCATTATGGGGCAAACAAGGCATCAGATAAATCCATGATGTGCACTTACAGCTGGGCTTTCTCCGCACTTTCTTGTCAATTGTTGAGCAGAGTCACCAGCTGTTAATATTTCTAGATATACCTTTCGAATAATAAGCACGGAGACCACTTAAAATTAACCATCATCTTAGTGATAAATTTACCATCTCCAAATACAACTGGTATTTGACATCTCCAAACACAACTTGTGCCCAACTGTTTCTGAATCTATTCAGCCATTACTGGTATGTCATGAAAAGACAAGACACACCTACGGACGGCCCCAGAAAGGCAGCAGGAAATGGCCGGGAAACCAAATAAAGCGAGCTGCCTATTTCACACATACAGAAGACATACAACTTCCTGCTCTACCACGACTCATCCAAGATGCACCAGGCACGCCCTGCAGCAGCTGCAACAGTGGACACAAAATCTATGTTTTAGACAAATGAGAACCTCCCCAACTTCCACCACGCCGACCCTGCATTTACCCTGGTCTTCAGCACTCTTGATTTGCAGGTCCATGTAACAAATTTTGTTATCTTGTCTCTATTCTATATTGACTTGAAAGTAGCTAATTACAGCCAGGAAGAGGGACAATCTAGACAAGCACTATGCAGGTGGTGAGAAGAGCTGGCTGGCAGGGCAGAGCCAGAAAAAGACCAGCTGAAAAACAGCAGACCAGAGACCTGAAACAGGCCATAAAACATTAATTTGTCTTTTTAGTATTCATCCTGAGTCAAGGCAATTATGTTTAATGAGGATGCATGATGCCTTTTTATAAAAACTTACATGCCAAGGGTTTACATTGTGTACAGGTGTGCATACAGGTGTGTGTGCAGGTGTGTGCACTCTGGGGTGACTGGAGCTCAGTGAAGACATAAATCTCTACCCGGGATTCTGTGTCCCACATGTTTGCTGCAGAGTGATTAAAAACCAACCCTGCCCTGAATTCGACTGCATTCCTGGCCACTCGTGCTGTGCCTCCGCAAAGCGGCCGGACAGGTTCCAGCAAGGGTGGGTTCAGTGAGGAGAGGCATCCTCCCCTCTCATACCTTCATCTCAGTTTCTCAGGGAAGAAAAAAAAAAAACTGACTCAAATCACCCCAGGAAAAAAAAAAAATCATGTATTCTATAACTGTTTATCTTTACTTGGCAAAATCTCTCCACCTACTTCTTGAGTATTTCTTACCCTACTTATCTATTATCCTCCAAATCCCCTTATTAAAAGGGCAAAAAGATAAGAAAATGTTCTATCTTTTGGACAGAGATATCTTGCCAAGAAATCAAGCTCTTTGAAACTACCTATCAAAAGGCAAAACCTAAGACATCTGTTTCAGGCAAAGATGGAGTCACAGGGACTGGATTTACTCCTTCGCTTAAATAACTAGAAAACCAGACGAAAATATAAGGTGTTCAGACAGTTGGCATTGCAGGACCACACACCCTAAGCGAAGGGCAACAAAAAGAGAACCTAGAATTGCCCATCGGCTGCCTGGAGGAGGTTCCAGGCCAAAGGGCAGGCAGCGAACACCCAAACAGACTCCGGACGTCTTGGTGAGCAGCAAAGGCAGAAGACAGAAGATCAAGGAGGTGATGGGAGCAGAAATTTTCAGGGAAGAATAGCAAGGAGGAGGCAGCTGCCCTAGAAGCAGGCTCTGCAGAGCTGTCTGTGGATCTGCACATCCTCGAGAAATAACCATGCCCGGGAAGGGTCAGCCACTATGAAGAAGCGGGCAGGTGGGTTCTCAAAGCACACACGAGGCTTGGAATAGCTCGTGTTCCTGCCAAAGTGGGAAAACTGCGTCACACACACACGGGGCATCGTTACTGCCCCCATGGTCTGGAAGGCCCAGTCAAGTGCCTGCCTGTGATGCTGGCTTCGTTGGCCGGATGCTATGCTTAGAAGCCCCTGCTCCAGACCCAGCCCACGGAGCAAAGGTGAGACAGTAGCCCGAAGACAGTAGCCTGTGTAGGCTGACCAGGGAGCCATGAGGTGGCCCAGCCCCAAAGCTCCGCCCTGCAGGGGCGCTTGATACCCCATGGAAACTGGCCACATTATCACATCTTCTCCTTTTGTGTCTCAACCATCAAACGATGGTTTTGCTAAGTTAACCTTTCTCCTTCTGAGCTTTCTTGCACAAGTTCAGAATGTGAAGCCACAGCTGCTGGTGCCCCAGCTCCAGAAGAAGTATATGGAAAGAGCTGAGCTGTGCCAGTTTCAGATCAATGTCACCAGGCACTTCAAACAGAAAATCAACTTAATTCCAACAGTGGTTTGATTTTTCATTCAACTCATGGAATAAAATGAATGTTTTTAGAATTTGGTTCTGTTGAAAATGTAAGCACCTGATATGACTGTGAATGATACAGTGAATTCAGTTAAGACAAAATTATGTTTTTGTAGGGATCTTATGAAGTCACATTTAAGTGGAGCCCTGTGCTGTGGTTTAATAATAATCTTACCAAATTAAAAAACCTACGGAAAAGAAACATACTTGGAATTGGTTGTGATATGCATGTATATTTCTAACAGCCAGAATAGAAACTGTCATTGTCAAAACTGATATTTTTTATATAGCAAAGAGCCTACGAACTACAAAATGTTTTAGTAAGTTTTAAACAAAAAACAACTTCAGCATGACAATAGGCTCTTTTCTCTCTTGGCTTCCTGTTGTCCGTCCCATTGTAAAAATGTTTGCGCTTTGAAGAAACACTATGTAAATCAAAATAAGGGTTTTACAAGGGATTACATTTTTTTAAAGTTTTCTAAATTTTGGTTGCATTTTGTTCAAAATCAGTTAGGTTTTGATCAAATTATTCAACAATTAAACAAAACCTCCAACCGTTGAAGTTTTGGTAATTTGTAATTATAGGAAAGTTTGAAAATAGGAGTTCAATGAAATTTACTCTTTCAAAAGCAAGTGAGGCATTCAACATATCCATAGAATGAGGAGAATGCAAGTGGACTCTGAACTTCTATAATCTTGCCTGGAAATATTTCAACTTCTAAAATTTTGTGATGAAGCACGTATTTTTAATTGGATGAGTTCATGTTTTGCACCACAATGGGATAAAACTAAGAGGCTCTATGATTTTGCAGCATATACATTTAATAGAAAATTAACAGATATCACTAGAAACAACTTCTTTGATTAATTTTGTCTTGTGAAAACATCTGTCAATAAATGACATCTGAAATGGATACACGAAGACAGTATCTACAAAAATACTTGCCTAAAATATTTACAGTTTCAATATTTTAAAAATAGTATTGAGAGTTTCATACATTTAGCAAAATTTACTCTGAGCTTACCAGGCCCCTCAGCACTTCTAGAGACAGTACTTCCTCAAATAAAAAATCTAACAGTAGAGCATAGAGAGGAGAGTCCATGGGAGACGTGAAACATTTCAAATTTACTCATCACAAAATTCTACTTTGAAGAAGATTTCAGGAAATATTAAAATTTCTTTAATTTAAATTTAAAATTTTAAAATTCCTCTTTAAAAATTAAAAATAATTAGACTACATTAAAGCATATGTCTTTGGGAAAAATACCAGAGACACAGTGTTAAATAAATTTTAAGAATATAATAAACACATATGTATAAAGAATAGTTATTTTGCTTTTTTAATATTTAGATAACCCATATTTAAAACATATATTTGTTTTGCCTTAATGAACATAGATATTTTGTATTTACTTTATATAAAAACTTGTTTTGGCCAGGCACGGTTGCTCCCTCCTATAATCCCAGCACTTTGGGAGGCCAAGGCAGGTGGATCACCTGAGGTCAGGAGTTTGAGACCAGCCTGGCCAACATGGTGAAACCCTGTCCCTACTAAAAATACAAAAATTAGCCAGGCATGGTGGTGCACACCTGTAATCCCAGCTACTTAGGAGGCTGAGGCAGGAGAATCGCTTGAACTCGGGAGGTGGCGGTTACAGAGAGCCAAGATCCTGCCACTGCATTTCAGCCTTTGTAACAGAATGAGACTCAGTCAATAAATAAATAAAAACTTGTTTTGAAAAGTTTTAAATAAAACTATCTTCAGAGGCACCAATGTTATAAAATTGATTTGGTGGTCAAGAAATCTCTTTCCCTAAACTCCCTTCCCTCTCTCCTTTTCTCTGTCTTGCTTTTCACACACATACATAAATTATTTTCAGTACCCTCTTCTCACCGTCAAAAGCATCCTGGCTCCAGTGATAAGTTATATGATCATCCTAATGACTGGCTCAGTGGACAGTGCTTCAACTTTCCCTTCCCTCTTTCCCATAAGCAAGGGGGAAAAATGCCCACCCAATGTCAGGGGAAGGAGGCTGTCGTGTGTATCAGTCACAGAGACTGTGGGCCTGTGGGAGAGAGGACCTGATGTGTCACCCCCAGTGAAACTGCTGTCTGGGCAGCCGACCTGCCAGTCTATTTCTTGTACTTCTATGAACCAAGATAGAACAGAATTAAAAATATGTGGCAGGTAGATCACAAAGGAAACCTGCATTCCCACCATTTGCCATGTAACTTCATGGGGAAGCACTTCTGAAACAGCAGAGTAATGACCACCCAAAGCCCACTCCTCCATAAAAGTAAGGAGAATACCAGCTGAAGGGGCCCAAATCACCTTTTCTGGAACTCTAGAAATTAATCAAAAGGTTACAGCTATCCAAGGAGAATTTATTTAAGAAAAATAACTGAGTATCAGTAATAACAGCAAGTTCTGTGACATTTTAACTTGCCTGTTCCAACCTCTCTCTCTCCAGCTCAAGGGTAGCCTTGAAAACTGGTAGCCTTATAATACAGTAGCTGTGAAAACTGAAGCTCAATACCCCTTGGGGAAAGAAGAGTGGGTTTAGAGCTCCCCACGCACTCATACTCAGAAAACTGTCACTATTTGACCTGTCTGGCAGTGTTATGAAGACTCCACTCTCAGGGCTTGTTTTTATTTGACCTCAGAGTTCTCTCTGGCCCTATCCTTGGGGCATTTGTCAAAAACAATTAGCGGCAATTGTTTAACATCACAGCTATCTGACATGATAATACCAGCTGCGGCTAATAAGAGTCTGACCAACAATACTTTTTAGTACTAAGGAAAAACAAGGAAGTAAGGTGTTTACAGCGGGCTTTGCAAAGTTCTGACATATATTTGAGAATCGAGATGGCCATGTACATGTGCATAGCTGTGTGCATGCCCAGGAAAGACCTGAGAAGGCCCTAAACCCTCACCTCTAGCTGAGCTTGAGGCTCTGCACAAGCAGGAATTGAAGGCTAAGGCAGAGTTGTAAACTCACTGCTGGAATATTGAAGGTGTGCCCCAACACACATACAGAACCCCCTCAGAAAAGACTAGAGACATTGAATCAAAACATTTCAGGAAATCTCTGTTCAATCATTAGCTTAACACTAAGCTCAACAAACTCTAAGTAGAGTAAACACTCAAAGGGATCTATACTCAGACACATCATTATCAAACTATCAAAACACAAAGTGAGAATCTCAAAAACAGCAAGAAGGAAGTAACTCCTCACAAACAAGGGAATTTCACTAAGATTCACACCCATGTTACTAAACACTATAGTAAAAGCAGAAGCTCAAAGAGAATCACCACTGGGACGGCAATGACAAAAACAGTCACCATGAGCATGAAAATAAGAAATATCTGAAAAAAAGGAAAAAGAACTTCCGAACAGCAATCCTTGGACAACATACACTCCTTCCAGAACTTCGGAAGAAGGCTTTTGATTTTTCCCAGCCTTCAATAGCCTCTGCCACTTCTATGGTAGCAAAAACAGTTTCTTTGCCCCTACTTTTTTCTGTAAAAGAGAAATAGGTTTCCATTGTTTCTTTTCTTTCTGGTTTCTGCTGCTCAGCTTGGAAGGCTCAGCAGACATTTCAAATTCCCCTCTTTACTCACTTTCTCACTTTCTCTTGTGTGCTCCAAGTAGGTTCTGACACTGTCAGATCAGGGTGCCTTCTTTGGTTCCCTTTTATTTCTGACACAGGTATTTGTTTTTTGACATTCTTCTATAGTTTTTGCCTTATGGGATCTCCCATAGTGAGACATGAAAAATTGTTGAGTTCTGATTCTGCCAAAGCATCTATTATTCAAACAAACTTTGTGCCTTCTCAACTCTGATGTTGTATAATTCCACTCAGGAAATATTTGCTCACCAATCCTCCCTTTACCCCAGGTGAGACTTAACCTATCATTATCCTGCCTGCCTCTCTTTCAGTAGCTCTCTTGCTGTCTGTACCTTTCCTTAGAGACCTAAGTCTATAAACTATCCATGCATATTTTCCAAGGGCAAACGCTAAATCTGATGCCCTTCCTAAAATACTGTATCATCTTCAATTCGTGGAATAATACTTGAAGTACTCTATTCTTAGTGTCTCGGTCCTCTCAAATCTAACTTGATATAATCCTAAGTCTTTAAAAGATGATGTCCAACAGGACTTACTACTGACTCCATGCCAGCGGCTTCAAGGAGTGTCCTCCAAGAGGCTCTTCACTCAAGAACCCCTTTAAAGAAGTAATCTATCTTATCCCCTTAAACTTTCTCTTCATATGTTGTATTTCATTAGGCCCCATCATTTTTCCTGATACAATAGCAACTTATAATCTTTTTCCTAGTCTTATATTTTAAAAGCAATTTTATAACTATCAACCCTAGCCTTCATTATTAAAATATTTCCTGAAACCTGAAAATATCATATATTCTCTTTCATGCCTCCCTAAGCTGTCCTCTAAGATTGCCAACTTTGTCTCAAAGAACGCTCTCTCATTTTCCAACTTGATGAACTTATCATCCTTATTTTCCCTTCCACTTTCTCTTTTCAAATTGTCAGAGGCGTTCAAACAAGAGCAACTCCATCCTGAATAGGGACTGAGTAAAATGAGGCTAAGACCTACTGGGCTGCATTCCCAGATGGTTAGGCATTCTAAGTCACAGGATGAGATCAGAGGTTGGCACAAGATACAAGTCATAAAGACCCTGCTGATAAAACAGCTTACAGTAAAGAAGCTGGCCAAAACCCATCAAAACCAAGATGGCAACAAGAGTGACCTCTGATCGTCCTCATTGCTACGCTCCCACCAGCACCATGATAGTTTACAAATGCCATGGCAACATCAAGAAGTTACCCTATATGGTCTAAAAAGGTGAGGCATGAATAATTCACCCTTTGTTAATAGCGCATAATCAAGAAATAACCATAAAAATAGGCAATCAGCAGCCTTTGGGGCTGCTCTGCCTATGGAATAGCCATTCTTTTTATTCCTTTACTTTCTTAGTAAACTTACTTTCACTTTGCACTGTGGACTGGTCCTGAATTCTTTCTTGTGCAAGATCCAAAAACCCTCTCTTGGGGTCTGGATCAAGGTCGCTTTCCAGTAACAAAATCTCAAGCTATAACTTTTAAATTGGCACTCATCATTGTCCATTTTTCTTAAAAGTTTACTTAACCTTTTATTGCATACCATTTGTTCTCTTTTAAAATCTGTTACATCCTCTCTTTACTCTCAATTGCTGACATGACTGTATGCTTCATTTGAAAATGTGAAAGCAACCAGAGAGATTACCACCATCTAACCTATGGCTGTGCCTGCAACAGTATCAATATCTCATTCTGTCCTGTTCAAACAGCAGTAGTACCAAGTGTCCATACAGCCCTCCCTCCACATGTTCTTTTATCCTGTCCCTGTGGCTTTCTTAAGAATAGAAAATCTCACTCTTTCTGTGGCATATCATTCTAATAATTGCCTACAACATGTTCTAGTACCAATCATTGAGAGAAGACAGAAAGAAGAAGAAAGAGGAAGCTAAGGGAAATGGAAAACCCTATCTTGAGATCCCATATCTTGGTCCAGCTACTGCCCCATCTCCCTGCTACATTCATAGGATAATTTCTCCCAAAGTTTTATTTGTTCTTCTGCCACATTTTCTCTCTTCTCTCCTTCTGGGGCTCCAATTTCATCTGTATTAAGCCTTTTCACGATGTTCACATGTACCTTATATTCACTTGGGTATTTTCTGTTTAGTTTCTCTTTCTGTGTTCGGTTTGGATATTTTCTATTGATCTGTTTACCAGTTTACTAATCCTGTTTGCTTCTGTGTTTGATATGTCATCACCTCCATTTACAGTTATCTTCAGATATCATATGTGTCTGTTCTAAAATTTCTTCTTGATCCTTTTGTGCAGATCCTCCTTCTTCAGTGAAAGTCTCTATATTTTCCCTCTATCTTCCTGAATACATTATTGTCATTTTAAAATTCTTTTTGTTAACATCTGTACGCCTGTGTGATTGCTGCCTCACTTGTGTTTCTCTCGTCTGTTTAGTCTCGTGATTTTCAGTTATGTATTCCTGTGTCTCATCATACCTAATAATCTTTCATTGAATGCAAGACGTTGTATTTAAGACAATGATATCTTCCTTCAGGGAGGAGTCTCCATTTTCTGATAAACTAGAGTGAGACTGATTATTTAATCCCATTGAGAACTAAGCCAAGAGGGAACTGGACTGCACTGTTCCTAAGACCCAGCTACCTTTTCTATCTCCTTCTAGAATATGAATTCTGTGAACATAGAGCTCTTATATGTCTTGCTCATCATTTTCTTCTTTTGAGGGACAAACAAAATACTCCATGGGGCACTGCAGAGGCACACATCAATCAGATCATTGATTCAAATTATAGTTTCAAAAAGTGAACAACCAGTAAAAATAAACCATTCATTGTTCTGAATATAAAATTACAAGAACAAAAACAGTTTATATGTGACTTTCACCAACCTTCTCTAATTTAGCCATCAAGTTAATTCCTGAAAATACAATTGCATTTTTCATATACGGCCTGCTTGTGGGCACTAAAATATTGAAATAATTTATGAAATAATTAGTTAAAAGTTTATACCAACATAGCTTTACATCTTATTCCATTTCTATTCATTCAATTAACAGATAATTGGATTGAAATAATATCTGAATGAAATAATTATCTGATAATAATTGAATTGAAAGCACCTAGCAAACATACCAGGCAACTGAAAGGAGGAGGGTAACAGATTCCAGACATAATCGTGTTGGAAAACCAGGCACTCTGCAGCCTCACTCTCTGTGGGAAATCTTTCTGATGGTCATCTTGTAAGAAGCTAACATGGTAATAAGATTTCCCATATTTTAAACTGCCCTTCCATGAAAAATAAAAGGTTGATGAAAGAGACAAATGACTCAAAAAATGCACTATTGCAAATGCATGCTCAAGTATAAACCCAAAGTTGCAAGTTGGTTTCTTACCCACCAACTCCTCGATGCAGAGTGGAATCTGTATAATTTCGATGAAATCGGTAAAGTGACACAGCAATGCTTTCAGATACAGGCATTATGTAGAGACGTTCGTTAAACTGAAGAAAACAGCAAATGAGCTGCGTTAGGGAGAAATCTTGTGTCTATGGTTCTCAGTGTTTTTGCAACTCAAAAGAAAGTTAATTCTCTGCAAGTTTTTGTTAGTGAGCACGTGGTAGGCTGACCAGAGCAGGAATACGTGCAACAGCATTCAAACCTGCTCCACAGGCTGTGGCTTTGAGAAGACAAAGACTTTCCCATTTTAACAATCTCTTTCACACAAACATGCACCAATTTTAACCATCCTATTAAAAGAGAAACCAAAGGGGCTTTATATCTTTTAAAGTTACAGAAACATTCCTAGAAGCCTTCCAACGTTCTCAAGTGCTTGAGATCTTAAGTCACTTGGGTGCACTTAAAAAAGAAATTTCAACTCGTGTTGGGGCTACGGCATTACTGATTGAGGTTCTGGGAATTAATACAACAATCCTGAACAATTCCAACAAATAAAATTACAGGAGAAAAAAGCTCCCGTATAGACTAGTTGAATTTAGAATATATGAACATGGGTTGTAAGCTATTGAAAGTCTTTAAAGATTTTGGAAATGAGTCCACACAATACATAAAATCTGGCTATTTTCAAAAGTCCATATAAGTTTCAGAGCAATCTAGACAGTTAACACTTGGAGTTAAATAAAAATAAATTGTAAGGCAGACCAACTTCTAAAACACTTTTAAGCATCAGCAAAAATATAAGTTGAAACTACTGATCCTGCTGCCAATAGTTAAAACTATCGTAACAATAAATATAACAGTAAATACATTTAAGCTTTTCATATGACAATGTTCAGTGCCTTGGAGATGAAGACATTTAAGTTTCTATTGTGAACATTTAACCTTGTTGATAGCACATAAATTTTTACCAAAACATAAAGGTAAACAATCTACACCATCTTTATATATGACTAGAATACAAACAAAATAGAGAGCTAAAAGCTCTAAGTGTGTCTCAGCAAAACAATCTTCAAATTCCTAAGACAAACAGAGCAAATTGAAGGCACACATAATTTGCTGAAATTAAAATGTTTGCTAAAGAAAGACTGTTAAATCTCCCCAGACTGGTAGATTATATGTGTGTGTGCATCCCTGGGAGGGATAAATATATATATTAGGCTATGTGTACATACACATACACACACACATGCACACACATGGTCTAATGAAGCCACATGGGTACTATTTTTTGCCTTCATAAAAATAAGTAAATAAGTTAATAAAATCCTTTTCCCAGCTGTATAAGTCTGTTCTCAACTGCTATAATGAACTACCCGAGACTGGGTAATTTATTAAGAAAAGAGGTTTAATTGGCTCACAGTTCTGCAGGCTATATAGGAGGCATGGCTGGGGAGGCCTCAAGAAACTTACAATCATAGCAGAAGGGTGAAGGGGAAGCAAGAACCTTCTTCACATGGCGGAGCAGGAGAGAGAGAGTGAAGGGGGAAGCGCTACACACTTTCAAACAACTGGGTCTCGGGAGCACTCACTATCACGAGAACAGCAAGGGGGAAGTCCACCCCCTTGATTCAATCACCTCCCACTGGCCCCTCCTCCAACACACGGGGATTACAATTCAACGTGAGATTTGGGTGAGGACATACAGCCAAACCATGTCACCAGCGAACCCTGGATGTTTTTCCTTTTCACTTTGAACTAGTTATTCAGAAGGTAAAACATTTTTATACTTTAAACTTCACATAGCAAAGGTTATCAGTACCTGTTTTTGTGACAACCTCCAAGTTACACATAAATGAGATACCTTCCCATACACATTCCAGGAAAAAAATACCATGAAGGGAAAATATACACAGGTTTTCTCAACTTCTTCTCATTTTCTGAATGATCTTTTGGGGGCTTAACAATAAAGAACCATGTTTCATTCTTTAAAATGTTTACTAAAAAGAAGTATCACCGAGAAAGGGAATAAGAAGAATATGGATCTCAACTGGGAAACCTGATCTTTGGCTTTCGAGAAGACACCACTGTGTGTGGCTTTAGTTTCACCCCACATGTGATTTTCTTGCTGTTAAAATGTCCATATGTGACACGGAAGCCCCATGGTTGAAGAAAAGTGGACTTCAGATAGATAATAAAGGTGGTTTTGTTAATCTACAGGTTTCCACTCCTGGGCCATCTGAAAGACACAGAAAAGCAGGTTAACAGAAAACATCGCTAAGATGTGACCTGGCCACAGTTTGCTTCTGGTTCTCCCAGGAGCTGGCATTTCTGTTGGATTCTGGATTCTGGGTGTTGTTCCTGGGACGGATGGGATGGGACCTGGGACCTGCAGCACGCACAGCTCCTCACAGCACACCCAACGGCAACATGCCGCCGTGCAGAACCGCCACAGGAAACGTGGAACACTGATTTTGAAATTAGCTTTTGTGCAGTGCTGGTGCCCACTCCGTTTCAGTTCATCTAAAACACCCCTTACCATTCCTCTGCCCCTTCCTTCATCTTCTCCCGCTTCTCACTCCACAGCCCCCATCCTGACCAACCAGCATTGAGTGTTGAGTCTACAGCAGTGTTTGAATCTGGATCGTTTCGTTCAATCACAGTGCTGAATAACTCTCCTGAAGAGCTATTTAAGTCATCCTCCTAGTACCAGGACCACTCTAAAACTAAGCCCCAAAAGGTGAACATCATCTAGAGGCAACATTCTAAATTTCTTAAATTATGTATCCATTAAGTAAAATGAATCTCTTTTACCTCTAGTAAAATGTTCAGAGTGTTTAATTCCATTTGATTCATACAAAAATTCTATACTAAGGAAGATAGAGTACTATAATAGACCTGAAATCAAATTTTAATAAAAGAGAAGCCTGGGTAACATAGTAAGACTCCATCTCTCCAAAAAAAAAGTAGCCAGACGTGGTGGCTCATGCCTGTAGTCTTAGTTACATGGGAGGCTGAGGTGGGAGGATGCTTGAGTCTGTCATTGTGCCACTGCACTCTAGCCTGAGCGACAGAGCGAGACCCCGTCACAAGGAAAAGAAGGAGGAAGAAGAGGAGGAGGAGAAGGGAGGAGGGGAGGGAGGACAGAGATGAGAGAAGAGGGAAGAACAGGAGGACAGGGTGGGGAAGAAAGAAGAAGGAAGGAGGAGGAGGATGATGAAGAAGAGGAGGAGGAGGGAGGGAAGGAGGAAGGAAGGAGGGAAAGAAAAACATGAGTTCCAGTCCCGTCCCTGATCCCTCCAAGCTACAAGTTTCATGTGACTTCAGGCCAGCCACCCAACCCCTATGGGTACTTCACAGTACAATGTCTGTTGGGAATTCTGTGATCTCTAAATTTGTTTCCAGCTCTAACAAACTATGAATCTGCTATCATTCTCATTTTACAGAAGACAGCTAATGTTCACCGAGGAAGAGTAAATTGTTCAAGACCCTGTGGTCAACAAATGGTGGAGCCAGGGCCAGGCTCTCTTAGCCCTAATCCATTCTTTCCACAGCAGCTTGCTGGTCTAAACCACAAACACTAGAGCAGCTGGAAAAGAAGTCACCAACAAAAGCAATTAGAAATGTAGTTTCAAAGTTCTTTTTCCAGCATTAAAACATATACTTAGAACGAAACCAAATCAAAGTAGATGTGCTGTCTAGCAGAAACTTATTAACTAAAAAATGCTCGGGATGAGATGGTGATGGTTCCTATTGGATTACAAATTTCCCCCTTAAAGTGTTACAAATGCTCTAGTCAAGTCTAAGAACAAATCAAGAAGCCCAAATATGGTGAATAACAACTTTTCTTTCTCCTTCCATGTGCAACACTGTATATACCACTAATTGGCAGATGGTGTGAAAGTGGTCTGACCTTTAAGAGGACTCGGACCATCCCAGAATCCCCGCTGCCATCTTTGTGCTAGCCGGCAAGAAGCTCAGCCAACCTGGAATCAAGTGCAGGCCTCATCTCAGTAGGAACTTGGCCTGTCTTCTCTCACTTGGTAACAGAAACAAAAAGACAACCACCGAATGGAGTAACTGGAGTCACCGACATTTCTTAGTGCCTTTTGTGTGTCCAGTACCATTCTGCTTATGGTAAGTAATTTTCCCAACAGCCTATGAGTTAGTTATTATTATTAGCTCTAAACTGAGACACAGACCTTGTGCACACCCTTAATGATGAGAGAAGCCAAATCTGTATACCGACTTAAGAGTCCATTCTCTCAGCCACCAAAAATGTACATAGGATGCTACTGTCCATTTAGGACGTATATGGCATATATATATATATACATACACACGTGTATCGGCAAATACATGTACATAGATGTATATGTTGTGTGTAGATAAAAATAGATATGTATAATTATTATAATATGCCTTAATTCACTTTTGAAAAGGAGAACACATTAGAGGTAACTATGTAAACATGTGCCGTTCGCAAGGTGGCTAAGTCACTCTGGAATGCCAGGTATGGGTTGACAGTGTAAGACGGGACGGTCGGCCCCAATGGGCAATGATTCACCCAGTCTTGCTAACAACCCTCTTCCCTCCCAGACTTGCACAGTTAGGGAATAGAGGAAGGAATTCCACATGAATTTCGGCTTACAACATGTGTTTAAGAACTTAAAGTCTTGCCACCAAAACAGGAAATTCACGATTTTAATATTCCACCAGCATACCTCTTTAGCATAATGTGAAAAAATGTCCATTTTTATTTTCATCTGTCTTGTGATCCTTTCTAGTTTTTGACTGTTTTCTTCACAACATGGGTGGCATTTTGTTCTCACGGTATTTGTTGCTTTATTTGTTACCCCTGAATCATGTGTTTCAGAGATGGTCGTGCCAGGCATGGCTACGTGGGCAACTCCAGCATCTCAGGTGGCTGCTCTTGGCATCACTGTCCTGAGGATGGCTACGTGGGCAACTCTGGCGTCTCAGATGTCTGCTCTCAGGATGACGGACCTGAGAGTGGTTGTGTGGGTAATGCCGGCATCTCAGGTGGCTGCTCTTGGGATGACTGTCCTGAGAATAGCTGTGTGGGGGACTCTGGCGTCTCACGCGTCTGCTCTCGGTGTGGCTGTCCTGAGAATAGCTGTGTGGGGGACTCTGGCGTCTCAGGCGTCTGCTCTCGGTGTGGCTGTCCCGGCATGGCTGCTCGGAGGACTCTTGTTCCTCAGGTGTTTGTTCTTCTTGTCTTGGTGATGATTTTTCTTGTGATTGTCTCATCGGTGGTTCACTGTGGGCTTCTACTTCTACTGGGGTTTCTAGGAGTACAGGTGTATTTTTTTCCTCTAGAAGGTCAAATAGTTCTTTTCCTTGTTTTCAGTAAACAAAACAAAATCACCAATAAACATAGTAGCCATCTAAACCAACTGAAATAAATCATAAAAAGACAAACATCGCTGCTATATCATTGACTTAGTAGTGACAGTGATAATACTAACAAAAATACTTTTCACATAGGGTATTACATGGGCAATGTGTTTTTGCATGCATTATCTCAAACAGGCATAAAATATGATGGGATACCATCAGAGAAGCTATAATCAAAGATGTGTTACCAAATGCTGATTACACAGACACAAGCCACTAGTCATTTAAAAATTGAAAAGACAGGGAAGATTCTTGCTTTTTCTGAGTAAGTGAAACAGAAAAGGCATTTTTAGTAAAATGAAAAAGAAAGGAATCAGAGTGCAGGACAATCTAGAGGCCATGTCCTTCGGAGTAGACCCCAACACATGAGAACCAACCTTCGAAGCTCAGGAAGAACACCCCACCACATTCAACCTTTCACCGGCCAAACTACATTTCCCAATGCTAACACTACCTTTCCTACGGGGATGAATGCCATTTGGCAGAAGATATTTAAAAAATGCTCCTGAAAACTAAAAACAACAGCCTTTGAAATAACACTTGAAAAGATGTCTTCAGTGAGAAACCTTGCAGAACCTGAGAGGGATCAAGTCGCTCAGCTGACATGGAGATCTTGGCACGTTCACACACTTCCTTCCCCAAAACCTGCTCATCCCCTTGTTTTCAGAAGCAATGCGCAGACTCAAACGAGAAATCTCTACTCCAATTTCATTCGTGCCCCCCATATCCACTTTGTGGCCCAGTGCGGTCAATTTTGTCTACTCCCAGGAATCTGTCACTTCTTGTCTGGGTCCCTGGGTCCCACCCCTGCCTGGGTCCAGGCCTTCACACCCAAAAGAGAGAATACGATGCACACACATAATACTCTCATCCCTCTCCCTTCTTCCCCTGCTATCACAGCCCCTTCTTAGAAACATAAATTTGATCATATCATCTCCCTGCTTTAGCATTACCTACAAGATAAAGACCATAATCCTTACATTGACAGACGAGGGCATGGCAACCATGACCAGGTGACCACCAGAGATGTAGAGCTGCCCGAGACTGTGTTACCAGACAGTGCACAGCTAAACAGGCCCAGGTGACTAGTTCAGACCAAAGGGATGGGAAACGGGATGTGTCCCTTCCGGACTGAGACGGCTGGGTATCTAATGTGGCTTCCTACATCTTTCCTTCCCTTCCTGTAGCAGACTCACACCGTGTGTTGAAGATACCAGCATGACAAAATCAAGGATCCCTGAGTCACTGTGTGGAGGAGAGCCACCCAGGAAAGCCTCCAATCCACAGTAGGCTGCTGTGATCAAGAAATAAGGATGTATTGTCTAAAGCCACTGAGATTTGGAATTGTTTTTTTTTTTCTACTACAAATTAGCCTTGCCTTTTCTCACTGATGGACCTTAAAAGCTGAACCTTGTCTGTATCTCCATCTTCCTCACATACTATTCCTTCCTCAGGCACATTCACTTTTTGCTCCAACTGCCCCAAACTAGTTGCACTCCCCCAATGCACCCTCACTCTTCCATGCACTCTTCTAAGCTGACCCCTCTGCCCACCACCCGCTTCCTCACCCTGTCAAGTTGGCAAATTCCTACAAGCCCTTCCCAATTCATTTTCGCAATCCTCTCCTTTATAACACATTCTATAAATCCCTGCAGCCTCCCTCCCAGGCCCAGACAGTCAATCGTTCTCTCTGTGGTACATTTCCAGGGTACCCAGTACACACCTCTATTTTAACACTTATCTCTCTTACTAGATTTTCTTGTCTATAGATCTGTGCCCCAACCCCAATACACATGAGCTTCTTGAGAAAAACAAAACTGAGTCTCATTCCAGTGGATTTCCTCCACATTCCGGATAGCACTTGGCCCAAGGTCAGCAGTTCCATATTGTCTATTTTTAAAAAATGATTAATGGCACGTGAGTCCCGCTGCCTCCATCCACTTTCAGATGCATCTTGAACAAGGCACCTTCCCTTCTGTGTTTCAGTTAATTCTCTCTTAGAAAATAGGGATAAAAATATGGATCTTTAGGAACTGTAGGATTAAGATGATATGACAATGAAAGCACACTGTGAATGGAAAAAATGGATACATCCATGATATGATAGTCATCATCACATAAAAGCTTAAACAGAAAAAAAGGGGGGTTATAGAAGAAAATACAAAGACTGTCACACGGTGATGTATGACTATGTGCCAAGCAAAAGGCAGGGGCTGAGGGCTCTGAGGGCAAAGTGACCCTCTGCTAATCCCACAGGAAGACCTGCCCGGCCGCTCACGCCTGGCGCCAGCACAGCGCCCTCCCACACCTGGGCATGATTCTCCATGTCAAGTCTGTCTCCCTGACTAGAGGGCAGGGATGGCGTTTACTCATCTTTGTTTCTGAAGTGCCCAGCTCAGCCTGGCACATGAAAGAAACTCAGAAAACGTTTGACAAATAAAAGAATAAAAAATAAATAGTGAATGAACCAGCAGTCTGCTAGTCCCACACATAAAGCATTCCCAAAAACACATAAAATTAAAATGTGCAAAATTAAAAATAGATTTAAGGTATTAAAATGTATGTATATGAATATTAATATTGTGTAATATAAAATGATATAAAATATTAATATAAAATAATATTTGTGCTGTGTTACTACAGAGTAAAATACATTTTCAAAAACTTCTGCGTTCACCTTGCCTTTTAAATGCAATCATCTACGAGACGTTCCTGGCAGTGCATCTGTGCGCTCTGTCGGTTTTCTTTCAGAACTCAGCCTGCTACCCAACAGGCACCTGAGTGTGGCTGAAAATGTCTCCGCTAAGGATACTCATGTGTGTCTAAAGCCTCCCGTCTGAAACTCGTACTTCTTATCACAAGTTTCCGGAGCTTTTCGTTACAAAATATTATCAGAATAAATGCAGTGAAAGATTTAAATAATTGAACGATGGAAAATCTGCCAAAACCACATTGTTGACTGACAGATTGTGCCACCATCCAGTACACCAAAATCTTCGTTTGTCAGCTGACCTGGAACCTGCCATATGCAAGACGGTTTGAGGGCTCCATGCATAGTCATGAGACCGTGGTTTACTCAAAGCCCACATGAGCACATGGGGAAGGCTGCCTGTCAGTGGGAAGCTTGGCGACACCCCCACGAGGCAGTGAATCACGGGGCCTCGCTAAGGACACTTTCCCCTCGAAACTCGCAGAGCAGCCACCTGCACCGTGCCCTACATCACACAGAAGTGTCTGTGAGTGAGCGCGGGTCATAGGTTCTCTTACCAGGAAACAGAACCACTTTTTTACTCACGTCAAGGTTCTTGAGAGATACTGGAAACAAATAAACAAACAAAACTCCAGACATTAGTAAGCTGACCAAAAAGTGTAAAACCATGGTATTTTAATGTAAGATCTATGGATACAAGAATTACTGGAAAGTAACCAATTTGACTAGTTTAGACAGCATTTGGGGCCGATTTCAGTCAAAAATATAACTATGCTTTTATTATGCAGAAAGCCATGCCAACATTATGCAAATTGTACCTTCTGAAATTACAGGGCACTGGCAGAATTTTGATCTTATTTTTCTTCCCCCAACCCCCGCCAAAAAGCATATTTTACTTGAATTAGGTTTTCTTTCCCTTCTTCCTCATAGGATGTCACAGCGCGCAGCCAGCCGCATGTGGTGGCGTTTCCTCTGCGCTGTGTGAGATTTAGGAGGTGACAGCATCTTTCCGGGTGACCAGTAAAACGCAGGTGCTGGGTGTTCTCTGCAAACAACCAGCAAATGTAAACCGGCGCAGCTTACACAGCAGCTCTTTGTAGCTTTGTAAAATCTCAATAGTAAACAGCAATAAAGGTAGAATACTCACTCTAAAATGAAAAATACCCAAACTACAAAAGTACACTTACATCAACACTCACAAGACAAAACGCACAAATGCACACAAGTATCATATAAATAAATGCAATAAAACTTTTCCACAGATCTGCCCCATCGAACGTCTTCTCCGACAGTTCTGCTTTGATTTCAGGTACTGTGAAGTCCATAGGCTTCTCTGCCAATTCAGCAACTTAGCAGGAAAAAATTGTTCTAGTCTAGGTATATGCCCCTAAGTGTATCTGTGTGTCAAAGTTTCTATCGGCATAATTAACACAGAAATCTTTTGCTAATAAGCACTTCAGTTCAACTGAACTGAGTAGCCAAATAATGAGACTGAGGCTGTTCTGCAGCCCTGACATTTTGACGAGTGAGATGAAAAAGACATGTGGGAGCAGATGCGGGAGCTGACAGCCGGGGAAGGAGGAATTCGAGAAGCCATCAGAAGGACTGGTTGGAGAGATTAAACTGCCAACAGCAGCAGCTGGGGAAATCTGAAAATTGGAGCAGAGGGAAAAACGAAGAGGAACGAAGAGTTTCAAGAGCTGGTTTTGATTACGATCGTGTGAGGTCAGAGGCTACCAAGGATCAGACTTACGATAACAGCTGGATGAGGTCAGCAAAACCACTGCCTTTCTCCACAAAGAATTTCCTCAATTGTACGTTTTAAAGGATTATGTGATTTGAACATTATGTAAGTACCGTATTCAATACTCGGTTTAAAACCTAGTTTTATTTTCACTTACTTTTGTGGCCGCCAGAAGCCCCAGCAGCTGCTAGTTATGAATTAAGATGTCAGGCTCAAATTTGTGAAAATAAATCCAATGTTTTGGTTGAAGGTATAATTAGTTTGTGAAAAGTTAGAAACCCGGAGTTAGATAGCATTTATTTTCTGTATTTGGTAACTATTACCTAGGCAACTGATTTCTCTGTGGGCTAGAACGTTTTTAAATAAACCAGCAAAGACATTACCAAGTCCTTACAGGGGATTGCAAGTTACACCAAAAAGTAGTTTGAATTCACAAAATCTCTGATGGTGGCTTGAAGGCTTTTCCGTCCCTCTGTGGCCCTAGATTAACAGGTTAACCTAATAATCTCTCCCACAACCACTATAGTTCTTTTATTCTTAAAATATAAAAATATTTTTATTTTCTGTATTCAAACATGCTCATCATAGAAAATCTGAAAAACAGAGCAAAGCCAAAAAATAGAAATAAATATAAATCATAAACTCACCACTTGATGTAAGTTGTAACCTAAATTAGTCTAGCAATAGGAAATAAGAACTTAGCTCTAATTCTGTAGCCTTGGAACAAACTTCTAGACGTGGATAGCTGGTTCAAAAGGCGTACGTGTTTTTCAGATTTCTAAGACATACTTCAGAGTCTGACTCTCCTGAGGATACAGCCCCACAGCGCCCCTCAAATGATGCCTTTCTCTTCCACACACTTGAACCACCGGCCACAGAAGTGGGTAGGGGCCCTTCTTGCACCCACCACTGTCTCCAGATCTTTACCCCATCCTCCTCCCTAAAACCCTTCAGCCTCTTTGAAGTTCCTGCCATCAGACTCTACCATCCATCCCCTTTTCTTCTGAGTAGTTGTCTACTGAGCTCCAGGCCACACCTCTTACTCTTACCCTTCATCAGTCTTTGGTGTTTGGTGTGTGTGTCTCTCTCTCTCTATCATGATCCTTGGGGACCACAACAGTTACTCAATACAAACCTTCCAGTTGTGGTCTCTCAGTGCCTTGGCCTCATCACATCTGATGATCCTGCTCCTTACCACAGACAACACCCTAGACCCTGTGATTACCAGGAGTTCTGACCCACCTCATTCCACCCTCCCATCTTTACAGCCCTCTCCCTCTAATGCCCCACTCCAATTCTCCTACCTCATCAGCACCTCTGTGCCACCAGCCCTGCCGCCATTTCACCCTCCCACCCCTAACTTGTCCACATCCTCCTTTACCAACTCTGGAGCCACTGCCTGCCCCTGGACTCACGCCTTCCACTCGCGATCACCACCTTCAAGGGCTCCTTAGTGCCACGACATAACCCCAGGTCATTTCTCCAGTTCTTTCAGTAGCTCAATCTTCCAAGTAAGTATTTCTTGCTTCCTTTTTCTTCAAAGCTCCACTTCCCCCCTCCACATTCACAGTTCACAGCCCTGCCTCTGTGTATGAAAATAAGAGCACTCAGAAAAAACATCCACAGGCCCTACCCCACACTTCCTCGCCTCCCGGGATCTGTGTCCGCATCCTCTGCCCTCTCCTGTACTACTCTGGAGGGGCTGTCCTGTTCCTGCATAAGACCAACCCTCCCATGGCGTGTAGACTCCACACCGTGGCCGACTGAGGAAGGTCCACCCGGCAGTGATCACCTCTCTTGATACTGCATCCTCAGTTTCTTGCCCTTCAGATGAGAACAGACATGCTGTAATAGTTATGACTCCTCAAAAAGAACCCAGCCTTGACCATGTCCCCCCAAAAAAGAACCCAGCCTTCACCATGGGCGCCCCCTCCCCCGCCAGAAAGAACTCAGCCTTCACCATGGGCGCCCCCGCCAGAAAGAACCCGGCCTTCATCATGGGCCCCCTCCTAAAAGAACCCGGCCTTCACCATGTTCCCCTATAGCCCCTGCCCCAGTGTGTGCTCCCCTATGGCCAAGTTCCCGCCAAGTGTCCCCTGTGCCTGGTGTCTCCATCCTCACTACTTCCATTCTTTGGACCAGTTCCTATCAGGCTCATGCTCATCTTTCTACAGGAACCATCTGTTGTTAGGCTATGAACAACTTCCATTTTGCCTAATACAAGCCAGTTCTCAGCTTTCACCTTGCTTGATCAGCAAACTTCAACTCGATTGATTGACTTCTCTGATTGCTCTAATGCCACTCCTTGGCAGATTCGGCAAAACTCAGAATACCGTTTTCAGCTGAAAAGGCCCTTAAGAGATTGGCCAGTGTACTTGTGTTCCTACTGTGCTCCACGGTGCCCTCATGTCCTCAGAGGTGTCTCAGGGGTCCAGCAGGAGGACTCCAAAGAGACGCAAAGGAGGGCTGAAGGATTCCAACCAAACAATTCCTTTTTTCTCTGCTCTGTAGATTGCACGTCCTTAATTATATTCCACTTGGGGGAAGAGGAGTTCTGGTGCTTCTTTTAACGTTTTATTTTGAAATAATTTTAGATTTATGATAGTACAGCATTATAAGATAGTTGCAAAGATAGTACAGAGAAAACTAGTGTACTCTTTACACAGCTTCCCCTGATGCTAACACTTTACAAAATCATGGTACTTTATCAAAACCAAAATTAACATTTGTGCAATACTATTTAACTGTTAATACTATTTAACAGACTTTATTTGGATTTCCCCCAAACTATGATCCAGTCCAGGACAGCATGCTGCATTTGGTTACCATGTCTCCTAGTTACCTTCAAACTGTGACAGCTTCTCAGTCTTCCCTTATTTTTCATGGCCTTGATATTTTTAAGGAGTACCAGTTGGGTGTTTTGTAGAATGTCCTTCAATTTGGGTAGAGCTGATATCGTGTCCTAAACAGATTGGAATGATGGCTGGAGGGGGACAGTTCCACAGAGATAAAGTGTCCTGCATCATACCAAGAGTTACATTACATCTCCATTAATTCATCACTGGTGAGGTTAACCTTGACCGCAGGTGGGTGGTGCCGGCCAGATTTCTCCACTGTCATGTTTTCTGATGCTTTCTTTCAAATACTAAAAATCAATTATTTTGGCCAGGCACAGTGGCTTATTCCTGTAACCCCATTTTGGGAGGTCAAGGTAAAAGGATCATGTGAGGCCAAGAGGTCGAGATCAGCCTGGGCAACATAGCAAGACCCCGTCTCTACAAAAATAAAAAATTTAGCCAGGCATGGTGGTGTGCACCTGTAGTCCCAGCTACTTAGGAAGCTAAGGTAGGAGGATCACTTGAGCCCAGGAGTCTGAGGCTGCAATGAGCAATGATGGCGCCACTGCACTCCAGCCTGGGTGACAGAGGAAGGTGCTGTCTCAAAAAGAAAAAAAAAGATCTTGTCCTTACCTTTTCTTTTAATATAAAAAAGAGACTCAAATAAGGCCTCAAATCAATGACCTGCACAGTTTCACTGTGTATTAATATTAGTGGGACGAAAACCTCTGATGGCTTCAGACATCTAGTTCACTATTACTTCTTTTCACCAACTAGAAACCCAAATATTCAAAAATGATTAAATGTAGGGACAGATAAGGAACATAAATGACACAGGGAACTAGAGATTTCCATGGGAAGTGAGAGCCATGCTCCCGCCTGAATGCTTCCTCCAGGACGTCGCCTGATGTCATTTATTTCACACAAATGCCCTGATTTTCCCTCTCTCTGACTTTCTAATTTATTGCTTGGTGTTTATATTTGTATTCTTCTTTTAAAGGATTTCCATGTTCTTTTATCTCTATTTTTATTGCAAACCACCTCAAATCTCCTTGGCAATAAATAAAAGTTGCTTTAATAATTCAAAAAAAGAGAAAGAGACCCAAGAACACCCCGAGTGGGCTTGGCTGCCCTCTTCACAATCCTTAAAAGTAAAGGAATGCTCCGCATCTCTTAGAAAGATTTTATAAATTCAACCCAAATCATGCCTGTGTGAGCCTTAGAGTGGCTGGTGTCACAGATCGATTACATGGCAAGTGGAGAGGCACTTCCATTGCCTCTGGGAAGGCAAACTCATGAATTTATGGGAATAATGGAAGCTTTGGAGCAAGACAAATCTGGATTTAAAACCTACTGTCTAGTTATGTGGCCATGGGAAAGTAATTTACCTCTCTGTGTCTTAGTTCAAATTTAGAAAACTAATACCTACCATTTCAACAGCAATCCTCACATGAGGATAAAAAGAAAGAATATAAATATGATGCTCAGCACCGTTCCCAGCACATCATGTGTGATGCTCCCTCCCTTCCTCAGTCATCCTCACTCCATCCCACTTGATGGATATTTGATGATCCCCAGGGCCAGACTCTTTTCATTCTGCCCAAGTTATTCACCAATTTATAGATTGCTCCCTCCCCCATCTCTGCCAACTAGTCACTTGCTTAATAGCCTTTGACATGTTGACAGAGCACTGGAATGGGAATCTTAAACACTAGGTTTAGTTACAGATCTTCATGGAAAACTGAGTGAGCTCACAATGATGCCAACCTCAGTTCCTTCATGTGCAATGCAGGTGACCTCCCAGGTGACCTCTGCATTTCCTCCCACAGACCCTGGGCAGGCAAAGACACTGAAGCTATGTGGAGCAGAAAGATGTCTGGAGGAAGTCCCCGCTAAGCATTTACAGTCTGAAAAGGTAATACCGTATGATTCCAACTCTATGACGTTGTGGAACCGGAAAAACCATGGAGATAGTAAAGAGAACCATTGTGAAGTGATTACAACAGGTTTGGAGGGGACAGGGGAATGGATTGGGGGACACAGGATTTTTAGGAGAGTGAAGCTACTCTGCACAACACTACAATGGGGAATGCATGTCATTTTACATTTGTCCAAACTTGTCGAATGCGGAACACCAAGAGGGAGCCCTAATGTGAACTGCGGACTTGGGTGATGATGATGTGAGGGGTCAGTGTTGGTTCATCAGTTGTAACAAGTGTACCACTCTGGTAGGAGATGCTGACAGCAGAGGAGGCTTGGGCCAGGGATGGGGGGTGGGGGGGCCAGGGATTGGGGGGTGGGGGGGCCGGGGGGGGCTAAACAGGAAATCTCTGTACTTTTTACTCAATTTTGCTATAAAACTAAAACTGCTCTGAAACATAAAGGCTATTTTAAAAACAAATAGAAAATAAGGAGAGATCAGACTCTTTCAAACATTCTGTACTCAAAATCAGTGTTGTCACATAGGGGCAAACCCTGAAAAGATAGAGAAGACTGCTACTTATCTCCACTCCTTAAAGCTAACGGACTACAGCTAAGCAATGATGCCTTATGATAGGAAACGGCTTCTGAACAGCTAACCCCAGCTCTCTTCTGCAACTTACGATGTTTCTTTTTATTAAAAACTTCAATATACCTTTCATTTATTTTCATTAGTCCTGATGATGAAGAAGTATTTAAGTAAGCTAGACCTCCTACATGGCTGGACAAGCTTTATGTTCATCTTTTGGCTGCAGTAACATTTCTCAATTGAGCTGAGAGTCAGTATATAGTCTCAATTTGGGGTACACTTCCAAAGGACATTATGGTAGATGTGCTTATAAAATGAGGCTTAAAGGTGAGCCAGTATTTTGAAAGACAAGCTCTGAGTCCCGAAAGGCTGACACAATGGCAATGGAGATGGTATGCGGCACACAGCACACAAAACACGAAGGACAAAACGTGTTGGAAGTAAATGAAAGACCTTCTACTCGTGTCCAGAACCTGAATGTATGTGATTACAAGCCACAGAAGCTATGCTTAGCACATGTAAGACTCAGTGGGTCTGGTAGGCAGAATAATGGCCCCCAAAGATCACGACATCCTAAGCCCAGAACCTGTGACTATGATAGGGTGCATGGCAAAGGGCAATCAGGGTGCAGTGAAATTAAGGTTGCTAATAAAGAGGGAGAGTATACTGGATCATCCAGAGTGCCCAACATAATCACAAGGGTCCTTAAAAGTGGATGAGGAAGACAGAAGAGAAGAGCCAGAGGGCAACATGACGGCAGAAGAATGCTCAGTGGGATGCAGGGTTGCTGCCTTTGGAGACAGAGGAAGGGCCTGCAAGCCAAAGGATGCGGAGGGCCTTCAGGGGCTGGAAAAGGCAAAGAAACAGATTCTCCCCAGAGCCTCCAGAAAGGAACGCAACCCAGCCAGCAGCTTGGTCTTAGCCCAATGAGACCCGTGTTGAATTTCTTACCTACAGAACTGTAAATCATAACCTTGTGCAGTTTTAAGCCACTAAATCCATGGTAATTTGCCACAGTAGCCATTGGAAATTAATAAAGGCACTCCTGCCATCTCCAGCGTCCTCTGGAGAAGTGCAGTGTAGGGAGGTATACAGTAGACACTGGGGGCGAGAAACTGCACGGCTCACTCTCACCTTGAGCCCTGCGCTCAGTGCTGGGGCCACACCATCAGAGGCATTTAAATAAATGTGAAGAAAATGACTACAAATCAGGTCATATGCCTAATATTGGAGGGACTTGGGTGTTCAACTTGGTTTGGAGAAGAGAAGACTCAAGCGGAACATAAAAGCTCTCTTCAAATACAAGATAGGTCTGCCCTCATGGAAACGAAGCTTTGATAGGAAGGGTGGCAGAGCAGCCAGCTTCACTGTGTATGGCCTCGAGCAGCTTTAGTTCTATGTTATCAAGAATCTCACAGCACCCAACACTCGCCTGCAAACACAAAAGTTGCTTCGAGGAAGAATGAAGCAGCTGGACCGTGCCATCCGAAGAGAAAGTGCAAAGGAGATGGGTAGACTGGTTACAGGATCTTGATGGTTCTTTCTTAGTCTGAATTTCGATCAGGTGATAAGCTATTTATTCTTCCTTTATTCACACTGACAAAAACATATTGGAGTCTACCTTTGAATGGAATGAAAACTTGTGCTATAGGTGATTTTTCCTATGAAATTTGCTGGGAAATTCAACATAAAAAATGAAAACAGACAAGAATACTTTCTTAAGCCATTTAATGTTGGCAGATGTTTCGATTCCGATATTGTTTGGCATACAGTAACCATCCAACGTCAAAGAGAGGCACAATCAAAATCAGGTATGCAGAGGGGACTGGAAATTACATTAGGACCCAGATGAAGATATGCAAGTAGAAAGAGTCCCTTGCCACGCCAGGAGACACTGGTTCCTGCACACAACACAGTAGAACCAACATAGGGAACTCGGGGAAAGTCCAGAAGAGGAAAGTAAAGAATGCAGGGCTACCTTCCATTTGCACATGGTTTTCATTTTCAGCCGTTAGATCCCTTTTCTCATTCAACATCACAACAGTGCCTATTGTAGATGAGGAAATAACATTCAGAGAAGTGGAGTGCTTTGCCTTAGACATCACCAATGTCAAGCAGGAAGGGGTGGTGTTTGATCCCAGGACTCTGACTTCTACATGTTCCACCAGACACACATGGCTGAATTCAATTAGGAAACTTTGTTTGGGTGCTGGGTTCCTCTGATTAACATTTTGCTTCTCCTCTTTCCATTTTCAAGCATTTTTAAATGAGTTTTTAAACACAATCATGTGCAGCATGTTTCCATCAACAACAGGCCCCATGTACAATGGTAGTTCCTTAAAATTATAATACCATATTTGATTGTACCTTTTCTATGATTAAATATGTTTAGACACACAAATACTCACCATTGTGTTACAGTTGCTTATGGTATTCAGTATGGTCACTTACTGTACAGGTTTGCAATCTAGGCAGTGGGCTATATCACATAGCCTAGTTGTGCAGTAGGCTAGGCCATCAAGGTTTGTGCAAGTCACTCTCTGACGTTTGCACAAGGACAGAATCATCTAAAAATGCATTTCTCAGAACACATCCCATCATTGAGCAAAGGACAACTATAAGTACATGTTAAAATCCTCTTGGCAATGTTAATGCATCCAATGACAGCTTCTTCAAGATCATTTGGAAGAGGGCTGTCTACAAACAGGAGAAAACTACCCCATATTTTTATGGCTACCAGGACGGCAAAGGCAATCTTCCTTCTCTGTGTCCAAAGCACATGACCCTTGATCACGACTGAGGAAAGTCGCCAAGTAAACCCTACTTGGAATTGCTCAGAAACAATTTTACAAAACTCAAAAGATCATTTTATCAGGCTAAAGTTATCTAGCCCAAGAGACTGAAGAAAGGCTGTGTTTAAATCAAATGCCATACAGGAGTGCGTTCTGCCAACAAAGAAAGAAACAGAAATTCGAGATTCTCAGAAAAGAGTTACATTTAGTAGTAAGCAAAGTATCTGAGGCAAAGAAAAATGTAGTGAACATTCTTCTAGAATTGTTTGGATCTTGTTCTGTCTAAAGGCAAACAGTTTGGATTCAGAGCTCAAACAACCACCCCCAGTGAGTCAAGGTCAGTCCCACCACACAGCCCAAATGGACCACCAAGCCTCTGGCCCCATGGTTCCCCTTTAACCTGCCCAGGCACATAGGGTGGGGTCGGGGCTACGGGGTGCAGCTTTCTGCTCATGCCCAACAGGCTGAAGAAGAAAAGAGGAAGGGCTGAACCTGTGTGGAGTTCACAAATTTCCCAAGAGTTGGAACCAAGAAGGATCATCTAATTCCTTGGCCTCATCTTACCAATGAGGACATGGGGCCTCTGCAACGGGGGCCTCAGTGGAAACAGCCCCTCGACAGCAGGTCCAGGGCTACTGCCAGGTCTTGTGGATGCAGGCCCAGGTCTTGCTCTCCTCTGCACCACACTGCAGTCCTAGGCATCAGTTTACACCTGAGCAAAAGATCACAGAACATCACTAATGGATGAACAACAACAACAAAAACCTCCAATAAAAGCACTCATTATTTCCAGGATCACAAGAAATACCAAGTGGCTAAGTTCTCACCTACCAAGTATTTGAGAAACTGCAGAGATGCATTTAGGTAAGCTGATGGGTATGTAAGCACTCTCAGCCCAAACATCAGGGCCTGAACCACCAAGCAAACATTAACCGTCTGGTTTTCTGTCAGTTCTCCTTTTCCCTGGGTAAAATAAGATGTATATTCAGTGAAATAATTTTCTGCATGGCCAACATCCTTATCTACAGCCCAGGGCTGCCCTCACAGCCTATATGGCACTAACATTCAGATGCTCTGACGGCTTCTTCACAGAGGGCGGCCACTTCCATTCCACAACAGAAGCTAAGACTTAGAGCAGCAAGCTTCAGAAGCTGACACTGACTTAATTTCACACTATGTGTCAATAACTGATAACAACCATCAAAAGCAGAGGTTTTATCCACCGGCCACCTAATAGGAAGAGGAAAAGGAGGGACGAAAGGATTCTGTAAGGAGTAAGAGAGACCGAATGCCCTGAAACCCAGAGATTTTCGACTCTGCTTAGAGTGGTTTTAACAAAAATCATAAAAACAGCAGGGAAAATGAACAGAAGCCGGGTTCAGGGGAGTAAATCTCTGTAGCTTTACCCAAAGATATAAAAAGAGAATTAAAAAATAAACCATTATGATTAATTTTGCTTGGAGCAGGCTTTTACCACAAGTCAAAAGAGGCTGTCAAAATAGACAGGAAAAGATTATAGGAACCGCACAGCACGGCCAGGATGTGCTTTTGAACTGGGAACATGTGATCAAAAAGGCAGGTCGGGCATGCAACTGTGTGCTCCGCTCTCCACGAGGGCCCGCCCTGCCTGCTCAACTCTGTCACCAACTGCCAGCAGCGTTTTGAACAACAATCAATAACAGTTCATCACAGAGCCAAGCTAATTTATGATCATAAAAAAGTTAAAAATTCATTTTTAACCATTCCTTGGTTGCCAGATTGACTAAAATCAATGCAAAAAAAAAAAAAAAAAAGACATCTAATGAAGCCTTATGGAATGAGAATCCAGCCTGAAAATGCTATGCATCCAGATTCTCAGGCTCACAGCACACAAAGAAACTGAGAAGTAAGAAGCGGTTGCATTGCACATACACTGCAAAAGAAGAGAAGCCAGCATCACAGGCCCTGTGCAGCGTGACCATGTGTTCCTGTGCTGGGGCCACTGGAACTGTGAACACTTCAAAGCAAAGTAAAGCAGACTGAAAAGTGATAGGGAAAATAACTGGTATTTTTTGGTTTCTTTTGTCCCCTCTTTTTGAATACCCGTCTGCTTCCTAATTCTCAAAAACAAACAAAAATAACTTCAATAAAACAGCCAAAAATGATTCCCAGTGAGCTAAAGAAAAACTTACTACTGCCTTGAATTAAAACTTCAGGGACTTAACATTGCCTTATTCTCCCAGAAAAATGAAACTTGCAAACTCACAAAATATCAGAAGGTGCTGCAATGTTTCGGAAACAAGGTGTTGCAAGTGGCAAGAACTCCAGGACTTTGAAGCAGCTGATTCTACAGAATTTGGTAGGATTGATGGCCACTAACAGCCACAAGCATTCAGCAGGAAAGGTAACATTTTTTAAGTGAAGTGTGAAATGGGCTCATTCCCTCCTCCCAAATAAATCTGCCTGCTGGGCCACAATTTCTGGTGGCCTCAGACTGGCTGACTAACCTCAACAGCCCTGTGCAGTGCAGCATAGTGAGAAACGGCTCGGAGACCTTGATGGCTATAATTGAACTATGATGCTGTTGGGTAGAGCCCAAAGGGTCGCTGGGCACTTGGAAACAAACTAGTGAGCTTATAAAATAACTCACAGTCACCTTCCCAGGCTGCCCAGCGCTGACATGATGAGGAACCCACAGGCAAGCCCACAGAGAGAGGGCAGCCCCGGGTGAGTGGCACCCGCCCCGCACCCAGCGCACCACTTTCCTGGCCATGGAGTATAGGTGGGAAGAGGAGGCAATCTGCTTCAATTTCTGCTGTTTCTATTGTCACCTTTGTCACCAAGCACAAGACAGGTAATCACTCTGTTGAGAATAACCATCTGGCACGGTTGTTACCGTGAAAATAAAAATCAAAAGGAAATGTCTACAAAGGCAGTTTATAATCTACACATATTTTTAAATTATTACAGCAGATGGTTCCATGTATGTTTTATAAACTTAAGGCTCAATAAAAGTCTGCAGACTTTCATGTGAATTTTGAAAGTACTCCGAACTTTGACTTGAAAGGGCAGAGGAAGGGCTGAAAGGGGAAAAGAGGCAACATTTTGCCTACTGATATTTTTTTCTGGGGCAAACTGTCACTTGAAGGGCATCCTTCAGTTAAAAATCAAATAACAAAAAGAAAAGAGACCCACATTCTAAAACTGGATGGACATTCCGTCAGACGTACCGGTTATGCCCAGTGGGTTCTTTCTGGTCTCTAGGTGGCGATCTGGGGCCCAAATGCGCTTCTGCTCCAATGTGGTGAAAATAGCACCTTTGTATTTTAATAACTGGGGGAACCCCTTTATAAACCACTTTTCTTGAAAGCAGAGAAAGCTTCTCTGATAATCTCGTTGGCATTTATCACACTGAATGATGTCTTTTCTTTTAAGTTACCAGCAAAAGGAGAAAATCAGAAGGTAAACATTCCCCAGGATTCAATGGAAAGTATATTTCCCCAACATTCAATACAAATTATTGAAAGATGTTGACTGAAGGAATATCAACAGTTATAATGAAATTCTGAAGCTGAAACTCCAAATAGCATAATGTATGATGGGTCCCAAGTAAGCCGGTGTTGCTTCACCTTTTTCTTCCAGTCCACAGAAGAGAACAGCATGAAGATCACTGCCCAGAGAGCTCTCACTCCAGCTTGGAACCTCAGAACCATGTGACCCTCTTGTGTTCCTTTCTTGCCAGTCCCAGGCTGCTGCTTCCAACACACCAGTGGACCCCCACCTCCACCCCTGCCCCTGCTGCCTCCCCTTCCACGTCGCTTTGCCTCTTGGTGCCCAACGAGGCCCAGATGTCCGCGACTCCATATGTAGCCTTCAGGCAGCTCTGAGATGCTCTCTTCCTTTTTCAGGCTCCCCTCAGGGTTAATTTAATCTGATTTTAACCAAGTCTGAATTCTAAGAGAAGTCAGCCACTGTGATGGGTGATGGGCGATAGGCTGGGGTGTGACTTGTCTGCCTCCCTGCGAGCTAGCAGAGCTTCTCTCAACCTCTCCTTTGGCCAAGACTCCTTCTATATCTGTCTTCAAGAGGAACAACGTTCAGGTCCTCACACACAGGTCCATTTAATTGAAGGGAGAAAGAAAGGAGGGAGGGAGGGAGGCAGGGGAGGGAGGGGAGGGAAGCAGGGAGGGAGGGTGAAGGGACAGAGGGAGGGAGGGAGGAAGGCCACAGAGATGCAATGCACATGGCATTAGGTAGTCATTACTATTAGGTAATCTCATAGAACGTATTATCTCATAGGATCTTAATTACCATACTTTTTTAATGCGGGCTGCAGGTGCTTTATTTGGGGGACTAAATCACATCCAAGGAGCACAAAGGTTATTGATAAAGATCTTACACACAACGCAAAGCCGTGGAATGAGCCGCTGGGCTTTCCATTCCCACCCACAGAGAGAGGACCTTCAAACCTCAGAAGGCGCAGCCTGTGAGCCGGTGCCAGCCGGCGCGCGTCAAGGTCAGCACCGTGGGAAATGACCTGTGACCTTGTGGGGCAGGGTGCCTCCTTCTCCATGCCTCAGTTTCCTCGTTTATAAAATATCTGATGCACGTAATTAAAAAACATATAGCTAATACCTACAAAAGATTTTTACAATTTGCAAAGCACTTTTCCAAGCATTATATCGATCAATACTGTGATATACCATTTTTCTTCTCTCTATGGCTAATATGTTACGCCAGAAAGTCATATACATGAAAACTCTTTGTAAACTGCTTTTAAAACTACAATTGGAAAAAGAATTATGGTAACAAATAAACAGCCATGAAAAACTTTAAAAATTTGTAATTTCGTGATATTATTATGGGGTTTTTATGGGGTGCAAGGAGGAGGTGGTGGACGGAAAGGAAGATCTTTTCCCTCCTGAGTGTTCTCTGCATATTTTAAACTATATTTCAAGAAACAAATTTAGCCTACATTATGCCAGCTGTTTATAAGAGGATCTTGCAAGTATTTTCATCCATGGCTGGGTTATTACAGAATATATAAATTTCTATTTCTTTGACATACCTTTTTTCTTTGTGGTGTGTCTTAAGGGAAACTTTTTGTTAAAAGACACTCGTGAATTGTTTTTCTGAAACAGAAACCATCAGTGTTAGCAAATGATACTCTTTTCTCTGAACAATAAGCAAGAGTCCTCAGGACACGAAGCCTCAGCTACTGCTGGATCCTGAGGCGCAAGATTTATAGCAAAGGTTAGTCCACTGAAGATGTGAATGCACTCAATGATGATTTGCCAAGACATGAGAGCCGGTGCTAGAAGGCCACATACCTCTCCTGGCTACAGCAGTGACCAGCTTCATTCTGCCCTGGAAGTCCAGACCAAGATATATGAAGCCCCCAGGATCCCCACTGTCTAGATAAGCTCTGCTAGTCAACCTTCAGCCTCCAGCCCAGGTTGCTGAACTCAAATCAGGGCAGTGCCATGACCACACTGGAGACCAGGAGCCACAGACCCGTTTCATACTAATCCCCACGGGTCACTGCAAGCTTTCCACTGCCATCCTGTCTCCATAAACATTTTCCATATCAAAAATGACCCAGCTTTAACTTGGAAAGAAAACAACTGTAATGACAAACTCCCGCCTTACCAATAAGAAAAAGCCAGATAATCTACAAAATCGTAACTCTCTTGAACCCATCAGAGTTCAGGTCACAAGGCAACCAATTAGCCTGAAATCTAAAGAAAGATAAACTCCTCCTAGAAGACACAGGATTTGAGCCTGGCTTCCCTAGGGCAGGGCCTAAGAGAAAGACAAGACTGCCAAAGAAAGGCATAAGAAGATTTCCGCTAAGAGTTTTGGTGCATGTAGGTGACTGCAGAAGCTGCAGGTACAGGAGAGCTCGCACTCACTCCCAGGGTATTTTCTGCAGACTTCACCGACTGCTCACAAAAGAGATGAGGGGCTAGGGCAGAAGGTAAGGGAGTGTCCCCCATGATGCACGGCTGCAAAGGGGACCAGCTGGAAAGCGGGTGGAAAGTGTCCCCCATGATGCAAGGCTGGAAAGGAGATCACCACTGCAGGAAACCTCAGGGCCCTCCCTAAACCCTCCCACTAGGGAACAAAGCTTTAGCTTCTGAGAGGAAGACAGCAAAACCAGTCGCTGCCAGGGAACTGATGAAGACCCACTGTGGCTGGAGAGGGAAGAGAATAAAACCCTCCACTTCTGGGAAAGGGGCAAGAAACCATTCTGGGTCCAGATTTTGACAGACCCTCTACTGCCAGAGAAGAGGCAGGACCACTGAGAAATCCCCACTTCCAAGACCCAGGTACAGAAATCCTGCCTAAACATGAGGCTGAAACAGAAGAGAAACCCCAGCAGGCACCAGGCATCCAGTGACAAGTATCAGAACTCTACAGCTAGGGAAGGGGCAAGAGCATGGAGCAAGACTGCTCGGGGATGGGGGGCAAGAGAAACCTAGAGCTGAAGGTGGGACAGGAGCAGTGAGAAAACCTGTTGAAGGAAACTAGCCCCAACCCTAAGCAGAAGGCAACGAATTTGAAGCCAGTGGTGCACTGAAGGTAGTCGGAACAGCAAACCTCAACTAAACTCCTCTCTAGGCTGATTCAAGCCCCCATAAAAAGGCCTAGCAGAAAAGGAGATATGCACATTTCATGGCATATAGACTGTTTACCTCAGTCTCTGCAGCCTGTGTATCAAATCCAGCCCACCATCTGTTTGCATACATACAGGTTTACTGGGACACAGTCAAGGCTTTTCATTCAAGATTTGTCTATGTCTGCAATAAAACAGAATTGAGTAGTTGCAATAGAGTTGGTATAGCCTGTGAAATCTAAAATACTGCCTCTCTGGCACTTTGCAGAGAAGTTTGCCAATCCCTGCTATATATGATGTCAAGCTTTTAACCAAAAGGTTTCAAACACATGAGAAAAAGAGAAAAAATAACTCACCACCAAATCATACAACAATCAATGGGACCAGATACAGATATGATCCACATCCTGGAACTATCAAATAGGGAATTCTAAATAACTCTAATAAATACATTTGCAACTTTAGAGCAGGAGTGAGCAAGCTACAGTCCATGGACCGAATCCAGGCTTCCGTCTGATTCTGTAAACATTTTAGTGGAACATGCTACACCCATGTGTTTACTTATTGTCTATGGCTGTTTCCTCACTACAGCAGCACAGCTGATGAGTTATAACAAAGACTACATGCCACACAGCCTAAAATACTTACCACCTCCCTTCCTGGAAAGGTTTGCCAAATCCTGCTCTAGTGGGAAAGGTGAACATCATGCATTAACTGCAGACACATAATATAAAGAGAAACAAAGATGAAAATTACAGCTGAGTTCTCACTTGAAACAATGGAAATCAGAAGTCAATGCAAATGACATTGATAAAGATATGAAAGAAAAAAACTATCAACACAGAATTCTATACCCATGAAAATATCCTTTATAAATGAAGAAGCCTAACATCAGAGTCCCAAAATACATGGAGCAAAAACTGAACTGAGAAAAGAAATAGATAATTCAACATTAACAGTTGGAGAATTCAATACTTTACTTTCAACAACTAGGTAAGATCAATAAATAAATGAAAAACATGAACAAGACATAAGATACTCTGCTCCACCCAACAACAGCAGAGGGTGTATTCTTCTCAAGTGCATATAGAACGTTACTCAGGATAAACCAAACATTAGGCCATAAAACAAGTCTCAATAAATGTAAAAGGCTTGAAATCACATATTCTCTGAACACAACGGAATGACATCAGAAATCAATAATAGAAGGAAATTGGAAAACTTACAAATACGTGAAAATCTAAAAACATGCTCTTAAATGAAAAAAAATCAGAGAGGAAACCACAGAAAAATTAGAAAATACTTTAAGATGAATGAAAACTAAAACACAATAAAATTTACAGGATACAACTAGAGCAGTGCTTAGAAGGAAGCTGTTATTAGTCTGTTTTCATGCTGCTGATAAAGACATATCTGAGACTGGGCAATCTACAAAAGAAAGAGGTTTAATAGACTTACAGTTCCATGTGCCTGGGGAAGCCTCACAATCATAGTGGAAGGCAAGGAGGAGCAAGCTACACCTTACATGGATGGCAGCAGGCAAGAGAGTGTGTGCAGGGAAACTCCCACTTATAAAACCATCAGATCTCATGAGACTTACTATCATAAGACCAGCATGGGAAAGACCCACTCACCCCCATGATTCAATTACCTCCCACCAGGTCCCTCCTACAACACATGAGAATTCAAGATGAGATTTGGGTGGGGACACAGCCAAACCATATCAGAAATATATAGCTTTAAATGCCATATTAAAAAGGAAGAAAGAGCTCAAATCAGTTACTGAACCTTCCACCTTAAGAAGCTATACAAAAATAAAAGAGCAAACAAAACTCAAGGTAAGCAGAAGGAAACAATTAATAAATATTAGAGTGGAAAAAGTGAAATAGAAAATTTAAAAACTAGAGAAAATTCAGTGAAAACAAAAGCTAGTTTTTTGGGAAAAAATCAGCAAAATTGACAGACTTTTACCCAGACTGATCAAGAAAGAAAGAGAATACTAAAATTGATAAAATCAGGAATGTATAGCATATAACACTACTGACTTCACAGAAACAAAGTGGATGATAAGAGACTATTATAAACAATTGTTTGCCGGTGAGTTAAATAACCTACATAAAATTTATAAATTCTTAGAAAGACACAAACTACTGAAAGTAACTCAAGAAGAAATATAAAATATAAATAAAACTATAACAAGAGACTGAATTAGTAATCAAAAAACTTCCCATGAAAAGAGAAAAAGCTAAGCACAAGTGGCTTCACTTGTGAATTCTACCAACATTGAAAAAAGAATTAACACATAATGGAATACTATTTAGCCATTAAAAGAATAAAGTACTGATACATGCTACAACATGGAATAACCTTGAAAACATTATGCTGAGTAAGAGAAGACAGACATAAAGGGACACATTATTTGATTCAATTTATATGGAATACTGATAACAGGCAAATCCACAGATACTGAAGGTCGATTAGTAGTCTAGGGGTACGGAATAAAGAGTAACTGATAATGGGTACGCAGTTTCCCTTTAGGGTGATAAAAATATTCTGAAATTAGATAGTAGTAATGACCATCCAACTCTGTGAACATAATATAAAGCATTTAATTATACTTCTATAAAGGGTCATTTTGATGGCATGTGAATTATAGAGTTATATATGTGTGTGTGTGTGTGTGTGTGTATATATATATAAAGGAGATTTGATTTCTAAATACCTTTCTTCAATTAAAGGAACCAGGGCTCCTTGGATAAACAGCTGATTCATGAACAAGTGGGGTTTACCCCAGGAATGCAACTCTGACTCAACATTTGAAAAATCAATCAATGTAATAATCTAGTATCTCAAGCAACACACTGGAAAATAAAGCCACATGTTATCTTAATAGATGCAGGAAAGCCATTTTACAAAATTCAACATCCATTCGTGGTAAAACTCTCAGCAAACCAGGATACAGAGTAACTTTCTCAAGCTAATAAATGGCATCTACAAAAAACGTACATTAATCTATACATACAATGTCTCAATGTTTTCCCCTTATGATCAGGAGGAAGTCAAACATGTCTGACCTCACCACTCCTATTCAGCATCTCATAGGAGATCCTAGCCAGTTCAGTAAGGCACTGACATAGGAGGAAAAAAAGACAAAATATGGTCTTGATTTACAGACAACTCCCAGGTCTCTAAGCCCAAGCTAAGCCAACATATCCCCTGTGACCTGCATGTACACATCCAGACGGCCTGAAGTAACGGCCTGAAGTAACTGGAGAATCACAAAAGAAGTGAAAATGGGCAGTTCCTGCCTTAACTGATGACATTACCTTGTGAAATTCCTTCTCCTGGCTCAGAAGCTCCTTCACTGAGCACCTTGCAACCCCTGCCCCAGCCCACCAGAGAACAACCCCCTTTGACTGTAATTTTCCACTACCTACCCAAATCCTATAAAACGGCCCCATCCCTATCTTCCTTCACTGACTCTCTTTTCGGATTCAGCCCGCCTGCACCCAGGTGAAATAAACAGCCTTGTTGCTCACACAAAGCCTGTTTGGTGGTCTCTTCACACGGACACGCATGACAACAACACAATTGTCTAAGTAGAAAATCCCAAAGAATTTGCAAAAAGCGACCAGAAGGGGTGGGCTCAAGATGGCCGACTAGAAACGGCAGCATTCGAAGGCTCCTATTGAAGAAAACCATAATAAGCATGTGAATCCTTCATCAGCAGCCAAGGTATCCAGGTTCTCTCATCAGAACCAACTAAGAGCTGGAGGGAAAAAGGGAGAAGAGAAGGAAGAACAATGTAGTGCAGCAGCCCACCTGAGACTCACACGGCGGGGGGGAGTCCCCTCCCCGCAGCAAAGGGAGGCAGCGAGTGAGCTTGCTACCCAGCCGGGGAACCCGTGCTTTTTCCATGGAACTGTGCAACCCTGGGATCGGAAGATTCCACTCACCAACCCACGCCACTGCGACCTAGCATCCCAACCCCAGAGTGTGCAAATGCACATACTCTTAGCCTCTCAGCTGGAATCGGCTTAAGCCTACTGAACTCCCAGGAGGAGGGGCAACCAGCTCCAGCTGCAGCTGCCTGCTGTCTAAGCCATTTGAGCTCCTTCGGGGAGGGGCAGCAGCCAGCACTGCCTAACACACTAAGCTCCCTGGATGGGAGAAGGGCATCCATCTCTATAGCCCCAGGCTGTGCTTTTCCCAGATGGAGCCAGGGGAGCTGGATGCTTGGTCCCAAGACTCGTCCCCCACTGCCCAACACACTGGCTGTGGCAGTCTGTGGCCAGGGTGCCTCTTTAGGCCTGACCCTTACCCATCCTTCCTCATTGGGCAGGGCTTCCCTGTAGGAACTCCAATAACTCCAGCCAGAGGCTCAGGGACAGAACCCGGATCCCCTAGTGGGAGGGGTAGCCACAGTCTCTGCAGACCAGGAGACTTAGCATTTCCTCCTGGTAGTTCTGAGAAAGAATCAACATAAAAATGCTGAAAACCCAAAAGGCCAGAGTGCCTCTTTCCTCCAAATGATCACAACGTCTCTCCATCAAGGGCACAGAACTAGACGGATGATCAGATGGACGAATTGACAGAAGTAGGCTTTAGAAGATGGGTAATAAAAAACTACACTGAGCTAAAGGAGCATGTTCTAACCCAACACAAAGAAGCTAAGAACTTTGATAAAAGGTTAGAGGAATTGCTAACTACAATAACCAGTTTAGAGAGGAATATAAACAACAGGATGGAGCTGAAAAACACAGCACAAGAACTTTGTGCAGCATAAACAAGTATCAATAGACAAATTGACCAAGTGGAAGAAAGGATATCAGGGTTTGAAGACCACCTTGCTAAAATCAGGAATGCAGATAAGACTAGAGAAAAAAGAATGAAAAGGGATGAACAAAGCCTCCAGGAAATATGGGACATCATCAAAACACTGAACCTACAATTGACTGGAGTACCAGAAAGAGGTGGGGAAAATGGAAACAAGCTGGAAAACACACTTCAGGATGTTACCCGGGAGAATTTCCTAAAGAAAGCACTAAATGTAGAAAGGAAAAAACATTACCACCCACTACAAAAACACACAAGTACACAGACCAGTGACACTATGAAGCAACCACATAAACAACTCTGCAAAATAACCAGCTAGCATCATGATGAGAGAATTGAATTCACACATAAATAATAACCTTAAATATAAATGGCCTAATGCCCTAATTAAAAGACACAGACTGGCATTGGATAAATTGGATAAAGAGTCAAGACTCATCAGTATGTTGTATTCAGAAGACCTATCTCATGTGCAAAGACACACATAGGCTCAAAATAAAGGGATGGAGGAAAATTCACCAAGCAAATGGAAAGCAAAAAAAAAAAAAAAAAAAAAAAAAAGTAGGAGTTGCAATCCTAGTCTCTGATAAAACAGACTAACCAACAAAGGTCACAAAAGCCAGAGGCATTATGTAACGGTTAAAAAAAAAAAAAAAAAAAAAAAATTTCAACACGGAGAGTTAACTATTCTGAATATATATGCACCCAATAGAGGAGCACCCAGATTCAGGAAACAACTTCTTAGAGGCCTACAAAGAGACTTAGACTCCCACAAAATAATAATGGGAGATTTTAACACCCTATTGTCAGTATTAGACAGATCAACGAGACAGAAAATTAACAAGGATATTCAAGACTTGACCTCAACTCTGGATCAAGTGGACCTAGCAGACATCTACAGAACACTCTACCCCAAATCAGCAGAATATACATTCTTCAGCCAGGCATGGTGGCTTACGCCTGTAATCCCAGCACTTTGGGTGGCTGAGGTGGGTGGATCATAAGGTCAGGAGATTGAGACCATCTTGGCCAACATGGTGAAACCCCATCTCTATTAAAATACAAAAAATTAGCCAGGTGTGGTGGCACATGCCTATAATCCCAACTACCTGGGAGGCTGAGGGAGGGGAATCGCTTGAACCCAAGAGGCGGAGGTTGCAGTGAGCTGAGATTGTGCCACTGCACTCCAGCCTGGGTGACAGAGCAAGACCCCATCTCAAAAAAAAAAAGAAAAAAAAAATATATATATATATATACACACACACACACACACACACATACATTCTTCTCAGTGTCACATAGTACTTATTCTGAAATCAACCACATAATTGGATGTAAAACACTCCTCAGCAAATGCAAAAGAACTGAAATCATAACAAACAGTCTCTTAGGTTACAGTGCAATCAAATTAGAACTCAGAATTAAGAAACTCACTCAACACCACACAAATACATGGAAATTGAACAACCTGCTCCTGAATGACTCCTGGACAAATAATGAAATTGAGGCAGAAATCAAGAAGTTCTTTGAAACCAATGAGAACAAAGAAACAATGTACCAGAATCTCTGGGACACAGCTACAGCAGTGTTAAGAGGGAAATTCATAGCACTAAATGCTCACTTCAGAAAGCTTGAAATAACTCAAATCGATACCCTAACATCACAGTTAAAAGAGCTAGAGACGCAAGAACAAACCAATCCAAAAGCTAGCAGAAGACAAGAAATAATTAAGACCAGAGAAGAAATGAAGGAGATACAGAAAAAAAAAAACTCTCCAAAAAATCAATGAATCCAGGAGCTGGTTTTTTGAAAAACTTAACAAATAGATAGAACACTATCTATACTAATAAAGAAGAGAGAAGAATTAAATAGACACAATTAAAAAAATGATAAAGGGGATATTACCACTGACCCCACAGAAATACAAACTACCATTAGAGAATACCATAAACACCTCTATGCAAATAAGCTAGAAAATCTAGAAGAAACTGATAAATTCCTAGACACATACATGATCCGAAGACTAAACAAGGAAGAAACTGAATCCCTGAATAGACAATAACAAGTTCTGAAATTGAGACAGCCTACCAACCAAAAAAAAAAAGCCCAGGACCATATGGATTTACAGCTGAATCCAACCAGAAATACAAAGAGGAGCTGGTACCATTCCTTCTGAAACTATTCCAAACAATTGAAAATGAGGGAGTCTATCACTCATTTTATGAAGCCAGCATCATTCTGATAACAAAACCGGGAAGAGACACAACAAAAAAAGAAAACTTCAGGCCAATACCCGTGATGAACATTGATGTGAAAATCCTCAATAAAATACTGCCAAGCCAAATCCAGCAACATATTAAAAAGTTTATCCACCACCATCAAGTCAGCTTCAACCCCGGGATACAAGGCTGGTTCAACACATACAAATCAATAAACATAATCCATTGCATAAACAAAACCAAAGATAAAAACCATATGATTATCTCCATAGATGCAGAAAAGGCCTTTGATAAAATTCAACATCACTTCATGTTAAAAACTCTCAATAAACTAGGTATTGATGGAGCATATCTCAAAATAATAAGAGCTACTTATGACAAACCCACAGCCAATATCATATTGAATGGACAAAAGCTGGAAGCATTTCCTTTGAAAACCTGTACAAGACAAGGATGCCCTCTCTCACCACTCCTATTCAACATAGTATTGGAAGTTCTGTCCAGGACAATCAGGCAAGAGAAAGAAATAAAGTAGGTTCGAATAGGAAAAGAGGAAGTCAAATTGCGTCTGTCTGCAGATGACATGACTGTATATTTAGAAAACCCCATCATCTCAGCCCCAAAACTCCATAAACTGATAAGCAACTTCAGTAAAGTCCCAGGATACAAAATAAGTGTGCAAAAATCACAAGGATTCCTTTACACCAAAAATATACAAGCAGACAGCCAAATCATAAATGAACTCCCATTCACAATTGCTACAAAAATAATAAAATACCTAGGAATACAACTTACAAGGGATGTGAAGGACCTCTTCAAGGAGAACTATAAACAACTTCTCAAGGAAATAAGAGAAGATGCAAACAAATGGAAAAAATTCCATTCTCATGGACAGGAAGAATCAGTATCATGAAAATGGCCATACCGCCCTAAATAATTTATAGATTCAATGCTCTTCTCATCAAACTACCATTGACATTCTTCACAAAATTAGAAAAAAACTATTTTAAGTTTCATATGGAATTGAAGAAAACCCCGTATAGCCAAGATAATCCTAGGCAAAAAGAACAAAGCTGGTGGCATATGCTACCTGACTTCAAACTATACTACAAGGCTACAGTAACCAAAACAGCATGGTACTGGTACTAAAACAGACATATAGACCAATAGAGCAGAACAGAGACCTCAGAAATAACACCACATGTCTGCAACCATCTGATCTTTGACAAACCTGACAAAAACAAGAAATGGGGAAAGGATCTCCTATTCAGCAAATGGTGGTAGGAAAACTGGCTAGCCATATGCAGAAAACTGAAACTGGACCCCTTCCACACCTTACACAAAAATTAACACCTTACACAAAAATTACACCTTACACAAAAATTAACTCAAGATGGATCAAAGACTTAAATGTAAAACTCAAAACCATAAAAACCCTAGAAGAAAACCTAGGTAATACCATTCAGGACACAGGTATGGGCAAAGACTTCATGACTAAAACACCAAAAGCAATTGAAACAAAAGCCAAAATTGACAAACGAGATCTAATTAAAAGAGTTTCTGCATAGCAAAAGAAACACTCATCAGAGTGAACAGGCAACCTACAGAATGGGAGAAAATTTTTGCAATCTTCTCGTCTGACAAAGGTCTAATATCCAGAATTTACAAGGACTTAAACAAATTTACAAGAAAAAACCAACCCATCAAAAAGTGGGTAAAGGATATGAACAGACACTTCTCAAAAAAAGACATTTATGTGGCTAATAAATACATGAAAAACAGTTCAACATCACTGATCACAGAAATGCAAATCAAAACCACAATGAGATATCCTCTCACGCCAGTCCAAATGGCAATTATTAAAAAGTCAGCAAACAAGGGATGCTGGTGAGGTTGTGGAGAAATAGGAACACTTTTACACTGTTGGTGGGCATGTAAATTAGCTCAACCATTGTGGAAGACAGTATGGCAATTCCTCAAGGATCTAGAACCAGAAATATCATTTGACGCAGCAATCCCATTATTGGGTATATACCCAAAGGAATATAAACCATTCTACTATAATGACACGTGCACATGTATGTTTATTGCAGCACTATTTACAATAGCAAAGATTTGGAATAAACCCAAATGCCCATCGATGATAAGGTGGATAAAGAAAATGTGGTACATATACACCATGGAATACTATGCAGCCATAAAAAGGAATGAGATCATGTCCTTTGCAGGGACATAGATGAAGCTGGAAGCCATCATCCTCAGCAAACTAACACAGGAACAGAAAACCAAGCACCGCACGTTCTCATAAGTGGGAGCTGAACAACGAGAACACATGGACACAGAGAGGGGAAGAACACACATCAGGGCCTGTTGGGGGTGGGAGGTAAGGGGAGGGAACTTAGAGGACAAGTCTATAGGTGCAGCAGACCACCATGGCACATTTATACCTATGGAACAAACCTGCACGTTCTGCACATGTATCCTGTTTTTTCTAGAAGAAATTTATTTTAAAAAGTGACCAGAACTCATCAATAAGCTTATCTAATCAAGATTTCAGGATTCAGGTCAATATTAAAACATCAATAGTTTTTCTATATGTTTGCAATAAACAATAGGAAATATAAATTTTAAGTGTCATGTACAATAGCTACAAAACCAATATACTTATGCACAAATCTGATTTAAAAAGGTCAGGATACTAAATGCTACCAAACACTCATTTAAAAAATAGGCATGAATAAATGGAGAGATAGACCATGTTCATGGTATTGTATACCCAACATCATTAGCATGTAGATTCTCCCTGAATTGATCTATAGATCAATGGAATCCCAATCAATACTAGCAGGATTGCTACAGAAATTGACAAGTCACATCTAATATTGATTTATTTGTAAAAGCAAAAGATCTGAAATAGCTCAAAACAATGTTGAAAAGGAAGAATACAATTGGAGGTTTCACATAACTGATTTCAAAACTGCAGTAATCAAGAAAGCTTCATATTGGTGAAAGGAAAAACACACAGATCAATGGGATAAACAGAGAGTCCAGAAACAAACCAACACATATATGGTTAGCTGATTATAAAAAATGCAAGTAACTTTAAAGCAGAAAGTGTAGTTCTTTTCAACAAAAGGTACAAGGACAATCAGAAATTTCATATGCAAAATTTTTTTTAAATCCTCATTCCTACACTGCACTACATATAAAAATTAACTCAAAATGGGTCCTGGACATAAATGTAAAACATAAAACCAAACTTCCAAAATAAAACAGTAGAAAATCTTTGAGACTGTGGGTTAGGCATAGAAATTTTAGAAAGGACACGAAAGGCAGAATCCATGAGAGAAAAGATCGAGAAATTGGACTTCAAAATTAAAAGCTTCTGCTCTCCAAATACAATGTTAAGAGAACGAGAAGACAAGCCACATACTGGCAAAAAAACATTTGCAAAACATCTGACAAATAATTTTCCTTTGAGAGGCTGAGGCAGGCGGATCACAAGGTCAGGAGATCGAGACCATCCTGGCCAACGTGGTGAAACCCCATCTCTACTAAAAATACAAAAATTAACTGGGTGTGGTGGTGTGCCCCTATAATCCCAGCTACTCGGGAGGCTGAGGGAGGAGAATTGCTTGAACCTGGGAGGCACAGGTTGCAGTGAGCTGAGATCACACCACTGCAGTCCAGCTTGGTAACAGAGCAAAACCCAATCTCAAAAAAAAAAAAAAAAAAAAAAAAAGAATTTTCAAACAGAACTCTCAAAACTCAATAAAATGGACATGTTCCATCCAATTATAAAAACAGAGGCAACAGATTTGAACAAACAGGTCCCCAAAGATGATATATGAATGGCAAATAAGCATATGAAAAGATGAGCAATGTTATTAGTCACTAAGGAAATACAAAGTAAAATCACAAATGAAATGCAACTCCAAGAAAAATTACTAAATAAAAATGTTATTTTAATTGCCAATGAAAACTGCTGGTGAGGCTGCAGATCACCTGAAACTTCTATTCACTTCCAGTCACTGCACAGGTGCAAAACTGTACATATAGCTGCCTAGCAAAAGTTTGCCAGCTTCTTACACAGTGAAAACTACATTCACTGCATGACTCAGAGATCCCGCTCTTAGGTATTACACAGTCTTTACATCAGTGAAGAGCAGCTCTTTTTAAATATTCAAAAACTGGACCCAAGTGTCCTTCAACAGGGAATCAATAAACTAGTCCTGGTACAACCGTAATATGGAACACTACTCGGCAGCTGACAGGAATGAGCTGTTGTGCACACAGATGGGTGAACCCCCCGTGAACCACAGTAAGTGACAGAGGCGCGTATGCTCCATAATTCCAGCCATATGACATTGTGGGAAGGGCAAAACCAGGGGACAGAAAACAGACCAATGGCTGCCAGGGCATGGGGGTGGCGTGGGAATACACAGGTGACCACAGAGGGGCCCAAGAGAATTTGGGGGTGGTGGCTGTTCCATACCTTGACTATATGCTGGTAGTTACATGACTGTGTGTTCCCAAAACTCCTGGAACTGGACACCGAGAAGGATGAGTTCTACTGTGTATAAATTATAGCTCAATTTTTAAAAAGAAGATAAAATGGCCCCAGAAGGAAAGGGTGGCATAAAGTGGTGGGCTGGATGACTCTCCTGCATATGAGAATCATAAAACGGAATAAAATTATTACATGTATTGAAAGCACCTATGAAGGCCCCTGAAAACTCCCAACAGAAGACAGCAACACAGGAGGAGTCGACATTTTACAGACTTTACAGAGAGCTATGCACCTCCAGCCCTCTGCCTGGGCACACCTCACCCACTCCTGCTGCAGCTGCCAGAAACCACAGTCTTTCTGCTCAAGGCGGCAGATGACTGTGTAAGCAGCTGAGCATCCAGAACGGTGAGGGGGAAATTTTGGAAACGAGAAAGCGCAGAAAGGCTGAGATGCCCAATCTGATAGGGAAGATCCTGGCTCTCCTTAACCACAATTACACATTTGCATACATTTGCCAAAACCCCTCAAGTTCAAGCAGATGTAAATTATATCCTCATGCTGTTACAAAAAAAAAAAAAAAAAAAAAAATAGCTTTCTGAAGAAAAAAAGTCCCAAGATAATATACTCTGGAGCTGGACAACCGAGGTGCTGGCTGGGGCAAGCAGAGCCTATGCAAGACCAACCCAACCCCAGTCATCTCCAGAACGCAGTACAGGAATTCACCAAGCACTCTGTAGCAACACCTCACCCAACTGAAAACCACACTGCCTGGAAGCATCACCTACCCAGAAAGCAGCCACAAGCAACAAAGAAACTCAAAGATGGGCCAGGCGCAGTGGCTCACATCTGTAATCCCGGCACTTTGGGAGGCCGAGGTGGGCGGATCACAAGGTCAGGAGTTCGAGACCAGCCTGACCAATATGGTGAAACCCTGTCTCTACTAAAAATACAAAACAAAAACTAGCCAGGCATGGTGGTGCATGCCTGTAATCCCAGCTACTCAGGACGCTGAGGCAGGAGAGTCACTTGAACCCAGAAAGTGGAGGTTGCAGTGAGCCGAGATCATGCCACTGCACTCACTGTTACCCAGGGGTGACAGTGAGAGACTCCGTCTCAAAAAAAAAAGAAAAGAAAAGAAAAGAAACTCAAAGATACATCACAAGCCCATGTGTTGAAGCTCATGCACTTTGTCAATGAGGATTTCAAGAGATGGGTCTCTACTCACACGTTGCAGGCACTCATACAATGCGGGCACTCACACAACACAGGCGAGCTTCGCTGTTTCCCTCCCTGCTGCAGAACAGATGTCACGTGTCAGAAAGGGGTGAGGGAAGCTGCTAGAAGCACACCAATAGCAACCGTGGGGAATCCAGGGAGAAGAGAGACAGAAACACTGCAGAAAGCACAACAGGCTGGAGCCATTTAGAACACGACAAAACCCCAGATGCCAGCCATCCTTGAAAGCATCAAACAATGCAGCAAAGGGAGTCACGAAATGCAAAATCATGACCGACTCATCAGGGAACGGGGCTTTACAAATGAACTGAAGGCCAGGCATGGTGGCTCACACTTGTAAACCCAGCACTTGGGGAGGCCAAGGCAGGAGGATCACTTGAGCCCAGGAGTTCAAGACCAGCCTGGCAACGCAGCAAGACTTAATTCTTACAAAAAAATAAATAAATAAAAATAACAACAACAAATTTGCTAGGCATGGTGTCACAGGCTGGTAGTACCAGCTACCGGGGAGTCTGAGGGTGCAGTACAACCCGCACTCCAGCCTGGTTGACAGAGCAAGACCCTGTCTCAAAAACTAAAAATGAAGTAATTGTAGATTAATCACAGGGACATCAGATACACGAAAATTTCACTTTTGCAAAACATCGTTGCTTAAAAATGAGACAAGGGAGGCACTGCCGCATTTGCATTTTATCGCGCTGTTCTCACTAAAACCATTCAATTTGGCATGCAGCATCATCCGAAGCATGTGGTAAACAATTTGTAAGTCCTAATCACCACCTCTAAAATTAAACACTAAAAACGTATTTGCAAAAACCTAATTACTTCTTTTAAAATGTCACAAAATACTCTCCAAAACATTTCACAGAAGCACTAGACTGGAAATACAGGCACAAGGTGACACATTATTTGTTGCTGTTTTTTCAAGGGTCACTGCAGCGGATGCGAGGTAGCACTAATAAAGCCCTTCTTTTGACTTTGCTTCATTTACCACTGAAGAAATAGATTCTCCAGAAACATCCACCTCAGTCACACGACTCAGTATGGCGATGAGAGAAGGAAGTTGCTGGGTGTTTCCTCCTATCGACTGTCAATCTTATCCACTGTCAATTACACTCTGAGCCTTTCTCCACCACAAGGGGTCGGACTCATCAACCTGGCAGGTTTTCCCGGGTGCCAGCTGGGAGCAGCTGCTGGAATAGCACCTCTCTCCACGGTTCGCCCTACGTTACCTGGACCGTTCATGCTGTTGCTGAATTAACTGTCTGCAACTTCCACTTTCTCTTGACCACACTGCCTTCTAGAGACTGGACAGAGGGCGTAAAAGGTGTCCGTTGTCATTGGCCCTGCACACGATTCTTGTGGCTGAGGGAAGGCAACATTTCACTTAGGTGAGGATATCTGGCAATTTTCTTGATTTCCAGTTATCCAGGTTATCAATAAAGGAAAAACAGAAGGTAATTCCACATACATCAATGTTCACATTCATCTCCTACTTTAGTTTATATTTCTAAGGTATAAGTAAAAAATCTAGTCTTGACAAAAATAGCTCTAGAAAGGAAATGTCACCAATAATTCAATAGAAGGTGCACTTTTTCTCAATCTGCATTACCACGGTTTAGGAGACCAGAATGGGGGTAAGAGCTGGTCACAGTAAAATGTTCACTGTAAAGACTTCCTTTGTTACGAGTGCAGCACAGGTGGAAGGACTCTGAAATTATGTGAAGACCGTGTCCGTTATAACAACTAATCACTCTTCCTTATACATCATGCGTGCATTCAACAGAGAATTCATTTCCTTTTCTATAGTATAAAGGAAATGAGATCTTTCTAAATCAAAGTAAGCACTTTTGATTATCAAAATTATTTATTGGTAAGATGATAAGATTTCAGTAAATATTGATGATAATGTAATTACTAGAAAAATCAAGCATAAGCATGACAAGAAAATGTTTCTAAAAAACATTTGAGAAGGAGGACTACTAGGTCCTTCCTTTATGAATTGACTGTCATCTTTAAAGTGGAGCTATTCAGAATCAGAAACCAGGAAATTAAAAGCAGGAAATGAAATAATGGGCAAGGCATGAGGCAGAATAGAAGATAGTTCTTCAACACATTAGGCACAAAGGAAGAACAAAGGAAAATAGACCTCTTTTCTAAAAATAGGGGAAAATTTCCACTGTAGAGGCTGAAAACTAAAGAGATCCAGATCCTCGTTTTAAATGTCCTGCAAATGTTAACTATCAGCCAATCACCAATTACCTTTTGAGCACCTACCCTATGACCAGGGCTCTGCAGGTCAGCATCACCGGCTACCAGGGAAATACAAGGTGTGGTCTCTGCACTCAGAGAACTTGCAGCCATGCTGAGGGAATAATGAATAAATTTTAAACACATACCTCCAATTATGTTAATACAGACTAAGTTTTTCAGGATTTCAGAAGCTACCAAAGTTTGGAGTGGTCGGGATAGTTTCACAGAAGAGATCAGACTTAGGTGGGGACAATAAAGGTTTCAAACAGAGCAGTGACACAATTAAAGAGGCAAACATGGAAGAGTCACCTGCATGCAAGGGTACATGCAGTCAGAAGAGTGTGAAGCCAGGGGCTGACCTGCACCAGCCAGTGCTGAGGCCATGAGAAGGGTGAGGGAGGACGTAGTGCACTGGAAGGAGGAACCTGCGGAATGGCTGGCTGGAAACAGATGTGCAGTGAAGGGAGGCACTGAATATCAGGTTCAGGCCTCCAGGGCTTGAGCAGCTGAGAAAACAAGGAAGTGATTTATGGAGAAGAGGACAAAGGCGTCTGCTGGCTTAGCACACTGGACTTGAGATGAAGCAGCATCTTGGAATGGAAATGTAGAGGCACATAAAGTCCTAAGGTCAGACTGCATGCTGCAGAAGCTCTGCAAAAATCAAAGGCAGCAGAGGTTTCACTGAAGACGGACTGAAATAGATTTGGAAACAGAAGTGGGACAGACAAGACAACTGAGATTATGTTCAGAGTCTTCAGGGTAAACCCACCTACAAAGTGAAGCTGTGAGGAGGACCCACAAAGACAGGACGTGAAGTCTGTGCTTAGGACTGGAGCCAAGATGGAGAAGCCAGCACTGAGATGTGAACAACGGTCTGTCACACTAAGGAATGGAGGAGTTTGAGTCCAACAGATGGACAAGCAGTGTACAAAAACAAACAATATCCAGAGGTTACAAGGATAGAGTAAGTAATGAAATCATCACTGAATTCAACCATTAAAGGTGAAAGGTTATGAGAAAGAAAGGCAACACAAGAATATCAGGAGTAGAGCCACATCTCAAGGGGCTGACGAGAAAATAGGAAGAAAGTAAAGTTATTATATATCAAGTATTGGCATGGAAAAGCAACTGAAAGAAATCTTCACACGGAACTAGTCACAAAACAAATGACAGTAACTATTTTAGGTCAATACATGAATATAGGCGGGGGTACAAGGTGGTAGGTACATACGCTGGAAAGGCCAGGAACAGCTTTTCAAAGTGGATGATACCTCTGCTTACTGGTGAGTAGAACCAAAGTCCCAAGAAAGAAGGGAAGACTCATGGCACTAACAAGGCAGCTTAGACACAGGCCCAGGGACCCTTGAGAGTTGAGGAATGAAGACATTTGAGAGGAAAATGGAGGTGGGTCATTTAGGAAAGAAGGGTCTAACAATCCGTGCTCCCCCAAAATGTATGTGTTGAAATCTTAACCCCTCAAGTGATGATATTAGGAAGCTGGACCTTTTGGAAGGTGATCAGGTCATGGCGGGGGGGATCAGTCCCTTCTAGAAGAGACTCCAGAGAGCTGGTCTGCCCCTTCCACCACATGAGGACACAGGAAGAAGTCATCGTCTATTAGCCAGGAAACAAGCCCTCCCTAGACCGAGCCTGCCAGCACCCTGACCCTGGACTTCCCAGCCTCCCAGACTGGAGGGAATACATTTCTGTGGTTTATAAGCCTCCGACTCTATGGTATTCTGCTATGGCAACCTAAACGAGCGAAACAAAGGGGAACTTGTTTACCTCTGGGGCTGAAAGAAGCCGTCTAACTTAAAGGTTAACCACACCTGGAACGCTCAGCAAGAGGCCATGTCAACGTCTTTCCAAGACTGAAACAGTCAAACCTAGGCTATTTGTATTTAAAGGTGCAGTATCTGACTTTCACCCCAGAGTTCAGAAAAATTGCCAGAAGGCATTGAAGGACAACCTTTATTTACTTCTAGCAACACTGGGATTGGTTAAAGAGAGATGAAAGGGATGGCATGGCAGCAGTTTATTTGGAGAGAGTGGGAAAGGGCCATCCTAGAACACACAGATTAAGATCCAGGCTACATCATCGCACTCAAACTATGCAACCGAAGTGTCTTGAACAGCATCAAGGGCTTGAGGACTAAACATGACTTTCCATGAAGGACAAACCACACTCACTTCATCTCCACACAGGAAAAACAAATCACATCTTTCCTAGGGAGTTCTTCTGAGTTGATCTCACACAGCATTTCCATCAAGAACTTAGGAACATGACGTCGAGGGGACACTGAGGTAGGAAAAGCTCAGCTGAAGCCCAAGAGTTCCTGCCTCCCCTTCCAGGAAGGGTCGAGAAGGACAGCTGGACCTCAAAGTGCGCTACACCCAGTAGTGTCCCGTCAGCCCAGGGCTGGGTGCCCGGGAGTCCTGAGGGAGGCAGGGGTATCTGGAGAACCGTGATCAGAAAAGGAGACGCACTGAGCAGAGCTGGGTCAGCACACACGCTGCGGGGAAAGGGAGGCAGCTCAGCCTCAGAGGAGTCGTGAGCTCCCAGTGCAGAAGCCAAGGAGCAGTTAACAGGGAGCCCGCAAGCTCCGGCTGTGTGCTGGGCTCCGGGCCAGGAGGCACCCAGGCCAAGACTCTGATGCTAAGTGGACACAGCTTTCCACAGGGATTTGATCCATTTTGTCCTAAACATATAAATACAGCTGTCATTTTTCTACTGTTGTGTTACAGTTTTAGAGATGTTTTTCTTCTTAATTTCTGATTCATAAACATTAAGAAATGTGTTCGACTTCTAATATTTTCTCTTGTCATTTCTCAAACAATGACAACAGTTAATGATGACTGAGTTCTTCCTTTGTGCCCAGCACTCACCATGGATTCATCTTACACACCCCTCCCAGTAGCCCTTCAGGGTGCTGTCACCCTTGCAGAAGAATGAGAAAGCCATGGCCTGGGACAGGTTACATACTTAGGTCACACAGCCAAGGAGCAGCACAGACCTGCTCTCGCCCTGCTCTGCAATACCTCTGTCCACAACCTGGTACTCTAGGATATCAGCAGGAGCTTGAGGAACTCCTCCTTCAATGAGTACTGCTGGGATGCAAGACCGTTGCTGAAAGTGAACTGTTTTTGTTCTGTGAACATAAATGCTATCACCACTATCCTCATCTCATGCACAACTTCCCAAAAGGTGGCCATGCATTCCTGGGGGTCTGTAGAACCTTCCAGGGATCAGTGAGGTCGAAACTATGCTCATGATAGTACTAAGAGTCATTTGCCTCTTTCCCTGTGTGGCATTTGCATTGATGCTACAAAAACAATGGCAGGTAAAGCTATGGGCGCCTGAGGACTAATCAAAGCCCCTGCTCCCAGCCGTACTCACTGCCACCAAATCACTCACTTCAACACACTTGCAGCGTTTGAGGAAATGCCAATGTCACCTCAAATGTCCTTCATGAAGGAATGAAAATTATGAATGTTATTAAGCACTGACCTTGAGCACATGACCTGTGTAATATCCTGTGTAAGGAAATGAGAAGAACTCATGAAGCGCTTCTGGTATGCATTGAAGCCAACAATTATCTCAAGAAAAAGCACTTATGTGATTGTGCACATTGCAAGCTGAACTAGACACTTGTTTCATGGAACTACTTCACTTGAAAGAATAAGTAACCTACAAACTATAGTTACTAATTCTTGGGTGGTTGGCAGGCATTTTCTCAGAATGAGGCTATTATGTTCACAAAAGCAACTGAGAGTATTTGGGTTGAGCAATAAAATTTGAGCATTCAAAAAACTTCAAATTTTTAAAACATGCATGTGTGTTTGACAGTGTCCCAATACTAAAAGTCTTTTCTAAAGATGTTGATGAAAATATTAATGCATGTGATTTAATATTGTATAATTAAATGTGTCATACATTTGCATAACTCATTGAACATTTGCATAACTCAATGAACCAATATTTTCCAAATGACCAATGCATCATGTTGCAAAATACTGCATGGGTAAAAATGCATTCAAAGTGCAGAATATAATAATAGATTTTAATGTAACAGGGAATAAAAAGTTCACTGATATGGGTTCTGATTCCACATTGTAACTAACCTTTAAGAAACTATCACTTGTCAAGTTTGGGTGTGGTACCAAATAATATCCACAATTATCAACAAAGTCTATGAAAATATTCCTCTCTTTTTCAAGTATATATTTATGTGAGATTTTTATATATCACAAGCAAAAATAGAAACATTACATTAAAAATATGCTTCAAGCCTCCTTGCCCATGACCTGGCCTCTACCCCCATATCCACCACCTTTCTGCACAGCCTCTTGTCTCTGAGGAGAGCAGCAGTCTAGATGCAGTGACCTGGTCTACACCTTGCTGCGTCTCACTGTGTCTGAACCCGGCACAGAGTGCAGCATGCCTGATAGGCACTGGATGCCTGCTATTTGGAATTCATTTAAAGCATTTCTATTGTAAGAGAGAAATGACTGAACATTTTAAAATTATAATATTGATATTAGCAAAGAGACGCTTCCATTTCCCCTCCACTCATACAAAAGCACTGGAGAGGAATAATTTCCAGTGGTGTTTCTGGCTCAGAATCGCAAGATCCCACAGACTCAGTCCATTCTGCTGATGGACGGCGGGACAGGGCGCCAGCCCGTCTGGCACAGGCGCATCTGTCAGCTGCAGGTGCACAGAGTATGTGACACATATTTGGACAGCAGTGACAAAGTCATGTGGCAAGAACGCTGCACAGGCTTCAGGTGCAGAAGGCGGCACTGAAGGACGTTGAGGAGCATTTTTGCCCATCCCAACTAAGCAGACGGCTTGTTAAGTTCATATGCAATCTGTGCCTACAATATTTACCAATTTGTGAAATGTATTCTTAAGTGTAAGTCAAGGTGTAAATTTGCGTTTGGGTATTCTACAACTTTTTTTAAGGCCTGTCTTTTTCTACTTATTCTATCTACAAGCAGAAAATGTGAGTTTGTATTTATGGAACTCTTTTTTGCAACGCCATGGATGCCCCTCCTTCAAAGATCAATGAAGACAAATCCTGAAGATGAACAAACAAGAAACAAATGCCTTGCCTTAAACGGAAATTATATGGCCTTCTGGATGGACTCTCCATGCAATCTGAACAGTGAATCTCAGTTCAGAATCACAGATCCCAGCTGCTTCTCACACTGGCTTTCTCTTGGGGAAAAGCTGCCAGGTTCCCCGAAGAGATGAAGAAAAAAGGCCCCTGAACAATCTCATTTGTCAATTCAAAGTGCCTGTGGACTCTCAAGCCCCTTTCCTCTTCATGTTTGATTTTCTTTCCTTAAATTACTCATCAGAGAAGACACATTTTTCTCCAAAATATGGCTATCAATTTAGGGTAACCAAGTAATAAATTCCCCTAAAAGTACCTTCGCAGAGTGTGGTGTAGGCAGCCAATAAGGATTTCTCATTAAGCCTTCCCAGAAATGAAAATTTGAAATGTTACTTTTTGTGTCCAAAATTTATATTTACTACCATGTCTATGTTACCAAAACCTAAACTCCAGCTTGTTTGATACCTTGCAGAAACATCATAAATTGACTATATGTATAATTATAATTTGAAATAATTCATATATTTTAAAAGTTACAGATAGCATCTCTATAACTCATGGGGAAAACCAAGTAAATACAATAAAATGCTTTCTTTTTGTGACTACAATGGCTTATGCATTATGTGGTCATATTTTAATAAATACTCACCAACCTGAGGCCAAGAGAAGTGGGAGAAGGAGCCACTCGTGGAGAACAGAAATGGAATCTGAAGCTCCAGACGTCAGGGGCTGGATGCACAGCTCGGAGAAGACCATCCAGCTGAACTAGCAGGGACTGTTTCTGTTTTCTCCGGGGCCTGTTCCTGCTGCTTAGGCATTACAAGGCAGGCATCAAGTTCTAGGAACTACTTTAATGTCCTCTCACCCCATGGGAGATACCTACACTGACACTTTTAATTAAGAGTTTGCTCACAGCAAAATCCCATCGCTGTTCTTTGTCTAGGTCATAGCAGATGTCCCAAAGTAAGAATTTTGTCTATCTGCTTAAAAACAATTTTCTGTAACAGATAATATTGTGGATAACTGGTGAATTTAAAAAAAAAAATGAATTAATAAATGAATGACCAAACGAAGGCTACTGAGGAATTGGGTGCTTCCTGAACACCCACTTCATCTCATCTCCTTTCCTTTTCACTGTCAAGGTCAAAAATAAGTTAGAACATATCAGAGGGACAGAGAATGCCCTGAGGCGGTGTGTCATGAGAGCACTGCCTGGATCCTGCAGTCTGTCCAGAGGGCAGCTTGGAGGGGAAGACATTCTGCCAGCGGGAGGGGAGGAAGGGCGCTGGTCCAGCCTTGGCATGACACCCAGGCCACTGCAACCACCACAGTGCTGGAGAGGCGTGAGGGTCATCAGGCCCCCAGGGGAGCTGGGAAGCAAATCCAAGTCCACTGGGGAGAGGGAAAAAGGATGAGAATTTGAGTCCTCAGCCTAGCAACCAGGAGGAAAGTAGGGAAGCTTCCGAGATGGAAGGCAAGGTGGCGAAAACGGACCTGCATCCTCTGATCTTTGTTCACTTGCTACCTCTCCAGGCTAGACTGGAACCATTTCATTTCCTTCTTCAGGACCCAAGTTGTGATTTCTAAAATTGTCATGAATACAACAAAAGTGTTTCCATGGAGCCCACCATATGAAAAGGCAGACTGGTTCATCCGTGACTGTCCCTTACAAAACGCCAATGCAATACCTTGCGTTTTATTAATGAAGAGCATTGCCCAGAGCATCTTTTCTGTTTTTAAGTGAAAATCTTTCTTCTATTATTTGAGTCCAAATGAATCTCCTATGTAGAGAGGGATAGAGGGATCCAAGTTTTCTACTTCTAGAACGACATAATTTTTTTTTTTTTTTTTTGGAGATGGAGTCTCGCTCTGTCGCCCAGGCTGGAGTGCAGTGGTGAGATCTTGGCTCACTGCAAGCTCCGCCTCCCGGGTTCATGCCATTCTCATGCCTCAGTCTCCTGAGTAGCTGGGACTACAGGCACCCGCCACCATGCCCGGCTAATTTTTTTTTTATATTTTTAGTAGAGACGGGGTTTCACAGTGTTAGCCAGGATGGTCTCGATCTCCTGACCTCGTGATCCACCCGCCTGGGCCTCCCAAAGTGCTGGGATTACGGGCGTGAGCCACCACGCCCGACCTAGAACCACATAATTTTCTAAAAGTTTCATTGCTTAAAATTTCACCACAACCCCACTTAGTATTACTGATGACCTTACGCTTCATATTTGAGACTCCAATGTTGATCGCTATTGACCTTGTCTCTTAAAGAAGCAATAAAAGACTTAGCTGTGGTGATGGAGTGGTATCAACGTAATAAAGAGAAAAAACAGTAAAGATACTGGGCAGGCAATGAATTTTAAAAATCAATTAATGAATCAATGCCATTTTCATTTTGTCACAAAAATCCTGAGTCAGAGACAAGGCTGGATCCTGATTTTATTGGCATTTCTGGCAATGCTAATTAAATGCAAACCCTCCACTGATTGACTGAGAAAGCACACAAGGAAAGGAGATGACTGTTATGGATTTGTGGATGTACATCACTTCAGTAAGACGCTGCAACGGTGTTTTCATCAGTAGCTGCAGGCGATGGAAAATGGCTGATGTTCTGAGCTTAGCATGTCTTAAGCATGTTAAATCATTTAAATATTGTTTATGTCAATTGATATAAACCACCACTTTGATCATTTAAAGAGGCTGCACTGTTTTATCACTTGTCTAATAGCTAGTAGCACATCAACTACTCACTTTTTTCACCTGATCTCATCTGCGGCATTCTGGGTAAACACTGGCAGAAGGTGCACAGTTTCTCAGCTTCCACAGAGCACCCGAAGCACAAGGAGACTCCTTGGGAAGACCTATCTCCTTCAAGATCCTTCATCAGTCTGGTGGATTTCAATTCTCAATGAATTTCTAAGCATGCTATGATTTGGGGTGCAGTCATAAAGACAAGAAGATTAAAAAGCAAAATAGGCCGGGCGCGGTGGCTCAAGCCTGTAATCCCAGCACTTTGGGAGGCCGAGATGGGCAGATCACAAGGTCAGGAGATCGAGACGATCCTGGCTAACACGGTGAAACCCCGTCTCTACTAAAAAAATACAAAAAAAACTAGCCGGGCGAGGTAGCGGGCGCCTGTAGTCCCAGCTACTCGGGAGGCTGAGGCAGGAGAATGGCGTGAACCCGGGAGGCGGAGCTTGCAGTGAGCCGAGATCCCGCCACTGCACTCCAGCCTGGGCGACAGAGCAAGACTCCGTCTCAAAAAAAAAAAAAAAAAAATAGCAAAATAGACATGATTCCCTTTTTGTTGTAGGAAAATAAGCACACAGCAGCACATAACGTTAATCGATCATAGATAACTCCTGTTCTATAACTACTGTTCTGAAGTTACCCACTGTGTTCTATTTTCTTATGTTTTTGTCATTCTGACTCCAACCAAAGTCAAAAATTTCCTAGTTTTCAACAACATGAAATATCAAAGCCTAAAAGCTACAAGAGGATCAAATCTCTCTTTCTTTAATCCTAGAAGGCCCAGGCTTAGTTAGTTAAGAAATACTGAGCAATGAGTACCCCTGGACAGGGAAGGAGGAGACATATAAGCAGAGGATGTGCTCCGTACATAAAGAAATGAGTATTTAATAGGAAAAAAATTAACCATCCAATGGAGAGTTGTTGAAAACTTGAATGCAAACACAAAATCACTTGGGGGATAATTGGAAAAAGGCAAAGTATTTGGAAATGACATGATTATAATAGCATGCTTCCTGAAGGCTGAGAGCATTAAGAGATGACCAGAATGGGTAATTGCTTCTTGAAAGAGGTGACTCACAGAACAATTAGAGGCATGGCATTAGAAAAAGAGTGAAGGAGCAAGTCATACATATAAATAAATACAGTATAAAGTTGAGCAACGATGAGAATTGGTACTATTTACTGTAAGCCATTTCTTCAAGAGAAGTATAGGAGCCACTCCTCAGTTCAAAGGAAGTCTGGAAATCAGGGCAGGAAAAGGGTCTCTGGATTCCACATGGAGTTTTGTGTGGTGCTTGGCAGTTTTTCACTCTTGTTTCTCCAATAGGCTAAAATATAAATGTTTCAAGGGCAGACAAAACCCACTATTTTTCTATCACACTGAAAACATTTGGCCAGGCAGAGTGGCTCACATCTGTAATCCCAGCACTTTGGGAGGCTGAGGTGGGTGGATCACTTGAGGTCAGGTGTTCGAGATCAACCTGGCCAACATGGTGAAACCCTCTCTACTAAAACTACAAAAAAAAAAAAAAAGTTAGCTGTGTGTGGTGCCACGCATACCATGCCTGTAATCCCAGCTACTCAGTTAGCTGAAGCATGAGATCTTTTGAACGTGGGAGGCAGAGCTTGCAGGTGACAGAGGAAGACCCTGTCTCAGAAAAAGAAAGAGAGAGAGAGAGGGTTGGGGGGAGGAAGGGAGGGAAGGCAGGAAGGGAGGAAGGGAGGAAGGGAGGGAAGGAAGAGAGGAAAAGAAGGAAAAGAAGGAAGGAAGGGAAACAGAAGAAAGGAAGAAAAACATTTAACAAAGGATGTTAACAGGCTTTGAATGTTGCCTCCAACATGCATTTAAAAGGACTTTACTTTGATATGATCATACATAACACTGCCATGAAACTTACAAAGTACTCCTTTAAAAGGTGATAGATAGACCATTTCACAAATCAATGACTATAAATACCAAAAATCTTAGGTACTATTTTTAAACTAATAGCACATTTATTGTTGATCAAAATTATACTTGATTTTTGAAGCCTTTGGGGAAAAAAGGTCACAATTATCTTCTCATACACGCTGCACCTGGAACTTGTCACTACAGCATCCTGTCGTGCTGCTTGGCCGTCAGAAGTGATCGATATGTTCATATTATAATCTATGATGCAAAAACACAAAATGAAAACAGCAAACTGCACACCCGGTGTATTCTGAATGCTCTTTGTTGCTGTCATATTTCAGAAAGTTACTATGTGTACAATACAGGATGGAAGTAGAAGAGTTCAACACCTGGATTCATGATTTAAAATTGTAGTTTACATTTTAAAATCTATTAGTGGATAAATTATTCAATCTGTTTACTTTTCTTCTCTTAAATCTATTTCTCACTATCGTCAAAAAAAAAATAGCCAATGAGAAATCAAATTGAACATTTGTTGCTGAAGAAAAACTGAAACTTCCTTTTTAAATTCTGATTTGAGATCAAATACTCAGAGCAGATGACATCCAGGAAGCCGCACTTGCAACACAGCTCTGGGAAAATTCCTCGTAAGTCCATGATGCCTGCTGTTTTGTTGTTGCTGTTTTTAAAGTGAATGGCAGCTCTGCTCAAAAACGTTTAAATCGATTTCAAATAAATAAAATCAACATTCTGAAGTAGACTGAGAAAAAAACCTAAAATGTTGAAAATATCCTCAATACTGATTCATGGTATTTCTTAAAATCGAATTTTCTATTATTTGACAAGTTCTGACCCTCTTAATACCCTACACAAAAAGTAAACTTAAAATGGAAAACAGTCCTGAAGAACATGCACAAAAGTGAGAACAGACTCTGAGCAGAGGAATTCAGGGTTTTCACTTTCTCCTTTTTTTCTTATCTGCATTTTCTAATAAGTCTACAACCTACATAAATTGTTTATAGTTTAACAAAGTATTAAGTTTTAAACTAGTGTGAGGTATCAGAGGAGAAAATTTCATTTACAAATATAATTAATAGGCCGGGCACAGTGGCTCACGCCTGTAATCCCAGCACTTTGGGAGGCCGAGGCGGGCAGATCATGAGGTCAGGAGATCGAGACCATCCTGGCTAACACGGTGAAACCCCGTCTCTACTAAACACACAAAAAATTAGCTGGCGTGGTGGTGGGCACCTGCAGTCCCAGCTACTTGGGAGGCTGAGGCAGGAGAATCGCTTGAACCCGGAAGGCGGAGCTTGCAGTGAGCCAAGATAGTACCACTGCACTCCAGCCTGGGTGACACAGAGAGATTCTGTTTCAAAAATAAATAAATATATATATATATGTCTACTGTAAAATGTCTACTGTAAATAAATGTAAATAAAATGTCTACTGTAAGGCATTGTGCATGCCTGACGCTGAGAAAAGTGCAAATATGAGTAAAATCTCATTCCTTCTTTCAAACACTTTAGACCTCCATTGGAGTCATGATCAAATTACAGAATAATAGTAACAACAGCAGATAGCATTTATCCCCAGACCACTGAGTAAGGCACTTTTAAATACTTCTAATCTTTACACTCACTTCGCAAGTTGGAAATTATCTCAGTTTCACAGATAAGGAAACCAAGGGTCGGAGAAATGAAACTATCTGTGCACAGTTTGCATGCGGCCAGATTTGCATTCTTTTCATTCCATTGTGTTTGGTAAAATATTCCCTTTAAAAGAGTAACATGTATGCCAAACAACTGATAAATGCTCCAAAGAATTACTTGGCATTCAAACCAGATATGATTTATGCTTACAGGGACATCACTACGAACACACATTATTGTTTCCCAATCATGTGCGGTTAGTTTGGCTGTAGAGAGTTCCAGAGGATGGAATGCCACATAATAAAATGGATTACACTGATTTTAACACGGGAGTTAAGAGTGGGGAAAACCAAGTGTCTAATTTCAAGCTGAGGAACAAAAACTTTCATTATCTAGCTCAAAGACAAATAATATAAACACCATTTTAAGCATAGATATGCTATACTTTTCAGGAACTTTCCAAACCATTGTCTCATTGATTCTTGAAAAGTAAGCAAACCTATAAACATGTAAAATGATTGTTGATTGAATCAATCAAGTTACTTAACAAAGGACACCTAGCAAGTTAGCGGGAAAGCTAAAACAGGAATTCAGTGCTCTTCCAGCCACAAGGCTGCCTGCACATCCACACAGAGGCTCCATACATGGGCGGAACACACCCGCACCAGAGGCTCCCTGCATGGGCAGGACACACCCATACCAGAGGCTCCGGGCTCAGGCGGGACCACCTACACGAGAGACTCTGTGAATGGGGGGTACACCCACACCAGAGGCTCCAAGCACCGGGGGACACACCCACACCAGAGGCTCCGTGCATGGGCAGGACACACCCACATGAGAGGCTCCAAGCACCGGGAACACACCCACACCAGAGGCTCAGTGCACGGGCAGGACACACCCACACCAGGGGCTCCGTGTATGGGCAGGACACACCCACACGAAAGGCTCCGTGCACTGGGGGACACATCGGCATGAGAGGCTCACTGCACGATGGGGACACACCCACACCAGAGGCTCCGTGCATGGGCAGGACACAACTCACACGTGTTCCCCTCCCCCATAATATGGTCAGGAATATTTTGCAAGTCAGCTATTGCTAATAATAAGAATAAAAGTAGTAACGCTAAGCAGACTTTACACATATTCTCTCCTGGAGGTTGATTTTGTTATAAACAAGTGGACAGATAAACTTTGAATAGAGGAGGAAACTGAGGCAATCAGGTTTTAAGGAGTGTTCCCGAAGCCACACATCTGGCAGGTACTGGAGCAGTCAAAGCCAAGCGGAGCCGATTCAAGTCCCCGAGGTGTGCAGATGCTGGCTTCGGTTAGGTTAACCTCCCCAAGTGTCACCACTCAGGGCTCACGTCCTTTGCGGAGTGCTGAGGAGTCTAGGAAAACTAAAGACTAAATAAATGAAACTTGACACACTCAGACAAAAATCACTATCATCACTTAGTCATCTACCAACTTAGGATGAGAACTCAGTCCTGCTGAGGACAGAGCTATCACTGATGGCAGGGAGAGCGGCGCTTCTAGAGGGAAGCACCTTCCGCTGTCAGGTGGGGTCTGCTGTCAGGTGGGGTCCCGGGCCCAGTTACACATCTGCTTTCCCCAGGGCTGTGAGTCCCCCACTCCCTTGTGCTCGCCAGGCAAGCACATTCATCCTTAGCTTCATGGCTGGCGTCTGAAGGTGCAGCGTTTTTGACTGCCTGGAAAACCTAAGTGAGTGACTACAGGTGTAGCTGGCAGATAATTCACACGTGTTTTCCAGGTTTTCCAGGCAGTCATAAACGCTGCACCTTCAGACGCCAGCCACTCACTGCCCTAGAGCACTTTTCACTCCTGGTTCTTACTTGCCTTTCCCAAGGATCCATCCACCTATGTGAAAGGCCGTGATTTGCTTCTTTTCCTCCAAGCTGGTTTTCTAACTCTGGAAAACAGAGCTACGGTGTATGACAGAGGCAAAAAAAGTTATATTCCTAAAAAGCACCTGACAAGATTTGGGGATCCGTGGATTCTCTTGTTAGGTCTGTCTTTAGAGTAGAAAACGCAAAACTACAGTATTTGTTGTTGATACAAACCTTTCTTTCAATGTCTTCACAAAGCCTTGCATCTTCTTTATCCTAGTATTAAAAAGTAAATACAGGAATCAACTATTGCAAGAAGGATGTTGTAAAATAAATCCTTAATCTTCCCCGCCTCTACTCAGCTTCTCGGGGAGGTCAAATTCTTTCTCATAAACATCACTCAGGAGCTTGGCGTAAAGCCTCAAGCCTCATCCTCACTATCGACTCACGGCTCTGTTCATCCTACTTCCTTCCATTTTGTTTCCTATTCTAAATTCTTTTGTTTTTATGTACATCTTTTTGATCATTCTTACGCAAAAGGCAGCATGTCATACCTGTATTCTCTGTTGCACTTTGGTTTTTTTTCACTTAATATAACATCTTGGAGCTCCCATCCTTCAGCTGTATAAGTCTATCTAATTATTTTCACAGCTGTATTGTATCCCATTCTATTGGTAAAACACTAGTTAATCAACCAACCCTGTGGATGAGCATTGCATTTGTTTCTATTAATAGTCATAAATATACTGTAATATATTAATATTTGTATATTAATATAACGTGCACAGGATGCTCTTGGAGGAAGAGAAAATCATCACCCCAAAATCAGAGTCCATCTCCCTCTCCCTGTCCTTCTCTCTCTTTATTGAATGTTAATATAACAAATATTAATAGTTGTTAATTAATATATTTGTAAGATATTCCTATCATAATAATGGTTAAAAAAATGTGCAGAAGATATTCCCAGCTATGATAATACTGGTTTAAGAAAAGTACAGGTTTAATTTTAATAGAAAGAGAAAAAACTCTTTTCCAAAGGCTGCATTGATTCATACATGACCCTAATAAGAAGCATTGCTGCTTTTCTGCATCTATATTGATATAAAAATATAGTATTCAATTACCTGCAGGAGGGATATTGTAAAACAAATCCCTAATCTGGATTTATTAAGCACTGGACATCGTCAATCCGATTTAACAACAAAAAAAACTCATTTTTATTATCTGCATTGCTTTAAGTAGGAATGATACGGACATATTTCCTTATGTCTTCTGGAAATCTGTATTCCTCTTTGTGAATTTCCTGTTTGTCTTCTTTGCCTTTCTTTTTACTGGGCTTTGTGTTAATGATTTATGAGACTTGTGTAAATCAAGAATATTTGATTTGTATTGCAAATACTTTCTTCCTTATTTTGTTTAGCTTTTGACTTTATGAAGTTTTCCAAAGAGAAAAGTTTGATTTTCATGTAGATAAACACTAAGGCTTTGGAGATAATTACTCCTTCTGACATAGCCCTTTGAGACTCACTGAATATCCACCTTCATCTTTAGTCCCCTCTACTGGGGCCACGCTCAGCTCCTGCTTGGCCACACTCCAGCCTCAGGCCAGTGGCCTTGCAATGCCCCACGCTGGACCACTGCCGCACACTGGTCACCGAATATCTTCCAGAGTCTCTATCAAACTCAAGATCAGTTACTCCTGTGTGCAAAGTGATATGAAAGGCACTAAAATGACACCAAAATGAATTAAGTCGAGACTCTTCCTTCAGAAAATGTGAATCGCTCAGAAGAGGCAGTAGACGTACACAAACAACTCTAACTAAAGCCAAATTGTGCTTTGGATGGCGTAGAAAGGACAAACAAAATACCAGTGGAGGTTAGTGGAGGAAGAGACGCTCCCTGGAGAAGAAGGATCCAGGGAGCTGTAAGGACGAGGCTGGCTCTGCAGCAAGCCCTGGAAGTGGGTGAGAGCTGGAAAGGCAGAGGCGCAGCAGGCATCGGGCACAGCACCAGAGAGGCCTGAACATGCACAGGATGCTCTCGGAGGAAGAGAAAATCATCACCCCAAAATCAGAGTCAATCTCCTGCTCCCTCTTCCTGTCTCTCTCTCTCTTTATTGAACACACAAAATTACCCATGAAATTTTTAGACAGCTTTTTCAAAAGTAGGAAACACCTAAATACTATTAAAAAGGTTGATAACAAGGAATCAGAGAAAAACCTGAGCGCCATGATGCCCGACCACTCCTATGCATAACCCTTCTGTAAAGCACCCCTCAGAGCTGGCTACAGACCACACGGAGATACTCTCAAGGATAGGAAGCTCGTGTCATCCTTGGAGAGAGCGCTGTGTACGTGGCCCATGGATATATTTTTTTGGCATTGCCATTCATACTTTCCAACTTGCTTCAGAAAGGGATCGAACCTTTTCAAAACCGTTACACATTGCTTTACAAACTTCGCAGGTAGCATAAATTAAAAAGTGCTGCTTGCACATAAGATGTTTTAGAACCAATGAGTCCAAACAAATCAAGCACTAAGAACTGGAGAAGGCCGGGCGCGGTAGCTCACTCCTGTAATCCCAGCACTTTGGGAGGCCAAGGCGGGTGGATCATGAGGTCAGGAGATCGAGACCATCCTGGCTAACACAGTAAAACCCCATCTCTACTAAAAACACAAAAAATTGGCCAGGTGTGGTGGTGGGCACCTGTAGTCCCAGCTACTCGAAAGGCTGAGGCAGGAGAACGGCGTGAACCCAGGAGGCAGAGCTTGCAGTGAGCCGAGATCACGCCACTGCACTCCAGCCTGGGCAACAGAGCAAGACTCCATCTCAAAAAAAATAAAAAAGAAAGAACTGGAGAAAATCCCAGTGTTCCAATGTTAATAACATTCCATTTTTAAGGATGAAAAAATGTTATTACAGTGCCCAGTATCGTCAGAATTGTCGTATGTATAATTAACACGTTTAAAGTATTCTGAGGATAAGGAAGTGTCATCCAAAAGCACAGTTCTATTTTTGCTTTTGATTTTGATTGCTCCCACTTCTATGCTACTGACATACATAATTGTAAAATACATGCACCCTGGGCTGTGGCGTGAGGAGGATCCCATCAGAACACTTGCATCTGAATAGCTCCTTCAGGCTGGGATTGTTTTAAGTGCTCCAAATGACAACACCGTTGGGGCCAGGCAAAGCATGGAACAGGGAGTTAGCGCAGGACGGGGAGCTGGCACAGAGGGTCGGTGTGAGGAGATGAAAAGGTGTCCAACTAGACAGTGGCCGTGACTGTGCAACATGGAGAACATGATTAATGCCACTGAACTGCACATTGAAAATGGTTAAATGGCAAATCGTGTTTTTATATGTTACCACAAAAATCATTTGTATTTTACCACAAACATAACACATCTTTGTGATCAAACATCAGAAATATTTTTTATATATAGGAGTAGTAGTTATTTTTCTTTCTAAACAGGGTCTCTCTCTGTCACCCAGGCTGGAGTGGAGTGGCACAATTGTAGCTCACTGCAGCCTCAACCTCCTGAGCTCAAGCGATCCTCTCCCCTTGGCCTCCCAAGGAGCTGGGACTGCAGGTGCACACCACTGCATCTGGCTACCTTTTTTTGTTTTGCTAATTTTTTGTAGAAACAGGGTCTCACTATGTTTCCCAGGCTGGTCTCAAACTTCTGGCCTCAAGCGATTCTCCTGCCTTAGCCGCCCAAATTGCTAGGATTACAGGCGTGAGCTGCTGTGCCTGAACAATACATATTTATAAATAAAGTTTATAATATGTCTTCTTACAACTTTGCAAGGTAATTAGCATTTTACTCCAGGATTACATATTTAAGTAACTTCATCATAGGCAACTGAAAGCAAATCCACAGATATTTATTATACACCTACTGTATATAAGACACTGAATGACACGTAAGATGACAGGGCACAACCTCGGTCTTTGAGGAGGTCAAGCCAGCAATCCTATGCCTAAAAATTTTAATATAATCAATACCAAATAAATGTCATATGATTAATTTGTCACATGAACATATAAATGAAATGCCAGGTGAACTACAGTTCATTGAGAGCAAGGTTAGCTCACTGTGGCCTATTGGCCAGGAAGGGCTAATTGAGCCCTGCTTCTTTTTAATTGTTATTACAGCTATTATAATGCATATAAAATGCTTGCTCTTCTTGAGCCCTCAAAAACATGGGCCAAATTTTAGGGCCAATTACCTTCAACCCCATGGGTTACTTCACATCAACAAAGCTTTGTTCCAGTCATGTTAGAAGCAAAGACGGAGCTGTTAGAACTGAAACACCTGAGCTATCCTGCACCCCTGGAAGCAGCAGGTAATGCCAACCAAGCAGCGGTATCTACGAGGGACACAGTGTGAAGCCTGATACAGAAAATACCTCTTCTGGGAAGTTACATATAATCAACATGGTTCACTGGAAGAAGAAAACACAGCCTCTGAAATCGCTCAAAACAGGGTTCCAATCCAAGCCCCATCACCTCCTGCGTGACACCAAAAAGCTACCTAAACTGCCCATCTCATTGTTTTTAATCTTGTTTATTCTGCCTTCCTTAGAGAGCGACTGTGCGGTAGAGACGGAGCCAGGTATACGGGAACAGCTGTGCAGTGGCTGGTGCACGGTGAAGCTCGGGATGCCTTCGTGTGCTCCCCAGTCCTCCCTGTCCTGTCTCCCGTCATTAATGCTTGGGCAAAAGAGCCAAGGTATGGCTGTCCCTATCACCTTTTTCCCCAGCAGCTTAGATCCTTGGCCCAGATACCTAAGGTCTATAGGTGCTTGGGTTTGCCACTGAATTCCAGTGATAGTGCTTACATTAAGAAAGACATTTTGATTCACTCTAAGAAATCAAATCTGCTACTGGCTGTTAGCAAGTCACTAATATGCATGGATCCCCTCAGCAGCCTGAGTAGATTTCCATAACAAGTCAGTTAAGCACAGATGACAAATTCAACCACCAGTGTGCACAAGGCATTGAGGAGAGAGCATAAACTCACTGCAGTCAGAGGGCCTAGGTTATATCACTACTGAAATATGCTATTTGCATAATAGCACCCTCTCCTCGAGGGTAAGCTAGGTAAGCCAGTGGCTTGTTTGCCCTCTTAGCCTAATGCGCTGAGACAAGCGTCTGCATTCTCATTCCTGCTCTCAGAACATACCCTTATCCTTGACAGAGAATGCCAAAGAAATGAAAAACTGTCTTTGCTCTTCATCTAACAGTCCTCCCTACTCATCCAGATACAGACAGGATACCTTTCCACAACTATCCAGGAATATAAGGAAGGAAGAATGAGCTGTTTTACAAGTGTATCCTCTTTGACTGTCTGTTTTAGATCAGAAGCTGCTTTGGTGTTTTCTAAAAAACCTGAACTAACTTCCTGAGGACCCATATCCCTTCCAACAAACACCTGTTCCAAGTTGTGTCAAGCACTGGGGGTGGCCTGCGTGGCTCCAGCACCCGCGCACAAGCTTCCTAGGGGTCACTCCTCCCCTTTCTTCGAGGTGGCAGCCAGGAAGCTGCAGGGCAAGTTTAAGAGAGAAAAAAAAAAAAAAAAGTGACTCCTGGCAGGGCGGCGAGTGTCCCTGCCTGTTTACAGCCCTGGAGGATAGACTCAGATTGCATCTCTCAGACTTAATGAATCCGGGAGCTCATTACACGGCTTCCTGTGTGATGATCAATTTACACAGCTTCCTGACTGCGGCCAAACTTAAAAACAAGAGATTACCTTGAAACAAAAATAAAGATCCAGAGACAGAATTCTGAAAACAAAGTCCTCAAAGTCTACTTCTTAGCTAAAAATGGAGCATTTAAAGTAAATTCTGTTTTCCTGATACACGTATTTTATGCGGACGATAAGTTGCATAATCTCATAGAGGATCACAGGCACACGCTCCCTGCATGGAGGAAGTCTCCAGGACATCCAAAGAGGAAGAAGAGCGAGTGAGAATCCACACTCTGCCAAGCATCCCGTGCTGGCTTCCACTGCCATCTGCACATGAGCACTGCACACCCTCACCCTCGTTCTCCCCGGAGGGACTGGCTACTATACCACACCGCGAACCACGCCAGTTGGTGCCCCAGGTGTCCACTCCACACAGCCACCTGCACACCTGCTGCCTTCCTTCACCTCCCTGGACGTTCCCTGCTAAAAGCACATCTTGAAACTTCCTGGGGAAAAAGTTTTTAGGTTTGTGACTAGAAGTACAGTGGAAAGTAATTAGGACAAGTGTAGATGCAATTAAAATGACTCATGTAACTGTCTGGCACAGGAAACAAGATCATGTCCACAGCTGCCTAGGAAATGTGCTCGCTTCCAATTCCACGCTGGCTTGTGCTTTGGAACTGACCTGTGATCTCGGATCCTTTCACCACCAAACGTAAGCTCTGTTCAGCGTGTTAGGTGCCTTAGATCCAGGCCATTAAACACAAAATAAAATGAACTCACCTTGTTGCCCTCAAAATCAGGGGTGTTCTCATGTATCTCTTCATCTTCTTTAACTATCTCAGCTTGTCTCTGGGGAGAAAATACACCACATTTTATCAACTGCTTATGTTGAACTCCTTTAAAAAATCAGAGAGCACTTGAAATAGTGTCACCTTCTAGACCACTTCTACGGGTAGAGCTGGGGAAGTCACTGCAGTTTCTCCAAATACAGAATGGCATCCACTCCGCATTTTTGCGTTTGGCTCCACCAGCAAAACGTCAACCTGTTTGGTAAAACTGCTGGAGAAACCTCTTTCTTATAAGGAGTGGCGTGGGTGCTCCAGAGGCCTCTGGTCAGCAGGTGCTTTTGTAATTCTTGGGGCACCATAAGGACCCCACCCAGGGCCCTCTGCTCCCTGGTCAGCAGACGCCCTCCACAGCCTGCCTGACCTCACTCCTCATACAGCAATGGGTTCTCACTCTCCATCGTTATTTCCTAGTTTTCATGGCGCACTGGCAAAAGACAAGGATCTGTGTCCTGGAGCTTCTCTCTGCTCTTGGGGAGAATAATGTGGTTCTGTGGCCAAAGAAAAGACTCTCTGGGACAAACTTCCTTTATATTTCTGTAGCTGCCAGGACAGGCTGATGAGGCTGCAATAATAAGCCAACCAAGTATGCGTGCTGCACTGTGGCTGGCCAGGGACGTCCCGTCCCCACAGCCACTCAGAAAACCCACTGATGGAGGCCCTGGCGCCTCCTACTTCCTGATTGCAAAGGAAGAGAAGAGAAGATGCAGTGTGGGAAATCACACACTGGCTCTTCATGCACCTGCCTGGAACCACTCACATGTCACCAGGGAAGGCAGGTGGCATGGCCACCCTGAGTCAAAGCGGGTAGAGAAGTGCATCCTCATTGTGTGACCAGAGCAAAAGAACTGCCATTAGTAATGAGCCAAAAAGACCCAACGGCTCCTGCCAGCTGACCTTGGATGTGCAAGAACAGGGTTCCGTGGCGAGGCAGACACGTACGTATGTCTTCAGTATGGCCGACCCCATCAGCCCAGACCTCAGACCCTCTGAAAACTCAGACCAAGCCTGCATGAGCATTATCTTCCTACAGCTTATGTAGAAAAGCAGTCACAATGAATAAAACTCTATAGGGAGTGCTCAAACCACATAAAAAGTAAGCTTTGTAACAACTTATTATTTTAAAGAATAATCGACATAATGTCAATCAAAAACATGTTATTTTAAAGAATAGTCGAGGTGATGTCAATCGTTGACTCATTCATTTATTCAGCAAGTATATAGAGGACACCTGCCATACTGAACACCACAATGCCAGAAGACACGAGTGACTGTGAGCACAAACAAGGCCCTCAAGAAGTCGAGAGCCTTATAGGGAAGACATATTAATTAAACAGTCACACAAACAAAACAACCATGACAGGTGCTACAAGGAGAGGTACATGGAACAGAAAGAGAATGTAATCGTATTTAACATACATGGGAGAGCAACAAAAATATCCTCTGGTAATTGACTGTTACTGTAAGATCTGAAAGATGAAACAAAGTTAATATATAAAAACAGATGGGAAAACATGCCTGGTGCATGGAGCAGCATGTGCACAGCCCTGCTGCAGGAAGCAGCACTGAGCTTCAGAGTTGCTGGGGATCAGTGCCTGAAAAGCACGAGTGACAGCAGCAATCTAACCAGAAGAGGATGCTAAGTAGGACCAGAGCGATGGTAACACAGGCAGAGAGGGGTGCAGAGATTCCGACACATTTAGGAGGTAAGACTACAGAGTCCAAGATGATCTGGATATGGGAGAGGTGAAGGGGTCAGTCTCAGGAATACCTCTTCAGTTTCTCTTTGGTCTTACGGAATGGATGGGGGTGTCATTCATGCATGGATACAGGAAGAGAAGAAGGTTTGAGGACAGGGGACGGAGACCGTGAGTTGCGTTCTCACTCTGCTGAGCTTCAGTGTCTTAGGAACATCTACGGGAGGTGTTAATTCAGCAGATGTGCATATATTCCCGGAGGTCACAGTCACTGACGCTGGGGTGATACGGAATTTTATATCACATAGAGAGGACGTCCAGAGTGAGAGGAGAAGATGCCCTACCCCTCATCCTTGCTGAATGCCAGCATCTGATGGCCAGTGAGATGACCAGAAGCCTAAGAGAAGGACAACAAGTGGCCAGAGGGAAAAGGGAAGTCAGGAGTCTCGTTTGACAAGATTCCCTTGCCAAAGAAGAGAGCATTGCAAGGAAAAGAGAGTGGCCGGGAGCGCCAATGGGTGGTGAAGGTCCTGTGCGATGAGAACTGGGGAACGTGTTGGGTCTGGTGGCATGGGGCGGAAAAGCTGTTTTGTGCCACTGTGGGCAGAAGCCTGAAGAGATAAAGAAGAGGGGAGAAGATGGAGAAAGTGAGGAGACGCCACTCCCTGCAGATCAGCTCCACGTGTGAAGGAGAGAGACACGCTCAAAGAGGACTGAGACCAAGGAAGAGTTGTTTTTACTCATAACACGAGTGCTTTCAGCGTGCTCACATGCCAGCCAGAAGGACTCGGGCATGGGAGAAGCTGAAGACACCAAGGAGAGTTATTAAGCAGTTGATGACAGAGTTCCTGAGAGGCTCTGAGTGGGACAGGGTCCAGCATCTGGGAGTAGGGGAGATATGGGTAGGGGAGGACGGACCTCTCCTTCTATGATGAAGAAGGGGCAGATGGCACAGATTAAATATTATCCTGTACCCTGACAGCTGCCAAGCTCACAGCCATTCGCTACCTTGTTTCTCGCCAAAACACACACACACACACACACACACACACACATTTGGCCAGGTGTGGTGGCTCATGCCTATAATCCCAGCACTTTGGGAGGCTGAAGCAAGTGGATCACCTGAGGTCAGGAGTTCAAGACCAGCCTGACCAACATGGTGAAATCCCGTCTCTACTAAACACAAAAAATTACCCGGGCATGGTGGCGCATGCCTGTAATTCCAGCTTCGTGGGAGGCTGAGGCAGAAGAATCACTTGAACTGGGAGGCAGAGGTTGCAGTGAGCTGAGATTGTGCCACTGAACTCCACCCTGGGCAACAAGAGCAAAACTCCATCTCAAAAAAAAAAAAAAAAAAAAAAATTCAAAAATTCAAACTTTTTTCAAATACTATTCATACATTTCAGGGGAGCCTGAACCCCTTTCCAGACACAAGTAGTAAAGGTTGATGCCTCTAAACCACCAGAGGTCAATCGTCTCTCCCTGGCTAGGGACAAGATAGGCATAGACACGCGGCAGCTTTCAGAAGGGTCCCCGGGAAAGCCTTTCCCCGCTGTTTAAACGGTGCAGTCTCTCTCCTCTCTCCAGCATTCCATGTCTCAGGGTGCCAGCCATAGCGGACATGCCACCTCGAGATCATGAGGAGACAAGCCCAACGCCAAAGGCGAAGGTGCAGAGGGAGGCAGTGGAAGAATGGGGTGCCCAGCCACATCCCGAGGCTCGAGGGGGCCAACCCCAGAGCCTCTCCCACACAGAAGGCTCAAGTCCTTCTGTGACATGGCCTGAGAAATATTCCTGATTGTTGAAGTCACTTCTCTTCAAGTTTCCCGTTCTTTAGAGCCAAAACATCCTTATAGATAGAGTGGCGTAATTCTACTTCTAATTTATTCATTAAAGCAAACAACCCAAGGACCCAAGTGGCCTCCATCTGAGTTACTCTACACAGCTAAAAGTGCCAAAGCCTAAAGCTTCCTTAGATCTTTTCTAATTAAACAATTCACAGATTACCCAAGTTTAGATTGACCTTTTCCTAATGAGTCCCAATTATTTTGGTTTCTCTTTGGTTGGTGACTTATTCTCATCTCTTTCTCCGGAGGGAAATGCATTACACCCCTGGGAGGCGCAGTGCAGGGGGCACTGCCCTAGTTGCTATTTGAGAATCCAAGGAAAGACACTCTCTTTTTGCACTGACTCTTTGAGACTCTCTAAAAATAACTGAATTTCAGAAGAGTAGAAATGGACCCAATCCTTTGTGATTTCAGTCAAACCAAGATTCTCGCGCATCAGCCGAAGACCTGGGGTTTGCACAGCCTACTTACCACCTGGGGAAGGATGAAGCAGCCTGCTCTACTAAAATGGAATTGGCCATGTTCAGAGTAAATTCTAGACTATTTCCCTGAGAAAGGAATTCCAGGTGAGTGTCCCGGGCCCAGCAGGGTTTCCAATTGTACACATTTGCCCACCTTCTTAAAGTAGTTTTGAAAATAAATATAATCTTATCACTGGAAGAAGACTTTGCTTTTGTAAAAATGTAGTACTTGAATCAGAATTTCAACATTAATGTTTTAACATCTGGGTGCCATTTTTTTGCACAGATTGTAAGAAAATTGTTCCTTAACATTGAGGTAAAATGACTCGAGACTTTAACATAAAAGTTCACTGCTCTCTAAGAATGAAAGCTTATCGGGCAGCAGGCACACAGGCCATGCACCCCCGCCCATCTACAAATTCCCTCTCCTGATGGAAATGGTGGGGGAGGGGTGGATGCCAGGGGGATACATTACCTGCTATTATAACCAAAGATAAAAAAAAGTTTGAAGACAAATTATAATTTCTTAAAAATGAAAACTCAAGAAAGGAGAGAACGCAGCCTAGGAGGGAAAAGAAAAGCAGGAGCGGTCATTAAAGCCTGGCGATAATTCATGCCACAACCACCAGGGAATCGCCTTCTCTCTGACAGCCGGCCACGCCCCACAGCTTCCACCCCGACACGCTGTCCCTCTTGCTCCCATTGCAATTCCCACAAGCTAAGCCTTCCATCCTATTCACAACCACTTAGTTCAGGACAAATGAGTTTCAGTGACTCTGAAGCTTCCCCACTTTTATGACCCAGGTAACTGAGATCACTGGATTAACTCAAGGTACCGCTTCCCTAATGCAGAACCCCAATCTTGATTCTCTCATGAACCACAGATGGGCACCCACAGAACTCTGTGAGGGTCTCCATGTCAAGTTTGTGCTATAAGAATGAACTTTCAAAACAGCCAGGAGCCTTGAGACGCCAGTGTGAACCTCCCAACACCCGCAGGTAAGCCAGGGGCTCTGCAGAAACCCCTGTGTCCGTTGACAGAGACTCAGGTGACCGAAGCTGGAGGACAGAAAAGTGACTTGTATGATTAAAAGTATGCGTTGTTTTGTGAGTAAATTAATAAGAAAACAATTGAAGGCTGGACAGGAAAAAATGAGAACATTCTAGAAATCCAAGTACCAGTCAAAATGCACAATGAACAGTCATCTTGCACTGTCAGGAAGACCAACACCCAGCACCACCAACGACCTGGTTTCCCAGCTGAGCCTCCAACCCTCCCTGCCCACACTCAGTGAGGCTGTGCTCCATTCTGTCCTCCCCTACACAGCTACAAGATGTTCCAGAACTGACTTACAAGTACTGGGAGAAGCTCCTAGACACTGGAATAAAGGAAAGATGACAGGAAAGGGGGCTGCAGAGGCAAAGTCTTATTTATCATCACAAATCGTAAAGATCATATGAGATCACAGGGGCCAAGGACAGGTCATATCCCTCATTTATCCAAACCTGACAGTGGGAGTTGAGTAACAGAGACTGTAGGTGCCACAGAAAAATCGAAGCATCCTCCCACAATGGACATCCTCCACGGATGCTCGGATGCTGTGCTGTTAGTGTCACTGACCACAAAGCAATGGCCTGGGATTTGGAGGACTCTGCATTCTTGGGGTTCCCTTCGTCAACCTAGAAGGCTTGACTCCAAATTCACACATTTACTAGTTGGGATGTTATATTTTGTAATATTTTATCTTTATGGTGCCCCTACACGGGAGAAAGCATAATACTGCAGACACAGTGAGAAACAGCATGTAAGATGCTCAGGCGAACCCACAAAGTTAAAATCCATTACTCAAAAACAGGAGACAGTATTCCAGATTACTAAAGAAGTCAGCACCATGAAGGCATAATATTAGGGCCAAACCGTCCTTCACTAATGGCCTGGAAAGTTCTGATGGCACGGATATATGCACCTTCCCTGTGTCCATGGGGATGCCAGTCACCCTGACGCAGAGCCAAGAGGCTGCCCAGCAGGCAGCACAGGCCCAGAGTGGGGCCGGGCAGCCAGCCACCCTCACACACAGTTCTCCAGGCTTGGCTCACTTGGACACAGCCCCCCACCCAGTCCATGACTGTCCCAGGAACAGAGGGTCTGCACAAACCACATCCTATGTTCCTGCTCCACAGGAAAGAACGAGGTCCTTGGACAACTGCACACAGGCAAGGCCTCAACTGTGTGTCATGAACAGTCCCACCAACAAAACGTTCCTGGGGAGATAATTAGGATTAACCAAAAGCTTATATATAATTTTAACTCTAGGACTTCTCTGAAACAATGCACTCATATGCACTGTGATTCCCCCAAGGAGAGATATGAGGGGGAGCTTCTCACATGTGCTTTTTCAAAGATGCAGAATGCAGTTTGGGCAACACCGCTCTGTCTACACGGCCTGAGCTTCATGCCGTGCCTCTGTTGATCGAGCACATGGGATTTTCTTGTATCCACTTCTGGCAGATTTCATAAGCCTTTGTGAAACACCCACTGCGTGTCAGGACCCGGCGAGTGGGAGACAAGGTGCGTCAACGTCCTCCCCGGGTGTGCTGTGCAGTAAGGGTCCTCCCGGCACTCAGCTGTCCCCAGCATCCCAGCTGACAGCCGCTCTTTCTGCTCTCGCCATGTGCAGAGAAAGCAGAGGGAGGACGGGTGACCTAGCTCACCCTCAGGGGGTCTTCCTGTCCACAGACAATGGCTGAGAGTCTGTGTCTGTGTTGCTCAAAGCCACAGGACCTGTGTTAATATTGTCGCTTGACAGCGAGAAAGTTCCGTTCACTGAGACTTCGCCCCACCTGGCGTGGAGAATTGCTGCACAGAAAACTCTTTCTGGAAGACCCTCCTCCTCCATGGCTGGTGGGTGGAGCATCCCAGGGACCTGCCGGCCCTCTTCCCTCCTCTCACCTCACATTAGTGTGGGGTACCCGAATTCACTCCACAGCCTCAAAGATGACGGAAATCAGAATCACCGGCAACCAAAACTTACGAATATGTTTATTATATGCAAAGTTACGACAACAGTATTTGTCATCTGAGGATTCTGCCTCTGTTGAAAATTTGTGTTGGACACACTCAGTCTACAACCCAGAAAGCCACAGTAACATCCTAGTGACAAGGGTACATTTGGCAAACAAGTCACAGCCTAAAATGTCCTAGTTTCCTTATCACTAGAAAACTCCGAAATGGGCAATATGAAATATTTCAACTGCTAGTTTGGATTTTCAAAGAAAATGAAATCTTTCAGTCACCTTTGTCACGTCCAGGAAAAGAGAAAATAATATTACTAGAAATTTAGAAAATATGACAGGACTCATAGGAAAGGTGCTCAAAACGCCGAAAAAGGGAAGTGGAAAGCTAGAATATTGAGATGCAGTCTGTAACATTTTTCAAATGTATCACAGAAAATAAGAAATACAGCAGAAGTTAAAAAAACAAAGTGCCAAAGTTAAGAGTGATCCACTCGGAGAAAGGAGTGGAGAAGTTCACTGGATACCAGAATTTGGTGCTTCACAGTTACAAGAGCAGGGATGGAACCTCATCTATTTCAGAGGAATAAAAACGGAACCCTGACGCTAATATTGACCTTTTAGAGAATATACATTTTTTGCTCAAAAACCAAGAATTGGAAATGTATTTGTTTTGCCTTCAGGTGGGTAGTGAAGACAACGCGTGCATTTTAGGAGATCATTGAGCACAAACTGCCATTTGCCCGAGTGCTGGAGACTCACCAGGTGCACAGCTGGGCTGGAACCCTGGCCTGACCCCACCCATTCTCAGAACCCTGCTCCCTACTCCTCCCCCTTCTCAGAACCCTGCTCCCCACTCCTCAGAACCCTGCTCCCCACTCCTCCCCCTTCTCAGAACCCTGCTCCCCACCCCTCCCCCTTCTCAGAATCCTGCTCCCCACCCCTCCCCCTTCTCAGAACCCTGCTCCCCACTCCTCAGAACTCTGCTCCCCACCCCTCCCCCTTCTCAGAACCCTGCTCCCCACTCCTCAGATCCCTGCTCCCCACCCCTCCCCCTTCTCAGAACCCTGCTCCCCACTCCTCAGAACCCTGCTTCCCACTCCTCCCCCTTCTCAGAACCCTGCACCCCACTCCTCAGAACCCTGCTCCCCACCCCTCCCCCTTCTCAGAACCCTGCTCCCCACCCCTCCCCCTTCTCAGAACCCTGCTCCCCACCCCTCCCCTTCTCAGAACCCTGCTCCCCACCCCTCCCCCTTCTCAGAACCCTGCTCCCCACCCTCCCCCTTCTCAGAACCCTGCTCCCCACCCCTCCCCCTTCTCAGAACCCTGCTCCCCACCCCTCCCTGAGGCCAGGAGGAGGGAACAGTGCCCCAGTGTCCTCCATGCGCCAGTGCTGGTCGCACACCCAGGCCACACCAGCGTCCTCCATGCGCCAGTGCTGGTCGCACACCCAGGCCACACACAGGCCTGCACAGAGACAGCATCCCCATCTGTGGATAAGGAAATAGAGGCTCAAGGTTTCACAATCATGCCATCCGATCACACTGTTTATTCCATTATTCAGTCATCACTCCACAAAAAACTACGAAGGCCTCCTCCATGCCAGGAATTCTGCAAGGTACAGGGCCCAGTGGTGAGTGAGGCAGCCAGTGCTTTCCTTATGGAGTTAGTAGCTTAGTGAGGGGACAGACACAATCATCAAATAATGATGAAGCCAAATTTGCAGTCACACACAGTGAAGTGTTAAAAGGCGTCTCTCCAGCAGAAGCTGTGGGGGCGGTGGGAAGACAGGAAAATGCTTGACAAAGGATCTGAGATGAGCAGTCTCTAACTAGGAGGAACACAGAACATTCTAGAGTCCAGAGAGAATTTGCAGGGAGAGGGTTAAGGATGACGCTGAGACAGGCAGGAGCTGCTGGGATGGAGTGAAGGCGGCATGGACATCAGACCCCCGATACCCACCTGGTCCACAGGCACCTCTAGCTGCACATTGTGGTCCTCTTTGACGTCCAGCGCCCCTTGGGTTTCCTTGCTAGGAGTCAGCGCTTTATACACGTCACCTTCTGGGGGAAAATCACACGGACAAACCTTTGAAACCCATAGAGAAGCTGGAGTCCACTGCATATTTCCTGACCCAAACCCAAGTTATGAAGCCAGGCATCCTGGAGCTTCGGGCAGGTCACCTGGCCCAGGGTCCCAGACCCCGTCCGCCTCACCCCGTTGCCCTCTCACCCTTCCTGTTTGCATCTGCCAAGGTGTTCAGTGTGGTGGCCTCGATTTTAGCCCCATCTGCTTTTGTCTCTGTCTCCATGAAGGTCCCAGACCCTGAAAGTCATGCAATTACTGTGCCCACCACAGTAGTAGTCAGTAGTCACAGAAAGTCATGCGATTACTGTGCCCACCACGAGATGAAGCACAGGGAAAGCCTGTGTCCAGTTAATTCCATTAGAAATAAATACATGCAAAGTAACCCCACTGGACAGCAAAGTAATAGAATAAATTTTAAGAAAACACAGCTTCAGTCAGGTGCAGTGGCTCACGCCTGTAATCCCAACACTTTGGGAGGCCGAGGTGAGTGGATCACCTGAGGTCAGGAGTTCGAGACTGACCTGGCCAACCCGTCTCTATTTAAAACTACAAAAACTAGCCAGACTTGTGGTGGATGCCTCTAATCCCAGCTACTCAGCAAGCTGAGGCAGGAGAATTGCTTGAATCCGGAAGGCAGAGGTTGCAGTGAGCGGAGATCGCGTCATTGCACTCCAGCCGGGGTGTCAAGAGCCAAACTGCATCTCAAAAAACAAAAAAAATAAAAAAAATTAAAAAAAGAAAGGAAATGCAGCTTCATTGCTTCTTATTTAACAACAGGGTTCAAACAACCAGGTGCTAAAATTGTGCACTGTGAGGTAGTCAACTTAATGGATTGCTAGAAATTGTTTTAATTAGCAACACAATTGGAAGAATTAAATGCTTATAAAAGCCCAGGATTCTTGAAAAGTTGATTCTCATCCTGAACAAAGCAATAGGTGACAGCAGAAGAAAAAGAGAAGAAGTCAGCCAGCCGGTTCCTTCAACATCCAAAAACAGAAGTCAGCCAGCTGGTTCCTTCAGCATCTGAGAAGGCAGAACTGTGGCCACTGGCAAGCTCCATCGTCCAAAACCAGAAACTCTAATCGCAGCCCCATTCATTTCTCAGCCAAGAGTCCTGGACCCACCTCACCCCTCACCTGGCCCATTCTGGGCCTTCTCCCCGTTCCCAGCCCTTATCCCCAGGAAAACCGTCCCCAGAGTCCTCAACTGAGCCAGAGGGGTCCCTACCCTTGTGGGTGACAGGTTGGAAGGTGAGAGAAGGGGGTGGGGAAATAACATTCACTGGGAACCCACTGTGTCCCAGGCATTTGATATTTAAAGCTCGTGGCAATCCCCAAACAATCAGAGAATCCCATTGCCTTCAGCAGTGAAATTTTGTTTTACTGCTCTGCCAACTACTGACCTACCTACAACTTACTAGGCCTGTGGTCAGTAAGGAATTGGCCCATAGTTCCATGCTCAGTGAGGGCCTCAGCTAGGATCTGAACTCCAAAGCCACGTTCTAGTACCAGGCTGCCTCCCACATGGAAGGCCTGTGTGCTGGGCAGCCCCAGCTGCTTGTGTGGGATGTACATTGCCAAGGAAGAGGTTTTATACACAGTGATCAAATTTTCTATTACTCTTGATATATAGTAGTATGTCGGGTAGAGTGGGTTCAGCAGGTTTTGGTCTGACAGCTGCCTGTCCACTCTCCTGCCTACATGCTCACACACCTGCCTCGAAGCCTCGTAACCCCAGACCCCTAACCGTGACCCTAACCCTACATGCATCAGCATGTAGGCCACACTCCCGCCCAGGTACTCAGGCACCTGCCTCGCCTCCCCATGGCCCATGCATTCATTGTGGGGTGGGAAGGGCCAGGAAGGTAAAGGACCCGGGGGAAGCTCTAGGGGATGTCCAGATTTATAGCTGAGAAGTAGAGAGAGGAGCAACAGGGGGAGCCAAGAGATCAGAGTGCAAAGAGGACAAAACCTGAGAGGTGTCAGAAGGTAACAGAAGCCAAGGAGGGGCTGGGCATGGTGGCTCATGCCTATCATCCTAGCACTTTGGGAGGCCGAGGCAGGTGGATCACTTGAGGTCAAGAGTTCAAGACCAGCCTGGGCAGCATGGCGAAACCCTGTCTCTACTAAAAATACAAAAATTAGCCGGGTGTGGTGGCAGGTGCCTGTAGTCCCAGCTACTTGGGAGGCTGAGGCACAAAAATCACTTGAACCCAGGAGGCGGAGGTTGCAGTGAGCTGAGATCACACCACTGCACTCCAGCCTGGGCGACAGAGCAAGGCATCATCTCAAAATAAAAAAAAAGAAGAAGCCAAGAGGGGAGGAAGGGTGTTTAGGAAAAACGACTTCCAAAAATGTTCAGCTGCTGCAGAGAAGTGCAGGAAAACCTCTCCCACCACCTTGCTTTCTCCTCCATAACCAGCCACACGACTCACAGTCTAAGTATCCACCACACCCATCAATGAGACGGGACCTGAATGTGCCTCATTCGGAGCTGGGCACCCAGTAGGAGCTCAGTGAGCGTTAGTAATGGTCGCAGAGTGGTAAAAACAGATATAGGAGCAAATTATCCAAATTATCTCATTTTAAAACCAGCTCTGAAGATCCATCATTTAAATGTCTCTTCAAAAAAAAAACACCTAAGCAATCCAGGTGGCTTTTATGTTCATGTTCCTCCCAAAAGATAGATTTATTTGTTGTTTTCTATGTCATTAGTCTTTAGGAAAGAAGATGCTCAGTCCTGATGTAAGCTGATTTTAACACTGTATTTATCTTGGAGGCCCCCTAATTAGAGAATCCCATTGCCTTCAGCAGTGAAATTTTGTTTTTCTGCTCTGCCAACTACTGACCTACCTACAAGCTGAACCTTTTATTAATAAAGCAGATACCCACAAGTCAAATAATATTTCTGGAGTATAAAATTTTTCTGACCAAAAAAAAAAAATCTCATGTTCTTAGCCTGGTAAAGTTTCGAACTGCTTAGAATAGAATGAAATTGCACGTCACCTGCTCCCCTTTGGACTAAAGGTTCTGCCAATGTTTTCTTCTTTTCTTCTTTGGCATAATAAACAGAATCCTGTGTTTTGGGGGATATGCCATCATAGTGATAAGGCTCTTTTCCTTTGGAATCCACCTACAGGACAAAGGAAGAAGAGAAAATCCATTAGGAACACTGGGATACAAGGAGTCCGATCAGGTTCTCTGAGTGTGGTCAGGAAAACACGGGCTCCTCGGAGAAACAGGAGGAGGAAACTCAGGCACCTCCAAGAAGCCTCACTTCAAATGCAGCCTCTTCTACTCTATGACTTGCACTCCTCTCCGAAAAGCAGCAAAAATAATTCTCTCCCTCCCTCCCAGTGCCTTGGCAGGCAGAGAAGGTTCATCCACTTCCCAACTGTAGGTGGCCTTCCTAAAACCTGACAAAATAAGGGCTTGCTTTAGAGGAACAAGCAAGTCAAAGGAGGTGCCTCTGGTTTTTTTGGAGACACTCTTTAAAGCCTAATGAAAACTGCTATTCAACAAGCATCACGAAGCCATTCCTGCTGGAACCTCTGAGCAGGATGAGAGTAGCTATGATGAAAATTAGCCTTGTGGTGGTTTACTTTGGGGTTGCAATGAAGGAGGACTCACATGTTTTTTAATCTATAAACAATAACAACAAAGCACAACTAGAACACAAAGCAAGATGACATGCAGATATCTGCTCCTCAAATTAGGACGTGGTCACATCCTGATGAACATGTCCTAAGGTGAAAGTATCTACGTGGAAAATGCATTGAATACACCCAGCCCACTGAACAACATGGCGCAGCCCTACCCTAAACGTGCTCGGACACTTACACTGGCCTGGAGGCGGGAAAAGTCATCTGGCACCGCTGTCCACCGCAGAGGGCACGTGGCTGACAGGGAGCTGGGGCCGTCACTGCCCAGCATTCCGAGTATCCTCCGGCTTTCTACTGAACGCCTGAGGCTTGTGCACCATCATACAGTCAAAAATCCTAAGTCGAACTAAGTCAGAACTGCCTGTAATTCCCTTAGCACCATTCCAATTCTATCTTTATAATACAAATATCCCATAAACTATCTTTATAATACAAAATGTCTTTTTTAGGTTTTCTTTTTTTGATCTTTTCTCAAGTATTTGGAAGTGAATGCAGGCTGAAGTATATAAATAGGTATTTCTCCCAAGCTCTCTCTGTCACTTCAGAAATGTCAAACTAAGAACACCTACCTTGTACCATTAATATATTGTATGTGATGCAAACTACCAGGTTTTTGATCTTTGTGGAAATGAAGGTATGAAAATAGCCCTCCAACTTTATACATGCAACCACACAAAATGTTTCTACCTATTTTAAGGAGTTTTCCTATGAGCTGAAATCATGTTCTTAAGGAGAAGAAATGAGATCTTAGCAGAACTGGTCATGGAAACAGAAAACGGTATATGGTACCTGTATTTTGTCTGGGGGTTGGAATTCTGAAAATCTAGCTGATTCTTTTTAGCATCACTGAACTCTGGTTGTTGAGACACATTTTCCATAACTTTGGCCTCTAAGATAAAGACAGTGTGTGTGTGTACGTGTCTGTGTGTGTCCTATTATCTCTGGAATAGCACTCAAAGGACAACGACAAGAACACAGGACCCACCCTCGTAATGAGGGCACAGAAGAAACTGTGACACAGAACACGCAGCAAACAAGAACCGCCCGCGGTGTGACCCAGCTCCCACCACCCTGGGGCACTGCAATGAGACACATCGCAGAGCCTCCACCCGGACCTGGAAAGTCGCCCAAAACGAAAGTAACTTTGGATGCAGCAGGATGACTGGGCACACAGGGGGCACCATGTCATTACACCAATTTATTTCTCATCTCATACCTTATCCAAGCACACTCAGGAAATGTGAGTTTTTGCAAATACGTTATTTCTGTGAAACTGGGAGCAGCACAGGTGCAGCCTCCTGTCAAGTCTTAGCTCAAACTGTCCCTCTGCCCTGTCACTCCCAAGAGGGGTGCCCTGTCCTTTCCCTCTCCCTTCACACTTTAACCACAGCAATATATGTAATCCCTAGACCATTTATTGATGATGTTTGTTGTGTTTTTGTTTCATCAGCAGAAGGTTAGAAGCCACCCAAGGGCAAGGATGTCAGTTTGTTTCTCCATTAATGAATTCCCAGAGCCTAGAACCATGCCTGGCACATAGCAGATGCTCAGTAAGTATTTGTTAACTGAACAGGTGAATAATCCTAGCACACCTGATCACTCCCCACCGTTCAAACCCTTAAGGAGGTAGGCACGGCCTTGGGAAGACATCCAAACTCCTTAACCTAGCACAGTGGCATTCATGCTCCAAGACCTACCTGCCTTCCTAGTCCAAGCCATCCCTCCCTGCACCATACCTGTGCCCCCACAGCTCCCTTCCACCTGGAATTCCCTTCCTCACCTTCTTAGGACGGCTCATCCTCCAAACCCCAGCTCAAGCCTTACCTCAACGGTCTCTTTGATGTGTTCCTATGACACCCTGACATAACTAACCACAGCGCTAAACCAAGAGTCAGCTCTCAATATGTGCATGTGTTCAATTCAGCAAGCATACAACAGTTGCTCAGTAAATCTCTGCTAATTTAATGAACTGAGCAGGAGGATGGAAAGAAAGTAGGGAAAGAAGAGGTTGAAAGAGTTGAAAATCTGACATTTCTTGAGACAAGAAAAGGCAGGGCATTGACAGACACAGATTCTTCAGGCCAATATCTATATTAAGTACATATTTTTTCTGAACTATTTGGGAGAAGGTGTCTTACATCATGCACCTTTGCCTCTTGGTACTTTAGTCCTTAATACTGAAGACATGTGATCTATTTAATACTTCAGGGTGTATTTCCTCACAACAGAAACATCATCTCTCACATAATCACAGACAATTGCCAAATTCAGGATATTCATCTGATATAGTATTTTCATCTATTCTACCATCCATATTCCACTTTTGTAATTGTCCCAAAAATGTGCTTTATAGCATTTTTCACTCAAGAAAAGATCGGTTCAGGATTCACACCACATTTAGATGTCAGACCTCCTGAGTCTCCTTTCACCTGGAACAGCTCCTCAGACTGTCTTTCATGACCTTGGCATCTTTGAAGAATACAGGCCTGTCTTGCATTGTTTTATAGAAAGATCTAGAGTTGGCCATGTGTTAGTCCATTTTCATACTGCTATGAAGAAATACCTGAGACTGGGTAATTTATGAAGAAAAAGAGGTTTAATGGACTCACAGTTCCACAGGTAGGGGAGGCCTCACAATCATGGCACACCTTCTCCACAAAGCAGTGCCCTGTCCTTTCCAGCTAATGCCATCTGCAGGACATACAAATATGCCCTTCCCTCTCAAACTTCCCTGCCCTAAACTTTGGTCCAAACCTGAGGCTGTCCTAGTCAACCTTCAGAATAAAGCTTGTTGATGAACCTCATTTAAGTGGAAGATCTTGACTTCTTAAACAGCATAAATTACAATATGAGTTGGAAAACTCACTGAAAGAAAGCAACAAAATTTTAATTCCATGGAAAAGGGAAAACATAATCTAACCCCAAACACTACATGAGGACCTTACACACTGAATCACACTCAATCCTAGTATTGCACTTACTTTTCTTAATTTTGCTCAGTTTAGACTGGTTTTTCAACGCTGAGTCTCAAAGCAGTTCACAATACTTGGGTCTGAGGACAGCAGAGACTACATCTTCCTAGTTGCATATGATAGAGGTAAGTGACGAGAACTGATGAAGTCGATGCCTCCTCTGGTAACATTACAATTCTAATTTAGTCTGCTCATGTGAACTACCACGCTAATAGACTAAACATCTGCAAAGGTTGAAATAAAGCAGGATTCAAATTTTATTCCAGTTTTCTCGTATCTGAGCAGCAGCATCCTCAACAGTCACTGAGCTCTGGTGGGTGAATTCATTCATTACCCCAGTAATCACCTACTGAGTGTCTACAAGGTATTCAGCTGGAAAATACATGGCTAAAGAGCATGGTTCTACCCCAGAGAGCGCAGAAGAGAGAAACGCACAGGCACGGTTCTACCCCAGAGAGCGCAGGAGAGAGAAACGCACAGGCACAGTTCTACCCCGAAGAGCACAGTAGAGAGAAATACACAGGTAGCACCAAGCACAAGTGCCTCACTTGGTTTTCTGTCCAGCCCAAAGAGCAGAGTCCATTCTAAAGGGTGGGCTGTGAAGGATGCTGGAGTGAGCCCAAAAATGGCTTTACAGAGAAAATGGTGCTTACAGTCAGACAATGGGAACAGTCAACAGCAGGACATATATTCCAGGGAGAGAAGAAAACAGATAACAGTAAAGCACTGTGAGACTAGAGACCCCGCACAGCAGTGGTGGGACTACAGCCACCTTCGCAGGTGCTCTTGCATTGACGACACAGAGCTGGACGTGGAAACGAAAGCCTGGGTATGAGCCAGGGTTGAGGGCAAGGAGCCTTCCGTTACGGTGCTAATTAAATTTCCCTTTTAGAAAAATCCGTGACCATTCCAGGAGCCTGGCCGGCAGCGGGCCCTCCTGAGCTGGGTGACATCCCGAGCCGCGCTCACCAGCGCTGGGTCGCGGGACCGCCACATCAGCTGTGTGGTCTCAGGTCCCTCCAAGGTGCGACAGAATAGAGACCGTGCCTGCCCCCCGGGGCTGTGCTGGGGACCACAACACTTCAGAGAGCGAGGGATCGCAGAGCCAGGCTGGCAGTTGGCCAGTGCTCATCCAAACGCCAGAATGAACCTCTGTGAGTGAGTGGAGCAGGTGAGACTTGACTCCGGACACACTGGCAGTGGTTGGGCATCAATGGTGGTCCAGGGAGGGGTGTGGAGGGGCTGTCTCAGGTGAATGAGTGGGTAGTGTGCAGACGTAACCCGAGCACTCAAGGTCCACGTCCCCTCAAGATGAAGTCTAAACTCTTGCCACCCTCCCCCAGCACTCAGCCCTTCACCCAGGCCCAGCCTGCCTCCCCATCCCCGTCCCAGGCAGCCTCACACACGCTTGCTGTTCCCCAGCTTGTCAGTTCCCCCAAAGCCCTACTCTCTCCAAAACAGCTGCCTCCTCTCAGCCACCTGGAGATCTCTCCTACACATCCTCCAAGACCCAACTCAAAGGTCGTCTTGTTCCCACACTGATACAATTTGGATGTCTGTCCCCGCTCAAATCTCATATTGAATTGTGATCTCCATCCTTGGAGGTGGGGCCTGGTGGGAGGGATTTGGGCTATGGGGGTGGACCCCTTATAGCTTGATGTTGTCCTCACAGCAGTGAGTAAGTTCTCACAAGATTAGGTTAAGCATGTGGTACCTTCCCCCCGCCCCCGACTCTGTCTTGCTCCTGCGTTTGCCATGTGAGACGCCTACTTCCCTTCACCTTCTGACATGACTGGAAGCTCCCTGAGACCTCCCCAGAAGCTAAGCAGATGCTATTCCCATGCTTCCTGCAGAACCGTCAGCCAATTAAATCTCTTTTCTTCATAAATTCCCCAATCTCAGATATTTCTTTATAGCAGTGTAAGAATGAATGAATACACACAGCTTCCTTCCCGAGCGGGACAAAGTTCACGGCACTCCAGATGGCTTTTGTCAGAACAACATGGATCTACAGCAGCACTTGGTTTAAAAAAAAAAAAAAAAAAGGATCAAGCAAGAAAACATGGATCAAGCAGGAATCCATGGCTTTCATAAGGAAGCACGAACCTCACATCTTACACCCACATTTCTCTCTGTCGTAAGTCTCAAGCCCTCCAAAATCAATGTGAGCTCTACTTACAAAGTGGACAAGTAGCGCTTCTCAACTTCATTCATCTTTCTCCCTATTGAAAATGTTTTCAGAAAACGAACCTGAGGCATGTTGGTTTTATTTCTCCATAGTGCTTTAAAGACTATTATTTTTCTCCAGAGCCTATGTCAATTAATCCAGCTATATTTTAATGCTATTGTAAGACATTGTCTAGCTCAGGCACACAAAAGGCAGACTCCCAGGGTAACTCGGGATGAGTCAGACAGTTTGTCTAATTGAAGGGCAGTAACAACCTATTTCAGAGTCAGTCCGTCCTCAGGTGGGAGATGACAGATGCTAACAGCAAAGAGTTCCCATGCAAATGTCCCAGCTCCATCCCAAGTGGGTCAAGGTCTTCTACCAATGAACCAGGCCTGCTTTGAACATTTATTAAAGTGGAAGACTTGCTAACATTGAACCTGGCTGTTGCATCCTTAGGCTGTTAAAAGATGACAACAATTGCAGCCTTGACTGTTGTGAGATATTGCTCCAGCCTTGACATTATTAGCCAGCAAATGTCAATTCCAAAGCACTCATTTCACAGTGAACTTTACTGTTCAGGCCAGGTTATTAAAGTGTGGGTCTCAGTCTGGTACTGCGCATGCCTCTGCAACTGTTTTCACACACACACACACGCACCTCTTTAATTTATATGCTTCATCTCCTTTTCATTACTGTTCACTACCAACGCTTGTGCTCTATGCCCAAGTGAGGATTTAATATTAATGTTCCGATTGCAGATGTGATATAAATACAATGCTTATTAACTATTTACTGATTTTTCACAGAAGCCTGCGCTATAAAATATTCATTTTAATATGTGAATGCAATTTTAAACATTTATTAAATTAGCATTTCTTCTTTGGAAGGCAATAGCTATTAAAATCACAGGAAATGCAGTTCCTGTAAAACTGAATGCTATATAATAAGAGTAGCTTCATTCAATTACTTTCATTGAACTAAAAGCTCCAGTTAATTGTGCCAGACAGGACACCGGCAGACTCATAATGACATATTTTCCAATGCTCAAATATTTGAATCAAGCAATAAGTGAACTGAACCAATAGAATAATGAAGGCTATTTTCAAAGTATATTTCAGATATGCTAATGAGTAAAACTGCTTTCATGATTTTTTTTGCCATTTTCTTGGGAAATGGGCTTTTTAAAATTTTACTTGAAGTTCTGGGACACATGTGCTGAACATGCAGTTTGTTACATGTATCGTGGTGGTTTGCTGCACCTATCAACACGTCATCTAGATTTTAAGCCCCACATGCATTAGGTATTTGCCCTAATGCTCTCCCTCCCCTTTCCCCCAACCCCCCAACAGGCCCCAGTGTGTGATGTTCCCCTCCCTATGCCCATGTGTTCTCATTGTTCAACTCCCACTTACGAGTGAGAACACGCGGTGTTTGGTTTTCTGTTCCTGTGTTAGTTTCCTGAGAATGAGGGTTTCCAGCTTCATCCACGTCCCTGCAAAGAACATGAACTCATTCTTTTTTATGACTGCATAGTATTCCATGGTGAACATGTCCACATTTTCTTTATTCAGTCTATCATTGATGGGCATTTGTGTCGGTTCCAAGTCTTTGCTATTGTAAATAGTGCTGCAATAAACATATATGTGCATGTGTCTTTATAGTAGAATGATTTTTAATCCTCTGGGTATATAGCCAGTAATGGGATTGCTGGGTCAACTGATAGGGAAATGGGCATTTTTAACAGTACAAATGCAAGTTCTTTTGCTAAATTAAGATAAACATCTTTTCTTCTATTCAAAATGGAAACTGAGAACCAAGAGGTGAAGAGCTGTGCTCTCACATCTTTCAAACATTCTGGACAGTGCACCTCCAACAGCTTAATTTAGAACTTCATGGTCTTGGAAGGAAGTCTGATGACAGAGATGCAAGAAAAGTAAAATAAGAGGGAAGAGAGGAGAGAGTCAGCTTTCCCCGAGACCCACAGAGGCGAGGTCCAGTCAAGCCACTCGAATGTTAGGTACAGCTGAGATTCCAAGTGCAGAGGTCAGAGGCCAGACGCCTGCTCTTAAAACACTACAGCTTTGCCTTGATGGCAGCAGTTAGTTTACTAAGGAAAAATGTCATCACGCGTAGACGAGGTGTCACCTACTTCATCAGACATCAGTTAGATGTGAAGGAGGCCCATCCTTCTGTTCCACGGAGAATCCACAGTGATAATCCCAGACAAACACGGAAGCAGATGTGTCCTCTGCTGGACATGCAAGGAATTCCACTTGACATCAAAAACACTTTTACGCATCGATATCACCTCTCATGCCTCCTTTCACTCTCATGTAACAAATATGCTCGTCAAGAGCAAAGCAACTTCTCACACAAACGTGCAACCCAAAGTCCTGTTTCTTCCTCCTGCGGACCTAATCCCGGCTCCTGAATGCACCATCCTCCCACCATCCCTGGAATCCTGAGGTCGGCCTTGACTTCTCCCACGTCCTCCACAGTCATCTCGAGGTGCCACATTACTGTCTGTTATTCTCCATCTCACTTCTTTGAATCAAGATTCCATGAATCATACTGAAAACACGTAGCTATTTTATGTACCACTGAGAAAGAAAGGAAGTACTATTTAAAGCATGTCCCCGTGCTTTAATTTCCTAGAAGTTCGATTTTCTACTTTCTGAAAAAGCCCTTCTAGGACCATTTAGACACCCATTTTTATGACATAGCATGCTTATACATAAAGAAAAATGAGAAAATAACAGAAACAAATCACCTGAATACCCTCCAAGATTTTACATCCAGAGCCTGACTCTTCTGAGCCACTTTTTGACTCCGAGTCAAAGGCACCAGTGCTTCTGCACACAGCGTGGGAAGGAGGCCCCGCCCTCATCTCTGAATTGCCCCCAGGCCGCTGGTACCTGAACTGCACATCCTGGTGCTGGTGCTTTCTGCCCTACAGAGTGGGAGGCAATCCTTTTGCACCACTCTCAGGAACACAATGCACATGAGTGTGGCTGGTTGCTGGCTGGCCACACAGCCCTTCCCTCTCAGGCTGCACACAGGTTTGCAAAGTGAACGGGCTCCTCTGTGCTCCTTTGTTGAGGGAGAACCTATTTCTCCCCCTGAAATCTAGGCTAGTTTGTGACATCCTGCTGGAAGATGAGAGGCCACATGGAAGAGAACCAAAATGCTCAACAACCAGCACTAGCTGCCAGATGTGTTGGTGAGGCCAGCTTGGACATCCCAATCTAGCGAAACGTCCGCTGAACCCAGCCTCATAAGCAACCAAGGTGAAACCAGCCCAAGACTTGTGCAGCCAACCCACAGGACTAAAAGAAATCACAAACCCTTGTTGCCTGAAGTCCCTGGGTTTGGGGGTGGCTTGTTACACCACGTAGTTCACTGACACTGGCAGCTGCAACTTTTTGTGTCAACCTCCCTGTCTCAGGTCCTACACAATAGCTGATTGTCACTCTGCAAGAATAGATGGAATTGAAGAAGAATATACTCAGTCGATAGCAAATTTACATCTTGATGTTCTACATTTAGGCCTTTCTGTGTATATAACTTTTTGTTTCAATTCTCATAGAAAAATCATTTTGAGGATATTTTACACCCAACATGTACAGAATCAACCCTGCACACAATTGAAGACACAAATGAGCAGCTACAGCCAAGTTTCTCCATGAGCAACCAGCACCTGCAACATGGCTGCCCAGAGGAGTCCTGAGACGCTGTCGACGTCAGATCCACCTGTTCCAGGGATGTCGGGATGTGCCAACGTGCCCTCCATAGAATCAATGATACACAGCATCTCTCAAGTCCCACTGCTCTGCTCTACCTGTCACCTCACTGGGAATGTCACAGTTGCTCAGGACTCGCCCCTCCCTGTCTACCTTGCTCCCTTTCCAGTACATACAATTTATTCCATCAGTAGTATTAAGTATCAAGTGGATATGGTCCATTTTACTCCCTTGCTGAAATCTGGATCCCTGTAAATAAAAATGTCTTCCTGGGGAGCCCAGCTCCCCTGACCCCCTACCTGCCCACTCTCACAATGCTTTCCCCCATAGGTATCAAGTGTTTCTTCCTGACTCCATTGGGCAGTGTTGATGGGGAGACATAGGCAGATGTGGAAGTTAAACAGCTTACAGGAGAAGCATCAATGATCTGTTGCAACTGTGGAGGTGGGGAGGTTGGTGCTGGTGGAATCTGGGGTGATTTAATTACCAGGATTTAATTTACTGAGCAGGAGAGCTGGATGAGGTCTGCTAGGGTTACTCTCATGCTTATCGACACTCTGCCTTCTCCAATCGTGGAAACTTACACTCCACTCATCTTTGTGTCTCTAGTGCTAGCGGAGTGCGCTTAGCAGGCTGCCAACACCTCACCACGGCCTCATGGATGACCAGATGAACCAACAAGTACCCCTTTCAGGCCTGATATCCTGTGGGTCACAAGTTCCAGGTCACATTTGTGATATGTTCATTGAAGAGTCAAGAAAGACTTTCTGCTTTGTATTCTAGATACTTGTTTTTCAGCTTGCAAATTTAAAAGAAAATCCAGCATCCAATTTTAAAGAAAGCTGATACTCGGATCGGCTGATGTCATTAGAATGTGCACACCACCAAGGGTCCCAACAGCCCCCCTTTTCCACAAGGCAATATCTTAATGAAACAGCACTCCTGTATTTTTTTAAATTTTGTACCTTCTTTTCCAAAAAGATGTTGTGGCACTTCACACAGAAAATAGATAAAAGAGGTTTAACAAGTTAGAAATGGAAAACCTGGGGCAAGCAAGTAAAGAAACAAAGACATTTATCATAAATGGCTAAGTTGCTGTGAATCATCATAAATTCTAGCCTCAGAGAAGTCCTGTGTGTGGAATTCCTTTCATTCTTAGAAACACACCCAGTCTTCAAAATGAGGCCAAAAAATTTAATACTGAGTTTTAAGATAACACATCTTTACAGCTGTAGACCTTTATATAAGGGACAATGAATAGAGTAAGGCATATCGTTTTTGTAATCTCAATGATCATCCTTCATTCATCCATCCAACAAACAGCTAATATTAAAATGTGTTTCTTAGAGAAAGAAAATCCAAAATAAATAAGGCTATCATTCAACTCAAGAAGCTACAAAAAATAACAAGAGTCAATTCAGAAGAAAAGCCTTGGCAATAAAAGCCAGAGAAGGACAACATGAGAAAGAAGTCAGACAGGCTAAGCTCACTCATGAGCAGACATGCAGAAATCTCCAATAAAATTTGGCAAAACATATTCAGAAAAACATTTTTTAAAACATCAGGCTTAATCAGTGAATGAAGTTGGATAAGGACCGTGGTCGTGAACTCGGCGTGAACACTCGGGTCAGCAGTGTCGTTATTTCCAGCAACACCACACTGCATTAGTGCAAGTGCAGAGGAAGTGCAGGTTGGGCTCACCCAGGGCTGGACACTTGCCAGGTGCACACAGTGGCTGACGGGTGAGAAAGTCAAATCTATTTGCAGAAGAGTGATTAAAAATGGCAATCATGAAATCTGAGCTGCAACAGCAGAAAAGCAAAGCCCAGGGCTACCTGTTAGTTTCTGGGAAAGAACAGATAAGGACAATACGGACCCTCAAAGCCAGCGTGTCACAGTAGGGAGGGGACTTCAGCCAATAAGCCAGGCAGACAGGCACTGGAAAGAGTACATGTTCAACAGCTTTGTCGAATAAATATTAATGTCAGAAGAACCACTAAAAGTCAGTTTTCGTAGGATGATCAGGGATAGAGGAGGATCACGTAAACAGTTACAAGGACTGGTAAGTCCCTCTAGGACCCAGCTTCTGCAAACCTTTCTAGTCCTAGATCCTGATACCTCCTTGTCATCCTTCCTCATGCTTTATGCTGCAACTTCAAACTGTGTGATCAGCACACACACACACACACACACACACACGCATCCATACACATAGGTACACAAGCATCCACAAACACAAATGTATCTACACACACACATGCATCCATATACACAGATGTAACCATATGAATACCCATGTATGCATCCATAGAAACATATGCCTCTGTACATGTGCATATGCATCCATACACACATGTGCATGTGAATACATACATACACACATATGTATTCATATGCACGTGTGCACACATATGCATCCATACACATGCATCCATGCATACACATATGTACACATATGCATCCATACACACACCTCCAAACATATATTTATACAACACATATGCATCCATACACACATCCATACAACATATGCATGCAACATATCCATACAACATATATGCATCCATACACACATCCACACACATATGCATCCATATGTACACACGCATGTAGTCATACACACACATGCATCTATACATACACATATGTAGTCATGCACACATGCACACATATGCATCCATACACATACACCTCTAAACATACATATTTATATACCAACACATATGCATCCATTAACACAGGCATACACACATATGCATCCATATGTACACACACGTCATGTGCACACACATATACGTCCCTACACATACATATGCACATCCATGTGCATTCATACACACATGTACTCCAATGCACACATGCACATATGCCTCCATACACACACATGCATTCATACATATGCATGCTTCCATAAACACGTATTTAAACACATACATATGTGCATCCATACATACACATGCACCCATAACACATGCATATACACATATGCATCTATACATGCACGTGCACCTATACACACATGTATTCATATGCACACACATGCATCCACACATACACATGCATCCATGTACACATACATATGCATCCACTCACACATAGGCATTCATATGCACTCACACACACATGCATCCATACACACACATGCATCCACACACATGTATTTATACACACACATGCACCCATACACACACGCACATGTGTATTCACACACATATGTATTCACACACATGCGCATGCAGTGAGCTGCTTCTCCCACTGCTGCCTTACTGTCACATCTGCCTGGAATGTCCTCCTCCCACCCCCACGCCAGAGCCCACTGCCACTCATGCCAAGCTTGAATCAGTTACTCTCCTCCCTGTCCCATAAAAGTTCAAATATACTTTTGTCTTCACACCTGCTGGGTTGCATTATAAAATACCTGTGTGTGCTTCTCAGCTCTGGACTCTGTGTTCCAAACATAAACTTCCTCTCCTATTCACACCATTCTCAGAAGTGCACCTGATTTTTCTTTATAAGCCTGTCACTGACGCTGGCCCAGAAAGCTCTGTTTACAGCTCGGGCCCTCACCCTGCACTGTGCCCTTCTTAATGCCAGAAGACGCCAGAATCAGAAACAAGTTACTTACTTGTTTTAAAAAGTTACTTACTTTTTTCTTTCTCTGTGAGTTTTTTTCAACATTCGCATATCTTCTGCAAGACAAAAGATGTTGAACTTGAAATGTAAAGCCCGGCCCTAAGTTGTCTCTATAAAATGCAGTCTGCAGCCTTGTCCTTAGGAGGGAAGTAACCACGAGGAGGAGCAAGCTGTACACAGAGGACATGGCTCACGGCAACAATGATTTCTCAGCCTCAGGAGCAGAAAATGCCCCAGGAATCTGTTCAATTTCCTTCCTGGAGATCAGATGGCCCGTCCTCCTTCTACCACAGCAAAGAGTCCCTGTCCACCGGCTGCCTTTGCAAGTGCACGCATCCCATTTCTAATTCCTCTTTAGTGAGGCTTTCTCCAATAGCTGCTACTCAAATTTGGAAATGCTCGTACCCCAGTATTCTCTGCAAATTCAGAGCACCTCCTTGGTCTAATCTGTGTAAGTCACACGAACTTCAGTCTCTGAGCGATTGCATGTGGCCTCCTGTGGACCCTAAGCTCAACAACTTTGGCGAGGGGGAAAGATATTTAAGCCAGTCAGACTCAGTCAGGGGTTCCCAATGAACAGACAGTGGCAAAAAGCAAAACACTTTAAGAGATGGGAAACACGTGGGGGGCAGGTAGAAAGAACGACTCAGCTCCACAGCCCCATGGTGTTCCTCCTCACTGTGCTATCAGGACTGTTAGCACGAATTAAGTCAATAAAATCAAGAAACATCCACGTGTGCCAGGCATGCAGGTGGGACTCTAACCTCACCATCTGCCTGGATATCAAACTGCGGTGGGGTCATCCTTGGTAGACAGGACAAAAGGAGCCTTTCTCTGCCTTGAGGTACAAACCCTGGCAGCATGTGAACCAGAATGGGAGGAGGCCATCCCAGATGCTGCACCCTCAGTGGAGGTTCAAGCTCTCCAAATGCAGAAGGCGCTCATACCACAAAACCTAAAGGGTAGAGGAAGGCTGGCCACCTGCATGGTGTTCAAACCATCTGTCCAGCTTCACAATTAGATGAAAAATGGCAGCTTTTTTTCTTTGCTCGAGATAATGATCATTGAAAACTTGATGAAGAGCTAGCTCCACGAAGGTTCCTAGAAAGCCCCAAGTCGTGTCCTACACAAAATGCATTTCAAACACACCCGTCAGGGCTAAACAATTAAGGATGAAGACTCCCACAGATGGGCTTCGGAACCACCCGTCTCAGCACCCTTCAGCTCCCTCCTGGTCACTGCTTTGTGTCCGTAAACACACACACAGTGAGGCACCCGCTTAGCCATGCTCAGGATTACTACAAAAATCATGGCTTTTTTCACCAGGAGAGATGGACATCCAGCACAAATTGTGTATTTTAGATATGGGAAAGCAAGCCAAATTAAGAAAACAAAGTATCATGCTGGGTGCATCATGGGCAGGCCTAACTGTGCCTAGCATCAGCTCTGAAGCTGTATCGCACATTTCAATTCTTGATCTCTTTAAGACTCCTGGTATCCCAGAGAAAACCAGTGGACTCCGTGTAGATCTTGCTGTCCTTGTGAATACATCATACGAGAGCAGTTCCCCCACGCCTCATTTTTTAAAATCTAAAATTGTATCATATATAAGAATATTACATTTCACTACTGAAAAGTAAGCAATAGCTGAACTGGACCTACTTGGGAGAGATACTTGGGAAAAGGCTAATTTTTTCCCAAAACTCAACAAAGAAAGGTACAAAGCATGCTCACTGTTGGACCTCACTGGGCACCCTTGGAGACTTCCAGTAAGGAAAATATTTGAAGGTCTCCAGTCCGGCAGCAACATAAAAGTGATTGTCTTGCAAATCCTTTGAGTCGCCCAAAAGATGCCCATTCATTGTAAATAATCTGTAAAAACAGAAAGAAGAAATGGGATAGAGACTTGAGGACCAGTAGCAAGTATCTGTGCCTACACTACGACTAGTGCACAGACCGCTGGACAAACAGTGCTCATCATAAGCAAGTGTTATCCAAACAGGCCAATTAAACCCGACGGGAACTGCTCTTCCAGGATTAGACTTGCTTTCCACTCTTAGATTTTTTAATTAAAGTATATTTTTAATTATATACAAGTGCTCAGAGGCTCTTGAGAACATGTTACACTCTTGGTTAGTGTTCAATTTATTTTAACTAATAACAGCTAAAATTAATACAAATTGGCCCGTATTGTTAGAACAATACTTGGAAAACAAACCAGGATTTATTAGCAAATAATATACATTTTTATAAGCACCAAAAGACTAATATTAGTCTCCTTTTTACTCAGTAATCCTTTTTGGCAGGTACTCCTTCACTAGTTTATTTAGAAATGATTCCATTAATTCAATGCTGAGCCTCCATATGCATAAGACGATGAGGTAAGCAAAGCGTTGATAAAAATTAGCATAAGAAAGTCTCTGCCTAAACCATAAAACAGAAGCACGCAAAAGCCCACAAAGCTAAATACGACAAGAGAAGTGCAAACGGTTGGGGTCCAAGAGGAGAAAGGCTGAGCCCAGTTGCAGGCTTCACAGAGCTGGAGGAATTTGCAATGGGGTCGGGAGGGGGAGTGGGATTTCATCACGTACAGACTACAGACGGGATGAAGCCATCTCGGCAGGAGGGTGCTGTGCACAAAGTCAGAACCCAGGGCAGGGAGGGGAGCTGACAGTCACTGAGGGTGAGGTGCAGGCACAGCCGTGAATGTGTAGGACAGGGGCAGTTTCCAAAGGGCCTTGAATTCCGGGGAGGAGCATTTATCATTAATTGCATCGGAATGAAGATTTCCAAGGAAGAAGGGATAAGGGCTACGTTTTAGCACTAGTGAGCGGGCAGCTGTGGCCAGGACATGACTGAGGAAGAATTGCCCCTGTGGGAGGAGGCTCAGAGCTTCTGCAAGAGCCTGAGATGAAGGAATGAATTAGGGCAGGAAATGCAGGAGCAGAACAAGAGAAGAAATGCAGGGGGCATGGAAAGGAGGAATCTACAGAACCCATCCCTCAGCAGAGCTGGGCGTCAGAGCTGCCCAGAAAGCCAGCTTCAGAGTGCTGGGCCCCACCGCAGAGCTCCCAGCTCAGGAGGCCTGGATAAGGCCTGTGTGTGGCATTTCTAACAAGCTCCTGGCTGACACGCTGCTGATGCTCCTGGACCCCATCCCGAGAGCCACTGCCTGAGACTGACCCTAGAGGTATCAAGACGGGAACCTGGGAGAGGCATGGCGGAGCTGCACCTGGGGGCCCACCTGGAACAGAGGCTTCCATGATAAACCCAATGCTTGGAATTCTGTTTTCCTCCCGCCGGGACCTGGGGACAGTGAGTCCCCTCTGGTGGACTTGAACAGTCAGTGCCAGAATCCCCAGGAGTAAATCAGGAACATGCAGAAGCCTCACCAGGGAAGTGGGGGACTGACGGTGGTCCTAAGGAGAGGGTGTCCCCAAAGCGACTGCTCCCGGGGGCCAAACAGCAAGGCTCTGAAGGGTGGGAACAGACGAACCAAGAATTCACACACAAATACGCAAAATGACATCAAAGAGATGGCAGATATTCCCAGCATGAAACAAGAATATGAAACCATAACACAGAAGCAAGTAGAAATACTGACGTGAAACTCAAGTCGTGGAAAGAAAGATCACAATGGGGTGAATCGTAGAATGGACATGGAGGAGGTGCAAGCTGCTGTTTGGAGGTAAAACTGAGGAACGCCCTTAGAGGAAAGGAGGGAGGAAGAAAGAAACAGAATCTGCAAAAGAAGAGCTAAGAAATGAGGGTGAGCAGACGCGCCAACACCAGCGATAAGAATCCCAAAAGGAAGTTACAGTAAGAGTGGAAGGAGAAAATATGTATAGAAATCATGAAAACTAATTTCCCGGAATTGAAGAAAGAGGACAAGCCACAGGTAAAAAGAGTCCACAGATGTCAAAGAACAGAAACTACAGGAAAACTCGCCGGCAGACACCTGGATGTGATACCCAAGGTCACAGACGGCATCCTCAAGGCGCTGGGGAGGAAGACCTGGCCGCGCCGCCCGGCAGGACAGGACTGACTGAGGCCTTTTGGCAGCAACACAGACAGGAAAGACGCTGATATTTTCAAAATCTAGAAGGAAAGAACACTACAGCCAGCCAGACCCTCAGGTAAACACAAGGGACGAGATAAAAATGTCCTCAGGCTTACAAGGCCTCGGGAGATTTGCCACACAGACCCATGCCAAGAACACTTTCAGAGGACGTGGTTAAACAAGAGGGATAGCGAATCCAGGAGTTGCTATGAGAATGGTGTGAAGTAAAGGTGACCAAATACAAGGACCAATTTGCTTTGTCTTTTTTTAAAAAGCTAAGATCAAAGAAAACATATTCATCATAACCCAAACTTCAAATTCTCAATCACAGCCATGAGATAGGGGCTGCTGAGGGGAGCCAAGGGACATAAAATTGTGCTTATGTTCTTGGCTAGGGACGAGGAAGACGCAGAAATCAATCAGCTCAGAATCTCCAAGGCTTGGCAACTGGCAGATGAGGGAGAAGATGTGTGCAATGTGCAGTGTGGGTCCAGGGATTCTGGGTGCCCAGTAGAATGATGGAGCCGGGAACAGGCAGAGGAAGGCAAGGAGTGGGGCTGATGGCTTGGGGTGGAGGCAGATAGAGAAGAAAATGAGCTGTCAGCAACTGGGTAACAGTAAAAAATGCACCTGAAAAAACTCAACTGGAATGTCTCCGCATAAACCAAAGGCATTTCAGGTTTTCCTTCCAGCAGCAGGGGCCTTGCAGAAATGAAGCTGGTTGTTTTTGTTTGTTTGTTTGTTTGTTTTTGAGACAGAGTCTCGCTCTCACCCAGACTGGAGTGCAGTGGCGCCATCTCGGCTCACTGCAAGCTCCGCCTCCCGGGTTCACGCCATTCTCCTGCCTCAGCCTCCCGAGTAGCTGGGACTACAGGCGCCCGCCACCTCGCCCAGCTAATTTTTTTTTGTATTTTTAGTGGAGACGGGGTTTCACCGTGTTAGCCAGGATGGTCTCGATCTCCTGACCTCGTGATCCGCCCGCTTCGGCCTCCCAAAGTGCTGGGATTACAGGCGTGAGCCACCGCGCCCGGCCGAAGCTGGTTGTTTTTACGTTCATTTGTTTGCTTCTAGGAAGTTGTGTTCTTTTCATTCAGGGATGGAACCATAGATACCAAAGAAGACAACTCTGGGTGGCTCAATGCAAGACTTGGGAGGTTCCCGCTGAGTAAGACAGAGCCATGGCCACCAAACTGTGGTTTAAACCCTACAGGGCCAGCAGGACACCTGGCCGCCCACACACTGGAGGAACAAACGGTTCAGGCATGTTCCCCTCGGACTCTTCCCTAAACTCATCTCGGCCTCATTTTCTTCTAAGAGAGGTACAAAGTCTACTCACAGGGTGAAGGATAAATAGAAATTCCTCGGAGGGATAAGACAGGAAGGAAGTTCCAGATAGAAAATGACACATCCATCCATGTGAAAATGTGAGCCTGTATGTGATGTTCAGATTACACCTACACAGACATACAAATGTGAGCCGGGACGTCACATACAGAGAACAGCAGTTTTTACTGCAGTGTGAGTCTCACAGAAATGAATAGCAAGAATGTGGATATCAAATGAGATCATGCACATAAATCAAAGTGTTTTGCATCATAAAATGCTAAACACTAGGTATTTCGATCATTACTTGTATCAGAAAATCTGAGGACTAAATGAAACAGCCATTTGCAAAATTGTTTTGTAAATTGGAAAACATTACAAAAATGTCTATTAAATGATTTTTAATGAACCTTAAAGATTGGGGATATAGTAGGAAAGGTAAATATCTCTAAATCCTTTACCAATAAACAGCCAATCTGGCTGTTTTCCCAAAATAAAGGTACAGTCTATCTCACAGGAATTTTAAAATATTTATGTTTAATGAGCTTCCTTTTCAAGACCATGTAGTGATTAAAAGATAGACCTGATTTTCAGCTAAGGCTTCAAAATCTCTGGAAGCAGGGTCTCACTGGGCACCCTGAACCCCGGACTCCCAGTCCATGGGTCTCAGCTGTTAGTTCAGCTAGTTTCCTCACTATTAAGGGACTAAAAAAAAAAATATTTATCACACAGGTTCCCAAACTTTAAGGAGCTTAAAATATAGTGGAGAGGAGATGACAAGTCCACAAATAACCACAGTCCAAGGTTGATGGGCTATTTATCAGGAAGCTGAACCCAGGACTCAGTCTTCAGGTCTCTCCTCCAACCCTAACTCCATCCCACCCAGCACCTCAACCGCCAATACCATCCACAACACTCAGACCGTGCGTCCGTTTCTCCAGCCTGACCTCTTCCCTGACTTCACACTCACATATCCAGCCTGGCACATCCCCACTCTGACGTCCAATATGCCTCGCCAACTGGACACATCCAAAACTTCATTCTGAACTCCCCCAAAACCTGTTCCTCCTCCCACTTCCCCTTCTCAGGAATGGTACCGACAGTTACCCAGCTGCTCTGATCAGAAGGCTGGGAGTCTTCCTCCTTTCTCCCTCCTCTCCCCTCCCGCGTCGCCTCCCCCACCACACACTCCCCACCCCCACCTCTCACTCACTCTTCCTACATGAGGTTGATCAGCAAGCCCCATCACCTACAGTAACGCAGCCAGAACCTGCCTGCCTTGGCTCCGGCCACTGTGGTCTCCCCGGGATCACCTGCAGGAGCCTCTAAACAAGTCTCCCATCCCACCCCGTAGTCAGGTGACGACACTCCCTGCTCAGAACCCGCCAATGGATTCCCACCACACTCACTGCCCAAGCCTCTCAGTGAGGTCTACAAGCCAGTCTTCACTCCCGGACTCAGCAGCTCCCGCCCTCCCTCACCAGGCACTGCCCTGCCACCGGTGGCTTCCCACCGCGGAGCCTGTGCGCCTGAGGGTCCCTCTGATCAGGATGATCGTCATCCAGATCATGATGCGTTTTACTTCTCTGTGCCATTCAGATGTGTTCTCAAATGTCACCTCCTCAGAGAAGCCTGCCCTGACCAGCCCAGTCACTCACCCCAAGCCCGGCCCTGCTTCATTCCTGTGTGCTGCCCTTCGTGGGGCATTTATCGGGGATCTGCTCCTGAGCGTGCATCTGTCATCTCTCCACTAGACAACGTCTGCCCTGCGAGGACCATACTCACCCCATCCCCTTAGGGCTTAGATGGAAACCCCTCAAGCGCTCAATAAATATTTGTTGAATCGATCAACAAATAAAGAAAGGTTCAGTATGTGGTGCAGCCAAAGACTTCACTTCTACTTTGAGATGGGCGAGGTCAGGCCACACCCAGCGTGTCCAGTGTGTGCCCTGCACCTTGCACCTACGCTGGGATGGGGCTACTGCCTGGGCCAGGAAGATGCACAGGACACACTGTGCTGAGCCAGAAGTGACATCCACTGGGGCAAGCAGCTGCCACTAACAGTGGTGGCCAGGCTGCTCCATGACAATAGTCCGCTTCGCCTCCCTCAGACCTTTCACTGCCTCTGGGGTGGGGGCCTCTCTCTTTCCTAATCAGGCTAGTCAAGACGAGCAAACTCAAGTTCATGGGTCACCATGGTCTCTCCAGAATGACTGTCACCTAAATCACGGATGCTGATGTTCAAAACACCTGCTGGTGGATAAGGGACAGCTGTGCCCATGATACAGGGCAGCATGACTGAGCCCTGCACAGAAACCGAGGCGGGAAGCCCCTGCCTCAGAGGGGCCAGGGGCCAGCTCACAGGTGTGGGCCATGGGAAGACACATGCGTGTGCTGTGTACATGTATGTCCCGCCCTGGCATTCATCATTAGCTCTTAAAACATCGTAAAACTCTGCATGTAGCCACCAGGGCCATCTGTAAGTGCTGCAGCCCTGGGTATCCACACCTGTCTCCCAGCATTTTCCAAAAAGTTTCACTACGGCCAGGCCCTGTTTCCCTCAGGGCCCTCACGCCTCCTCGCTCCTATGGCAGGCCATTGTCCACACAGTCCCCCCACCCCAGAACACCTCCCTTACTTCCATTACCCATTTCTTCAGAACCCAGGACAGACCCTCCTTCAACTCCCAGCTGCGTGGGCCTTCTGCTCTGAGAGCTCTCACGGAGCTCAAGGTCCTCCTCTGTCTCACTGGCCAGGCCCCAGCACTGCCTCTGATTGCAGTGCAACTGTTTCCCTTAGGGGATCCGTCTCCCAGCAAGGCTGAGCGACCCTGAGTGTCAAGGAGCATGTTCTTGCAGATGTTTTATCACCTCCCAGCTCCTAGAATAGTGTGCGGTGCAGAGTATACACTCAACGAACAGTGGGAAACTGAAAACGGAGAGTGGAGATCATTCCACTTCAGTCTCAGAGAAATTCACAAGAATAGCTCGTCACCTTTTCCTTCCAGCAGGTGGCATGGAAAGAATTTTCAGAACTGTTGACCTCAGGCAACTTGCCCTCTTTCATCCTCCATGGCCCCCACTCCATGCTAAACATCATTCCTTTCGTAGAGTGGGTCGTGCTGGTCCCCATCCACTCCCACTTTCCCTGGCCAGGACCTGGCCTAGGTGAGGCACAAGAGGCCCACAGGGTGCTGATGTGAGAAGGTACCCTCCTGCCCCCACTCCTCCAGGTCCTCCAGTTCTTACAGCACGCATCTCTTCTGGGAGGTCTCTCAGTCTGGGCTCCCCCGGCGCCCATCATTCTCTCATGAACATGCCGCCCTCGCTGTGACTGCTCACACGACATGTTTCCTCTCTGCTGGGCTGTGCTGGGGCTGAGGACTGAGCCTGTTCTGCTCACGGCTGCATCCCTGGTGTTCAGCCAACAGTCTCTACGAGCAACTTTTCCCAACCGAGATCAGCAATCGTCTCGCATAGAGACTTACAGAATTTCACTTAAGTATTTCTCTGGGCTGTTTGGATGCATTATGCCAAAAATTCAAACTATCCAATAAATCAAGGAATTTTAATACACTACAAATAATTAGCCTGGGCAACATGGCAAGACCTCATCACTACAAAAAAAAAATAGTCATGAGTGGTGGCTTATACCTGTAGTCCCAACTACTCAGGAGGCTAAGGTGGGAGGATCCTCTTAGCCCAGGAGGTCAAGACTGCAGTGAGCTGTGACTGCGCCACTGCACTGAGCCTGGGCAACAGAGTCTCCTAAAAAAAGAACCGGCTTAGTTTCTAACCCACACAAGGAAAAGGTGTGACGGAAATCTCAGCTGAATCATACTGGCATTATCTAAAGGATGATAAATACAGAGAAATATAAATAATTTCTCAAATGCATGAGAAACAGTAGCTGTAGTTCCCATTCAAAAGTAACACGCACATTGATTTTTTTAACTCTGTTAATGTGCATATTGCTTCACTCCTTCAAGCTTAACATTTGTACTTTCTAAGCATTTCTTTTATTTCTAAGCTCTGCACTTTTTCTAAACCCAACCATAAAAAACTAATTTAAGTCCAGGAAAAAAAAAATGAGCTTATTGATCTAATGTCTTTTTTACTCTTTAAATATTCTATTCCCTTCCTTACCTCTACCATACAAGAATTTTCTCTGCTACTTTCACTACTATCATTCTGCATGTGATACTTAAGATTTACTCCAAGGCTGGGTGCAGTGGCTCATGCCAGTAATCCCAGCACTTTGGGAGGTCGAGGCGGGCAGATTACCTGAGGTCAGGAGTTCAAGAGCAGCCTGGCCAACATGGCGAAAACTCCTCTCTACTAAAAGTACAAAAATTAGCCAGGCATAGTAGCAGGCGCCTGTAATCCCAGGTACTCTGGAGGCTGAAGGAGGAGAATTACTTGAACCTGGGAGGTTGAGGTTGCAGTGAGCCAAGATTGTGCCATTGCATTCCAGCCTGGGCAACAGAGCAAGTCTAAAAAAAAAAATAAGTAAATAATAAAAAATAGATTTCTTCCACTATCATTTCTGGCTTCTCCCAGAAGTATACACAGGTCTATCTACTGCATAGAGCCTTATTTCTTTGAGAATAATACACTAATATTTATAGCTGCATTCTGGGAGTATGGAGGTATTCCCGGTACAGATTTGTGCACAAGCATCTAACTACCACCCGCTCGTCGCCACTGCCATGAGGTTGTTCATCGCTCCACTGCTCTAAACGGCTCAACAGTTTACATCCTACTCAAAAGTGGACATCAGTTTTCACTGATGGTATCACAACTGTTGACTGTAAATCACTCTTGAATGTTTTTAATCTACCCCCATGGGAGAGTAAATTGACAAAAGCATAAGGCAGGATTAACTGTTTCTGCTCCTCCTCCACAGCGGCTACCATCAGGGGACCATTGCTGCCCACGGCGGGCTCCTCCTAACTCTCCTTGCTGCATGGCGTTTTCCCACTTCTCAGCCTGGAAGATCTTCATCTCCCCTGCGCCTTCTCAGCCCCTCCCAGGGCAGTCCTTCACACCTCATCATCGCCCAGAAGCGTCCCCAGGTGGATGTCTCGACCTTGCCTCTGCTGCCTCTTGGCCTCCCGGCCTCCCACTCTCCCACTTCACCTTCCTCTAATCTGCACCAACAGCCGGACCCTGGGCCTGACGCCGCCCAACTGGCTCTGGCTTCACGTCCACACCAGCAATGGCTTCGACTGCTGCGCCATGAGCCCCCGTCCCTGCCTGTCCCTCCCTGCCCTCACCTCGTGGACCAACCGCCCATCTGCCTTCTCCTCTCTCGTCCCCAGCTTCTGAGTGCCCGAGAGTACATGTAATTGCAGGCTGGTTCCGCTACAAATCTTCAGCGCACAGTCCAGCAGGGCCCTCAACCCTGCTTGGCAACCCTCCCACTCCGTGTCCCTCCCGCTGCCCCCATTCTCCTTCTGTCCATTCGCAAGACACAGCCTTCTCCCTTTTTAGAGTCCATTAGGCATTAGTTTGCCACCTTCCTTCCCTCCTACCTTAAAGCTTTCTGTACCTGCACCAATCCTCATCTCCACCCCTGCCTTGCAGGAAGGGTGGCTCCCCCACCTTGCACGGCTTACGCATCCACCCATTCTCCAGGTCTCACCTCTTCCACCTGCTCAGGGTCTGGCTCCTATGCGCCTCCTTCCTGCACCTTCTCCCTCGGGAGAGAGGTGTGCTCAGGCCCCTCGTGTTCAGCAGTGACCACATCTTTGCTCTTAGCCCCTCAAGCCACAAGCCCGCATCACCCTCTCTCCCTGTTCCACAGACATGTACCCCCTACACTCCCACCTCTGCTTTCTCACCCACCACTCCAGCCCGCCCACAGGACCTGGCTTCCATCTCACAGTGCCGGTGGCCACCTGCTAAGTGCAGGCAGAGAGCACATTCTAGATCTCGTCTCCCTGGCCTCGGCTGTGGTGGTCGCTGGAAGCTGATCTGGCCCAGGCGTCCAGGCTGTGCCTTCCCGGGCCGCTGCCTCCACTCCGGAGTCTGCAGCTCTTCTGCACACCCCTCTGTGGCTTCCCTTTATCTCCCACTCCAAACTACCCCCAAGAACTCCACCCCCAGCTAGTTGGCGGATCCAGGACTGGGAACAGGCAGAGAGCCAGGAGTCCATAGCCACAGAACACAAGGCAAAAAGAATTCAAGAAACCGCATCCGGGGCAAAGGCAGGATCAAGTGCCACGTGGTCAGATGAGGCACCAATGGGCAGGGCCACATAGAGGTGGAAACCCATTCCAGCATCAGGACCACGAGGGCACGAACTTGAGGCCAGAGAGATGCCAAGGAAAACAGAGCTGCCCTTATAGGATACCCAAAACCTTGCCTGTGGACAGAACAGGGGCATAAAAAGAACCCATGAGAGGAGGATTCTTGTCTTTGTTTTACATGGTTTGACGTTTCTGCCTTCTTGTGAAAACTCTGACCACAACAGCCCCACATTCTCACAAAGTGACAAGCAGTTGATGGAAGACCCCACAGGCACCTGAGCTGCCCACCTTCTCCAGGCCAGCTTCCGGGGGTCTCATCCACACAGAGCTCCACCGACTACTGAGTTCAAACATCCCCACTCGAAAACTCCAGCTTCCATCTCCGTCTGCAGCCCAGGCCTGGGGGTCCCACAGGCATGTCTTAGTTGATTCTTTAACTTGTTATCAACAACCAAACCTGCTCCTCTGCAGGACTCCCCACCTCAGAAAAGAACTCTCATTGGTGCGGTTGCTCCAGTACAATATTGGAGGAATAATAATTCTTCCAATCCATGAACACAATATCTTTCCATCTATTGTATCTTTTTCAAGTTCTTTCATCAATGTTTTATAGTTTTCAGTGTAGAGAGCTCTCACTTGCTTGGTTAAATTTATTCCTAAGTATTTTACTCTTTTTGGTGCTTTGGTAAATGGGATTTTTCTCTTAATTTCTTTTCCAGATAGCTTGTGAGATTATGTGGAAACACAAGTGATTTCTGTATGTTGGTTTTGTAACCTGCAACTTTACTGAATTCTTTTATCCTAACAGTTTTTTGGTAAAGTCTTGGGTTTTCTATATATAAAATCATATCATCTGCAAACAGATTATTTGACTTCTTCCTTTCCAATGTGGATGCCTTTTGTTTCTTTTTCTCATCTGGTTCCTCTTGTTAGGGCTTCCAGCCTTATGCTGAATGTAAGTGGTACAAGTGGGGCACCTTTATCTTGTTTCTTAGAAGAAAAGCTTTCAACATTTTACCGTTGAGTATGATGTTAACCGTGGGCTTGTCGTGTTTGGCTTTTATTATGTTGAGATATATTCTTTGTATACTCATTGGCTGAGAGCTTTGATCGTGACAGGTTGTTGAATTTTGTCCAGTGCCTTTTCTGTATCTATTGAGATGATCAAGTGATCTCTTTCATTCTGTTAATAAAAGTGAGGTGTAAAGTTAGATTGTTTGAGATCTTTCTTTTTCCTTAATATAGGCATTTTTCTTTTTTTTTTTTTTTTTTTTTTTTGAGACAGAGTTTTGCTCTTGTTGCCCAGACTGGATTGCAATGGCGCAATCTCAGCTCACTGCAACCTCCACCTCCCGGATTCAAGTGATTCTCCTGCCTTAGCCTCCCAAATAGCTGGGATTACAGATGCCCACCACCACGCCTGGCAATTTTTTGTATTTTTAGAAGAGACGGGGTTTCACCATGTTGGCCAGGCTGGTCTTGAACTCCTAACCTCAGGTGATCCACCCGCCTCAGCCTCCCAAAGTGCTGGAATTACAGGTGTGAGCTACCGCGCCTGACCAATATAGGCATTTTCTTTATAAAATTCACTCTTAGAACTGGTTTTGCTGAATCCCGTAAGTTCTAGTATTTATTTCCATTTTTGTTGCTCTCAAGATATTTTTTTATTTCCCTTTTGATTTCTTCCTTGACCCAATGGTTGTTTAGGAATGCACTGTTAAATTTCCACATATTTGTGAATTTTCCAATTTTCCTCCTGTTACTGATTTCTAGTTTTGTATCATTATGGTCAGAAAAAATACTCGATATGATTTCAATCTTACATTTGCTAAGACTTGATTTGTGGCCTAATATGATTTATCCTGGAGAATGCTGTGTCCACGTGAGAAGAATGTGGATTCTGCTGCTGGTGGACAGAATATTCTGCAGTCTGTTAAGTCCATTGGGTTTATATTGTTATTCAAGCCCACGGTTTCCTTATTGACTTTCTGTCTGGATGATGTATTCATTGTTGAAAGTGGGGTACTGAAGTTGCCTCCTATTATTGTATTGCTGTCTACTTCTCCCTTCAGTTCTAGTAATACTTGCATATTATATATTTAGGTGCTCCAGTGATGGTTGCATATCTATTTATAACTGTTGTATATTCTTGATGGACCGACCCTTTTAACATAATGTGGTGACCTTCTTTATCTCTTGCTGCAGTTTTTCGCATGATGTCAATTTTGTCTGAGGTAAGTCCAGCTGCCCCTGTTCTCTTCTGGTTTCCACTTGCATGGGACAGTTTTCCCATCCCTTCACTTTCAGCCTGTGCATGTGGTTAAAGCTGAAGGCCGACCCAGATATCCTCACAGCCACCTGGCTCATAGCCCATCTCTCACCTCCCACCTTCAATCCATCATCACGATGGACGACCACCACTGTGAGCTTTCGTTCACGCAAATGGGACTCACTGGCTGCAAGACAGCAAGCCCCTTGCCTGGTCTGTAAGGTATTCATGGGACCTAAGTTCTGGCCTCGGGGCTGGCCGCTTCCCTCACAATAGTGCTGAATTCCTGTGACAACACTGTGGTGTTTCCTCAACACACTCTGCTTGTTTGTGCCTCATCGACTGTCACAACCATAATCACAAACCCATTTCATGCCTACTATGCATCGAGTGTTATGCTAAGCACTTTATACATATTAGGACCCTTGGAAGTAGGTATTATTATTTCCAGTTTTCCAGATGAAAAAACATGCATCGAGGAGTTAGGAATGTGCCCGAGGTAACAAAGACACCGACAGCGGAGAGGAGATTTGCTCCGTGTCGGACCCCCAAGCCCATGCTAGAAGCCATTACACACACTACCTCCCTCCCACGTGCTCTTCTGTCCCATGAAATTCATTTCCCCCATCTCTGCCAAGACTCAATCCAAACACCAGCTCCCACAGGCCTGGCTCCTCCAGACCAACTGGGAGGCCTCATTATATACACACACACACACACACACACACACATACACACACACACACACACCAACTGCAGCATTCTAGCAACTTGAAAGGTTGGCCCACTCAGTAGGGGTTTCAGGGAGCAAGACTCCTTTTTGCAATGCTGTATTCTCCACCCCTAGCACACAATAGATGCCCAATGGTTTGCTGAATGAATAAATCCATGAGGCTGGTTAAAAGTAAGTATAAAACCAAGACTGAGAAAATACTATCTGCTTGAAGAATGAAAATTAAGAGTTTATGGTGAATCATTTTAGACCTTGCTGGTCCAGGCAGAAAACTCTCATAGAAAAGAACAAACACAAGTTGCCGCCCCCTGGCTGTCCTATAGGCGAGAGTCTCCTTACTTCCGAACGCCTCCTAGAGGGAAGACTTTTTCTCCGATCGTGGCCAGCACAATGTCCCAATCGGACAGACTAAATTTGGGTATAATGATTTTTGCAGGTGGAATAAATAATCTTCCATTTGTAAAAACACTGTAAGGATAAAAAGAAAAGCATCCATTAATACGTTAAGTTTCAGGGGGAAACACTGAAAATTCAATATATATATAATTAAAGAACTGTAAAAACAATGGGATGCACTAAGCAGCCTCCAATAGTACATATCATGCCCTATTGAGGACTTTATCAAGCTGTACAGAATGTCACAGAGCCTGGTGACAGATATGTGTGTGTGTGTGTGTGTGTGTGTGTGTGTGTGTATATATACGGTTTTGTTGTAGATGAAAACCACAACAGTGGGCTACAGAAAGTGAAGGTGCCTTAAGGTTAACAGTGGTTGTGAAACCGGGAAGTTCCCTTGTCCCCCTCGCAGAGCATGCGATGGGGGTGTGGCTCGCTTTTTCAGTGCCCCACTGCTCAAACCTCTAGGGGGCGCATACAGACCGGCAGGCTGTGGGGCTCCAACTCCACAGTTGTGACATTCTGGGCAGCTTGATAAAAATGTGGGCATTTTATAAAATCTAAAATGCCCAGATGAATAGAACGTAACTCCACTTTTTATAAAACATGTCTCCCACTACTATAATGGGTAAAATGAAAGAAAATTTTGTCCATTTGGAAAACAGGCAGACAATTTTACCTTAAATAATGTAGCTGCTTTCCCTTTCTCGGGAGCCGAGATCATCTCCCAAAGAAAACAACATGCATTCCTTTGAAAAGTTAATAGAAACCGCTTATTTCACTCCTGAGTTTTAAGGCAACTTCAGTATAATCTTAGGGGTGTTAGTTTATTATTTCAATGCGTTGAGGGAGAGGAAGTGCTTAGAAGATTTTCAAAACCCAACACAAAGTTAGTAGTGTTCATGAGACTATGCCGTAATCAAAGACACATGCAACAGTTTCAATCTCTTGTAATTCCCATTAAAATAATGTAAAATACAAGATGTATTGTTTAAGTCTAAAAAGAATAAATGATATCCTTGATATCCTTTAACAATAAGGAAGCTCAACTTTGCAATTCTGGTTAATTTTTTTACATTATAATTTACTGTTACTGCCATTTTTTCTTTTTCCTTAAATGCAAATAACTTAGAATTTGAGAAATATCTCTCTTTAGAGTAAATATAAATCTTAATTTAATATGTTTGTCACAATAAAGAGAATCTATTTTCTCTGCTAAGGTTTTGTGGCAAAAGAGGCTTCCAATCAACCCAGAGTCCAACTTATTCCATATTTAAGATGCTGCCCACAAGAAGTCATAAAAAGAAATGTTCTATGCAAGTTATATCAGAGTTTATCCATGTGCTATTACAATTACAATAAAGATTTGCTACAATGTTTTCAACTATTGGTTTTCCTAACTGGTTTAGGCTGCAAGTTTTTCTAAATATAGATTACTAAGAGGAATAAAATAATAAATGTTTAAACAAGGTCTTGCTATATTTTGTCTCGATTTTTAAGAAATTTAATTTATAGTCTTATCCTGAGTATTGAGAAACAGGCACACCAACCCACTGCTGATGCAGCTGAAAATCAGCACAGTCTTCTTGAAGAACACTTGGGCAAAATAGATCAATGTAATATAAGGGATAAGGGATCAATAACCACTGACCCACTCATCCCACACCATGAAATCCACCCCACAGGAGAGTGGACAAAGATTTAGAGGTGAAGGTCTTTCTCACAGAATTATGTATGAAGTCAAAAATATAAAATGTCTAAGTATGGAAGACTGGTTGAATAAATTGTGCCACAGCCACACCATAAAGTATACCATTAAAATTTGTTTATGCAGAATTTATATCCACAGGGGAAAAAGGGTCAAATATAATTAATGTCGTAGACAAAAACCACAACAGTGGGCTACAGAAAGAGCACCAGGAGTGAAGGTGCCTTAGGGTTAATAGTGGTTGTGAAACAGGAAAAGTTCCCTTGTCCCACTCGCAGAGCGTGCGATGGGGTGTGGCTCGCTTCTACAGTGCCCCACTGCTCAAACCTCTAGAGGGGCATACAGACGGGCAGGCTGTGGGGCTCCGACCCCATAGCAGTGTCTAGGGGTAAACGTTTCCAGCTCCTGAAGCCCCAGGGGGGGTGTGTTACAGGCTGCTCTTTGAGTTTAGCCGTAGGTGGCTTATGTTAATCAGCTCAATTAGACCCCTGCCTTGTCGCAAAGACAAAGGGCTTTGTATCCTGGGTTCTGGCCTTGGTGTACCAGAAGAATGGGACCATATGTGCACTTGGAGAATGAGTGCAAGGTTTCATTGAGTGTAAGTAGCTCTCAGCAGATGGGGGAGCCAAAAGGGAGATGGTTTTTCCCTGGAATCAGGCCTCTCAGCACCCCAAGGCTCCTCCAACTGCCCCAGCCAAACTCCGTGCTGGTCTGCCTTTGGTGGCCTGCCGGTGTGCGGGTGCCTGTTGGTGCGTCCCTCCGTCGATGTGCTCCTCCCGACGTCCAGCCATTTCTGTCTCTGCCTTGCTAGGGTCTCGAGTTTTTATAGGCACAGGATGGGGGCATGGCAGGCCAGGGTGGTCTTGGGAAATGCAACATTTGGGCAGGGAAACAAAAATGCCTGTCCTCACGCAGGTCCCCTGGGTGGAGTCCTAGTCAGGGACCACGCCCTCCTCTCCCCAGCACTTCCCTTCCCCCTTCTGTATCGTTTAAAGTGGCCACACTCTTCCCTTCCCAGCACTTCTGTATCAGTTGTCTCTGAGGGATGGGATAACTGCAGATTTTTATTTTATTCTTTATGCTTTTCTAGATTTCCATTTTATTCTTTATGCTTTTCTAGATTTCCGCATTTTTATAATAAGCCTGTAAATAGAAAAACCTGTAAAATTTTTTGAATTTTTAAGATAAAGAGAAGAAACAATAACCTCTGATTTATAAACTACGAAATGGCAAGTTCAGAGGGAGAAATGGACTTCACACATCTCTAAAAGTTTGCTGGTTGGGCTGAAGAATGAACCTAGACCACTATCACCATGCTGGGTTTGGGGCCTGTGTTGTTCAGGCAGAGATGATCCATCTTCCAGGTAGCTGAATGAACAACTCCATCTAAAACACCCAGAAAACAGTTTCCCTGAAAGTCTGTGGTAGGTTGTAGATGGGCACATATCAAATCCCATCACTGGTAAATAAACACTGGTACATGTGAATTTTTGAATACCTGGTACTCATTTTTGAAAGCACAATTTATATATGCTGATAAAAAAAAAAACATATCCAAGATAAACTGGGTGGTTACAAAAAAATGAAGGTACACAACAGTGCATGCAGTACACATATACCTATAAACGCCTGACCATGCACAGCGCATCCTAGGAAGAGACCAGAAACTGCGACACTGGTTCCCTCTGGGGGAATCACTAGAGAACTAGTGATATAAACCAAGAGATTTTTTTTTTTTTTTTCAGATAGACCAGTGGAAAAAATTTATTGCCCTTGGAGTGGGATGCTGAATACATCTCATCATATAGTTCATCTCAATTGAATTTCATTATCTCTCCTCTTTCTTCACACTTTGAATTTTCCTCAACTCTCTGCCAACAAAAACTTGCAATCTGATAGAGAAGTTGCACACACAATTATCTGTAATATAAATCAAACCCTTTGACAAGGGAGTAAAAACAAACATTAATTCTTTTTACTTCAATCTCATTGCTCAAAATGAATATTCAAAAATCAGGCATTTATCCAATCTGCCATTAATGTGAAACACATTGATGTGAACTGTCGATGGTGCACCAAATTATTTATTTCTTAACAAATAGCATCAGTTCAAATGTAGATTTTACTACTTATCGACTTATTTTTCTAACAAATTAGCAGTACTGGCAGGCTGAAATTAATTTTATTTTTTAAATTTTTTATTTTGGGAGACTTACTTTAAATGTATATCTCTTAAAACTATATATTCACCATGGGCACAAGTCACTCTATTAAATAAGATGGTTTATTTAAATAAAAACTCTGAAGAGAAGTTCAAAAGGCATAAAATTACTTTGTCAATGCACCTGTTCCTGTGTTGCTAATTAATTTTTAATAGTAGATGGGGGGAGAATAAAACATTTTAAATAGAAAATATTTCAGATTGTTTAAAACGGGAAGTAGCATATGGGTCCAGGAACGGGTTTTGGTCAGGTGGGTTGGCAATGACAGCTGCCGTTTGCTCAGCACTGGCCGTGCACACTTTATAGAGTCGTCTCTAACCTTTCCAGCAAATCAGTAAAGCAAGTCCTGCTCCCCCATGACACAGATGAAGAACCTGGGCCTCAGAGACGTTAAGGGGCTTCCCCAGGCCACATGGAGGCCACACGGAGAACCGACGACCCAGCCCAGCTCCACCCGACCCTAATGCCCGCTGTGTTTTTTCCCCTGCATCCACTTCCCTCCACCCAGTTTTCTGTCTTCTCTGTTGAAAAGCAACGTAGAAGGCATCAGAAACGTGCTATTTCACTCTGAAATACATCGATGATGGTAGGGGGAAGAAAGCCAGGGCCGTTTTTGTTTCTGTTGCCACGCTATCTTCGAATAGCCATGACCCGCTGCAGTCGGGTAGTAAACGGGCCATGAGCACATTGTGACATCCTGGACTGGTCGCCTGCACCCTCCCCTCAACCTGGGGTGAAGGTCGCCTAATGCTTGCTCCCAAGAACCAGGTCAAGTTCCAAGCTGAGTTGAATTGAAAAGTTCTGCACATTTGAAATCACAAGCCATGGTCTCCAGGGCTGATTCTAGAATGAAATAGCTCTATCTCTGGACCTCTCATTCCCCCGACTGAACTGTGGGCTGTCTGAGGACAAGCCTGCGTCTGAGTCTCTCAGTCTCCCCAGGGCCTGGCGCCTGGGGGTACTCAATCAATTCTGGATGGGCGGTGGCGAGGGGTACATGGATGAGATGGAGGCATCAGGGATCAAATGAACAGATGAAGGGCCTTACTGTCTTTTGGCCTCTATCTTCCATTTCCGAAACTGGAATAGGACTGCCTGCCTTATCTGCTGCACAGGCTTATAATGAAGGGAAAAGGAGGTTATGGGCATTTTGATTTGAAAAGGGTAATAAAGAGGCATTATTTTTAAAAACTAAGTTGTCATAATGGTTATTATTGTGTTTTTCTAAACTAAGATTTTGAGACAACCTGAAAAACACTGGAGTGATTTAAGTAACAGTTCACTCTAATCCTAAACTTTCTCATTGAGAACTGCAGAATTCTTGGCACGTAACAACCCTGTCCATTTGGAAAATACACAATGCACAATGCACTACAATTAAAATCATCAGGAAAAAACCTGAAACATTTGACCCACGGCAAGCTCAGAAACCATAGGCTCTTGTGGGCCTGGACATCTGCTGGTTCGTGGGGAGAAACAGGTCAGCCCTCCAGCGGAGGAAAGAATTCCGAGTCCTCTGCCCGTCACAAAATCACTGCCTGCCCTGCAGGAGACAAACGTCCAATGCCCCTAACTGCCACTAAACTCAACAGGAGAAGTCACTCTGCCACCTGACAGGGACTCTACCACACTTCTCATCGGTCCAGGGCAATGCATCCTACCCTTACGATCTCCTCTTCTCCTTCTCCATTCCTCCGAGTCCCCCACCTTCACCAGGGGTGGGTTTTCATCCTGTGCCTCGTGACTTGCCTCTTTCTCAGCCTCAAAACAGTTCTGTGGGATCTCTTCAAGCAGCACAACTTCCTTCTCAGTCCTACCACCCTGTAAATCTGCTAGGAAGGGATCTTCTCCTGAATCGGGGTATTAGAATTCACTGTGTCCCCAGGGACTCCTTCCCGCTCATCTATATTCCCCAACACTCTGTCCGACTTCCCTAAGTGCCTCTGCTTCCCTCCACCTGGCACTCATTTAACCAAGGACTTCAATCAGCTGTTAGGCAGGATTCCTCCTTTTTGGATAAGAAACTCCATGGATATTAGATGTATTTGAGATGCAGAACCCTGTAAGATAGAAATAGATCCTTCCGTGCCCCTCCACAAGATTTGCAAACAATCATTTAAAACCAGAGGGACTTGAAAGGGACTGCCCTATATTTCCAGTCCATGCAACACTCACATTCTGGCCACTAAAAAGCCAAATTGAAAAAAATATATCAGCTGGTCCGAGATCTGAGATCTATAAAAAAATTGTCAAACCCAGGCTTTCTTTGGTGCCTAATGCTAACACTGTCCTGGCCGTGATCACTTCTAACACAGTATTTCACAGTCATCATCAATGTGTGCACTGCCTTTTTTAGAATTCCCTACCATGAGAATTCCCCAGGCTTGTCACCTTCACCTGGGAAAATGAACCATATTCCTGGACCGTTATGGCCCAAGGATTTACTGAGGGCCCTACCTACTTCTCACACACCCTAAGTGCAAATCTGAAGGAGGCAAAATTCCCAGGAAACTCGACCGTAATCTACCTGTGAATGACCTCCTCCTGTGCTCTGAAAGTGGCAACAGCTCCCTTCTGCACGCTGAATGCCTCCTTAGGGCGTTAGCAAAAAGGGCCGTGGAGTGGCCGGACACAAAGTTCAGTTATCCTCTCCGTGTGTCTGGTATCTGAGCTATGATATCTTGGTCACAGGAAAAAACAATCTCTACAGACCAAGTTTCTAGTCTTCAACATTTTCCTTTCCTGGAAGCAAAAGAACAACTGGGCGTGGGGAAGTGGGGGTCCTGTGGGATGTGGTAGGATGTGGATGCCTAATTTCTCTCCAGTTGCCTCCTCTCTTTAGGCCACGATGAGGGAGCATCCCTCGACCTAGCAGTAAGAAACTCCCTATCTAAAGACACTTGTGAGAACCTGAAGAGCTCTCTACTTTCACCCCCACCTTAAACTTCCCAATTACTCCCTGCCTTTGTCCTTCCTTGTGCATGAAGGAGAGGATCATGTCTTGGAGTCTTCTCCCCAAAACATAAAAACCTGGGTTGTGAGAGCTTCACCGAGCTCGGGTTGAGGCATGTCCCCTGCCTGTGACCCAGGGCTGCAACCACCAGTCCTGTCCAGGCTGCCTGTCTCACTTGCAACAGGGTCGCCTATCGGACACACACATTCCTCATCCCGTTCAGACCCTACAGACTCTACTACTTAATGAGAACACAGCATTTCTCTGTGGCTAAACTTCTCTCTTATGAAATCTACTGCTTTCCCCCTCACGTAACCATACTACACCATCAAAGCCTTAACCCTGCCACTTGCTTCCTTTACCTATGGTTAGTTAGTGGATATTAGTGACACCTGTGTCACTAACATGCGATGATTGTCTCATCCTAGATTAGATTCATCAGAAACCCCTCTGCCCCAAGTAGGTCTCACTCTTTATGTCGATGGCTCCTATCTCTGGAGGGAGGATGGGCCCTTCCAGGCTGGATATGCCATCACTAATCAGCACAAACCTCTTGGCTATCCAGCCCTGCCATGTGTTAAATCAGCCCAGGTGGCTAAATGAATCACTCTCCCTCGGGCTTGCATGAAGACAGAAGGAATGATGGTGAAACATCTATGCTGACAGCCGCCATGCCTTTGGGGCAGTACCTGATGTTGGTGTGCCACGGAAATGGGGGATTTACGACAGCGGCCGGTACCCCAGTCAAACAGCAGAACTTCTGGAGGCACTGTTATTACCCCAACAAACTGCTCTGATTAAAACTGAGGGATACGGCATAAAGAAATCAGATGAGACTTGGGAAAATAAGTGGGCTAATAAATATGCCAAACTAGGAGCCTCTTCCCCCACCGCGTGAGAAACCCACGTGGTTTCCAGGCCTTGGGACCACAGCCCTGGCTCGCACTCCAAGGCCCCGGACCCCTGGTGGGATGATTCACCCTCTGCTACGGTCTGAATTCTGTGTCCCCTCACCCCCCAGTTCATGTTGAACCAAATCCCCAATGTAAGAGCATTAAGAGGTGAGGCCTTTAAAAGGTGATTTGATCATGAGGGAGCTTAGGTTCATGAGTGGGATTAGCGCCCTCATAAAACAGACCTCAGGGAGCTTGTCTGCCCCGTCCATCATGTGAGGACACAGCACGAAGGCACATCTATGCAGCAGGGAGCACCCCTCACCAGACGCCAAGCCTGCTGGCACCTCAATCTTGGACTTCCCAGCCTCAAGAACTGTGGGCAAAAAATTTCTGTTGTTTATAAATTACCCAGTCTCACATATTTTGTTATAGCCACCCAAACAGACACCTCCCTTGAGGGAAACAACTTCTTCAAGATGCCTCCCAAGGAAATAACACAGGAGATCCACATGGCCCACTCAAATCTATCACCAGAGTCATTGTTTGTGTTTACACCTGACTCATCCCAGAAAGGTACAAATGCAGGACATGCTGGACAAACAATGGCTTCAGCCCTTTAGCTTTTATCTGGACCGAGCAGCTGCCGCTCACTTCCTCTGCCAGAAACATACCCCTGGGAAAATTCTAAACATGTGCTGAGGAAGGTGAACAGCTTACCCTGGACCCCTCCTTCACTGTCAAATACACTTTATCCAATTACCAGAGGCCCAACAGCCAATACATCCCCAGTGTGTCCCCACACTGATCTGCATGTTTTCTAAACGGTTGGAGGCTTTTCTGCTGCCCAAATGTCTCCACAAAGTCAGCTGCCAACCTTTTCCTGGAAGTAATCTATCCTACTTGGGGTATCCCCTCTATAACTTCTAGTGAAAGATCAAATTTCACTAGCAAAATTACATAAGCAATTATAAATACAACACATTGGTCGAAGACTCCATTGCCATCACAGCCTCAGTCATCAGGCATCTTAGGAAGAGCCCACATGTCCAGAGTCCAAGCTGGCTAAGCAGTCTGAAGAACTGGGTTGTCTATGACCATGGGTGTTACCCATCCTTCTTATGACTCCCGGATCCTCACCCCATCCTCCTCAGAAACGGTCCCCCTTTGAAACCACTACAGGAAGACCACGAGAATGCCCTACACCTCCTGGCTAACAGGAGATTCCAATTTAACACAGTCTGACATCCTCAGACACTGTCAAGAGTTAATTAAGTACACAGTCCTACGATCAACAAATCAAGGCCATCTTTCCCCTCAAACTCCTTGATCAGCCTTTACACAGTTTGAAAGTATGAGATCTGGTATTTTGGAAATGCCACCATCAGGAAACTAACCTTGAACCCCACACAAGAAAGGCCTCGTGCTGTTTTGTTCATTGCTGCCAAATTACAAGGTGTTTAACCTCTGTCCATGTCTCATGGCTGAAAAATATACATAAGGATGATGCTGACTGGAAAGCATTCCAACCGGAGATCTCAAACCACAGTTCTATTGACAGCCTCGGGCCACAGATGACAGCCAGAGGCAGACGACTGTCCCAACAACCATGGAACAAGCGGGTGATGCCACGACATGGCTGGCTTTTCTCCAAGATCATGGAACAAGAGCCCACAGATTCTCCTGCCTCTTCATACTCCCCAACAGATTACATCTTTTCCCACGATTCCTGTATCTTCCTCCCAATTGCATCAACTACTCCTCAGTCCCCCGAACCACATCCAGCCTTCCACTGGGCCCTCCCTGGTTCCCTCCATCTCACACTGCTTGTGCCTTCCTGGTGCGGTCATCACTACCTCCTACTCTCGGATCACCAAGCAGCCAATGAGACTAACGGGTGAATTCCTGGGTTTGCACTCGCTGCCCCCACCCTACTCAGTCCTGAAACTGGGACCTCCTTCATAACGGCCTCATCATACTCATAGACATGGCCCTGACAGGAAACATCCCATACACATGACCACAGCAGTCCCCTTCTGAAGTGGCACCAAACTGTAACTTCAAGGCTCCCAAGACTGGGACTATGACATGGCCTTGTGAGCTCAAGAACACGACAGTTCACGGGAAATCAGTATAATAGACATAGCCTGTCTGTGGGACACAGGGAATCCTCCATGTCCCTGTAGCAAGACACATTCTGTTCTCATGAAACAGGAGCTCAGTGTAAGGGCCAAACTCCCTTTAGACATCATCTTCCTTCAACACCCCGTGATGTCAACATCACAGGAAATTATTTGGCAAAGAACTCAGGCAAAGGGAATTGCTGGTTAAACAGGGACTAAAATGCCCAATCAGTGAGAAGATGATGGTTAATGTTACATTTCTCCCTTTGGGATCTACTCCCGGTGAGCCCTTCAAGCCTCTGTCACAACCAGTGCAGGCAATGACCAACCCAACTATGCTCATAAGGTTTATTGTTGTGGGTATGGTCATAAGACATAGAAAGTGCTTCCAGCCAGTGGATGGCTCCTGTCACGTGGCCAACGCCGACCTTCAAATGGCGAAATGTGAGAAACTTCGCAAAGGAGACTCAGAAATGTGAGTGCTGCCCCAGCTGCTGGTCCTGAGACTTGTGGACGGGAAGCCGCCTTAAGTGGGTTCTGGAAGGACCTGCTGCCTGGAGCCAGCCTGGTAGGGTGGTCTGTTCCTCCCACTGCACCCTTGCCTGTGGTGACGGATACACCATAAGGTTACAAAGGGGGTCAGCAAAGCTAGCCCCCGCAGAACTGGAAGATTCTGTCTCCTACTTAGGACAAATGGCTGTGTCATTAACCCCAGAAGTGTCAGAACTTTGCAAAATGACTCCACAAAACGGACTCGCCTCAGACTACTGACCGGAAGCCAGGGAGGTGTTCGTGCACGAGTCTGTCCTCAGTGCCACCTGTTTGGAGTCGACACTCGAGAGGAAACTTGTCAAGAGACAGTCACAGCAAAGACTCACACCCAAGACATAACTTGCTGGAGGCTGAAAGAGGGTCATGATCAACTCAGAATACCACTGGAGACTATGTGAGTAAGCAGCAAACTGTTTCTCATAAATGCAGAATGCTGGCAAACTGACAAACTGTGCGCCACCCAGAAGGACCACTGAGGACAGTCACGACCCAGGCACAAGTGTTTCTTATGATTAGGCATCATTGAAGCCTGTTAGTAATAATATAAACCTGTGATCAATTAAGCAGCTGACCAATCATTATCGCCTTCTCCCTGCTCATTCTACCCAATAAATAGGAAGGGCTGTGGAAGGTCAGGGGGCTGCCATTGCTCACTAGAAGTAGGGAGCTCTCTTCCTCTTCCCCGGTCCTTTCCTTAAAACAGTTCCTTTTGTTTTTTGTTATTATTTCTACGTTTGTCCCTTCATTCAGTCATAATGACGGTCTCAGGCAGTAACAGTAGTAACTGCTGTAGTGACTGTCTCAAGTAGCAGCAGTGGCAGTTGGGCACAATAGCTAACACAGCTTACACCCTCCAGAAAAGGACTGACTTGGATCTCCCTTTAAATAATTTCCTCCACTTACTGGATGGTTTAGGGAGCTCCTTAAGGGACTCCGTTTCTTTCTTTTTTTGTTTTGTTTTGTTTTTCAAGAGATGGGGTCTCACTATGTTGCCCAGGATTGTCTCAAACTCCTGGGCTCCAGTGATCCCTCTGCCTCAGTCTCCCAAAGTGCCGGGATTACAGGCTTGAGCCGCTGTGCCTGGCCTCTGGCTTCTTTGTATCCATCCCGATGGTCATGCCTTCATCTCCTGATGCACATCACCCTTGTGGGAGGGGTGTGCTCCTCGGCTGTCTCTCAGCTCCCCCTGAACACATAGCAGCTGGAAGCAACGGCTGGACCCTTCTCAAGTCCTCCTTATGACAGGTGGTGGTGGTTCTACAAGGAATGGATCCGCTCTTCCTCATGAACAAGAAGAGGGACTGAGTTTCGCAGAACTCTGGCCTATGACAACTCTGTCCCAATTCCTGTGCTGAGATACAACCGAACTCTAGCACATGCCCAGCAGCATCAAGCCACGGCCACAGGATGACCCCAGCCCCACCACTAAACACCCACCTGCGAAAACCCAGGGCTGCCAGGAACATTCACTGTTCATCCCAGCCAACATCTGAGAGAGGCCCCTGACCTCTTACAGCATTGACGAATCTGCATCTCTGGCAATGCAGACGCATTTCCCGCACCTGAGATCCTTCCCTTGAACTGCAAGCATCAGGCAGGGCAGGGCCTGTCTCCCAGTCTCTGGCGGAGGACAGAATCCTAACTTCCAGAACTGCCAGCTTGCAGACCAGCTGCCTGGCCACCTTCACTGACCAACTCTTTGTACTTTTCCACTTCTCTGATTCTCCTGAGGCCCCACTTGCTCCCATCTCTCACTGCCCCTTTAAAATGCCCAAATCGCTTCCACACAGATCAGAGTGGAACTCAGCTCTTTCCCCAACTATCAGTAGTTACTAAATAAAATCTGTTTTCACTGCTTTCACTAACGTCCAGCTGTATCTATCTCTGACATCAGTCTCGCAATGAGGGCCAGGACCAATGGCCCCTTCTTCTCCAGTTCTGTCTAGCACGAATGTGCCTCCTCCCCACAGAGGAGGCCTGGGGTGAGCTCTTCTCTTCCCCTGCTCCCTCGGGTCTCAGGCTCCCTGTGAAGGGCAGGGAGTCCCCACGTAAAACCACTCCAGGGCCCAGACAACTTTTGCCAGCTCACTTCCAAATAAACGACAAAAGATCTTTTATACCCTTTTTCTCCCAAGGCTCATTCACGACTCAGGGCGTTTTCCACGCCAGTGTAAGTGGAATGAGTGAGTGAATCCCTCCCTGACAAGGGACATCAGAGAGAACACCAGGCAAGAGAAGTGACTCAGGCCACATGGCTGAGTCAGTGCCAGAACCAGGGCTTCGATCTGAGCCTCAACCTCCAAATCGGTGACTTCCAACCCATGCAGTCACCACCAGCTCAATTCCTCAGTGACCTCGTCAGGGGAGCCCCGGGTTCTCTCTCCAGCATCCAGCTGCTGCAGAGCACAGCTCAACAAGCCACGCCCTCGCCAACTCTCCTCTTGACCAGGGTCACACCCTGCCTTTCCCTCCTGAGCATCCAAGCCTCTGAAAGCCGTCATAACTATTGTTTATGTGTTTTTATAGTGACAAGGACTCCAAGGTACACGATCAGGTTTTTTTTTTTGTGGTAGGAAGGACTCTGCACTCAGATGGATATTTGGGTCCATCTAGTGGAACTTCCAACACACCAAGACAAAGGATGGGCAAATGTGCCAGAGTGCATGGTTTCTCATTGAAAAAATAATCATGTCTGTCAAATGAGTGAGGATCATTAATGGCCTGGGTCACACACATGAAATGTGGCTTTAGGAATGGTGTTTTTGTCAAGAAGGACCCACAAACCAACGACGTTCCCTGAGGTTGCTGTACGTTCTGCAGGAAAGACATCACTAACAAAATTCAGAAATACTGTGTCTTATTATTTCAGAACAGCTCTTAGATACAAGAAAAGTGGTGTGGAAAGATCTGTGTATTTAGGTGGCCCCCATGCGGAAGCTTAAAGTAAGGTCTTTTAAAGAAACAGTCGTTGAGATTTTAAGGAAAAGTGCAAGAGGCCAAGTTTGGCGAATTCACGGTCACACTTCCTTCATCTTCCTCCTTCCCAGCCTGGGGATCTGTCGGGTGAATCAGCGGGTTTCCAGTGTTATAAGCCTCCAAGCCCTTGCCTCTCAGGACTGAGAGGGGAGGTGGTAGAGGTGACTCTGGCTCACACAAGGCTGGCACCCCCACATGAAGAGCTCAGCATTCTCTGGAAACTCGCTGAAATTCCTTCCATTTAGACCAGAACATGGTAAAATGGAAAGATGTTCATGCCAGGGCCTTTAATCACTAAAATACTAAAACATCCCAATAAAAGGATAAGGGGAAGAGCTGCCATTCAGAGACCTGCTACGCTGTGACAAGCACTGTGGGGCTGGCTGCAAACATTCCTGAAGCTAACCCTCACCACAGTGTGCGGCACAGATATTTTCAGCCCTGTTTTCCACAGTGGGAGACAGCCCCAACCTCAGAGCGAAGCAGCAGGTGCAGGTCCCAAGCCGGTAAGACCAAAAGCCAGGATGTAAACCAACGTTTAGTTTGAGTCAAGTGTGTTGTCTTTTTCCAACCCCCAAAACATAATGCAGATGGGTGCACAGAGTGATCACAGCTATCCTCAATGCTTCCCACTGAGCACCTCGGCGCCTGGCACTGCCAGCAGCATCCCAGGGCAGCGGCCAGTGAGGCTCTAACGCACTCCGTTCCTGTAGCAACACCTGACTTGGATGTGCTGTAGCCCACAAGGGCCTTTTGGTAGCAAGAGGTCAAGGGGTGGGGGAAACGGTTTTTAAATTTCCCTTCAACATGCCGCAGCTGCAACTGCTACATTTAAAAAAATATCAAAACAAAACTTCAGAGCCTAAAACTGAGCTGTGTGTATGATGCTCTTATCTTCGCATCCCCAGGTGAACTGTTCTACAAACAATGGCATGGTGATTGGATTCTCTTTTCCAAAATCAGGGCTCAAGAGGAGAAGGAAAAAGTAGCACATGAACAGCTGAATCAGAGAGAAGGCGGTCTACGAAAAAGAAATCACCTGTCAGGGAGTGAGAGCCAGCCAGGGCCGGAGAGGGAGGGGAGGGGAGACAGAAAGAGGGCTAAGGGGCACTTGTCAGGATAGAAAGTATTGTTTTTAGGGAGCTATGGCACAGTTTGATTTTTTTCACCCATAATATTGTACTCACTTTATATGTCGACATATACGATGATATGTTTGCCACTTGGAAGGCACATTTATATCACAATGCACCACCGGTTTGATCTGAAAAAGGAAAAAATAAGCCTGAGAATTCAGTTCAAATTAGCCAACACTCGTTAAATTCAACAGTGTGCACAGCATTGCCCCAAAACATAAGAAAAGGGGGGAATCCCTTTGTCAATAGAACACCCAGGGGCGGGTCCACGAGGCATGCAGAGAAAGGCAGACCGGGTGCTGGGGGAGGAGAAGATCCCAGCAAGTGCAGTGCGAGGTGGTCGGGGGCTGACGGCTCTGCACTGCACATGGAGGGAAGTGCAGGATGCGGGGGCCGGGCTGACGGGCAAAGGTGCCACCAAAGGCCGTGCATCCGTGCGAGAGAGGCTCCCCATGGTCCCCAAGAAGCATGCGTTGATGGCCTACTATGCCAAGGAGCTTTGCTGGTCGGGTTATGGGGCCCCAAGAATGGACATGTCACTTCTGATTTCATTACAAGACTCCAACCAGAATGTCCTGGCCAGGAGGCGCGAGCCCCTCCGCCTTCTCTCCTGATTCCTGTGAATGCAGCCTGAGAGGCCGGGCCAACCACTATGGCCTGGGGACAGCTTCAGTCTCAGGTCCACTACGGATAAGACGCAATGGGGGAAAAGAACTACTGAGACCTGTCCCAGATAAGCAAATCCAGTCATCCTCACAGTCCTGCTGTTTAAGAATGTGCAGAAAAGCAAATGGGGGGAGCTCTGATTGGGAAGGGATGTTAACCCCCAACCCCGTGCCAAGTGCCAGGGTCCTGGTCCCTCCCACAAGGCTAAGGCTCACCTGAGGACACCCCAGCACCTCAGGCCTGGCCTTCCTCTGAAGAGCTGCTCCCCTGTCCGTGTTCCGTCTCTACATCCCCAGCCCACCAGGATAAGAAGCGTGGGGTCCCTTCACACCTCCCACCCCTGGTTTCCCCTGGATTGAGACCCCGTCTGCCTCTGCCCACACCTCCACTGCAGTCCCACCGCCTGGCTCACAACCCCCACCCCCGACGTCTCTCACTTGGACGATGGCAACATCCACGCAAGGGATCCTGGCCAGGGTCCCCCTCTGTCACCTCCCACGCACACCATCGTCTTCGTGACAACACCGCTGGGTGCAGTCTCCCTCCGCGATCCACGGGGCAGCCTCATCACTCTGCTCATCTCCCTCCGCGATCCACGGGGCAGCCTCATCACTCTGCTCGTCTCCCTCCGCGACCCACCGGGCAGTCGCCTCACTCTCTGCTCGTCTCCCTCCGCGACCCACCCGGCAGCCTCATCACTCTGCTCGTCTCCCTCCGGGATCCACCAGCCGCCTCCTCACTCTCTGCTCGTCTCTCTCCGGGATCCACCGCAGTCTCCTCACTCTCTGCTCGTCTCCCTCTGGGATCCACCAGCCGCCTCCTCACTCTCTGCTGTCTCCCTCCGGGATCCACCCGCCGCCTCATTACTCGCTGCTCGTCTCCCTCCGGGATCCACCGGGCAGCCTCATCACTCTCTGGTGGGCTCCCTCTGGGATCCATCCGCAGCCTCCTCACTCTCTGCTCATCTCCCTCCGCGATCCACGGGGCAGCCTTGTCACTCTCTGCACCCTACACCCTCCATGTTATGCTCCTTCAGCCACCCTGGCCCCCAGCCAGTCCATGTGCTTCCCGCAGCCTCTGCTGCACAGTGAGGGCCTCTGCTCCAGCCCCCACAGCCTCTCCACCTCCAGGGCCCATGTTCACTGCCCTTCCAAGGCCCAGCGCTGGGGAGCCACCTCTAAGCTGACATCAGAATCGATCATCCCCCCAGCACTAAGCCGGATTCATTCAGCATCCTTCCTACTACCTACTTCACACCCACCCAGGAAACTCCCAGCACAGACACCATGGTGCGGGCCCTACCTGCACCCCATCCCCCAGAAGTCCGGGTGGCCTGAACCTGTCAACAGGGCCTCCTTCCACACCTAACACTGCTAATCCACACCCTCCTGTCCAAGCCGCAGCCCCCTCTCCCTTCCCAACCCAGACCCAACTTAGCACAGAAGAGGTTCCAGCAGCTCGGCATCTGAGTCCCCTGCCGATGAGGAGTTCAGGTTGGAGAAATGTGTCCCTCCCTCACTTCCCATCTCTGCCTGGGGACCCAGCTCTTGACCCTCACCTCTGCTGGCGGCCTGCTGCCTACCCACTTGCCCACTCCAATGCCAGGCCGACAACTGGGGGGCTCTGCTCCCTGAGTCAGACACAGTGGTAATAACTCTTCCTGCCTGGCCCAGCAGGGAGGGTCCTCCTGGGGCCCTGCTACTCTCTCCTTGAGGCCCAGACCCCGGCTGGGTTTCACAACTCAAGCACAAGACCCTGAGACAAACCACTTAACCTATTAATATTACGGGAGCTCGACTACATCACCCCAAGTTGAGTAAATGTCATCTATAAAAGTGCCTTGGCCAAGAACAGCACCCAAGCCATGCACCCCAGATGCACAGTGAGAGAGAGAATGAGCTGCACACCTCATTAACAGTGAGAACTTTGTTTTAAAAGAGGAGAAGGGACAAAAGTTACTCTGGGTCTTCTGTCCCTGAAGGAGACCAGGGAGGTGTGTCTCGTGGGGGCTTTGGGAGAAGGGTGAGAGGAACCAAGACAGCCGCAGCTGCTGCAGAGAGGCCACTCTGGCACCTCCCTGGGATCCTACGGTGCCTTTCATCAGAACAGAGAGCGGCCGGAGAGGCAGTGAGAACACAGTGGATCTCAGACGCCGCCTGGCGGACGGGAAGACCCCAGAGGGAGCTGCCGGAGAGGCAGTGAGAACACAGTGGATCTCAGACGCCGCCTGGCGGACGGGAAGACCCCAGGCTTTGGAACTGGTCAAATCTGAATTCAAATCCCTTACTATCCATGATATTATTACAGGATAATATCTTACAGGATAGTAATATCTTACAGGATAGTAAGATATTACATCTTACTATCCATGTGGTCTGGAGAAGCAACTGCACTTCTCTGAGCAGCAGCTGATGAGTTTTTAGAATGGGGATCATCCTGCGTTAGAGTTCTTATGAGAATAATAATGAGGTAACATTTTATAAAAGGCACAATACTTATAACACAGTAATAAATATTCAATCCAATAAATATGAGATTCCCACACACACACAAACACACCGAAACACAGAGAGAGACACAGAAGGGAGGAAGGGGGCTGTTCAGGCACCTCTATCTTGTTACAGCTCAAATAGAATTGCTGATTTTATCCGTAGCCAGTGGATCAACCCAGGCTTCCCCACCTCAGAAAATGGTGCCACCCTGGCCCCATTTGTTCAACTACAAAATCTGGGAGACGTTCTCGAGTCTTCTCATCCTTTATGCCATCCGTGCATCCGTCAGCTCTACTTCAAAGCCACACGGCAGACTCTTGGCTCCTCGCCGCCTCCACCATCTCTCCCCTGCCCCGAGACAATCCTTCCCTCATGACAAGCAAAGCAGCCTTTGTAAACACAAATCAGAAGGCGGTCGGACGCCCCTCAGTGAGGCTCGCCCTTATCCTACCTACCCCTCACACTGACCCTCAGGCCACGCAAGCTGGCACTGCCTGCCTCTCTGCCCTGTCGCTGCACCCCTCCTGGCCTCCCTGCACTCTGGCCACGCTTGCGTTCTTGCAGTTCCTGAAACAACAGCCCACTCCCACACAGGACCTGAGCCTGGAACATCCTCACAGATCTTTGCTTGGTTTGCCCCTCTTACATTAAGAAGTCACTTCGGCGTCAGCTCCTCTGAGAGGCCCTCCCTGCCCAGTCACACACCTGCAGTTACTTTCATGCGAGCCCTTCATCCTGCCTCTGCTTTCTTGTTTGTTTATGTGTTTCCATTTTCCTTTGTAGAATGGAAGCCTCTGAGAGCAGGAACCCTGGTTGTCATGTTCAACCCAGTACCTCCAGTGCCTGAACGATGAGTGACCCCTAACAGGAATTCAATAACTATTTCATGAAGCCAAATAAATAATGGATGAGTGAATGCTACCATGACTAGGGACAAACAGCTCTGATGCTCTGAAAAGGATTCCAGGAAAAGAGAGGCCATGGAAGAAGGTGGAAATGCCCACCTGCACCATTCTACCCTATTATCATCCTATACATAAAATTATACACACCTGCATACTCATGGTAACGAAACTAATGCTGAGTATCAACAACGAGCATGAATTTACAGACCTAGTCTGAAAACAAAACAACAGAAATTATCTTCTGCAAAATTCTGTTAAAATACAGCCACCCTAAGAACCAGCTTTCTGCTTCATTGCATAAAATTATGGAAACAATGAGCTAATTGCTCTTTTGAGGTGTTAACGATTCATTAACCCTGCTATCACCTGCCTAATTAAATAACTCCAGCAATTAAATGATGTGATTCTGGACTTTTTTTCTCTGTACATCATAAAATAATCTCCTGAGCAATGTCGAGCATATGTGTCCAATGATGATGACAGCCTCATTCACACTTGTCAGAGCCAAAGACTCACACCACTCATCTGTCCTGAGAGCCTGAAGGACGCCATGAGCTTTAGACCTCTTCAACCAAGGCAATTCAACCAAATCTAAATCAAAGATGGAAGACTCGAGATGACCACAGGTGTGTCTCCCCCAAGAAGCAACTACAGGTTATTGAATACCCACCATGAATCAAGCATTGCAGTAGACCCTCTTTATCTGCATTCATACCTAACCCTCAACATCACCAGGCAAAATACCTCAGTAACAAAGAATCAGAGAGGTTATATCATCTTCCCAAGAACACACAGCTATTAAGTGTCCTGGCCATGATAAGCCATCAAAAAACATTTTATTTTACTTTTTAGCAAAATGAGTACTAGAATCCATACCCGTGTAGCCTAGTACTCAGGAGCCTGTGCTTTGGATCATCCAGGATCCCAGTACTGGCTCTGCCACTTACTAGTGATGTGGCCTTGATCAAATTTATAACCTCCCTGAGCCTCAGCTGCCTCCTGCATGCAGTGCTAACAGCAGTAGTGCACACCTCATAAAGTTGTTGAAATGAGATAACGCATTGTCAAGTGCTTAGCAAATGACTGTAATGAGGATTCAGTTGATAACAGTGTTTTAGTTTGTTTTCACACTGCTGATAAAGACATACCAGAGACTCGGCAATTTGCAAAAGAAAGAGGTTTAATTGACTTATAGCTCCCCATGGCTGGGGAGACCTCACAATCATGGCAGAAGGCAAGGAGGAGCAAGTCACATCTTACGTAGATGGTAACAGGCAAAGAGAGCTTGTGCAGGGCAACTCCCATTTTTTTTAAACCATCAGATCTCGTGAGACTCATTCACTATCACGAAAACAGCACAGGAAAGACCTGCCCCCATAATTCAGTCCCACCGACTGGGTTCCTTTCACGACACATGGGAATTGTGGGAGTTACAATTCAATAGTGGGAGTTCCTCCCACAGCACATGGGAACTGTGGGAGTTACAAGATGAGATTTGGGTGGGGACATAGCAAAACCATATCAAACAGCAATTATTGTGACTTTGTTGTTGTTTTATCTTGGGCTCCGAAGTCCCTGCTCTCTCCACTTCTCCAATGCTGCTCCGACTACCCTCCAAGAACATCTCCATGGCCCCTTCCATGTAAAATATCCAACTAAAAACCTGAGAGAATCTAGCATCAGGAAAGGACTTCACTACAGGAGGATCTCATCTGAAGCAAATTGTTCTGATCAAGCTCTCGTGTATTCAGCACTGTGCAGGATGAATTCACAGAGAAGGCTCTGCTGAACAACCCTGCAGTAGGTGCTTAGCCCGAGAGTTTAAAGAGACACACAACTGCCACCATTCATGGAAACCTCAAGGGAAGTGCTGCGGTCTTTATGTTTCTTGCCTCATTTGTCAAGAAAAAAGTTTGCACTGGATCACCCCAAGGTCACTTCCAAGTCCCATTCTGTGATGCTGTGAGTCAAAGAAACAATCAGCTTTACTATCTCCCCAAAATGTCAGGGAGCCTTACTAGGCTAGCCATTCTGGAACACTGATGTAAGGAGTGCTCAGACGTCAGAAATCTCCTCCCACCAGTCCCTCACCACTTCCTGGAGAAATGTGTCAACCTGGGCAAACAATGCTTTCCGCAGCCCTGTCTCTGGTTTCACATGGCACCATGGGCTCCTAAGTGGGAGAACAGGCAAGTGTGGCTGAAACATGGTCGGGGGGAATGGTACCTCTGCCTTCTTGGTCATGGTGATAATGAGGTGTTGTTTTCCATCTTTCAGAAAATGTTGCAATTCTTTTACTTTAAAAAAAAAAAATGGGTTTTATGATTGACTTCGCTGATTTCATGTGCTTTGTAAAGTTCCATCATCATTTTAAAGGCTGGGATTTTGCCTCCTCTGGAAAGTTGGAAAGGAAGCAGGTGTCCCAGCTCGCCAAGCCCTGCACCCCTAACTGGGATGCCCTGGCTGGGGAAGTCCGTGTCTGAGTTCCTTTGATGTCCCTCTAGGATGGTACCTGACTTGAACGATGATGGACCCTGAATGGAAGTTGCTGGAGCTAGCGGAGCTCTGCACCATCCACGCCAGCATCCCCATACCTCCGATGAGAAGACTGGGGCTTAGAGAGCAGTGACTTCTCTGAAGTCAGCACAGCGGCAGCCAGGAAGCTGAAGCCAAGAGCTCTGCTCCTGATCAAGGGTGTTTGCCCCCTCACTGCTCTTCCTACATGGAATGCAATTTGAAATTTTATATTTCAAATCTTATTTTTTTCAGAATGTATTTCTTCAAATTGAAAAATGCTTTCTCTTCTCTGAAGTATTTTGAATTACCAACGGCTCCTCATCCCTAAGTTTCTCTCCTCATCACCATCATCACCACCCCAGCAACCTTAAGCCCCCCTCTCAAACAGTGAGGAGTGCACATGCAAAGCAACTAACCAACCAACAAGTATTCTTGAGTGAGCAACATTCAGAAGACAGCCTTCGATTACTCCTTTTGTAAAAAAGAAAATAGTAACAAATGAGAACAGCCACTCCTTCTGGCTGGATGTTAATCACCTACATTATCTGCACAGGCTTTAATGATAGCCACAACAAAGAAAATAACAGAAAAGGAAGAAAGAGGGAAGATTAAAACTATCAGAGTGATGAGCAGACAACACCAAGAATAGAAGAGGTATGGCAAGTGCAGGGGCATGCAAGTTACACTTGATCAGTACAAATTTTGCCAAAGTTAATTGCTCCTTTCTGCCGGTAGTTGGATTATATACTTACAACAGAAGATCAAAGCTGCTGACAAATGTTGACCTATGGATGGGGAACAGATACTGATGACAGCTTCTGTGCCCAGCCTAGGAAGAGAAAGATGGTCTATGGAGGAGTTAGCAGGGAGGTGAGAAGGGAGGAAGCGAGACATAGTAGAAGCAGCCAATCCGCCTCTGAAAGTCTCTTCCCTCTAAGCCTGACACTGAAAATGAAATCTCCAACACTGGTTGCTCTTTGGACTGAGATGCTGTCTCCAAAATGCCTTTGACAAAAATGCAGAGAAAGGAAGTTAGCTGTCTGTCAACACAGCAGCAGGGCTCATTCATGAAAGCCTGAGCCCTGGGAAGGAAGGGCATCTGGAGGAAAAGGACATCCCAAAGAGAAAGGGGACAGAGTGTTTCGGGGGAGAGAAGAGATTCCCCAAAGAGATGCATGCCTCCCTACACAATAGGAAGAATAAAAACTAGAACAGACACAATGAAATAGAAAATGGGGGGAAAAATAGAGAAAAACAACAAGCCAAAAGCTGACTCTTTGAGAAGTTCAATAAAATTAATAAATCTGTAGATGGACATATAGGGAAAATAGAGAGAAAATACAAATAATATCAGGAATGAGAGAGGCAACATCACTTCAGAGTCTACAGATATTAATAGAATAAGAGAATGTTATAAACAACTTCATGCCAATAGATTCAACAACTTAAACGAAATGAACAAATTAAAAGACAAAATCTAGCAAAGTTTACTCAAGAAGAAATAACCTGAAGAGCCCTATATTTACTACAGAGTTGAATTTGTAGTTCAAACTCCACACAAAGACAACTCTAGGCCCAGATAGCTCCACTGGTAAATTCTATCAAACATTTAAGGAAGAAACAATGCCAATTCTAGACAAGCTCTTCCAAATACCTTTCCACCAAGACAACTGCAGGTCAGGATGGCATCACTAGTAAATTCTATCAAACATTTAAGGAAGAAATGATACCAAAACCAGAGAAAGACATTACAAGGAGAAAAAAACTACAAACCAACATCCCTCTGTGAACATAGATACAAAATTTCTAAACAAAATTTTAGCAAATAAAATTCAACAAATATAAAAAGGATACTCTATGATCAAGTGGGGTTTGCCCCAGGAATGCAAGGTTGGCTCCATGTTTGAAAATCAATTCATGTAATTCATAATATTAACAAACTAAAAATGGGAAGTCATCTGATTGTCTCAACAGACACAGAGAATGTCCTGGCCAGTCCAATTTAAATCCTAATCCTATATCCCATTGAGAGTTTCTCCCCTTAGCTCAAGCCTGACCCAGCTGCATGTGGGAAGTGTGCATGGTTATTTCATTGTTTCATAGTATTTTACTCTGCCTTCAACCTCCTCCTCATCTTGACATCAGAACAAGGGAGTGTCAAATACAACTGGAGCTACTGTCATCTGACCTCCTATGTCCTCTTCCTTGGCAGGTGTCCAAATGTGGCTCTTTGGGGAGGCAGGGAGCATGCAGGCTTTAGCGAGTTCCTCTGAAAACCTCACAGAGACTCCATGCTGGACTGTTCCTGATGTAGAATGTTTCTGATACCTTCCTCAGCTGACTCTTGCTTCAAACCACACCCTTTGCTACATCCCCACAGACCTTTACCATGGCTGGCAATGATTCTTAAACAGCTCAAGTCTGGCCACCTTCTGAGGCATCCACTTGCCTCCCAGGGAAAGGCACACACCTTTGCCACATCAGCTCCCCAGAGAAGACAAGTGCAGTTTCCACAGCTGCCACCTCCCCATGCTGTCTTCAGAGGCAGCACAGAACCCACCATCCTTCAGGTGCTTTGAGGATGATGAAAGCAGCTGCCACCTCCACACTCACCTGCAAACCCAAACCCCTGGCACATGGGCTGGGTCATCCCAAGCATACCCTCAACCTCTCAAGAGGTGCCTTACCCTGCAGCATCCGACTTGGTCCCTCCCACAGCATCCCAGCACTCTGAGCTATCCTCTGGAGCCTCACCTCTGATTTGAAGGAGCATGAGGCACCCACAGGGAGGAGAGAGAAAATGCCACAACATTCACTACTCTCTATAGTTTCTTCATTCAGTAAACTTACTAACTTACAGTCCTTACATAAGGTTTAAGGGTGATGTGGGGGCCGGTTTGGTACCTGAAGCATCTCTCATGTTTTTACACCTGATGCCTTAGAACACGGGGAGTGTCCACCAACATTCCAAGACATCAGTCAAAGCCCTGTCCAACCCCCTGTGGGATGGGCTCTAGAGGCAGAGGGATGCCCGACACGGCTGCCCCATCCCCATTATCATGACCTCCAACCTACGTCAACTCTAATCTTCACTGTGACCCTTTAGCATACCAGAAAATGCACGAAAAAGAAATACAGCAGCTCCAGCTCAGAATGAGGAGGCAGAATTAGACCCAGTGTGGACAGCCAGAGGCTTGGGAGGCAGTGGGAAAGAGCCCCTGGAAAATGAAAACTGCTGCACCAAGCCTGCAGGATTTTGTAAGGCACTGAGATAGTGAGAGGTGAAGCCAGCTGGACTTCCTGGGTCGAGTGGGGACTTGGAGAACTTTTCTGTCTTACAAGAGGATTGTAAAATGCACTAATCAGTGCTCTGCGGCTAGCAAGAGGATTATAAAATGCACCAATCAGTGCTCTGTAGCTAGCAAGAGGATTGTAAAAATGCACCAATCAGTGCTCTGTAGCTAGCAAGAGGATTGTAAAATGCATCAATCAGCACTCTGTAGCTAGCAAGAGGATTGTAAAACTCTTTGAGTCCATGCCACCTTTAAGTAACACTCACCACAAAAGGTCCACGACTTCATTTTTGAAGTCAGCGAGACCACGAACCCACTGGCGGGAACCAACTCTGGACACAATAGGAAAAGCCTCCACCCAGCACAGCGCTTGTTTGAGAGTGGGTGCTCAATGACGGTCTGCTCGTTCCCAGTGTTAACTGCATGGTGATGAAAACTGACCCACGTCTTTCCTATGCTGCCCCCTAGTCCACAAGGCCCTGGACTTTCCCAGAGAGCAACAGCCAAGTCCCAGAGCTGAACACAGGTGAGGTTCACTCCTTGGAACCAACCTGGGGTCTGGCCATGTGAATCTCATTGATAGAAACAGCCACACACCTTATTTATGTATCATGCACCCACAGAGGCACTCCCGGCTAAAAAATATAATGAGAACTGACGCTCTCCAGGCCTCCAAAATTGCTGACTCTAAGAGCCAGAGAAGCCGTCCCATAGAATCAGACAGCCAGACAGTTTGTGGAGCCTGCGGTTGGCCTGGTCAGCCCCACTCAGAAGCAAGGCCTCATCTAGGCCAATCCACAGAACAACCAAGGAGAGAATACCTGCCCCTAAGATCCTGCTGGTCACCAGCCTTCCTGTAAGTACTCAATCACTGTTTCATGCATTTATTCAAGACCTATTCACAGAGGACCCACCTCTGATGGTAGGAACTGTGCTAAGAGTTAGAATGCAGTGGTGGAAAAGACCAACACTACTCCTGGCCTCAGAGGGCTGGGAGCACAGAGAGGACACAGACAAGTTCACAAGCAATTACAGCGCCAGGTGCCAGGGGCTCTGCTGAGGCCAGCATGGGTGCCACAGAAGCACAGGAGAGGAACATCTGACCCTCACTGGGGAGAAACATCTGACCCTCCCTGGGGAGAAAGGAGGCTTCCTGGAGGAAGAGGCCTTTAGGTTGAGACCTGAATTATAAGCAGAAACCAGTTAGTTGAGTTAAACAGGGCAGGAGGAACAGCCTGCACAAAACTCTGGCTTGAGGATAGGTGCATGGAGAGAGGCCTTTGGGAAACTGAAAATCCATCAAGGACTGGATCCCAGACACAGAGGGAGGAGCGGTGAGAGGCGAGGCTGGAGAAGAACACAGGGGCCAGATCAAGAAGGGGCTTAAACATCACGGTAAGTAGTGCAGACTTCACCCCTCTGGAGCCAAGAGGAGTGCCTTAATGTATGTGAACAAGGGGAGCAACGTGATCACATGGCAAAGGGACAAGGTTGGAAGCAAGGAGACCAGGGGAAGGCACGGGACTCCTTCCAGGTGACCAAACTCGGCGGCCTCAACAAGGCTAGGAGCAGCCAAGATGACAGCAGTTGAGCGGACTTGAGAGACGATCAGGAGGTGGGATGGGTGGGCGGGAAGGGACTGGGGGGTTGCTGGGAGAGCTAAAGGTTGAGAAAAATGCCCAGGTTTCTGGTTTTAGGAGTTGGGTGGACAGTTCCATCTTCTGGAATAGGAAACACAAAATAACAACTGGGTTTGGGGTCAGAGGTCAATGAGTTCAAACTTGGATATGCTGAGTTTGAGATGTCTTTGGGACATCCAAGTGACAGTGGCCTAGAGATGTGGGTCCTGACTTTGAGAGGGGGTCTTTGGCACATGGATGATTATGGAAGTAATGGAGAGAATGGAGTGGGGGTGACCTGAACTCGAAGAGAAAATGAATTGGAGAGCACTCTACAAAACAGCAGTGTTCAAAAGACAGGAAATGACAATAGTCCCACAAGTAAAAGAAACAACAGTCATAGAAAATAGGAAGAGAGAAGAGCTTCAGAAGAGAAGTAAATAAATCATCTTCTTTCCTGAGAAAGAGGACCACCTCACCCCCATCAGCAGGGCTATGACCAACAAGGTCCAAATGTTCATCACCTGATGGATGGGTAAACAAAATATTGTAGATCCATACAACAGAATGGAATTCTGCCTTAGAAAGGAACGAAGCCCTGATACACGCTACAATGTGGATGAACCTTGAAAATATTAGGCTAAGAGAAACCCCATCCAAAAGGCCATACGTTGTCTGAGTTTATTTACATAAAATGTCCAGAATAGGCAGGTCCTATAGAGACAGCAACTATTATTCTTTATAATATCTTCCTCACCCACCCAAGCTCATTTCTCAAGTAATTCTCCCTATTTTGTCCCACATCACCAATTTTCCCTCTGCAATGGCTACTCCCATCATCACATACATAATGTCACTTCTTAGAAAAACTCTCTTGGCTCTGTTTCCCCCTCCAGTTACCTCTACATTTCTCTCCTTCCTTTAGAGCAAAACTTGATTAAAGGGCAGTTTGTAGCTCCCATCTCTCTTCTCTTCTTTTCTGCCCACGACCTCCATATTACTAAATCCAGTGGTCCCATCTCAGTCTTCATCTCCCTTACCTGGTCAGCAGCATCTGACACAGATGGCCCACCCTGTCTCTCATCACCCAGCATCCTGCACTCACCTGGACTTTCTCCAGCCCTCTCTGCTCCTTCTCACCTCCCTGCCCTCTAAGCACTCCAGGACCCTGTCCTTGGAACTCCCTTTGTTCTGCCCACACTGACTCCCAGCGTGAATTCATAATCACCAATCCCACCACATTGATCTAAATCCCCACTGTCCCTCGCCTGGATCACTGCAGCAGCCTCCTAACTCATGGCTATCAACATGGCACCCAAACACTCTCGCTCAAAGTCCATGTCACTCCCTGAACAACAGGCCAGCGGCCTTTGCACCATCAGTTCTCCCTCTCAGGATGCTTTTGCCCAAGATATCTAAATAGGCAGCTCCCTCGCTTCTTTGAGTCTGGACTCAAAAGTCACCTTCTCAATGAAGACTACCTGGTCATCCTATCTAAAATCGAACAGCCCCCAGCATGACATTTCATATCCCCCACATACTCTATATTGTATAGATTTTGTTTATTGTCTGTCTCACCACCTGAAATGCAAGCTCCTTGAGGGCAGGGATGTTTTTCCTTTTTGTACAACTGCTTCAAATAGTACCTGGTACATAACCGGTGCTCATTAAATATTTAGTGAAAGAACCATTGGGCTTAGTAGACATACACATATTATTTGGTTTTGTGTTCCTGCTCTGGCATAATCAGCCACAGGAAAGCAAACACTTCCAAATACACAAGCATTAGGATTAAATTGGATGGATGGATGGATGGATAGATGGATGGATGGATGGATGGATGGATGGACTGAAGCTTTAGGATGTTGTGATGACCAGAATACATGGATAATTACATTTAACCCCTATTTCATAGATACAGCCATACCCATTAACTGAGCATCTGAGAAGTTAATTTGTCCAAATGACAGAGCCCATGATATTTCCACAAAGCTATGGCACCAGCACGGCAATGTGTTGGGAAAATTAAGGATAACACACAGTATTTGGGAGGTGTGGGAAACACCCAGTCTCACAGTGGGCACAGATTTAACTTGGTGTAATCTCTCAGGGGAACAGTTTAGTAGGACATATAAAAAGGTTCTCTAAATGTCAAGCAAAAGAAGGCTGGTTTCAAAAACATATGTTCTACATCTCTTAATGCAATATTCTAAATCCACTAAAAAGTATTATAGGAATATATTTCTTGACATGTAGAGATTTCACGATACATCGTTAAATAGAAAGGAAATTTGAAAAATAAAGTAGATTATGCTCCCAGTTTGCTTAAATAAATATATTTATAAAGCTAGAAGTATATACATGTATGTATAGGTATAATGTGTATATGTCAAAAGCATATGGAAAAACAGTGGTTAATCTCTGAATGATAGGATTATGAATATGTTTTTCTTTTAAATTACATATATTTTCTCATTTTTCTACAGTGAGCATGAATTATAGGGTACTTTTTTTTAAAATGGAAGCAGAAGCTTCCAAAGAGTGTGTTCCTGACAGGTCAACAGCAGATGGCAAACAGTGGTCTTGCCATTGGCAAGATCACTAAGAGATATGGTGGAAGTGACTATTGGTTCAGCCAGCCCAAAGTACTGCAGCCTAAGCTTGAGTCACCTGGACAAAGTTAAATTTTATTATCCAGGCTTTTCAGTAAGGCAGGAAATCATGTAAAACACTTTATTAAAATATATATTAAGAAATTAATTTTAAAACAACCTTTGAGTTAGATTCATTGGTAGCTGCAATGATCTAAAACATTCATCTCAGTAAATCATGTCCTTCTCTTCCATGACAAAAGTGTGGTCTAAATGAATGGTACACTTGTTAGTCCAGGATAGGCCCACTGAAAGAGCAGAATTGGAACACATTCTTCATGGGGGAAAAAACATTGAATTGGGATTCATCTGTCCCTAGTAAATCTGCCTAAATCTCTACAACTTGAGATTACAAACCAGAAATCTCAATGTCGTACTATAATAAAAGTTCTTCCATTGAAGTAAGACCAAGGATACTTTTCTCATTAAACCAACATGGCACAGTCATTGAAAGCCAAGACCCCAAGAGCATTTGTTTCTAATCTAATTGTCCTTATCCCTCCATTTAATGAAATGCAATTTCAAATTCATTATATTGAAGTATTTTTAAAATCATTTTTATTACAATATTAAAAGTATATTATGGTATTCTCATTAATTTTAAGTAAATTTCTACATAAATCAAAATCTCTTGGGAAGCTTCTTCAATTTTCCCACTAATATATTTTGACCAAAACAGAAATTCTGGGAAAGAATAATTTACAGAAGCTAGGTCTTTCTGCTCATTATTACTGTATCACAAAATAAGGCTAAATGACTTAGTAAAACATTTAAACATTGAATTTTTGGACTTGGCAAAAGCTTATGCCACATTTAATTTGTAAAACAGTTTACACTGGTATTCAAATTGTAGGCAATCATGGATCTCAAATTTGGATAAGATGAACTACAATTTAAAGGCATTATGAATAATAATAGCACCAACTACTTATTGAGCTCTTGCTGTATGTCAGAAGCACCAGGCGAAGTGATTTACAAAGATCATCTCACTGAATCCTGCCCACATTGTGACAAATACCATTTTAGATCAATCCCTACAGATCTAATCCCAGGATGACATAACACGAATCATTTAGCCATTTCTCTATTGGTGGACATTTAGGTTGTCCCTAGCATTTTGTAATTTAAAAACAAAATGCTTCTGTAAACATCCTTAAACCCCAGCGTGTGAATAGACCAAGGCCTATCAAGCTGGAACTGGTGCAGGAAGGGGCTGCACACGGCCTTAACTTCCAACAAGGTCTCCAGGAGCTTTTAGGGCTGTGGCACGCAGCTCCCCTGACCCTGGGCACCTGGGATGCAGCCGTTCTCAGCTCACCCTAGAAAGAGGTGGAGCAGCAGAGGGGGAAGGCCCTCATTCTGCTGCTCTTCCTACGGAAGCTCCCCCAGCCCCTCGCATGGATCATGGAGAACCCTGTGCCCCGTCCTGCATTTTCCCTGGGGGAGCTGCTTTGCACCTTCACTCAAGACACTGGGGGGTGCCTTCCACTGCCACTGCACACCGGGGCTCTCTTTCTGTGATGTAAGTGCTTGAACATCTATCAGAAAAAAAATTCCTACGATGCCTTAATTCTTTGAATTAAATAGAAGAAATTCATTTAATACTAGCAAGTTGTACAAAAAACAGTCATGAGTCTTTTCCTGGGAAAAGAGTGGGAGAAATCCTGGAGTCATTCCTAGAATGCTTGGTTTTAGTCCAAGCTCTACTGCAAACGAGCCACCCAACTGCAGATGGTGCTTAACCTTTCTTGAACTATTTATTCATCTTTTAAATGGCAGGTATGAAGGCCTGCTCTGCCTCACTCACACGGTTGCTATTTTTCTATTTTTGCAGATGAGACTATAGGTGTGAAAACATGCTGAGAACATAAGCCACACAACATTCCATGTTAAAAGAAAGGAAACTTCTGGACATTGAACACAATGACAAAGCATTCAAGGACTGACATGACTCCAATGCACAGTGTGATGTGCAGGCATCTCAGACCTGGCTACGTGAATATGGCCACATACAAAATCAGCAGCATGGGGGACTCACAAAGAAATCCATGAAGTCCTAGCACTTGGCATCTGACCAAAGCATTTCTATTTCTGGAACGTAATATACAAGGAAAACAAGCAAAGACAAATCTCTTTTTTTGAGACAGGATTTCACTCTGTTGCTCAGGCTGGAGTGCAGTTGTGCAATCATAGCTCACTGCATCCTCAAACGCCTGGGCTCAAGCAATCCCCCCACCTCAGCTTCCCACATGCCACCATGCCTGGATAACTGTTTGTTTGTTTGTTTGTTTTACTTTTTGTAGAGATAGGGTCTTGCTGGTCGAGAATTCCTGAGCTCAAGTAATTCTCCCACCTTGGCCTCCCAAAGTGCTGGGATTACAGGTGTGAGCCACAGCACCTGGCCAACAAATCTTTTAGTTCATTAAGTATTATACTGTCTCTGGGATCATAGGTGCATCCCCATAAGCTACAAGGCAGGCAAACTGTGGTTTAGTAAGTAGTAGTAATGTGGCACATATACACCATGGAATACTATGCAGCCATAAAAAAGGATAAGTTCATGTCCTTTGTAGGGAAGTGGATGCAGCTGGAAACCATCATTCTCAGCAAACTATTGCAAGAATAGAAAACCAAACACCTCATGTTCTCACTCATAGGTGGGAACTGAACAATGAGATCACTTGGACTCGGGAAGGGGAACATCACACACCGGGGCCTATTATGGGGAGGGGGGAGGGGGGAAGGATTGCATTGGGAGTTATACCTGATGTAAATGACAAGTTGATGGGTGCTGACGAGTTGATGGGTGCAGCACACCAACATGGCACAAGTATACATATGTAACAAACCTGCACGTTGTGCATATGTACCCTAGAACTTAAAGTATAATAAAAAAAAAAAAAAATGGTCCTATTATTTTTTATGGCTGCATAGTATTCCATGGTGTATATGTACCACATATTCTTTATCCAGTCTGTCATTGATGGGCATTTAGGTTGGTTCCATGTCTTTTCTATTGTGAATAGTGCTGCAGCGAACATACATGTGCATGTATCTTTATGACAGGATGATTTATATTCCCTTGGGTATATACCCAGTAATGGGATTGCTGGGCCACATGCTATTGCTGCCTCTAGGTCTTTGAGCAGTCACCATGCTGTCTTCCACAATGGTTGAACTAATTTACACTCCCCACCACCAACAGTATAAAAGCATTCTCTTTCTCCACAACCTTGCCAGCATCTGTTGTTTTTTGACTTTTTAATAATAGCAGAATGGCTATTTTTAAAAAGTTAAAAAACAGAAGGTGCTGGTGAGACTGTGGAGAAAAGGGAATGCTTAAACACTGTTGCTGGGAATGTAATTAGTTCAGCTACTGTGCAGGGCCGTTGGAGGTTTCTCAAAGAACTTAAGGCCGGGCGCGGTGGCTCAAGCCTGTAATCCCAGCACTTTGGGAGGCCAAGACGGGCGGATCACGAGGTCAGGAGATCAAGACCATCCTGGCTAACATGGTGAAACCCCGTCTCTACTAAAAAAATACAAAAAACTAGCCGGGCGAGGTGGCGGGCGCCTGTAGTCCCAGCTACTCGGGAGGCTGAGGCAGGAGAATGGCCTAAACCCGGGAGGTGGAGCTTGCAGTGAGCTGAAATCCGGCCACTGCACTCCAGCCTGGGCGACAGAGTGAGACTCCGTATCAAAAAAAAAAAAAAAAAAAAAAAAAAAGAACTTAAAACAGAACTACCATTCAAAAAAGAAAATAATCATTCTACCAAAAAGACACATGCACTCATACATTCATTGCAGCACTATTCACTGTAGCAAAGTCACTGAATCAACCTTGTGCCCATTAGCAGTGGCCTGGATAAAGAAAATGTGGTACATATACACCATGGAATACTACGCAGCCATAAAAAAAGAACATGGATGCAGCTGGAGCCATTGTCCTAAGTGAATTAACACAGGAACAGAGAACCAAATACTCCATGTTCCCACCTATAAGTGGGAGCTAAACAGTAGGTACTCATGGGTTTAAAGATGATGACAGTAGACACTGGGGACTAATATTAATAGATGGGGGAGGGAGGGAATGGGGCAAGGGTTGAAAAACCAACTATTGGATACTATGCTCCCGGCCTGGGTGACAGAATAAATTATACCCCAAGCCTCAGCATCACGCAATGTACTCATGCAGGGACATGGATGGAGTTGGAAGCCATTATCCTCAGCAAACTAATGCAGGAACAGAAAACCAGTCACCACATGTTCTCACTTGTAAGTGGGAGCTGAATGATAAGAATACGTGGACACAGGGAGGGGAACAAACACACTGGCGCCTGTCAGAGAGGAGGAATGAGGGGAGGGAGAGCATCAGGAAGAGTAGCTACTCTAAGTAGCTGGGATTCATACCTAGGTGATGGGATGATCTGTGCAGCAAACCACCATGGCACATGTTTACCTATGGAACAAACCTGTACATCCTGCACATGTACTCCTGAACTTAAAATAAAAGTTGAAGAAAAAAATATAAAATAATTCTTAAATAGTCATTCTGACTGGTGTGAGATGGTATCTCACCGTAGTTTTGATTTTCTGCACAGTATTTTTGACACGTATCTCAATGAGAACTATGTTTATAATCACATTTTTGAAATGAACAAAGTGGAAATTCAAAAATAAAAAATTTTTAAACTATTTTTGATAACTATAGCCTCATAGAGTGAGTGTCCAGCAACCTAATCCCTGCCCTAGGTGGACAAGGCCAGCGTAGGTGTGGAAATCCTGGTGTGCCTGCTCAGCATTTCATGTCTATAGACCAAGGCTTCCTCTACTAGAAAAAAAGAAGTTTTGACAAGATAGTCTGAAATTTCCTCCCTGTCCTAAAATATTGCCTTTTAAGTCATATCTTATTTAAATCACTGTAATATGCAAAGGATGAACTGAGACTCAAACTCTAACAAGTGTTCTCAAGAGTGATTTCCAGAATTATTGCTTAATCCAACTCCCAGCCCCACATGGAGAGGGGAAACAGGTACAGAGGTGTCAGGATAATCACAAATCATTTCCACGCTCTTTATTAAGGTAGCCCTGAAATTCGGTGACTGCCAGAATTGCTTTCTAGTTGGAAACTTGCCCTCTCGTCTTTGGCAAGTTACAATTTAAGGTGAGTAAAGTAATACATTTGACTTATTTTAACTGCCCTCAAGGGCAGACTCCAAGAAAGCAGCAGAACGCTTCTGCAAGCTGGTGCTTGTGAACAATGCTGGGGCTACTGGCGTGTCCTGCATGGAGCTCTGGGTGGCGCTCCAAAGACACAGAGAAGAGCAGCTTCTGTCAGATGTAGAGGAGAAGCACTTAACTAGTGCTGGCACATTGTATGTATTTTATCATTTAGTCCTTACAACAAGCTTCTGAGGTATCTATTATCATCTCCATTTTACAGGTGAGGAAATTTAAGAACAGCAATATTGCAACTCAGAGAAGTAGATGTCCTCAAAATAACTCACTTGTGTAATAATCCACAAAATAAGTCCATTTTAAGTAAAAATGTTAAATTCTAAATATCAACAGACTATCTGACTTAAAACTGGTTTTTTTTTTTTTTTTTTTTTGCTTATAAAAAAGGAATGTCTCTTTAAACAAATTAAATGGTTATTTTTACTAAGAATCAAGCGATAAGAACGATGTGATGGAATGTTCTGTCCTGTAGACCTAATAAATGTCTATCAAGTACAAAAATGTTGAGAACTTGGGACAAAACTTTAAATTTAGCATTATAATTAGCTTCAACATTGCATAACTCTAAATAACTTTTCCTGAGACCTGTCTTTTCAAACCCCCCCAAAACAAAAGGAAAATGAAAACTTCAATTAACTGCACAGTGTGCCTCAAAGATGACTATCTCCCTCCGCACATCTTAGCCTCTCTTCACTGCCTTCCGCCACTTGGTTACTTAAGTGCTTTGACAAGTATGACAAGCTTGCACAGCGTGTTCTGACTTCAAGAGCAACACATCTCTGCAGGCACTCCCTTCTAAACACTGCTTCTGTAAAACTTCCATTATTCTATGCCGACATTTACATTTTTACCAAGTTGGCCAATTTATTCCATTATTAGTTGTTAGAAGCGAACACTTACTTCCTTCAACTTCCTTATCTTTGCAGGTTTTCGGGGAACTATATGAATATAACTGCAAAAGAAGAAAGAAGAAAACATCATTAGAAGGAAGATATTTACACAGAAAGTTCCAGATTCTTTAGAAATGAGTCCTTTTCTGGCTTAATAGATACAACCCCACAGCAATTTGGAACTAGAATCTAAAATTGTCTCGGTGTTAGAATCCACATCAGAATACAATAGCAATGCTGTTGTAGAACAGTTTTCACACTGGGTACCACTGGCACTGCCCCTTGAAAGTGTCTCTTAAGTGACATTGCTTTCCCTCATGTAATTTTATTAAAAAGAAACCTGAGAAATCATCTAATTCAACAGCATTTTTTAACCAGGTTGCTGAAGGCCCAGAACTGCAAGCTCATCAATGTTCCCATGACAGGCTAAGGTCGGACCAGAAACCCAGACTCTCCTCCAGCTCCTCTGCACCCCCACCGCTCCCTCCTGGCTCACAGAAATTCAACACTGCTCCCCTTTTGCCAAAACTGCAAACTGGAAAAGAGTCACCAGCATAAAATGTGTCTGAGCCCTACTAACGCAATGTTTTTTTACTGTTGGGGACTTTTGGGACTTCCATGTTCCTCAAAAATAAAATGTTTTCATGGGTAATAAATAATACCTTCAAATTTATATGTGATACTAAGGTTTCTTCCTGATTAAAAAAATATGTTCGAGATTGTTATTTGAAGGGGTGGCCGCCCCTCCACACCTGTGGGCGTTTCTCGTTAGGTGGAACGAGAGACTTGAGAAAAGAAATGAGACACAGAGACAAAGTATAGAGAAAGAAAAAGTGGGCCCAGGGGACCGGCGCTCAGCATACAGAGGACCCACGCCAGCACCAGTCTCTGAGTTCCCTCAGTATTTATTGATCATTATCTTTACCATCTTAGAAAAAGGGAAGTGGCAGGATAATAGGATCATCCTAGGGAGAAAGTCAGCAGTAAGACATATGAATAAAGATCTCTGTGACATAAGTTTAAGGAAAAGTGCTGTGCCTTGATATGCATATGTAAACATCTCCATAAACCTTTATAGTGCATAAAGAGCAGCATTGCGCTAGCAAGTCCCACCTTTCGCCCTAAGGCGGTTTTCTCCTTTCTCAGTAAACAAAATATACAATCGGGTTTTACATCAAGATGTTCCATTGCCCAGGGAGGGGCAGGAGACAGATGCTTTTCCCTATCTCAACTGCCAAGAGGCCTTCTTTCCTCTTGTACTAGTCCTCCTCAGCACAGACCCTTCACGGGTGTCAGGCTGGGGGACGATCAGGTCTTTCCTTCCCACGAGGCCATATTTCAGACTATCGCATGGGGAGAAACCTTGGACAATACCTAGCTTTCCTAAGCAGAGGCCCCTGCGACCTTTGGCAGTGTACGTGTCCCTGGGTACTTGAGATTAAAAGAATGGTGATGACTTTTCACAAGCATACTGCCTTCAGGCACTTGTGTAACAAAGCACACCCTGCACAGCCCAAAATCCGTTAAACCTTGAGTCACCACAGCACATGTTTCTTGCAAGGATAAGGTTGGGTGTAGAGTCATAGATTAACATCATCTCAAATACAGAACAAAATGGAGTCTCTTATGTCTACTTCTTTTTATATAGACACAGTAACAGTCTGATCTCTCTCTTTTCCCCAGTTATTGTTTTTGATAGTTTTAGCAATATTCAGAGAAGGGTCAACTTAGACTGGTAAATAGAAGGGGAAGAAATAACTAAGTGTTCAATAAAGAGTCACAGACGCAGATCCCCACAGAAACTGGTCAAGTAAATGATGACACTCACCAAGGGGGGTCTCAGGGACTGGTGGGGGCTGTGGCCAGCGGGAGCGTCCCTTCCCTTCTGGGGTGGACAGGGCCTCACAGGTCCAGATAGTGGAGATGCGCGCAACTACAACCAAGTCCTCTGAACAATCAAATCCTCTATTTTTTCCAAGGGAGACCAAAAGTTCATATTATTACATGAATTCTCCCAATTATAAAATGCTACAGCCAACTCAAATCTTCGAAAATTGTGTCAACCAAACAAAACATGGCTGCTGACTGAGTTCAGCCTGAGCCTCTCCACTTGCCTGGAGGCCCTCGTATCCACTCTTCACTAGCTTAGTCTAGTCTTCATCTTTTCCAAATAAATATTTTAAATTTGTTCTAAATTCCCAAATTCCATATTTGTTTATGAACACTAATCTCCCAAATGAGACATCTGACTTTCATTACATGGAACCAAAAAATAAAATTTAACACAGAAAAACACATAAAAAGATCCTACAAAAACACAAAATACTATTTATTATTTCAATGTTGCGCTCCCAAGAACATATAAAAACAGAAAGAAAGGACAAATAGTTCCTCAGAGAGCCCATGACCTGAGGACAAATAGTTCCTCAGAGAGCCCATGACCAGGCACTTAGAGAAGCCTGCTGGGTGGGCTTGGCTTGCCTTGAGGTGGGCAGGGAGTGGGTCTGTGAAGCCGAGATGGGACCAGCAGGTGCAAGCTCCCTCCTGGCTACTTCCAGAGAACAAAGGAAGGGAAGAAACCATCCATGAGAATCAGTGCCAGGCACTTTACCGTACGGCATTCATTCCATTCTCCCAAACGCACCGCAGACTGGATGTTAAGCCTGCTTTATTGATGAGGACACCAAGTCTTGGAGAGGTTATTTAACTTGTTAAACGTTACTCAGGTAGAGAAAGCCAGGATTAAATTCCACCAGTCTCTGGCTCTGAGGCCAACATTCCTGTCATCTATCACAACTTCCTCTCCACCCACTTTTCCTCTTTCTCCTGTCATCTGCTAGTTCCCAGGTACAAATGGGTGGCCAGGGAGATGAGAGGGAAAAGCTGGGTTGAGGAAGAATGAGGATAGTTTGATTCAAATAGCACATTCACATTCATGTCTCAGCAACCAGCTCTAAGGTAAACAGGGTAATATTCCTAAGCATTCAAATTCTTTGGGGTCCCGCCCCTAAACACACACAGACACATACACACACACACACACGCATGCACACATACGCAACACCCTGATTTAGATTTTGTTGTAAATATGACTTTCTCCACAAAAGAAATATTAATTCTAGGCTATAAAGCCTAGACACTTTAAATTGTTTTGAAAAGTAAATATTATCTTATAATATTTTGTTTTATAAAGAAAAAAATTATGTTCTTTGCGTCTCAAATTATTTTATTCCAGGAAATGTCTGAGCAATGATTGGATATTGGATAGATTTGTCGGTGTTTGTCTTTTTAATGCACCGTCTCGAAACCACTATTACGAGGGGAGCTCCCGGATCACTAACATATCAACAGGCTTCACTTCAAAGTTCATTTGCTGGTGACACAATTAGAATATTATTTTCCAGTGAAAATTAATTGTACTGCTCAATGGTTTAGCAATTACAGAATATAAATTTCCAAGAGCTAGTTTACTTTACTAATACCAGTGAAAATCCAGCCACACTTTTGCTCACCAAAGTCTGAATTCCAATTTCATACTCATTGACCTAGAAAAAAACTAAAGAAAAGGGACCCCACGTGCTCTCTGCGTTGACCTTCACATGCAGACACGGCTCATCTATTTTACAGCAACGAAGATGCATGGATAATAGACAATGCAAAATAACCCAGGCTGTCTGCCACACAGACCCCAACTCCCCTCCCTCTGCAGTGGGTGACATGTCTTTCCTCCCAAAAAGTAATCATAAACAGTAAAAGCACTGGGAAGAAAAACATCTCAATTTTTTCTCAATACTTTTGCTACAAGTCCAAAACATTTTAAATAAACCAGGAGACTCGAGACTCTCTCTACAAAACTGGAGGTATAACAGGGTCTGCTGGAAAACGCCTAGCCCCACAGCAAGAGGAAAGAGAAACATCTCCCAGGCATGCTCCAGGCTTCATGGCAGGGGCTTGATATGTCTCCTTCCCCGTTTGCTAGCATGCAAAACATAGGCCAGTTTTACAAGGAAATGTCTTAGGATAAAGTTAAATACTTTTCATTACATGTGTATCAAAAAGGACTTTAAAGTCGGTTTTTGCAGAAATATATTCTTTAATTGTAAAACAACACTCAACACTGGATCCTGGGTGGGGTGTCTGTTCTAGACATTGACATCATCTGCCTCGCCCAGAAAAAATACTCACAAATTACACGGCTCTAAAGGAATATAATTTTGTCCACGAATTCTCATACATAACAGGATTATCATAGTAATAAATTTCACTCTGAAATATGCTAATCCAGATTCTACCTCTTAGCAACTGTGATGCCTGTGACTTACAATTTTTCTTCAGAAACAACTGAATAGTAAATTCACATCTTTGCAAATACCACTAAGAATTTGGAACCATACACCAGCCCTCACACTAAATCCTACTACTTTTTCAAAAAACAACAAACAAAACTCAAGATGCTGATTTAATTCAGAGCATTTTTGAACTGGGAGCATTTGAAAGAAAATGGAAATCCTCTCTGGGGAATCTCACTTTTATCTCAGCCCTCGAAGAACGTCCCCACACAAAGCTATACAAAAGGAGTAGTTCACAGTCAAAAAATAAGGACACCTACAAGGAAATAAAGGACCAGGAGAGAAAAGCAGCTGAGATCACAGAAAGCAGACACAGGCTGCAAGAACGGGATTACAGACACAAACCGTGGGAGGGCAATAGTTTCATTAATTAAAGGCAAGCTTGAAAATGCACGCAGGCCCAGGTGATGAACACAGAGTTAGAGGGGCCACCCTGAGCGATTTCAAAAGGGAACTGCCCAACCCGCCGCATTCCCAGGCCCTGCCCCCACGTCCCCCAGGTCCCTCCCCACGCCCTTATGCCCCTCTCCACGCCCCTACCCCACGCCCTCCTCCACCCCCCCGTTCTGCCCCATGCCCCTCCCCCACGCCCTCCTCCACACCCCTCCCCCACACCCTCCTCCACACCCCTCCGTTCTGCCCCATTCCCCTCCCCCACGCCCTCCTCCACACCCCTCCCCCACGCCCTCCTCCACACCCCTACCCCACGCCCTCCTCCACACCCCCCCGTTCTGCCCCATGCCCCTCCCCCACGCCCTCCTCCACACCCCTCCGTTCTGCCCCGTGCCCCTCCCCCACACCCTCCGGGCAGCCTCTGGAGCTGTCCTGATTCGCTGCCGGCGAGGGCCCGCCCTGCCCCATAGGAAGGGGCCCTGGGGGTGGGGCTGCCTCGGCTTCGCCCCCAGAAAACCACGTGGCCTGGGGCGGCTGGACTCCGGCGCTTGATCCACTCCAAAGACGGGCGCCTGAGCCGGGAGTGAAGCCTGGGGAGGACACCTGGGGAGCACAGCCCTGACCACGCTCAGACCCAAGACGGCGGGGAGGGGCGCGGGGGGCGCGGGGGGCGCGGGCGCACTTACTCGAGCTCCTTGAAGCGCTCGCGGCCCGCCGCCACGTACTTGCCGCCCGCCTGCAGCGCGTCCAGCTCCAGCACCCGGTGCCCACGCGTGGGCGTGAAGAGGCGGCGCACGCCGAACGGGACGTCCACCTGCTCCGTGAGCTGCTCCAGCAGCGCCTCGAAGGTGGCCGCGCGGCGCCGCGAGAGTACGAACTTCTTGCCCACGTAGAACGGGTCCCCGTTGCGGTACACCACGATGGTCTTGGCGGGCGTGGTGTCCACCAGCGCGGAGGGCCCGCGGGTGCCCATGGCCGCGCCCCGCTCCTCGCTCGCCGGGGCCGGGAGGCTGCAGAGCCGCGCCCAGGCCCAGGCCCAGGCACCGCCGAGGGAAGGTCCTCTCCAGCCGCGGGGGCGGGACGGGGACGGGACGGGGACTGGACGGGGCTGCTAGGCGGGCGGAGGCTGCGTGTTGACGCGCCCCTGGGCGATTGTGACCGCCTGGCCGCCAGGGCGAGGGGCGCAAGGCCGGGGCAGGAGGGGGGCAGCGGGGAACCCAGGCAGGTGAGGGCGGCACCGGGCAGGGACAGGTGAGGGGTGCAGCGGGGAGCCCGGGCAGATGAAGGCGGCACCGGGCAGGGACAGGTGATTGGGTAATGGGGAGACCAAGCAGGTGAGGCGCGGCACAGGGCGGAGACAGGTGAGGGGGCAATGCGGAGCCCGGGGAGGTGACTGGCGTGAAGGCAGAGCCCAGGAAAAGAGGAGGAGGAGGAGGAGGCCAGAATGATTGTGCTGCGCTCCCTGGGACGCCCACCGTGCCCCCTCCCCCTACACTCGCCGCCCTCCTCTGTAGAAACGGTAGAGAGGGGCGTTATGGAGGGACCAGGACCATACTGACAATCAACACTGGATGGGTGCTGGGAGCTGCTTCACATTTTTGAACCTCTGTTTCTTTGATCTTGGGTTGAATTTGACCGGTTCAGATCCAAAATCTTCTAGGACTCCTGGCCCAGAGTGGAGAATTTGAGCTTTTCCACCAGAGGAGGAGCTGGGCAGAGCCACTCGGAGCCTGTGAGGGGCAGCGCTATAGCCGCTGGTGTGCGGTGTCAGGCGTGTGCCATTCAGAACGCACCCTCATTGGGGTTAAGAATGATTCAAAGGGAGAGGGGGTCTTTGGAAGAATCGTTCCTACTCTGGGTAAAGATAGGCCAGTCCTCTTGAGTGATTCTAGAAATATATTTTCCCAAAGGTTTTGATGAGCTGGACAAAGTTTCAAAGACAGCAGGCTACATGTTATGGCTGGAAGTCCACACCGAAGGTACAGAATATTGATATTATCAATATCAATATCTTATAATGTTTAAAAAAAAAAAAAAAGTAGCTCCGTAGAGACCACCATTCACAGCCGTAGCCAGTATGTAAGCTACGAAATGCCTCATAGCAACATTAAATACGAAGATCCGTTTGTGAGATGACCACTTTATTAAATCACCAGGTGTTCAAAACACTTGAAAAGAAGACTATGACTGGGAAATTCCTGCTGTGTGTCTGACACCCGGACTTTGTGTGTGTTAAGGGTTTGCTTTGAAGCCCACTGAGAACTTCATCATGGGCTTCTCCCGGGGCCTCAGGAGGCAGATGGAGCTGGGGAAGCCCCGGAGCCGAAGGCGGCTCACTCCCCCGTCGGGGACGATGGTGAGCCTGGCGTGAGTGATGACATCTTGGAGCTCCAGGGTCAGGCTATCGAACAGGTGACTTTGGTTGGGAGACAGCTGAAAAGCAAGCAGATGCAGAGGTCCTAGTCTGTTAACAGGGCATGTGTGGCCGGATGAGCCCACGCCCCAGGCAAACCTTTGGCTTGGACTTAAGCAAAGGGGCTTTAAAATAAGTTATTAATTGATGATAATTTGGCTTTCCATGAAAATCTGCTAGTAGGGATAGGATGCCCAAATAATACATGAATAATCAGGCCCCAATAAACAATTGATGGGCAACCTAAATGCCCACCAATTGTTTCTCATAGTTGATTATACATAAGCAAATTGATAAGAAAATGAAAGAAGAGATCATCTTGGTCTCTCCCAGAGATGATTCCCTATCTTTACATGGGAGCAGCTCTCACCTCCAGCCTGACCCTCTTTCTAAATCAAAGAAGACACTTGTGGAATATCTCAGAGCGTCCACCTGCAGGTCCATTATAGCTTTAAATGTGCTAGTAGCCCCTTCTACAAAGTTAAACATAATACAGAGACATGTTTCCATGTATGTATGCTGAGCACATAACAATTTTGTTCTAACAAAATTTGGAAATACAAAAGTGGAGAGAAATAGAGCCTTTCTTCTTATTTAAGTTTTCAGATAGGGGTTTTAAGCCTCATTCATTTTACCATTAAACTGAGCAGAAACCTTGGAGTGTATCCTAATCCTTCAAAAGAGAATCTTAGGGAAATAGCATAGTCTGAGTGCTGGCTCCTAATAACATGCCACACGAACCTTGGTTACTGGAAGCAGTGGTTTCCACTTGTGGGCCGGGAGAATCCACTTTTGCTTGATCATGTCGTCTTCTTCCTGAGTGGTCAGGACGCACCCATCCACTTTACAGCTGTCAGGAGCATTGCCTGTTGGAGCAAAACACAGTGTGATTTTCTGCCCTCATTTACACTCAGTTTGGCATATAGGACATCATGCTTTTTTAATAAGATCAAAAACCCAGCAAAGAATAAGTCCCTGCTCTTCCGGAGCAAAAGCAAAGGTATGAAGTACGTGAGAGAAGGAACAAACTGGTTTGTGATGCTCAGATTGCCTCATGAAATAGACATTTCTTTTTCAGAAGACTCAGAAGCAGTCCACCATATGTGAAGGAGCTGGCGCATTTCAGTTTGAATGTATAGCGTTCTCACTTTGAAATCTGAATGTATTTGATAAGCTTCCTCAATTGCAGATTTAATTACTTGCAGACTGCTATGTGGCTCATCTGAAATTATTATGAAGCTGGAAAATATTTTCCTATGACATATTTCTTAACATGACAATCAAAAGGAAATACTGAATTTTCTGTTAGCTAGCGCTGGGCACCAGCCACACACATGGATTTGGGAATTTCTGAGTCATCTTCAGGTGAGAGTATATGGTCCTGAGATTCTTCTCTCTTTGGAATATCATAGGAATCGTGTGCTCAGTGGGGTTAGAGGACCTTGGGGGGAAGGTCCCACTCTCTTTGAGAAGAGAGAACTTCTGTTGGGGCTCTTTAGGATCGACAGAGTAGGAGCTGCTAATTAAGAACCCTGGAAAAGAGGAGGCTGTGGCTCACATGCCCCCTTTGTGGCCCATCTCTCAAAACGGTGGTCTCCAGGGTGGGCGAACATGCCCCTGGGGTACATACGGACACAAAGGACACAGGAAGAGAACATTAGAGCTGCTATTTCTATTTGATATACATACATATGTGAATGTATATTAAGCTTTGTGTATTTGATATAACTTACTATATTATTGCTATAAGTGGATACCGCCATGCTCCCTCATTTCCATTACAGTCATCACATTGTATGTACCAGAGGTATCCTGAGTGATCGACAGTGGTAGATTCATGACCTGTTGCAGTTTTGGGTGCCTGCTTAAGTGGATATACTGTTTGTTATCTAGTTTTATCTAAACCATCCCTCACAAAAATAAGTAAGTTATTTTAAACTATTCATGCAGAGAACTGTGGATTAAATATACCACAAAAAATGCAAGTAAGTATGAACAAGAAAATCCAGAACTGCCATTTCACCTGACCCTCAGTCAGCCACATTGAAAAGTAAAAACCATGGCCACATAACTGGATGTAAAATGCAGTCTTAAAAAAAACAAGCAATGGGGAAATGACTCCAAAATTCAATAAATGCTGCTGGGATAACTGACTAGCCATATGCAGAAGATTGAAACAGGACCCCTTCCTTACCCCATATATAAAAATCAACTCAAGATGGATTAAAGACTTAAATGTAAAACCCAAAACTATAAACACCCTGGAAGATAACTTAGGAAATACCATTCTGGACATAGGAACTGGCAAAGATTTCACGATGAAGATGCCAAAAGCAATTGTAACAAAAGCAAAAAAAAAAAAAAAAAAAAGACAAATGGGATTTGATTAAAGAGCTTCTGCCAAGGACATAAACAGATGCTTCTCAAAAGAAGACATACATGCAGCCAACAAGCATATGAAAAAATGGCCGACATCACTAATCATTAGAGAAATGCACATCAAAACCACTGGGAGATACAATCTCACACCAGTCAGAATGGCTGTTATGAAAAAATAAAAAAATAACAGTTGCTGAGAAGGTGGTGGAGAAGAGGGAACATGTATACACAGCTGATGGGAGTGTAAATTAGTTCAGCCATTATGGAAGGTGTTGTGGCAATTCCTCAGAGAACTAAAAACAGAATTACCATTTGACTTAGCAATCCCATTATTGGCATATAACCAAAGGAATATAAATTGTTCTGCCATAAAGACATGTACATGTATGTTCACTGCAGCACTGTTCACAATAGCAGACATGGAATCAACCTAAATGTCCATCAATTGTAGACTGGCTAAAGAAAATACGATACATATACAACATGGAATATTATGCAGCCATAAAAAAGAATGAGATAATGTCCTTTGCAGCAACATGGATGTGTGCAGCTGGAGACCATTATTCTTAGCAAACTAACACAGGAACAGAAAACCAAATACTACATGTTTTCATAAGTGGCAGCTAAATAATGGGAACACATGGGTACGTGGACACTGGGGCCTAATTGAAGGTGGAGGGTGGGAGGAGGGAGATCAGAAAAAAACACTTATTGGGTACTATACTTGATACCTAGGTGACAAAATAATCTGTACACCAAAACCCCATAACACAGGTTTACCTACATAACAAACCTGCAACCTAAAATAACAGTTAAAAGAAAAAATAGATAAAATGCCGTCTTTCCAAAATAAGTTAAAATTACCAAGACTTCCTGAAATAATTATAGGCACTACTGTTGATGAGCCTGGCCTTGAACTTGATATATAGGTTAATAATTGAGTAAAGTCACAATAATTCCCAAGACATTTAAAAACCACTCACCCAAAACATGAATATAAACTGCCACTATTTATTCAAAAATGGCTAACATGGAATGCTCAATCCAGTACTTATAAAATGTCATATAACAATTATAAAATTGTATCAATTTCTTTTGAATTTTCTTAATAATACACATATGTATTTCATAAGGAAGTAAATACAGAATATCAGCGTTGTTTGTCCAAATATTTTTTTTAACAAATAGAGGTGCAGAGTTTTAAAAATGTGTAAATCACTGTCTTAAAAGTGAAGCCTGGGGAAGAAATGGTCACTCCTCTTCCCCAGTCAATCTGCTGAGGACCTTTCTCCGTAAAAAGGTGCCTCCTATCCCTGTGCTTCTCACAGGCTCTTTCCAAGAGGGATGCAGAGCCTCTATAGTAAAGAGCTGGACAGTGTCATGGAATCTTGTATGACTTTGGGGGTCATCCAGCCCAAATGTGAATTTTATAGAGGGATTACTAAAGTTCAAAGGGTTGGCTGGGCATGGTGTCTCACGCCTGTAATCCCACCACTTTGGGAGGCTGAGATGGGCGTATCACCTGAGGTCAGGAGTTCAAGACTAGCCTGGTCAACATAGTGAAACCCATCTCTACTAAAAATACAAAAATTAGCCAGGCCTGGTGGCGGGCACCTGTAATCCCAGCTACTCAGGAAGCTAAGGCAGGAAGAATTGCTTGAACCCAGGAGGCAGAGGTTGCAATGAGCCAAGATCGTGCCACTGCACTCCAACCTGGGTGACAAAGCAAGACTCCTTCTCAAAAATAAATAAGGGTCAGGCACAGTGGCTCAGGCCTGTAATCCCAGCACTTTGGGAGGCCACAGTGGGTGAATCACCTGAGGTCAGGAGGTCAAGACCAGCCTAGCCAACATGGCAAAAACCCATCTCTACTAAAAATACAAAAATTAGCTGGGTATTGTGTAGAGTGCCTGTAATCCCAGCTACTCGGGAGACTGAGGCAGGAGAATCGCTCAGACCCTGGAGGTGGAGGTTGCAGTGAGCCGAGATTGCACCACTGCACTCCAGTCTGGGCGACACAGCAAGACGCCATCTCAAATTAATAAATAATAGATAGATAGATAGAGTTCTAAGGGTTAAAGTAGCATGCTCAAAATTACCCAGGTTAAGTGGGGAATCCACACCAAGAGCCCAGTGTCCTCAGTCCGACTTCCATAGAACTCAATCTTTAGAATAAACATACCAATTATAAGGTACTTCTTTCTGGCTTTGCATTTACCTTTAAAATATTTTGTGTCAATTTCGATTAGAGTTATTACTCCAGGATGTGCCAATCGGAAAACTGCCCATTCACAACCCGGAACCAAGAGAATGCCATTATCATCATTCTGGAATTCAGAAGAGAAGAAAATGGTAAACGAACTTAGAGTCATTCAAGAAACCAGTCCCGAAAACCAACAGGTGAAAAAGGTTGACGTGCTTCTTTTATTTCTTACTATAGAAAAGTGTTTCCTGGGGCCTGATGTGTAGATCACTGTCACTTAAATTGCCTCTTTGCTATCATTTCTTAAATATCTCATGCCAATTTGTGAGTTCATGGGGCCCGGATAAGTTTTTCTAAATTTCTATGTCAATTACAGATCCCTGCAAAATGTTATACGTGCAGCAATCTTTAATCCAGTCCATAGGTTCTCTGATTAGTTTGTTTTGACCTTTCAAGGTACATATTTTGTTGGTCAAACCTATACCGATACATGATGTACGTTCAAACCTTAGTTTTGAGAATGGAGAGTTTGTTCACTGATATCTCAGAGCATCAGGTGACATGAAATCCAGTTTAGGAAGGGGAGAGCACTTTTCTGACCAAGTTTTCAGTGGGATTTGCAAATTGAAAGGCATTGTATTTTTTGTTTCGCTTCATCTTGGTTTCTCTATCTCAAATTAGTTACTGGCCAAATTAAACAGCTGCATAGACTCTAGGGTGCCCTGTCCATCACAAGTTCACATAAGTGGTGTAATCCTGAGATACACAGATATTTAGCATTACTAAACTAGTGGTTCTTCCCCAGATCTCCCAACATATTTATTCATAACTTTTGTATTATTAAATCGCAGCTCCTTTTGTTTCTTTATTGAAGAAACAGAGGAACGTTCCAAAAATGCATTGGCGTAGCTGGCAATGACCGGTATGTTTGGCCTTCTGAGTCTCTGCCCTGATATTATCATGAAAACAGTGGGAAATTTGGAAAAAGTAAATCATAGTAATTAGCATTTAGAACAATGCGTATGAGGTTTCTAAAATATGCAAAAGTTTATTTAAATGAAAAAAGTTCCAAAAAATACTTTTTAGAAAAACTTTACACTATAGTTATTTTTAACTTCTTACTTCTAATATCGGTGGCCGGTCCAGCCTTCTTGCCGTTTCCCAACCATCCGCCATAGACTTTGCCCCACCGACTCCTACAGAAAATAACATTGTTAAATGGTAAACTGCATGATTTTAACTATGAGAACAAATACAATGCTGTAATTAAATTACAGATCTCATGCATCTGAGCATTGCTATATAAATTATTTTCATTAAAGTTAATGTTTCAGTAAATTCACAATCATAGCGTTAGTTAAATTTTACTTTTCCTTTTAAAGCAGATACTTAGGCCAAAATTAGGTAGAGAAATTGGTAATGTTGACTTATTTCATGTCATAAAGGCATCAAATCCTACACATGGAAGATTAATCTCATCCACTCCCATGCTTTGAGATGTGCCTTTCCTTTTAAATCATTCTGACCATAGTGGGGTATTTAATGCTGGTACCCAGACTTCCTAAATAAGCCAGCTCCGAGAATATCATCTTACCTATTATATTGTTTGGGTGCCCAAACTTAGCACTACTAAATCCTACACAGACACCCCCAAAAGCGATGGCCACTAGGTCTGCATGTTCTTTGGGGTCAGTTGCAGTCCAGTCTTTTTGTCCAGTACCTAATACTCTAAGTCGTGCAATTCCACCATCTGAAAAGGAAAGGTGCCTTAGTTATTGTTTGTAAAAATGGCTGCTTGTGTATCATCAACTACAGGACCCTCCTGTCTTCTCCAGTGTCATCTCTTGGTAGGTTTTGGCCACATCCACCTGCTGTTTCTCAGATACAACAAGCCCACTGCCCCAGGGCCTTTGCATTTGATATTATCCTGTACCAGAACAACTTTCCCAGCTCTCCAAACGACTACTTTTGTTCCTCACCTTAAAGGCATGGTCTCAGAAAAGCTTTCCCTCCATCCTCTGAAGTTATCTCCTCCCTGCTCCATCCAGCCACTGCCTGCTCCCCAGGTTACATTTTATCATATCCCCTTGCTTATTTACTCCAAAGCTCTAATTACAGCCTGAAATTATCTTTCTAAGTTCCTGTTAAAATCAGTCTCTCAAACCCAGAAGGCGAAATCCTTGGAGGCCAGACCAGTTATCTGTGTTGTTCACTTCTGTACCGCTCTTGTATCGTCTCTACCTAGAAGAGGTCTGGGCACACAGTAGGCATCGAAGTTTTTTTAATTAAATAAACAACTCCAAGGTCAAACAGCATTTGGGAAATTCACCATCCAAATAATATTTCGTGCTAGAAATGAGCATTGCTGACTCTCACAGACTCAGACAAGAGAACCTTGTGTTTTTATTTTTACAACACCACACTGCTTAGCAATGTTATTGAGAATACAAAAGATAATATTGACAAAATGAAATTGCTACCGAGAACCACAGCAGCTTGGAAGTAGGTCTGCAGAGCAGCAAATAGCTACCAAAATCAACTCACAGCATCTAATTCTAGTAGAATGAATGTTTTGTGTCTTCGAATATTAATTCCTAGAAGGTGGCAACCAAGCATTTTTAATATAGAAAATTAATTTAATCAAAATATTGTACTAAAACAAGCCCTATATGTTTTTATTTTACAAATTTGGTGAAAATGAGTGATCTGAAAATTTTTTGATAAAACAATGGAAGTCTTGCTATTTACAACAAATAAAACCAAAAACTTCATTGCCATAAAACCCTAGAAAACATCCTAGAGGGAGTCATTCAGCAGGAGCTAGGCTGTGAGAGGAGTATCACTGCCATTCTAGTTCATTAAATGTTATAATTGGTTTTAATGGTATAGAAGATATTCATCTGTTGAAAGTAAAGTCTACTTCACATTTTTAAAAATAAGATTCTTCTTTACAGAGTTAATATCCAAAGTTGCTTTTAATCACAACTGTCAAGGAATCCCAGAAATGACTCTTCATCCTCTGAGTACATCTCATTTAAACCAACCCATTCCCACCCAATGTGTCCCCGTGACATCAGCCTGGTTTTCCGCAGCTTCCTTTCCCTTTACACCTGGATCCCAGGTGGAATCGTCATGGGGCAATTAAAGATGCCACTAAGAGTTTGGGACATGAAATCTGAATGCAGGCATTGCCCATCTTTCCTCTTCAGGTCGTCAATGCTGATCAATTAGGAAAGAGCTTTTATGTGCTTAGGGGTCCTTCATATTCAACCCGGAAAAGCAGGGCTCCCAGTCAGAAGCTATTTTAGACCCTCTTTCAACTCATGAATCCTATACAAACTGGGTTGGACATATAAAGTTGCTATTTTGGTGGATCAGAAATAGTCAAATAGAAATGTTTATGGCTCTACCAAAATACTTTTGTTATATGTATCACTATTTTGCAGTTTTTGTTTTGTTTTCTTTTCTTTTCTTTTTGAGACAGAGTCTCACTCTTGTCACCCAGGCTGGAGTGCAGTGGCACGATCTCAGCTCACTGCAACCTCCGCCTCCCGGGTTCAAGTGATTCTGCTGCCTCAGTCTCCCCAGTAGCTGGGATTACAGGCATGCGCCACCACGCCTGGCTAATTTTTGTACTTTTAGTAGAGACGGGGTTTCGCCATGTTGGCCAGGCTGGTCTCGAACTCCTGACCTCAGGTGATCCACCCACCTCGGCCTCCCAAAGTTATTTTTCTTATCTGTCTCCCGCTGGGTTATTCACTTCATAAGGACAAGGACTCTGTCAATTAAATCTAGCAACAAATAGTTATTGAGCTTCTCCTCTGTTCCTCATGCTGTACTAAGTGTCAGGTGTACAAAAATGACAATCTGGACCCACAGCCCTTTCTTCATGAAGCGTACACTCTGTTGGCTCTGACCTACACATTGTCAGGAAAATGATTATATGGCCAATGCTCAGTCTGTAGCTCAAAGTAGTTATTCCATAGTGTATGTTAAATTAACAAGTAGGAAAAAGGCCTGAATCTCTTGTAAGCTTGCTCATTCATTGTCTTGCACTGTTTTTAGAACACATGATTTCAGTGAGTAATTAATATTAGTAAACATGTGTTTAGATCTTTCCATTTTCATGTCTCACTTTAAAGCATCATAAACAGAGAAACATTGCACCTAAAATAAGGTTCCAGAGAACCACTTCTGCCATGACAGCAGGAGGAGCTTTGCTGTCCTGTTCCTCAGTGGAGTTGGTGAAATTTAGGGGGAGTCGGGGATGGGAAAATACTTCAGGTCTCTGGAAATGGTCCTAAGGGCATACGGAAAATTCAGCAACATCTATTCAAGAATATCTGCTAAAATTCAGTAAGAGCAGTGAGAGTCTGCAGTATCTGAACCAACCTCACCGTCACACCCTCTCCCAGATCAGCAAAGTGGAGACTGCAAACAACTGCAGCCCATGGTTGCAGGGCTGTCTTCCCAGGACAGGCAGGACATCAGGGCTTCTCATTCTGCCCCTATATGCCTGTTGCTGAGGCTAAGTCCTGGGTGAGTGTGGTTGAGAGGCAGGGGCTCCTTTATTTGACCCAGCCCTGACTCATGGGACAGGGTCCTACCTTCGGCGTGGCCACTGGGATATTGGGGCCACAGTGACCCATCTCGTGGTCCATAAGGTGGAGGCGTCACACTGAGGGTGAGACATCCCCAGCCCTGCAAACCCTGTAACTCAGAGGGAACACCAAATCAGAGTTGCTGTTCAGCAACACCATGTTGTAAGCGGTTTGTTCCACGGGTCCCCTGGGGACAAACACCTAGCTAACCTTCTCACACCACTAGAATATGCTCCCTGGGACTTCCCCTATTCTGATGGGCAGTAATTTGATTATGTACTACAAATGAGGCAATCCTGGGCTTAAGGTGCCATCTAGTGCTGAAAAGTAGGCAGCTACCTAGCAGGAAATAAAATTAACAGGAAATTTATAAAGATTCTCTAAGCTAAGCTTGTCCAACACATGGCCAGTGGGTCTTATGAGGCCCATGGTGGCTTTGAATGTGGCCCAACACAAATTCATAAACTTTCTTAAAAACAGTATGAGATTTTTTTGTTTGTTTGTTTGTTTGTTTTGGCTCATCAGCTATCATTAGTGTTAGTATATTTTATGTGTGGCCCAAGACAATTCTTCTTCCAATGTGGCCCAGGGAAGCTAACATATTGCATACTCCCTATATTTAAGCAAACATATTCAACAAAAACTGAAACAAACCAGACAGAAAAGCCTGGAATAAATAACTAATGCTTCAATGCACAGGCATTGATGTACATCCATAAGAAACAACAGCAAAGAACTGTGACATCCCCAAATGGACAAAGCAAGGAACCAGTGACTGATCATAATAAGACAGTGATATATGAATGCTGTAATCAATAATTCAAAATAGCAGTTTTAAGGAAACTCAGTGACCTCAAAGATAACACATAAAAGCAGCTTAGAAGTTTATCAGAGAAATTTAACGAAGAGATTTAAAGAATTTTTAAAATCAAACAGAAACCTTTGAATGGAAAAATACATTTGCTGAACGGAAAAATTCATTAGAGGCTCTTAAGAGTACAATGAAGCAAGCAGAGGAAAGAATCAGTGAGCTCAAAAATGGGCTATTTAAAAATACACAGAGGAGAAAAAAGTGAAAAAGAATTAAGATTGCTTACAATATATAAAAAATTACCCCAAAAGACCAAATCTAAGAATTATTGGTGTTCAGGAGGGAGTTGAGCAAGAGAAAGGGGTAGAAAGCTTATTCAAAGAAATAATAGAAAACTTTTCAAAACTTGATGAAGACATAAATATCCTGGTACAGAAAGGTCAGAGAATACCAAACAGATTGTATCCAAATAAGACTATTCCAAGGCATTTCAAAAATCCTAAAGGTCAAGGACAGGCTGGGTATGACGACTCATGCCTATAACAAGCACTTTGGGAGATCAAGATGGGTGGATTGCTCGAGCCCAGGATTTTGCGACCAGCCTGGGCAACATGGTAAAATCCTGTTTCTACAAAAAAAAAAAAAAAATACGAAAATTAGCCAGGCATGGTGGTGTACACCAGTGGTCCCAGCTACTTGGGATGCTGATGTGGCAGGATCATCTGAGCCAAAAGAGGTTGAAACTGCAGTGACCTGCGATTATACCATCAGACTCCAGCCTGGGTGACAAAGTGAGACCCTGTCTCAAGAAAAAAAAAAAAAGGTCAAGGATACAAAAAATCCTAAAAGCAGCAAGAGAAAAGAAGCAAACAACATAAAGAAGCTTCAATTCATCTGTCAAAGGACTTCTCAATGGTAGCCATACAGGCCAAGAAGAAGTGGGATGACATTTTAAAGTGCTGAAAGAAGAAAAGACTGCCATCCAAGAATATTGTATCCAGAAAAGCTATCTTTCAAATATGAAAGAGAGAGAAAATCTTTCCTGGATAAACAAGAGCTGAGAGAATTCACCACCACCAGTATTAAATGAAATGCTAAAGTTCTTCAGTTTGGAAAAAAACACTAATGTGCAAAAAGAAAATATTTAAATTTATAAAACCCACTAGTAAAATTAAGTGCATTAATGAACTCGGAATACCCCAACACTGTAATTATAGTGTGTAATTCACTCATAACTCTAGTATGAAGTCCAAAAGACAAATCTATCAAAAATAATATTTTTGTTGATATCATTAACAGATGTTAAAAGATAGGCAATATAAAAACATGCAAATTGAGACAACATAAAGTCAAAATGTGGGAGGAGGGATAAAGTTAAAAATGTAGAGATTTTTAGTTTTTCTTTGTTTATTTCTATTTTTTTCTTTGTGATCTAAGATGAGTTGGCATCTCTTTAAAATAACTTGTTATATCTATAGATATTTTTATAAGCCTCATGGTAACCACAATGCAAAAACCTATAATAGATTTGCTAAAAATAAGAGTCAGTTAAAATGTACTATCAGAGAAAATTAGTTAACCACTAAGGCAGAAAGAAAAGAAAGGAAAGGAAGGGGAGGGGAGGGGAAGGGATCAGAAAACAAGCAACAAAATGACAGTAAGCTCATACTTACTGATGACAATACTGAGTTTAAATGGACTCAATGCTCCAAATCAAAGGCATACTGTTGCTTAACGGACTAAGAAACAAGACCCAACTATATGCTGCCTACAAGAAACCCGCTTGACCTATAAAGACACAAATAGGCTGACAGTGGAAGGATGGCAAAAGATGTCTCATGCAACCAGAGACCAAAAAAGAGCAGGAGTAGCTACACTTATATCAGATAAAATAGACTACAAATCAAAGACTGTTAAAAAAAAAAAAAAAAAAAAAAAGACAAGACACCATATAATGATAAATGGGTCAATTATTAATATCTATGTGTCCAACACCAGAGCTTTCAAGTCTTATATAAAGCAAACATTAATAGATCTACAGGGATAAATAGACTGCAATACAATAATAGTAGGTGACTTCAACACCTCACTTTCAGTAATGGACAAATCGTCCAGACAGGAAATCAACAAAGAAATAGTGAAGTTGAACTACACACCAGATCTAATGGACCTGACATTACAGAACATTTTACCCAACTGCTGCAGAATATACATTCTTTTCATCAGCACATGGAACATTCTCTAGAACAGGTCATATCTTGGGCCACAAAACAAGTCTAAACAAAGTCTAAACAAAAACAAAAACATATCAAGTATATTTTCTGACCACAATGGAATGAAACTAGAAATCAATAGTAAGAGAAACATTGGAAAATACACAAACACATGTAAATTAAACAACATGCTCCTGAACAACAAATGGGTCAGTAATTAAGAAGGAAATTTTTAAAATGCTTGAAACAAATGAAAATGGAAATACAACATACAAAAATATATGGGATACAAAAAAAGCAGTAGAAGGAAGTTTATAGCAATAAATACCTATACCAAAGAAGTAGAAAGACTTCAAATTAATCTAACAATGCATCTCAATAAACTAGAAAAGCAAGTACAAACCAAATCCAAAATTAGTAGAAGAAAAAAAAATAAAGATCAGAGGATAAATAAATGGTGATTAAAATAATACAGAGGATCAACAAAACAAAAAAACTGGTTTTTTAAAAAGAAACAAAAGTGATGAAACTTTAGCTAGACTAATTACAAAGAGAAAAGACCCCAAAATATCAGAAATAGAAAAGGGTACATAAAAAATGAGACTGACTCTCTTCTCTTTTCCATTTGACAGACACCTGCATTTTCTTATGCAGTGCCAGCTGTGTCCCTGAGGTAACAAGATGAAAATGAAGGCCAGAATAAACAAATTTGGCCATACTGAGCACCTGATCACCAAGACTGCTTTTAGCTCTGGCAAAGTGGATATTGTCATCATCAATGATGACCTCAACTACCTGGTCTACATGTTCCAGTATGCTTCTACCCATAGCAAGTTCCATAACATCATCAAGGCTCAGAATGGAAGCCTGTCATCAATGGAAATCCCATCATTAACTTCCAGGAGCAAGATCCCCCGCAAAATCAAGTGAAATGACACCGGTGCTGATTATGTTGTTGGGTCCACTAGAATCTCCATTACCATGGAGAAGGCTGGGGCTCACTTAGAGGGGTAAGCCAAAAGAGCGATCATCTCTGTACCCTCTGCTGATGTCCCTTATGTTTATGTGGGGTGTGAATCATGAGAAGTATGAAAACAACCTCAAGATCCTTAGTAGTGCCTCATATGCCACGTACTGCTCAGCTCTTCTGGCCAAGGTCATCCATGACAACTTTGGCACCATGGAGGGACTCATGACCACAGCCTATGCCATCACTACCACCCAGAAGACCATGGGTGCCCTTTCTTGGAAACGTTGGCAGGATGGCCACAGGGCTCTATAGAACAGCATCTCTGCATCTACTGGCACTGCCAAAGCTGTTGGAAAGGTCATCCCCAAGCTGAATGGAAAGCTCACTAGCATGGTGTTCCATATCCCCACCTCTCTGTCGTTTTGGACCTGACTTACCATCTGGAGAAACCTGACAAATATGATACCATCAAAAAGGTGGTGAAGCAGGCATTGGAGTGCCCCCTCAAGGGCATCCTGGGCTATCGTGAGTGCCAGGCTGTCTCCTCTGACTTTAACATTCACTCTTCCACCTTTGATGCTGGGGCTGGCATTGCCCTCAATGACCACTTTGTCAGGCTTATTTCCTGGTATGACAATGAATTTGGCAACATGGTCCACATGACCTCCAAAGAGTAAGAGCCCCTGGACCACCAGCCCCAGCAAGATCACAAGAGGATTAGAGAGGTTTTCAGCTGCTAGGGAGTCCCTGCCACACTCACTGTCCTACCATACTAAGAATCTCCCCCTGACACAGTTTCCATGCCAGACCTCCTGAAGAGAGAGGGGCCTAGGGAACCACACCCTGTCACGTACCATCAATAAAGTCCACTGTACTCAGCCAAAAGGAAATGTGACCACAGAATTACAAAGATTAAATAGAGACTATTATGAACAACTATATACCAACAAATTGGAAAACCTAGAAGAAATGAATACATTTCTGGACACATACAATCTACCAAGATTGAACCATGAAGAAATAGAAAACCTTAATAAACCAATAATGAATGATGAGATCAAAGCTGAAATTTTAAAAGTCTCCCATCAAAGAAAATTCCAGGACCTGATGGCTTCACTGCTGAATTCTACCAAACATAAAAGGAATAACTAATACCAATTTTACTCAAACTCTTCAAGAAAATTGAACCAGTATTACCCTGATACCAAAGCCAGACAAAGACAACAACAAAAAAAGAAAACTACAGGTTAATATAACTGATGGACATAGATGCAAAAGTACTCAACAAAATACCAGCAAACTGAATTTAACAACACAGTAAACAGATCATTCACCATGAGCAAGTGGAATTCATTCGAGGAAGGCAAGGATGGCTCAACATACATTAATCAATAAACATGATACATCACTAACTGAACCAAAAACAAAAACCACATGATCATTTCAATAAATGCTGGAAAGCATTTGATAAAATTCAACATCACTTCATGATAAAAAATTAAAAACTCAATAAATTGGGTATAGAAAAAAAAGTACCTCAAAATAACAAAAGCCACATATGACAAACCCACAGGTAACATCATACTGAATGGATAAAAAATAAAAGCCTTTCCTCTGAGATCTGGAACAAGACAAGGAGGCCCACTTTCACCACTTTTAATAACATAATATTGGAAGTCCTGGCTGGAGCAATTATGCAAGAGAAATAAATGGCATCCAAATTGAAAAGAAATAAATCAAGTTAGCCTTCTTCACAGAAAACATGATCTTAGAAAAACCTTAAAGACTCCACCCAAAAACTGTTACAGCTGATAAACTAATTCAGTAGATTTTCAGGATACAAGTTCAACATACAAAAATCAGTAGCATTTATACACACCAACAGTGAACAATCTATAAAATAAAACAAGAAGGCAATTGCATATACAATAGCTACAAAAACTATAAAGTACAGAGGAATCAATTTATCCTAAGAAGTGAAAGAGCTATACAAGGAAAACTATAAAAAAATGATGAAATAAATTGAAGAGGACACAGAAGAAATGGAAAGATGTTCCATGCTCCTAGATTGAAAGAATTAATATTGTTAAAATGACAATACTATCCAAAGAAATTTACAGATTCAATTCAATCCCTATTAAAATACCAATGACATTCTTCTCAGAAATATTTTTTTAAAAAGTAAAATTTAAATGAAAGACCCTGAATAACCAAAGCAAAAAGAACAAAGCTGAAGGCATCACACTGACTGACTTCAAAATGTACTATGAAGCTATATAACCAAATCAGCATAGTAATGGCATAAAAACAGACATACAATAGAGAACCCAGATATAAATCCACACATTTACAGCCAACTCATTTTCAACAAAGGCACCAAGAACATGCAGTAGGAAACAGTCTCTTCAGTAAATGGTGCTGGGGAAACTAGATAACTGCATGCAGAAGAATGAAACTAGTCCCCTATCTCTCACCATATGCAAAATAAAGTCAAAATGAATTAAAAACTTAAATCTAAGACCTGAGACTATGAAAATTCTAGAAGAGGCTGGGCGCAGTGGTTCACACCTGTAATCCCAGCACTTTGGGAGGACGAGGCGGGCAGATCACGAGGTCAGGAGATCGAGACCATCCTGGCTAACATGGTGAAACCCCGTCTCTACTAAAAATATAAAAAATTAGCCAGGCATAATGGTGGGCACCTGTAGTTCCAGCTACTCGGCAGGCTGAGGCAGGAGAATGGCGGGTGAACCCAGGAGGTGGAGCTTGCTAGTGAGCTGAGATCACACCACTGCACTCCAGCCTGGGTGACAGAGTGAGACTCTGTCTCAAAAAAAAAAAAAAAAAAAGAAAGAAAGTAAAAGGAAATTCTAGAAGAAAACATTTGAAAAATGCTCTAGGACACTGGTCTTGGCAAATATCTGTATGTAAGACCTCAAAGGCAACAACAGGAAAAACAGACAAATGGGATTATGCCAAGCTAAAAGACTGCTGTACAGCAAAGGAAATAACAAAGTGAAGTGACAACCCATAGAATGGGAAAAATATATATTTGCAAACCATCCACATAAGAAGGGTTTAATAGAAAGTATAAGGACAACTCAATAGCTAACAACTCAGTAGCAAAAAAATATATAATTTATAAATAGGCAAAAGATCTGAATAGATATTTCTCAAAAGAAGATATACAAATGGACAACAGGTATATTTTTTAAATGTTCAACATCTCTAATCATCAGAAAAATGCAACTCAAAACCACAATGAAATGTCATCCCACCTCAGTTGAAATGGCTTTTGATATGGTCTGGCTCTGTATCCCCACTCAAACCTCATCTCTAATTGTAATCCCCACATGTCAAGGGAAGGACCTGGTGAGAGGTGATTGGATGATGGGTGTTTTCCCCATGCTGTTCTTGTGATAGGGAGTTCTCATGAGATCTGATGTTTAAAAGTGGCACTTCCCCTTTCTCTCTCTCTTTCTCTCTCTCTCTCTCTCTCTCTCAATCCTGCTGCCATGTAAGACATGCCTTGCTTCCCCTTCTCTTTCTGCCATGATTGTAAGTTTCCTGAGGCCTCCCCAGTCATATAGAACTGTGAGTCAGTTAAACCTCTTTTGTTTGTAAGTTACCCAGTCTCAGGTAGTGTCTTTATAGCAACGTGAAAGCAGAATAATACAGCTTTTATTTTAAAAGACAGGGGGAATAGTGGATGCTAGTGAAGATGTGGAGAAAGTAAAGCCCATGTACATTATTGGCAAGAATGTAAATTAGTACACTCACTATGGAAAACTATGAAAACTCCTGAAGAAAACTAAAAATAGAACAACAATAGATTCATCCAGCAATCTCACTACTGTGTATATATCCAAAAGAAAGTAAACCAATATATTGAAGAGATATCTGTACTTCCAAGTTTACTGTGACACTGTTTACAATGTCACAGCCAAAATATGAAATCAAACTAAGTGCCCATTAATGGAGGAATAGATTTTAAAAGTGGTATATATACACAATGGATTGGGGATGGATACTCCATTCTCCATGATGTGAATATTATGCATTGCATGCCTGTATTAAAACGTTTATGTTTTATGTATTATGTACCCCATAAATATATATATACCTACTATGTACCCATAATTGAAAATATTTTTAAAAAGAAAATGTGGTATATATACATACACCATGGAATACTACGCAGCCATAAAAAGGAATGAAATAATGGCATTCACAGCAACCTGGATGGAGTTGGAGACCATTATTCTAAATGAAATAGTTCAGGAACGGAAAACCAAACATCATATATTCTCAGTTACAAGTGGGAGCTAAGCTATTAGGATGCAAAGACATAAGCATGATACAATGTGGGGAAGGGTGGGGGTGAGGGATAAAATACTACACATTGGTTACAGTGTACACTGCTCTGGTGATGGGTGCACCAAAATCTCAGAAATCACCACTAAAGAACTTACCCATGTAACCAAACACCAACTGTTCCCCCAAAAACCTGTTGAAATTTGTTTAAGACAAGTGAATAGAGATCTGAAGAGAAATGTTTCCAAATAAAATACATGAATGGCCAGGAAGCATATGAAAAGATGCTCATCCTCATTAGTCATCAGGGAAATGCAAATCAAAACCACAGTGAGACACCACTTCACATCCGCTAGGACGACTATAAAACAAAAAGTAAGAGAGTGTTGGGAAAGATAGGGAGAAATCAGCACTCCTTTACGTGGCTGGTAAGAATGTAAAATACGGCCGGGCGCGGTGGCTCACGCCTGTAATCCCAGCACTTTGGGAGGCCAAGGTGGGCGATCACGAGGTCAGGAGATCGAGACCATCCTGGCTAACACGGTGAATCCCCATCTCTACTAAAAATGCAAAAAATTAGCCGGGTGCGGTGGCGGCGCCTGTAGTCCCACCTACTCGGGAGGCTGAGGCAGGAGAATGGCGTGAACCCGGGAAGCATGAACCTGGGAGGCGGAGCTTGCAGTGAACCGAGATGGCACCACTGCCCTCCAGCCTGGGCTACAGAGCGAGACTCCGTCTCAAAAAAAAAAAAAAAAAGAATGTAAAATATTCAGCACTTTTGGAAAAGCCTAGTAATTCTTCAGTTAAACACAGAGTTATCATATGACCCAGAAAGTCCAATCTTAGGCATACACTCAACAAAAGAAAGCATATGTCCACACAAAATCTTGTACACAAATGTTTACAGCAACATTTTTCAAAATAGCCAAGAGATGGAAAAAACTGTCTGTCAACTAATGAATGGGTAAACAAAATGCGGTAGTGGTTGAATATCCCTTATCTGAAATGCTTGAGACCAGAAGTGTTTGGATTTCAGTTTTTTAAAATATTTGCATTATACTTACTGGTAGAGTGTTCCAAATCCAAAATTTGAAATACTCCAGTGAGCATTTCCTTTGAGCATCATGCCAGCACTCAAAAAGTTTTGGATTTTGGAACATTTCAAATTTTGGGCCTTCAGATTTGAGATGCTCAACCTGTCTATCCATACAATGGAATATTAGGCTTACACAAAAAGAAATGAAGTGTTAATACATTTTACAACATGGATGAATCTTGAAAACATTATACTAAGTGGAAGAAGTCAGACACAAAAGACCAGTATTATATAATTCCTATTTATATGAAATGTCCAAAATAGTCAAAACTATCAAGACAGAAAGTAAATTAGTGGTTGCTTCGGGATAGGGAAGATGAGGGATGATAGCTAAAGGATATGGGGTTTCTTTTTGAGGAGATAAAAATGTTCTAAAGGTATGGTGATGATTGCACGTGTCTGTGCATATGCTATACAGCACTGATTGTACACTTCAAATGGGTGAATTGCATGTTAATTATATCACAGTAAAGCTATTAAAAAATAAAATGAGTCATTTGTACATACCACTTCAGCTGCTAATATAACATACTTGTGAAATCTAGTTAGGATCTATCTAATCTAATATAACTTAGTTCTACCACATCCTAATTTACTTGATAATTTTTCAATAACTACCTATTGATTTGTGGATTAAAACAAGAATTTTCTGGAGCATTAAAAAGGGGAAATTATAATCCTGAAATGCTGGAGAGATCAATTACCAAGTAATTTCATATTTTATAAACATATCAACATAAAGTAAAGAAGCCATGGAACTGGAGATAAGTTCATGTCATGATTACCTGGGAAAATGTTGAGTCTGATATGAGTCCATCTCTGCTGGGAATTGACAAGAAAATAGTTGTGGCCGGAAGCAGGGTTTCCTGGCTTAAGCTCTGTCATAGGAACCAAGTAACTCCAGTCATCAGATTTTAGCTAGCAATAAATATAGAAATGTCAGCAATTGCTCTTGAAAACAATACATTCTGTCATCCTATTGCCTCTGTGGGACTTAAGGTGTGGAGATACTTTGGAATAAAAATTAATGATGGATACCTAATGAAACACTTTAATATAAACAGTACATATCAAGCCCCATGTTTAATAAAAAACAGAATAAAGGCCTGTTTTGTTTTCACACTGATCAAAATAGCCAGTGGGTGATGGTGGCAGAGGCTTGCAAATGAAGGACAAGATCTCAGACCCCTCCAAATGTCTTCACGCAGAGGAGTGGTGACGTGAACATTCAAATAAAAACCAAGGTTATTGCCGTGCACCATGACATCTGGGGAAATCTGTTGGCCTGAACCTTGCAACCATTTTCTCTAGGTTAGCACTTCTCAAACTAACGGCCCTATTTACTGTTGCTGCTATTTACTTTCCTGTCTGTTATGGATCAACATTTCTGTAAAAAACAATACAAACTAATTACTAAATAAATGTAAAAAAAAACAAGAATGTACCAAAACACAAGCCCTGTTTTTTTTTCCCCCAACTGTTTCTTTTAATAAATTCTCCACACACAAAAGTTACTTCATCAAGTTGGTATAAAAAGTGTTTAAAGGCTTACTATCAGTTTCCACACGTGTGCTCATCGGGGCCAGCAGCCATTTGCAGGTGGGTGCTGGTGGAACCCTTTGAGAAGCAGGGCTCCATGTCCCTCATGGGCCATGATACTCACTCCTCCCAGGCTGAATGAACCACTGAGACGTTTGTAAGGCCACAGTGGGTCAGCAAATGATGTTGGGAGCACCAGGGTTGGGTGTCCCAAAGAATCGCCTTGCACAGCCAGGTGTGCAGAGCAGTTCCCCTACTGTCCTAATAATTGGTGACAAGACCCAATTCATCTGGGGGAGATGTACCTCAGCAATGGCTTCAAACTCCTCGGGAGTGGCTGCGGCTCCTGTCCTGATTCCTCTTTCTGGGATTTCCGGTAGTTTTTCTGTAGTCGGAATGACCATTTGGGATTAAGATGAGGGTTCAAAATCAAAGGGAATCTACTCTCTCAGTGGTTTGTATGGTAATTCTCACTTTGCAAATAACACTAAAGGTATTTCCAAGTTATCAAATGATCAAAGTAATGGACATGCTTGTTGAAGTTCCTCAATACTTAATATATTAACAGTCATTTCAAAAAATAGTACAAGATGTTTGATACTGCATTTGCTTGTCAAATAGTAAGTGTCATCTCCAAGTTAGCTCAAACTTCAACAAGTTTATCACATCATTAGAGTTTTCAAAGTTGGACTGTGACAAGGTCAATTCCAGGAACACCACCTCTCCCAGTGACATCCTTAGGATTAATTATGTGGCAATTCAGAAATAGAAGCACTCACAGGCAATTGAGGGGCTTGCCGAAACAATTTTACTCATTTGTCATTAGTCATTTCCGCTTTTAGAGTAGCATCTCTCATAGCATCATTTCCTATTCAGGTGCCCCAGCCATCTTCGGGGTGCAGGGCCCGTTCATGTCCACAGAGCCTCATGCAGTACTGTGCACATAGCACGTTCACTGTAAACTTGCCAACCCACACTGACTTATCTTCCCTAAGTACATGTATAAACATACACATAATTGTACATATTTTTTAAAAATTAATGCTAAAGTCAACATCAGATGATATCAAAGGAATAAAAATACAGGTCTGTGGAGACAAAGTGGCTCCATCTTGGATGCGAATCTGCCATGTTGATGTCTGATTAGCCTCAATCCTGTGAACACGTCCTGATTCCAACTTGATTTACTGTCCTTAGTCCAGAACATGTCAACCTTGATGTTATCGCACAAATTAGAGGCTGTGACACACACAGCCCTCTTCCCTGTTCCGGAGGCTGCCTTCAGTTGTCCCACTGGAGCACACAGGCCCTTTCCCTACAGCCTGTGAGCCCTGGGTCTCGGGAGTAACAGTGCAGAGATTTACCATCTTGCTGCCGCCCGAGGCCACGCTTCCGTTTGTAAGTTCCCCCAATAAAACACTCGTTACCAACAAATTGGACTTGTCGGCCTCTTTCTTTGGTTTCTTGGTTTCTTCGGCACCTGGGGTCTGCTCTACGTACATGGCCCTTTCACAGAATATGTCTCATTTATAGAGCCTGTGGGATTCATAGGCCCAGCGTTCCCAGATGCAGATAGAAACCCTTGCCAAAAATGCCATAGCAGCTGCCCCATCACACACACCGGGACAGCCCAAAGCACGGCTGGTGCTGCTCACCCCACAGCTGTCCCAGCCTGGCTCCACATCCCCCGGGTCATCTGAGGCACAACCCACTCCCTCCCATCCACCCGGCAACCTGCTGACCCACGTTCCAGGGATGATGGCCTGCCTCTGCGTGAAGCTGAAGGATCGTGGGAATGATAAAATCTATATCCGGCTGTTAACACTGTTAAGCCACAAATCAAAAACCACAGAGCGCTCTATTAGGAGTCCTAATCCTGCAGCTCCGTTACAGTAAAGTAGCCATAGTCAAGTTCCTGAAGCTGTCTGGGTCGTACGGAAAGTGAGCAATTGTGGGGGTGTGGCTGGCCAGAGGAGCCATGTGACCTCATAATTCTCATTTTGGGGACAGTGGTTCCTAAGGCACCTTCTTCCAAGTTTGCTGCTTGAATTGACATTCGAGGAGCATAATCTCCCGTGAAATAAGAAACGTCCACGTCGAAGGCCCGGATGACTCCTTGGATCCCCAACCTGAGGACACACCAGTCGTGACCTGAGCAACACAGAGGACAAGAGCAAGCTCGTTAGAGCCGACGCAGCAAATGCTGCATGCAAGGCAGCGCAGCCCACACGCACCTGACACACAGTGGGGGCCACTTCCGCCCATCACAGGAAAACCTGTTTGGGGCGGTTCTTGGCTAATATGACTGCAGGATCTCTCATAACCTGGCTGCATGTGTCCACCATTTCCCAACAGAAATCCTCAGTTCTAGCCAGACCAGAACATCCATAGGCTGGGATCCAGGAAGACCTGACTCTGGTTCCAAATGGATCACTTCCTATGACTGTCCTTGGCAAATTACTTACCTCTTACAGTAGAGAATCTCATTTTCTCAACTGTAAATTAGGGATGCCATAAGCTTCCATAAAGCTTAGACTGGGTAGTGTGATGTAGAAAGCACCTCGCCAAGCTCAGCAGGTGGTAAGCAGAGCTGGTTCTCCTGCAGACACTGTGTTCATTGTCATCTCAAGTTCAGGAATTGCCATAGCACCCTTCAGCCTCCAATCCCCCCACGGGTCAGACACCTGCCTGCGTCTACCAAAGCCTTCAGAGTCTTGACGTCAAGTCTGCCACTAGGGAGTTCTTGGTTATTTGCTGCCAGATATAAACCCACCTTAAAATGTCCAGATTTGTTAGAAAGTAATACTGCCTCAAGTACTGTAGAAAGACAGAAAACTAGAAATAGCAAATATTTCTGTAATACTTGAGAGAGTAGCAAGTAAAAATCCAATTATCAACCTAATGCCTGGATTTGTTTGCTTTTCTTCAACTTCAAGAGGTATATTTTGATTGAGACTGAGTAGTAACAATGAACAAAAATTGCATAAAATCGTAAAAGACAGCGGGTACAGTGTTGAGAACAGACCCTGGCCCGGTCCGCAGCTTATCTTGCTAGCAGTGTGCCCTGGGCTGAGTCCAGGAATCTGTTTCCATGGCGGTAAAACGGAGATAAGGAGACCTACTCCAGAAGACTGTAGTAAGGACCCAGAAGATGCACGCTACCTGACGTCTGCCACAGTGCTCAGTGAGAACCACTCTTTTTTCCATCCGCAGACCTCACCAGGGTTTTCATTTTCCCAACAAAGTGCTTCTCACCCTTTGTGCCTGGTGGGACATCAGTGATCCGGGCTCAGGCCGCCCCTTCCTGACTTAGAGCCTGATGTTCAGATAAGGACATCCAAGATTACAGAGCATTCCAGGGCCCCATGTTAAAGCTGACCCAAAGCGGACCCTGGCTTTGCAACAGCCCCCATTTTTAATTTTGCAGTGTCAGATGCAGTGCGATGAGCTAGCCATTGTTCTTACCTGGAATCCTTTTCCTCCTGGTCTCCCAGCCATCCATCCATTTCCCAAACTCAGTATATTCACGCTCTTTAAAGCACGGGCTGTCACTCTAGGGCAAAAACACACAACAAGGTAATCATTAGCATTCCTGTGATCTCCTGGCTTCCAACAAGTCCACTTCTGTCCCACAGGGCCAGAGGAATGGTGCAAACAGGTCTAGGGGGGCCTCTGCCACCACCTTCATGCCCAGTTAGCCCCTTCCAGATTGAGGGATGCCTCCACTTCTATCATCTTCAGAAAAAGAAATGTTACTTCTTTGTGGGCCTCAGCACACAGAATTGACCACTGATAGCAGCAGGAACCACCACATCGCCAGGCACTCTGTGGGCCAACAGCAACCGACATGGGTATTAAAGTGAGAGAGGCTGGTCAGATTTCCACGCAGGCCAGGTAGACTCTTCAATAAGGAATCCATCCAAAGTCATAGGAAGAGCAGGCTGGACACTCAGGGTCCAGCTGAACCCACACAGCACACTCTGCAACCCCTGAGGAATGCATGGTCTCTGACGCCCCACAAAGTCTCCTTAGACAGCTGAGCGCACTTCTTCATCTTCCAGAACGAGGAGAACAAACGCATCTTTGCAGGAGTGTCCTGAAGTTGACACAGCCGACATGAAAGACCCTGGAATAGTGTGGATGCTCAGAAATTGTTGTGCTTGGTGGGCGGCCCAGCGTGGGGATACTTTCCCTGTTTCCGTCAAGTTGTGCAAAGAGGATCTTACGTTACTGTTTAGGGAAGCTCCCCAGGCAGGAGCAGAGGAAGGGAGTAGAGGTAGCAGGGCCCAGGGTGGAGGAATGCTCTGATGGGAGCTGCTGCATAAGACACTAACCAGGGATCCTGCCAGACTCCCTGGTGTGC